>NC_064616.1:231317954-232552329 GCF_023898315.1 Schistocerca nitens | reverse complement strand
CCTTTCCTGTTCCAGTCGCGTATGGTTCGCGGGAAGAACGACTGTCTGAAAGCCTCCGTGCGCGCTCTAATCTCTCTAATTTTACATTCGTGATCTCCTCGGGAGGTATAAGTAGGGGGAAGCAATATACTCGATACCTCATCCAGAAACGCACCCTCTCGAAACCTGGCGAGCAAGCTACACCGCGATGCAGAGCGCCTCTCTTGCAGAGTCTGCCACTTGAGTTTATTAAACATCTCCGTAACGCTATCACGGTTACCAAATAACCCTGTGACGAAACACGCCGCTCTTCTTTGGATCTTCTCTATCTCCTCCGTCAACCCGATCTGGTACGGATCCCACACTGATGAGTAATACTCAAGTATAGGTCGAACGAGTGTTTTGTAAGCCACCTCCTTTGTTGCTGGACTACATTTTCTAAGCACTCTCCCAATGAATCTCAACCTGGTACCCGCCTTACCAACAATTAATTTTATATGATCATTCCACTTCAAATCATTCCGCACGCATACTCCCAGATATTTTACAGAAGTAACTGCCACCAGTGTTTGTTCCGCTATCATATAATCATACAATAAAGGGTCCTTCTTTCTATGTATTCGCAATACATTACATTTGTCTATGTTAAGGGACAGTTGCCACTCCCTGCACCAAGTGCCTATCCGCTGCAGATCTTCCTGCATTTCGCTACAATTTTCTAATGCTGCAACTTCTCTGTATACTACAGCATCATCCGCGAAAAGCCGCATGGAACTTCCGACACTATCTACTAGGTCATTTATATATATTGTGAAAAGCAATGGTCCCATAACACTCCCCTGTGGCACGCCAGAGGTTACCTTAACGTCTGTAGACGTCTCTCCATTGATAACAACATGCTGTGTTCTGTTTGCTAAAAAATCTTCAATCCAGCCACACAGCTGGTCTGATATTCCGTAGGCTCTTACTTTGTTTATCAGGCGACAGTGCGGAACTGTATCGAACGCCTTCCAGAAGTCAAGAAAAATAGCATCTACCTGGGAGCCTGTATCTAATATTTTCTGGGTCTCGTGAACAAATAACGCGAGTTGGGTCTCACACGATCGCTGTTTCCGGAATCCATGTTGATTCCTACATAGTAGATTCTGGGTTTCCAAAAACGACATGATACTCGAGCAAAAAACATGTTCTAAAATTCTACAACAGATCGACGTCAGAGATATAGGTCCATAGTTTTGCGCATCTGCTCGACGACCCTTCTTGAAGACTGGGACTACCTGTGCTCTTTTCCAATCATTTGGAACCCTCCGTTCCTCTAGAGACTTGCGGTACACGGCTGTTAGAAGGTGGGCAAGTTCTTTCGCGTACTCTGTGTAGAATCGAATTGGTATCCCGTCAGGTCCAGTGGACTTTCCTCTGTTGAGTGATTCCAGTTGCTTTTCTATTCCTTGGACACTTATTTCGATGTCAGCCATTTTTTCGTTTGTGCGAGGATTTAGAGAAGGAACTGCAGTGCGGTCTTCCTCTGTGAAACAGCTTTGGAAAAAGGTGTTTAGTATTTCAGCTTTACGCGTGTCATCCTCTGTTTCAATGCCATCATCATCCCGGAGTGTCTGGATATGCTGTTTCGAGCCACTTACTGATTTAACGTAAGACCAGAACTTCCTAGGATTTTCTGTCAAGTCTGTACATAGAATTTTACTTTCGAATTCACTGAACGCTTCTCGCATAGCCCTCCTTACGCTAACTTTGACATCGCTTAGCTTCTGTTTGTCTGAGAGGTTTTGGCTGCATTTAAACTTGGAGTGAAGCTCTCTTTGCTTTCGCAGTAGTTTCCTAACTTTGTTGTTGTACCACGGGGGGGTTTTCCCGTCCCTCACAGTTTTACTCGGCACGTACCTGTCTAAAACGCATTTTACGATTGCCTTGAACTTTTTCCATAAACACTCAACATTGTCAGTGTCGGAACAGAAATTTTCGTTTTGATCTGTTAGGTGGTCTGAAATCTGCCTTCTATTACTCTTGCTAAACAGATAAACCTTCCTCCCTTTTTTTATATTCCTATTAACTTCCATATTCAGGGATGCTACAACGGCCTTATGATCACTGATTCCCTGTTCTGCACTTACAGAGTCGAAAAGTTCGGGTCTGTTTGTTATCAGTAGGTCCAAGATGTTATCTCCACGAGTCGGTTCTCTGTTTAATTGCTCGAGGTAATTTTCGGATAGTGCACTCAGTATAATGTCACTCGATGCTCTGTCCCTACCACCCGTCCTAAACATCTGAGTGTCCCAGTCTATATCTGGTAAATTGAAATCTCCACCTAAGACTATAGCATGCTGAGGAAATTTATGCGAAATGTATTCCAAATTTTCTCTCAGTTGTTCTGCCACTAACGCTGCTGAGTCGGGAGGTCGGTAAAAGGAGCCAATTATTAACCCAGCTCGGTTGTTGAGTGTAACCTCCACCCATAATAATTCACAGGAACTATCCACTTCTACTTCACTACAGGATAAACTACTACTAACAGCGACAAACACTCCACCACCGGTTGCATGCAATCTATCCTTCCTAAACACCGTCTGTACCTCTGTAAAAATTTCGGCAGAATTTATCTCTGGATTAAGCCAGCTCTCTGTACCTATAACGATTTCAGCTTCGGTGCTTTCTATCAGCGCTTGAAGTTCCGGTACTTTACCAACGCAGCTTCGACAGTTTACAATTACAATACCGATTGCTGCTTGGTCCCCGCATGTCCTGACTTTGCTCCGCACCCTTTGAGGCTGTTGCCCTTTCTGTACTTGACCGAGGCCATCTAACCTAAAAAACCGCCCAGTCCACGCCACACAACCCCTGCTACCCGTGTAGCCGCTTGCTGCGTGTAGTGGACTCCTGACCTATCCAGCGGAACCCGAAACCCCACCACCCTATGGCGCAAGTCGAGGAATCTGCAGCCCACATGGTCGCAGAACCGTCTCAGCCTCTGATTCAGACCCTCCACTCGGCTCTGTACCAAAGGTCCGCAGTCAGTCCTGTCGACGATGCTGCAGATGGTGAGCTCTGCTTTCATCCCGCTAGCGAGACTGGAAGTCTTCACCAAATCAGATAGCCTTCGGAAGCCAGAGAGGATTTCCTCCGATCCATAGCGACACACATCATTGGTGCCGACATGAGCGACCACCTGCAGATGGGTGCACCCTGTACCCTTCATGGCATCCGGAAGGACCCTTTCCACATCTGGAATGACTCCCCCCGGTATGCACACGGAGTGCACATTGGTTTTCTTCCCCTCTCTTGCTGCCATTTCTCTAAGGGGCCCCATTACGCGCCTGACGTTGGAGCTCCCAACTACCAGTAAGCCCACCCTCTGCGACCGCCCGGATCTTGCAGACTGAGGGGCAACCTCTGGAACAGGACAAGCAGCCATGTCAGGCCGAAGATCAGTATCAGCCTGAGACAGAACCTGAAACCGGTTCGTCAGACAAACTGGAGAGGCCTTCCGTTCAGCCCTCCGGAATGTCTTTCGCCCCCTGCCACACCTTGAGACTACCTCCCACTCTACCACAGGTGAGGGATCAGCCTCAATGCGGGCAGTATCCCGGGCAACCACAGTCTTAGTCCGATCGGGGGATGCGTGGGACGAGCTGGCCGTCCCCAACAAACCCCCATCTGGACCCCCACAGTGATGCCCATTGGGCATCCCGGGATTGGAATGACTCCTTACCCTCTCCCTTAAAACCCACATCCTTTCGTCTTTCCCTCTCCTTCCCTGTTTCCTGACGAAGCAACCGTTGGTTGCGAAAGCTAGAACTTTGTGTGTATGTTTGTGTGTCTATCGACCTGCCAGCGCTTTCGTTTGGTAAGTCACATCATCTTTGTTTTTAGATATATTTTTCCCATGTGGAATGTTTCCATATATATATATGCGCTTCCAGAATCTTCAACTTTCAGTAAAACTGTTTAAGAAACAACTAATTTTCACATATGATGCTAAAAGTCACAAAATATTGTACACAGTCTGTGTCCAATACTCTGCGAGAGGGATATCGTAATGAATCTTGCCTGTTGAGAACTTCCATACTTCAGTTGAAATGGTCGATTGCATATAAATATCGGCCTGACACGAGTTTAATTTTTATACTTAAATTATATATTCAGCATTTAATGATAATTTTGCACATATTTTATCACCAAAAACATTATTTTTCTGATAATATAATTTTATTTTTCATATTGATCCATTCAACAACATCAACATTGGAACCATGACAATTGGTAATCACAACTGTTACCTTAAATGAGTCAAAAGCACTTTACAGTGCAACTAATATTATTATGCTTTAGTTTAGAAGTTGACAAAATTTCTGTTTTCATTTTTCTAATTTTATTATTGATAATTCAATCGACAATCACACAAAGACAGTGAGGTGATAGTTTTTGTATTGTTAAATTTGCAACATTCATTATTATTAGGCACATAAATATTTACATAATAATTATTTCCAGAAAAATTACGTAAATTATATCTAAAAAGGAATTTCAATTAAGACAGTCATAATAAAATTATTTTGAATTACATGTTCTAGAAGGATATGGAAGATATGTACATAATACCAACAGAAATTTTCGGTGATAAATGTGCTATGACAGTTGTAGTAATTGTTGAGATTGGTCAATGTAACTATCAAGTGCTTTGTGTTGGGCTGAAATGTTGCATAATGCATTTACTTAAGAAGTGGTGTTGAACAAAGTGTTAAGAATTTATGAATAAATATTGATGATGTCAAAAAGCAACTATATTCCAGTGGCTTTTATTGAGATAAAAAACCTTAGATCCCTTAATTGGAAAGCATAAACAGGAACTGACACCCTAGACAACAAGACTGCCATAGCAAGATAAGTAACATTTATCTGCTAATATAATATGTCTGCCATTACGAAATTATGTAAATGTTGACAATACTAGAATAGTTAATTCAACATTCTATATATCTATGAACATTATGGTAGTACGGCATATATAACATTATACCATGTCTTGCATATTAGGGTAATACAGTACTCATCATATAGAAAGGGGTCGTCTGCCTGTGTCGCTATCAAGGATGACATGTAAACTGTAGTCACATTTTGTGTAGCATCACTCAACAACAAGCAAAGAATTTTATACTAGCCAGAGCTATGGGTAGTGGCTGGTGCTTCTGACAGGGGATGTGGGGGCACAAAGCCACCACTGCCACCTGAGCTGCTACCGGTTCCCAGCTAATGGGTCCCAGAGAGCTCTGGTGCATGTGGCATTCACAGGCAGGCAGTTTGTCAAGAAATCTTTCGCAAAAATGTTAGTGGACTGACTGTTATTACTGTTGTGTCAGAAAGCGAAATATGCTGTAAATGCTACTATTACACGAATAGTATTCAGATGAAGTGTGCTACAAAAATTTAGACAACGAGTGGTCTTGACCACCAGACTATGCACTCAGACAATACACGATTTACCACTAGACCATGGGCATAGATGTCGCACAACGGATCTAACAGCAGACAAGACTTCCTCCAGAAACTGTCGCAGCCTACAGAGTTGCCAGATTGTGCAGATACCAGACTTACAAAATTATCAACATGGTCATTTTATTTGTCTTGTCTCGTAATTGGCATAGACTCTGCAGTGGCAGCCTGTCAGTGGCCAGGTTTGAAGTCAAAGAGTACACATATATTTATGAAAACACATGAATATTTTTGAATCACTGTCAAAATTATGGTCACTTTTTCACTCATCAGAAGCAAGAAAATGTAATACATTATATCTGTGTTTGTCCCTGTACCACAGAAACAATACCTTTTTGGATGAAAGTTCCTATTCAGTTTGACAGCTAATTGGTCTCAACTACAAGCTGGGAAAGTGTGTAACCAAAATTGAGATATATCTTGTGTACTGGTAGGCAAGGGCATATTGCTCTCTCACCTAACAGTGCATTTGTCCAGCACTAGTAGGCGCCAAATATTTGTAATATACAGCACAATGCATTTGAGACATGCATTCCTTGTCCAAGTGTAGCCATAAAATCCCTGTAGACTAAAATGAGGCATTCGTAACAATGAGTAATGTTCGCTCCAAAATAATTTTAACTTTCGTAGTCGGAACTGATCACCATTACTCGTTGTTCCACTGTGTGTTTATTCAACTTTGCAGAGTGGTCAAACCAGACATCAACATTCTTGGTTAAGGTGTGCATGTCATCAAATCAAATCAAATCACTTTTGACATACATTCCATTAAAATTTGACAAACTGAATCTGAATGCCAGAAGTACCACAAACAGGTCCAGTACCACAAATGGGTTCAGTACCACAAATGCGCCCAGTACCACAAATGGGTCCAGTACCACAAATGGGTCCAGTACCACAAATGGGTCCAGTACCACAAATGGGTCCAGTACCACAAACGGGTACTAGAGTAGGACAACATACATGGGAGAGAGATGAGTGTAACTTCATCCTAACTAAGTGATCAGTAGCAGGAACACTACAACCAAACTGTTGACTCCAACAGCTGTAGCTTTTCCTTCCCTTCTAGCTATGCTTCCTTGCATTGGTGCATGACCCTATGGGTCATCAGTCTGAGGGCAATGGCACAGTGTTCAATACTTTCATCCCTACAGGCCTCCTGCCTGCTATGGCAGCTTTCTTGTTTCCCCTTGCTCCCACGTGTCCAATACCTAGCAAAATGTAATCTCTTTCCCCAAAGGAGACCTGAGTCTTGTAAGCTCTGGACCATATTCTCTGCTAAGTTCATCTGCCAAAGGTCCTGATAAGTGTTAAAGAAAGCAGGTGAGAGAATTTTTCCTTTGCCGATGTCTCACTTGCTCCAGTCCTTCCGGATCGCATATGACTCGGCATTGTACACTGTGGATATATCTGCTAAGCAAATCCTAATGATCCAATTTGTGAAAACCATTGAGAAACAATGAGAGAACCTGTAATAAGGCAAATTAAATTTGTATGGCACAAATAGCTGGCAGTCCCTTCAGAGTGATCTTCAGCTAACTGTTTGCAAGTTCTTTCAATTTGACACCACTTTTGCAACTTGCATGCCCTTAACCTATCCCAAAAATCCTACTGGGGAGAGGACACATACAGTTTAATGTGGAATCTGAACCATATGTCATTCCTGGCATATCTACACATCACTGACAGATGAAGGCTAGCAACAGTCTCTATGTTCGCACTTTACCACTAGCCCATCAAGCCTGACAGTCGCCTGCATTGAGTCATCTGTATGCAGTATGTGATGCTAAAATTGTGCAAATTATCTAGAATGTCATAAAACAAAGTAACATGGTGGTTACATAGTCTTGAGACAGGTGCTGAGAAAGAGGCTGGTCCTAAATGCCCCTGTAGCGGGCCTATTTCTTTCATGAAGGTTTGCATCAAACATCTTTGGATATGATGCTCTGGTAAATCCATATACCGTGTATCTATAATCATGTCAAAACTCCAAAAAGGTGCTTTAAATCTAGAGCAGTCTGGCTCAGTCTACTCCACATGCCTAACTCACAGTCAATTTTAAAACATTAACTGCTTTGAGTGACCTTAGGTCTCTTAGGTGTGGCAGCTACGCAAGCTTGCGTTTGAATACTATGCTCATGAACCTAAGAGTGACCTTATGATTTAAAGTGGTGAAGGACACTCCAATATCATGAATATTAAAAACATAACAAGAAATTTACAAACACCACCACAAACTTTTTCAACTGGACACTTAAAACTAGTTTATGCGTCCATTCCTCCAGTCTCCAAAATTAATATCTGCAAATTGTGTATACCTAGATGCAATTCTGAAAGATGAACTAACATTTGAAAATTCATTCATACATTAAGAGCACTGTATGGGGTACTTTGCTGTGGAAGTAATGCTCTCTAAAGCCATCAAAAATCAAGTCACGCCTCATATAAGACTTTGAAGGACTCTTCAACAAAATGAACAGACAGGATTTCATGAACTGTACAAAAATTATGCACTGAAAGGAATCCTCCTAAAAAAATAAAGCACATGAAATCCTCAGAAGTTCCAAGCATAGAGCCATCCAACTAGCATTATAAGCTTTCTCGTGATTGTGGAGGAAATACCTATTAAGTGATGCAAGAGAAGAAAAACATGTTGTACAGCATCCTACAGCACAATCTGTCTAACAATGGTATAATGATACTTCTAGAATTTACGTTAAAAGCAATTAAGCAGCTGTCTTGATATGAAGTCCGCAAACAGCTAGTGAAGGCAACACATTAACAGCTACGATGGATGTCCAATGCTTCCCAGGCTTGGGAATGGTAACTACAACGGATTGTTTCCACAAGGGGGCAAATTGTCCTCTCAGCCATTTCAAATTAAAAAAAAAGGACAACTTAAACAGAATGGGTAGCTATATTCTTTTTTTATTGGTATAACTGAAATCTAAGTTGCCACTCTC
The DNA here is from genome assembly GCF_023898315.1 of Schistocerca nitens. Lineage (NCBI taxonomy): Eukaryota > Metazoa > Arthropoda > Insecta > Orthoptera > Acrididae > Schistocerca > Schistocerca nitens. Next base: position 232,543,882 of record NC_064616.1, on the reverse strand, counting down.
AACAATAACTCACATTAATGTTCAGTCCCTGCTGGAGGAAGTGATGAATCAAACAAAATGTTCCAGCAGTCTGAGTGATATGTTCTTTGGTGGTCACTAGACATCCCTTACTCACTGCAACACTAATATGGCACCTAACACCTCTCCCTAGCAATATTTCCAATAGTTCCCCATATTTGTGTTGTTTTAGTGGAGCAATTTATGGCTTTCAGAAGATGTTGCCAAAAAAAAATTTTTTTTTCAGTAATTATGTGACATTCTGTCCTTGCCAGATGCACAGCAGTGAGTTTCCTTGCAGTTGACCAGCTCTTGAATCTACAAAATGCCACCCACCTTTCTCTAATGGTGGAGGAGCACTTACCATTTAGTCAGGATAAAGGCTATAATTTTTCTTAGCCTGAAGTGTGAAGAATTGATGCTTCATCAGTTGCGTGGATCATATTTGTACCATAATTCACCATTTCCTGGATGCTGTCATGATGTCCAAGTACAGCCTCTTGGCTATACAGTACATAGCTTGTCCTATGCACATTGGTAGCAATCTTTTACACACAATTATGCCAGGAATACCCAGATCAGGAATGATCACAAGAGTGCAGATTATCAAACACTTTCCATTCCTAGAGCATATCAAGAAATCAACAGTGGAGAATAACCTTGTAGCAGTGCTCTGACCTGTGTTCAAAAGAGGTTGTCAATAATTTGACCTGTCTGAGGCAGGTGGCTGCTGTTTCACACGACACATTACATGCACTGAATATTCCACAAAACAGGAAAGGTAAGAGATAGCTTCTTTGTCTGGAGGATCACAAGGCAGTATAAAGAGACAGTTAGTAATTCTACATAGAATATGCTCCACAACAGCAACAGCTTGGAAGCTGGTGGTGATGGTAAGGAGCAACATGAATCGCTAACAAACAAATGGTTCTGTTTTGAAGGATCTTATAAATATAAGGAGTTTTTAAGGACTTGCTGCTTACATGTATACACACTGTACAGAAAAATTTTAAACAAGTTAAGCTACAGCAATTTCATGAACAGTAGGCTTCAACAATTTTTTTTTCACACATAGCACATAAACTTAAAAATACAAGACTACCTTACCTCACTATTAAAATATTTCTTCAATGTACCTGAATTTGAATGTTTAACACTGTTACTGCCTCTTCTGTGCTCTCACCAACGAAGTTATCTGTGGATGGCATTGCCCTATAGCAGAGGGGCTTCAGAGTCTAAAATGTAGTGATAAATGTGTGCTTTATTATTTCAACCAAGCTGGATGACCTGTGACATTCCATGGTTTTGCTTTAGATGAGAGCAATGTTAGCTCCCTCATAATGGCCTCCAGATCCCATGGAGAAGGGGGAGGAGTGGCAGGTAGTCTTGAGATTCATAATACAGAGTCAATTACATGTGGTTTGATAATTTTAATCATTAGATGTGGATTATTTTGACCAAACTCAGGATTCTGCTATTTTTGCATTTGTGTTTCTCTTTCAGGAGTATATTATTTAGCAAAGGAGGTCAGTAGATTGTTCAACTGGCAATAAGTCAGAGTTTCCACTCAGAACATTCTCTCTAGCTTTCTCCGATATTATTGCACAAGGTTACATGTAAGTGTGAGGACAGCCATAGGAAAAGATCATTTGACTGGAGTAGGGATGGGAAGAAATTCCGTAGCACTCTTTAAATGCATAATAATAATAATAATAATAATAATAATAATAATAATAATAATACTGTCGTAGGAGGCTATGAGAAAATGGAGGAAATGCTCATTTATGGGAAAGCACGAACAGACTTCCGCACTACATGTTGTGGCATACTATATGTACCATATAGAGGAGCATTTTTTCTTCTCTTACTGAGAAGTAGATGCTTCTATAAGAAATGTACTGTTCCTAGGTCAATTTCACATGTTAAATTATTGATCATAATACGACAAAATACAAGGTTAACCAATCTCTAAATGTGGTGTATCCAGTTTCATAGCTTGCCAATAGCCACGACTTTAAATCTGAGTTGAGTACACACAAAGTAACTTTAGTATTTTAGCAGCCACTTTCCGAAGTCAAACATACATCGCCTCCCTGCAGGAAAAGCGAGTACAAAGTGTTAAGACTGAACAAGAAAATTTCAAAAACCTTCAACTTCCAACAAACAAAAAAATCTGCAAGTCTAATTCAGATGTACTATTTACCCCACTTCCCCTTAACTTTCAGGAAATCTTGGTTCAACTATCAAATTAAATATAAACATGCACACAAAAAAAGAGTGAACCAACTGCCAGACACTTATAGTGGTGTGCAAATAAATAGGCGGGCAGTCTGTGCACGAAGGGACAGAGCTTACTTTGTGGTGTCACCAGTATGCTCGCTGTCTCTATCCCACACACCTCATGCTCTAGACACTGCCCACTCTGTTTCTGCTTTTGACTCTCCATACAAAAATTTAAATGTTGAGAAAACTATCACTGTCACTACTTGAGGTAATACTTGTTGTGCTTGCTTTCATCATCATCATCATCATCATCATCATGTTATCTGCTATATTAGCAGGTCCTTTGCCTCTCCCTTTGCTTGCTTTATGCCACCAATAATGAAGTCTTCTGTGGATAAGTACACTTACCCTATGTAAAATAACATGAAAACCAACATAAATGTTTTATGCACATCCCATAATGCATGATACAGACAAGACATGGCAGAATGACACTACTGGTTGGAGTGTCACAAGGTACACTGTTGCTTGCCACTCATCATTGCTTTACCACCTGCCTTCTTAGATGCATACCACTGTAATATTTCTGATGTATTACTAATAGATTTTTATGTAAATCCAGATTAATTTTACATCAAGATGAACATGTTTACTGACTTACCAAATCTTTTGTTTTAACTACAGCAACTGTTCCATCATCATATTGAATTTTCCACTCCTCACCAACTGGTTCAATTATAGTGCACCAATAGTAGAAATTAGTATTTAGCCATTTGGCCACACATCTTGCACCCTTCTTTAGCTCCATGCTGAAATTGAATGAAACATTAGCACCTAAGTTAAAAAAATTAAAACAATCACATAAAGTCATTCAGAAATTTTTCAGACTTCCTCCAAAGACTGGACACTTTTCAGACGGAAACTAATAGGCACCCTGAATCTGTCTGCAACCTCAGTGCAGTTCTATGTTTGGTCCTATTTTAGCAATTCAATGCTCATCTTGCAGGTACTGACTCATAAATTGTCAACAAGGCCATTAGAGAAGTAGCACATGCTTAGATTTGGGAAGGTCATCAGCCACGTCCTTTTCAAAGGAACTATCACAGCATTTGTCTTAAATTGCAGAAAACAAAAATCTGTTTGACCAGAGGGGGATTTGAAGCACTGTTCTCCCAAATGCAAGCATATGCACTGTGATGTATAATTAAAAATAATACAGAAAATATTGTAAGAAAATAGTATCATAAAGTCAGTTGGGGACTTCTCATAGCTTACTAAAAGGTACTCTCTGCCAGTATTGAAAAATAATTATTCAACCCGTGGAGCAGGTGGTATCAGAATCCAATAACAGACTGTGACCTCCAGAACCTCCTGAGAGAAGGAATGGATGGGGAGGTTTATTAATGACAAGGTTCAATTTCACATCTGACTAGCTAATTTGGTAGAAAATTTACAGAGCACATAGTGACTTTCCTACAGGCATATTTTGTTACACCAACTGTTGTTAGTTGAGTGGTCAGCACTGATAGTAAGGAGTAGTTCATTTCACTAACAAATATTGTCACTCCCAACCTTTACCTGTTCTCCATTAACGGCATCATTTTGAAGAATGAAATAGCTCTTTACCACTGGAGTGTTAGAAATGCACATATATCACCCCTGCTAAGCACTTAAGTTCCTCCATCTGTAGCCATTTGAGTTCCACTGTAGTGTGATCATCATGGGACTTTGGACTTTTTCCTTTTTCCACCTAGGTGGAGAGTCTGCAGCATACAGATGTGCTGTGGATGAACTTGATGTATCCGACATCCCTAACGTCTGCAACTAAATATTCTTCTGAGGAGAAAAGGAATAATACCTTATCCACAAATTTAAGGCCTCCATTTTCAATTTTAATGTTTCTTTACACTTTTCTCCTTTACTGGAAGTGTCTGACGTAGATGCAGGTTGATATGCAAGGCGCCAGTTGAGGCACAATATGAATGCAGCCCAAATAACCAACGTAAAATAGTTTTATTAATAAACACATCAACCAAAAGATCCTCTTTGGAGAAAAGTTAATCAGTTACAATAGTTTCTGAACGTTGGTGATTAGCACTGAATTTATACATTTCCAAACTCAGGCTGAAGGCCTTAATGGTGAAACAGTCAAAGTCAGATATTCATTTGGTCGCAGAATAAGATATGGCCTAAGGTTCACTTGTTAGAAGTATGATGTACGAAAATAAGGTTGACAGCTGATACCCAACAAAGTATGAAGATAAGGTCGACAGCTGATACCCATGTCCTGGTAATTTCACAATGCAGAGGCCAAGTCCCGGTGGTGGTGATGACACCGGCAGCTCTCCTGGTCAGCAGTAGCCGACAAATGGCACAGCATCGTACATAGCAAATATTCCGAACAAGACTCTGATTGAAGAATTGCAGGTGCAGTTTACATCTGGCCCAGAGCTTGATGGAAGATTTGCCACCATCTCTCCCCATGAACGATGACAGGATGATGCCCATCTCAAAGGCTCGGGAGGGAAGCGCCCAACAGAGGAACTGGTGACCCAGGAGACTGTGGGCAACACCTATCGGCATGGGAGCCGGAAGTGGAGATGAGCTGACATTCCTGGAAACTGGGGGATGCAATTCTGTTGAGGTTGTGGCAGGTTGGTGTTGGCTCTGACACTGGGAAGGAAGATGTCCAAGTTGGGTAAAAAAAGATCATAAAAATCCTCTCGTAAGGAGATGTTGGTGTTTGGTTCACAACTAGGAATGTTAACAAATGAACCACAGCCTTGTAAGTGCAGAAACCTGTCCAGGGACAGCAATGTGTTGTTTGTTAAACTCACCAGCCTCTGTGACATTGAAGTCACAAGGAAAGAACCAAAATCCACATAAGCTTGAGAATTCACCAACACTGCTGGTGCTCTTGTGTCCACCTGCATTCTCAATGGTTTGTTAACCACATGCACTTCAATGTATAACTTGCTTTGAGACCGTCTCTGCTAACACACTGTCCACATTCATGTTTGTTTCATCCTCACTCAGGCTTGGAAGAGCGTTACATACAGAAGCAAAGTGCCCTGTCTTATGGTACTTATTAAACATTGGCCAGCACTTGAGACATGCGGTCTGTTCATGCTGAATGAAGCAGTATGGGCATGAAGACAGAGGAGCATGAGGCTGTCGCTGTCGTTAGGCAGACTGTTGATGTCACAAATGACGATTACCTATACAATACTGAGATATCGGCTGGACTGCTGCAAGAGCGTCATGTTCCCTTGCGAACTGAAGGCTGGGAGGGAGGGGTGAGAGGAACTGATTTTTGAAACTTAGGACCAGGCTTCTATCTGACTACCTGCAGCCTGTGAAACTTCAAATGACTGAGCTATATTCAATACTTCCCTAACCGCAGGATTTTTACACTGTAGAGCTTGCTTTTGAACTTTTTTATCAGCAGCAAAACATATGATTGCATCATGAACCATCTGATCTGCCTAGGTTTCCTTATGAACATCTGTCACAAAATTACAATGATGGCTAAGTCCATATGATATAATCCGTATCACTTCAGGCAGGGGGGTTACCTTCATAGTCTCGGATGTTATTGAATTTAGCATATGTTAAAATTCAGGAGTAAGAAAGAAACACGTGTCCCCCCCCCCCCTCCAAAAGAATTCCTGCCCCGAGATACAGGCCGCCAAAGATGACACTGTGAACATCATTTTCAAGATGCGAATTTTGGAAAAAGTTTAAAATGCTGTATCTCTGTAACAGGTCTAGATATTTTGTTAGAGGATTTTTTAATTGAAAGACAATTGCTTTATGAACACAATGGAATCTTCCGTTTGGACATATCTCTCAAAGTTCTTTTACTGTCGCCTTAGAAAACATATTTTTTTTTCCCTTCTAAACTGCCAATCCAGAAAAGTTAGATTTTTTTTCTGTTGATTAGTACAATGTAGTACCATATTCTCTGTAAAAGAGAGCTTCCACTTATAAGCTGGACAGGTTTTTTTTAACTTTCAAGGGTAATGTATGTCTTCACTGAATCTGTTTCTTACTAATTTCTTTGTTACAATGTTTACTTTCTACTGTCTTTGTTGCAGTTATTTCTTATCACTCTCTTTGTTGCAGTTATTTCTTTTCACTCTTATTGTTGCAAATGTTTCTTACACTTTGTTGTAGTTCTTGTTAGTTTCTTTGTTGCTGTTGTTCATTGCAGGTTTCTATTCAGTGCTAATTTGTTTACTGAAGAGGCTTCTCAGAAATCTGAGATCATCCATTGAGTTCTGTGTTTTCATGAGGAATCTGCCAAATGACACAGTTGCAGTGTGTTTTGTGAATAAGACTGTTTGAAATGTCTTGTGACTGGGGTCACAGGAGGGTGAAGTGTGCTGACTATTTGCATATCCATAAAAGAGTGACATATAAGATATAAGACAAACAACAAAACAGACTTTGTTCAGGTTGGGAATAAGTCTTCCCATTGGAAGACTCTGTTTCAAAGTGAAGATGTTTCCAGTGACAACTTTTTGTGTTCTAAATGTTTTGACAGAATAACAATGGTTGGTTTGTGAGGGTTGAAGGGACCAGACTACAAAGGCCATCGGTCCCTTATTCCATGACCATGAAACACCCACAAAGAAGATAAACAAGCAACTGAGACGATAAGGGACAACACAGAATAAGAAAGACACAAACCAGAAAAGAGGAATTAAAAAACACACAGAGTGTTACAGTGGTTCGCCAACCATGGAAACAAAAAAGGAAAAACCAACCACCAAGAGACACACTAAAAACCCCAATCTAAAACCATTGACCAAAGATCAGACTCTACACAAAAAAAGACAAACCCTCAGATTGAGCAATAAAAGCCCTGTTCATGAATAAAACTCAAAACTAAGCCTGCCATTGCAGCATCATCCTTTAAAAGTGCTGGATGCGTATCAGGCAGCACAAACGTCTGCCTGAGCACAGTTAAAAGCAGACAATCCAACAAAATGTGGACCACTGTCAACACTGAACCACAGCGACAGAGAGGTGGGTCCTCACGGCACAATAAATAATCGTGCGTCAGTCAGGTGTGGCCAATGCATAGCCGGCAGAGTACAATGGAGTCCTTGTGAGAGGCCCGCAAGGAGGAGCACCACACACCTGTAGTCTCCTTGACGACCCGAAGTTTGTTGGGGGAAGGGAGGGTGCACCATTCATCACTCCAGGTACCAAGGACCTTCTGCCGCAAAACTGACTGGAGATCACACTCTGAAAGGCCAGTCTCCAGGGCCGGTGCATCGACAGCCTGTTTAGCCAGCATGTCAACTTGTTCATTACCCGGGATGCGGACATGACCCGTGGTCCACACAAAGACCACGGAGCAGCTGCAAATGGCAAGAGTATGGGGGGTCTCCTGGATAGCCATCACCAGATGAGAGCGAGGAAAACCCTGGTTGACAGCTTGTAAACCGCTCAGGGAGTCACTACAGATGACGAAGGACTCAACAGAGCAAGAGTGGATATGCTCTAGGGCACGAGCGATGGCTATCAGCTCTGCAGTGAAAACACTGCAGCCATCCGGCAATGAGCGTTGTTCAGAAGGATCCCAAAGAATGAGAGTGTAACCAACTCGACCAGCAACCATCAAACTGTCGGTATGGACCACATCAGAGCCGTGAAATGCAGCAAGGATGGAAAGGAAGAGGCAGCAAAGGGTCTCAGACGGGACTGAGTCCTTTGGGCCCTGTGCCAAATCCAGCCAAAGGCATGGGCGGGGCACACAACACAGGGGTATGCGTATAGAGGTGGAAGAGGGAAAAACTCAAGCCCGGAGAGGAGAGAACGGACATGAACGACGATCGTACATCCTGACTGGGGCTGCCATTCTGGAAAATGGACGACCGAGTTGGGGAACAGGAGATGGTAATTTGTATGCCCGGGCAAGCTACAAACACGTGCAGCATAAGGGGTCAGTAGTCGTTGGCACCGGATCCGCAATAGGGACACCCACCTCCACAAGTATGCTGTTTACAGGGCTTGTGTGGAAAGCTCCAGTTGCGAGTCGGATCCCGCAGTGAGGTATGGGGTCAAGCAACCGCAACACGGAAGGCAATGCCGAACCGTAAGAAAGGCTCCCATAATTGAGACGGGACTGAATCAACGCCTGATACAGTAATTAATAGAAGGGTAGACCAATCAGCACCCCAGCAGGAGTGAATCAAGCAACGAAAAGCATTAAGATGGCGCCAGCACATTTGTTTAAGCTGCCGAATATGAGGGAGCCAAGTCAACCGGGCACTAAAAAGCAACCCCAAAAACCCTTGCATCTCCAGCAGAGCATGGTTCACTGTCAAGAGAAAGGTGTGGCTCAGGGTGAACAGTGCGATGCCAGCAGAAATGCATGACGCAAGTCTTGGCGACTGAAAACTGGAAGCCGCATGATACGGCCAAGACTGCGCCTTGCAGATAGCACCCTGCAGCTGCTGTTCAGTAACCGCAATGCCAGTGGAGCTATAGTACAGGCAAAAGTCATCAGCATAAAAAGAAGCCGAGACGGACGTTCCCACAGCTGGAGCGAGCCCATTGATAGCAGCTAAAAAGAGGCAGACTCTCAAGACAGAGCCTTGTGGGACCCCATTCTTCTGGACTCAGGAGGAACTATGGGAGGGACCAACTTGCACGTGGAAGGAACGAAGCGAAGAAAATTTTGAATAAAAAATGGGAGCGGGCCCCTAAGACCCCACCCATTGTTGGTTGGTTGGTTTAAAAGAGAGGGAAAGGAACCAAATAACGAGGTCATCAGTCCATTGTTCCTAATAAAACAGTGCCGTAAGTATTACAATAGACGAGACATATAACACAAAACGGAAAGAAAGGAAAGACTACAAGAATGAAGGAAAGGCAACAAACACTAAAAGGAACAAAAGAGGACAAGAAAACAACAGAGATGCAAGAAACAGTTAGAAGAGAGTAAAACAAGGAAGCAAATTACAGTGGTTGGCCGACCACGAGAATAAAAAGGAAAAGCCAGCTACCCAGCAGCACATAAAACCTTCACCCTTAATGCACTAGGGTGGAGGACACAGAGGGACAAAGGACATGCACTAAAAATCAGATTGAATGATAAAACACACCCTCATTGATGAAAAGTAAAATAAAATCAGCCAATTAGGTGTGGTCTGCTAAAATCAATGATAACGAGTCCGGCAACCATGGATGAAGTCGCAGGGAAGCCAAAGGACAGAGCAGTATAATATGGGCCACTGTCAACCGGTTGCCACACTGACACTGAGGTGGGTCTTCATGGCGCAGGTGGCAGCCGTGGGTCACCCAGGCATGACCAATGCGGAGCCAGCAGAGAACCACGGAGTCCCTGCGAGAGGTCCTCATTGAGGACTTTCACACATTTGTGGTAACCTTAATGGCTCACAGTTTGTTGTGCGTATCGAGATTTTGCCATTCCGTCTCCCAAAGCTGAAAAACCTTGTGGCGTAATAACAAACGCAGGTCAGATGCGGGGATGCCCATCTCCAGAAGTGGTTTCCGTGTAGCCTGTTTGGCCAGCCTGTCACTTGCCTGTTATTTCCTGGGATTCCGACGTGACCTGGGGACCAGATGAACACCACTGAACGACTGGACCATTCAAGGACATAGATGGAGTCCTGGATGGACACTACCAAAGGACGACGAGGGTAGCACTCGTCGATAGTTTTCAGGCTGCTCAAGGAGTCAGTACATAAAAGAAAAGACTCCCCAGGGCATGAACAGAGATGCTGAAGTGCACGAGATATGGCCACCAGCTCTGCAGTGGATACACTGCAGCCATCGGGTAAAGAATGCCATTCAATATGGCCACCATGAACGTAGGCACAGCCAACGCGACTATCAGCCATCAAGCCATCGGTGTAAACGACTTCAGAGGCCCGGAACATGCCAAGAATCGAGAGGAAGTGACAGCAGAGAGCCGCAGGGTTAACAGAGTCCTTAGGGCCATGTGAAAAGCACAGACAAAGCTGCGGCCGAAGCATACACCATGGAGGCGTACGTGAATGGACCTCAAGCAGCGGTGGTAAAGGGAACGATTCCAGTTCGGAAAGAAGGGACCGCACGTGAATCACAATCGTTAGCCCCAACCTGGGCCGCTGATGCGGGAGATGGACTGCCGCGGGCGGGAGAAGGTGATGGTAATTCGGACCCTCAGAAGAACTACGAATGTGTGCAACGTAACTGGCGAGCAGTTGTGCACTTTTGATCTGCAATGGAGGGACCCCAGCCTCCACCAGTATGCTGGTCACCAGACTCATACTAAGAGCTCCTGTCACTAGTCGAACCCCGCAGTGCTGCAAAGAGTTGGATAAATTCAACGCTGAGGGTGCTGTCGAACCATAAACCACACTCCCATAGTAAATTCGGGATTGGACAAGGGCTCTCTAGAGCCACAGCAGCGTAGAGTGATCAGCACCCCAATTGGTGTTGCTCAGGCAACGGAGGGCATTGAGGTGCTACCAGCACTTCTGCTTAAGCTGATGAAGATGAGGAAGCCAAGTCAATCGAGCATTGAAAACGAGTCCTAAGAATCGATACGTCTCTACTACGGTGAGTGGATCATCATAAAAGTAAAGTTCTGGGTCCGGATGAACAGTACGATGCCGACAGATGTGCATGACACACTACTTTGCGGCTGACAACTGCACCTTGTGGATGGCTCCCTGTAGGTGACGCCCAGCAACACCAGTACTAGAGCAGCAGTACGAAATGCACAAGTCGTCTGCATATAGTGAAGGTGGGACGGAGAGTCCGACAGGTGCTGCTAGACCGTTAATGGCCATTAAAAATAGAGATGCACTTAATACAGAGCACTGCTGGATTCCATTCTCCTAGATGTGGACGGAACTATGGAAGGCACCAACTTGGACAAGGAAAGTACGGAGCAACAAGAAGTTTTGGATAAAAATTGGGAGCGGGCCCCAGAGACCCTACTCATACAATGTGGCAAGGATACGATGTCACCATGTCGTGTCGTATGCTTTACGTAAGTAAAAAAGACAGCAACCAGGTGTTGCCATCAGGAAAAGACTGTTCGGATGGCAGACAAGATTTCCAGCAGTAGTGTGACCCGGGCGGAAGCCGCCCCGACATGGAGCCAGTAGGCCACGTGACTCCAGGACCCAACCCAACCGCTGACACACCATACATTCCAGGAGCTTACAAAGAACGTTGGTGAGGCTGATGGGCCGATAGCTATCCACATCAAGTGGGTTTTTACCGGGTTTCAGCACCGGAATGATGATGCTCTCCCGCCATTGCGATGGAAAGATGCCATCGCACCAGATCCGGTCGAAGACGATGAGGAGATGTCACTTGTAGTCAGATGAGGGATGTTTAATCATCTGGCTGTGGATCCAATCAGACCCAGGAGCTGTGTCGGGGCAATGTGCAAGGGCACTGAGGAGCTTCCACTCTGTAAACGGGGCGTTATATGATTCACTGTGGGATGTAGTGAATGAGAGGACTTTCCCTTCCAGCTGCCGTTTGAGAGTGAGAAAGGCTGGGGGGGGGGGGAAATATACCCTGTTTGTTGTAGTCCCCAGACAACACAAGGGGCATTGAATTGAGCTTATGATCGCTTAGAGACTGCTGGTGTTTCACCACCAGCAAGAGATAATGGACTAGGCTTCATCGCATGTCATCCGCCCTGATGTTACCCACTCCAACCAGGGGCCCTCCCCACGGGCGCCACCCAGCCGCAGCAAAGGCCACCTGGCACGATGGCCATTGCCGGGAGTCCCGATGCCCCAGGGGGATGGGCATCTACCCCTTTGCAAATGTGGGGAGTTAACGGTGCAGGCATCACCAGAGCGATCCCTGTGTTGTCAGGGGGCTACAACAAACAGGGTATATGGCGGCCCCACCATAACGGACTGGCTACCATGCTGGATATCAGGTGCAAAGAAGTCCATTGTCGTCTGTGGCGCAGACAGTGACACTGCGTAGAACATGGGGGGGAACCGCACCCAGGAAGGTATCCTCGCTCAAGAGATGGAGAATGAGCGGGACTGTAATGCGATGACGAGAAAGGGGGCTAAAGATCTCAAAGCAATACGGACACAATGCACCATGTAAGGTACCCTTCCCCAACTGGCTCGCTCTTCAGAAAAATTTTGAAGAATGGAGGTCAACACCTATAGGGGACCAACACAAAGGCCGAAACGTGTGAGACTCCTTTTAGTTGCCTCTTACGACAGACAGGGGTATCGCGGGCCTATTCTTACCCACTAACCCGCATGGGGGCAGAATAACAACAATGATAGTATCTGAACAAGGAGAAGCCTCCCATGATGCAGATTTTACATCAACAGAGGAAGAATTAAATATCCTAAGTCAGTCAGCTACAGAAATCTGGAAGATAAATGGGACTATTCTCGCCAGAGTGCCAACAAAAAAGACACTATAACGATAACAGCTGTATAACGGTAACAGCTGAAGGTCAAAAAGTTGTGAAAGGGAAGAGGTACATGACTCGCAGTATTAAAGAAACTTGCAATTTATAAGAGCAACTATACAACTTCACATATTGGAAGATCTAAATTTTATGCACTATGACCTAAGTGGGTAGTTCCACACCCACATAGAGATGTCTGTTTATGTGTGTACTGCACGAATTTTGAACTATGTGTGGTAACTTTGAAGAACTTACTGGAGTACATTACATATGACTCCTTAGTTGGGTGTGTGAAGCCATTAGTAGTTTGTGACGTAAAGCGAGAGAATTGTTTGTTTCAAGAATGTGGTAACTGCCCTGGAAAGGGAGCACAGTCTTTACCGACACTTGGACTGGAAGACATAGCAGATAACTCTGCAGAAATTACATATGTGACATGGGAGGAAAATACACTAATTAAGAAAACTGTTGCCTTTGACAGTTTCATTGATGAACTTGGTAAATGGTCAGTGAAAGCAGTAACACACCAGCATCTGAAGCAATTGCAACAACAACACATTGCAGAAGTGAAAGGGTGTGTACAGGCTGAAGAACTGTGTTTAGTGCTTCACTGTGATTTTGCTGAGATCTGGTCTGTAATTCTCCCAAAAGAAATACAAGAATATCATTGGAGTAATGACCAGGTTTCAATTTTTACAGGAGTGACATATTTTCAAAACAAGAGCACAAGTGTTGCAGTTTTAAGTGGTGCCACAGGACATGACTCAGCACATGCTTTGCTAGCAATGCGCAAATTTCTTGAACTGCAAACAGGAGCAGAGAAGATTATCATTATTTCTAATGGTGGTACTGGTCACGGGAAGGGGCCTCGTGATGGTGTAGGAGGCCTGCTAGACCAAATACACCCGTGATTCAGAATGCCGAGGATTTTACGAGGGTAGTGAAATCTTACACATCCACAGCCCTCATTCTTTTCCTGAAACAGGAAATCGAATAAATCCGTGACCAGAAAAAAGAATAATAGTCCAAACAAACTACTCCTGGAAACAAACTCAGAAGACACATTTTTGTACTCAACGTAATGGGTGAACTCATATTGCATGCACTTTAAAGAACAAGAAAGAAGAAATTTCGTGTGTTCGGCCAGCACCTCGGAAACAGCATAATGATATTCAGATTCACAACCTGAGAAGGGGGATGTTTGTGGGGTGTGTGTATCACTGTGACTGGTGGATTGTAGAGATTATAGACACCAGTTATGAGTTAAACGAAATTTTAGTGGACTTTATGCTACCACATGGACCAGCTGCTGGATAGAGGTTTCCAGCTGAAGGACAGCTACAACGCCATCAGTGTTCACTTCCTGTTTACAATTGTTTGAAGATTGTAAGTGCTCCAGTTCAACAGGAAGGCATCACTCTATGTCAAAGGAAGATACTGAAGCAGTGGAACACATTTTTAGTTCCAATGGACTATAGTTCTGCTGCCCACGCCCTGTATGACTGTTTTGGCTATATTTAGCAGCAGTAAAACTCCACACAAGCAGTAACAACATGAGTGCATTTAGTCATAGGTAGAAAGTAATTCACATATCTGATCAAAGAAAGACTTGAAGGTTCTTGTAAGGGGCAAGCTGACACAACTGATACACGTGAGGTGAAATCCACGAGAAAAAACTGGCCTTGCCAAGTTAACTTCTGTTAACCTAATGCCTGGAAACATTGCCACAAGCATTTTTCTTAAGTGTCGCCGGTCTTCTGCTGCATCGTCGTATGCAGGGAACGGCAAATACGTTGTGCCAATGTAGTCCTTAAACTGGAAATACCAACTGTCAGTGCCTGCTGTTGCTCAAGAAGACATGTAAACACTGCCTCAATGGGAATTAAGCTCAAAGAATCAATGACTGAAGTGGAACACATGGAATCGAATACCGTACTCATTGCCAAAAAAATTGTCTACCCAAGGACACTGTAATGAAAGACAAAGTAGACTACAATTATAGCAATTAACAAGTGGCCGGTGAAGCCTTGCGCTCCAGCCTATATAGCCATTAGTTCCAACAGGGGGTGCAGCATGCAGACTGCGCATGCAACTGCTGTCGTAGTAGTGGGACGGGTTGTCTCTAGTGGTCAAATCAAGCACAAACTTCATGTGCGATGTATGAAGAAACGCACACACAAAACTGGCAGTTACAGCATTTCCATTATGTTTTGGACATCACTAACTTAAAATTCCCTTTCCTTCCGCATATCTGTTGCAATAATGTCAACAAGCTGTCTGCCACAAAACACTGCATATTTGTTAAGTACCTGTTTCCAGTTAGGATGGTATCTGGAGTGACAAAGTAGCTTGTGATGGTGTCGGGGGTACAACAAAGCGAGCTGTCAAAAAAGCAAGTCTGCAGCGGACTGATGACAAACATATCATAACACCTCAAGAAATGTTTGAATTCTGTAAAAAACATATCAAAGGAATTACCTACATTTTTGTACAATGTGAGGAAATACAAGAAGTCTATGACATGTCTTGAAGGAAACATACAACACTTGTCAGAAGATTAAAGGCACTCGATCTTTTCACTGTTTTGTACCCCATTCACACAACTTACTGAAGTGTAAGATCACATCAACTTCGCCTGATAGTAAACTTCATCAGTGTGGAAAACTTATACAATTGGTTCTTCCAAATTAAGACATAGTGGCTTGTGTTTACCATGAACAGTGGTGGATTGGCGAAGTTAAGAATATTGACTGTCAAAACCAAGATGTACATGTTGTATTTTATCACCCTCCAGGACCAAGGACATCTCTTTAAAAAATTCAGAAGGCTCAAGTTTGAATGTACTTAAAAATGTACTAAGGAAGCTGTCTCCCATGGAATTTACAACTGTAACTCGGTGAACTTATAATCTAACACCCAAACTGAGTGAACAAATTTCTCAAATGTTCAATGTGGGATGTACTAAAAACAAACAAGAGAACAATATAATGTAATTAGTAAGTAGGCTTATTTTCAATAAAAAAGTAAGTAATCATAGATATGATTAAATTATATACTGTAACTGACATATTTTATTCCAAAAGCCTAGATATTGCAGATGTTAAAAAACCTATTTTTTACTCGTGTTTGTAATCTTTTTTCCATAACTTCCAATTGAATCTCAAAGTTGAAATTTATACTGAAGTTTGCTATCATAAAGGTCTATTAACTGTGAAATTTTCAGATTTTTATTTAATCCCCCAACAAAGATATTACAGGCCACAAAATTGAAAAATTAAAAAAAAAATCTGTTTTTAAAATAGTGTCTTTTTTTAAGTGTAAGCTGCTCACCATTGATACTCTATAAAAAGTAACAATACTATACAGTGTAAAAGCAGAAAAAAATATTAAAGCTGAGAAATTAATCTGTCTTTGAAAAACTACTGTTCAAAAATTGAGTTTTTTCAATTTATGGATGATAACTAAAAATATATTAAAGAATACATTCAGCTAAGTGATAATGATGTTCATTTGTAGCCCAGAGTGTGTTGCACTAAATGCATTTTATCTGAAAGGCTTAGGACAATCCACTACTGAAAAACTGTAAAAAATGTAGATGCCTGCAAATGCAAAAAAACGCATGCGGCCTGGAACACATATGGCCACCATTTCAAAATAATAAACAATAATTTTAAAAAATACTGGGGAATTCACCCAGCAAATACAAAATTTTTCTGAGATGGTCAAGTAACCGATCATTTTTTTCTTGGACCACTTGGTATGAGATGGGCATAGGTAAAAATCTCTGTTAAGCCACAGCAATGAGTACCATATTGCTTTTTCCTGAGTAGCCAATATCAGACATTCATCTTTATGGCTGAAAATGCAGAGAATCAATGGCAAAAGTTCAATAGTATTGTACAATATGCAAGTAGAACAACATAGTAAGTGGTAGGAGACAGCTGCCATTGTTCTGTACCCATGCCAGAAACCACTGAGAAAGCAGGGAGAGAGCTCAACCAAAATTTAAACAATGCCAATGTCTGGTTAGCAAATAAAAGATGAAAAAAGTCAAATGTGTTTAGGGAAACCATTGAATGATTTCAAAATAATAGTCTTAAATGCCAAGGTGATGAGAAACACTAAGACTTTTGGTCTTGGCAATGAGTCAGTAACCTCCATTCAGCAGGTCAGTGATCTTGAACCATGAAAAGCCAACAGGGCAATACACAGAAAGCTGAAAAAACAAATTTGGTCTCCAGAAACTATCTCACTGAAGAAGATCATACTGAAAATCAACTGACATAGGTGAAAAGATGAAAGAAAGAGTTTATGTGTCACAAGATACTTGTTTGATTCTATATTAACTGATCCCAATCCCCTCTAAGCAGTGGTTTTCTGTTCTCAATAGAGACATATCACCAGATGTTAACACAGATTCACATGTATTCCAAATATTCACTCAGTTTATAAAAGACTAGTTCAGACTCTCAATGTAAGTGCCTCCAAAGGGCCATTTGTGGATGATTCTGTTACATGTACTGAAGTTGCAATGCTAGGTAATTAAACATAAGTTAGACCAACTGATAGATGCAAGGACTCACAGTCAAACATCCGCATAAAACAATGTAATTCACCACATGTTAATGTGCAGAATAACTCACTTTTTGATTGCAAAACAAGCTATTATCATTGGAAAGAGACAACTGCCAAATATCTTGAGCTGTGGCCAAAAAGTAATGTTACAGGAAATGCAGATGCCACACTAAGATTCATACCAAGGAAATGTCATTAATCCACAAATGAGATAGCCAGGGACATTAAAAAAATATTTTCCTCACTTTTTCTTTCTTTATTTTATTTTATTTTTATTTATCTATTTTTGCTCAATTCAATGTTATCTTTGTCAATTTCAGTTTGTTCTGACAGCTCAGTTTTCAAGTACATTCTTTAATTTAGTGTAATGTTAATTAAATTAGTATGGTTCATCTGTAAAGAAGACTGCATACAGAGTACTAGTAGGACCCATTCTTGACTACTGCTCCAGTATTTGGGATCCTCACCAGATCAGATTAAAGGAAGAAACCGAAGCAACTCAGAGACAGGCCGCTACATTTTTTTTACCGGTAGGTTCGATCAACATGTGAGTATTACCGACACTTCATAAACTCAAATGGGAATCCCTGGAAGGAATGGACAAAATTTAGAGCACTGTCATTTGAAGTTGACTGCAAAACAACTCTACTGCCATCAATACACATTACGCGTAAAGACCACAAAGATAAGATAACAGATAGTAGCGCTCATACAGAGATGAATAGACACTTGCTTTTATCTCACTCTATTTGCGAGTGGAACAGGAAAGGAAATGACTACTAGTAGTAAAAGTTACCATCCACCATCCACCATACAGTGGCTTGCAGAGTATGTACAGGGTTATTACAAATGATTGAAGCGATTTCACAGCTCTACAATAACTTTATTATTTGAGATATTTTCACAATGCTTTGCACACACATACAAAAACTCAAAAAGTTTTTTTAGGCATTCACAAATGTTCGATATGTGACCCTTTAGTGATTCGGCAGACATCAAGCCGATAATCAAGTTCCTCCACACTCGGCGCAGCATGTCCCCATCAATGAGTTCGAAAGCATTGTTGATGCGAGCTCGCACTTCTGGCACGTTTCTTCGTAGAGGAGGTTTAAACACTGAATCTTTCACATCACTATGCGTGAAACTTGCCCACACGCGTTGAACCGTTTCTTCGCTCACTGCAGGCCGACCCACTGATTTCCCCTTACAGAGGCATCCAGAAGCTTTAAACTGCGCATACCATCACCGAATGGAGTTAGCAGTTGGTGGATCTTTGTTGAACTTCGTCCTGAAGTGTCGTTGCACTGTTATGACTGACTGATGTGAGTGCATTTCAAGCACGACATACGCTTTCTCGGTTCCTGTCGCCATTTTGTCTCACTGTGCTCTCGAGCGCTCTGGCGGCAGAAACCTGAAGTGCGGCTTCAGCCGAACAAAACTTTATGAGTTTTTCTACGTATCTGTAGTGTGTCGTGACCATATGTCAATGAATGGAGCTACAGTGAATTTATGAAATCGCTTCAATCATTTGTAATAGCCCTGTATATGTATGTACGTAGCTGTAGAAGTTGCTTTATCACTAAATTCTGAAGTGATTTGTATTCCTTCACAGAATCTACACTGCAGAGACTTGCTATTCCATACTCTTTGCCTTGGTGTCATTATCTGAGTTCATCATTACCATCATGGGGTTGAAACTATAACCTAGGATTGTGAACACAAACATTCATGGGTCTGTGGCCATTAAAGTTGTCAGCCCAGTTTGAAGGCACAAACCAGTGCACAACGTTTCCTTCGCCTCTTCTTCACATACCCAATTTTTTCAAAAGTTTGTTCATTTCATCATTAAAAATTCCTTTTCCTCATAATAATGAACCTAACTTCAAAACATTCTAATCTTGAATAGCATGCATGGCATATGCCATGTTGATTTGTGTGTTTACAAAAGATAAAGTGTCATATTTTGTCATCATTGCACTTTTGTACTACAAAATTATGCAGTTCAGTTGATGCACTGCATTAAAGATTTTTACCAACTATATCAGTTTTGCTACAATTTGTTAGATAAAATGGTCGGGAAACTTAACACCAGCAGATAAAACTGTTTCTGGCTGACATTGAATTACTAATTATGGTAAACTTCAGATAGAAAATTTCTCCACTTTATTTCTTGCCTTATCATCTACATGAAATCTTCCTGCTTGTAGTAATTGTGTAGCAATGAGAATGTACAGTCCAACAAGAAGCATTCAACAGCACATTATTTTGTCACAATAATATCCAACAACATAGTCATACAATAAAATCACAGAAAATTGAACTTTTACAGATGCTCACTGGTTTTTGTTTTTTCAGGACATCAATTGTGAATTGGACCAGAACGGGGAATGATTATAGTGGTAAACAACACAGTCTCCACTGAACAGGTTGAGACTGGTTGTGGAGAACGACTATAGATATAATTGTCATTCAGTACAAAGAGTCTGGCATAGCTGAGTAATCTATAAGCCAAATATGACATGAGCAGATACAATGAAGTGCACCCTATTGACTAATTTCTGTCAGCAGCCCCCCAACTCCTTAATATGCAGCTTACCTGGAGGGTGTGGTTTCTTTAAGTTTGTACAAACTGCCAGTCAATTCGATATACCCTCTACTAGGAAAGCACAAACTTCCATCATCATATTCTATGTTGCCACATGAAGGATGTCCAAATTTACCAGTACTAGAAGTTTGACTGGGCTGACTAGCCCCAGCTTGGAAACCACACACTCTTCACTCTTCAAGCCTCAACCCATCCATCGCTTAGCTTTTCTTTAGCACTCATCAAATGGGCATGTGTAGGTTAAGAATTTCACTGGCACAATGCATGTGATCTCTACTTGGTTTCAGATAACTTACTGTTTCCAATGCCATATAGACATCAAAAGAGATGATCATGAAAATTACTTCATATGTCATCTACTGTTGTGGGTATCTTTCTGTCATTTCTAACATATTTTATGAGATGCTCTTCCTTTTAAAAACACACTACTTGGTGCAAATTTATAAAAATTGATACCTTGTCCAACATGGTACCACCATTTTCCAAAATGTCTTTGCCATCACCTCATGTCTTCCCAAATAAGCAATAATACAGGAGAAAAGAGTTACGTCTGCATCAGTTTGCAACACGTGCATCCGATGTGTCTCAAAATTAAAGTTTACATTCTGTATGTATTGTCAGATTTGACGTTTACTAATGAGACATGGACTGTTAATGTGAGAACCATTCAACCACTGAGAAATAGCTGAGAGAGTAATGGGGAAATGCATACTAAGAATTACTATGAGAGACAGGAAAACCAACAAATGGAAAAGGTAAGAGACTGGAGTGGAAGTCTGATTATGGCAGTAATGAACATTAAATGTAGGTAGGCATGACATACAGCTAGGTTAATAGATGGCAGAGGAACCGAAAGGGGAAGAGGTATAGGAAACAGGATGAGTAGTGAAAGGACGGGAAGGGTCATTTAGGCAATGTAGAGGGAGGGGTGTTTCAATTATTATACAGAAAGCTCTTGGCCAGTACTTTAAGTGTCAATATGAGAGTCCCTATAGTATGTAACTGTGGATTCCACATGACAGGCAGAAATCCTTAGTAACATCTAGAGTTTCTATTTGGTGTTTCTATTATATCAGCAAGTTTCCAGTGCACATGAATGGTGTAAATTTAAGTGTACAGCTGACATGTTCATGGCAGCATATACCAAACAATCTACCTGCCCTACCAATGTAACAATTGCACCGGCCTGGAGACATTATTTCATCTTACAATGAATGGTTCTCTCCTGGTTGGTTGGTTGGTTGGATTAATAGAGAGGGGAAGTGACCAAACTACGAGATCACCAGTCCCTTGTTCCGAATAAAACAATGCCACAAGTGTGAGAATAAAACAAATGAGACTGACAACACAAAACGGAATGAAAGGAAAAATCACAAGAATGATGAAGGGCAGCAAACATGTAAATGGACGAAAGGGGTACAAGAAAACCACAGAAACATAAGAAACGGGATGAAGATAGTAAAACAGCAAAGCAGATGACCATGGCTGGCTGACCATGAGAATAAAAAGGAGAAGCCAGCCACTCTGCTCACACATTACAACCTCCACGCTAAAAGCACTTGAGTGGAGAACACAGAGGGACAAAGGACATGCACTAAAACTTAGATCAAATGATAAAACCCACCCTCACGAATAAAACGTAAAACTAAATCACTCAATGAAGTGTTGTCAGATAAAATTAGCGGCAACAAGTCCAGTAACCCAAGATTCCGTCGCTGGGCAGTCAAAGTGGGACAGTGCATCAGAAGATGGGCCACTGTCAACGGGGCACCGTAACGACACTGAGGCAGGTCTTCACAGTGCAGGAGGTAACCATGGGTCAATACGGAGCCGACAGAGGACAACTGATTCCCTGCGAGAGGCCTGCATGGAAGACTTCCACACATCCGTAGTTTCCTTAATGACAAGTAGTTTGCTGTGCGTACTGTTATGCCATTCTGTCTCCCAAAGCTGAAAAACCCTGTGGCGTAAGTCAGAACACAGGTCAGGTTCAGAGATGCCCATTTCCAGAAGCGGTTTCCACATAGCCTGTTTGGCCAGCCTGTCGGCAAGTTCATTGCCCGAGATTCCGACATGACCTGGGGTCCAGACAAACACCACTGAATGACTGGACCGTTCCAGGGCATAGATGGACTCCTGGATGGTCGCCACCAAAGGATGATGAGGGTTGCACTGGTCGATAACTTGTAGACTGCTCAAGGAGTCAGTACACAGGAGAAATGACTCACGTGGGCATGAGCCCATATGATCAAGAGCATGAAATGTGGCTGCCAGCTCTGCAGTGAAAACACTGCAGCCATCAGTCAAGTAGTGCCATTCTATATGTCCTCCATGAACACAGGCAAAGCCAACGTGACCATCGCCCATCGAGCCATTAGTGTAAACCACTTCCTCGCTCCGGTACATGTCCAGAATCGAGACGAAGTCACAGTGGAGAGTCACAGGGTTAACTGAGTCCTTAGGGCCATGTGAAAGGTCCAGGTGTAGGTGCGGCCTAGGTGTACACCATGGAGATGTACGTGAATTAACCTCAAGTACAGGTGGTAAAAGGAAGGATTCCAGTTCAGACAGAAGGGATCGCACGCAAACCGCAATCGTTAGCCCTGACCTGGGCCGCCGATGCGGCAGACAGGCTGCTGCGTGTGGGAAAAGGAGACAGTAATTCAGATGCGCAGAACTACAAACGTGTGCAATGTAACTGGCGAGCAGTTGTGCACGCCTAACCTTCAATGGAGGGACTCTGGCCTCCACCAGGACACTGGTCACTGGACTAGTTCTAAAGGAACCTGTCGCTAGGCAAATGCCACAGTGGTGCACTGAGTCGAGTAAACGCAACACTGAGGGCGCCGTCCAACCGTAAACCACACTCCCATAGTCAAGGCAGGATTGAACAAGGGCTCTGTAGAGCTGCAGCAGCATAGAGTGATCTGCACCCCAGTTGATGTTGCTCAGGCAGCGGAGGGCATTGTGGTGCTGCCAGTATTTCCGTTTAAGCTGATGAAGGTGAGGTAGCCAAGTCAATCAGGCATAGAAAACCAGTCCTAAGAATCGATATGCCTCCACTACAGTGAGTGGATCACAGTAAGATAAAATCTGGTTCTGGATGAACGATACAATGCCGACAGAAGTGCATGACACACGACTTCTCAGCTGAAAACTGGAAGCCGTGGACTACAGCCCATGTCTCCGCCTTGTGCGTGGCTCCCTGTAGGCGCCACTCAGCAACACCAGTACTGTAGCAGTCTTAAGAAATGCAGATGTCATCCGCATACAGAGAAGGCGAGACAGATGGCAATACAGCTGCCACTAGACTGTTAATGGCCACTAAAAAATAGAAAGACACTTAATATAGAGCCTTCCAGGACCCCATTATCCTGGATATGGATGGAACTATGGGACGCATCCTCTTGGACACGGAAAGTACGAAACGACAGGAAATTTCGGAAAAAATCGGGAGCGGGCCCTGGAGACCCCACTCATATAATGTGGCAAGGATATGATGTCACCAGGTCGTGTCATACGCTTTTTGTAAATCAAAAAAGACAGCAACAAAGTGTTGGTGTCTGGAAAAGGCTGTTCGGATGGCAGACCCAATGGACACAAGATTATCAGCGGTGGAGTGACCCTGGCAGAAGCCGCCCTGGCATGGAGCCAGTAGGCCACGCTCTAGGATCCAATCCAACCGCCAAAGCCAACACACCATATGTTCCAGCAGCTTACAAAGAATGTTGGTGAGGCTGATGGGCCGATAGCTATCTACATCAAGTGGGTTTTTACTGGGTCTGAGCACCAGAATGATGATGCTCTCCTGCCATTGCGATGGGAAGATGCCATCGCACCAGGTCCATTTGAAGATGACAAGGAGATGCCACTTGTAGTCAGATGAGAGATGTTAAATCATCTGACTGTGGATCCGATCAGACCCAGGAGCTGTGTCAGGGCAATCTGCCAGGGCAATGAGGAGCTCCTACTCTGTGAATGGGGCATTATAGGATTCACTGTGGCGTGTAGTGAACGAAATGACTTTCCCTTCTGGCTGTTGTTTGAGAGTGCAAAAAGCTGGGGGGTAATTCTCTGACACAGAGGATCCAGCATAGTGCTCAGTGAAGTGCTCGGCAATCGCGTTTTCGTCGGTAGATAACACGTCATTTATGTTAACACCGGGAACACCTGCTGCGGTCTGGTACCCAAAAACACGTTTGATCTTTGCCCAGACTTCGGAAGGTGACATATGGCACCCAATGGTCGAGACATGCCTCTCCCAACACTCCTACTCCCATCATTTGATAAGATCGCGAATGCGGGCAATAATGCTCCAGGTTAAGGGTGCTGCTTGTGCCACTGTAGAGCTCGCCGACGCTCCTTAATTGCTACAGCAACTTCTGGCGACCACAAAGGGACTGCCTTTCACCACGGGCACCCTAAAGAGCAGGGATCGCATTTTCTGCCACAGAAACGATAGTTGCAGTCACCTACTCAACCATCACGTCGATGTTACTGTGTGGGGGAGATACAACAGTGACAGCATAGGTGAAAGTTTCCAAATCTGCCTTGTTTAAAGCCCATCTGGGCAAGCGTCCATGGGCCTGACACCGGGACAGTGACAGGAAGATGGGGAAGTGGTCACTTCCACACAGGTCGTCATGTGCTCTCCAGTGGATACGTGGGAGAAGGCCAGGACAGCAAACCGAGAGATCAATGGCCGAATATGTGCCATGTGCCACACTGATATATATGGGGGCACCTGTATTTAAGAGGCAGAGCTCGAGTTGTGACAGGAAAATTTCGACATCTTTGCCTCTGCCAGTAAGCACGGTGCCACCCCATAAGGGGTTATGAGCATTAAAATCTCCCAAAAGTAGGAAAGGTTTAGGGAGTTGATCAATCAGTGCAGCTTATACGTTCAGGGGTACTGCACCATCTGGAGGAAGATATACGTTGCAGACAGTTATTTCCTGTGTCGTCATTATCCTGACAGCCACAGCTTCAAGGGGGTTTGATGGGGCACAGGTTCACTGCATACTGAGTTCAGAGCACAGACAGAAACTTCACCTGACACTCAATTATAGTCTCTACAGTTCCTGTAATATCCCTTATAGCTGCGGAAAGCAGGGTTCCGCATTTCCGGGAACCAGGTTTCCTTGAGGGCAATGCAGAAAGCAGATGTAAAGCTTAACAGTTGCCGTAGCTCAGGCGGTGGAAAAAACTGCCACAATTCCACTGGAGGATGACATGATAGTGAGGCTGGGAAGGCATGGAACATTCAATGAGGCAGTTTACGGCACAAGGTCACCTGCTGCCACCTGAGCAATCTAGATCCACGGTGTCTGAGGGTCCGGCAAGATCTAGGTCCTCAGCAGATGCCAGAATCTCCACCTCATCCTCAGAAGCAAAGCTTGTAGGTAGTGGTGGTGAGGGTGCCACCACAATTCCCTTGGTCTTGGGGCTCTTCTTTTTGGATTTCTCTCACTGCTCCTTGGGTTTCTCCAGCTGGGAGGGCTTGATTGATTCAGTCTCCAGGACTCAGGACTATCGTGAAGCCGTACGACCAGTTACTTTTGGGCACTTCAGCCAGTGGCGCATGTCATCTTTTCCACTAGCAGAAACCTAGGAAGGGAGTGACCCAAGGGACCTCTTCCTAGTGAGAGGTGCCGAAGAAGACTTACGCTTCTCTGGCTCAGAAGTGGGGACTGGTGTCTCCGATGGTTTGGGGGGAGGGGGGGGGGGGGTGCAGTGCTCCCGAGGTAGGTCGTGGGGGAGCAACAAGAAGGGAAGTACCCCGCACCATCAGGGGGGCAGGTGTAGTCTTCCGGCTCGGACAGTCAACCACAATTTGCGGAACGGATGGGGTTAAAACTGTTCTTGTAGCAGCGGCGTAGGGCGAGGTCATAGCCACAGGATGTAGATGCCCAAATTTCCTCTTAGCCTCAGTGTAGGTCAGTTGGTCCAGGGTCTTTTATTTCATGATTTTCCTTTCGTACTGTAAAATCCTGCAGCCTGGCAAGCAAGGGGAATGATGCTCTCCGCAGTTGACACAGACGGGAGGCGGGACACATGGAGTATTGGTATGTGATGAACATTCACAATCTTGACATGCAACGCTGGAAGTACAGTGGGAAGATATATGGCCGAACTTCTAGCACTTAAAGCACCGCATCGGTGGGACCACATTTAGGAGAAGTCTCCATGGTCATGGAACGAGTCAATACATGAAATTATAACACGATTGTAGAAACAGATGAAATGAAATATAAGAAACATATTCAGGCGACATGTCGTTAGTTTAAATAAAGAAAATCAAGAATGCAACACTGGAATTTGCTTAATTTTTTAGCTCTTCCAAGAGCTCCTCGACAGAATAGAAGAAGTGAGCCATGAGGAAACTCTTCAGTTTAGACTTAAAAGTGTTTGGGCTACTGCTAAGATTTTTGAGTTCTTGTGGTAGCTTATTGAAAATGGATGCAGCAGAATACTGCACTCCTTTCTGCACAAGAGTCAAGGAAGTGCATTCCACATGCAGATTTGATTTCTGCCTAGTATTAACTGAGTGAAAGCTGCTAACTCTTGGGAATAAGCTAATATTGCTAACAACAAACGACATTAAAGAAAATACATACTGTGAGGGCAATGTCAAAATTCCCAGACTATTGAATAGGGGTCGACAAGAGGTTTTCGAACTTACACCATACATAGCTCGAACAGCCCGTTTTTGAGCCAAAAATACTCTTTTTGAATCAGAAGAATTACCCCAAAAAATAATACCATATGACATAAGCATATGAAAACATGCGAAGTATACTACTTTTCGTGTTGAAATGTCACTTATTTCAGATACTGTTCTAACGGTAAATAAAGCGGCATTTAGTTTCTGAACAAGATCCTGAACATGGGCTTTCCACAACAGCTTACTATCTATCCATACGCCTAGGAACTTGAACTGTTCCGTCTCGCTTATAACATGCCCATTCTGTCTGATTAAAATGTCAGTTCTTGTTGAATTGTGAGTTAGAAACTGTAAAAACTGAGTCTTACTGTGATTTAGCATCAAATTATTTTCCACAAGCCACGAACTTATATCATGAACTACATTATTTGATAATGTTTCAATATTACACACAAGATCCTTCACTACCAAGGTGGTGTCATCAGCAAACAGAAATATTTTTGAATCACCTGTAATACTAGAAGGCATATCATTTATATAAATAAGAAACAGCAGTGGCCCCAACACCGACCCTTGGGGAATGCCCCATTTAACAGTGCCCCATTGGGACTGAACATCATTACCACTCTCAATATTGCGGAGGATTACCTTCTGCTTTCTGTTCTTAAAGTAGGAGACGAACCAATTGTAAGCTACTCCCCTTACTCCATAATGTTCCAACTTCTGCAGTAATATTTTGTGGTCAACACAGTCAAAAGCCTTCGTTAAATCAAAGAAAACACCTAACGTTCGCAACCTTTTATTTAATCCGTCCAAAACCTCAAAGAGAAAAGAGACTATAGCATTTTCAGTTGTTAAGCCATTTCTAAAACCAAACTGTACATTTGACAGCAAATTATGTGAATTTAAATGCTGCAGTAACCTTGTATATACAACCCTCTCGATAACTTTAGCAAACACCGATGGCATAGAAATAGGTCTATAATTGTCAACATTATCCCTGTCTCCCTTTTTATAAAGTGGCTTCACTACCGAGTACTTTAATCGGTCAGGAAACCGACCACTCCTAAAGAAAAAGTTACAGATATGGCTAAGTACTGAGCTAACATACGTGGAACAATACTTCAGTATTCTGCTAGATACCCCGTCATATCCATGAGAGTTCTTGGTCTTTAGTGATTTAATTATTAACTCAATCTCCCTCTTGTCAGTATCATGGAGGAGCATTTCAGGTAACAGTCTCGGAACACTTTTTTCTAAGAGCGCTATATGATTCCCTGTTGGGACTAGGTTTCTATTTAGTTCACCTGCTATATTCAGAAAGTGATTATTAAGTACTGTACATATATGCGACTTATCAGTAACACGGACATCCCCACTACGCACTGATTCTATATTCTTGACCAGTCTCTGCAGACCAGCCACTTCCTTTACGACTGACCATATGGTTTTAATTTTATCCTGAGACTTAGCTATTCTGTCTGCATACCACATACTTTTTGCCTTTCTAATAACTTTTTTAAGCACCTTACAATACTGTTTGTAATGGGCTGCTGCATTTAGATTGTGACTGTTTCTAACATTTTGATATAATTGCCACTTTGTTCTACAAGATATTCTTATCCCTTTAGTCAGCCACCCCGGCTGCCTGTTTGTGCTAGTACCCTGTTTTGAACGTTCTAACGGAAAGCAACTTTCAAAGAGCACGAGAAAAGTCTTGAGGAAAGCATTATATTTATCGTCTACTGTATCAGCACTATAAACATCTTGCCACTCTTGTTCCTTGATAAGGTTTACAAAAGTCTGTACAGCAACTGGATCAGCTTTCCTAAAAAGTTGGTAACTATATTTAACATGTGTTGCAGCACAAAAATCTTTTAGACTTAAAATTTGTGCATCATGATCTGAAAGGCCATTCACCTTTTTGCTAACAGAATGCCCTTCTAATAATGACGAATGAACAAAAATATTGTCTATGGTTGTTCTACTGTTCCCTTGCACTCTCGTTGGAAAGAATACGGTTTGCATAAGATTATATGAATTAAGGAGGTCTACCAGCATCCTTTTCCTTGCACAATCACTTATACAATTAATATTGAAGTCACCACATATAACTAACTTTTTGTATTTCCTATAAAGTGAACCAAGAACCTCCTCTAGCTTTAGCAAAAATGTTGTGAAATCGGAGTCTGGGGATCTATAAACAACAACAGTACGAAGTTTAGCTCCACTAAATTTAACCACACCTGCACAACATTCAAACACCTTTTCAGTGCAGTACTTTGAAACATCAATTGACTCAAATGGGATACCGTTTTTCACATACATGGCTACTCCCCCACACCGCAAAGAGCTCCTAGAAAAGCTGCCAGCCAACCTGTATCCTGGTAAAGGAATCCTCTGAATTATCTCCTTATTTAAGAAGTGTTCAGATATACCAATAATTTCAGAGTCAACATCTATAAGCAGTTCACTAACTTTATCTCTAATACCTTGAATATTTTGATGAAATATACTAATTCCCTCATTAATCGGATACCCAAGCTTTGTAGAAAGTGGTTTCTTTGTTAGAGAGACTTCCCTTAAGCAGGAATACCTATCAGCTGACTTCAATCTAAAAAAGGTACAGCTCTAACACCCACAACTACCGGAATTTTCCCATGAGTGATCCCATCACCCCCACCTATGCTGTCACCTATAAGTTTTGTCAACCTCCCCTTCCCATACCTGTTGAGGCGCAGGCCATGTCTAGTGAAACCCGTCCTGCTGATAGACTCCACCGACACCACTGAAATGTGACTCATGCCTTCTGTCATCAGCGCACCCCCAAGTCTCATGTTATTACGCCTGACGGCTGTATTAAGATGAGGCCGATCGTGACGCTGAAACAGTTCCACGAAATGCACATTCGTGTTGCCAGTCTGAGTGGCTATCTTTTCCAGGTCACCATCTATGTCATACTCCCCATCCCTATCAATACTATTACCAGCCCCACCCACAATCACTACCTGATCCTCTTTAGTAAAATCCCTACATAACCCCCCTATGTTAAAAGTCACCTGAGCCAATCCTGCATTAGGCTTCACAATGCTGGTGACCTGGTACTCACTCCCCAAAACTTCCTGCAACTGCTGGCCTACACCTCTACCATGAGAACTACCCAACAGCAGAACCTTCTTCTTTCTCTTAGACTTTGCAACTGTCCTAGCCACCGTAACTGCTGAGGTCTGCTGCATACTTCCTACATCTACAGCTACTAGAGATTCCTCTCCACTAGACTCTGACAGTTGGTCATATCTATTACAAACACCAATAGTAAAACTATCTGAAAATCTCCTTCTCCTAGCAGATCTCTTGCCAACAGCCAGCTCCCATTCCCCAACCCCCTTCTCCCTCCTCATCCTATCTAGCTCCTCCTGTGCGTTTTTCAACTGCACCTGAAGGGCACAGATCTTACGCTCCTGCTCCTCTATCAACTTACTCTTGCTACATAACCTGCAGTTCCAGGAGAGGATCTCACCAGAATGCCCACTGGCTTCCCCACTGCATTCCCCCCAGTGAAAATACTTCGAACAAGTCTCACACCGCAATCCACTACTCACGAACCTACAGCAAAGCCCACACTTCTCACTCACGGTAAAATTTTACAATTATTGAAACAAGAAAACAACTTTATCTAAGTTCCGCTACTACAATAAGATGATGTTAAAAACTGACTACAATAATCACAAACTTGCTCTACAAGGGAAGTAACTACTATTATTGACAGTATTAATCAACAACAAATGAGAATATAACAAAATACTAACACAGAAAGAAAATCAAACGTCTAATGACAGTAACGAAACTGAAAGCAGTTCGCAAAAATTTCTTCTGAAGTTATTTCACCGGAAAACACCAAGAACACCGGTTGAAGACTACTAAAGTTCCTAAATAAACTACTATACACAAACAATTAATTAGTACTTAGCTTTCGATGCGCCGCTACAGCTGCAACTGGTCAGCGCGGAATGTAAACACGGGTAAGAGGTTAAGTTGCTCGATACGAAACACTCACAAATATCAGGCCACAACACAAGAAATGCAGAGGTGAATGAAGAAACCACTAATAAGTCACTTATATAGTAAATATTATCACAAAAACAGTTAAAATATATATCTGAAACCTAAAAATAGATGAAAACTTAGAGAGCGATCTAACACGCAGTCACGCGCTTATGACGTCACACCAAAGTCAAGAAGGGAAGTACCCCGCACCATCAGGGGGGCAGGTGTAGTCTTCCGGCTCGGACAGCCAACCACAATTTGCGGAACGGATGGGGTTAAAACTGTTCTTGTAGCAGCGGCGTAGGGCGAGGTCATAGCCACAGGATGTAGATGCCCAAATTTCCTCTTAGCCTCAGTGTATGGCTTTACATCACAGCAGAAGACCATCGCCTTGTCCTTGTTGGGCAATGTGTCACCCTTGAAGGGCAAGACGAAGGCACTGATGGCAACCTGATTATCCCTCTGACCGCGATGAATGCGCTGGACAAAATGAACACCTCGTCAGACTGCAAAAGAAGGTCCTTTTAGAATATAATGCCCTAGACCATATTTAATCTCTTATGGGACATTATGGTAATAGAAACATCCCCCTGCTAATCACAAGCAAGTAATGCCCGTGATTGGGCAGAGGATGCTCTTTTTATCAAGACTGATCCTGACCGCATTTTGGACAAGCCCTCCACCTTCCCAAATTTGTCCTCTAAATGGTCTACGAAAAACTGTGGCTTCATCGAAACAAAGGAGTCCCCATCAGTTCTCGTACATACGAGGTACTGGAGTGAATATGGTTCGCTGCCATCCTTAGCCTGGCGTTCCTTCCATGGAGTGGCCAGGGAGGGGAATGATTTAGGGTCGTACTTCCTTGCATTGTACTGAGATTAGAACACTTAGAGACTGCTGGTGTTCGACACCAGCAAGTGATGATGTGGTACACTTCATCGCTCATCATCCGCCCTGATAACACCCACTCCGACCAGGGGCCCTCTCCACAGGCGCCACCCAGCTGCATCAAAGGTCACCTGGCAGGATGGCCATTGCCTGGAGTCCTGATGTCCCAGGGTGATAGGCATTTGGTGCAGGCATCAGCAGAGCAATCCCTGTGTTGTCAGGGGGCTTCAAACAACAGGGTACATGATGGCTCCACCACAACGGACTGGCTACTATGCTGGATATCAGTTGCAAACAAGTCCATGGTCATCGTCGGCACAGAAAGCGACACTGCTTAGTGCTCAGTGAAAAACACCCAGGTAGGTGTCCTCATCCAAGAGATGGAGGATGAGTGGAACTGCAATGCGATGACGAGAAAGCGGGCTACAGATCTCAAGTCACGATAGACATGATGCACCATTTAAGGCGCCCTTCCCCAATTGAATCGCTCTTTGGAAAAATTTTTGAAGAATGGAGGTCAAACCCTACAGGGGACCATCACATAAAGGCCAAAACGTCTGAGACTCCTTTTAGTTGCCTCTTACGACAGGCAGGAATACCTCGGGCCTATTCTTACTCCCGGACCCACAGGGGTGAGGGGGAGGTTTCTCTCCTCGATGCATATAGTTATTAAAACTGTTGCAACTGTGAGACAGGATCAGCTCTGACCTACGGTTAACACTGTACCAGCTCATTTTAATGCTACATCTCTTGAACTGCTACACAATTTAAAAGGTTCTGCCAATGAACAGCACAACGAAATATTTAATGTTTTTTGTGTTTGATGATATCAAGTTCGTCACTCACTTTCTGAGACGTGATAAGTACACTTCTATACACTGCTAGGTTCTGTAAAGGGAGATGAAAGGAATTATTGTGGATGGTTCTCTCCATTGTTGTTTTCTTCCTTTTTATAGAAACAGCAACATTCAGAAAATTAAAAGCAATTCTGTATTAAAAGCAATGCTGTATATGTCACAAGATTAACTGGTGACTTGGTGATCAAAAATGCTTAGTTATTGACGCGTTTTGAGTGTACAGACATAAATGTGTGATTGGAATGGAAGTGGCTGAAGAGGTAACATTGACCTAAAAAAAAAAAACGCAATCAATGTATAGCAATAATAAACAGTTTTACTTACTAACACCTGTTTTGGAGGGGAAAAAACCTGTTTTTTCTAAATGAGTTAAATAAGTATCAGATCACCGGCCAGGTGACTTGATCTCTCACAGCTGGACCAACTGGCTATAAATTTTTATTGATTACACTGCAATTAGTTTTCATTTTAACTACTAGTACATCAGTAACATCTTTCTTGCTGAACCACAAATTGGACTAGATTTACAGTTTTAGCTTACCTGCAAAACTTGCATGTTTACTTCTAATTTCAAAACACACTTTTTAAGACAAGTAAAAAATAATAAAGAAATAATAATTTTAAAAAAATTGATGCACCATGAAGGAATTATCCGAATGGGATGGAAATCAGTAGATGTGATGTACATGTACAGACAAACAAATGTTTACAATAGAGAGCTTCACAAACTGAGTAAGTCAATAACACAGTGGTTCATTTCTGGCTGTCATATAAGCAGTTATTCAGCTTGGCATTGATTGCCAGACTTGTTGGTTGTCCTCCTGAGCGGATATTGTGCCAAATTCCGTCCAACTGGAGCATTAGATCATCGAAATCCCAAGATGGTTGGGAGGCCCTGCACATAATGCTCCAAACGTTCAAAATGGGGAGAGATCTGGCGACCTTGCTGGCCAGGATAGGGTTTGGCCCAACGAAGACAAGCAGTAGAAACTCTCGCAGTGTGTGGGCGGCCATTATCTTGCCAAAATATAAGCCCAGAATGGCTTGCCACGAAGGGCAACAAAATGGGCACAGAATATCATTGGCATACCATTGTACTGTAAAAATGTCCTGGACGACAACCAAAGGAGCCTTGCTATGA
The DNA here is from genome assembly GCF_023898315.1 of Schistocerca nitens. Lineage (NCBI taxonomy): Eukaryota > Metazoa > Arthropoda > Insecta > Orthoptera > Acrididae > Schistocerca > Schistocerca nitens. Next base: position 232,510,459 of record NC_064616.1, on the reverse strand, counting down.
AAAGGATTGGCACACCAGACCATCACTCCTGACTGTCGGGCCATACAGCGTGTGTCAGGTCACTATCTCGATGTCCTGGGCATCTCTAGACACATCTGCAGTCTGGAATGTCATTGACTGCAGTAGAATTGTCTTCAGTGATATTATTATGATGATCATGATTATGTGTTTAAGGGACTAGACTACTGGGTCATTAGTCCCTCCTTATCATGAGAGAAACATATAAAAAGCGAAAAAATGGGGACCCAGCTGCTCAAACTATATATGCAAGTCAAAGAGTTTAAAAGGGTGTGACAGTAGTTGTAATACAATGGGTAAAAGAGTTGTAACACAATGGGTAAAAGAAGAGAGAGAACCTAGACAGCATCTTGCACAAGGGTATCTGAAGGCAGAACAAGGTGAGAGGGGAAGAAAACAATCTGTGGTCACTTGGTGGGTACCTGCCACAGGAGGCTCTTGCCCCCACAGCCACCCACAATGCTGGAAATGGGACAGTATTATAGGTTAGAGTAAAATCCACTCTCCCTCAGGACATGTAACACTTTGGTAGTGGCTGTCACGTCATCCACAGGTATCTAAGGTATTGAGGTAGGCAAGCAGAGACTATGCCGCAGATCGGCCAGCAGGACGCACTCAGCAGGAACGTGCGCTATTGTCAGTAGACTACAGTAGCTGCAGTGAGGAGGATGCTCCCAACAGAGAGAAAATCATGGGTGAGTCTTGCTTGGCCGATGCATAGGTCGACACAACACAATGGCATCTTTCCGAGAGGCCTGGAGAGATGTATGCCACACCTTCGTGGACCCTTTAGTCACTCTCAATTTGTTTTGGGTTCTAATAGCCTGCCATTCCAATTCCTAGAGCCTCAAAATATTGTGTCGAAGTTGTAATCTTAAGTCTGGGTCCAGTATCCCAATGTCAAGTTGATCTGTAGTTGCGTCTTTAGCTGGGTGGTGGGCGAGTTCATTTCTTGAAGTGCCTATGTGACTCGGCATCCAGATGAAGGTCACCATCTTTCCAGAGCTGTAGAGGTTAGCCAGTAGGTTATGGATGTTTGTAACCGAAAGATTTTTGGGATAGCACAGAGTTATGCCTTTTACACAACTTAATTGAATAGCTACAGATCAGAAAGTTCATCATGGTCTGAGATTTGACATGCTGCAGAGCTCAAGAGATGGCAGCACTGCAAGCATTCGACAGAGAGTGCTTCTTATGTCCCCTTGCATGTGCAAAAGTGTAAACCAGCCCTGTCATTCACTTTAGATCAATTTGTGTAGATGCACACTGAATTAGAATAATCATGGAGGATTGAAAGAAACAGGTGTCAGAGAAGGGTAGGATCAGCATCCTTCTTGGGGCCAAAAAAAGTTCCATCCATATCACAAGGCAGGGTACAGCCCACAGAGGGCTATTCAGTAGAATATCGAGTTGGATCCCAGCTGGTCCTCTCAGTTTTGGGCAATGTGCAAACAGTCTGAACTGCTGGTTGTGGGACAGAGTTGAGTGACATGGGTGGGAAGGTACCTGACAGACTGTGACCACGTAACTTCCCAGAAGCTGCTGTCATCTAACCCGCAGCACTGGGACAACAGCTTCCGTCAGGATGCTGTCAACAGCGCTCGTACAGAAGGCCCCTGTTGCCAACCGCATGTCAGTGTGGTGAAGAGGGCCCAGCAGACTCAGAACAGACAGTGCTGCCAACCCATAGGCAACACATCCACAGTCCAAGTGGAATAAAATCAGCACTCTGTCAAATCTCAGAAGAGCTGTGTGGTCTGTGACACACGAGAAGTGACTAAGAAAACATAGAGTATTCAGCTTCTTCATGTAAGCTGCCTTGAAGCGGCAGATATGCAGCTGCCAAGTTAGTTTATGGTCAAATAAAATACCTAAGAATTGAAAAGTTTCAACAACTTCAAGTAAGTAACCAATCGCCAAGATAAATTTCATGGGAGGGGGGAGTGCACAGTCCAGAGTTGTTGTGTAACTCTTGATAAATTTAATAGCCATGGTTCAGAGCCCAGTCATGGACTCTCCTCACAGACCCCTCAAGCTGATGCTCAGTGGTGTGCAGTGATGCAGAGGCATAGCACAAGCATAGATCATCCACATACAGTGACGGAGAGACTGTGGGACCCACTGCATTGACGATACCATTGATGGTAATAGCAAACAGCATTACTCTCAGAATCGATATCTGAGGGACTCACGTTTCCTGTACATAGTGGTTGCTGAGAGCCGAACCTATCTGGACCAAAACAAAAATCGGAGATAGGAAATTATGGATAAAAATTGGTAAACTGCCCCAGAAACCTCATTCATGCAGTGTAGAGAGGATCTGATGTCGTCAGGTGGTTTCAAATGCCTTCTGTAGGTCAAAGAACACAGCAAAAACATTGTGCACTGCGGATTCCAAACAAACCAGGTGATCTGTGGTCAACCAGAAAGCCCAAAAGCCGTTTTGGAATTGTCATATATGCCCTCTGGTTTCAAGGCACCAACAAAGATGGCAACTGACCACTCGTTTGAATAGCTTACACAGCCCATTCATTAGAGAAACTGGCCAGTAGTCAGTCAAAATACGTGAGTCCTTTCCCAGTTTCAGGACAGGAAAAATAATACCTTCCCGCCATTGAGAGGGAACTAATCCCTCCCGCCAACTGTGATTGAAAAGTCCAAGGGTATGTTTAATGCTACCGGCACGAAGATGTTTGCGCATTTGGTTGTGGCTTTTGTCAGGTCCAGGGGCCTTATCAAGATACTGCCAAAGCACTGCAAAGCTCCCATTCAATAAAAGGGACATTGTATGATAGAGAGCCGATGCATGGAAAGATAGCGGGCGGTGCTCCATAAGATGTTTCCAGGTCAGGAAATGATGGTAATTACTGCAAGCGGGGACCTCAGCAAAATCTGCCACAATCATTCAGCAGGTACCACAGGATCAGTACAAATGTTACCATTGACAAGGAGGCCAGGAACTGCCAGGGGTAGTGAGTGGCCAGAAATGTGACAGAGTTTCTTCTATAATTGGGACGATGGGGTGTGGGATCGCATAGTTGAAATATATTGGTCCCAACACTCCTGCTTCCTTTTCTTCATTAAAAGCCACACTTTTGCCCAGAGCCTCTTGAATTCTATTAAATTATTCATAGATGGATGGCTATATCTTCAGACCACTATAGCACCAGTGGTCATCAGGATGCGTCGGAGGAGTACGGTATCGTCGCTGCTGCAGTATCAATAGTGTCCTGTAACAATTTGTTGATATCCATCACATGCCAAGCAGCAAAAGGCTAGGATAAAAGCTTCAGTATCTACTATATTATCCTTGGGTCCCCTCTGGATGTGGAGAACAGATTAGTATGCAGCTCTTCATCAGTTTGTAGCATTAGGACCTGATGGAAGATAACACCTTGAATTCTATTGAGCTTGTTAGTAGGAGAAATGGTGACTGGTATATCTCCTAACTTGACACAGGTCTGATGTGCCCGTGATTGGTTGGAGTGTGGTGTTTTGATCAGCGAAGATCCACGTCCCATCTTCTCTATTGTTGCAACCTCCCCAAACCAATCTTCAATATTTTCAATGAAAAAAATTAGCTTCATTGAAGCAAGAGAGCCACTGTCAGTGAACAACAATCCAAGAACTTGGCAAACTGTCCATTCCATTTCTCCTTGTTTGGATCTTGTCTTGGGGCATAATCAATGACAGAAATGCTATAGGATTGTACCCTTCTGGATTAAAGTCACTGTTCCTGACTGATGAGAAGGCCATGCTGGCACAACCACCATTAAGTTCGATCCATTTCATTGCGGATTATTCATCCCAATGCCTCTGACTCCGATCGGAGATTTTGTCTACAGGCACCACCCTGCCAAGGCAAAGCCCACCTGGCATGGTAGCTGTTGCCCGGAGTCCCAGTACCCCAAAGTGAACAGGCATATATTTCATGGGTGACAAAGGGAGGTCACAGCTCAGGCATCAGCAGTGCAATCGTTGCGTTGTCAGGGGGCTACCACCGAGAGGGTACATGAAAACCCTACCATGACAGACTGCCTACCGCACTGGATTTCGGGTGCAGAGGTAGATCCACTTGATTGGTAGGTGCAAAAGGTAACAGCACACAGTGGAGAGGGAGTGCACCATAGTAAGGCATCCTTCCACAAATGGCCTGCATGTCGGTAAAATTTGGAAAATGGAGTTCAAACCCAAAAGGGGACCAGAATTTAAAAAGCCAAATAATTTGAGGGAAAAAGTGTTAATAAATAAATAAATAAATAAATAAAAAGTCAAAAGATAAAAAACTTCAGGAAGCCCGAAGAACAATCACAAGAACAAGGTAAAAAACTTGAGTCAATTAAAAAAAAAGACTTCTAGTGTCTCACTTCGAATTGAGCCCCAATGACTGGCAAAGATGTGTCTGGAGATGTCCCGGACAGTTGTGGATACCAACCTAAAGTTGCCCGCCATACGGCCTGACACCCAGGAGTGATTGTCTGGGGGTGCCATTTCTCTTTATAGCAAGACCCCTATGATTGTCATCTGTAGAAACCTTGCAGCATGATGGTGTGTCAATAATATTCTACATCCCGTTTTGTTGCCCTTCACATCAAGCCATTCTGGAGTTACACTCCGGCAAGATAATTCCCGTCCACAAATGGAAAGAGTTTTTACTGCTTGTCTTTGTGCTTGCCAAACCCTACCTTGGCCAGCAAGGTCACCGGACTTCTTCACAACTGAGAATGTTTGGAGCATAATGGTCACGGCTCTCCAACCAGTTTAGAATTTTGACGATATAATGCTCTGGTTGGACAGAATTTGGCAGGATATCCATCAGGAGGACATCCAAGAACTCTATCAATCAATGCCAAACCAAATAACCGCTTGCATAAGGGCCAGAGGTGGACCAACACATTACTGACTCAGTCAATTTATGAAGCTCTTTCTCTTGAATACATCATCCAATTTTTTTGAAATTGTAATCATTTGTCTGTCTGTACATGTACATCACATTTACTGAGTTCCATCCCATTTGGGTAATTTCTTCATGGCGCACCCCCACATCCCTCCTTTTCGTCTAGGAGTCTATGCTGAGTTGCTTCACTTGGGTACCTGCATCTATTTAATGGCCTGTGGGGTTTCTGTTGTTCTTGATATAATTGTGCTTTTTAATACTCTACACATTTTCACCATCTTGAATGGATTCTTGTTTATCTGTAACGCCATAATTTTCCAGTTACTTACAAATGGTGTAACATAGATATTTTTTATGTACTTGGGGTTGGGCCCATGAAACAGGTTCTTGTGACTTCATCATCTACTCCCTGTGTAGAGTAAAAAAGCAATTGATTTACAGGTGTCCACTGTTGGTTCACATGGTGGTACATATTGAAAAGCACGGACAGTTTGATGATTAGTATACAGCTTTTGCCTAAAAACAACTTTCAGATAATCCAGTTCCTGCATTAAATTATCAGAATCCAAAATAGCAAAAGCTATCTTGAGCAGTACACGTAGAACTCCCATGTGATGATGTGGTGGATGACAACTAGTAGCACAGAGTTAATGGTCTGTGTGCGTAGGTTTACGGTACACGGTGTGTTCCAAAGCCTCATTTTCTTTTTTATGAACTAAAACATCCAAAAAAGGTAATCTGCTATCTTTTTCAATTTCTAGCAAAAATCTGAGGCATGGATGAAGGCAGTTAAAATGCTCTAAAAACTGATAATGAGCTTCCATTCCATGTGGCCAAATGATGATATCCACTTACCTTAAAAAAAAAGTGAATTGAAGAGAAGAAGTCCTGAGTGCAGTATCTTCAATATGTTCCATGAAAAGACAAGCAGCAATACGGGTAGATGGAAGAGTTCAGAGATACTGCCCTCAGGGCTTCTTCTCTTAAACCCCCATATTTTTTTTTTTTTTTTTTTTTAGATACATGGATGATATTTTAATCATTTGGCCACATGGAATGGCAGCTCTTCATCCCTTTTTAAATCATTACAACTGTCTTCATCCAAGCATCAAATTTTCAATGGAGATTGACAAAGATGACAAATTATCGTTATTGGATGTTTCAGTACATAAAAGAGAAAATGGGACTTTGAAACACAGTGTATACCTAAATCTAGCATACGGAACACCACCTCCATGCTACTAGTAGTCATCCATCACATCAAAGCACGAACATTTTACTACACTGGTTAAGGAAGCTTGTGCTATTTCAGATTATGATAATTTGACACAGGAACTAGATTATCTTATGGTTGTTTCAAGCAAAAGAGATATACTGATCATAAAACTGTACATGCTTTCAATATGGACCACCATGTGAACCAACAATGGACACTTGCAAATCAGTATCTGTTGATCCATTGTAAACATGGAACAGTGGCTGGTAAAATATTTAACAAAACAATTCACCAATAGGCGTGCAATTGAGAAGTTATTTATTTTCACTACCAGTTTTGGCAATTCATCATCCCATCTTCAGGCAAAAGGGGCTGAGGAAGTCTGGGGTACACAAAATTCCCAGTCATATGGGTCCATGACTAATGCGTGGAATATCAATGTCACACACATTTGCTCCAGTACGAAAAATCTGCCGTCGCTGAGAATTATCTCAACAAAGGGCATAAAATGTAATTTAAAGAGGGACAAATTATTGCCCCGGCATCCTGTTATTGGAGTTGTTTACTTAAGGAATCCACCAAAATAAGATGATCCAATGATGTTATTAATTGAGGTAAAGGTTTCCCTTTAAGCAAGATATGGCATCCTATTTATCAGATTAAAACAAAAACGGTATTGTTTTCAATCAGCTGCATCTTAATTTGCGATTCATCACTTATTGTTAGTTTCTACCACTGGTGATGCAATTCTTCGCTTTGCAGAAGGCAGCCCTTTCACTTCTCGCACGCGCACAGTGGCCTGTTCCTGGTGTATAAAGGAGCCACTGAATCTGATATTACCTCAGTTCCAATGTGACTGTACACCTGTAGTCTCATCAGAAGATGGCGGTCAGTTGGCCCTTCGAAATAGCGTGTCATTCGTGTAGTGTAAAGTATGTTAAGTGATTTAAGTCTATTTTCAAGCGAGTAATCTCTGTCGCAATGCATAAGTGTGGATGATGCCACAGGATAGTCAAAGAGGCAGAGGTGTGTGTGAACTGTGGTTTGGAACTTCATTTGGGCAACTTTAGTGGAGAACCGAATGGGGAACTCAACAAGGCTTTCCCATGGAACACTAGGCTCTTTAAGAAAGAGAGAGAGAGAGAGAGAGAGAGAGAGAGAGAGAGAGAGAGAGAGAGAGAGAGAGAAGAGAATCGCTAAACAAGAGGCAAAACCTTGTGCCCTTCAGGTAGAATTAGAACATACAACATTTGAACTTGATTGGCTGTAGGTGGAAAAAGATCTCCTTGGTACCAGTCTACACTGAGTTCCTTTGCTAGAAGTCTGCTGCACCCTACAAGTGGATGTTCAGGTAACAAATATTTGAAACTGTAAGTTCAAATGTAGACAAAGTTGAAGAGCTGCTCTCCTTTTGCCCATTGTTTGTTACCTTTACCCAGTTCCCACGATCTTTCTCCACCTTCAACCAATCAAGTTCAAACGTAGTATGTTCTAATTCTTCCTGAAGGACACAAGTTTTTGCCTCCAGGATTCATTCTCTCTCTCTCTCTCTCTCTCTCTCTCTCTCTCTCTCTCTCTAAAAGAGTCTTGCTGCTAAGTAGTAGCCAAGAGATGGGTGTAGGCTCAGTGGCGCAAGATGAATTAGGAACCATGTACCACGTCACAAGCATTGGGAAGCCAAGTGCTAGTCTTAGGCAAGTGACTGAGGATATAGGGGATTTGTGCAAAGATTTTGCAAACAGGATCAGGTTACAGTAGTAGGTGGGGCAGGGAACAGCCTGTCTAAGTACAGTAATTACAGCATTAAGGGTTACATTGATGAACTAGAAGTAGCAAGTATACACACAAATGAGAGTTTTTTAGAGGTCATACAGTGCCATGGCTAGTTCTACATTAACACTGCTGTGTGTGGAGACTGAGTTGAGCAAGATACTGCCGACTGAAATGAAATATCATAAATGCAGTGGCGACTGATGCAACTGGGAGAAGGGGGTATATTAATCATACGAGAGTGAAAGATAAGCTGGTTGAGCTTCTTGCAGATAATATACAGGGACAACCATCACACAAAGCAAGATCCCTGTGGTTACTGATGTGAGAGGCACCTTTTCTTTGGTTTAAAATCATGATTCAGGCAACCTGTTTTGAAAGAAGTCAAAATAACAGAAGAACAATATACTTAAGACTGCACAGAAAAGAAAGGTTAGTTATTACATCTAAACTGGGTAATAGGGTAGAACAGATCTGTTTGGAAAATTTAGAGAGCTCTGGAAAGATAGACATCCTGTGCCTGTCTGAACACCACATAACCACAGGGTTAGATAAGTTACATATAAAAGATTACTCTCTAGCAGCTTTCTCGTGCAGAACTAGGAGGAGTTGTTACATATATTAAGACATAACACAAGTTCAAAAACATTGAGACAAGTGAATTTTGTAGTGATCAGCACACACAAGTGTGCGCACTTGTGAATTAATACTAAAAAAAGTTAACTTTTCATTGTAACAATATATATAGATCCATACTGGAAAATTTTGAACATTTATGAAGAATCTGGATTCCTTACTACACAACTCATCAGACAGCAACAAGCAGTTAATAGTCTGTGGTGGCTTCAATGTAGATGTCCTAAGGGAGTCTGATAGGAAAAATGATCCGGAAACCTTATTTGTATCTTACAATTTGATCTCAGTAATTAACTTCCCAACATGAGTGGATGAATACAGTAAGATCCTAATTGATAATATCTTCTGGTAAACCTTCCGGGATGTAAGGTCGTGTGGTCCATGAAACTCTTCAGCTCCTAACGTTTCGTCCAGAGCTGCGCTGGACATCTTCAGAGGGGTGTTTCTCCTCCGGTGAGTCTTGCCGACTGACGGGTCGGACGTCTGAGAGCGACTTATATATCGTAGAAAGTGGGCATGACCAGAGTTACACGTGATATGCAGAGATAATCTTTGTAAGAGATAAAACTTAACTATCAATCGTAATCTCGTCACGGATAAAACTGTCTAGCAATTCTGTAGTGCTACTGTCCAAATATCTCTAAGTTTCATGATCTCTTCTTTCCGATTAAAATTATCCCTATGTTTATATATTTCAATTGCTTCTCTACAAAGCCGTGGGTAATAGTTCGTCGTCGTAGATAGAATTTTTGTTTCGGAAAACCTCACTTGATGATTTCCTGACTGAAAAGTGTGTTCTGCTACAGCCGATTTATCTGTTTTTCCTAATCGTCAAAGACTTTTGTGTTCTTTTAACCGTGTATTTACGCTTCTTTTTGTTGTTCCAATATAAACTCTACCACATGTACACGGAATTTTATATACGCCACTGGCTGATAGAGGAGCGCGTTTATCTTTTACACACCGGAGAACATGACAAATTTTCTTCGTTGGTCTAAAAACAGGTCTAATATAATGTTTACTTAAAATCTTTCCAATCTGATCCGTTACTTTCTTTATAAAAGGGAGAGAGACTGTATTCTTCCATCGTTTTTCGGGCTTGTCCTTAGGCTTTTTGTTGTTTGGGTGCAGACTTCTGCTTACTTCTTTCTTTGAATAGCCATTTTTCTCAAAAGCGTGCTTCAGATGTTTTAATTCGATGTCTAGATACTCCGGCGTGCAAATCTGTCTGGCTCTGTCAACGAGACTTTTAATCACACCTCTCTTTTGTTGTGGATGGTGGTTAGAGTTTTTATGTAAGTATTTGTCTGTGTGCGTTATTTTTCTAAAAATCTGTTGTTTCAATCTTCCATCTGTCTGTCTCATAACTAAAACATCCAAAAACGGTATTTTGTTATCATTTTCTCTCTCCATGGTAAACTGGAGCACTACAGAATTGCTAGACAGTTTTATCCGTGACGAGATTACGATCGATAGTTAAGTTTTATCTCTGACAAAGATTATCTCTGCATATCACGTGTAACTCTGGTCACGCCCACTTTGTACGATATATAAGTCGCTCTCAGACGTCCGACCCGTCAGTCGGCAAGACTCACCAGAGGAGAAACACCCCTCTGAAGATGTCCAGCGCAGCTCGGGACGAAACGTTAGGAGCTGAAGAGTTTCATGGACCACGACCTTACATCCCGGAAGGTTTACCAGAAGATATGTCATCCGGTCGTGAAAGCCTTCATACTAATTGATAATGTTTTCTTTGGTGCAGCTCCTACATAAACTGAAGTTTCATGGGACTGACAGTATAGCCAATCAAAGGATTATATCACATCTAATCAAAAGAATCCAGAAAGTTGTTCTTAATAATTCAACCAATATAGTCTACGGACATTATTCTGACTGAGGAGAAATCCCTTGTGCAGTTCCCCAAAGATCAGTCTAAGGTCTACTATTGTTCATAACCTACACTGTCAAAAAAGGTACCCCCCTTCCAGAGGTTTCCAATTCGGTACTGACTGATGTTGAAACACCCATATTGGTATGTAGTGTTGCCTCCACGGACAGGAAGGCAAGCACTGACTGGCATCCAGTCAATCATACAGATGGTGAATACTATTCCCAAATAGTTCTCTTGGTTTGTGAGTTGCATGAGTCACTTCTTGTTAACCATATCCCACACATCCTCGAATAGAGACAAGTCCAAAGATCGTGCTGGCCAGGGAAGCTGCTGCACACCTTGCACAGCACGTTGAGTTTCATGGGCAGTGTGTGGGCATTCATTATCCTATTGGAACAATACATAAGCCTCCTATTACAAGAATGGCAAAAGAATGGGTCTAACACTCATGTATTGAGTGCTGGTTAGCATCCCCTCCAGAAGCACCACAGGTGATCATGAGTTGCAGCTTATCACACCCCAGACCATAAGATGTAGGATGCAGCCAGTGTGTCTTGGACAAATGCATTATTGAGACAGAGCTCAACAAGTCTATGTAGTAAGTGCAAATGATCATCACTTGCATGAAGCTTATTAATTTTATTTCTTTTCTCTATTTAGGACTTGACAATTTGTTTTTGGTGCCTGAAGCATATCAAGTTACTGCTAAAATGGAAAAACAAGGTCAAGTTAATGTATACAGTTTCGGAAATACTGACTCCCCATGCCATTTAATGACGTACAGAGCCTTAAAAGGACTAAAAGCTGTAAAGGAACTTTCCTTAGAAGAAAAAGAATTACTTACTAGACGGAGTGGATTACACTTTACTGAAAATGCTCAACTATGCTTCCACCATGAAGCTTTACTCCTACAAAGATTTGAATTTTTGCAAAGATCAGGCTGCAACCCATCTGGTAAGAAAAACAATACTGCACGAAAAAGTTTGCGCTCAATCAACATAGAAACAGCTGGCCTAGTAGAAAGGATAACTATCTCTGATATTAAACCAGGGCAAAAAAATGTGCCCTTCCAGTAGAAAAGAATCAGATACACTGAGATATTCACAAATGGAAGTTTCATCTCAGTCAGATGAAAATGATGAGACTAATGTTGCTCACAATTTGAATACAAGTTTAACAGCTGTAGGAATATCACAATTAAAATTTCAATGAATTGGTGCAAGGGATCCGAAAGGGTTTACAAACTGCAAAATACATCAAGTAAAGGTGCAATTATTAAGAAAAGTGCAGAAGTGGGATGACTTGATCCCAGTGAACTGGAGCAACCACCCACAAGCACGCAAATGTGTGACTTGTTCAGATTACAGTCAGCTGATCCAAGAATTGAAGACAAATTACATATATCAAATCATAATAAGAAAATTCAAATTTTGACCTCAGTTCCCCAAAGCTGGTCTATCAAAAAGACTTTGGAAGAATTTTGTGTTTCAGAAAGAATGGTAAGAAAGGTTGGAAAGTTAAAAGCTGAAGAGGGAATATTGGCACAGCCCAAAGGTAAATATGGGGAAAAGCTTTCTGAGGCTGTGAAGGCAATAGTCATGGAACATTTTCATGATGAAGAGTTTAGTCGGATTTGTCCAGGAAAAAAAGACTGTAATACTGTTCAGATTGGTGGAGAAAAGGTACAAAAACCAAAATACTTATTACTGAGTAACTTAAAGGAAATGTTTGTTGTGTACCACAATAAAAATGATCCGGAAACTGGATTTTCCAAATTTTGTGAATAAAGGCCAAAGTGGTGTGTGACCGTAGGCACAGCTGGTTCACGTTCAGTTTGTGTCTGCACAATACATCAAAATCTGAAACTAATGTTGGTACATAGCCTAATAAAAGAAGATTAAAAAAGGCATAGTCCATATCAATTCAGGCAGGCTAGGAAAAAATCTTACCTTCATAGTCTGGGATGTTATTGAAATTAGCATATGTTAAAATGAAGAACTAAGTAAGGAACATGCATTTTTTTGTTTTCTCCAAAAAAAATTCTGCTCCGAGATACAGTCCTCCAAAGATGACACTGCACATACCATTTTGAAGACGCGAATTTTGAAAAAAATTTTAAAATGCTGTATCTACGGGACAGTTCTAGATATTTTGTTGGTGTTTTTTTTTTTTATTTGAAAACTAACTGCTTTACGATTACAAAGAAATGCTCCATTTGGACTTATCTGTCGCAGTTCTTGTACTACAGCATTATAAACTTTTTTTTAATTTATGAGAAAAAATTATTTTTTTCAAAAATGTCAATCCATAAAATTTTAATATTTTTTCTGTTGATTAGTACCATATAGTTCTACATTCCCTGAAAAGGAGAGCTTCCACGTTTAGGTTGAAGATGTTTTACAAACAACTGAAATTTTTGCGATACATAAAACCTGTTTTTATTACCAAATTAAAGCATGGCAGGCTCATAAAAATCAAAATCTAGCCTTATTTAACATAATTTTAGTTTTGAAAGATGAGTAAGAGACTCATTTTTCAAGCATTTTAAATGGTTCCAAAATATATGTGAAAGGTGCAAAGACCTTTCAATTAATACAACTTCTGTGCACTCTGTTATATACTGAAACTAGCCAGGCAATGAACTAAAAATGTGTTCCAGCTTCAGTATCTTCCTTTGACATAGAGTGATACCTTCCTGTTGAACTGGAGCACTTACAATCTTCACACCATTGTGAATAGGAAGTGAACACTAATGGCATTGTAGCTGTCCTTCAGCTGGAAACCTATATCCAGCAGCTGGTCCATGTGGTAGCATAAAGTTCACTAAAATTTCGTTTAACTCATAACTGGTGTCTATAATCTCTACAATCCACCAGTCACAGTGATACACACACCCCACAAACATCCCCCTTCTCAGGTTGTGAATCTGAATATTATTCTGCTGTTTCCGAGGTGCTGGCCGAAAACACGAAATTTCTTCTTTCTTGTTCTTTAAAGTGCATGCAACATGAGTTCGCCCATTACGTTGATTACAAAAATGTGTCTTCTGAATTCCTTTCCCAGGAGTAGTTTGTTTGGACTATTATTCTTTTTTCTGGTCACGGATTTATTCGATTTCCTCTTTCAGGAAAAGAATGTGGATGTGTAAGATTTCACGACCCTCGTAAAATCCTCGGCATTCTGAATCACGGGTGTATTTGGTCTAGCAGGCCTCCTACACCATCACGAGGCCCCTTCCCGTGACCAGTACCACCATTAGAAATAATGATGATCTCTGCTCCTTTTTGCAGTTCAAGAAATTTGCGCATTGCTAGCAAAGCATGTGCTGAGTCATGTCCTGTGGCATCACTTATGCTCTTGTTTTGAAAATATGTCACCCCTGTAAAAATTGAAACCTGGTCAGTACTCCAATGATACTCTTGTACTTCCTGTGGGAGAATTGCAGACCATTTCTCAGCAAAATCTGGGAGTACGCATTAGGAGTGATTTAAAATGGAATGATCATATAAAGTTGATCGTCGGTAAAGCAGATGCCAGACTGAGATTCAATGGAAGACTCCTAAGGAAACGCAATCCGAAAACAAAGGAAGTAGGTTACAGTACGCTTGTTCGCCCACTGCTTGAATACTGCTCAGCAGTGTGGGATCCGTACCAGATAGGGTTGATAGAAGAGATAGAGAAGATCCAACGGAGAGCAGCGCGCTTCGTTACAGGATCATTTAGTAATCGCGAAAGCATTACGGAGATGACAGATAAACTCTAGTGGAAGACTGTGCAGGAGAGACACTCAGTAGCTCGATACGGGCTTTTGTTGAAGTTTCGAGAACACACCTTCACCGAGGAGTCAAGCAGTATATTCCTCCCTCCTACGTATATCTCGTGAAGAGACTATGAGGATAAAATCAGAGCAATTAGAGCCCACACAGAGGCATACCGACAATCCTTCTTTCCACGAACAATACGAGACTGGAATAGAAGGGAGAACTGATAGAGGTACTCAAGGTACCCTCCGCCACACACCGTCAGGTGGCTTGCGGAGTATGAATGTAGATGTAGAAAATGAAAGCGAAGCACTGAACATAGTTCCTCAGCCTGTACACACCCTTTCACTTACGGAATGTGTCGCAATTTCTACATATGCTGGTGTGTTACTGCTTTCACTGGCCATTTACCAAGTTCATCAATGAAACTGTCAAAGGCAACAGTTTCCTTAATTAGTTTATTTTCCTTCCATGTAGCATATGTAATTTCGCAGAGTTATCTGCTACGTCTTCCAGGCCAAGCGTAGGTACAGACAGGCCTCCCTTTCCAGGACAGTCATCACATTCTTGAAACAAACAATTCTCTCGCTTTGCATCACAAACTACTAAAGACTTCACACACCCAACCAAGGAGTCATATGTCATGTGCTCCAGTAAGTTCTTCAAAGTCACCACACAAAGTTCAAAATTTGCGCAGTACACACATAAACAGACATCTCTATGTGGGTGTGGACTGCCCACTTAGATCGTAGTGCATAAAATTTTGATCTTCCAATATATGAAGTTGTATAGTTACTTTTATAAATTGCAAAAGTTTCTTTACTACTGCGAGTCACGTACCTCTTCACTTCCAACTGTTACAGTTGTAGTGTCTTTTTTGTTGGTGCTCTGGCAAGAGCAGTCCCGCTTATCTCCCAAATAAAATGACTGCACTAATTAAACTTGAGCTGCTTGTACAGGATGACCATAATACGGATCTGGTCTTCCAAAGCCTCCTTCTGCAGACCTCACATTTTTTGATTTGTCTACCATGTACTTCGATACTGATGGAATGCAGTTCAAAACTGTTTTCTTTCAAAATGTCTCTGGAATAATAGATAAAAAATACACCTTTTCTCTACAGAATGCACAATATACACCAGCTGAATTTATATTTGTGAAAAATTCCTGGCAATAGATGCAAGAGTGCTTTTTTGAAGAGTGTGGTCAGTTTTGCTGTAGTGTATTCATCCATAGGTTTAGTAATTTCTCTGCACTTTCTTGATGCATACAGCTTATGACTCGACTTCACTGACCACGGTTTCTTAACAGGACTAACACCTAGCTCTATAGTTGATTGATTCAGGGTACTTAATCCTCCCTCTATTGATGCAAAATCTGTATCGTGGGAGGCTTCACTTTGTTCAGATACTATCATTGCTGTTATTCTGTCAAAACATTTAGAACACAAAAGTCGCCACTGGAAACATCTTCACTTTGAAACAGAGGCTTCAAATGAGAATACTTATTCCCAACCCGAACAATGTTTTTTTTAGTTTGTCTTATATATCATTCTTTTATAGATATGCAAATAGTCAGCACACTTCACTCTCCTGTGGCCCCAGTCAGAAGACATTTCAAACAGTCCTTTTCACAAAACACACTGCAACTGTGTCAACTGGCAAATTCCTCACTGAAACAAAGAACTCACAGGATGGTCTCAGTTTTCTTAGAAGCCTCTTCAGTAAACAAATCAGCACTGAACAATTACAATACAGAAACCTGCAATGAGCAACCACGACAAAGAAACTGACAAGAACTACAACAAAGTGTAAGAAGCATTTGCAACAAAGAGAGTGAAAAGAAATAACTGCAACAAAGACAACTGAAATAAACATTGTAAGTAAGAAACAACTTCAGTGAAAACATACATTACCCTTGAAAGCTTTTAAAAAAAAAAATTAGAAGTAAAACCTGTCCAACTTATAAGTGGAAGCTCATCTTTACAGAGAATATATTACTACATGGTACTAATGAACAGAAGAAAAATCCAACTTTTCTGGATTGGAATTTTTGAAAAAATAATTTTTTCTGTAAATTATAAAAAACATTCAAAAGGTGCCAGTAAAAGAACTTTGACAGATATGTCCAAATAGAGGATACCATAGTAATCACAAAGCAATTATCTTTCAAATAAAAAAAAACTCTAACAAAATATCTAGACCTGTTACAGAGATACAGCATTTTAAATTTTTTTCCAAAATTCACATCTTCAAAATGGTGTTCGCAGTATCATCTTTGGAGGCCTGTATCTCGGGGCAGGAATTTTTTTTGGAGAAAACAAGAAAATGCATGTTCCTTACTTACTCCCGAATTTTAACATATGCTAAATCCAATAACATCCGAGACTATGAAGGTAACCCCCCTTGCCTGAAGTGATACAGATTATGCCAAAATATTACTGAGCAAAATTGTCTGTAATTTGGAAACAAAGGATTGCATGATTCATCGCTGTTAAGTATGTCCAGGAACAGAAGCTCTAAAGGAACATTTGGAAAGCGCTTTTGCAGATATTGATCCTGAGGATATAATTCAGTTCAAACAATGGACTCACAATGACAGAGATACACTTTAAACCAGAGAAATGACAGTTGAAGAATTCATTGAACTATTAGTTACAAAACTTTTGGCCCTTTCTGCTCACCACTACACTGCAAAAATTGATTATATTAATGGATTTTGCTGAAAATTACTCCTTTATTGTCCAAGACACAGTTCAAGGATTCCACTGAGAAAATAGTCAAGCTACAATACATCCATCTGTCATTTACCACAAAGATAATGAAGACCTAAAAAGCATCAGCTACAGCAAAATCGGTGATTGGCTTCGACATGAAAACAGTTGCAGTGCATATTCATTATTTCAGTGCCGGTTCTGCAGCACAGTGCAAAAATTTTTAAGAACTTCCTAAATTTTTCCATCATAAAAGAGATTTTGGCATTACTGAAGAATGGAATTTTTTTCAGAACGAGCCACAGGAAATAACCATGTGATGGAATTGGGGGGCACAGTTAAGGGTTTAGCTGTAAGAGCTAGCCTTCAGCGCCCAATTGACAACCAAATCTTAACATCAACTGATCTGTTTGGATATTGTCAAAAAACGTGCATGGCATTGAATTTATCAATATGAAAAAAGATATTACTGGATATGCAAAAATTGATGAAGAAAAACATTTTGAGGATGGATGAACAGTGTCTGGTACAAGAGACCACCACCATTTTGTGCCAACTGATGAAAAGCAACTTCAGATTCATAGAGTACCAAATAATACATTGTCCTTTATAGCAAATGTTAACCGATATGTTAGAAGTTGCTACTAAATATGTTGCCATTACTGAACTACAGTCTGGCCAGTATGTCACTTGCATTTATGATGGAAAATGGTGGGTAGGAAATTTTTGTGAAGTTTCATGTGAAGAAAAAGATTCCTTGATTAATTTCATGCATCCTCGTGGAGCTGCTAAATCATTTAACTGGTCATCTCGAAGAGACATTTTGCATTCCAGAACAACAGATAATTGCAGTCATACCAGTTCCAGTTGCTTCAATGTTGGGGCGGAAATAGTTTGCTGGAAGCAATAGTTTTGGACATCAACAAAAAAAGTTAAAGCATTTAACAACTGAAGAATTCTGCATGATGGGTTGGGAACCACAAAGAGACCCAAAGAAGGCTTGGGAACCTGTTAGATACATTCCAGCTTGAGAACCTGCTAGACTCCCACTTTCAGGCTTGGAAACCGGCAGTAAAGAAACACAACCGTGGCTGACCTTGCATGGCTATTGGGTGTGGCCCCTTGGCGATGGGGCTACCAGTCACTGAGATTGGTAGTGGCATAGCCACCATGGACCAACACAAAGGATTTTTCTCAAATTACAAAAAACATTCAATAGTTTAGACGCAATTTTTGCGTCTTACCCAAAGAGACATCAAAATGTAAATAAGTTTTTCTAATAGAATGAACTGTGCTCTGTTGAATGGTGTTAATGAATGTAATCTGGTAGATGTCCATTTTGAGACACATGACTTTGAACACGGGTATATTTTGATACATTCATGATTTTTAGCAAATTTACAGGATGGTAGCACAGCAACTAAACATTCAAGCCAGGCCCAAATTTGTGATATACTAAACACCCAGACAGACAGTAGTTTGGCAAAAGACCAGGTCCATAGTGCACTTTCTCCACTACTTATGCCTCGTTAAAGTATTTCTCACAAAATGATTTGTTGCCCACTTTGAACTGAGATTACGATAAATGCATTTTTCTCTGAACTCTACTTCCATCATTTGTGTGTAGAGCACAAAATGTTGTAGCACTATACCCAGAAGCAAGAGTCTAGCTCTTTTACATTAAGAACAGTGGAATGCCAGACTTTAAGATCCCTTCACGACTTTTCGGTCTCGGTAAAAGTGGTCTTCGCGAAAGTGGCTCTAGCACCTCAACCAAGTTACAAGTGAGCCTGAAACTTTGCATACGTTCATGTAGGGCCCTCAGGTACATACTGTACAATATTCATCTAAATTGAAGATGGTAGAGCTAGGAGCCCTTGGACACTTCACATGGAATGACCGATGAGCTCAGCAATTTTGAACATGGACTAGTCACTGCATGACATTTAAATCCTTCTAAAGCTGCCCAAGCTGAATGCTGATAATGTAGTTGTGAAACGGAAACACAAAGGAAGAACCATAGCTAAACCAAAGAGGAGGCAGACCTCATGTGCTGATGGACAGGGACTGTCAATAATTGCAGAGAGTAGTTGTAAAAAATCGCCTGAAATCGGTGGTGAGTTCCAATGTGCTACCAGCAGTCCAGTTGTCACACTGACTGTGTGTTGGGAGTTTTAAAAAAAAAGTGATATACTGGTCGAACAGCTCCTTGTTAGCCACACATATCTGTAGTAAATGCTAAGTGATGCCTGAGGTGATGTGAAGAGTGACGCCACTGGACACTGGGTAACAGCAAACAAGTGATCTGGAGTGATGAATCATGCTGTACACTGTGCCAGTCCAATGCCAAGGTCTGGGTTTGGTGAATGCCTGTAGACTGTTACCAACAGTGAAATACGGTGGAGGGGTGTTTTTTGTGGTTAGGGTGTGTTCACCACTACTGTGCTTAAGAAAATGTTAAATGTAGAAGGATATGAATACCTTCTACAGTACTGTGCACTGTGTACAGTAGAAGAACAGTTCGACGGTGATGATTGATTGTACTAGCATTACAATGCATCTTTAACAAAGCACCACTTGTGAGAAAATGTTTCGTGGACAATTACATTCCTGAAAGGAACTGGACTGGCCTGGCCAACCTGAACCTAGTGGAAAACGTCCGGTGTGGTTTGAATATTGACTTCACTCCAGACCACAGCATCCAACATAATTACCTTGTCTGGTCTGATCTGCCACTCCCACACCTCATTGAAAGTGCCCCCAATACAGTTCAAGCTACCATAAGGACAAAGGGTGGACAAATCCCATATTAATGTCTAGATACTTTTGGTCAGACACTGTATACCACCTGTACTACTGTGCAATAAGCAGGATACAAATATACTGAACAACATCAAAAAGGAACATTTAGTTATAATCAAACATCTACTATTACAACTGTATCTAAAACAGAGAGTTCAGTGTCTTTATGGTTTGATTTTACAACAGAATAACTCAGGTATTGGTTTCCTGGTTGCAGAAACACTAGTACAACTGCACTCTGAAGTTTGCTAATGTGAACTTATAAGAACAACAACTTTTAATGTAACTGTTTTGAGATGGCATTACAATTTGTTCTATAGTACAAGTTATATCCACTTACATTCAAATTTATAATTTCAGTGTCTGTGAATACATGCAAATATTTCTGTACCAGATATCTCTATTATGATCATATGAAGTGATCTACACATAAATAATGATCGACATCGATTACAAAAAAATAACTAATTCGTGATGATGTTTCCTGCCATATTTCATTAAGTACCTCTTCATTAATTATCCAATCCATCCATCAAACATTCAGAATTCTTCTGCAATATATATTTTCAAAATCATCTGCTGTCTTCTTCTCTGTACTGTATATAGCCCACACTTCATTTCCACAACACTACACACTTTTAGAAAATACTTGTAAAACTTAATTTTATGTTTAACATTATCATATAGCCATTGCCAGCCTTCCCTTTCCTTCCTCTTTACTTCAGCTGTAGTCGGGACGTTGTTTTCCAAATAGTAAAACTATATAAAACGGTAAGAACAATAACTAGTTGTAGCAGCTCCTTTCCTAATCTAATTCCTTCAGAATCACTTGCTTTAATTCAGTCACACCCCTTTAACATTTTTTTTTACTTTTGTTTAAGTTCATCTTATGCATGCTATCCATTACATCTAACTGATTTACCAAGTCCTTTGCAATCTCTGACAATTGCCATGTCATTAGGAAGACAAACCTTATCGCTTTCTTCCTTCTCTCTGAACTTCAATACCTTCCCAAATTTCTCCTTGGTTTCATTTATAGCTTTCTCTAAGTACTAACAGAGTAATGCAGAGGGCAGGCTACAACCTGGTCTCACTCCCATCTCAAGCATTGCCTCTGTTTCATATTATTTGACTCTTATCTACAGTCTGGGTTCATAGTTTCAAAGAGCATATTCTAGTCAACACTGCTAATAAGCATTCCTAGATTTATTTGAAATACAAACTGATCCCCCAATATCGATTCTACCAGTCATTTCTTTCTTCTATAGGGAGCCTGACCTAGTATCTTGCAAGGATGACTTATTAGAGGGTGGTTTGGTAAGACGCCTATCTATTAACACGTCTTCTTTATCCTGCATGCCAGGTGGAATAGTTCTATCATGGTTCTTTATCCAAAAGTGTTTAATAATTCTGACAGAATGTCAGCTACTTCAGGACCTCTTGTGCTCTGTCACATTCTGACTCATAATATCACACCATCCAATCTTTTCATCTTACACTTTCTCTAGATTTCCCACAACTCTCTCTTCAACTTTCTTCCCTTTATATTACCTTCTACATCTTGGTCTTCTTTTCTTTGTACTGGGTTGTCATTTGGACTCTTCATGTTTGTATAGCTTCTACAATTTTTTTCCGTTTCGTCAAATTTTCCTATAAGCAGCATCTACCTTTCATATAGCCATGCATCTTTATATTACTCTGTATTTCACCTCTACACATTACTACTTTGCATCGCACATGTCCTGTCACTCATTTTTAAGACAAAAATTTATTTCAATGTAGCTACTCATATTGGGAACTGAAGAAATATGAAAAAGGATAGAAGAATCATTCAGTGGTACAAGAGAAATGGGGCATAGCCATCTTCGGCTTGCCAGACTTTCATAATGTGTTACTATGACCCCAATGTATGCATGAAAAAGATTAAACAAATATCAAGTGTCTCTTTGAAAAGAACACAGTAGCCCCACAATGACTACAATATCAGAGGAATGTACTTTCACAAACAGATTACTTTCTGTTTCTGACACTGCGACATACAACAACAAGAAAAGCTTCCTATTGGCAAAGAATCTACCATACAAGAAAGTTGTTTTATCACTGAAGTTAACAGTGACTAACATATAATGTTCCTTGAATCCAAATATATGATGAGCCTAAGATTTATAGGAGGAGAGCTGGAAAGAGAAAGAATCTGTTCATAACGAACATCTCGGCAGGTAACATCAGAAAAATAATGACAATAGTGCATTATTCTGAAATATGATTAGTGAATATATATGCAAGATTCCTGCTACATGTTTCGATTTCTTGTTCACATAATTATCGATTATTTCGACTGTTCCTCTGTTTCACAAGGTATCTTATTTTGTTCAGTGTTAGTCAACGATGTCTTTATAAATATGAAGATAACATATAAATAAGCGCAGAGAAAATATGTATCAAGCAGCCGTTCCTTGCTTTTCATATAAAGAAAAGGGGACATTATCATTCTCACAAACAGTGTTGTTCACAAACCTAATGAGACGTAAAATCACGTTTATTCTTGGGGAAAATGCATTTAACCAATAAGAAATATATTTCTGTCGCACCCTGACAGTAAAGTGGAAAGTAACCTAATACCGCCTGATTCTCCAACTAGAATAAACTGCATTTAGTAGAACAAAAGCAATGATTCTATAATATGACTAATTATGTACCATTACTAACATTTGGAAGAAAAAAAAAAAAAAAAAAAAAACGGGTCGACAGAAGCGTCTGATCCCACGCGTCTGCTTTGACCCGTGACGTAAGGGGTTTGTCGTGTGTGACATCATGACGGCGCGGAGTTTGGTTTGTGAGTGTGGCGTGTTTCTAGATGTCGTCATGTTGTGCTCTCTGATGGTATGTTCAGGGTTTTCGTTTGTGTGGTGTAATGGGCTCAGTTTACTTTTGCTCATTATCCAGAATTGTTAAGTGTGTCAGCTGTGTTTGTAGTGGAATTCGTTTCAGTGAGTTAATGGTTTTGTGTGAAGGTTAATTTAGTGTTGACGCTGTACGTCGTGTGGTAATTTTAGTAAAATTAATCGTTTGTTGTTTTTGTTCAGGAATTAACAGTGCGCAGGTCAAGGGAAGTGTTCGATCCCAATGTGTGGCTGCGTATGTCGGTATTGGTGTTGGGAGATGTTTTTGTGCTATATAGGCCAAGAGAAGTGTTTGGTCCTGATTTATTGGATCGGGAGCTGCTGCTGAAGTATATAGATCAAGGGACGTGTCCGATTCCAGATGATATTGTGTTTAGTGGTATTTGGGGAGTTTTGTTATGTCAGTTTTGTATGGGGGTGGGTGTCTAAATTTGTTTATATTTAGTTTGCCCCCACCCAAAAACATCCCATTTCCCGCTCTTGTCCGATTAGCGTCATTAGGCTTTTTGTCGAAAGTGTGTGTGTGTTTGTTTTTCGATGTATTTTCGTCCTCATAATGTGTACGTACCAACTTTATATGCGCCATATTGGAATCGTGGTTTATGGTCGTTTCCGCTATATTTGTGACGTCATGGGACAAAGCAGACGGTTGGGATCGGACGCGTCCATATTTCCAAAAAATCAATACTGCGACGCGAGGGAAAAGTGGGCGTGGTACGCTGACACTACTGAGATTTCCAGCTCACTATACAAACAATGAGGAAAATACGGATTATTATTTAGCTATAGGCCTACTACTTCATCGAGCAGATACTTTTAAAAAGCCTCAAACATGCAGAACGTGTTGCCTTATTAAGTAAATTTAATAACCTGTCAGTGATCGAACAGTCTGTGGAATGGAATTGCTACATTTCTAGAATACGATACAGGTATATATAACAATTCTACCTACGACCGCATAAAATCATTGGCCATGCACACGTATTTTATCAGATACCTCTATTACGAAGTGAGGAACTTGCACATAAACGTGGTATTACGTTTCGTATTATTGTTTTCGTGTAAAAATAACAACAAAGATTTTTTATTCAACACTGATTATTTTGCAATAAAATAGGCTTCTCCATTGTTGCAGAATACAGGATTTAGTAAACGCAGATGTACCGGCTATTCATAGTTCGCGCGTGTTTGCACTAAATAAATGCAACAAGTATGGGTTGCAAACTAATGATGCATGTTAAGTTTCAAAGAAAAAGACGACCAACCATCTGCTGTTCCACATCCTGTCTAAATTTCTGCAATTAGAAACGAAGTAATAATCAACAATACTTCTGCAATGTTTTCCAGTCACGCATAACTATGAAATACTCACATCTTTATCCGAAAAAATTATGTAATTTCACCACAGAGAACAAACCAGTATACAAAACGCTTGACAACAAACAACACTTCGACACGACTCGTCTCACAACAACGCAGTACCACAACACAACACTTTTCACCTTCCTTCAACCGGTAATTCAAATTCCTCCATTAAACTCTAAACAAACGGTTCTGATTGGCGGCGCTTAACTTCCAATCAGAGTTCTCACATGTTTCCAGAGTCGAAGTAAGCGTAGAGATACATCTACTCTATGTACATGAGCAGTGGTACTCTTTGCGCATACCATTTCGATTAATCTAAGGGCCCGTCCACACGCAACGATCTGTCTGCGCAAATATCTGCGCACATAGTATCTGCGCAGAAAGATCGTTGCGTATGGACAGAAGATTTGCACCAAAATAAGGTGTGTGCAAACATGGAAGTTGGAGTTGGAGGTTTGAGCGAAACCTCTCAAATCTGTGGGTCCAAACCACATCTACGCAGACGAGTTGGAGCGTGTGGACAGGAGATCGCCGCAAATCTGGCCCGAAACAGCTGTTTGCTCTGTCTAGTGTTTGAATTTGTGCGCACAGGGCATTAAAGTGGCTGATAACTCGTCAGTGTTCTCGAGAGTTTGTTAGTGAATTCATTGAAATATGTGGAAACCTCCCATGTTTGATTAAAGTAAAGAATATAGTGACCGAGACAAAAAGACAGCACCATACAATGCTCTAATTGAAAAATTGCGGGCAGTTGACGTCTCGACAAACAGAGATACAGTAATAAAAAAAATAAATTCGTTGCGAACTGTTTACCGAAAAGAGTTGTCCAAAGTTCAGAAATCTAGAAGATCTGGTGTAGGAGTAGATCAAGTATACCAGCCAACGTTATAGTATTTTGATCTGCTTGGCTTTCTTAAGGTTCGCCCTGCAAATCTCGCAGTAAATTTACGTGGGAATACTGCTTTCGCTTTAGCAGCCACTGTCTACACCATATTGACCCCTTTCTCTGTTTCCTGCGGTTGGTCTGAATGTTTTTTGCAACACAAGTTGCGAACACAGACCACAACAGAACTTCCTCCATTTCTATATTTCACAATAACTGAATTAAATTTTTGACGTTTACGGGGAGCGTAGTCGCTTGCCACTGATTTCTTTTCTACACCGACAGATGGCGGGTGAGTACTAGATTGGGGTTTGTGTCGCGTGAACACACCACATTTGCAGCGATCTTTTGCATGTATAGACATCTGCGCAGACAGATCATTGCGTGTGGACCAGGCTTAATTCATACTTTATTAAGACACCAGACACCAAAACTCCTTTCAGAGAAAACAAATGAAACCCTCAAGGTTGTTAACGAATGTGCAATACGTAATAAATTAACACTAAACTCAAAGAAAACAAACACTACGCACTTTAGCATAAAAAGAGGGAAAACAACTTCGTCGCACAGATGATAAATCTAAATATACTATAACAAACAAGAAGTTTTTAGGGATTCAGCATAGAATGAGCACATAAAAATACCAGCACAAAACAAGGACACCATTCTTAAACTGCAGAAAAGGGCAGCAAGAGTAATAACTAGAAAAAGTATTGGACTCACTGTAAAGGACTATTTAAAAATGGGTACCCAAGTGAGTACATATCCCAATCAGTTGTGCAAATCATGGAAAACATTACTAAGCATTTCATTAATGGTACTGTACATAAACATGGAACAAGAGCCGGTATGGACGTAGAGACTTTAATTTTTTTAAAAAATGCATTTTCGCTCAAGGGATAAAACTGTATCATAAAATGGCTAAGGACACGAAAAAATTTCTAAAATACATTTATTTAAAAAGCAACTTAAAGATCCTTCATAAGAAATGCTTACTACACAACTAAAGATTACTGTGAGTAAATTATGTGCCAAGGTCTATAGTGCATCATAGTAATGTCTTGTAATTCTCCTGAGCTCAATATACCACTCATCATGAATAAGAGTGCGGGGCAGGGGAGAGGTGGCGGAGGGGACTGGGGGTGGGGACCAAAGGTGACTCATTTCAGATGGTCTGATGGGAGGACATGAAGCCATGCATGGAGCATAGTTGCATGTCTACAAGCCTGGTGTCAGTTTTCCAAACAGGGTGGAGTTACTACAAGAGACATAGCAGCATGTTTGTGGTCCAGGAGTCACCAGGTGGTGTCCTTAGTGTCTGTAATGATTAAGTGCAGAACTATGTTTTCTATTAGAACTTATCTGAAGAAAACTGTGTGTAAATCAAATGAAATTGTACAATAGGGTTCAACCAATCAAGGTAGCACAGTTAAGGCTCTGACCTCATATTCAGGAGGAAGCAAGTTTGCTCTGTCGAGCTATCCCAATTTAGGTTTCCTGTGCTTTTCCTAAGCACTTTAGGCAAATGTTACGACAGTTCTTTCAGTAAGCCCATAGTCAATCACCTATTCTATCCTAATAAAAGCATACTTATGTATTCTGTCTGTATGTATATTTTGAACTACTTATTTCCGTTATATTATGATGACAAATCCTATGTCATTTCAGATGATCCCTCGGTGAATAAATAAACCGCATCAAATGAACTGTGATGCTGTACAAGACATGATTAATACATATATAATTATGAAAATGTTGAACTTATTTTCATTATATCACATAGTTAATTGAGTTTTACAAACAACATAGACGACACATTTAATTATATGCAGTAAATCACAAATTCATTTGTTCTCACTAATGTTCATAATGTAATATTATACTATTTCAAAGTATTTAAAGTAAATCATATTATAGAAAGTGTCTTCTTTCAACCACGACTCTGCCACTGTTATAAGTTTGTTTTCATTCAGTTCATTTGTCTCATGTGGCATATTGTCGAAAAATATTTTATCAACTCATTTTTTGACTTACTTTATCTACTCCAAGATATTTTAAATATTTTGTGCTCAATTAACTATTGTCTGCAAACAGTTAAGTTATTTAAATTAAAAATGCATCTGTTGGCTTTCTTCTGAAAGAGTGTCCCAAAGAAATATTCTATAATGTAGGCCTAAGTGGTTACAGAAAAGGCAGACTATGCCATAAATCTATGCTCTTTATCCCCACTAATCTTCAAGTATTTTAGGAGATATCAAACTATTGCTAAATTACTGCAAAGTTTTTCTCTGTGTGTGTGTTCCAATATAATTTACAATCCAGGTAAATGCCTGACAATTTTACAGAGATCTGGAGTTCATTTAATCCATGTCAATATTTCTATAGAAGTAAAGAGTGTGAGCATTCATCACATACAGTATTTCTATGGTGATAAATCAAGTATTTCATTGACATAGAGAATAAACAATAATGGTCCCAGAACAGAGTCTTGTCCTTAGAAAAGTTTGTTTTGTTTTTTAAACTTAATTTACCATTTTGTTGTAAGCTTGTAAAACGTGATGCTTGTAAAATTAGTTTAGCTGGTTGTTATGGGCAAAATACTTTATAGCTGGTCTTATGTTATAGCTAAGGCAATTTTGGATATTATTGATTGGACCATTGTTATAGGTCTGTTATTTAGTTGTATTTTCTGTCACATTTTTAATATCTTTACTGCCATAATGAGTAACTAAAGCTATGTAATTGGTAATATGAGTTAATATTCAATAATATAATGCAAATGGTAAAAACTAGTCCTTACTTCAAGTATGGAGCATATTGAGAAAATATTTACCACATATGAGAAAGCAAAACGAGTATACTGAAATACAACTTGTTAATTGCTGCTGGAGAATACCGCAGTGTCTACTGTAAATATACAAATATGCAAATTTTTTACTGTCTGACAGACATCTTAATTCATTATTATACCATCAGTGAGACAAAATGATAGACATCATACTGTTTGATGATTGTGTTGGAACTTTCCTATTGGATTCTAATAGTTGGTTACATGTTCCATGGGTAATTTCCACAATAACACATCTACTAACAGAACATTAACATAATTGAAATTTAAATAATGCTACATGGTGACCATTTATAGATAAATTCACATAACAGAGAACACCATTTAATTCCATAGCGCTGCTAAGTATGTAGCCTGTGCAGGGTTGCTGCTCCCCATCGAGTGCCTCCCCATGTGGAGGATAGAGGAATATGCCCCAGATATGGGTGATGCCAGGAAAATGAAATACCTGGGGCAGACGAAAACCAGCACAAGTGGAATAGGTTGAACTCTTTAGACAGCAAAGAAGGCAATCAGGGATAGATTGTGTTCTTCAGTCAGGATGAAGGCAGCCTGTCTAGAAGATGGAAGTTCAAAAATAAACCGGGTAGTCCAGACCCTGTATGTGGGAGCCATTTGAACCATTTTATGCATGGCAACTGTCATATTATGCTCTCTGTATTTCGGTTTCTGACAATGTCACCAAACTTTTACTACAGGACCCGATTACCAGTCTGGTAGATGTTCAGACGAAGTAGCTTCAACCTTAGTAGACGGTCTGAGTAAGCATACATACGAAGTAGACATGGACAGACCGAAACATCTAACTGTTTTCGAAACAAATGTAACAGTAAAATGTAATGTTTCGAAACGCTGTTGCGAAAAAATAAAGCAATTTGTGTTTTGTAGTCGTACAGGCGTAAACATTATATCATTTTGAGTGTCTGCTGTATAAATATTGCCATATAAACACAAATGAAATGCGCGAGCGCCAACCATATCGCAGACAGCATGTAACTTTCAGTCAGGTGTCTTGACAGCTTCGTATTTCCTGCGCCAAATGCGCTGCTTTCATGTCATATGATTTTCATACTTACCAATTGGCTTAGGACAGACGTTTACATATTTGACATAACAGGTTTTCGAAAAATTTATTTCCCTGTATTCAAGTACCTAATTGTGATAGATTTTATGAGTGATTATCTGTATATACTCATGAAAATCATGATATATAATTTAATGAGACAGCATTTTGGGAAGCGAGACACTGAATTAAGATATTATACCTATAAGGTCTGCAGTACTTTATCCATCACTTATTTAGTGACTGGATGGTAACATAACAATAGGGACACGTATTTGTTTGTGCTATTTTGGTTCAAATGGCTATGAGCACTATGGGACTTAACATCTGTGGTCATCAGTCCCCTAGAACTTAGAACTACTTAAATCTAACTAACCTAATTACATAACACACATCCATGCCAGGAATCGAACCTGCGACCGTAGTGGTCACGCGGTTCCAGACTGTAGCGCCTAGAACCGCATGCCCACACCAGCCGACTGTGCTATTTTGCCAGCATGAATTATAGCTAAAATGTGCTTTTAAATATTCTTCCTACTGGCAGCAGCCAGAACCTATTGATTCTTGTAAACTTGGAATTAAATGACAGAAAACTGAAAAATTTTGGTATCAGGCCAGTGGTCTAAATTCAGTCACATTAGTTATACTGCATAATAATATAGACCAGAGCAGCAAATATACATATATAAACAGGCTATAAAAGCATCAGCAGAAATCAATAATGGCTGTTACCCATACAGTCTTGTAGGAATAACTTCAATGAACACTAAATACTAACGGTTCCCTACATGTACTTATATAGAAGGACCATGTTTTTAAAAATAAACAGTGTGCTTATGTTAAAAAATGAAGGGCACAGTCATCACACAAGAGACAAAAATAGTTATTATATCAACATTTCAAGACACAAACTTGCTGATAAAGATTCCACAAAGATATTATGCTTATTATTCAATAGTCTAACTGAGAGTGTGAAGTATGTGGAAGCGTTACCAGACTTCTAAAGATAACTTAGAGAGTACTTGAACACAGCAGTTTTCTTCATTGAGGGCAGTCCAAAAGAACTAGGACAATAATTGTTGCTCTAAACCAGTTTGAGTAATATTTTTATTTATAGTGTTGATTAAAAACTTGTAGATTTTTTTATGAAGCTTATATTTTATTAATTTTAAACCTACAACTGTAGAACCGTCAAAGTGCTCTAATTGTGATTTACATTTTATTGACAACTATTTTGATGTATTCGATATCACTCTAGACATTGGTCAGAAAATAAATAAGTATGTTGTCTGATGGGCTATGTTCACCAATAAGACACAGTACAATGAAGACTTTAAAGACATGAAATGCACCTACCAGAAACCCTTGGCTCATCCTGGTCCTTGAAGTGTAGTACTCTATGTGGATAGTTCACACTTTTCTTAACCACAGTTAAATTTTCCATAGTTTGTCACACTGAGCAGAACTGCAAAGTGACTGATGCACACAGATCAAAAAATTACCATAACAGACTGGAAGATATAAAGCAATGTTCAAGTATGGCAGTTTTTCATCAAACATTCACAAGTCAGCTGGATATAGCTCATAATATGTACACTTGATAGAAGTGGGAAATATGTTAAAACATTTCAAGGTATGGAGTTCCCTGAAGTACTCACAGCAAGCAGATATATTAACATTTTATTATAAATTTCCCCAGAAAATTAGAGACAAAGTTAAGTTGCTGTTGGAATGCAATTTTTATCACAGTATCTGAACGCCAAAAAGAAAAGTATCAAACTGCCATTGTTGATTTGCCTGAGAATTATTTGTGAAAAACAAGCATTAAGATGCCTATGATACGTAATAACCAAACATAGCACATTTACAGAAATAAACATACAAACGTCATCATCATATACATACATAAATCAGATAATTATTCACAAACACATAAATAAACAAACATACTCAAAAAATTAAACTCACTGAGTGGAGAGCAAAAACGTAAGTGTCTTCTGTGTGCAACAGATCTGAAAGTAGCTATATGTAAGATTTAGTGGACTAAACAAAATATAGTCAAATACAAATTCAGTGCACATTGTCCAGAGAAGAACAAAATCAAATGAAATTTTACTGTTTCATTTTTGAGATCTACTCTACCTATTCTTAGTTGTAGTTTAGAAATATCATTTTTGATACTTTTTCACTTGAAAGACAAGATTGACTGTCTGTTATTGTTTGCCCCTGCTTTGAAAATATGCACTCACATGGAACAGAGGTAGCCATAATACAAAGATTTCGTTTCTTTATTTCAAACAGCATAGGAAACAACACACGATTTTCTTTCCACCACAGCAAAGAATCTTGTGATCTGTGTATCAGTGGCACTTTCATATATTTATCAAGCTCGACTATACTTGAAGCGTGTGAATTGTCTACACTTTGGCTGAACCCTCCTACAGCGTGATCAAAATCTTGCGAAATTTGGCCACTGTTAGAGTTGAATGTGCTCACCACAACTAGTTTGGCTGGTGGTGGATTATTTGTAGAATACTGAGTGGGTTTCTGTCATATTGCACAGCACTTTGTTTCTTTTAATCGATGTCCAATTTTTGAATGAGGTGGGCACAGATTGCATCCTCAAGATTAGCAGTCACTGTTTTAATGGCTTCAATGCTGTAATTTGTGTTTTTCAGTCTAAGACAAAAACTTTGTAAACCTTTGCTTAATAAGACAACTTTTGACAAGGTTACATTTCTTTTCCTGCTAATTTCTGTTTTTACTTGCTCAAAAGCAGATAGTATTCCACAAGATTTTTCAATATTGACCAGTCTTTATTGGACAGTTTTGTTTGTGCATTCACACTAAGGATGGCGAGGATGTTTTGCAAAGGCTCTTTGATTTTCAAAAGTCTGTCAAACATTTCATACATGGAATTCCATCTCGTAGGATAAGCATCTTTCGATCTCAAAATAGGGAAGCCCATTTGCTTCTGAATGATGTGTGATTCCTCAAGTGCTTGAGGACTTCTTTTGGAAAATTCCGCTATTGAGTTCACTTTTGCCCTTGTGTCTGTAATTGGTTCAAGGCTTGCTTGCACAATTAAATTGAGTGTGTATGCAAAACAAAGTACTCGCCACCATTTGCACATCATCACTGCCTTCACAATATTAGGTGCATTATCTGCAGTGCAAGCTAAAATTTTATTGGTAATACCCCAGGTTGAGGTCACATTATGTAATTCACTTGAAGTGTTTTCAGATTTATGCTTGTCACAGAATTTAAAACTAGTTCACAATGCAGTTTTCATCTATGATGTGAGCAGTCACTGCAATATAATTCTCATTTTTCACAGATGTCCATCCATTAGTCGTAATGCAGATGTAAGATGCAGATTGCACTGCAGATCTTAATTGCACTAGTGTGTTGTCGAACACTTGAGAGAGTAGCTGTTGGAGATACATGGTTTTCATTTAATAAATAAGTCATTTTTCGAAACTCTACACTCTCAACTACATTAAATGGAAGATATTCTTTAACAACAAATCTTGAAATCTGTTCGTCTATTTTGACTCATTGGCTGAAGGCACTGGTCTTGATGCAAATCCAGTAATCTTTATTTGTCTACCACACCTACCCAGAACTGAACCAGTAGAAGTGCTGGTTATTTCTTGGGCAGATTGTTCATCTTGACGCACAGGCACTGAAGTGGCAGATTCCTGAACAGTTGCTGTGAAAGCTGAACTGGTTTCGCCACTGCCCAGAATCATAAAAAATGGTTTCGAAGGAGTTTCACTTAAATTAACTGTTGGATGCTTATGTCGCAAATGTCTGTTTAAGCAAGACGAAAGACTACTTTTAAACGACAACACTGCTGGGCACAAGTTACACTTAATTTTCTCAGGATACATCTTCATAAAATAAGTCCACACCAGACTTCATAACGCCATAGCTGAAGACAGAAGAATACCCATTAGTATAGATAATGTACCCATCCTGCTAATTTTCATGCACATAAAAGGAAACATTGTGGAAAATAGGCACTTTGACTATAGACTCACAAATAATGCCACATAATTCGAATAAATAACTCAAAATAAGAGAAAAACTTTTTGCCCCCAACATGTTGAGTGTCCTTCCTGCCAACTAGAGTGTAGCTGTTAACCTTGGGTGGCAGTAGGTTTCCTTAAGTTTCTTATAGTAAATCACATATTAGCAAGATGTATAGGGACTGTGTCTGTTGCGGTGGGGATGGGGTGCCTGGGGCAGACTCTGCTGTACTAGATGTGCAGGGGGGGGGGATGCCACAGCTCTCTGCCACTGAGCCGACCTCAGGTGCAACTGAGCCAGCCATCCCGCTCTCACCTCATTGTGGGTGGCGGACTGTGTCAAGGTCTCGAGCCTCAAGGCGAAGGCTGCATAGGGGATGCAGGCTCCAGCCAAATCCCATGCACTTTGCTAATAGATTCAGTGTGCTATCTGATGCTGGAGGAGGGGGTGGCTGAGCTGCATCAGAATGCATCTTCTGCCAGGATAGTGCCCGCTCCTTCACCAAGGTCCGGACAGGCATGTGGGGACAGGGGTTTATTAGTTATTGGGAGCTCCAATGCTAGGCATGTCATGGAGGCTCTCAGGAACATAGCGGCTAGGGTGGGGAAGAAGTCCAATGTTCACTCAGTGTGCTTGCTGGGGAGCCTTGTCCGGGGGCCCATTGACTGGGAAAATTATACGTTCATCATAGGGGGCAGAAGCAAAGACTCATGTGAAGCTATTCTAGGAGCGCTCTCAACATACAACTTTCAGCAATTGCTTAGAAAACCAGCTCAAGGTGCCAACATATTAGATATCTTGGCAACAAACAGACCTGATCTTTCTGAAGAAGTTAATCTAGAAGGAGGTATTAGCAAACATAATGTCGTCGTGGCTTCTATGTCAGTGGAAGATGCAAAAAAAGCCAAAGAAACAGCATAGAGTTTTTTTGTTTAGGAAAGCAAATAAAAATATCATTAATGAATATCTTCATAGTCAGCTCCAAGCATTCGCCACTGGACACAAAGATATTGAGCATCTTTGTTTGGAATTTAAAGGTATTGTCCACCACGTGTTAGAGAAGTATGTGCCTAGCAAAAATATAGGCGAGGGAAAGGATCCCAACACGTGCTAGAGAAGTATGCGCCTAGCAAAAATATAGGGGAGGGAAAGGATCCACCTTGGTACAACAAACATACTAGGAAGTTGCTGAGAAAGCAGAGAATTTTGCACAGTCATTTGAAATGTTGTCAATGCCCCGCTGAAAAACAAAATTATGCATAATGAAAACCGCTGTCAAAAGGTCAATGAGAGATTCTTTTAATGAATTTGAAAGCAATATTTTATCTGCATATTCTACAAATAAACCCAAAAAAATCTATGGACGCTACAAATAATTCAATACCTTCTCTTGCAGACAGTGCGGATAAGTGTGTTTGTGTGGACAGTCTTAAATAGCTAAATTAGTATTAGTATTATTTATTTCATAGTATACAGTGTACCAAGACAGTTGCTAGCGCTAACTCTCCTAAACGTATGAGCAATTAGTAGAAAGAGCATTCTTGCAGATGAAATACGAGAATAAGTTAGTGATAGTAAAATATGAGAGGCCTGCACGTGCATTGTGAACTGAAAGACAAAAATACGAAACTTTTTAAAACGTATTTTAATATAAACAGTTATGAAAAGTACGTTTAGCTGTCTGGTTCATGTGAACCAAATAAACGTTATTGACAGCCATGCTTGTTGTTTGCAACTTAGAAAACGCCCTGGGATACGTCAAGATTTGTAAATTTACCATACTTATACACAGATTTTGATAAACATAAGAGATCAGCGAAGCATATAAAATCTTTTACATCATTAATAGCTTTCGACACTCAATAGGTAGACCATCCACTGAATTATCAACATAGATTTCTGAAGGGTTGCACAATGAACGGTTAAAGACAATAAAAATGTGTTGGAAATATCGACTGGTGCTGTGGTACTTCTCACAAACCAAGAATGTTCTTTTAGAGGGCACGAGGAATGTGAGGAGTCGTTGAATAGAGGCAGTTACAATTTCTGCATAATTATCATGTGGGACTGTCTCATCATTTAAAGACTGCTACCATTTTCTAAAGCAACTCACCTCTTATATAGAATGACCAAATCGATGCAATGCCCAGTGTTATTAGAGATAAGATTGAATCAGATATTGAATAGGCTACTTTTATTGGAATCATGCTCGATGAAACTACTGATGTCACCAATAAAAGTCAAATATCTATTTTTCTATGCTATGTTGAAGATAAAGGCAACTGCAAAGAATGGTTTCTACATTTCACTGATGTAAGTTCTGACAGAATAGCCAATGGTTTATGTGAATATTTAAAAAGGGCTACAAATGAGGTGGGATTTTCAAAAACATTGTTGCTAAAACTTCCAATGGTGCTGCAGTAATGGCCAGACATGTTTCTGGACTTAAGACTTCAATCAAAAACTATTATTCTGCTGCCACCTTCTGTTACAGTCACAGACTTAATCTCACACTTTCCCAGTCTGTCAATTTTATTAAGGAAACCAGA
This sequence comes from Schistocerca nitens, assembly GCF_023898315.1. NCBI lineage: Eukaryota > Metazoa > Arthropoda > Insecta > Orthoptera > Acrididae > Schistocerca > Schistocerca nitens. The sequence goes on along the minus strand of NC_064616.1, from coordinate 232,475,112 downwards.
AAATTCTTTGATTCTCCTAATGGTTTACCCGTTTTTTTCTCACATTCCACTTAATGTACAGATGCTCTTAAAGCTTTTCCAGAAAAGAAAAACGCCAAGTGTCGCATCTACATGATTGGAGGTTGCTTCCTGGTTTGTAAGAACAACTGATCACTGTACAAGTCGTCTCATCCATTTCTTTACTTCAATGAAAGAGAAACCTTGAAAGTGATCTAAAGCAGAAGTCAACATGGCTTAAGGCTTTGCGCAATTTCTCTCAAGGACTTGAATCAACTTTTTCTTGATTCTGTTTAGTAAAGTTTCTGAGCAAAATATTATAAACACAGGATTTCAAGAAGTATGATCAGAAACTATGAACATTGCTGATGAAGAGGATGAAGAAAGGCCTAGAAAGAGAAACTGTCATGAAGGTGAAACTCATCCATCGTACTTAGGGATTTTCTGCAAAGTCCTGGACACACTAATAAGTAAAATTAAAGTAGGATTTGAATTACGGAAACAGTTGAAATTTCTGGCATTTGGCGAAGGCCTGGCTATTTGCGCCACACCAGTTTGTTCTACCACCTCACATATAATGCATGTCTTTGGAGGTAGATCCCCATAACAGGCGCTGAAACTTAGTGGACAACCCTATAGTGCTGTCAGTTGCGTTCATGCTTGTGTGAGAAATTCTTTAGTGTGATAAACAAGTTTCGTTTTGCTTGAAGATTTCATCTAATTTTTAGCTTTCAAACTATTGTGGCACGAAAATTTGGCACTGAAAATAGTAATGTAACATTACTATATAATTATAGTGCATTTATTTATTTAGGCACATTTCAATGTGATCAGTTTTGTTTGTTCTGTTCCCTTTTTCGATGTAGGCTACTTATGTCCATCATGTTAGCAAATCAGGTAATGACACCACCATATGATGGGGCTATGCCGCCATCCTACATAACCGTAGGTTAATTCCTCATTATGTTTATGCAATTTTCATTCAGTGTCAGATGACTCGTGTGCAAGGACTACCGAATAGGCACAATGGACTCAAGAAGAGCTGCAGGCTGCCATGCAACAGATTGCTGAGGGAAAATCAGTTTGAAGTGTTGCATCGGCATTTAAAATACCTAGGTCTACGTTTCGATATAGCGTGAAAAATAAAGATCTTCAATTTTTAACAAGGAACAGGACAAACAACTGAACTGAAAAAGCAAGTCAATGGTCTAGCAAACCTATTTTATGGAACTTCTATTACTGATTTAAGATGGTTGGTATACCATTTGACAAATCAAGCCGAACTCCAATCGAGATAGTAAAATGGTAGCAGAAGATTGCATATCAGCATTTTAAAGGATAAATCCTCGAATTTCTTTGTGCAAACCGTCTGCAACATGTATTATCAGAGTGACTGGGTTCAATATAAAGGAGGTTGAACTATTATCGAAAAATCAAAATTCAACTATGGATAAATATAAATTTGAACCATTCAGAATATTCATCATAGAAGAGACTGATATTTCTCCAGTGCAAAAACTGAGTCATATTTTAGGGTGTAAAGGTCGAAAACAAGTTGTAGGTGTGAAAGAGGATGCAGTATTACAGCTGTGTGCTCTATAACTCCTTCTGGACAGTATATCTGGCGGATATTCATTTTCCCCGGAAAGAGGATGATTCCTTTACTCAAGAGAGGAGGACGAACCGGTGCCCTTCACAAACGATCACCCAATGGATGATCTAGTGAAGACGTTTTTATTGATTGGCTAAACTACATCAATCAATTCATTAAGCCATCAAAATAAGAGCCAATTCTGCTCTTACTCGATAATCATGGAAGTCACGTATCACTGGATTCATGAGGGTTTTGTTGGCAAAATCACATTCACATGTTATCAATTCTTCTGTATACATCCTACAAAGTACAACCATTTGACGTCACATTTTTTTGTCTGCTGCAAAAATGCTTTCAGTAAGCAATAACACCATATGACATTCCTAACATATTCAATGTTGCGTGTATGAATGTGGCAACATTTGAGAAACGCGTTTCTGGGTTTGAAAGTACTGGACTATTCCCAGTAAATGCAGTTAAGCTTGATGAAGGGGCATTTGGATCATCTCAGGCTGTATACCCTTTTGTGATGGATGCACATGAAGATAATGAGGTTAATCATTCCAACACTAACGGTGAATCCGCAGAGCTTATACCACAATATATAACCTACCCACAAGAGACACAGGAAACCTCTTTGGAAGCTGAATGGCTTCGTGTGTACACAGTATTTGGTTTGTTTGGAGTTCCTGAGTGTTCTGGAATGTCGCCAGGAAGTAAAGTTGGGAATATGTTTTCTCAAGTGTTGGATAAGATGTCATCAGTTCTCAAAGCGGCAGTGAGGAAATGAAAAGCGAAAAAGTCACTCTGAAATTCTAATGTCCACTCCAATGGTCTTGAAGATAGAGAATCTAAGAATAGGGAATAAATTATCAAGAGAGAATTAGGTGCCAAGAAAGCAGCAACAAACCTTTTGGAAGGCAATACAACAACTATGAAAAAGAGGAGATCAATTAAAAAGAAAAATGTCTCGTCCAAGAAAAAGAAACCATCATGTTCCTGCCGTAGTATTAAATTTGAGGAATCATCAAATGAAGACAACATGGATTTAGACGGAAAAACCTTATGCAGTGACGTTGAAGAAGATGTTTTTGAGATAAGGTCAGATAATCTTGAGCTATGCCTTGTTTTTGGAGAATATGACTTCAAGGAGCTTTGATTGCGATGTAAACATTGTGGACAGTGGGCATATTCTGAGTGTAATGGTGCCGATTCCCCAGACAATTGTATTTCTGACTTTTACCAAGGCCTTGAAACTTAATTTTAATCTTTTCATGTGTATTAATGGTTTTTAACATTAACTGTATAAAAATATCATACCATAATTGAATAAACTTCTCATTAAATAATTTTATTTCTTGCATTTTGCATTATTTTCTTAGTTTTATAGCAGGTGGCACAGTTATCCCATGGGTATGGCGGAATTATCCAGATACCTGCAGAAATCCCGTCACTGTGCATACATTTAATTAAAAAGAAATTTAATGCATGGAGAGTGAAAACAGAAGAAACAAAAAAAATTGTGGACAATCAAGCAACTGTAGAGTCATATTACATTAAATTTATGTGATCATACTTGATTTTTATATAAGTTAAAAATCATTAGCCATAATGGGGCGAGATTCCTCTGGCATCCCATACTGGATTCTAAACATTTTGTGAGTTATGATAAAACGTTTCTAACAAATGTATTTTGTGAATTGAGAGAACTATGTGTTTCCTATTTCGATGTACAAGGTGCAGCTTCGAAACGTAAACTGAAGCTGTTACATTCACTTTAAGAATTTTCTAACAAGTCCATTCAAATCACTGCAAATGATATGAAATCAAAAGGACTTGATGTTGTGTACAGTGAAGTTTATTTTAACATTTCCTTATACCAGTGCAAGTGGAGATTTTGTCAGCCTTGAAGCGAAAAAACTCTTATTTACGGGCAATATAAGAACAAATCCTTCTGAGCAACTTGGCTCTTCTATCAGTGGAAGAAGACACACTTTCTTGTTTAGAAGACACAATGTGGAATTGTTGTTTGATAGTATGACAATACAGTTTACCCATCAAAAAAGACAGCTGCAATTCTTGTATATATCAACAGGTATGATAAAACGTATTTTTCTTTTGGAGTTGTTGTTTAACTTACAATTTATTCCAATTTGTTTAAAAAAATTGATTTAAATGCACTGATCATGAAGTTAACATTTAATCAACAATCCCTTATTGTCCAGATCTAGTAGGTCTAGTGATATAATCCATTCATCATAATAATAATAAACCTGATGTAAACAAACACAAACGCGATGATTGTTCAGAAGCTGTAGCACACCTACACTGGTGTTGTTACGCTCTTGGAAGCAGGCCCTACTTATGCATTAGATATATTATTACTAAGTTACCTTAAATGAAACTTTATGATATTCAAATGTATTAACAGCCATCAACGTTTTTCCTAATCACGTGTTAGCTATATATTTTTCATTTCAAAAATCGTGTAGTCACAGACTCTGCAGCGTTGCGCTCTGATTGCTGTTAACGCACTGTATGAAAATGGTTGAGGCTGCTTTCTGTTCCATAGTGAAACACGCGAGTGGAACACGATTAAAAAGTGCCTAGAAATAACTGTTCTTAATGTTTTTCATCAAGTTACGGAGATAATCGACTTTGAAGTTTTCCCAGTGTTGTATATTATGCAGTTGATACACAAACCCACACTGAACGCATAGCACAGTCGGTAATGTAATGGAATGGAACTAAATGCGACAGAGTCACAGACTCTGCAGCGTTGCGCTCTGATTGCTGTTAACGCACTGTATGAAAATGGTTGAGGCTGCTTTCTGTTCCATAGTGAAACACGCGAGTGGAACACGATTAAAAAGTGCCTAGAAATAACTGTTCTTAATGTTTTTCATCAAGTTACGGAGATAATCGACTTTGAAGTTTTCCCAGTGTTGTATATTATGCAGTTGATACACAAACCCACACTGAACGCATAGCACAGTCGGTAATGTAATGGAATGGAACTAAATGCGACTATTCGTGTGTTGGTTTAGATCTCCACAATATCCTTCTTTGTCTCGTTCAATTTGAAATACCTACATCTCGTAATAACTCATCATCATTTTTTTTATGAATAATGCAAATCTTCTTGTTTCTAATTACATATTGGAAGCGAAATTGCTGTTTCCATTTCAAATACAAATCCTTAATTGTCGATGTATGAAATAATGTTTGTAAAAGTTGTTTAAATTAAGAATCCACAATATTTTAATTTTTAAGGCAAAAATGAAAAACCAAATCCCTCTTATTTGGACTATATCCATCGTTTTATACCACAGAGGTAGATAAGTATAATACAAACATGAAAACAATCAATTTCACAGCATTGAGCACAGCATACAAATGCTGCATTTTTACATTTGCTACTGTACCATTACAATATGAACCCAACACAACTTATATGGAGCCACGCTGTGGGGTTTGGCCTGAGAAGTATCAAGACTATTAAGCTGTCAGACGTACCGGAACTACGCACGCAGCTTTTTAACACGTCATTGCCGAACGCTGGCGGTATACAGAACGTCTTGCCATAAAAGAAGAAGAGAAGATGCTACACATGATTGGCTTTGTAGACTCTGTTGTTGATAGGCTTGTTGTCAACGTAGCAGGTGACACTTCCAGAACTGAAATGTATTTCTCGGATTCGGATAAGGAAGGAGGCAAGAGATTACCAGGCGACTGACTGTAAGTAATACCCTCAGTGGCTTCAATATTTAATCCTTCAATACTCTCTTACGTCAGCTTATGCAGAAAAATTACCATGTGGTTAAGTCAGGAATTTTCATCATTCTTGTTTTTAATTACAATAGTACATTAGCTAAAAACGATAACGTGTTGCTATTTTCGTCTAGTCGTCTAAGGAGCGTACTGTGGGAGATTTGCAGTGTATTATTTCATTCTGCTTAAAAATTAAATGACATTCAAAGCTGTATTGTTCCTCTGCTCGTCTCTTTTTACGTGTGAACTGCAGTTGGCCACGTCACTGCAGGCTAGCTGACCAGCCAGTGCTGTCCAAGTTAAATGCGCCGGAGCAGTTGTCCCGTATTATCGCTAAGTCGATGTGTAAGTAACGCACAGCACATAACGTACCCTTATTACCGTACTTGACAGTACTCGAGACAGCTTAGCTTGGCTGTAGTGCCACGTGAAACGGAAATCCAACGAGGTTCCAGCAAATGCGGAAGAATACATATTACGATGTTTACATTAGGTTTATTCTTATGATGAACGGATTATAGCTCAAGTGACAATCCCAGCACACGCCAGTGGTGCAAATGATTTTCCGCGATATTTCTAGTGTGGATATCTCAGTAGCAGTAATAGTCACCATTGTGTTCTATTATCAACTGATAGCGTCCAATGAGTATCATCATCCGATTTACCAAGCACCCGTTCGTCTCGTAGTCCAGTGGAGCTGGATTCAGTAGTTAGTGCAGTAGTTAGCAATCCACCGCTCTCATCACTGGTAGATGCACACAAACAGAAGAGCTTTGTTTGCTGTCAGCATGCCCCAAAGCAATCGGAAGTTCAAACATTTTACTCACTGTCGTTCTTGAAGAGTCCTAGGAAATTTAGTGCTACCAAATTATGTCCAGATTGCTGCCCGAAGCATCAGCAGCATCACTGCACGTCACCTGTTTTGTCTGCCACAAACTGGGGCATTTAGCAAGTCTGCTTTCGTCCTCGAGTAACAACACCAACAATAGCTGTCAGTGCGCTGTGTGGTATCTTGCCGGTGTCAACGGCAGCAGCAGACGTGATGCAGAAGCTTACACTGGAGTGGAAATTGTGGGGCAACGGCAAAATTTCTATTGGCCACAGCCATAGCTGTGTCTCTGATTAATATGGACATGTACGGTGCGTTGGCTCCCCACTGCTGTGGTACCCTCAATGGTGTTGTGATGTAGAATAGACATTAAATCCTGTTCCGGGATTAGATTGTAGCAAAAAATAATTATATGAATTTAAGTCACCCTGTTGGTAGTAAACTTTAGGATGGCAACCAACATTTTTAGCTTAGGTGCTCCTGCGAATTTTGGTTTCCAAGTTCAGGACCAAATGAATCTAGTTCCAACTGCAACACCGTTCACAGAAATTGATACGTTATGTGTGCAATATAAGAAACTGTTTGAATCTACATTATGTCGTGCAACAGTGTTCCATATCCTAATAACCTTAAAGCAATCAGCAGTGCATAAGTTTTGTAGAGCACATCCAGTGTCTTTCACCATGTGCAACCAAATTAAAGTGAAACTAGATAGATTGCAAAATATAGAAGTAGTATTCTCGGTATTGTATAGCCAGTGGGTAAGGACCGTGATAGTAGTTTAGAAGCCAAATGAATCATTTAAAATTTGTGGTGATTTTAAGTCTACCATTAATGTTCAAGCAGACGTCGATCTTTGTCCGGTTCCTAGACTAGAGGAATTGCTGGCAAACTTCTCTGGGGGCCATCATTTTCCGAAGATCGATTTCACTGACACATATTTTCAGTTGCCTATAGATGATCAGACAAAACAATTTTTGATGCTTAATGCGCCATTCGGCATGTATCGTTACAAGATATTGCTGTTTGGGGTTGCAAGTGTTCCTGCAATATTTCAGAGATATTTTGAGCAACTTATTGAAAGTATTTGAAATTGTATTAATTATTTAGATGACTTACTAATTACAGGGGACACATGGGAACAACACCTGTACAATCTACAGATGTTAGGGCATGAGCCGATGGTCTGTGTTGTCACATTGACAAATTAAGTGTCTTTGTGCAGCGTGTCAGGTATCTAGGACACGCAGTATCAGGTGGACACAGTCACTCACTTACCAGCTCCTAATGTCAAAGAACTACAGTCGTTCATGGGCAAAATTTATTATTATGCAAAGTTCATTCCCAATGCAGCCCAAATTTGCCACACGCTCAATGAACTGTGTTACATTTGAGTAGTCAGAGGCGAGCCATAAAGCTATCTTTCCACTTGAAAAGCGCCTTAGGTTGGCACCTTGTTTAGTAACGTTCAACCTGGGCAAACCCTTGATGCTTGCACCAGCCCGTGAGAGTATAGCACTGGTGCAGTGCTGTCCCACAAATATGCCAACAGAACGTAACAGCTCATTCTGTTTGCATCTAAAACACTGAAATTATTCACAAATTGGGAAGTTAGGTGTTGGCTACTATATATAACATCAAGAAGCTTCATGTACATCTGTATGACTTGAAATTTTACCAGATCATCGATCGCACTGCCCACATTTCACTATTCCATCCCCACTCGAAACTTCTCAATGAGAAGGCACAATGGCTGCCATTGTGGGCATTGTTCCTTAGTGTAATACGAGATCCATTATTGGCCCACAATGTAGAACTAAAATGCAGACTAACTTTCCCACTTGGTGTGTGGTGCAGAAGCAGAGTTTGACAGCTACGTTCTAACTAAGACACCAATCTGTGACACACCTCGACTAATTCTCAATTACAGTGTGCGAAACACCGACGGGAACAGGCCATGATCCTTTATCCCGCAGGCTGTTGCCTGCAGTACAGTGGAGTCGGCCGGAGAACTCACCTAAAGCACTGACCTGATATGGCACACATATTTTTCGTTATGCCACTGGCTTAACGTAATTGATGAGGTCTTATTCTTGGGAATAGATGAATGTGAATGCCAGTTGGTAATCTGCCATTACCTGCCCCTGTGTAGTGAAGCTCCTCTACACTCCACATTTTGGAATGCACAAAATGAAGGCAATAATGCACTGTCATGTGTACTAGCCTGGAGTTGATGCTAGTATAGAGCAGATGATTCAGAACAGCCAGGCCTGGATCCACACCAATCAACTCCAGCATTGTGTTTCAACCCTTCGCATACCCTGAATGATTTTGTCAGATCATTCCAAGGAGTAATCTCCTACTTTCTACATATGGCACAGATGGCAAACATCACCTATGCAGCTACTGTCCATGCCCACTCTGTCAGTTTTGCAATACATGTGGCACCTTCCAGCCTGGTTTCTGACAATAGCCCTTAATTCATGGCTTCTGTATTTCAGGATTTTGTTCGTGCAACAGCATTGAGCACCTCCATTCAGCTTACAATTTGGAAGCCATGAATGTGGTCAGGACTTTCAAATATTGATGCAAAAGGGAATGACGACAGTCGACATGGTGGAAACATTCAACATTTTCCTCACAACCTACTGATCTATTGCCGTAAATGGACGTAGTCTTGCTGAAATATTACGCAGAGTAGACCCTGTACTCTCTTCGACTTGCTGCACCTGACTCAGTGGGTTTACTGCCCACACACACAGCTGTATTACCACGTGGGTTCCCATATCTGGGGCTCGTAATTTTGTATGGAAACTTGCATGAACCCAAGGTTGTGATGGTAGTGGCGGAAATAGTTGTTGTAGTCCACAATACGGGGCTGTAAATGTCTGAGGTTGCAGACAACCAGCATCATTTGGCGGTGATTCCAGCATCTCTCTCTCCCCTTCTTCGACACCGTCAGCAAAGGCTGGGCCATTTCTGACCTTACATGCTGTTGAAAGGGGGGATGGGTTTAGTATCTGACAATGATTCACACTATCTGCCCAACACCACTATCAATATGGAAGGAAGAACAGAGATACTCGGGCTTCATACCTGAGCCGCAGCTTCCTCCCACAGAGGGCATCACCACAGCTGCAGGCATGTCCTGTGGGCCCATCCACTCATGTGAGGAAGTCTGTAAATAACACACCACCACACTAGTCAGATAGGTCTCGTTATTCTATGAAGCCTTTGATACATGCCATTAATATTAAACTCATTGACTACGCTTCTGTTACATTTTCGATTCGGATTGCTCGCTGGCTGTTGGTGCATGCTTAAATAACTTTCACTATGCTCTGGACATTGTTTCTGCCTAGGCGTTCACTTCATGAACTCTGCAGTAATCTACCGTAAAAGCCGCCTGTTTGTTCTGCAAACTGACAGTTCCGTGACAAACTGAGAACTGAAGCTCTACCTCAAATTTCAGATACTCACTAATGGCAACTTTGTCAGGATGTGTACTGGTAAATAAAGGTAAGTGCCAAAAATGTGGATGACAGTAATAGTATTCCAAGCAGTGTTCATGCCAGGAAATGCTTTCCAGGGACGATTTGCATGATTCTGAGGAAAATGTGGATAACTACGACTCAGATAAAGATCCTGAATATGTTCCTGAAAACAAATGCCCTTCAGAAGTTGTTGCTGACAAGATGGATGTTAGCATTTATCTAAGCAAGTATGTAATTTTGCGTCCCTTATCATAATTTACGACAATTTACATGACAGGGTTACTGTAGAAATGTTAAGGTGCTAACAAAGTTTACCTGCTGTACTAATGTAGTGTCACTACCATTTTAGGGACAAATCAGTGACAATGTGTGGAGCAGTCTTGCAGCAGCCGCAGGTAGCTGGAGAGTGCAGGGTGTTGTCGTTTCAGTTACAGAAACCTAGTTAGCGCATTATAGTGAGACAGGAAAGGCCCGCTCAGTGAATCTGCCAGCACAGCGATAATGCAGTTCCCAAAACGGTATCCACTGCACCAACTGTACAGCACTGCTCTATACACTGTCAGAGGTAGTTACCGTATATGTGATTACAGTGTGTCCAAACTGCCAATCTTTAACGTCCGTTTACTGCCCGAAATATGTGCATTTTGTGAGACACATTTTTGTATTGCTAGTATGTGAGGAATTGCACTGCGAAGTCCAAGTGCAGGAATTTTTCTTCACCCAGTATGTTGGCTGTGTAATCTGCCTGTGCATTCTGCACTATGTACTGAGTCAGTATTTGTAACTTATTTTATGTGCCACCATTACGATCACGTCGCATGGCAGTTTAGGGAGTCTAGACGGTTAATGATGATGTATAAAGTTAATTTGTTACTCATTTTGAGAGGTAATCATTGTTCCAGCCAATGGCATCTTTCATCTTTATTTTATTGAACATTGGTACCACCAATGAAATTTCTCATCTTAATTTTATATTACAGAAAGTTCTTATAATATAATACTCGTAAGGATCATCGAGTTCTTATAAGAACTTGATTTTGATCATACTTAGCATTCCAACACCTAGTAAGAACTAAAAAATTCAATCAACCAACCTATGATGTTTAAATTTTTGTCTAAAACAACTGGACGAGCTTTATTTATATATACATATGTAACCCAACATTCCTTTTGTCCATTCCTTAAAATTACACAAGAGTAATAAAAGCAGTAAGATAAAAAAGGGTCTGGATGAATGATTTGAGATGATGTGAGTAAAAACAGAATGGAAAAATATCTGTAGATAAAAATGTAATATCGATAGGAATGAAATACTTAAGGCAATAATCATTCACTAATAAGTGAATATCTTCTTTTTCAGCTAACATTAGAAATATTTTTAGTAAATTTTAGACTGGCGAAAATCTGTGTAGGCAGGTAGAACTCGTGCATGTGAAAAATTTGTGTCGGTAACTTGATACTTTAAGTTTCATTATGTCGAAAGTTAATTTTCCGATAATAAGTGAATATCTTCTTTTTCAGTTAACATTAGAAATATTTTTAGTAAATTTTAGACTGGCGAAAATCTGTGTAGGCAGGTAGAACTTGTGCATGTGAAAAATTTGTGTCGGTAACTTGATACTTTAAGTTTCATTATGTCGAAAGTTAATTTTCCGAAACAGTTCGGACTTAAATAAAAGTTGGTTGCTATTACTTTACTAAGTACAAAGAATGCAGGGAGGAACATGGGTAATTTTATCACCTTGCACATACCACATGGGGCAGACGAAGAAGATGAACGATGTGGTTTGAAAAGTGCTTGGTCGGCCGGTGTGACCGAGTGGTTCTAGGCGCTTCAGTTTGGAATCGTGCGACCGCTACGATCGCAGGTTCGAATCCTGCCTCGGGCATGGATGTGTGTGATGTCCATAGGTTAGTTAGGTTTAAGTAGTTCTAAGTTCTAGGGGACTGATGACCTCAGATGATAAGTCCCGTAGGGCTCAGAGCCATTTGAACCATTTGAAAAGTGCTTGGTACGGTTAACATTAAACAGGCACTAACAAATCATTTTCGTATACTTTTCAGGTAAATAAAATAGTTAAATTCGATCTTGAATTTTTAGGAGGACAAATTTTTGAATGTGGGAAACTTCGAAAAATAACCCACTAGAATTTGAGGATCGACTACACGTATGGAAACTGTAAGTAGAGTGTAGATTAAAAGTGTGATATTGTGTAACTTTTGGAAGGGAAGAATAAAGCACGTTGTTGTAAAATTTCATGTACTATTTTGGAGGGGAAGAGCCACTGAATCCATTCAGTTTCAGCTACGACAATTTTGTGGTTCCTTAACCGAGTCAATTTATATAAACGGATTTTCTTTAAAGTCTTAACTAGATCCGAATTGAATAGTGGGAGTCGTTGCAGATTATCAACCACGTGAGCGAAATGTAAATAACCAGGGGTGGTCATAAAAAATAGGATTGATATGAAAATTTATTTGGAAATGATGAGAAGGGAGCGATATAGATGATAAACTTTGCAATTACTGATATTCATTGCTTGGCTCAGTAGCTAAACTGTATGTGTGAGTAAATGCAAGAAATCGAATGCTTACGCTTGTGGAAACCATCTCACCTTGTCCTTGGGTCTAATGTTGAGAATTACGAGACCAAAGTAGTTTCATTTAAATTTTAGAAATCGTAACATTTGTCACAGTCAAAGAACTCAGTTGCAATTGTGAATTACTCGTCAACAAGCTTATGTGAAAATATAGTGAAATGAATAAAAGAAAATTTTGTAAACTCGAATGAGATGAGTTATTGTTTCTCATTAAAATCATTACTAGGGCACCCAAATTACTGTCTATTGGTGTAGAAATATATAGAGAATGAGTAAAAGCCTAATTCTGCAAATTATAGTAAGATGAATTACTGTTCTCGTTACAAACAATTTTAGAGCAGCTGCATTATCGATAGAATGGAATAGATGTTCCTTATATGGAGAACATAAAGAGTGTATGGCATGAATAATGTCTAAGAGAAGAGAGGTGGATCTATTACGTTGTGGGTTATAAAGAATATTGTTGCCTACAGTCGTTACAACTATAGTCGGGTGAACTTATAGATTAAGTAATTATCTGTTGCGCAAACTTTTGGCTATTAAAGTTTCGCGGAGACATAGATTCTCTCACGATAAAAGAAATTTCTTTCCCACTTTCAAAATTTTAGCAGGGTTCACACAGCAAGTATAGTTAACGCTTCTATCTTCAATTCTTATTCAAAGGAGACACCGCAATTTTATCATTTTATCAATAGCTGAGTGTTTATATCGTGTGTATTGGGTGTGAATATGGGGTAAAGATGTTGCACTGGCAGAGTAAGAGACATGGGGTTTTTTGGAGCTGGAGACATTATGTGTCGATGGAAAAGGTAGCACAGTTCTCGACAGATATCATGGAGTTACTGGAGGCAAATTGCGGTTAAAGATGAGAAAATAACGGTGTTCCAGACACCTGATCATGAGGTAGAACTAGTTCCCGCTAGCCTAATAATTCCCTCTTCTAGATGGTCATCTGAGGATGTAGTGTCGATTGTGGAGGACCTGTCGATGTCAGAGGATATGAATGGTTGATGATATAGTCAGTTGTTGTGAGTGACGAAACTACATAATTAGTGGGAGAGTTGAAGACTTTTGTGAGATGTACAGAGGCACTGAGAAATGTGGAGGCATTCGAGCAGCTAAAGCAAGGGCTTCTGCAGAAATACAAGAAGCAAAATAGTGCAATGTTCTTCTATGAGCAACTGAGTGCTACCGCAAAGCGGCATAGGGCAGCCATAGAGGATTTTGCTAATGGAATAAGGAAGTTATGAGCTGGTACAAAATAATGAAGCAAATAAAATTTTGCTGCAGGAAGCCGAACAAGGAGCACTCGACATCTTCCTAAGAGGCTTACCTCTGGATGTGTAAATAAGGATACACACAGGTCCTCTGCTGTTATGTTGGCAATGGAATGTGAAGAGACTGATATGTCGATGGGTATGCAGGATAGGTACGAGGTATTCTTCACAAGTGTGAGATATTATGGGTATGAATATACAGGTAATGTGCAGAGGTAATGCCACCAACTTGGATGGGGTAGAGGTGACATGTATCAGCAACATAATTATGGTTAGATGGGGTAATGCAAGAGAGAACCTGAAGTCCACCGAGAGGCATTCCTGTTTGATTTAGATCAGCGAGTATGTATGCAGAGTTTGAACGTGGAGTAGTAGGTGTTTCAATGGGGAAGAAGTATACTATTTTGTTAGGCACAGGGTAGCGTTGTCAGTGGCCACGTGAGAACTAGTGGTTCAGAGGTTATGAAACCATCATGCTACAGGTTGCTTGAGTTGTGACATAATGATGTAAGGCCATTGAGGTCAGTAGAGATAGATTTTCAAGTGATGGTTGTTTAGTTTAAGCAGTGTTCGGAGGTCTTGACTCATGTAAATATGATATTGGCGTTGGACTTTGTGCATCAACATCATCTAATCTTCAGTGATATGTGGTGGGACTCCAGGGGAAGACATTCCAGCTGGGGAAAGCTGTCGCCAGTGTAGATCTTTTGCGAGGTGTGCCTGTCACATCCTTATTGGGCACCTCAGAATTTGCAACTGATTCTGGAGGAGTTTATGAACTATTAGTTAGTTGATGGGGTAGTAACAGGGAGCAATGGTCATTGGGGGCAGTGACTAAGAAGCCTACAGACAGTTCAAACAAGTACAGATTCTGTTGTGCTTCCCATAATCTTAATAGTAAGAAAGTAACAGATGTATACCCCATAGCAAACATTACAGAGACTATCGACAAGTTGGGGCAATGCCAGTATTTCTCTACCATGGGTCTGGGAAGCAGATACCATCAGTTGAAGGTGGTTCCAAAGGACCAATCAAAGACAGCTTTCAAGTTACCATGGGGTCATTAACAGGAGGCTGCCATTCACGCTAAAGAATGCTGCTACAGCACTGCAGCGATTGTTGGACAGAGTGTTGAGGGGATGAAGCCTGGACGATTTAACTGTGTTCTCAAAAGACATGGAGCAACATAGGCAATGGCTGAGAGAAGTATTTAAAAGGTTGCGAAGTGTCCATCTGTCATTAAGTAAAGAAAAGTACCATTTTGCTTTGGATGAGGTAGGTTACTTATGGCATGTGGTTAGAAAATATGGGGTGAGAAGAGATTGAGACTGCTGCAGGTGGTACGAGATTCCCAAGTTTTGAAGTTGAGGAAAGAACTAAAATCGTTTTTGGGACTCTTGAACTACATATTACAGGACATTCATTAGTGGGTTTGCTGACGTAGCACAAACATCCAAACAGCTGTTGAAAAAGTTGTGAAATACGTGTGAATGGAGGAATGTCATGGCATATCCGAAGAACAGCAAAAATGGTTGATGTCAAGTGGAGATTTAATTTTTCCAGATTTTCAAAAGGAATTTATATTATCATGCAACACATCTAACCGTAGTTTTGGTGTGGCCTAAGTCAATATATCTATTTAAAACAGCAGATAAAAATTCGCTTGGTGTCTTCCTAAGAGAGAGTCTCCATTCCTTCCAAGCTAATTATGTAAGTGTAGACCAGATATGGTTCAAATTCAAAGATACAATATCGACAGCAATAGATAGATTCATACCGTCTAAGTTAATAAGAGACAGGACTGATCCCTCATGGTACACAAAACACGTCAGAACACTGTTGTAGAAGCAACGAAAAAAGCATGCCAAATACAGAAGAACGCAAAATCCCCAAGACTGGCTAAGTTTCACGGAAGGTTCAAATTTAGTGCGGACGTCAATGTGAGATGCTTTTAATAATTTCCACAGTGAAACATTGTCTCAAAATATGGTAGAAAGCCCAAACAGATTCTGGTCGTATGTAAAGTACATCAGTGGTAAAAAAAAAATACAGGCAATACCATAACTGCGCGATGGCAATGGAAATGTTACCAACGATGGTGGCACTAAAGCGGAGTTACTAAATACAGTTTTCCGTAATTCCTTCACGAAAGAAGACGAAGTAAATATTCCAGAATTCGAAACCAGAACAGCTGTTAGCATGAGTGACATAAAAGTAGATATCTTAGGTGTTGCGGAACAACTCAAATTACTTAAGAAAGGCAAGTCTTCCGGTCCAGATGGTATACAAATCAGGTTCCTTTCAGAGTATGCAGACACAATAGCGCCTTTCTTAGCAATCATATGCAACCGCTCACTTGACGAAAAGTCTGTTCCTAAAGACTGGAAAGTAGCACTGGTCATACCAATATACAAGAAAGGAAATACACTCCTGGAAATTGAAATAAGAACACCGTGAATTCATTGTCCCAGGAAGGGGAAACTTTATTGACACATTCCTGGGGTCAGATACATCACATGATCACACTGACAGAACCACAGGCACATAGACACAGGCAACAGAGCATGCACAATGTCGGCACTAGTAGAGTGTATATCCACCTTTCGCAGCAATGCAGGCTGCTATTCTCCCATGGAGACGATCGTAGAGATGCTGGATGTAGTCCTGTGGAACGGCTTGCCATGCCATTTCCACCTGGCGCCTCAGTTGGACCAGCGTTCGTGCTGGACGTGCAGACCGCGTGAGACGACGCTTCATCCAGTCCCAAACATGCTCAATGGGGGACAGATCCGGAGATCTTGCTGGCCGGGGTAGTTGACTTACACCTTCTAGAGCACGTTGGGTGGCACGGGATACATGCGGACGTGCATTGTCCTGTTGGAACAGCAAGTTCCCTTGCCGGTCTAGGAATGGTACAACGATGGGTTCGATGACGGTTTGGATGTACCGTGCACTATTCAGTGTCCCCTCGACGATCACCAGTGGTGTACGGCCAGTGTAGGAGATCGCTCCCCACACCATGATGCCGGGTGTTGGCCCTGTGTGCCTCGGTCGTATGCAGTCCTGATTGTGGCGCTCACTTACACGGCGCCAAACACGCATACGACCATCATTGGCACCAAGGCAGAAGCGACTCTCACCGCTGAAGACGACACGTCTCGATTCGTCCCTCCATTCACGCCTGTCGCGACACCACTGGAGGCGGGCTGCACGATGTTGGGGCGTGAGCGGAAGACGGCCTAACGGTGTGCGGGACCGTAGCCCAGCTTCATGGAGACGGTTGCGAATGGTCCTCGCCGATACCCCAGGAGCAACAGTGTCCCTAATTTGCTGGGAAGTGGCGGTGCGGTCCCCTATGGCACTGCGTAGGATCCTACGGTCTCGGCGTGCATCCGTGCGTCGCTGCGGTCCGGTCCCAGGTCGACGGGCACTTGCACCTTCCGCCGACCACTGGCGACAACATCGATGTACTGTGGAGACCTCACGCCCCACGTGTTGAGCAATTCGGCGGTACGTCCACCCGGCCTCCCGCATGCCCACTATACGCCCTCGCTCAAAGTCCGTCAACTGCACATACAGTTCACGTCCACGCTGTCGCGGCATGCTACCAGTGTTAAAGACTGCGATGGAGGTCCGTATGCCACGGCAAACTGGCTGACACTGACGGCGGCGGTGCACAAATGCTGCGCAGCTAGCGCCATTTGACGGCCAACACCGCGGTTCCTGGTGTGTCCGCTGTGCCGTGCGTGTGATCATTGCTTGTACAGCCCTCTCGCAGTGTCCGGAGCAAGTATGGTGGGTCTGCCACACCGGTGTCAATGTGTTCTTTTTTCCATTTCCAGGAGTGTATATAAATGACCTAGTAGATATTGTCGGAAGTTCCATGCGGCTTTTCGCGGATGATGCTGTAGTATACAGAGAAGTTGCAGCATTAGAAAATTGTAGCGAAATGCAGGAAGATCTGCAGCGGATAGGCACTTGGTGCAGGGAGTGGCAACTGACCCTTAACATAGACAAATGAAATGTATTGCGAATACATAGAAAGAAGGATCCTTTACTGTATGATTATATGATAGCAGTTACTTCTGTAAAATATCTGGGAGTATGCGTGCGGAACGATTTGAAGTGGAATGATCATATAAAATTAATTGTTGGTAAGGCGGGTACCAGGTTGAGATTCATTGGGAGAGTCCTTACAAAATGTAGTCCATCAACAAAGGAGGTGGCTTACAAAACACTCGTTCGACTTATACTTGAGTATTACTCATCAGTGTGGGATCCGTACCAGATCGGCTTGACGGAGGAGATAGAGAAGATCCAAAGAAGAGCGGCGCGTTTCGTCACAGGGTTATTTGGTAACCGTGATAGCGTTACGGAGATGTTTAGCAAACTCAGGTGGCAGACTCTGCAAGAGAGGCGCTCTGCATCGCGGTGTAGCTTGCTCGCCAGGTTTCGAGAGGGTGCGTTTCTGGATGAGGTGTCGAATATATTGCTTCCCCCTACTTATACCTCCCGAGGAGATCACGAATGTAAAATTAGAGAGATTCGAGTGCGCACGGAGGCTTCCAGACAGTCGTTCTTCCCGCGAACCATACGCGACTGGAACAGAAAAGGGAGGTAATGACAGTGGCACGTAAAGTGCCCTCCGCCACACACCGCTGGGTGGCTTGCGGAGTATAAATGTAGATGTAGATGTAGATATTATGTTCATAGTACTTTTCCATCATCTTTCTGATCACAAATATTTGAGCAGTTGTTCTTCTGTCTGGTCGAAAACCACGCTTATATTCCCCAAGTATGTCCTCTGTGCATTCTTAAATCGTTACATTTAGTATACTTGTGAAGATCTTATAAGTTGTGTTTAGTTGTATTATACCTCTCTAGTTTTCACATATTGTCCTATCTTCTTTCTTATACTGGGTTTATTATTCCAGCTTTCCAGTTTCCTGGCATGGTTTCATTTCTCTATATGTCTGATACTGGTGTGTGCAGTTATTTTATTACAGCTCCTCCTACACTTTTCACTAGCTCAGAGGTAATCTGTCTTCACTGGGGGCTCATCTGTCTTTCATCTTGTGAGCAGCCAGGGAAACCTCTTGCGGTGTCCATTTTCTTCCACCATTGCTTACTTCCAGCACCCCTCTTTCTTCTTGTGGGCTGGCTGTAATTCTAGGCTGGTATTTAGTATGTCTTTGAAGTATTCTGTCCATCTGCTTACTATCTGTTCTTCTTCCTGTAACTCAGTTTCATCTGGTATTTCTTTATTTAATTAGGAACTTAACGTTTGTCTAGATTCCAGTTCACCCTCATTTTTGTTCTATTGGCATTTACTACCAATAGTTTCTCTCTCAAGATTGATTTTACCACATTGTGATCTGAGTCTAAGTTCGGTCCGCTGCAACTTTGTACTTTCTATAACTGATGTAAGGCGGTGGCAATTCGCTGAAATATGATCAATTGGTTGTTTATTCCACTGACTGCAGACTTCAATGTAACCAGGGGAATCCCAACATCGTGCAGCCCGCCTCCAGTGGTGTCGCGACAGGCGTGAATGGAGGGACGAATGGAGACGTGTCGTCTTCAGCGATGAGAGTCGCTTCTGCCTTGGTGCCAATGATGGTCGTATGCGTGTTTGGCGCCGTGCAGGTGAGCGCCACAATCAGGACTGCATACGACCGAGGCACACAGGGCCAACACCCGGCATCATGGTGTGGGGAGCGATCTCCTACACTGGCCGTACACCACTGGTGATCGTCGAGGGGACACTGAATAGTGCACGGTACATCCAAACCGTCATCGAACCCATCGTTGTACCATTCCTAGACCGGCAAGGGAACTTGCTGTTCCAACAGGACAATGCACGTCCGCATGTATCCCGTGCCACCCAACGTGCTCTAGAAGGTGTAAGTCAACTACCCTGGCCAGCACAATCTCCAGATCTGTCCCCCATTGAGCATGTTTGGGACTGGATGAAGTGTCGTCTCACGCGGTCTGCACGTCCAGCACGAACGCTGGTCCAACTGAGGCGCCAGGTGGAAATGGCATGGCAAGCCGTTCCACAGGACTACATCCAGCATCTCTACGATCGTCTCCATGGGAGAATAGCAGCCTGCATTGCTGCGAAAGGTGGATATACACTCTACTAGTGCCGACATTGTGCGTGCTCTGTTGCCTGTGTCTATGTGCCTGTGGTTCTGTCAGTGTGATCATGTGATGTATCTGACCCCAGGAATGTGTCAATAAAGTTTCCCCTTCCTGGGACAATGAATTCACGGTGTTCTTATTTCAATTTCCAGGAGTGTATATTGTGAAAAGCAATGGTCCCACAACACTTCCCTGTGGCACGCCAGAGGTTACCTTAACGTCTGTAGACGTCTCTCCATTGATAACAACATGCTGTGTTCTGTTTGCTAAAAACTCTTCAATCCAGCCACACAGCTGGTCTGATATTCCGTAGGCTCTTACTTTGTTTATCAGGCGACAGTGTGGAACTGTATCGAACGCCTTCCGGAAGTCAAGGAAAATAGCATCTACCTGGGAGCCTGTATCTAATATTTTCTGGGTCTCATGAACAAATAAAGCGAGTTGGGTCTCACACGATCACTGTTTCCGGAATCCATGTTGATTCCTACAGAGTAGATTCTGGGTTTCCAAAAACGACATTATACTCGAGCAAAAAAAAAATGTTCTAAAATTCTACAACAGATCAACGTCAGAGATATAGGTCTACAGTTTTGCGCATCTGCTCGACGACCCTTCTTGAAGACTGGGACTACCTGTGCTCTTTTCCAATCATTTGGAACCTTCCGTTCCTCTAGAGACTTGCGGTACACGGCTGTCAGAAGGGGGGCAAGTTCTTTCGCGTACTCTGTGTAGAAACGAATTGGTATCCCGTCAGGTCCAATGGACTTTCCTCTGTTGAGTGATTCCAGTTGCTTTTCTATTCCTTGGACACTTATTTCGATGTCAGCCATTTTTTCGTTTGTGCGAGGATTTAGAGAAGGAACTGCAGTGCGGTCTTCCTCTGTGAAACAGCTTTGGAAAAAGGTGTTTAGTATTTCAGCTTTACGCGTGTCATCCTCTGTTTCAATGCCATCATCGTCCTGGAGTGTCTGGATATGCCGTTTCGAGCCTCTTACTGATTTAACGTAAGACCAGAACTTCCTAGGATCTTCTGTCAAGTCGGTACATAGAATTTTACTTTCGAATTCACTGAACGCTTCACGCATAGCCCTCCTTACGCTAACTTTGACATCGTTTAGCTTTTGTTTGTCTGAGAGGTTTTGGCTGCGTTTAAACTTGGAGTGAAGCTCTCTTTGCTCTCGCAGTAGCTTCCTAACATTGTTGTTGAACCACGGTGGGTTTTTCCCGTCTCTCACAGTTTTACTCGGCACTTACCTGTCTAAAACGCATTTTACAATTGCCTTAAACTTTTTCCATAAACACTCAACATTGTCAGTGTCGGAACAGAAATTTTCGTTTTGATCTGTTAGGTAGTCTGAAATCTGCCTTCTATTACTCTTGCTAAACAGATAAACCCTCCTCCCTTTTTTTATATTCCTATTAACTTAATATAGACCTTCACTTCCTATTCATCAATTGCAAACAAGCCTTTATTTATATACTTATTTTCTAGTTCCGTAGATCCTTGATGCGAGTCTATCACTTGGATGTAGAACGTGTCAGATTACAGTGATGCGATAAAAGTCATAGGACAGCAATATGTACAGTTGTGGACAAAATGAGCGAGACCCCTCGCCTTTTCGTCATGCTGATCCGCACAGCTTTAAAGTCTGCTATACAGCATAACAGGCAAGGCGACGAAGTGCTACCAACATACTATGCACAGGCATGAAATTGAAAAACTATCCGAACTTTGTAAGACTGTATTCAAACATGTGTAAGACTATATTAATGCTGATTTGTGTGTTAAACACAACACGTAAATATAAGATATGAATGAAAGAAGAAACTCTAATTAGTAGGAACTATATTAATAAAAGTGAATTTCAGCTTATCGAGATAACATAACTGTTTTAGTAAGACAAAGTACCCCAAATCGTTACGAATTAGCAAAATATTATGCGCATTCGGCCGCGAAACTGTCTGTGTCAACGTTCAGACCAGTCATACTGGATTACTGTTGCTGACCTACCATGAAAGTGTGCAAATTTAGCAATGCGTGAAGATTCATAACGAAATTCAGATAAAAATCATTCAGTGCCACTGTCAATAATTGACAGAAGCGTAAAAATAGGGCAGTAACAACTATGAAATTCTACAAAGTTTGATATTGACATCCACGGGGCTCTGACACACAATAAAGGTAGCAATAAATCGTATTGGGGGCGCGAGAATTTCTTATAATTGCTTTACTGATAATATATCTGCCTCCATCGAGATTAGGACCGAAAACAAACCAGACCTCCCTCGCGGTAGCAAACACCTTTCACTACGCTAGCAGACAACCCAGGCAAACAGTCCTCTATTGTTACCCCAGACATGAATAAGCCGACAATTTTGCAATGAAAATGGCAAAATGATCTGCAGTTTCTGTTGCTTAGAGCTTTCTGGACTCAAAAATATGAACATTCTACCTTTATGTCACCGCTTATGTGACAATCATTCGGGATTTTTATCGAAATAACAAAATACTGTTATTAGTGAGAACATTTAGTAGGATACTTCTGCACCACCCCAGGAAATAAACGGCGACATAGCTGCCAAACGTATTCTACGATGTTTCGAATTCTCCATTAGACTCGCCACAGCCAAAAAACGTTCATTAGCCGCAGTGTTTCTTAAGCTAGCTAGCAATGGGAATGCTCACACTTCCAAAACGCGGTGGTATTAATACTGGGATCTGAATTACCACGTATGTAGGCAAATGGATTTTATTTGCATTCCTGTAAACGTGATTTGGATCGAAATCGTAGGTCCGATTAATATGCTGATGTATCGACTGCAACTAGAACATTTCGAATAAAGAGTATGTGGAATGATTATTGCGGTCCTCATCTTCAGTAACAGTCGTTGCTATTTTGGTTGTTAGGATTTCGTCACCTAAATCGGTAAAAATGGAACCCCACTAGTCTCACTTTCTTAACCGTCTATCTGTCTACCCAACCCTTTTACCTCCAGTACGGGTAGCATAATAAGCGGAAATGTATCGCACCTCCTGCTGTGTACGGCCCCCTGGTGGTGTAAAAAAGTGAGCTTCTATGTCAACGCAATCTAAAGATACGGCCGTTTATGTAAAGAAAATTTACGCGAGAGGTCAGAAAATTGGTCTAAGAACTATGCGACCAAAGTGCTTAGGTCATCAGTCCCCTAGATCTAGAACTACTTAAACCTACCTAACCTAAGGACATCACACACATCCATGCCCGATGTAGGATTCCAACCTGCGACTGAAGCCGCCGCGCGGTTCGTGACTGTAGCGCCTAGAACGGCTTGGTCATCGCACCCGGCGAAACCCTTTTCACCTCATGTGTAATGATAATACGAGGGCGGTTCAGAAAGTAACCTCCGATTGGTCACAGTGCGGGTTGTGGGGGGAGTAGCGACGCCATCTGTGCGTTCACGCACTCAACAGGTCAGTCGGCATCAAGCCGTGGTCGAGTGAACGTCGTATCTGCGCTAGTTTAGTTTTTGTGGCAGTTTGAAATGTGTGCTGCAATAGAAAACCCCGCCAAATGTGAAGTGCGTGCTGTCATAAGGTTTTTTACAGCCAAAGGATATTCTGCAGCAGCTATTCATTGTGAGCTTTGTGCCGTGTACGGACCAAGAGTTATGAGTGAAGGAGTTGTCCGTGAATGGGTACTTTTATTTAAAAGTGGACGAGAAAACGTTCATGATGAAGAGAGGAGTGGTAGACCATCATTGGTGACTGACGAACTCGTTCAGACAGTTGATGCAAAAGTTCGTGAAAATCGACGTTTCTCAATGTCGTAGTTGTCTACTGGTTTTCCACAGATTTCTAAGACTCTCTTGTACGAGATAGTGACAGCAAGATTGGGTTACCGTAAGTTCTGTGCACGATGGGTGCCCAAAATTCTTACCGACCACCACAAAACTCAAAGAATGGCCTCTGCATTAGACTTTCTGTCACGTTATGAGGACGAAGGAGAACCATTGTTAAGCAGAATCGTGACCGGTGACGAAACCTGGATTAAGTACGTGAACCCTGAGACAAAAGAACAATCAAAGATGTGGGCACATTCAAATTCGCCTACCAAACCAAGAAAAGCCTCGTAAGATTTTTCTGCCAGAAAACTGATGGCAGCGGTGTTTTGGGATGCCAAAGGGGTGTTGTTGGTTGAATTCATGGAACGTGGTACGACCATTAATCAAGACGTGTACTGTGAAACAATAAAAAAGTTATGACGGGCTATACAGAACAAACGCCGTGGTATGCTGACTTCCGGTATCGTTTTTTTGCACGATAACGCCCGTCCTCACTCTGCTCGCAGAACAACGGCCCTTCTTGAGTCCTTCAAGTGGGACGTTATCAACCATCCACCTTACAGCCCAGACCTGGCGCCAAGTGATTATCACCTCTTCATGCATTTGAAGAAATGGCTCGGGTCACAGCGGTTTGATGACGACGAAGAGCTCAAAGATGCGGTCACAGGCTGGCTCCAGGCACAAGCGGGTGATTTTTATGCAGAAGGAATTTCAAAGCTTGTGAAGAGATACGATAAGTGCCTCAATCGCTATGGAGACTATGTAGAAAAATAGTGCAAAGATGTAGTTGTAAGATGTATATATTAAAATATTTTTATTTAACTTGGTGTATTTTTTTAAATCAACCGGAGGTTACTTTCTGAACGGCCCTCGTATATACTGTCTAGTGAGGATAAACTGTATTCGCCAGCAACTCTGATCGTTTTTTCACGGAACTTTTACGAAGCTTCATTCAAATTTTGTTCGAAGTCGTCTGCAATATCTAGTTATAAACACCCTAGGAACGTTGTACGCGATATCCAAATCTGAAGACGCTGGCAGATACTGCAATACCATAACAAGTAGTTAAGAATTTATGGTTATTGGTCCATGCATGACACTACAGGGCTATTACAAATGATTGAAGCGATTTCATAAATTCACTGTAGCTCCATTCATTGACATATGGTCACGGCACACTACAGATACGTAGAAAAACTCATAAAGTTTTGTTCGGCTGAAGCCGCACTTCAGGTTTCTGCCGCCAGACCGCTCGAGAGCGCAGTGAGACAAAATGGCGACAGGAGCCGAGAAAGCGTATGTCGTGCTTGAAATGCACTCACATCAGTCAGTCATAACAGTGCAACGACACTTTAGGACGAAGTTCAACAAAGATCCACCAACTGCTAACTCCATTCGGCGATGGTATGCGCAGTTTAAAGCTTCTGGATGCCTCTGTAAGGGGAAATCAACGGGTCGGGCTACAGTGAGCGAAGAAACGGTTGAACGCGTGCGTGCAAGTTTCACGCGTAGCCCGCGGACATGCTGGAAAATTGGCTCATGCCACAACTGGAGACCGACAGCGCCGACTTCATCTTTCAACAGGATGGTGCTCCACCGCACTTCCATCATGATGTTTGGCATTTCTTAAACAGGAGATTGGAAAACCGATGGATCGGTCGTGGTGGAGATCATGATCAGCTATTCATGTCATGGCCTCCACGCTCTCCCGACTTAACCCCATGCGATTTCTTTCTGTGGGGTTATGTGAAAGATTCAGTGTTTAAACCTCCTCTACCAAGAAACGTGCCAGAACTGCGAGCTCGCATCAACGATGCTTTCGAACTCATTGACGGGGACATGCTGCGCCGAGTGTGGGAGGAAGTTGATTATCGGCTTGATGTCTGCCGAATCACTAAAGGGGCACATATAGTAAATTTGTGAATGCCTAAAAAAACTTTTTGAGTTTTTGTATGTGTGTGCAAAGCATTGTGAAAATATCTCAAATAATAAATTTATTGTAGAGCTGTGAAATCGCTTCAATCATTTGTAATAACCCTGTATTTCAGTATCAATTTAACGCGCCTAGGTGTTTGTCTATGGCTGAAAACAATAAACCAAAAATAAAGAAACAGCAAACAAGTTCGATGTTCAAATCAAATGTAAGTCACATGTCGCAATTACAACAAAATTTCGTTGTTACATCTACATGACTACATCTACAGGATTTATTTGCAATCCAGACTTACTTGCCTGGCAGAGGGTTTATCGAACCACCTCCGGACTATTTCTCTACCGTCCTACTCTTTAACAGCGTGCGGGGAACAGGACCACTTAAATCTTTTCTTACAAGCCCTGATTATTACTATGGTCATTTCTTCCTCTGTAAGCTCCCGAGGAAATAATGTTATTGGATTCAGAACAGATGTTGGTGATTGATATTTCGTGACAAGATCTCGCGGCAACGAAAAACGCTTTTGTTTCCATGAATGTCAACCCAACTCGCTTATCAAATCTCTCTCCCCTATTTCGTGACATTATAATTCGTACTACCGTTACTCGGACGTTTTTGGCGTGCACGTCAATCACGTCTGTCAAGGTCAGAAAAACTACAGCAGTGGACTGTCAAACGTAGTGTAGGCAGTGTTTTCAGTAGACCTTTTGCGTATTCTTAGTGTGCGGCCAATAAAACGCAGCGTTTCGTTTGCCTTCCCCACAAAAGTATGTTTGCGATCGTTCCAGTTTAAGTTTTACTGGGTACTGAGATGAATTGACAGTATTTCGACTTGTGTTTTGTCATGTAACCGAAAGTTAATTATTGTTACTGGTCGCAGCTTTTGTGTTTAATGTATTCCTCATTCAACAGAGTACGCTCCTCGTACAATACATGTAATTGTTTCAAAGTATTAAATTGTTACTGATGTTACCAATTTGCAGTGGTCATCTAAACTTGCAGTTTTGAAACAAAGGAAAATATTATAGCGAAATGTGGCAACTAAGAAGCGAACTATCCAAATAAACAAACATTTCCGGTTCAAGTCGTCGCAGTAGGTCTACTACACAGTAACGTAAATTAGGAGCAAAGTCCATTAGTAGATCGTTATCAGGAAAACCAGCCCTCATAATGCAAACTGCCACTATAAGAACGAAAGTTTCCAAACATGTCAATGAGTAGTCGAGAAAAGTGGGCGCATTCTGTCTACTGAATCGCAATGCACGCCACTTACGAGGGGACCCCGATCTTGCTGAAACTTCACTCAGTGAAAGAGGGGACAAACAAGCGAACACGTGTCTCGGCTTATCGATTGCTTCTGAGAAAGCGACGGTCAAAGTTTTCAATGCGCTGTTGCTGTAGTGTAGATACCTTTTAGAGTGTAACGATTCAATTGAAGTCGTGGTTCAGCGGCTACCGTCGCGACTTCTGAACTTTGCACTGCGAGTTCGAAACCCTGTTGTTCTTTCCCCTCGCTCTTTGAATTATCTACGAATGTTTATTCCAATTTATGCTGAAACAATGTTGTCGTTATTTGTCAATTAATTTACTGTGTAATAAAATAAGTTAAAAAAACCAAACCAATGAGAAAATGATGTGAAATATTTGTGAATGCCCTTGCAACCTTACAGGTTGTAAGAGGGTTCAAAAATATTTGACATTATTTTCTCATTCGTTTATTTTGTTTAATTCATTAATTACACAGAAAGTCAAATGGTTCAAATGGCTCTGAGCACTATGGGACTTAACAGCTGTGGTCATCAGTCCCCTAGAACTTAGAACTACTTAAACCTAACTAACCTAAGGACACCACATACACCCATGCCCGAGGCGGGATTCGAACCTGCGACCGTAGCAGTCGCGCGGTTCCGGACTGCGCGCCTAGACACACACAGAAAGTCAACTGACGAATAACTACAACATTATTTCAACATAAATTGGAAAAAACATTCGTAGATAATTCTGATAGAGAGGGAGGAAAAATAATAACAAAAAAAAAAACAATATGGTCTCGAACTCGGGAATCAAAGTTAAGAAGGAACGACGGTAGCAACTGAGCTATCGCTTCAATTGCATTCTGGCCCGCAAAAGGTATCTATACTATAGCAACAGCACTTTGATATCTTTGACCGTCGTTTTCTCTGAAACGGTCGAGTGTCTTCAGATAAGCCGAAACACATGTTCGCTTATTTTGTCCTCTCCTTCACTGAGAAAAGTTTCCGGACAATCAGCGTATGGCACTTGGAGAGTTCCCCTCGTTAGTCGAGTCGCTTCTTACACCCAGCGTGAACTATGTATGCCTCAGACTAAATTGCGCCACTTGGAAACACGGCGAGCGAGGATAAACACGTTTTCCTTGTGATAAGGCAACCTTCTACAGCTAAAATTCACGGATTCTTCTCCAGGTTGCCTCAGGTAATTCAGAAATGTTTCTTGCTTTAGACATGCCGTTTATTCAAAATGTAAACATTTCATTTGACGTAATATTTATCAGGATAAGACATGACGAGAGCGGACCAGTCCCTTCTGAGAAAAATTGCAGATTCTAAGTTGCAACACTGTGTATGTAATGACACGAGAGATGGGTTTGGATCTCTCGTTTATGCCATCAATTTCCGTGTTACACATACTTGGCCATTTCGTTGTGGCTGCAGTCGTTGAGGAGGCAGTCTGTTTCCTACTAGCGCTGTTTTCGCAGCAGATATTAACTGCGACGAATCATTCAGTCAACGCTAAATGACCCATCTGGCTGAGGCAGACAAGAGCGCTATAATAGCACTCCATGCAGATGGATTTTCAGACGGGTCATCACAAGTCGACGGTAGCCAGGTGGATAAGACGAAAGGAAGAGGGTGATAACCTGAATGGAAAGCCTCATGGCCGCCGCCGCAAAACAAGAGCAGCTCAGGATCGGCAGATATTCGGTTTCAGTCAGAACCACCCATTTGTCAACGCACGACAAATTCAGCAGACTTTGGGTCTCAATGTTAGCAGTAACACCGTCACTCGTCATCTAAAGGAAGGTGAACTGAGAGCAAGAAGCGCTGTTGTGAAAGAGACATTCACTGTTTCCCACAGAGACGCCCGTAACCTCTCCAGTTTTGGAGGCGAGTGATTTTCAAGGACGAAAAAATACTTGTTTACCGGCCAAAAGGTGCTAGATATAATCCAAAATATATTTACAGTTGCCGAAGGAGTGGCAGGGAGTCGGTAACGGTATGGGCATAGATATCGGCCGAAAGGTGTGGGCTCATGTGGGAAGTGGAAGGAAGACTCGATGCGCGCAATTATATATCAGTTCTGGAGAACGTGATGTTGCCTTCTGTGACAGCAAAATTTGGTCGATAATCAGATCGTGTTCCAACAAGATCGCCCGCCTATTTATATGGCACGTGTGGTTAAGAGGTGGTTCGACGACCATAGTAATATTACTGTAATGGAATGGCCACTTAAAGGAACTGACATGAATCCCATTGAGAAAATTTGGGCAGAAATGGTCAGAGAAATACAGGAAAAGGGACAGTCACCGTCGACTCGCCGACAGCTTTCTGATGTGATTCATGACGCTTGGAATGAATTACTTGAATCTCCTAATTATGTGGCTAGAGTTGTGGGGTTAATGCCCAATACACTTCGAGCCGTTGTGGAAGCCGAAGGAGGCTATACGCGATGCTAAGCAGCATCAGCAGAGGTGTTTTTTTTTCCAGCCCTAAACCAATCAGCTGCAACAGATGTTTCAAGTTTTTTTTTAACAGACGTATATTTTATATAATTTTAAGGAAACACAGTATGTGGAATCTGGACAAACAAATTAATTCACAACAAGATATTTAATATTTAATTTGCTAAGAGAAGAAATACTCACGTTATACAGGGTGATTCAAAAAGAATACCACAACTTTAAAAATGTGTATTTAATGAAAGAAACATAATACACTCCTGGAAATGGAAAAAAGAACACATTGACACCGGTGTGTCAGACCCACCATATTTGCTCCGGACACTGCGAGAGGGCTGTACAAGCAATGATCACACGCACGGCACAGCGGACACACCAGGAACCGCGGTGTTGGCCGTCGAATGGCGCTAGCTGCGCAGCATTTGTGCACCGCCGCCGTCAGTGTCAGCCAGTTTGCCGTGGCATACGGAGCTCCATCGCAGTCTTTAACACTGGTAGCATGCCGCGACAGCGTGGACGTGAACCATATGTGCAGTTGACGGACTTTGAGCGAGGGTGTATAGTGGGCATGCGAGAGGCCGGGTGGACGTACCGCCGAATTGCTCAACACGTGGGGCGTGAGGTCTCCACAGTACATCGATGTTGTCGGCAGTGGTCGGCGGAAGGTGCACGTGCCCGTCGACCTGGGACCGGACCGCAGCGACGCACGGATGCGCGCCAAGACCGTAGGATCCTACGCAGTGCCGTAGGGGACCGCACCGCCACTTCCCAGCAAATTAGGGACACTGTTGCTCCTGGGGTATCGGCGAGGACCATTCGCAACCGTCTCCATGAAGCTGGGCTACGGTCCCACACACCGTTAGGCCGTCTTCCGCTCACGCCCCAACATCGTGCAGCCCGCCTCCAGTGGTGTCGCGACAGGCGTGAATGGAGGGACGAATGGAGACGTGTCGTCTTCAGCGATGAGAGTCGCTTCTGCCTTGGTGCCAATGATGGTCGTATGCGTGTTTGGCGCCGTGCAGGTGAGCGCCACAATCAGGACTGCATACGACCGAGGCACACAGGGCCAACACCCGGCATCATGGTGTGGGGAGCGATCTCCTACACTGGCCGTACACCACTGGTGATCGTCGAGGGGACACTGAATAGCGCACGGTACATCCAAATCGTCATCGAACCCATCGTTCTACCATTCCTAGACCGGCAAGGGAACTTGCTGTTCCAGCAGGACAATGCACGTCCGCATGTATCCCGTGCCACCCAACGTGCTCTAGAAGGTGTAAGTCAACTACCCTGGCCAGCAAGATCTCCGGATCTGTCCCCCATTGAGCATGTTTGGGACTGGATGAAGCGTCGTCTCACGCGGTCTGCACGTCCGGCACGAACGCTGGTCCAACTGAGGTGCCAGGTGGAAATGGCATGGCAAGCCGTTCCACAGGACTACATCCAGCATCTCTACGATCGTCTCCATGGGAGAATAGCAGCCTGCATTGCTGCGAAAGGTGGAGATACACTGTACTAGTGCCGACATTGTGCATGCTCTGTTGCCTGTGTCTATGTGCCTGTGGTTCTGTCAGTGTGATCATGTGATGTATCTGACCCCAGGAATGTGTCAATAAAGTTTCCCCTTCCTGGGACAATGAATTCACGGTGTTCTTATTTCAATTTCCAGGAGTGTATAACCTTCTGTTATACATCATTACAAAGAGTATTTAAAAAGGTTTTTTTTCACTCAAAAACAAGTTCAGAGATGTTCAATATGGCCCCCTCCAGACACTCGAGCAATATCAACCCGATACTCCAACTCGTTCCACACTCTCTGTAGCATATCAGGCGTAACAGTTTGGATAGCTGTTGTTATTTCTTGTTTCAAATCATCAATGGTGGCTGGGAGAGGTGGCCGAAACACCATATCCTTAACATACCCCCATAAGAAAAAATCGCAGGGGGTAAGATCAGGGCTTCTTGGAGGCCAGTGATGAAGTGCTCTGTCACGGGCTGCCTGGCGGCCGATCCATCGCCTCGGGTAGTTGACGTTCAGGTAGTTACGGACAGATAAGTGCCAATGTGGTGGCGCTCCATCCTGGTGAAATATGAATTGTTGTGCTTCTTGTTCGAGCTGAGGTAACAGCCAATTCTCTAACATCTCCAGATACTGTAGTCCAGTTACTGCTTGCTGGATGCGTGCTACATTTTCATCACTCGTTCTCGGCCATCCAGAACTTTTCCCTTTGCACAAACACCCATTCTCTGTAAACTGTTTATACCAACGTTTAATACACCACCTATCAGGAGGTTTAACACCATACTTCGTTCGAAATGCACGCTGAACAACTGTCGTCGATTCACTTCTGCCGTACTCAATAACATGAAAAGCTTTCTGTTGAGCGGTCGCCATCTTAGCATCAACTGACGCTGACGCCTAGTCAACAGCGCCTCAAGCGAACAAATGTACAACTAAATGAAACTTTATAGCTCCCTTAATTCGCCGACAGATAGTGCTTAGCTCTGCCTTTTGTCGTTGCAGAGTTTTAAATTCCTAAAGTTGTGGTATTCTTTTTGAATCACCCTGTATATTCATGCAGTCTCCAAAAAAAGATATGAAACACGTTTACATGCAAGAAGGGTAAAAAGCAATTTAGCACAAATGGAAAATATTGAGCTCGCTGATGAAGGAGTAATTGGAGAGCGAAGGTTGGGTTAGAAGAGGAGGTAAGGAGGCCCGAAAAAGAAGAGAAAAATCAAATACCCAACAGACTTCGAGTCGTTGTCGCAGCAGAGGGCAGTTGGTATATGCGATTCGAAGCAACAGTATAAGAATAGTTATATTTATTAATTTTTGAGGCTTTATTCTGCGATGGCTCAACAGTGCTGCTTCATGAGACCCACTATTTGTCCACATGTGGCTAAACATCAGAGACGTAAAAAATTTTGAGAGGTGCCGAAGTTCTCTGGAACAGTGACATGTTTTAGACAAGAAGATGATTTTTAGTTCATTTCATTTTAACCATTCACAGTATGCTTTGAGATTCTAATCTATGATTTCATTTTATTATTATGTATCTTTTCTTCAGCGAAAATGAACGGTAGTAAGTTTCAAGATATAAAGAATAACTGGAAGTTTTAATTTGTGGAATAGCCTATTGAACAGTTAATATTTTCAAAAAATCTGTAGTTATAGGACATACTAAGAAGCAAGTCAAAATTGGCATTGTGGAAAGATCAGGTTGGTCTCTAAGTGGTGACGACGGTCAAATAGCAAATACGAAACTATGGGTAACAACTATTGTTGATGGTGAGGAGTCATAATCGATATGCCACTATTCTGTAATTGTATTTCTGAAGTTAATCGTCGATCCTAGGATTGAAAGCAACAAACATTGCCACTAAGCTATGAAACAACTGTAGCAAGGTCGTGCGGTAGCGTTCTCGCTTCCCACGCCCTGGTTCCCGGGTTCGATTCCCGGCGGGGTCAGGGATTTTCTCTGCCTCGTGATGGCTGGGTGTTGTGTGCTGTCCTTAGGTTAGTTAGGTTTAAGTAGTTCTAAGTTCTAGGGGACTTATG
This sequence comes from Schistocerca nitens, assembly GCF_023898315.1. NCBI lineage: Eukaryota > Metazoa > Arthropoda > Insecta > Orthoptera > Acrididae > Schistocerca > Schistocerca nitens. The sequence continues at coordinate 232,442,368 of NC_064616.1, read as the reverse complement.
ACCACAGCAGTTGAGTCCCATAGTGCTCAGAGCCATTTGAACCATTTTTTTTTAACTGTAGCAAAACAGAGCATCCTCGTTGTCCATGTGATGGCTAAGAAGACTAATTCGCAACATAAACGTCAATGTAAGCAGCAATTCCTGTTGCAACGTGTTTCCTGGAGCAAATAAATACATTTCCTACGTCTTCAGTGTGAATCATGTAGCAAATGTAATTTAAAGGACAAAAAAAATGGTTCAAATGGCTCTGAGCACTATGGGACTTAACATCTATGGTCATCAGTCCCCTAGAACTTAGAACTACTTAAACCTAACTAACCTAAGGACAGCACACAACACCCAGCCATCACGAGGCAGAGAAAATCCCTGACCCCGCCGGGAATCGAACCCGGGAACCCGGGCGTGGGAAGCGAGAACGCTACCGCACGACCACGAGATGCGGGCATTTAAAGGACATAAAAATATCAAGTGGATTTACTAACATAATTGTGAACAACTCAAAAACATAAATCGATGGTCACATAGTCGTCAAACGTATTCTACGGTGTTGCCATTGTCCATTAGACTAGCAGCAGGAAGAAAACGCTCACTCAGCTGATGGCTGAGATAGCTAGCACTGGCGAAGCTCGCGCTTTGAAGACGCCACAGCATCGTCTGCCACAACTTCATGAGAAACGAAATACCTCAAGTATAAGCCAATGTGTTGTATTCGCATATCTGTCACTACGACTTGGCACTATGTGTGGTTATGGGCGGTACGTATGCTCAGATTGTGAATTTAACATAATAAATAAAGACAAGGGGAAAAGAATTAGGCGTCCTTTGTCTTCCGTAACATGAAATATATTTTAGTTATTCTATCTTAAATGAACTGCGCAGAAAATCATTCACCATAAATGAATAACTTTTTAGCAACCCCAGATGATATTAACAGCTTGCCGGCGCGGGTTAGTCGTGCGTTCAACGCCGTCATATCGCGGACCGCGCTGCTGCTTGCTCCGTCAGTTCGAATCCTTCCCCGGCCATGGATGTATGTTAGGTTAGGTAGGCTTAAGTAGTTCTAGGTCTAGGGGACTGATGACCTAAGCACTTTGGTCGCATAGTTCATAGAGCCATTTTTTGACCTTTCGCGTAAATTTTCTTTACATAAACAGCCGTACCTCTAGATTGTGTTGACATAGAAACTCACTTTTTTACACTACCAGGGGACCGTATACTGCAGGAAGTACGGTACATTTTCGCTTATTATGTCTACCGGTACTCGAGGTAAACGGGTTTTAAAGGTTGGGTGGACAGATGGACGGTCAAGAAAGACAGTCTTGTGCGGTTCCATTGTTACCGATTCAGGAGACGAAATCCTAACAATGAAAATAGCTACGACAGTTACTGAAGATGAGGGCCGCAATAAACCATTCCACATACTCTTTATTCGAAATGTTCTAGTTGCATTCGATACATCAGCATATTAATCGGACCTACGATTTCGATCCAAATCACGTTTACAGGAATGCAAATAAAATCCATTTGCCTATACACGTGGTAATTCAGATCCCAGTATTAATACCACCGCGTATTGCAAGTGCGAGCATTCCCATTGCTAGCTAGCTTAAGAAACACTGCGGCTAATGAACGTTTTTTGGCTGTGGCGAGTCTAATGGAGAATTCGAAACATCGTAGAATACGTTTGGCAGCTATGTCGCCGTTTATTTCCTGGGGTGGTGCAGAATTATCCTACTAAATTTTCGCACTAATAACAGTATTTTGTTATTTCGATAAAAATCCCGAATGATTGTCACATAAGCGGTGACATAAAGGTAGAAAGTTCATATTTTTGAGTCCAGAAAGCTCTAAGCAACAGAAACTGCAGATCATTTTGCCATTTTCATTGCAAAACTGTCGGCTTATTCATGTCGGGGGTAACAATAGAGGATTGTTTGCCTGAGTTGTCTGCTAGCGTAATTAACGGTGTTTGCTACCGCGAGGGAGGTCTGATTTGTTTTCAGTCTTAATCTCGATGGAGGCAGATATATTATCAGTAAAGCAATTATAAGAAATTCTCGCGCCCCCAATACGATTTATTGCTACCTTTATTGTGTGTCAGCGCCCCGTGGATGTCAATATCAAACTCTTGTAGAATTTCATAGTTGTTACTGCCCTATTTTTACGCTTCTGTCAATTATTGACAGTGGCACTGAATGATTTTTATCTGAATTTCGTTATGAATCTTCACGCATTGCTAAATTTGCATACTTTCATGGCAGGCCAGCAACAGTAATCCAGTATGACTGGTCTGAACGTTGACACAGACCGTTCCGCGGCCGAATGCGCATAATATTTTGCTAATTCGTAACGATTTGGGGTACTTTGTCTTACTAAAACAGTTATGTTATCTCGATAAGCTGAAATTCATTTGTATTAGTACAGTTCTTACTAATTAGCGTTTCTTCTATCATTTGTATCTTATATTTACGTGTTGTGTTTAGCACACAAATCAGCATTAATATAGTCTTACACATGTTTGAAAACAGTCTTACAAAGTTCGGATAGTTTTTCAATTTCACGCCTGTGCATAATATGTTGGTAGCACTTTGTCGCCTTGCCTGTTATGCTGTATAGCAGACTCTAAAGCTGTGCGGATCAGCATGACGAGAAGGTGAGGGGTCTCGCTCGTTTTGTCCACGACTGTACATATATAGATGGCGGACGTATTGCATACACAGAGTATAAAAACGCAGTCGATTGGCTGAGCTCTCAGTTGTACTCAGGTGATTCGTATAACAAGGTTTCTGACGTAATTACGGCCCCACGATGGTAATTAACAGACTTTGAACATGGAATGGTAGTTGGAGTTAGATGCAGGGGACATTCCACTGCGTACATCGTTTGGGAATTCAGTATTCTGAAAACCACAGTGTCAAGAGTAGGCCAAGAGTACCAAATTTCGTGCATTACTTCTCACCACAGACAACGCAGTAGCTGACAGCCTTCACGTAACGAGTGAGAGCAACAGCGTTTCTGTACAGTTGTCAGTGCTAACAGACAATCAACAGTGCGTGAACGAACTGCAGAAATCATGTGGAGCGTACGACGAACGTATCCGTTAGGACAGTGCTGTGAAACTCGGCGATAATTGGCTATGACGGCAGGCGACGGACGCGGGTGCCTTTGCTAATAGTACGACTCATCTGCAGCACCTCTCTCGGGCTTGTAACCATATCGGTTAGTCCCTAGACTATTGGAATACCATAGTCTGGTCAGATCAGCACCGATTTCATGGACTCCACAAGTCTTTAGAAGTCCCCTACAGAAATATTGAGCCATGCTGCCTTTATAGCCGTGCATTATTGCGAAAATGTTTCCGGTGCAGGACATTGTGCACAAATAGATACTTCTACTATATCCCACAAATGTTCGATGGGATTCATGTCAGGCCATCTGGTTGGCCAAACCATTCAGTCGCATTGTCCAGAATGTTCTTCAAACCAATTGCCAATAGTTGTGGCCTGGTGACATATTGCACTGTCATCCACAAAAATTCTATTGTTGTTTGATGGTGATGTTTGGTTTGTGGGGCGCTCAATTAGGCGGTAATCAGCGCCCGTCATCGTTGTTTGGGTACATGAAGTCCATGAGTGGCTGTATATGGTCCTCAAGTAGCTGAGCATCCAGGGGATCCAGTCCATTCCATGTAAACACAGCCCACACTATATGGAGCATCCATCAACTTGCACACCGCCTTGATGACAGCTTGGGTCCATGGATTCGTGAGGTCTACGCCTCACCCGAACCCTAGCATCATCTATTACCAACTGAAATCGGGACTCATCTGATCAGGACACGGTTTTCCAGTCGTCTAGGGTCCAACAGATATGGTCACAAGCCCAGGGGAGGCGCTGCATGCGATGCTGTGTTGTCAGCAAAGGCACTCGCGTCGTTCCTTTGCTCCCATAGCTCGCTAACACCAAATTTCACTACACTCTCCTAATGAATACGTTCGTCGTTACGTCCCACGTTGATTGCTGCGTTTATTTCAGGCAGTGTTGCTTGTCTGTTAGCATTGACCACTCTATGCACATGCTCCTGCTATCGCCGTTTTATGAAGGCCGTCAGTCGCTGCTCTGTCTGTGGTGAGAGGTAACGCCTGAAATATGGTATTCTCGGCACTCTCTTGACACTGTGGATCTCGGAATATTGAATTCCCTCACGATTTCCGAAATAGAATGTCCCATGTGTCTAGCTCCAATTACTGTTCCACCTTAAAGTCTGTCAATTCCTGTCGTGCGGCCATACCCGCGTCGGAAACCTTTTCCCTTGAACCACCTGAGTACAAAGGACAGCTCGCCAATGCACCTCCATTTTATACCTTGTGTACACAACACTACCGGCATGTGTATATGTGTATATCGCTATCCCATGACTTTTGTCACCTCAGTGTATATTATACAACTGTATAATTTAGTTTTTCAAATTTGTCAGTCTTTTGGTATCCATGGATTTTGTCTGTTCAGAAACTTGGTTTTAAAGCGTCTTTCATTGATTTATGTCAAAAAGGCTATAGAAGCCTATCAAATATTATCTTTGCTGACAAATCGTTTTTTGAAAGTATAGTATGTGTCTCCACAACATTGGCCAAACCAGTCTCTGTCTGCAAGGGACTTAAGGCCGATTCACACTGGCCGTCATGGCACCATCACATCAGGGTGTCACACTGTATGTCATGTCACGGCATGTAAAGTCAATTCAAGTAACATGATCTCAGTTCGCATGGCTGTCCTCAACTGTTCTTTTCGCAAGAGTTGCGATCTTCACAGGATGGTTTTCAACTGTTGTGTCTTTATGAAATGGTACAAATTCCTGACAACATAGAAATAAATTCCACCTACTAATCAATCTGATATTACTGGCAGTACTTTTTTTCACTTCAAGATGGAGCAATATTTTAATGTTTTTCATTGCAACATATTTAATACTTTACCGGTATATATAAAAATTCACTTTATAAATGTAACAGATGGCAAGCAATTTACACTCCTGGAAATGGAAAAAAGAACACATTGACACCGGTGTGTCAGACCCACCATACTTGCTCCGGACACTGCGAGAGGGCTGTACAAGCAATGATCACACGCACGGCACAGCGGACACACCAGGAACCGCGGTGTTGGCCGTCGAATGGCGCTAGCTGCGCAGCATTTGTGCACCGCCGCCGTCAGTGTCAGCCAGTTTGCCGTGGCATACGGAGCTCCATCGCAGTCTTTAACACTGATAGCATGCCGCGACAGCGTGGACGTGAACCGTATGTGCAGTTGACGGACTTTGAGCGAGGGCGTATAGTGGGCATGCGGGAGGCCGGGTGGACGTACCGCCGAATTGCTCAACACGTGGGGCGTGAGGTCTCCACAGTACATCGATGTTGTCGCCAGTGGTCGGCGGAAGGTGCACGTGCCCGTCGACCTGGGACCGGACCGCAGCGACGCACGGATGCACGCCAAGACCGTAGGATCCTGCGCAGTGCCGTAGGGGACCGCACCGCCACTTGCCAGCAAATTAGGGACACTGTTGCTCCTGGGGTATCGGCGAGGACCATTCGCAACCGTCTCCATGAAGCTGGGCTACGGTCCCGCACACCGTTAGGCCGTCTTCCGCTCACGCCCCAACATCGTGCAGCCCGCCTCCAGTGGTGTCGCGACAGGCGTGAATGGAGGGACGAATGGAGACGTGTCGTCTTCAGCGGTGAGAGTCGCTTCTGCCTTGGTGCCAATGATGGTCGTATGCGTGTTTGGCGCCGTGCAGGTGAGCGCCACAATCAGGACTGCATACGACCGAGGCACACAGGGCCAACACCCGGCATCATGGTGTGGGGAGCGATCTCCTACACTGGCCGTACACCACTGGTGATCGTCGAGGGGACACTGAATAGTGCACGGTACATCCAAACCGTCATCGAACCCATCGTTGTACCATTCCTAGACCGGCAAGGGAACTTGCTGTTCCAACAGGACAATGCACGTCCGCATGTATCCCGTGCCACCCAACGTGCTCTAGAAGGTGTAAGTCAACTACCCTGGCCAGCAAGATCTCCGGATCTGTCCCCCATTGAGCATGTTTGGGACTGGATGAAGCGTCGTCTCACGCGGTCTGCACGTCCAGCACGAATGCTGGTCCAACTGAGGCGCCAGGTGGAAATGGCATGGCAAGCCGTTCCACAGGACTACATCCAGCATCTCTACGATCGTCTCCATGGGAGAATAGCAGCCTGCATTGCTGCGAAAGGTGGATATACACTGTACTAGTGCCGACATTGTGCATGCTCTGTTGCCTGTGTCTATGTGCCTGTGGTTCTGTCAGTGTGATCATGTGATGTATCTGACCCCAGGAATGTGTCAATAAAGTTTCCCCTTCCTGGGACAATGAATTCACGGTGTTCTTATTTCAATTTCCAGGAGTGTAGTATGCTAATGTCGTGCAATTCAGACTGGTGCCTCATTGTTTCAATTAATCTTTCATTACTTATTATAAATTTCACCAAAAGAAATAACGAAATGAAACAATTTGTAACAAAGACAAAGAACAACTGGTATTAACTACGAAAACTACAACTAAACGAAATACGGAGATCTTACATGGCTTTGTATCGAGAGGAAGTGAGTTTGGTGTTCATGTGATTAACAACGGATGGATGACGTCAGCCAGCAAAACTTTCTTACCAAGAAACCGTGATATTGCTGTGCCGTAATGCAATGGGACAGGATGGCCAGTGTGGATGCTGCCATTTGGAATGCATTGTAGACTGCATTAATGGTACAGGACATAATGTGATATGACGACCAGTGTGAACTGGCCTTTACGAAACCTGACAGTTTTATTGTCAGTAATAGGTTCAGTTAGACAATTGGGAGAGGTGCAGTTATGTTACTCTTACCAGGATGGGATCTACCTGTATAATTTAAAGATAAGGAACTGCGTTCTAAAAATGGAAACATCGTCACATCACATGATTCCTTTGAAATTTGAAAATGGACGAAATATAGTCAAGACATGTTTGATCACTTGTGAACCAATTATTGATAGAGTGTAAATTGCTCTGTCTTAGAAGATTTTTCAGTTGAGAGACACTGTGTTTATGTGTTGTTACATCAAAGCCTGACATCACCTCTCCATCCATTACAATGGCTTAATGCACTCATCTAGTCTAGCTGACTATCGACCAATTTCATCTTTGCTAACTTTCTCAAAAATATTTGAAAAGGTTGTGTTCAAGCGTCTCCTTAAGCATGTGACTGCAAATAATATATTGTCACAGTCACAGTGGATTTCTTAAGGGTTCTGATATAGAGAAAGCTATTTACACTTACATTGAGAATGTACTTAATTCATTGGATAATAAATTAGTGGCTACCGGCATTTTCTATGACCTATCAAAAACCTTTGACTATGTGAACCACAGCATTCTCTTAAGTAAATAAGATCATTATGTTGTCACCGCCAACGCTGCGAAATGGTTTGAGTCTTATTGAACTAACAGGAAACAAAGAGTGTCATTGCAAAATACCTGTGCAGTAAGCAGTCAGTCTTCATCTGTGTTCCTCAAGGTTCCATCTTCAGTCTGTTGCTTTTCCGTCTGTAAATTATGACCTCTCGTATGTTACATTGCCAAATCCTATGTTTGTTTCGTTTTGCAGAGGATAAAAACATTGCAATAAGTAGCAGGTCCAGAATGAGATTTTCACTCTGCAGGGGAGTGTGTGCTGATATGAAACTTCCTGGTAGATTAAAACTGTGTGCCCGACCGAGACTCGAACTCGGGACCTTTGCCTTTCACAGGCAAGTGCTCTACCAACTGAGCTACCGAAGCACGACTCATGCCTGGTACTCACAGCTTCGCAGGAGAGCTTCAGTAAAGTTTGAAAGGTAGGAGACGCGGTACTGGCAGAAGTAAAGCTGTGAGTACCGGGCGTGAGTCGTGCTTCGGTAGCTCAGTTGGTAGAGCACTTGCCCGCCAAAGGCAAAGGTCCTGAGTTCGAGTCTCGGTCGGGCACACAGTTTTAATCTGCCAGGAAGTTTCAAGTAGCAGGTCAATTACAGATTTAGAAATAGCTGCCAATCAAATTTTCATTGACATTAATAAATGGTTTAAAGCTAATTCACTGTCATTAAACTTTGAAAAGATCTACTGTATGTAGTTCAGAACCTGTAAGACATTTCCTTCCATGATGTGTATAACATATGAAGACATGCAGATCAAAGAGGTTGAGAGTGTTAAATTTCTAGGATTACAACTCGATAGTAAATTCAGTTGGGAAGGGCATACTACAGAATTGCTTAAGCGCCTAAACAAGCTGTATTTGCAGTGAGAATGATGTCACATGTAGCAGATGTACATATAAAAAAACATGCATTCTTAACTTACTTTCATCCTATTATGTCATATGGGATCATATTCTGGGGTATCTCATCAAACTGAGCAAAAGTTTTTAGCATGCAAAAGCATGCAATAAGAATCACTTGTGTTGTAAATTCAAGATCATGTAGAAACCTGTCCAAGGAACTTTGTATTCTAACCACTGCTTCTCAGTATATTTATTCCTTAATGAAATTTGTTACAAGTAATATATACATATATATATATATATATTTCCAACCAATTGCTCAATACATGGTATCAATACTAGGAATAAGAACAATCTTTGTAAAGACCTAACATCACGTACCTTGGTCCAAAAAGGGGTCCTATATTCTGGAACACTCGTTTTCAATAAATTACCAGCAATCATTTAAAACTTGGTTTCAGATAAAACACGATTTGAACAGAGTTTGAAAGACTTTTTGATAGAAAACTCCTTCCACTCTATAGATGAATATCTTGACAGGGACTGTTAAGCCAGCTTAAGTAAAAATTTCTTTTAGATTTCAGTTTTGACAGTACTTGGTCACAACAATAAAGATTAGGCATTTTGTGTATGATAATTTCTTTAAAAGTGCAAAACAATGTTTTATTCTGACAGCATATTAATTCTGTAAATATTAGCAGTTCCAGTTTACTGTAATGTAATCACCTGTTTTGACAACCGCCTGACAAACGAAGAGGTTAGTAAGTATTAAATTCAAATGTTTTAGGTTTTTTATGCTACACGTTTTGACATGTTCTGCACCCACGAGAATCATCTCAATTTTTGGTCTATGGAACTACAACTGAATCTAATCTAATCTAAATACATATAACAGCATGTCCATTTTTTTCTAAAAATACATTGATGGTACACTTAGGTGGTCTGTACAATGACGTTACTACTAACTTAAAACTTCGAATAACTTTACCAGCAGCCTTCAGACAAAAAATTTATATCCAGTCTGATGACAGAACAACAGAGTGACGGATTATTATACACCGCTACACTACCTCTTGTGTGCAGTTTTATGTAGTAACTATTTGCTTTATTTTAGTTATCACATTTAACAACTATAAGTTCACTCTCAATAGCCCAAAGTTCACTGAAGCAAAGATGGCAAATTTATTCTACAGTCCAAAATTATTTACCACAATTTCTTTGTCTTTTACTCCTTGAATGTTCATGTAACAAATTTTAAGATAAAAACTCTTATTCGTTTTATATTGAACGTTTTGGTGAGAAACTATAAAATCTTTTACACTGCTTATCTTAAGGGCTGCTTCATCTACCTGCTTTCAGCTAAAAATGCATTTAGTTGGAGTGGAGGCACTGTTTTCCACCTACTCATAACACCTGACACTTCTTCTTCTACTGTAGCTATCTTCCCTCCTTTTGGTGTTACTGTAACTACTGTTATGCAGGGCAGGGCCCTACAAGGACTATAGAGCTAGGGAGTAAGTAAGTAAATAAGTATGTAGTAACTACTGTTGCTTTTGCTCCTACTGTAGTTGGTGAAGCTTCTGTTACAACCTGTGCTGGTACTTCTAAAGCTGGTGTAAGGCGTGGATACCAGACATTTTTGTCCTTATTACATGGGCTTTTTATTCCTAGTAGTTCTTTCTGTGGATCCAGATGTTGCCCCAGCAGCTGTCAGAAGATCTCCTGCTAATGTTGTCTCTGCTGTTTGTTGTTCCGATGGTTGTTCTGCTGTAACTTCTTCGTCTTCCCCTGCTGGTTCTAGTTTTAATGCTGATGACTTTGATTCTTCAAATGCTGATGTTACAAAATTGATCGAGAACATCGGTTACAATGTTTTCTTCGGCCATCAACAGACTTTCGTCGTTCACTACTGGCAAAGTAGATTCACATCGTGTTGACGTTGTGTCTAGTGTGAACTCTCCAGTCTACAACACTTGACTATAGCTGATTTAGAGTAAACTATAACTTGGCAGTGAAGTCGTCTGATGATAAGTTCCATTCCCTTCAAGTATAGTGTGACTCTGTTTTTAGTGGAATTCCTGTTGTATAGTCCTTCAATCAATGCTTCACAGACTGTAGGAACTGTTTGAAATATAGCTGGCTTTAAAATAAGGAATAAACATACATGTGTTTGAAAGAAATCTCCTATTTCCCAAAATCGAAGACTTGGCTCTATTGTATTAGTTATAATTTCAAAATCGGACGGTAACATCTACCACGGTAGTGAAGTTACGAAAGGAGCGGCAGTCTCCTAATTCAGCTCATACATTATATTATTCCCATCACGTCTCCTATACAATCTTTGCATCCAACAATCTTCGTCTGCTTATAGTGTTGTGTATTAGTAATGAAGCACCACATATCACTAATTCATCCTTTTCTCTGGACATAGCATGACACAAAATGCGATTAACCTTTAACTAACGTGGTGCGATCGTCAACAATAGCGATTTAGCCAGTTCACTACCCATTATTGCGACCGTCGGCTCGTTAGCTTCGAGTTTAGTTGTGAGTGGATCGGCAACGCATGTGGTGTTATTTCAGAGCTTCTATGATGTGAGTGACGTCCTTCTGAAAATCGCTCGCTGTCATTTTGACCACACTACGTTGTTTGTGTAATTATTTCTGCAATTGCGTTCGCCGGCCGAAGTGGCCATGCGGTTAAAGGCGCTGCAGTCTGGAACCGCAAGACCGCTACGGTCGCAGGTTCGAATCCTGCCTCGGGCATGGATGTTTGTGATGTCCTTAGGTTAGTTAGGTTTAACTAGTTCTAAGTTCTAGGGGACTAATGACCTCAGCAGTTGAGTCCCATAGTGCTCAGAGCCATTTGAACCATTTTGCAATTGTGTTCCTTACATATTCTCCATATTTTCCATTTCACAGCTTTTGAAATATGGCGGAACCTAGTAATTCTACAGCTAAAGGATCTGATGTAGTAGCAGACAATGTGTGAACACTTCAGATCGAAACTTTGAGGAAACGGTGAGCAGATGGTTGGAGGAATCAGACGATAGTGACTGTGATGACAATCCTGAAGAAACTGAACCCATTGTGAGTGAGCATAACGCTTTGTCAGAATAAAGTGCACTAGAAAACTACTCTGATGAAAGTATCAATTACTTCTATGGCAGGAATCAGTAAGAATGGGCCAAAGCACCTTGATCCGAGCTGTTAGAACGCCTTACGATAACATCATCATGAAATTTCCATCCACCACGTTGAGCACAGGAGATCCAAAAGACCCATTTTCATTATGGCACATCTATTTTGATGACGAAGTTCTCCATCACATCCTATTATGGACAAATGCTGAAATAGATTACGTCAGGCAAAAGTACTCAGACAAAAGCAAAGCTGAACTTCAGAACCTGGATTTGATGAACTTTTGGCTCTTTAGGACTTCTGATATATTATTCTGTCTTTAAATCCAACCACGCAAATAGAAATTATATATTTGCAACTGATATTTCAGGACAGGAAATTTTTAAATATGTCATGTCTAGGAACAGTTTCCTAATGTTGTTGAACTGCTTTTGATGACTTCCGAACTAGAAAAGCGAGTCTCAAAGTTGATAAAAAGGCAATAGCCTCATTTCTCTTCAGAAAAATTGTAGAAAATTCCCTAAAATATTTCAATTTAGGCGCATGTGATGCTGCAGATGAGTAACTAGTTTCCTTACGTGGTAAATGCTCATTTTTGGTCTACATGCCAAAGAAGCCTGGTAAATACGGTTTAAAAATAATGTCCTTGTGTGATGCAAGGACCAGTTACTTTTATAATGGTTATATGTACACTGGAAAAGGCTCTGATGGCGATATTTTGCCGGACAATGATAAGAAACTGATGATACCAACGCAGTCTGTGTTGCGATTGTGTAAATTAATCTATGGTAGTAATCGCAACATTACTGCATTGCTTCAGCTCAAAACAGGCTGAGAAGAGTTAAGGAAAAGAGGATTGTGTTTTGATGGAACTTGTTGGAATTCTAAAAAAGAATGAGAGAGAGAGATTCCGCAAGCCTTCCAACCAAATAAGCATAGCTCAGTTGGTTCGTCTTTGTACGGTTTGACGCAAGGCACCAGTCTGTTGTCGCATGTGGCAAAGGCAAAAACAAAGTGGTTCTTCTTGTCTCTTCCATGCATCACAGCCCCACTGAGGATTTGACTTCTCTGAAACCAAAAATAATATCATACTACAACGCCACTAAAAGAGGTGTCGATGAACTGGACAAAAAGTGCTCCATATACTCCAGCATTCAAAGAATTCGACGTTGGCGGATGTGTTTATTCTACCGTTTATTGGATATCAGCACAGTAAATGCGTATGTTCTTCAGAAGAGTGGATCAGATTAAGCTCCTGTCGACAGAGGTATCTTCCTGAAAGAGTTGGCCCATAATCTTGTGCTGAAACATATGCAAAAGCGAGCTCAGAAGCCATGACTTCTGCAGAAATTACGACTAATGACCCGCCGGATTTTAGGCCCCGATGCTCCAACAGAAGAAGCAGTGGAAGCAGAATTAGGTCTTAAGAATAGGAAAACGTGCAGACTCTGTCCAGCCAGCAAGAAAAGAAAGACTTAGCATGTTTGCTACATCTGCAAGAGACCAATATGCATGCAGTGCTGTTCCTTGGTCTGCAAGCACTGTTGTGAAAAATTGTGATTTGGAGGGCTCTGATTTTTTATGAGGTATTTATTCAAGTTGAAAACGTAACATTTTTGTTCCATTAGTTCTTCAAGAAGAAATACAAAATCTATCGATGCATCAATTTCGTTATTAGCTTATGGAAAACATATAAATGTTTTACTTTACAAGATGTGCAGTAAACATATCTGAATGCCAGTTTATCAGTAATTATTTAATGTTCATATTTTGTATTTTCATGGTTATTTACATTGTATTAAAGACTCTGTCATATGCAAAACAAAGAATTTCAAAGGGATTCAAAATGTTAACGTTACACCGACCTATAATTAAGAGATCAGATTGACCGCACACTGTGTTAGTGTCCCATGTATGCCACTATTGTATTTTGTTGAAAAAAAGTTATTTATTCACAATGAAGATCAGGTGCTGACAAAAAGCGGTGAGTTTGGTTTTCAAATACTTAGATTTATTTCTGAATCTGGAGGCTCTGTTTATACAAGAAGTCACTTGACCAAAGAGCTTCTAAAAAACCACCTAAGCGTAAAAGTGCGAGTGTTGTGACTCAAAATAAAAAACAGAGATAAACAAAACATTATGGTCATATATGACGTTGATTAATAATTTAACACAAAACTTCTTTTTTAAGTACGTTAGTAAAAAGAATTTACTTTAACACTTTCCGTTGTTAAATGAAAATCAACAAACAGGCAAACCCACAAAAAAAAAAACTGAGTTTCACAACAGTCCCATCTGATTACAAAATATCTTCATATGTGTCTTCGATAGAGCTTTGATCATGATGTCCGCTACCTGCTCTTCAGATGGGATTTGATGAACTCTAATTCTTCCTTCATAAAGTTTTTCATGAATAAAGAAATGCTTGATGGCTATATGTTTGGTTCCGCAATGAAATTCTGGATTCTCTGCCAACTTCACTACTGCTGAATTGTCAATTCAGTGAACTGGATTTTCAGATAGTCTTGTTGTTTCTCTTAATAGACGAGTTAACCAAATAATGTCCTTGACAGCTTCATTTGCGGCAACTAGTTCAGCTTTAGTTGTAGGTGTTGCTGCCATGGTTTGTCGCTGACTTAGCCATGATATCGCCCCTCCTGCATAGTTGACGTCTACTCCAGATGTTGATTTGCCTGTTTTTGAGCAGCCTCCAAAATCTGCATTGTTGTAGCATTGCAGAGATGTGTTGTTTCCCTTGATTTGTATGTGTTCCATATTCAGTCGTTCCTGATTCGTAACGAAAAGCCCTTTTTACTCTTAATATGACTTCTTTGGTGGGATTCTCGACAGATCTTGAAATGACACTTACAGTGAAGGCTAGTTCAGGTCTTGTGCCAAGCATCAGATACATTAATGCTCCAACTGCTTCTCTATATTTAAAAGAGTGTTCTACCGTGTCATCTTTCTCTGACTGTGAAACATCTGTACCTTTCAACATTGGGATAGAAACTGCTTTACACTCTGAAAAGTTGAAACGTTTTAAAATTTGTTGTGCATAAGCCTTCTTGTGAATCTTGATACAGCCGTAATAGCTATGTTCAATTTGCAGACCTAAATAATAGTTTGCAGGTGGCGTTCTGATCTTGAAGTCCTTTTGCAATTGTTGAAAGAAAATGCTGAAATCATTTGAATCAGTGGCGGCTACCAACCCGTTATCAACATACAAAACTACCAGAACTTCTTTGCCATATTTATTTTGAATGTACAAGCATGGATCTTCTTGGCTTACTCTGAAATATAGACCGACCAAAAATTATCTGAATCGCTTGTTCCTGCATCTTGGTGCTTGTTTTACGCCATACAGGCTTTTCTTCAACCTGCAAACTCTGTTGGTACCATCTTCATAACCTTTTGGTTGTGCTATATAAATAGTTTCCTCACAGAAGACCGTCGACACATCAGACTGTCCGAGATACATTCTTTTAGTTGCAGCAACACTCAGAGTAGACTGATTCGTTGTCATTTTTGCAACTGGACTAAAAGTTTGACTGTAATCTACATCTTCTCGTTGACTGAAACCCTTGGCAACCAGTCGAGCCTTAAATTTTTCTATCAGAACATCTTCATTTCTTTTCAGTCAAAACACCCTCTTACATGGTATTGCCTTGGCACCCATCGGTACATCTTCAAGCTCCCAGATTTCATTTTCGATCAGAGATTAAATTTGTCTGTCGATTGCTTCTTTCCATTTGATGCTGTCTTCACGTCTAAGTGCATCCACATAGGTTTCAGGAATCTCAGTTGTGACAAACAAATCTTCTGAAACATTGCATAATCATTGAGGTATTTTGGTCTCTTTAATGATGAACAGTCTCTTAACGTCACTCCTATTTCCTCTTTGCAAGTTTCGAGAATGTCATCATCAGATTCTGTGTCTGAACTAGTTTCATGCTCCAATCTATCTTCTGATTGTGTATTTTCCTCACTCTCTGATTGGTTTTTGATACAATCTGGACCTGCAATGGGCTTTTCAGCATCTTGAAAGGGTAGTGTAACTTGTTGAGCACAGCATCCTAGTTTTTATTCAAATTGCACATCTCTGGACAGCACAATTGAATACTTTCTTTTACCCAAATCCTGAAGCATTCATAACCATCATAACCAATGAGATGTCCTTTCGCCGCTTTCTTGTCCATTTTCTTTCGTTTTTAACTAGGAATGTGTGCATAACATGTTGAGGCAATAATCCTAAGATGTTTAGTTCGATGCTTTTTCCATTCCCACAACTTGTAAGGATTGACACCTTTTACAGATTACTTCCCTGTCCTATTCAAGATGTAAATTGCTGTGTTAACCAGTCCAGCCCATATCTGTTTGGGATAAGTGACATCTGGATTCGAATACTTAAGTGTCCTGGCCATCTCAACAACTGTCCTATTATCCTGCTCACAAATACTGTTTTGCTCAGGAGTATAGGGAGCAGTCAATCGCTGTATTATAACATTGGAACTTAAGATGGATCTAACCTCTTTGTTATAAAAATCCTTTCCCTCGTCACTCAGCATCTCTTTGTCAGAGTATCTCAATGCCTTTGTACGTGAGAGAAAATCTTTGAGAATTTTACTCAACAATGATTTTTCCGCAGCAAAATAACCATAGTGAAATTTGGTGTAATCGTCTTTCAACAAAACGAGGTAACATTTCTTCAGGAATTATTCATGAAAATGTTCATGCAGATCTGCTGATATCAATTCAGGAGGCCTTGTTGGCTTTTCTCTAGTTCCAAATGGTAAAAGATGCGCATACCCAAATTTGCATGGTTCACAAATCTCTGCCACTTCCTTAACATAAATGTTAAATTCCTTTTTGAGTATTGTTTTAACATGATGCTTGTCTTGATGAACCCATCTCTCATGATACAGTTGAAGTACATCAAATCTATCTTCCACTGAGAGATTCACAGTTGCACCCTTCTCTGGCACTAAGGGCTTAATTTCTGCTTTGTATAAAGTGCCACCAACTTTACGATTTCCACACAGTTTCAGTCTACCACCAATTGTCAAAGAGCAATATGTAGTACTTGACTGAAATATACTATTTTTGTTACGATTCTTGGGCTGCTAAAACAGAAATAAGGCGTTTTGGAAATTTTTTGTACATACCAGACATTAGTCATGGTCAGGTCTTCACATCTGCTGCCAACTGTTGACAGAATCCGAATTGATCCTCTTCCCGTTGATTCTAGGAACTCCTGTCCAGCGACCTTTATACAGCAGATGAGGACTATTTGCAAATGTTTCGTTGCATCATTGTCAATCCATCAATTGTATACAACCACTTGTAATGAACAAGTCTCGCCGCAAATAGTAAACAATGCTACATTCGTTAATACAGTTTTGTCCATGTTTTTCCGCACAGTTGTATTTTTAGCTGGTCTTCAATCAGCAATCCACTTCTTACAATATTTGATCCAGTGGCCCAGTTCTTTGCAATAGTTACATTTTCCTTTAACTTTGAATTTGGTAGTTTTTATTTTGTTTTGTACAGGTGATTTGACTAATAATTCCTCTTGTTCGATTTTGTCACATCTCTTTGCGAAATTTCTGTCAAACATGCACAATTGTTCCTTTAATTCATCAAACGTTTTCTTGTCATCTTTCGTTAATAGCATCCAACTCGATTTAAAGGAATCAAGGCTTGCAAATATAATATATAAAACTTTACACACCAATATGATATCAGGTAGCACAGATTGTCTCTTTGTTGTAAGCCCTTTGTTCAGTTCATTCAAAAGACTTGTTAACTTCACTATGTATGTGGAGATGTCTTCTCCCTGAGTCCAATTAAATGCGAAGAAATCTGAACAAATCTTGAACAGTTAGACAACCTTTATTACGAATGGTAATACAAAGTGATATCTCCTTGTACAACAATATATTTAGTTAAAACACCAGACAGTTTGCACCAAACATTAAGCTTCTCATTTGCATTAATCCTCCTACGATTACTTGTATAAAGTGAAAATGGCTTGTCTGTTGTAACAACACATGTTCCATAATTGCGGTTAGGTATAACTCCAACTGCAAAAGTGCGATAAGAAATAATGTCCCTCTCGTTGTAGGCCTCCAATCCTTCAAGAGCTTTGTCAGTACCTCTCAGAACAGCAATTGTTAACCATGAATTGCCACTAACTACTTCTGTTGTGGTACAAGAAAATTGAATCTTGCAACCAACAAAAGTAATAGGTCCTTGCAGTAACTCCTGTTGACCAGTCTCATTTGGTGTAATGGAAAACGTATCCACTGTCTTGTACACTGGCATCCTGCTCCTCCTCACGTATCTTCTGCGACGATAACCCATGGCTATGTGCTCGGTGCGGCAGTACCTCTCAGAACAGCAATTGTTAACCATGAATTGCCACTAACTACTTCTGTTGTGGTACAAGAAAATTGAATCTTGCAACCAACAAAAGTAATAGGTCCTTGCAGTAACTCCTGTTGACCAGTCTCATTTGGTGTAATGGAAAACGTATCCACTGTCTTGTACACTGGCATCCTGCTCCTCCTCACGTATCTTCTGCGACGATAACCCATGGCTGTGTGCTCGGTGCGGCTGCCTCGAGTCGAATGAGCCTGCAGCTGCCTCAGAACAGGATGTACTTCCTGCCCCCCACCCGTGCGCGCAGCGCCATTGCGCAACCACTCCTATGCTTCATGAGCCGTTTCTTTGTCCATGATCTTCTGATACACAGTGTACGTAACTGCAATTGTAATCAGCGAGGTGGCATAACTGTTCGCATTATGATAAAAATCAGACTTGGTTTTATGATCCGTTATTGCTGCATCATCAGCACCTTCAGACAGTGGTTCAGGTTTTACTGATTTGCCACCAATTACGTCTAAAACTCCTTCATTATAGTCAAATAGATTTCGTATTTTTCTTCTCTACAGTTTCCAATCTGTTTCACTATTCAACGGCTTGATATGTTTTACCAGATCTATTTCAATTCTAAAACCAGAAACACACTCTCAAATACGATTTAAAAGAAAACTGCATTTGTCACTTTATGCACACGTAATCGGGACCCATAACTTATTGTATTTTGTTGTGAAAAAACTTATTTATTCACAATAAAGATCAGGTGCTGACAAAAATCGGTGAATCTGGTTTTCAAATACTTAGATTTATTTCTGATTTTGGAGGCAATGTTTACATATGAAGTCACTTGATGAAAGAGCTTCTAAAAAAACACCTAAGAGTAAAAGTGTGAGTGTTGTGACTCAAACTAAAAAACAGAGATAAACAAAACATTATGCTCATACGTGATGTTCAATAATAGTTTAACACAAAACTTCTTTTTTAAAATACGTTAATAGAAATAATTTACTTTAACAGCCACTATGTTAGTTAAAGGTTAAACGTGAAATATTTGCCGCTAGCTTCAGTATAACCACAGTCTAACATATTTGTTAGACTGTGGTATAACTGACGATGAGAATACACATACAGGAATGTTAGTCGCTAATGTGGGCTGGACAAGGATGTAAACAATGAACATTGTTGAAAACATTTTTTAGACTTGTTCGAAAACGATGTTGGGCGCAGAAACATGCTTTTAACCTCAATGTAAACGCAGCTGTAACATTTAAATCACTTGGTAAGAACATTTTTGTTTGGTCGACGACGTCGTGTGTTTCGATTATCGATTACGACGCTTATGTATTTGTTGTTCCTACAAGATTTGATTTGGGCGCGAAGTCGGTGGAAGTTTATATAGAAAAGGAAGGTGTTATTGTGGTTTTGTAGTGTTTTGTGTATTTGTTTTTAATGCACTCGGATAAATATGAGTAAGGATCACTGGATCAGTAAGTAAATAATTTAAAATATGTACTTTACGCTTTAACCGTTGTGCTTAGCCGGCCATTCTGTGTCGGGGAATTTCAGGCCTATTTTTAATGTTATTGTTTGTTTTACTACAATATTTATTTTCCTTAGTGACATTGGATACCATTGTGATTTTTAGGAACCAGATAGAACAGAACATCTACACGATTATGACTGTTTTGTGATTTTGTATTGTAAGCGACGCCATCGAGACTACGAACATAGTGGCCAGCCTGATTTATTTCTTATTCCCTGTTTATTGATCGTGGAATTACCCGACAATTTGTCTGCGCGTCTGTTTATTATTTAGAGCGTTCATTTTATCACTGATTTTCGTTCAGTTCATCGTAGTCCGTGTTTGTTTAATTTTACTAAATATTGATAAAATTATATAGGAAAGCAGCTTTTCCTGTTAACACGCCAAATGTTGTAATAAAATATGGTGATAGGGCCATGTTGTATTTTACCACCAATTTTCAAGAGTGTTGTAGAAGGACACTGTTACACCGTGGGAAATAATAGAGAATAATATATTATAAAAATCAGATCACGAAATGTCAAGCCCCACTGGTAAGTGTGCAGGGGAAAATCTGAGCACATATCCTCAAGACATATTGATATTTATTGTGGCATGTCTTGAGGTATTTGTATACATCCCAAGTTGCTATATGATGAAAGTAATGCCAAATGCGTGAAAAAGTGTTTGTCTAAACATTTGAATTAAGTAGAGATATTTTTCCGTCTATGAATGAATCGATGCAATGAAACTATCATTTCATTGTCTGTCTGAGGTTTAGGAACATTTGGTTCTGTCGTTGTCTGCTTATTGATTGGTGAGCTGATATAATGACAGATTTGTGGAACAAAGTTTAACATGTTATATTTTCCGCCATTCATATATTTCTTGGAAAAGTGTCGTCATTTATTGTAGTGTGTGTCGTAATTTATTAAAATTTACATTCAATTGTGAATGTATGTATGACAAGGAATAGGTCTAATCTGGGAGAACGGGTTCTCATATATTAAAGCTATTGTGTACATAGTGTATGATGAATATGTGTAGCACTGTCTAGTGCATTATGTCAGAAATGCTCTTCTTGATATAAACCTTTCAGTTACGTTAGTCTCTTGAGTTGTATCAACAGCTGGCTAGCAAATAATGCTCAGGAATGAGGTATACAAGATTCTTCTTAATTTTCTGGGGGATGGGGCTGGGCATTATTATACACATCGTTTCAAGTTTGCTGTATGATGGTCAACATATTGATACAAGATTTACATGGTTATTCCTTTTCGTGTCAGTTTACATTCACCCTGGGCACCTGAAAAGTTTTAAATTTGTCAATGTTGTAAAATAGTATTATGGGCACTATCTCATTTATAATGGTAAGACAGAGATTTAGGAACCAGGTTTTAAAGTGTAAGACATTTCCAGGGGCAGATGTGGACTCTGACCACAATCTATTGGTTATGAACTGTTGATTAAAACTGAAGAAACTGCATAAACGTGGGAATTTAAGGAGATGGGACCTGGGTATATTTAAAGAACCAGAGGTTGTAGAGAGTTTCAGGGAGAGCATTAGGGAACAATTGACAAGAATGGGGGAAAGAAGTACGGTGGAAGAAGAATGGGTAGCTTCTAGAGATGGAATAGTGAAAGTAGCAGAGGATCAAGTAGGTAAAAAGACGAGGGCTAGTAGAAATCCTTGGGTAACACAAGAGATATTGAATTTAATTGATGAGAAAATACAAAAATGCAGTAAATGAAGTAGGCAAAAAGGAATACAAACATCTCAAAAATGAGATTGACAGGAAGTGCAAGATGGCTAAGCAGGGTTGGCTAGAGGACAAATGTAAGGATGTAGAAGCATGTTTCACTAGGGGTAAGATAGATACTGCCTACAGGAAAATTAAAGAGACCTTTGGAGAAAAGAGAACCACTTGTATGAATATCAAGAACTCATATGGAAACCCAGTTCGAAGCAAAGAAGGGAAGGCAGAAATGTGGAAGGAGTATATAGAGGGTCTATACAAGGGCAATGTTCTTGAGGACAATATTATGGAAATGGAAGAGGAGGTAGAAGAAGATGAAATGGGAGATATGATACTGCGTGAAGAGTTTGACAGAGCACTGAAAGACCTACGTCGAAACAAGGCCCTGGGAGTAGAAAACATTCCATCAGAACTACTGATAGCCTTGGACGAGCCAGCCCTGACAAAACTCTACCATCTGGTGAGCAAGATGTATGAGACAGGCGAAATACCCTCTGACTTCAAGAAGAATATAATAATTCCAATCCCAAAGAAAGCAGGTGTTGACAGATATGAAAATTACCGAACTATCAGTTTAATAAGCCACGGCTGCAAAATACTAACACGAATTCTTTACAGACGAATGGAAAAAACTCGTAGAAGACAACCTCGGGGAAAATCAGTTTGGATTCCGTAGAAATGTTGGAACACGTGAGGCAATACTGACCCTACGACTTATCTTAGAGAATAGATTAAGGAAAGGCAAACCTACTTTTCTAGCACTTGTAGACTTAGAGAAAGCTTTTGACACTGTGGATTGAAATAGTCTGTTTCAAATTCTGAAGGTGGCAGGGGTAAAATACAGGGAGCGAAAGGCTATTTACAATTTGTACAGAAACCAGATGGCAGTTATAAGAGTCGAGGGGCATGAAGGGGAAGCAGTGGTTGGGAAGGGAGTGAGACATGGTTGTAGCCTATCCCCGATGTTATTCAGTCTGTATATTGAGCAAGCAATAAAGGAAACAGAAGACGTTGTTATTCTGTCAGAGGCTGCAAAGGACCTGGAAGAGCAGCTGAACGGAATGGACAGTGTCTTGAAAGGAGGATATAAGATGAACATCAACAAAAGCAAAACGAGGATAATGGAATGTAGTTGAATTAAATTGGGTGATGCTGTGGGAATTAGATTAGGAAATGAGATGCTTAAAGTAGTAAATGAGTTTTGCTATTTGGGAAGCATAATAACTCATGATGGTGGAAGTAGAGAAGATATAAAATGTAGACTGGCAATGGCAAGGAAAGTGTTTCTGAAGAAGAGAAATTTGTTAAAACTGAGTATAGATTTAAGTGTCAGGAAGTTGTTTCTGAAAGTATTTTTATGAAGTGTAACCATGTATGGAAGTGAAACGTGGACGATAAATAGTTTAGACAAGAAGAGAATAGAAGCTTTCAAAATGTGGTGCTACAGAAGAATGCTGAAGATTAGATGGGTAGAGCACATAACTAATGATGAGGTATTGAATAGGATTGGGGAGAAGAGAAGTTTGTGGCACAACTTGACTAGAAGAAGGGATCGGTTGGTAGGACATATTCTGAGGCATCAAGGGATCACCAGTTTAGTATTGGAGGACAGCATGGAGGGTAGAAATTGTAGAGGGAGACCAAGAGATGAATACACTAAACAGATTCAGAAGGATGTAGGTTGCAGTAGGTACTAGGAGATGAAGAAGCTTGCACAGGATAGAGCAGCATGGAGAGCTGCATCAAACCAGTCTCTGGACTGAAGACCACAACAACTCTTTATTTACACCAGTGATATTGCATTTATTTGTGTACAGTCTCAGTTGTCAGTTCCATCACCAGGTATTTATATTTATCAAGGCTTGCTGAACTTCACGGGATAAGTCAGTGTCAGTTCAATGTGGAAAAGCAACATTTTCAGTCTGACCATGTCAGATTTCTGTCAAATTTGGTGCATCCAATGATGTAGGTAAGAGATGGAAAATTACCAATTTGCACAGGTATATGACAATTGCGAAGAAAGTTACAGGTCTGCAAAGTTTGGAAATTGGGTGAAATGTACATATTCATCTGTCTCAACATAAAAGATGATAATTCTTGTTCTAAATCAGGTACAGCACTAAAACTTGGGGTCAAGAGGTGTGTTCAGTAAGAGTCGATGGCTTTGGCTGATGACATAATGTTATTGTTTGCTGTCACGTCATCTTACGGTTCGTATAGTCACAGTTTTGTTGTTGGTTGGAGAAGCCAACGAATTGGGGGGGGGGGGACACTGTTCATGGTGTCACATTGATATGTTGCTTAGTCAGAGGTATAGGGTAGGTTGGATGGTAACAGTTTGGTTGTGAGTGTGCAAAGCCAGTGATTGTGATACTGAAAAAATCTAGTTGTGGTGACAGACTGATTAGTAGCCTAGCCCAGCTGCAAAAAATCGATAACATCACATTATAGTGGCCACAGTGTGAATGGCACTTATTGTATGTTTTCTGTGTCACTGGTCAAGGCCAACGACTTCTATCAAACATTCTCTATATCCTGAAACTTCTATCATTGAAAACCTGATGAATAGTACTTTGCATTGATATGTAATGTGGTGGGTATATAAGAAGTTTCACATTGAAGGTAACTGATCTTACCATTTGACCTTGAATATATTGCATTGCTTTAATATGCTGCTGTAAACATGATAAATATCAAGATGGCACACCAAAGGCATCATTCCCCATAATTTGTGCAGAAGGCACACATGAATATGGATCACAAATTATTAAAAAATAAAATTAACAAGGTAATGTTGTAAAAATGTTTTATGTTATTGTACTCATACTAAGAACCATTTATGGTGTGGCTTCATTGAAAGGACTATAAAAAGTGGTTGTCTCTAATTTGACAAGTCGCCAATTTAATTGTTACCATTCACCAGATCTGATGCAGCGAGAGAGTGTCCTTCCAGTTGATGTCATTAGATTCAGTCTTGTAAGACTGTTACATCTGATAACACAAAATGCTCAAGTATGCACAGAAAAGTAAAGGTTAGCTTATTTCATCAAAATATTTGAGAACTGATTAGTGCAGTAGAAGAGCTTCTTGTCTGTTTCCAAATTTAGAGGTAGAGGTGTTGGCCAATTACTGCAGGAAAATCTAGGTCCAGAGTACCAGGTTACAAACTTTTTCAAGCCTAGTGCAGATGTGGGTCAGGTAACAGAGGGTGTAGGTTCTTTATGCAAGGATTTCACAAAGGAGGATGCCCTGGTTATAGTGGGTTGTATGGGAAAGACTCTGAATATTCCATAGAGAGTGACCTTGTGAAGATAGCATCAGCAATGAAGCATACAAGTGTGGGATTTGTGTCTGTGTTGAGACGCCATGATCAGCCTCATTTGAACTCTTCCGTCGGGAGGGTGAATTTGGAGTTGGAGTGGCTGCTTAGGATAGATATAGGGTCCCATATTGGTTTGATTCCTGTGGATGTTATCAATAGGTGGGACTACACTAGGCATGGCCTTCACCTCAGTAGGAAAGGGAAGGGAAAACTGTCTGGATTGATTGGAGAAAATTTAAGGGGGACACTGTCACAAGTGGTAAAATACCAGTGGTCACAGATGCCAGAGGGATGCCTTTTTTAGATAGGGAAGGGGAAAGAAAACGAGTTTTAAGAGAGATTGGCAGACACACACAGTTTGAGAAAACAGATGAACAGGAGTCAGATTTTAGCATACAGCCTCCATTTAAACAGTGTTTAACAGAAAGTAATCAGAAACTGCCAGTTCATCTTCGCCAAAGCAGTTATAGTCCCATTAGTATGCAGTATCAGTTATCTTTATTACACCAGAACATTCTGGGACTGAGAAATAAAGTTGATGAACTACTCATTTGTATTGATGAAATGAATTCATCTAACCAAGTTGATGTAATCTGCCTCTTTGAACATCAAGTGACCACTGGTATAGAAATATTAGACATTTCAGGATTTAAGCTAGCTTCCTACTTCTACAGAGTAGATATGGATGGAGGAGGAGGTGCCACATTTATTAAAAATTGCCATAAATTCAAGAACATTGACATTAATAAATTCTGTTTAGAGCAGCATCTAGAAGCATGTGCAACAGAAGTAGAGTTCCATAACAGGCCCTATATAATAGTAACTATTTACTGAGCACCCGCAGGAAATTATAATCTATTCATAAATCATCTAGCAGCTCTTTTGGGTTATTTAACAGGGAGAAACAAAGAAATTTTGATTGCTGGTGACTTTAATACAGATTTTCTAATGCAATCTTCCAGTAAACATTTACTGCAGTTAGTAATGTTGTCTTTCAATCTAACTCACACTGTAAACTTTCCAACTAGGATCACTAAATCCTCAAGGACAGCCATTGATAACATTTTTATAGACAAAAAGGAACAATATCATGACGTGCAGTTCCTTGTTTTAGATGTAAATTCTAAGCAGATTATCAAGACTGCTAAATCTGAGTACAGGAGAGTAGTCAATCAACCAAAAATTGAGTGTTTTAGAAAACTGCTCAAAGATATGAACTGGAAAGATGTTTATAGTGCTCATGACATGAATTAAAAATGTAACACATTCATGAACAATGTTAGTACAATGTTTGGAAACTGTTTTCCTCTAAAAGTTACTCAAATTAAACAGAAGTCTATAATAACTGTGGATTACACAAGGAATAAAGATTTCCTGTAAGACAAAAAGGAAAATGTATCTGTCGACCAAGAATAGCTCCAATGCTGATGATTTAGCTAAATACAAAGAATACTGTAAAATATTAAAAAATGTAATTGAGACATCTAAACAAATGCACTATGAGAAGAAGATAGCAATGTCAGGGAACAAAATAAAAACAATATGGGATATAGTGAAAGAGGAGACTGGTAGAACCAGAAAGGAACAGGAGCAAATAGCATTAAGAGTAGATGACACATTAGTAACCGATGGGCGTAGTGTGGCAAATCTATTTAACAAGTACTTTATATCCATTACTGATAGAATGGGATTCTCAGGATCAGTAAATAATGCCCTTGAATATCTGAAACTAGCCTTTACAAATAGCTCCAGGTACATGAATATGTCACTCATTTCACCAAAAGAAATAACTTCCATAATAAAATCTTTAAAAACAAAGCATTCTAGTGGTTACGATGAAATACCAACAGAGTTAATTAAGGCATGTTCTTGTGAGCTTAGTACAATTCTGAGTTACTTGTGTAACCAGTCAATTATAACTGGGACATCCCCTGACTGGCTAAAATATGCAGATGTTAAGCCTCTATTCAAGAAAGGGGATAAAGAGATACCATCAAACTACAGACCAATTTCACTTTTGCCAGCATTCTCAAAAATTTTATAAAAAGTAATTTACAGGCAGCTTCTCAACCATCTGACCACAAATAACATATTATCAAGAACACAGTTTGGATTTCTGAAGGGTTCTGATATCGAGAAGGCTATTTGCACCTACAGTGAAAATGTACTTAATTCATTAAATAACAAATTACAAGCAGCAGGTATTTTCTGTGATGATGTCACGGGCAGTGCTGCAAAATGGTTCAAGTCATACCTCACTAACAGGAACAAAGGGTGTCAGTGCAAGGGACTAGTGAATTAAGACATCAGTCATCATCAAAATGGGAAGAAATTACATGTGGTGTCCCACAAGGATCCATCTTAGGGTCATTGCTTTTTCTTGTGTACATTAATGATCTCTCATCAGTTACACTGCCAGAAGCAGAGTTCGTTTTGTTTGCAGATGACACAAGTATTGCAATAAACAGTATGTCGAGTGTAGTTCTAGAAAGATCTGCTAATTTTCATGGATATTAATAAATGGTTTAAAGCCAACTCACTGATATTAAACTTCGAAAAGACTCACTATATGCAATTCAGAACCTGTAAGAGGTTTCCACCCAGCATATGCATAAAGTATGAAGAAGAGCAGATAGAAGAGGTTGACAGTCTTAAATTCCTGGGATTTCAACTTGATAATAAATTCAGTTGGGAGGAGCACACCACAGAACTGCAGAAACGCCTTAACAAATCTGTATTTACAATTGGAGTGTTAGCTGACATAGGTGACATACAAATGAAAAAGCTTGCATACTTTGCCTACTTTCATTCCATAATGTCATATGGTATAATATTTTGGGGTAACTCATTAAGTCAAACAAAAGTTTTCAGAGTCCAAAAGCATTTAATATGTATTATTTGTCAGGTAAATTCACGGACGTCCTGTAGAAACCTCTTCAAAGAACTGGGTATACTAACTACTGCCTCTCAGTATATTTGCTCCTTAATGAAATTTGTCCTAAATAATATATCTCTTTTTCCAACAAACAGCTCAGTTCATACATACAATACCAGGAACAAAAATGATCTGCACAATTACTTAAAAGCACTTACTTTAGTTCAAAAAGGGGTCCACTACTCATGAACACTCATCTTCAATAATTTGCCAGAAAAAATAAATAATTTAGTTACAAATAAAGATCAGTTTAAAAGGAGCGTGAAAGACTTACTATTGGCCAACTCCTACTCCATTGATGAATCTTTGAATAGAAACAAATGATGTATTGTATATATTCATAGTATTGTTATTTCAGCTCTTTTTTTTTCTACGAGGATCTCCTCAGCACAGATCTATGGAACGAAAAACTAATCTAATCTCATCTAATAGAGCTCTGAAAAGGTAGATATCCTGTGCCCATCTGAGCACCACATAACCACAGGGTTAGATCAGCTACACACAAAAGATTACACTCTAGCAGCATACTCATTGAATTGAATTTTATTTGATCTTGTAGGATTACATGTTGTACAGTGAAGTACATGTAATATAGGACATGTCAAAAATACAAAAACCTTCATTATCACATACTTCCTAACTATTCTAACATCATTGATTATAATTAACAATATTTACAAATTTAATGTGAGCAGTATTGACCAACGCTGTAGTACTACTTTTCCACCAGATAGTCTTCTTCCAGAACAAATATGGAGATAAGAGGAATTGTTACCTATATTAAGATGAAACAAGAGTTTAAAAATATTGAAACAAGTAAATTTTGTTGTGGTCATTACAAGGAGTGTGTGCTTGTGAATTAGTAGTGAAAAATAATTCACTTTTAATTGTAACTGTATATACATCCCCACTACAAAATAGTGAACTGTTTATGAGGAGTCTGGATACCTTAGTGTGCTATCTGTCCGACACCAAGAAGAATAGTCTGTGGTGACTTCAATGTAGATTTTTGAAAGGATTCTGATAGCAGAAATGGTCTGGAAGCCTTATTTTTTTCCTACTATTTGATCTCAGTTACTAACTTTCCAACACTTGTGGATAAAGACAGTAGAACACTAATTGATAAAATGTTCTTTGGTGAACCCCAGGGCTGGAAAATAGCTGTTTACCCAGTAACAAATGCTATCTTTGATCAGGATGCACAGTTAGGTAGGACAAATAACGTAGTACCTTACAGTATGGATACTCCTCAGTGGGAATCAGAATAATTGATGACTCCAGTACAGATGTTTTCAAGAATAGTTTACAAGAGATGACCTGAGATGAAATTTACATCGAACCAAATAGTAGCTTAAAATGTAATATATTCCATGCTAAATTCATATAATTATTTGAAAATAGCTTTCCGCACGATAATCAGGAAGGACATCAAACAGTGATCACTACAGGGTTTAAAGTATCTTGTGAAAGAAAAATGGAAATGTATCGGTTGGCAAGAACAAGTAGAGATTCTGCATGTAGTAACACTGTTCACGTTACGTCGCACTTCACTTAGCGTAGACCGGGACTGTGTCCTAGGCATGCCCGATGTTAACTCACCGGGCACGGCCCGTGCTGCCGGAGTTGTTGTTGTTGTTCTTGTTGTTACGCCAGCAGAGGTCGCGTCCGAATTCTCGCGTGCCCTCTGGTGGACGGGACTCTACTTGCGGCAACTACCGTCCGTGACGTGCCGTGCCAATGTGCGCCTCCCGCGATCTTTCTGGTGGCTACTACACTTCTCTTCCTTCGGGGGGTGAAGCCACTGTGATCCACTGCGTCGGAAGGTGGAGCGTCGGGCAGGAGCGATGACCTCCACATCCAGTGGATGGCCGGAGTCGAGGGGATCTGCCAACCCTCGAGCCGGAACCTTCGAATACGGCTGGAAGTGACCCACACAAAGAGGCCCCCGTCGTCCCACAACCGGAGCTCGGGACAGAACGGGTGACAAGCTGTCGAACTCCGGATCCTGTTCCACCTCGGGAGGGGCAAGACCCAGTGGCGGGGACGAAGGGGAAGGGACGACCACAGGTGAACTAGCCCCCTGAGAAACCGGGCCTGCTAGGGGGTCCGGCTCTCGCTGGGGCATCTCGAATGATGGCGATGCCGGTGCTGGAGCTACTGGAGGCTGCCAAGGCTGAGAACCATCGCAGTGCGGCAGAGTCACAGCGGGGAGAGGAGGTAACGTCCCCTGTGAAACCAACACAGGTGCCGGCAATGGGGAAGCCGGTGTCTGAGAGGTCGGAGGGTGGGTGCCCGAACGTGGACGTAGCTGATTTTGGTGACGACGTACCACCCGATCCCCCGCCTGCAAGGTATAGAGCCGGCGGCCATTTCGGCACAGAACGACCGCCGGTATCCAACGTGGATTGCGACCAAACCCACGGGCCCAGACCGACATACCCAGTGGAAAGCGAGGTATTCCGTTTTGTGAAGACTGGCGAGGACCAGACTGGAGGAGGTGCAGCAGAGTCCTAGGTTGACGCCCATGGAGGAGCTCTGGCGGGCTGCGTTCGCCCATTGGTGTGGTCCGGTATGCCGTCAAGAAAAACGTCAAGGCTTCCTCTGCAGGAAATTCGTGCACATACTTTTACATCTGCGTCTTAAATGTGCGCACCATGCGCTCGGCTTCCCCATTCGATTGTGGATGGAAGGGGGGAGAGCAAACGTGCCGAATACCAAAGCGCCTACAAAAATCCTGGAAGGTCTGCGAAATAAACTGCGG
This sequence comes from Schistocerca nitens, assembly GCF_023898315.1. Lineage (NCBI taxonomy): Eukaryota > Metazoa > Arthropoda > Insecta > Orthoptera > Acrididae > Schistocerca > Schistocerca nitens. The sequence goes on along the minus strand of NC_064616.1, from coordinate 232,412,222 downwards.
TCCATTGTCTGAGACCAGGGTGATTGGCAGACCTTCCACAGAAAAGATTTTTGCTAGTGCCTGGATTGCAACTTCTGAAGTGGTTGAGGAGCAGCGAACCACATATGGGAATCGGGAATAAGCATCAATGACAATGAGCCAAAAGCCATTGAGAAACGGGCCTGCAAAATCGATGTGAACACGTTCCCATGCTTGGGTTGCCGGCGGCCATGAAGAGAACGCTGCCCTGAGAGATGCTTGTTGGCTCGCACACTGGGAACAGGCGGCCACTAAGTGCTCAATTTCTCTGTCAGTACTGGGCCAGTACACATGTCTGCGAGCCAAGGTTTTAGTACGGGAAACACCCCAGTGCCCCGCATGTAATAACGTGAGGACCTCCCTTCGTAAACCTGCAGGAACAACCACGCGAGGAGCTGTATCATCGGTAGCCAGAAGGAGAACTCCTTCCACGACCGAGAGGCGGTCTCGTAGAAGAAAATAACTACGAAGAGGGTCCGAGGCCCGGCCCGGAGGGCGGGAGGACCACGCCTGCTGAATGAGGCGAACTACTTGCCGGAGAACCGGATCAGCCGCCGTTTCCCTGGCGACTCGAGAAATAGTGATCGGGAAGCCATCAACTGCTTGGCAGGACGCCACATCCAAATGAAAACACATAATCTCCTCGCGATCGAACGTAGGATCCGGGCCCACCGGAAGACGGAAAAGAGCGTCGGTGTTGGCATGCTGTCCTGTAGGGCGAAAATGAATGTCATAATGGTACTTAGAGAGGAACAAGGCCCAGCGCTGTAGTCTGTGGGCCGCCCTATCTGGAATCTGAGAGGCGGGGCCAAATAACGATATTAACGGCGTATGGTCAGTGATTAACTGAAACTTCGTGCCATACAAGAAAGGGTGAAACTTGGTAACAGCGTAGATAATGGCCAAAGCCTCTTTTTCCACCTGGGAGTAATGGGCCTGCGCGGGACTAAGCGTTTTAGACGCAAACGCCAGTGGTTGCTCGGAACCATCTGCGTTGCGATGGGCCAGGACCGCCCCCACCCATACTGCGAAGCATCTGTAGCCAGGACCAACGGCTTATGGGGATCAAAAGTAGCCAAACAAGGGGCTGAAGTGAGGAGGCCCTTCAACGAGGTGAACGCTCACTCGCATGCAGGCGACCAATCAAAAGGAACACCCTTGTGCAGAAGGCAGTACAGGGGGTGGGCTATAGTGGAAGCCCTGGGAATGAACCGGTGGTAATAGGCTACCTTGCCTAAAAAGGCTTGTAACTCTTTCAGCGAAGTGGGCCGAGGAAGGTTGACGATACCTTGGACCAAACTTCCTAGTGGCTGGATGCCAAGCCGAGATATGGTGTAGCCCACATACTCAATGGACGGTTGGAAGAAGGTTGACTTATGCAGGTTGCAACGCAAGCCCACAGACCTGAATTTGAGAAAGAGGGTGCGAAGGTTGTGCAAGTGTTCCTTCGTGCTGCGGCCTGTGACAATTATGTCATCCAGGTAATTAATACAATGAGGGATTGTCGACGTGACGTGCTCAAGATAGCGCTGGAATATCGCCGGGGCACTGGATATTCCAAAAGCCAACCGCTGGTATTGGTAAAGGCCAAACGGGGTGTTGACGACTGCCAGCCGTTTGGAGTCCTCATCAAGTGGTATCTGATGATAAGCCGCCGACAGATCGATTTTCGAAAAATATTGGTCGCCCGTCACGGCGGAGAACAATTCATCAGCACGAGGCAAACAATAGGTGTCCACCACCAATTGGGAATTAATGGTGGCCTTGAAATCGCCACAAAGACGTAAGTTTCCCGAGGGCTTCTTGACAATAACGAGGGGCGAAGCCCACTCACTGGAAGAAACGGGAAGAACGACCCCTAGGGCTGTCAGCCGGTCTAGCTCTTCCGCTCTTCCTTTACCTGAAGGCGGAGAGCCAAGGGGATCTGCCTCGCGCGTAGAAAACGCGGGCGAGCCGACGCCTTCAACGTTAAGTGAGCTTCAAAATCGGAAACACGCCCCAGGCCTTCCTCAAAAATATCTGGAAAGTTTGAGATCAAAGATTCCAATGAGTGATAGGGAACGTCTTCGGAGACCAACTGTATGGTGTCAGCAATAGAAAAACCGAAAGCTTGAAAGGCATCCAGGCCAAAAAGGTTAGCGGAGCTCGCATCACTGACAACAATAAAAGTAATAGGCCGAGTGACTGATTTGTAAGTGATGTCGGTAGTGAATTGACCCAGTAGGGGAATGAACTGTTTACCATAACTGCGTAGACGCCGGTAAACTGGCGCCAACGGGGGCGATCCAAGGTCGGAATAAGTTTGTGCATTCAACAACGAAACTGCCGCGCCCGTATCTACTTGCAGTTGTAACCGGCGCGACCGAACCGACACCTCGATAAAGAGTTTGCGTGCCGATGCGTCGGGAGCCTGGCTTGATGAAACTTCCTGAATGTCAACGTCCATGTCCTCTGTACTTGCTTCCTTCGATTCTTTCGAGGCTGAGCGGCAAACTTTAGCAATGTGACCTTTTTTATTACATTTGCGACAAACGGCCCAACGCTGGGGGCACTCTGATCGATCATGATGTATATAGCACGACGCACAGGACGGCAACAGGGGCCGGCGGCCGGAATTCTGTTTACGCGCCGTGCGGGAGCGGCCGTAACGGCCGGATTGTACCGCTCGCACGTCGTCCACCCCGGACACAGTGGACGCGGCCGCGCCGCCCTGAACCTCCGCGACGTCGCACCACACTTCCAGCTGTTGACCTGCTGCGTGAGAGACTTCATACGATTGAGCAATGGACAGGACTTCCTCGAGGGAAGGGTCTTCTAACTGCAGGGCCCGTTGCCGGACTTCCCTATCATGGGCCGAACGAACAATGAAGTCGCGTACCATAACGTGGGCATACAACTCTCGCGACTGCTCCGTGACAAAATGATACTTGCGACTAAGACCGTGCAGGGTAGCGGCCCACGCCCGGTAAGACTGATGGGGCTGTTTCTTGCATTGATAGAACTCGACCCTAGCCGCCACAACATGCGTGTGGTGGCGATAATATGAAGACAGCAATGAACGCAATGCGTCAAAAGACAAGGACGAGGGTTCCTGCAACGGCGCTAGCTGCCGCAAAACTTGATACAGCGAGGGAGATATCCAAGACAAGAAAAGAGCCCGACATACCTCCACATCTGTAACATGAAACACCTGGAAATGCTGCCGAAGGCGATGTTCATATGCGTCCCAATCCTCCGCCGTCTCGTCATATGGGGGAAAGGGAGGAGGGAACTGCGCCGGAGCAGACGGCCTGGAGAGCAACGCCAGAAGCACTTGTTTCATGATGGCCATGAGCTCCGTCTGCTGCGCCACCAAAACGCGCACCAAATCCTCCATGCCGTGGAGAAGCTGCGAAACCGGAACAACGACGCAACACGCGAAAGAACGACCCTACTCGTCGCCAATTGTGTAGTAACACTGTTCACGTTACGTTGCACTTCACTTAGTATAGACCGGGACTGTGTCCTAGGCATGCCCGAAGTTAACTCACTGGGCACGGCCCGTGCTGCCGGAGTTGTTGTTGTTGTTACGCTGGCAGAGGTCGCGTCCGAATTCTTGCGTGCCCTCTGGTGGACGGGACTCTACTTGCGGCAACTACCGCCCGTGACGTGTCGTGCCAATGTGCGCCTCCCGCGATCTTTCTGGTGGCTACTACACTGCAGTAGTTGCACACTACAAAAACTACTCAGAATTTCAGAATTACCAAGAAAGTGATTAAAGATTCAAGGAACGTGCACGTAATGTCAGAAATCAGTAATTCTGGCAACAGGTAAGGCTATATATGGAATGCAGTGAAACAAGAGGCGGGACAACAGCAAAAAAAAAAAAAAAGAAGAATGGAAGGGCTATAAATGATGAGTCACAGTTGGCAGATGCATTCAGTAATCTTGTCTTAAATATGGTAGGTAGCATAGGGACAAACAGGTCAATAGAAAAATCACTGCAGTATGTTGAAAAAGTAACTTGTAAAATTCAATTGTATAAATGTATCACCAATTTCCCCTTCTGAAATTAAGAAAATTGTACATTCTCCCAAAAACAAAAGCAGGTGTGGCTAATCTCTTTGCTGCCCCTGCAGCCTCATCAAAAAGTCCTTTACCGTAGTTAACCAACACTTGTATGTAATTTCGTCAATGTAGTTTGTACCATATTGTTCAAGCAGATAATCAGTCAGTCTTGAAAAACTTGGACAGTAGGGACATGCACCGAAAAAACATGCTGGCAGTGCAGGATTGCATGTTACAAATGCTTCACAGTGTTTTTATGATGGTTATGTGTGTTCTTCACACTTGATATTTCAATTTACACCCTTCAACCATTCACTTAAAATTCTGGTGTGAAACGCACACAAAAAGCATGGATCCCATTGGAATAGGCAAGAACACAGTGCTTTGGCTGCAACTCACAAAATTTGAGTCTCCAATATTCACATAGGGGCACGTATCTTTGAAATATGCATACAATTCCTTAAGATTGTGCAATCATAGCTGCTTATACTTATGTACTCAAATTCCAGTTTCTTTCACAGACCAAGTCTTTTCCCCCTGGTATCACACAGCTTACATTATGATAACAGTGAAATCATGTTCACATTGAACAGTTTTTTCACTTATCGATTTGGTGTGACTAATATATGGATCACACACTTTTACTTTGCCCTTGAGTGGTGGAAGCTTGTGATCAGCTCATAGCACATTGGCTGCTGAGACAAGCTCCGCCTCCTCCTCACCCCAGAGTAGCCGGCTCATAGTGTATAAAAGAAACAAATAATTAACATTCACTGTGCATAACAGTGCACACGGATCAACGTTGTATTCGTAGTGGCTACTTGGCGTGCAATAATGTTATGGTACATAGCTAAGTTTGGCAACGAGTGTAAACATTCTGGAGCACCATGATGTGAGCTGACTTCCACCGATCACAGAGGGGCCAAGTAAAAGTGTGTGACCAGTACCATGTTCTGCTATTAACTGTTTTGCTCTTCGTGCCATGTAATCTGAAGTGGAAAAACCTTTCATGGTTTTCCTTATACTCCTGCTCTTTGGAAGTACTGTCAAAATTTGTATTTTGTCACACATACATTCTGTATCATGAAAGATGTCTTCCAGTTGGGCTATGATTTCTCTTTCTCCATTTCTTTCACTATCTTATTTTTCCAGTTGTGTCACATAAGTATGATCCAACACTGGGGCAACCTTTTTCAGTTTTTGCTTTGGGTACTACTTTCATGTTGAGGCCTCTCTTTCTTCACAGGAAATTCACCTAAAAACTGAAGGCTAGTGTTTAAAGAATCCAGTGCCAATGTTATGTTATCTTCACTTAACAATTCTTCTGGAGGTAACTAGCACAATTGAGCCAACACTTGCAGGGGTTGATGAGTTTTGTCATATATGCTTTCTAAATTTGCTAGCAATACATACGTTTACCATCCACTCCTAAATATTCGTCCAATGATTCTTCTTTTTTGGGTTAGATTAACAACATACTTTTTAAATAGGTACTGATGTGTAAGTATGGCCCAGAACCTAAATTTTGCTGTAGTACACTCTTAGCAATGTCGATGCAAATTTTGTTGTTTGTTGATTTTTACTCACAACACACTTTTTAAAGAAGTATTGATGTGTAACTAGTCCCTTAATGCCGGGCATCGTGAATTTGCATCATACCAGTGTGACTCTAATGAGTGTAAGGTTAACTGTTATAGAGTGCAAGTGCCAGTAGGTAAATTGTATATGAAATTACCAACGCTTTTGAAATGTGCTGCTAGCATGTTTTGGATACTTCCAGGCTGGCATAAATTTTTATTTTTTCTTACATGAAGAGATTCATTCAGGCATGAAGAGGTTCATGTCCTGAACCTGAAAATAGTGAAAAGCAATACATTTTTCTGAGTTATCACATTTGCCTGAGATGGTCAAATATTTCTACCACGTGACTCAGATTCTTTAACCAACATACAGAATGACAATTGCCAAGACTACAGATTACGATATTTTCAAAAGGGGGGGTATAAAGTTTCCCATCTCCTCCACCGTCCCCTTGGTATTGTGAGGGTTAAGAATAAGCATCAGATGGAATGAAATCCAGCAAAGACTGGAATGGGAATCAGAACAATGTGGAGTAGACTAAAGTCACTGAAGCAGTGAATCAGCACCAAGGGCAAGTGTAAATCAAATCCTGATTACATCTACATATATACTGTGATAGCCACCAAGTGGTGTGTGGCGGAGGGCACAATTCGTGCCAAAGTCCTATTTCCCCCCCTCTGTTCCACTCGCGGATCGCATGAGGGAAAAACGACTGTCTGAACGCCTTAGTATGAGCTCTAAGTTCCCTTATTTTTGAATGGTGATCATTGCGCGATTTGAAAATTGGTGGTAATAATATGTATGCTGTACGTCCTCGGTGAAGATCGGATTTCGCAATTTAGTGAGCAGCTCCTTCCGTTTGTTACGCCGTCTATCTGCAAGTGTGTCTCACTTCAAACTTTCTATGAGATTTGTAACTATCTCACGGTGGCTAAATGTACCAGTCACGAATCTTGCAGCTCTTCTTTGGACCTTCTCAATCTCTTGAATCAGACCCAACTGTAAGGGTCCCATACAGACGAACAGGACTCTAAGACTGGACGAACTAATGTATTGTAAGCTATTTTCTTTGTTGAAGGCTGCATCGCTTCAGGATTCTGCCAATAAACCGCAATCTGGAATTTGTTTTACCTGTTGCTTGTGTAATCTGATCATTCCATTTGAGATCATTTCGAATAGCCACACCTAGATACTTGACGGATGTTACTGCTTCCAAAGACTGGGCATTTATTTTGTACTCGTGCATTAATGGGGATTTTTGCCTTGTTATACGCAGTATGTTACACTTACGAATATTGAGAGGCAACTGCCAGTCATTACACCACACATTTATTTTCAGCAAATCCTCATTGATTTGTTCACAACTTTCGTGCGATACTACTTTCCTATAGACTACAGCAACATCGGCAAACAGTCTCAGGCCACTGTCAATACCATCTACTTGATTTTTTATGTAAATCGTAAAAAGCAGCAGACCTCTTACACTGCCCTAGGGCACACCTGAAGTTACGCTTGTTTCTGTTGAAGTCACTCCATTCAGGACGACATACTGCTCCCTGTCTGTTAGAAAACTTCCTATCCAACCGCATATGTCATCGGATAGACCGTAAGTGTGCACTTTTTGGAGCAAGCAACAGTGCGGAACTGAGTCGAACACCTTTCGAAAGTTGAGAAATATGGTATCAACCGGGGAGCCGGTATCTAGAGCCTGTTGTATATCATGCACACAGAGGGCCAGCTGTGTCTCGCACGAGTGCTTTTTCCTAAAACCGTGCTGGTTTCTGCAGATGATCTTCTCAGAGTCTAGAAAGGTCATTATGTCTGAACACAAAATATTTTCCATGATTCTACAATAAATCGATGTGAGTGAAATTGACCGGTAATTACGTGCATCCGATTTACTACCCTTTTTATAGATTGCTATGACCTGGGCCTTCTTCCAGTCCTGTGAAATTTTCCGCTGTTCCAATGATCTCTGATAGATGATGGACAGGAATGGTGCTATATTTGTAGCATAGTCAACGTAAAATCTTATGGGGATACCGTCTGGGCCAGATGCCTTCCTGGCGTCTAAAGATTTTAACTGTTTTAGAATCCCAGGTACACTAAACACTATGTCAGCCATCCTCGCATTTGTTCAATAATTGAAAGGGGGAATGGTGCTGCAGTCCTCTACCGTAAACAAGTTTTTGAAAGCTAGGTTTAGAATTTCGTACTGTCAGCAAGAGAAGGTATCGAATGATTTGTAGCGTTCATAGATTTTACGTATGACTATAATTTTTTGGGGTTATTTTTAGAATCTGCAGATAAAACATTGCTTTCAAATTCGTTAAAAGAATCTCTCATTGTCCTTCTGACAGCTGCTTTCATTTCTCATAATTAGTGTTTGTCAGCGGAGCAGTGACTACATTTAAAATGACTGTGCAAAATTCTCTGCTTTCTCAGCAACCTCCTAATATGTTTGTTTTACCGAGGTGGATCCTTTCCCTCCCCTATATTTTTGCTAGGCACATACTTCTCTAGCACGTGGTGGTCAATACCTTTAAATTTCGACCAAAGATGCTCAATGTCTTTGTGTCCCGTGGTGAATGCTTGGAGCTGACTATGAAGATATTCATTAATGACACTTTTATTTGCTTTCCCAAACAAGAAAACACTACGCTGTTTCTTTGGTTTTTTTTTATCTTCCACTGACATAGAAGCCACGACGACATTATGGTCACTAATACCTTCTTCTAGATTAACTTCTTCAAAAAGATCAGGTCTGTTTGTCGCCAAGATATCTAATATGTTGCCATCTCCAGTTGTTTTTCCAACCAATTGCTCAAAGTTGTATATTGAGAGCACTCCTAGTATAACTTCACACGAGTCTTCGCTTCTGCCCCCTGTGATAACGTGTAATTTTCCCAGTCAATGGATGCCAGATTAAAGTCTCCACATATGACTAATGGATAATTTGGATATCTACTTCCTATGTACTCAAGACTTTCCCTGAAACGTTCTGTGACGTTTGTTGCGGATGCTGGTGGTCTATAAAAACATCCTAATACAATGGTCATTCCTTGTCTGATTGACAGCTTTATCCAGACCATTTCACAGTCTGACCGAGTATTGATCTCAACTGCGTTTAAACAGCTTTTAACTACAATGAACACACCACCTCCCGTAGCATCAGTCGTATCCTACCTAAACATTGTTCAATCCGAGTTCAAAATTTCACAGCTTTTTATGGTTGGTTTCAACTTGCTTTTGGTACCTAATACAATATTGGGATTGCTACTGTTTATTTCGGAGAGTAACTTGGGGATCTTGCTACAGACACTTCGACAATTTACTAACAGGAGATTAAGCATATTTAAATGCTTTGGAATGACCTGTTTAGGCGAACTAACAATTTTTGCAGTTGGCACACCCACATTAGTGACATGAACCGGTAATTTTTCAGGCCAACGGTTTCTTTCCTGTGGGGAGGAACCTAATCTAAAAAATCCCTATGTGCACGTCACAAGTACTGTGCTATCCATGTAGCTGCTTCCTGTGTGTAGTGCACCCCTGATCTGTTGAGGGGCAGCCTACAACCTTCCACCCCATTGCGTAGGTTGAGGAATCTACAACCATTTTCGTCACAGAGTCGACGTAGCCTCTCGTTTAGATTCTCCACTCGACTCCAAACCAGAGGTCCTCGGTCCACCCTGGGTACAATGCTGCAGATCATCAGCTTGGCTTCCACTCCTTGAGAGATGGAGATCGCCTTCGCCAATTTAGCCAGCCATCGAAAGAACCCAAGGATTTCTTCGGAACCCCGATGACAGGCATCATTGGTGCCGACATGTGCAACAATCTGCAGCTGGCTGCACCCCGCTTACTTGATAGCTGCTGGAAGAGCCTGTTCCACATCCTGGACAAGGCCCCCTGGCAAGCACACAAAGTGAATGTTGGACTTCTTCCCCGCCCTAGCCGCTATGTTCCTGAGGGGCTCCATGACCCGCCTAACATTGAAGCTCCCAATAACTAACAAACCCCTACCCCCACGTGCGTGTCCGGAACTTGCTGAAGGAGCGGCCACTATCCTGGCAGAAGGTGCATTCTGATCCGGCTCAGCCTCCTTCCCAGCATCAGATAGTACACTGAATCTATTAGCAAAGTGCATGGGATTTGGCAGGAGCCTGCATCCCCCATGCAGCCTTCGCCTTGAGGCTCGAGACCTCGACGCAGTCTGCCACCCAAACTGAGGTGAGAGTGGGCCGGCCAACTCAGTTGCACCTGAGGTCGGTTCAGTGACAGAGAGCTGTGACATCCCCCCCGCTGCACATCTAGTACAGCAAAGGCTGCCCCAGGCACCCCATCCCCACTGCTCCTCAAGGTGGCACTCTGGAGCTTGTTGACTGTAGCCAACAAAGCTTCCAGCTGCGTTTGGACTGTGGCCAACTGCTCCTGCATCCGCACACAACAGACGCAGTCCCTATCCATCTAGCTAATAACTGATTTACTATAAAAGAACTTGAGGAAACCTACTACCACACAAGGTTAACAGCTACACTCTAGTTGGCAGAAAGGACACTCAATAATGAAAATAAAAAATTATGGTTGAAGCTAAATCTGGTGCTTATTTTCCTGCTAGGGGCTATTTAGTGGATAATAAAGAATAAGACAGTGACCTACAGTAAACTGCTAGGGGCTATCTAGTGAATATTATTAACAAATTAAACAGTGACCTATGGTAAGCTGCACCTACTGATTATCCCTCGTATTTGTAATTTAAACAGGTGTTTACGTAGATGCAAAAGTGACCAAATAAAACTACAAAAACTGTTACCTTAAATGTACTGAGTCTAAATGACACTAATAAACGTAAATACTGAGTATTGTACCCTGACAGATGCAAGTACAAAACAAAACCTTTAGCTAACAATAAGAGCTCAGAATGTAAAGCACAAATACGAACTCTACTTTGTAGGAACCAATGGGCTTTTACAGGACACGGTCACTAAAGCCCACAACAAGCTAAGGAATTTAAGCAGACGGTGAGGTGAGTTTTAGCTTTCTGCTAACTAAACTGTGTGTAAGAAGGGCTCAGAAGTTGTTTTGTAACACTGATTTACTCAGATATTGTTGTGTAATGCTAATTTACCACATATTTTACGTTTGCTTAACTGTTAACGGTTGCAGGTTGAGCTAGTCAAATGTATACAAGTGAGGTTAGAATTCACTGTCAGTATCACTATTCCCAATGAAATGTATAAAAAGTGCTATCTTCAATGTATCGAGTCTAAATGACACTAATAATCGCAAATACTGAGTTTTGTGCACTGAATTAATTGATAATCCCCCTTATTTAACATCAGTTAAGAATGTAAACAAACGTTTGCGTACTCGCAGAACTGTCCATGGTACAGGCAAGTGACCATTCAAATTTGGTACACCTCTTACATATAGGAAGGTTTGATCTCACAGTTATTTATTAAGCGTTACGGGTATCAAAATTTCATCATCTGATTGAAGCTGTGGAATAAAGTGTACAAGGAGACTGACAATAACAAATATGTACATAATAATATAAGTATGCATCTTACAAGAAAACTCACCATTGCGTCCCTCTCAGATTCAGTGGTAATATGGCACATCGGATAGCCTGTCAAAAACTGAACACAGATCAGGCATGAAACCAAGAAGAAGATATATTGAACTGTGAAAAAAGAAGCAAAATAGAAACAATGAATGATCCAAGCTCAATATGTGCAACATCGTGCAAACTATAGTAGCCATGGTCTTGTTGTTACATGGTCACGGTGGTGGACTGCGAATGGGGAGATCCGTGTTCAGTTCTCCCTTGAGCCGCATATATATATTTTTTTCTTCACAAAATTATGAACTGTCCATCCAGTGGTTGACACGTCTGCTCACTATATTCAAATTTGTGTCATTGTCGAGTATCATGTCTGTTTGCAACAGCGACGTGTAGGGAAGGGACCTCCAGGTGTACGTGCCTCCTATTTGTTCTACACAAGTACCAGATGTTATGACTCATGCATTCCGGTTTGGAAGTTTTGATGATTGAATTCCTTTGTTGTAACATAGTTCACACCTGTCAGTGGAACTCTCCCGAAAGTCCCTAAAATACTTCATATATGTCCAGTTGATGTGGCAGATTATCATGTATGTGGATCCAGAAAGCTTTCTCACAGTCTCACTCGACAAGATGGTGGTTCATGTGTGTCACAAACAAGCTTACGCTCTTGAAGTCTTCAGGTGGCTTCAGGCTGGTCACACACATGTGGGCCGGCCGAAGTGGCCGTGCGGTTAAAGGCGCTACAGTCTGGAACCGCAAGACCGCTATGGTCGCAGGTTCGAATCCTGCCTCGGGCATGGATGTTTGTGATGTCCTTAGGTTTAACTAGTTCTAAGTTCTAGGGGACTAATGACCTCAGCAGTTGAGTCCCATAGTGCTCAGAGCCATTTGAACCATTTGAACACACATATGGGAAGGTTAGCTCCCCTGTTGTGTTTCCCTTGGAAGTGCAGGTTTAAGTGAGCTGACAGTGAGTCCCCTTTGTCCCTTATAAACCCTTACAGCCCGGTGTGTTTGTTGTTTGTGATGACAATGCCCACAACCCGGTGTGGGGGGAGCAGCGACTCCAATAGCAGATGTGAGCACCTGCTCGAATTTCAACTAGAGAGTAATTTGGAAACTTTGAATAACCTGTAAGGAGCATACCTTCATGAACAGAAGAAGGGCAGAAATAACTGACATTACTTTTGGGCCCACTGTAATGGATAGTTACGTCAAACAGTGGCATGTGGTGATGGAGCCATGCCTATCTGACCACATGTATATTAAGTCTGAGGTTGGAATGGGTGTTAACAGACCATGGTCTGTAGGAATCTAAGGAAAACAGACTGGGACTCACTTGGAGAAGCCTAAACACATGTTTATCTGAAGTCAGAAGTCTGGTAAAGAACCCAGTAGATTTTTAGGAAATGACAGGTGCAGTGACATCTGTCATTGCGACCTTATATTTAGAAAACTGCCCAATCATCAAGAAATACACAAATTGGAATGTAGCTTGGTGGAACCACAATCTGGAATTGCAAAGGATAACATGGACCAGAAGTCAGTCCTTGAGAGGCAATGGTTTACAGGTAATCAAAGAGGAAACTGAGAATCTGTCAGAGAATATTAATTTTAAAAAATCCTGTGGGTGTTGGGCAGGTTTCAATTATTCAAATCACCAGGTCCATGTGGTATCTATCCAGCTACAAGCTGAAGTAATTAGACGGTTTAGAGTCAGCCTAACAGCAGGAATCGTTCCTAATGCTTGGAGGTCAGTGAGGGCTGTTTTCATTGTGAAGCCACGGAGAACTGATCATATTAAGACTAAGGATATGAGACTGATCAGGCTTTCCTCTTTCTGCTAAAACCATTAGAGAAAGTGGTTAATGTGCACATTAGAGAGAAGAGGTTAAGTGAGGTTCTTCTGCATCTAAACCAACACACAAATCAACAAGGTAAATCATGTGAAACACCACTCCACCAACTTAGTAATACTTTGGAAATTTGCTAGCAGTGGAACAGCAGCACAGTGTACACTGAACATTATGGAAAACTGGTGCAGAAAACAGGGTCTACAGGTCAGTCCCAAGAAAACTGTTGTAGTGAGGAATTGTATCCAGCACATATGCTGTGATCTCAAGGTCCTTGATGAAACTCTACCCGTAGAGGCGGTAGTGAAGTATGTGGGGATAATCCTGGATGCGAAATGACCGTGGACCCTTCATATGAATGACATATGTTTCAAGGCAAAAGCTACTCTTACGAGCACCATAAGGGCCTGTGATAAAAACTGGGGCCTAAACCCCAGCAGTATTTACTGGATATATACAACTATAATAAGACCTTTGATAATATTTGGGGCTACAGTATGGCAGTATGAAGTAGAATAGGAGATGGCTGCTAAAGTGCTTGGCAAGATGCAGAGATTACTTGCTCATAAACAGCAAAATTAGCAGGACATTCACTGCTGGATGGAGACCCTGCAGGACATGTCCTCCATTACACCTTTGACTTACAATGGAGGCACCACTTAAAAACTGGAAATAAGTGGATTTGTTTAGGATATCTAGAATCTCACACCAATATAGTGAGCGTGGTAAAAATATGAACGGTCGCTAAAATGTCGGCTAACCATACTGTAGTAACACGGTTCACGTTTTCCGTCACACTTCAGAGTAGACCGAGAACTGTCTCATAGGCATGCCCGATGTGAACTGACTGGGCACGGCCTGTGCTGCCTGAGTTGTTGTTGTTGTTGTTGTTGTTGTTGTTGTTCCGCTGGCAGAGGTCGCGGCCGAATTCTCGCGTGCCCTCTGGTGGATGGGACTCTATTTGCGGCAACTACCGTCCGTGACGTGCCGTGCCAATGTGCGCCTCCCGCGATCTTTCTGGTGGCTACTGCACTCCTCCTCCTTCGGGGGGGTGAAGCCACTGTGATCCACTGCGTCGGAAGGTGGAGTGTCGTGCAGGAGTGACGACCTCCACGTCCATCGGAAGGCTGGAGTCGAGGGGATCTGTCAACCCTCGAGCCGGAACCTTCAAATACGGCTGGAAGTGACCCACACGATGAGGCCCCCGTCGTCCCACCACCGGAACCCGGGACAGAACGGGAGACAGGCCGCCGCACTCTGGATCCTGGTCCACCCCGGGAGGGTCAAGACCCAGTGGCAGGGACAATGGGGAAGGGACGACCACAGGTGAACCAGCCTGCTGAGAAACCGCTCCTGCGAGGGGGTCCGGCTCTCGCTGGGGCATCGCTAATGATGCCGATGCCAGTGCTGGAGCGACTGGAGGCTGCCAAGGCCGAGAGCCATCGCAGTGCGGCGGAATCACAGGGGGGAGGGGTGGTAGCGTCCCCTGAGAAACCAACACAGGTGCCGGCAATGGGGAAGCCGGTGCCCGAGGGGTCGGAGGGTGGGGGCCCAAACGTGGACAAAGCTGATTTTGGTGACGACGTACCTCCCGGTCCCCCATCTGCAAGGTATAGAGCCGGCGGCCATTTCGGCGCAGGACCACCGCCGGTATCCAACGTGGATTGCGACCAAACCCATGTGCCCAGACCGACATACCCAGTGGAAAGCCAGGTACTCCATTGTGCGAAGACTGGCGAGGACCAGGCCGAAGAAGGTGCAGCAGAGTCCTAGGTTGGGCCCGTGGAGGACCTCTGCGGGGCTGCGTTCTCCCATAGGTGTGGTCCGGTATGCCGTCAGGAAAAACGTCAACGCCTCCTCCGCAGGAAATTCGTGCTCATACTTTTTCATCTGTGTCTTAAACGTGCGCACCATACGCTCGGCTTCCCCATTCGATTGTGGATGAAAGAGGGGAGAGCAAATATGCCGAATACCGAAGCGCCTACAAAAATCCTGGAAGGTCTGCTACATAAACTGAGGTCCATTGTCAGAGACCAGGGTGACTGGCAGACCTTCCACAGAAAAGATTTTTGCTAGTGCCTGGATTACAACCTCTGAAGTGGTTGAGGAGCAGCGAACCACATATGGAAATCGGGAATAAGCATCAATGACAATGAGCCAAAAGCCATTGAGAAACGGGCCCGCAAAATCGATGTGAACACGTTCCCATGCTTGGGTTGCAGGCGGCCATGAAGAGAACGCTGGCCTGGGAGATGCCTGTTGGCTCACACACTGGGAACAGGCGGCCACCAAGTGCTCAATTTCTCTGTCAATACCGGGCCAGTACACATGTCTGCGAGCCAAGGTTTTAGTACGGGAAACACCCCAGTGCCCCTCACGCAATAACGTGAGGACTTCCCTTCGCAAACTTGCAGGAACAACCACGCGAGGAGCTGTATCATCGGTAGCCAGAAGGAGATCTCCTTCCAAGACGGAGAGGCGGTCTCGTAGAACAAAATAATTACGAAGAGGGTCCGAGGCCCGGCCTGGAGGTCGGGATGACCACCCCTGCTGAATGAGGTGAACCACTTGCCGGAGAACCGGGTCAGCTGCCGTTTCCCTGGCGACTCTAGAACTAGTGATCGGGAAGCGATCAACCGCTTCGTGGGACGCCACATCCAAATGAAAACACATAATCTCCTCGCGATCGAACGTAGGATCCGGGCCTACCGGAAGACAGGAAAGAGCATCTGCATTGGCATGCTGTCCTGTAGGGCGAAAATAAATGTCATAATGGTACTTAGAGAGGAACAAGGCCCAACGCTGTAGTCGGTGGGCCGCCCTATCCGGAATCTGAGAGGCGGGGCCAAATAACGATATTAATGACTTATGGTCAGTGATTAACTGTAACTTCGTGCCATACAAGAAAGGGTGAAACTTGGTAACAGCGTAGACAATGGCCAAAGCCTCTTTTTCCACCTGGGAGTAATGGGCCTGTGCGGGACTAAGAGTTTTAGACGCAAACGCCAGTGGCTGCTCGGAACCATCTGAGTTGCGATGGGCCAGGACCGCTCCTACCCCATACTGCAAAGCATCTGTAGCCAGGACTAATGGCTTATGGGGGTCACAAGTAGCCAAACACGGCGCTGAAGTGAGGAGGCCTTTCAAGGAGGTGAACGCTCTCTCGCATGCAGGCGACCAATCAAAAGGAACTCCCTTGCGCAGAAGGCAGTACAGGGGGCGGGCGATGGTGGAAGCCCTGGGAATGAACCGGTGGTAATAGGCAATCTTGCCTAAAAAGGCTTGTAACTCTTTCAGCGAAGCGGGCCGTGGAAGGTCGACGATACCTTGGACCAAACTTCCTAGCGGCTGGACGCCGTGCCGAGAGATTGTGTAGCCCACATACTCAATGGACGGTTGGAAGAAGTTTGACTTACGCAGGTTGCATCGCAAGCTCACGGACCTGAATTTGAGAAAGAGGGTGCGAAGGTTGTGCAAGTGTTCCTTCGTGCTGCGGCCCGTGACAATTATGTCGTCCAGGTAATTAATACAATGAGGGATTGTCGACGTGACGTGCTCAAGATAACGCTGGAATATCGCCGGGGCACTGGCTGGTATCGGTGAAGGCCAAACGGGGTGTTGACAACCGCCAGCCATTTGGAGTCCTCATCAAGAGGTATCTGATGATAAGCCTCCGAAAGATCGATTTTCGAAAAATATTTTCCTCCCGCTACGGCGGAGGACAATTCATCAGCACGAGGCAAAGGATAGGTGTCCACCACCAATTGGGAATTAATGGTGGTCTTGAAATTGCCACAAAGGCGTAATTTTCCCGAGGGTTTCCTGACAATAACGAGGGGCGAAGCCCACTCACTAGAAGAAATGGAAAGAACGACCCCTAGGGCTGTCAGGCGGTCTAGCTCTTCTTTTACCTGAGGGCGGAGAGCCAAGGGGAACTGCCTCGCGCGTAGAAAACGCGGTCGAGCCGACGCCTTCAACGTTAAGTGAGCTTCAAAGTCTGAAACATGCCCCAGGCCTTCCTCAAAGATATCCGGAAAGTCAGAGATCAAAAATTCTAATGATTGATAGGGAACGTCTTCGGAGACCAACTGTACGGTGTCAGTGATAGAAAACCCAAGCTTGAAAGGCATCCAAGCCAAAAAGGTTAGCGGAGCTCACATCACTGACAACAATAAAAGTAATAGGCCGAGTGACTGATTTGTAAGTCACGTCGGTAGTGAATTGACCCAGTAGGGGAATGAACTGTTTACCATAACCTCGTAGACACCGGTAAACTGGCGCCAACAGGGGCGACCCAAGGTCGGAGTAAGTTTGTGCATTCAACAAAGAAACCATCGCGCCCGTATCTACTTGCAGTTGTAATCGGCGCGACCGGACCGACACCTCGATAAAGAGTTTGTGGACCGATGCGTCGGCAGCCTGGCCCGATGAAACTTCCTGAATGTCAACGTCCTTGTCCTTTGTAACTGCTTCCTTCGAGTCTTTCGAGGCTGAGCGGCAAACTTTAGCAATGTGTCCTTTTTTATTACATTTGCGACAAACGGCTCAACGCTGGGGGCACTCCGACCGATCGTGATGTATATAGCACGACGCACAGGATGGTAACAGGGGCCGGCGGTCGGAACTCTGTTTACGCGCCGTGCGGGAGCTGCTGTAACGGCCGGATTGTACCACTCGCACATCGTTCACTCCGGACGCAGTGGACGCGGCCGCGCCGCCCTGAACCTCCGCGACGTCGCACCACGCTTCCAGCTGTTGACCGGTGGCGTGAGAGACTTCATACGATTGAGCAATGGACAGGACTTCCTCAAGGAAAGGGTCTTCTAACTGCAGGGCCCGTTGCCGGACCCTCCCTATCATGGGCCGAACGAACAATGACGTCGCGCACCATAACGTGGGCATACGACTCTTGCGACTGCTCCGTGACAAAATGACACTTGCGACTAAAACCGGGCAGGGTAGCGGCCCATGCCCGGTAACACTGATAGGGCTGTTTCTTGCATTGATAGAACTCGACCCTAGCCGCCACAACATGCGTGCGGCAGCGATAATATGAAGACAGTAAGGAACACAATGCGTCAAAAGACAACGGCGAGGGTTCCTGCAACGGCGCTAGCTGCTGCAAAACTTGATACAGCGAGGGAGATATCCAAGACAAGAAAAGAGCACGACATACCTCCGCATTGGCAACATGAAACGCCTGGAAATGCTGCCGATGGCGATGTTCATACGCGTCCCAATCCTCCGCCGTCTCGTCATACGGGGGAAAGGGAGGAGGAAATGGCGCCGGAGCAAACGGCGTGGAGGAATACTTCAACAATTTAAGCTTTTAAAAGTTAGGTACTCAAAGTGTTTTTACTGTAAATGCAGTTTGATTTCGCTAGCTGCATATCGACTGACAATTCTTCATTAGAGTGCTCTAAGTTACACCCTAGCCTAACAAAAAAGTGCATTCCACAAGTATTCTGCTACCCGAGTACCTGTTTCCTCTGTGTATTGCACCCTCCACCCATGACCTATCAAGAGGAGTCCTACAGCCAAGTCACTCTGAACTCTCTATCAGCCCCTGTAAATAATAATAATAATAATAATAATAATAATAATAATAATAATAGGCCTCCGGTATGTTCTGCCAGTCGTAAAAGGCGATGAAAAGAACAAACCACTAATAGGGCTAACCCCCTTTTAGTGTGATTAGTAGGTTCAGGACAGAACTAAAGAAGCCTCGGACAAGCGCCGTCATGGTCGGGGACGACGTTTGAACCCTATGCCCACCCACAATGGTAACGACACTGCTAGCCAACTGGAAAATGATTTAAATCCAAATAGAGGTGTTTTGCAGGATATGCTTCCTGCAACCACCCTAGAAGGAAAACAAAGACAGAGGATGAGATGGTCAGATGAAGTTAATCGACACCTCATGTTCTGTTATTACCAAGCAACAAACCTAGGAACCAACACAACTGGATACAGATCACAAGTACACACAACATTTATTTTCAGATACCCGGAATTAAAATTTTTAACAGAATAACGACTAGCTGATCAGATCTGTGTAATAATCAAAAATAACAGGATACTCCAGTCAGAATTAGGAAACATCAAACAACAAGTACAACAAATACTGGAACAAAATAATGTGCAATCAGAAGAAGAAGAAAATACAGTAATGGACTCAAACATCCCAGAGCAAACAAACAAAGAACAACACGCATCAATTAAACAATCAGAGGAAAACGAAATCTTAAGACAGCCACCAGAACAAGCACATATAGAACTCGAAGTAACACACATGTTAGATAGATATAGAAGAAAAATTTCAGCTGACATATATAGAATACAAAGACACAAATACAGACATTAGACCATTCTTGCATAGACTGCCAAATAACCCACAAGTCGAAACAACAATAAAAACTATCAACACAATCATACACAACAAAATAAATGAAAACACGACTATGGAAGAGTTACAACTACTGGTTTATATAGGAGCACT
Organism: Schistocerca nitens; assembly: GCF_023898315.1. NCBI lineage: Eukaryota > Metazoa > Arthropoda > Insecta > Orthoptera > Acrididae > Schistocerca > Schistocerca nitens. The sequence continues at coordinate 232,392,655 of NC_064616.1, read as the reverse complement.
CACTACACTAAATATGCACACTAGGCAGAGATCAGAACCGACCAACACACAGAAGAAACCCACAAAACCAGCATGGCAACACAGGCTACAGATCAGAATAGAAAAACTGAGAAAAGACATCGGGCAGCTAACACAATTTATAAGAAATGAAATGTCAGAAGAAAAACGAAAAAGGTTAGGTAAAATCTCACAACAAGAAGCGATAGAGCAATTAGATCAAAAGAAGCAGAAATTACAAAGCATTGGCCAAACGACTTAGAAGATACAAAAAAAGTGAAAATAGAAGGAAACAGAACCAAACATTCAACACGAACCAAAAGAAATTTTTCCAGACAATAGATAACACACACATTAAAATAGACAATCCACCAAACATAACAGACATGGAACACTTCTGGAGCAACATATGGTCAAACCCGGTACAACAGGCATGCACAGTGGATACAAGCAGAAACAGACACATACAAGATGATACCACAAATGCCTGAAGTGATAATTTTGCAACATGACGTCACCCAAGCAATTAATTCTACTCACAATTGGAAAGCCCCTGGAAAAGATAAAATAGCAAATTTCTGGCTGAAGAAGTTCACCTCAACACATTCACATCTAACTAAATTATTTGACAGTTACATTGCAGACCCATACACATTCCCTGATACACTTACACATGGAATAACTTATTTGAAACCCAGCAGACACAGCAAAACCAGCTAAATATCGCCCCATAACATGCCTACCAACAATATACAAAATATTAACTTCAGTCATTACACAGAAATTAATGATACATACAACACAGAACAAAATTATAAATGAAGAACAAAAAGGCTGTTGCAAAGGAGCACAAGGATGTAAAGAGCAACTGATAATAGATGCAGAGGTGACATATCAAGCTAAAACTAAACAAAGGTACGCATACATTGATTACCAAAAAGCTTTTGATAGTGTACCCCACTCATGGTTACTACAAATATTGGAAATATACAAAGTAGATCCTAAATTGATACAGTTCCTAAACATAGTAATGAAAAATTGGAAAACCACACTTAATATCCAAACAAATTCAAATAATATCACATCACAGTCAATACAGATTAAGCGTGGAATATACCAAGGAGACTCATTAAGTCCTTTCTGGTTCTGCCTTGCTCTGAACCCACTATCCAACATGCTAAATAATACAAATTATAGATACAATATTACTGGAACATACCCACACAAAATCACACATTTGCTATACATGGATGATCTAAAACTACTGGCAGCAACAACTCAACCAGTTACTAAAGATAACAGAAGTATTCAGCAATGATATAAATATGGCTTTTGGAACAGACAAATGTAAGAAAAATAGCATTGTCAAGGGAAAACACACTAAACTAGAAGATTACATATTGGATAACCACAACGACTGCATAGAAGCGATGGAAAAAACAGATGCCTATAAATATCTAGGATACAGACAAAAAATAGGAATAGATAATACAAATATTAAAGAAGAACTAAAAGAAAAATATAGACAAAGACTAACAAAAATACTGAAAACAGAATTGACAGCAAGAAACAAGACAAAAGCTATAAATACTTACGCTATACCAATATTGACCTACTCATTTGGAGTAGTGAAATGGAGTAACACAGACCTAGAAGCACTCAATACACTTACGCGATCACAATGCCACAAATATAGAATACATCACATACATTCAGCAACAGAAAGATTCACATTAAGCAGAAAGGAAGGAGGAAGAGGATTTATCGATATAAAAAACCTACATTATGGACAGGTAGACAATTTAAGAAAATTCTTTCTAGAACGAGCAGAAACTAGCAAAATACACAAAGTAATCACTCATATAAATACATCGGCTACACCACTGCAATTTCATAACCACTTCTACAACCCTTTAGATCACATAACATCAACAGATACGAAGAAAGTAAATTGGAGAAAGAAAACACTTCATGGCAAGCACCCGTATCATCTAACACAGCCACACATTGATCAAGACGCATCCAACACATGGCTAAGAAAAGGCAATATATACAGTGAGATGGAAGGATTCATGATTGCAATACAGGATCAAACAATAAACACCAGATATTACAGCAAGCATATTATTAAAGATCCCAATACCACAACAGATAAATGCAGACTTTGCAAACAACAAATAGAAACAGTAGATCACATCACAAGCGGATGTACAATACTAGCAAATACAGAATACCCCAGAAGACATGACGATGTAGCAAAAATAATACATCAACAGCTTGCCTTACAACATAAACTTATAAAACAACATGTTCCCACATACAAGTATGCACCACAAAATGTACTGGAGAATGATGAATACAAATTATACTGGAACAGAACCATTATAACAGATAAAACACCACCACATAACAAACCTGACATCATACTCACCAATAAAAAGAAGAAATTAACACAACTAATCGAAATATCCATACCCAATACAAAAAAATACAAAAGAAAACAGGAGAAAAAATTGAAAAATACATCCAACTGGCTGAGGAAGTCAAGGACATGTGGCATCAGGATAAAGTTGACATTATACCGATTATACTATCAACTACAGGAGTCATACCACACAATATCCACCAGTACATCAATTCAATACAGCTACATCCAAACTTATATATACAACTACAGAAATCCGTAATTATTGATACATGTTCAATTACCCGAAAGTTCCTAAATGCAATATAACATATACCGTACAGTTAAAAGGAAGTCACGCTTGATCAAGGTCCGCGTGACTTTCCATTTTTGACCAGACATAATGTCTGAGAAAAGAAAGAAAGAATAATAATAATAATAATAATAATATTGTTGCAGAATGCCATGAAGCCCTTGTGAGACTAGGGGAAAACAGCAGGGCTGCTGTGGGTCTTGGGTCACTCAAGAATTAAATGTCAGTGAATAATCTGATAGACTGGCCAGGACAAGAGTGACAACTCCATTTATTGGAACACAACCTGTCCTAACAACCACTAAGGTGATGATAAAATCAGAATTACATTATTGGATGAGGAGGCAGCATGTAGAATATTGGATGATAATCCAAAAACAAAATCATGGAGAGCTAATGATGCTGAAGCCATGTTTCAAGAGAAGTTCTGTAATCCTGAACTTGAATATGAGACAGATTAAACTCCTGGTAGGACTTATTAGTGTCCATGGGAACTTTAAGAGACACCTACACACAATGGGCACAGAGGAAGAAGCCCTTAGAAGTATAGACTGTGGGGTGAGGAGTATGAATCCTCACTACATGTAATCTTCCAATGGAAAGTTCTGAAGGGGTAAGACACAGGATATTTGGGTCATTAAAGCTTGGAGAAATTGTATCTTATAAGGAACTAATAAAGGGCCTTGAACTACTTTTTGAGGATATTGGTTGGCTTCACTGGAATCACAGGATCACTACACCTAATCTTCCAGTGCAAAGCTCTGGAGGGCAAAAGACACAGAATATTTAGGTCATTAAAACCTGTAGAAATTGTGTCTAATAAGGAACTAATAAAGGACCTTGAACTACTTTTTGAGGGTAACGGTTGGCTTTACTGGGATCACAGGGAGTGAAGCTGCTCAATAAAATCAGGTTTTCTACAGGCAACAGTGGGCTAAGACTGCTCTTGTTTTTGTCTCCCTGCATTAATCAAATCAAGATCTCTCCCATGGGAAACAGTGGTCGTCTTGGCATGTAAGTTTTCCATCACTCGTGTTTTGAGAAAGGGCCTCGACAGATTACCAACGAGCACTTCATGGTTCCTTTTGTACCTAAAGCTGGTGCATCCCAGTCACAAGCTGTCTGTTATATTCTAGTGTTCACTACAACTAGCACCCTGGGTGTAGAACTGTCACTTAGTGTGCTTGGAGACTGATGCCGTGCCATGCCATGCGGAGTAGAAGAGGTAGCACTACTAATGTTGTGTTGGCTGAAGAGCCAACACTGTGTTACTATTGGAGGCCGAAATGCACGCGTTTTAGCTCACGCAGGCTGGCGTGAGGAGGGAAGGACTATACTGACGTGAGGTCTGTTCACATAGTTACTGAATATGGCGCCTTGCTTAGGTCGTAGCAAATGACGTAGCTGAAGGCTATGCTAAACTGTCGTCTCTGCAAATGAGAGCGTATGTAGACAGTGAACTATCGCTAGCAAAGTCGGCTTTACAACTGCGGCGAGTGCTAGGGAGTCTCTCTAGACCTGCCGTGTGGCAGCGCTCGATCTGCAATCACTAATAGTGGCGACATGCGGGTCCGACGTATACTAACGGACCGGCTACCACCTAGCAAGTGTGGTGTCTGGCGGTGACACCACAATTAACAATCTGTTAAGTGTACTGATAGGAAACTGCAGTGGCCACCACTATGGAACAAAGAGGCAATCTCAGGGTGAGAATATGTATTCTTGGTCACAGGCCAATGTGGGTATTTGTGATTTGGGTGAGCATAACTATTAAGAAAGGGATGGAAGTTGTAGTTCAGTCCTGCCGTTGGCTGCTAGAGTCATCTGCAGAAGTAACATAACTTTAAAGGAAACTTCTGTTCCCTAGTAAATGTATTTCCGAGTTGTGCAGTAATAAGGACTACAGAAATGAGCAGAAATTCAGTCTCTTGTGTTTTCACTAATATTCCTAGCTTTGTCTTGCTCACTCTTTCGCAGACTGAGACTTTATGCTCAAGCAACTGTGCTGGGTGTATTGCACTGTCTTAAATGCAGAAAATAAAGAGATACTGGCAAGGGCTTGATTGGTTACCAATCCCTGACAGGGCTTCTTACAGCATGGTGCACAGGGCAGGGGCGGAGGAGGGGGAAGAGAACATTTGATAACAGCAAGCTGGTGTGATATTAATTGGAATTGTTGCTTGTATATCATCTGAACATAATTGCAACTGTAGATCATCTTATGTAAATTGAAAATACTGAACATGTTGGCTGTTCTCCCAGAGCACGATCAATATGAACTATATATTGTTATCTTCGGCTTCTTTTGAATAAAGGAAGTGCTTGAGTATTATCAAGGATCTATTATGATTGACTGGATAAGCAGACGATTACTTGGTTTGACAAAATAAAGGCTCCCTTCACTCAATTTCATGCACATGTATACCTCTGATATCCATTTATTTCTTGGTGATTTGATATTTTCTGCAGTGTGTTCATTAGAGAATAATTGAAACAGGGGGGTTAGGTGCTCATTTCCAATGCATTTCTAAATTTTCTTGGAATCAAATAACAGCACCACTTGCACTTGTTATTTTTGATCAGCACAGCCAGTTTTGGTCACCAAGTCACTGATCCAGTGATTATGAGTCTATTGTTATGGGGGTACACAATAAAAGTGCAACTGGTGCTGTTATTTGCTTTCAGATAATTACTTGAGTTTCAGAACCTGCATAATCATGTTCCACATTCAGGACAAGACATTTTCTCAAGTTTGCTCATTGAGTGATAACTAAATAGCATTTTTATGTGGAGTCAGTTTCATTTTCCCTTTTCAGTAATTGTTCTGAGTTTTTGTGAACTTTTTCACATTGACAGTCCCTGAATATGCTATATTAATCAAAAAATTTTGCTTTGGTCTTCCATTTGTTGATGCAATATGAAGCCAATCACAAAAGTCTCTGCCCGCATCTCGTGGTCGTGCGGTAGCGTTCTCGCTTCCCACGCCCGGGTTCCCGGGTTCGATTCCCGGCGGGGTCAGGGATTTTCTCTGCCTCGTGATGGCTGGGTGTTGTGTGCTGTCCTTAGGTTAGTTAGGTTTAAGTAGTTCTAAGTTCTAGGGGACTTATGACCACAGCAGTTGAGTCCCATAGTGCTCAGAGCCATTTGAACCATTTGAACAAAAGTCTCTGGCCAGGGGACCTCGGCTGGTAAGTAATTTTTAATGTCAATAAAATTCACCAGCAGCCGTATACTTTAAGATATTTTCTTTTACTCTGAAAGCAACCAGTTTCAGAAGTTCATTTCACCATCTTCAGACCCCATACGCTTCTACCCAAAGCAAAGAACTTGTCATATAGCACCATAAATTATTGGCTATCATGAATTCCAGTTGTTATATAATTGCTTCATACAAAGACGTGACAGCGACTGACTTCATACCAGTTGCTGTCACGTCTTCATATGAAGCAATTGTATAACAATTGGAATTCATGATATCCAGTAATTTATGGTGCTATACGAGAAGTTCTTTGCTTTGGATAGAAATGCATGGGGCCTGAGGATGGCAAAATGAAATGCCGAAACTGGTTGCTTTCAGAATAAAAGAAAATATCTTAAAGTATACGGCTGCTGGTGAATTTTATTGACGCTGAAAATCACGAAAGTGTCTCTTTAAGACTCTCTGTCCAGAAGCCCTCCTATAAGATACACTTCTTCTCTTTTTCAGGTAATTTTAGTTTCATGGACATGGCAGCTTGTATTTTTTTTAGCCTTCTGTATTGTATCTTTCTTTATCTTGAGGGTGCAGTAAAATTATCTTCCAAACACTTTGTCTACAATGTCAATCATAAACAGAGTTCACAAAGAGTGTAGACCCAGTTATGAACAAGTGGTGATATTTAGGATGTAATGAGGTGCTAGGTGACTCTTTATCTCCAGCTGGTCGTCTAATGTGAACCCACATGACACGCTGTGAGTCAAACTCCTTTCAAACTACTAATATTCTTCAGACGACTGTGAAGCAGTTGTAGAAATTTTGAAGACAATATGATACGTAACAACTGCTCGCAAAGAGGTATACAAATAATAATTCCTCCAAAAATCTGTCCATGAATGAAATAGGAGAAACATCCATCTGTGTCATACTTTACAGTAATTCACAGAATATTAATGCACATTTAGTAAGCTCACACTCAATGTTGTTTAAAAATTAATATGATTGTAAATGTAGCTGAAACATTGAGTACAAACTGAATTATCTGTTAATGTCGTGAATTGTTTCTTTGTTTCTCAAAATTTCTCATCCATTTGATGCTGTTTCTCCCTGCACATTACAAGAGCTTATTTCTAGTGCTTATTTAGCACATTATATGATCTATGCTTTCTTGAATTATGATCTGCTGATGCACTTGAAAGTGCTTGAAGAGGCAGTTTTTCTGTGGACCACAGGTACTTCATCCATGACATAGGGAAACTTTGGTCTTTCAAATTTCATTTGTTGAGTAGGTGGGTAGCAAGGGTTGGAGGTGTTCCTGAATAGCACAATGAGAGCAGCTACCTGATTGACAGACATTTCAGCATCTATATTCAGTCTTAAGTGAATGTACTGTAGTAGTAAAGGCAACAACTGACAGAATATAGCAGACACACACACACACACACACACACACACACACACACACCTCTACATCTACATCTACATCCATACTCCGCAAGCCACCCAACGGTGTGTGGCGGAGGGCACTTTACGTGCCACTGTCATTACCTCCCTTTCCTGTTCCAGTCGCGTATGGTTCGCGGGAAGAACGACTGTCTGAAAGCCTCCGTACGCGCTCTAATCTCTCTAATTTTACATTCGTGATCTCCTCGGGAGGTATAAGTAGGGGGAAGCAATATACTCGATACCTCATCCAGAAACGCACCCTCTCGAAACCTGGCGAGCAAGCTACACCGCGATGCAGAGCGCCTCTCTTGCAGAGTCTGCCACTTGAGTTTATTAAACATCTCCGTAACGCTATCACGGTTACCAAATAACCCTGTGATGAAACGCGCCGCTCTTCTTTGGATCTTCTCTATCTCCTCCGTCAACCCGATCTGGTACGGATCCCACACTGATGAGCAATACTCAAGTATAGGTCGAACGAGTGTTTTGTAAGCCACCTCCTTTGTTGCTGGACTACATTTTCTAAGCACTCTCCCAATGAATCTCAACCTGGTACCCGCCTTACCAACAATTAATTTTATATGATCATTCCACTTCAAATCATTCCGCACGCATACTCCCAGATATTTTACAGAAGTAACTGCCACCAGTGTTTGTTCCGCTATCAGATAATCATACAATAAAGGGTCCTTCTTTCTATGTATTCGCAATACATTACATTTGTCTATGTTAAGGGACAGTTGCCACTCCCTGCACCAAGTGCCTATCCGCTGCAGATCTTCCTGCATTTCGCTACAATTTTCTAATGCTGCAACTTCTCTGTATACTACAGCATCATCCGCGAAAAGCCGCATGGAACTTCTGACACTATCTACTAGGTCATTTATATATATTGTGAAAAGCAATGGTCCCATAACACTCCCCTGTGGCACGCCAGAGGTTACCTTAACGTCTGTAGACGTCTCTCCATTGATAACAACATGCTGTGTTCTGTTTGCTAAAAAATCTTCAATCCAGCCACACAGCTGGTCTGATATTCCGTAGGCTCTTACTTTGTTTATCAGGCGACAGTGCGGAACTGTATCGAACGCCTTCCGGAAGTCAAGAAAAATAGCATCTACCTGGGAGCCTGTATCTAATATTTTCTGGGTCTCATGAACAAATAACGCGAGTTGGGTCTCACACGATCGCTGTTTCCGGAATCCATGTTGATTCCTACATAGTAGATTCTGGGTTTCCAAAAACGACATGATACTCGAGCAAAAAACATGTTCTAAAATTCTACAACAGATCGACGTCAGAGATATAGGTCTATAGTTTTGCGCATCTGCTCGATGACCCTTCTTGAAGACTGGGACTACCTGTGCTCTTTTCCAATCATTTGGAACCCTCCGTTCCTCTAGAGACTTGCGGTACACGGCTGTTAGAAGGGGGGCAAGTTCTTTCGCGTACTCTGTGTAGAATCGAATTGGTATCCCGTCAGGTCCAGTGGACTTTCCTCTGTTGAGTGATTCCAGTTGCTTTTCTATTCCTTGGACACTTATTTCGATGTCAGCCATTTTTTCGTTTGTGCGAGGATTTAGAGAAGGAACTGCAGTGCGGTCTTCCTCTGTGAAACAGCTTTGGAAAAAGGTGTTTAGTATTTCAGCTTTACGCGTGTCATCCTCTGTTTCAATGCCATCATCATCCCGGAGTGTCTGGATATGCTGTTTCGAGCCACTTACTGATTTAACGTAAGACCAGAACTTCCTAGGATTTTCTGTCAAGTCTGTACATAGAATTTTACTTTCGAATTCACTGAACGCTTCTCGCATAGCCCTCCTTACGCTAACTTTGACATCGCTTAGCTTCTGTTTGTCTGAGAGGTTTTGGCTGCGTTTAAACTTGGAGTGAAGCTCTCTTTGCTTTCGCAGTAGGTTCCTAACTTTGTTGTTGTACCACGGTGGGTTTTTCCCGTCCCTCACAGTTTTACTCGGCACGTACCTGTCTAAAACGCATTTTACGATTGCCTTGAACTTTTTCCATAAACACTCAACATTGTCAGTGTCGGAACAGAAATTTTCGTTTTGATCTGTTAGGTGGTCTGAAATCTGCCTTCTATTACTCTTGCTAAACAGATAAACCTTCCTCCCTTTTTTTATATTCCTATTAACTTCCATATTCAGGGATGCTACAACGGCCTTATGATCACTGATTCCCTGTTCTGCACTTACAGAGTCGAAAAGTTCGGGTCTGTTTGTTATCAGTAGGTCCAAGATGTTATCTCCACGAGTCGGTTCTCTGTTTAATTACTCGAGGTAATTTTCGGATAGTGCACTCAGTATAATGTCACTCGATGCTCTGTCCCTACCACCCGTCCTAAACATCTGAGTGTCCCAGTGTATATCTGGTAAATTGAAATCTCCACCTAAGACTATAACATGCTGAGGAAATTTATGCGAAATGTATTCCAAATTTTCTCTCAGTTGTTCTGCCACTAACGCTGCTGAGTCGGGAGGTCGGTAAAAGGAGCCAATTATTAACCCAGCTCGGTTGTTGAGTGTAACCTCCACCCATAATAATTCACAGGAACTATCCACTTCTACTTCACTACAGGATAAACTACTACTAACAGCGACAAACACTCCACCACCGGTTGCATGCAATCTATCCTTCCTAAACACCGTCTGTACCTCTGTAAAAATTTCGGCAGAATTTATCTCTGGCTTAAGCCAGCTCTCTGTACCTATAACGATTTCAGCTTCGGTGCTTTCTATCAGCGCTTGAAGTTCCGGTACTTTACCAACGCAGCTTCGACAGTTTACAATTACAATACCGATTGCTGCTTGGTCCCCGCATGTCCTGACTTTGCTCCGCACCCTTTGAGGCTGTTGCCCTTTCTGTACTTGCCCGAGGCCATCTAACCTAAAAAACCGCCCAGTCCACGCCACACAACCCCTGCTACCCGTGTAGCCACTTGCTGCGTGTAGTGGACTCCTGACCTATCCAGCGGAACCCGAAACCCCACCACCCTATGGCGCAAGTCGAGGAATCTGCAGCCCACATGGTCGCAGAACCGTCTCAGCCTCTGATTCAGACCCTCCACTCGGCTCTGTACCAAAGGTCCGCAGTCAGTCCTGTCGACGATGCTGCAGATGGTGAGCTCTGCTTTCATCCCACTAGCGAGACTGGCAGTCTTCACCAAATCAGATAGCCGTCGGAAGCCAGAGAGGATTTCCTCCGATCCATGTGCGGGGAGAGAGAGAGAGAGAGAGAGAGAGAGAGAGAGAGAGAGAGAGATTACTTGTATAGGATTAAGAACTGAATTGCTCTCATTTACTTGTTGAATGAGTTAGCAGTATTATTTAACAGTGTGAACTAATGATTGGTTGATAATCCTATTTTGTCCTTAGACTAAGTAATATGTGAAGGGCTCATGTATTATTGGAGATTATATTGAGTAGTGAGTGACACAACTGGTTGTCCACCATTCTAATATTGCTGCTTCCATAAATAATTTTTGATGTTTGATAATAATTTATGTTGCTGCTTCCATAAATCATTTTTGATGTTTGATAATAATTTATGTTGATTTCACCATTCCTGGTGATTTTTCGTATCAAGTAGTGAGATGTGTTGTGTTTGTACCACAATCACTTAAAACGCTTAGTATAACATATTTTTAGGTTGCATTAGCTCTCTGAAATTTGAATCTGTGACCTATTAACTTATTTCCCTTTGTTTTGTAGAGAAATTAGAAGCCAAACGTGGAAGAGATTCATTGACTTGCGTCTTCTGTCACTCGGATGTGGAAGAAGATTGTCAGTATGGGAAGCTGTACTGCAGAGGAAAAATCACTGTGCATTACTTTTGCTTAGTAAGTGTTGGAAAATGAATTGTTATTAATAAAGCTTGTTCAGTGCTGTTGTGGAATATTAATTTTTATAAGCATGATCAACTACTAAATTAATTTACAGCTTCTGGCTACCAAGTTGGATCAAAAGGGAAATGATCGAGAAGGAATTCTTGGTTTTCTGCTTAAAGACATTGAAAAACAGATCAACGCAGCAAGAAATGTGGTAAGTTGGTCGATTATTGTGGCTACTTTGAAGAGCACTGCAATATATACTTTTTTCCGGCAACAAGATGATGTGAGTTTACTGCATAACTGATTTCATATGTTGAGGTATTCATTTTCTTGAGTGGTGATTGCTTAAATAGTTGTGCTAGTGACATCTTTGGTGCTGTTAGTGCAGTTGCCTTTCCTTTAGTGGAACTTTTGATGACTTGGCTGATATTTTGCTGGTGGAAAAAGTTACTTGGAAAATGGTTGTGGTTTGGTTAAAGTTCCCATGAAGTAACAAGTCAGGCAAACCAAGAGCTGGAATAGAATAATAGAAAGAATAATTTATTGAATAATAATTTTCACTGTCTAAACTAAACTGCAATAAAGTACAACATAGAGCTGGAATAGAATAATAGAATGAATAATTTTTTGAAGAATAATTTTCACTGACTAAACTAAACCGCAATAAAATACCATCATATGTAGTTTTACTCCTTTTATGTTAAGGATATGTTTCTGCTCCTGTAGAGGATAAGAGCCATCAGTGAAGTTACACGTTCAGAACTGGGAATTAATGGAAAACACATAACTTTCTTTTTGTGATTAGGTATAAGTACAACATGGCCAGTACACTGAATGCAACTTTATTCCACGGGAGCATTAACAACTTGAACATGGTATTAAAGTAACATTCAGCAGGAATGTATTTCGTATACAAAGATCTGTAGCAATACACACAGAGAACAGAGTCTGAACGTGGCTTGTCTAGCCTTAAAGTAGACTGGGGCCCATGGCAGGCTGTAATTGTGATTTCTCTCTCTTTCTCTCTCTCTCTCTCTCTCTCTCTCTCTCTCTCTCTCTCTCTATCTATCTCTCTGGAAGGTCACGGGTTCTTGACATGACCATGCTGTCCTTTTCGTCTGCTGGGCTCTGGCTAAGGTGGCATGTGGCATTGGGAGCATATGGTCTCACAGTCTGTGCACACCTCCCTGTGTCAAACCGTATGGCAACATTGGCGATGCCAGGTCTGTTTCTGTGTCAACCTCGGGCATTAGCATGTGGTGCTTATGATACTGGTATTAGTGGTTGCTCAGGAATGGGTGACGAAATCCCTCACAACGGTGTTGGAAGTAACAGAGGAACTGCTGGTGTGGCCGCCAAAGATAGATGCCCTCGCCGATATGGGAGTGGAGAACCGGCAGAAACAGGTGATGTGATGCCTGATGTGGATGGGCTCAGAGACGATGCTGCGACATCAGGGGCATCCAGTCTCAATGTGAAGGCAAACCTGATCATGGTGCCACGAGCAGGGGTTGTCCTCTTTGCAGATGTCGCAGAGATGCTGCCTCAGCTTCAGATGATGACAGGTGGAATCCATTTAGGGTGACATCTGAAACCACGTGCCCAGACGGCCACACCCAGCTGGAAGAGGCGCAGCAGCTGCATGTGTTGATGTCTAAGTATAGGACGCAAAAGGTGTAGCAGTGTCGTCAGCTGGCACCCGTGGAGTAGTTCCACTGGGCTCTTCTCACCAAATGGCATGAAACAGTGTGAGGATGGAAACCTATCTAAGGCAACGTCGGATGAAGAGATGGCACCATACTTTTTCATCTGAGTTTTGATCTTTCGCACTAGGCATTCTGCCTCATTGTTAAGATTATGGATGGAATGGTGGGGCGAGGATGTGACGGATGTCATGGGAGTTGCAAAACGCTGCAAACTCTTGCAATGAGAATTGTGAACTGTTATTGGACACCAAAATTGTGGGCAAGCCTTGAAATGGGGGGGTGGGGGGGGTGGGGGGAAATTGGATAAGGCTGTGACAGTGGCAGTTGTAGATGTGGAAACACAATGAACAACATACAGAAAACGAGGATATGTGTCAACGACCAACAGCCAATAATCATGAGAAAGGGGCCAGCCAAATCCACATTTATACCCTTCCGTGCATGCGACGGCATTGGCCGAGGAGATGATGATGATGATGAAGACAACCAGGGAGAATAGCTTTGCGCGTTGCACACTGTGAACAGGAGGCAAGCAGATGTGTAACATCACCATCCAAGCGGAGCCAAAACGCGTGTCGATGGGCCAATGCTTGTTTGTGTGATACACCCCTAATGTCTGTGTGTAAGAAACGGGGAACCTACGAATGAAGCACTGAGGGGATCACTACCTGAGGGGCCACGTGATTTGTGTCTAAAGGCAGAACACCATCCATAACAGAGAATCTATGTTGAAAAATGTAATAATTATTGAGGGGGGGTGGTCGGACGTATGAGGACGAGGAGGTGAATCAGGCCAACCATATTGTACGAATGTTAAGACCTTCCGCAAAACAGGGTACAAAGCTACTGACTTTGTGAACCATGGAAAACCCTCAACTGTCTTTTTTGAGGTGACATCAATGTGGAAACAAAGCAATTCCTCTTGATCAAATCGTGGGTCCGGAACGGCTTGCAGGCGGGACAAAGCATCAGCATTTGCGTGTTGATTCATAGGGCGGAAATAAATCTTTTAGTTGTAACACAAAAGGAAAAGAGCCCAATGTTGAATGCTCTGTGCCGCTTTATCTGGTAACAATGGAGAAGGACTGAATAATGAAACCAGTGGTATATGATTGATACCACAGAGAAAAACATGGAATTTCTTCACAGCATATACAGTGGCCAAAGCTTCCTTCTCTATCTGAGAGTACCTAGTTTGAGCAAGAGTCAGCATTTTTGTGGCATAAGCAATAAGTGTAAATTCAGGCAGTTTGTAGCTCAGTTTTCATTTCTTTTGAACAGCCAACTACATAGTTCATTGAAGTGTCAGTGTCCATCAGTTATATGCCAGGAGGGTAATAAATTGCTTACATAGGTTTTTGCCAGCTTTTGCTGTTTACTCTTCAGTTTTTCTTGTTAGGATGCCTGCTGTGTGCGGATGCAAGGGGAGCTGGCCGTAGTTCGCAAACAGTTGAAAGTGGTTTTGGCTGCGATCATTCGCCTTCAGGCTACCACCACAGGTTGTAGTGGTGACAAGAGATTCTGGAGTGTTGCAAGGGACACCTCAGGTATCACTTGTTTCGCCCCAGGGCTCTACTGCCGAGACATCTTCTAGTGTACCTGATATGGTGGACCCGCAGGATGAGTGGCAGAGGTAATGCGTTCGCGTCACTAGAGATGGATGGCCAATGTGGTGGCCAGCCATAGGCCTTGCCTATTCACCTTGTGAATGAACAGGTGGCTGTTCTTTCAGCAGGGTCCAAGCAGGAACTTGTGGGCAGGAGTTTGCCAGTTATTGGGAGCTCCAGTGTTAGGCACGATATGGAGCCCCTTAGGAAGATAGTGTTTAGTGTTCAGACTCCCGTATATAAGAAGGGTAAAAGAACAGATCCGGAAAATTACAGACCAATATCCATAACATTGGTTTGCTACGTATTCTGGAGCATAGTCTGAGTTATTGACTGGAATACCCTCTTTCAAATTCTGAAGGTGGCAGGGGTAAAATAGAGGGAGCGAAAGGCTATTTACAATTTGTATAGAAACCAAATGGCAGTTATAAGAGTTGAGGGGCATGAAAGGGAAGCAGTGGTTGGGAAGGGAGTGAGACAGGGTTGTAGCCTCTCCCCGATGTTATTCAATCTGTATATTGAGCAAGCAGTGAAGGAAACAAAAGAAAAATTCGGAGTAGGTATTAAAAGCCATGGAGAAGAATTAACAACTTTTAGGTTCGCTGATGACATTGTAATTCTGTCAGAGACAGCAAAGGACTTGGAAGAGCAGTTGAATGGAATGGATAGTTTCTTGAAGGGAGGATATAAGATGAACATCAACAAAAGCAAAACGAGGATAATAAAATGCAGTCGAATTAAGTCTGGTGTTGCTGAGGGTATTAGATTAGGAAATGAGACACTTAAAGTAGTAAATGAGTTTTGCTATTTGGGGAGCAAAATAACTGATGATGGTTGAAGTAGAGAGGATATAAAATGTTGACGGGCAATGGGAAGGAAAGCGTTTCTGAAGAAGAGAAATTTGTTAACATCGAGTATAGATTTAAGTGTCAGGAAGTCGTTTCTGAAAGTATTTGTATGGAGTGTAGCCATGTATGGAAGTGAAACATGGACGATAAATAGTTTAGACAAGAAGGGAATAGAAGCTATCGAAATGTGGTGCTACAGAAGAATGCTGAAGATAGATGGGTAAATCACATAACTAATGAGGTGTTGAATAGGATTGGGGAGAAGAGAAGTTTGTGGCACAACTTGACTAGAAGAAGGGATCGGTTGGTAGGTCATGTTCTGAGGCATCAAGGTATCACCCATTTAGTATTGGAGGGCAGCGTGGAGGGTAAAAATCGTAGAGGGAGGCCAAGAGATGAATACACCAAGCAGATTCTGAAGGATGTAGATTGCAGTAGGTACTGGGAGATGAAGAAGCTTGCACAGGATAGAGTAGCATGGAGAGCTGCATCAAACCAGTCTCAGGACTGAAGACAACAACAACAACAACAACAGTCTGAGTTAATAAATTTCCTAGAGACCGAAAAGCTCATGCCCACAAATTAACATGGCTGTAGAAAGCATCACTTATGCAAAGCCCAGCTTGCTCTTTTCTCACATGATATGCTGTGAACTATGGATGGAGGGCAACAGGCAGATTCTGTTTTTTCTAGATTTACAAAAAGCTTTCGACACGGTACCCCACTGCAAACTGTTATTGAAGGTACATGCATAAGGAATAGGCTCCCAGATATGTGACTGGCCCAAACTTTTCTTAAGTAATAGAACCCAGTATGTTGTCCTCGATGGTGAGTATTCATCGGAGACAGGTGTAACATTAGGAGTGCCCCAGGGAAGTGTGATAGGACTGTTGCTATTTTCTGTATACATAAATGATCTGGCAGAGAGGGTGGGCAGCAGTCTGCGGTTGTTCGCCAATGGTGCTGTGGTGTACAGGAAGGTGGTGAAGATAAGTTACTCAAGGTTAATACAAGATGACCTACACAAAATTTCTAGTTGGTGTGTGGTGTGATGAATATCAGCTGGATCTTAATGTAGTAAAGTGTAAGATAATGTGGATGAGTAGGAAAAACAAACCCTTAATGTTCGGCTACAGAATTAGTAGTGTCCTGCTTGACACAGTCATGTTGTTTAAATATCTGAAATGGAACAAATGTGTGAAGATTTTGGTAGGGAAGGTGAATGGTAGACTTCCGTTTATTGGAAAAATTTTAGGAAAGTGTTGTTCATCTTTAAAGGAGACTGCATATAGGACACTATGTGACCTATTCTTGAGTACTGCTTGAGTGTTTGGGATCTACACCAGGTCAGATTGAAAGAAGACATTGAAGCAATTCAGAGGCAAGCTGCTAGATTTTTTACCAGTAGGTTCAATCTGCATGTAAGTGTTACAGATGTGCTTCGGGAGCCCCTGATGGGTAGAAGACATTCATTTCTATGAACACTGCTGAGAAAGTTTAGAAAACCAGCACCTCACAATCCGGAGCTAAACGGATGATAACATCTCTCACTACTTGATCAGCATAGAGGTCTGTATCGTATCTGACAAAATGACGATTGTGACAACTTGTGGGGCTCAGCCGCCCATGTCAATAGGATTAATGTGATTACTTCCTGCAATGGTAGAACTTAAGGGACTGATGACCCTATAGCTTGGTCCCTTTATATCCCAAACCAACCAACCAAAACTTAACCCAGGATGCAATAACATAGGTGCGCTTACTGTAGTATTTTTGAAGTAATTCACATATTTGGTCAAACGCGGAAGAAGATGGATCCTGCCAAGGGGCGAGCTGACATAGGACTTGATATATACTAGGTGATATCTGTGAAAGGAACAAGGCATGGCATACAGTAGCATCAGTAATCCCAAAAAAGTGTTGTAGCATACGTTTCTTGTATGTGTCCCATTCCTGAATGGGATCATAGTATGTAGAAAAGGTAGGCAGACAAACCATGGGAGCCGTGGAGGGCAAAACAGCAGGTGACCTCGACTGAGCAGCCTGGCGACTTAGACAAAACAAAAGCCAATGATTGAAGTACCTGAGTTTGATTTTCCAGTGCTGTGATTGTTGGTGCCACGACATGGTGAATGATTCATGCAGTTTGACCAACTGATGTAAAATGTCCTCCGTAATGCCATCAGCCTTTGTGAGAACAAACGGAGGACAAACCAGAGTAGAAATTTGCACGGAGACAATGTGTTGTAGTTACGTATAAGTACAACACAACCAGTAGACTCAACACAAATTTATTCCATGGAAGCAGTAACAACTTGAACACATTATTTAAGTAACGTTCAGCAGGAACCAATTTTTTACATAAGGAGCTGCAATTGGAGTGCTTTTTCAGCAGTGTTAGTAAACTTGTTTACTATCACTTTTGAATGTCATGTTGTCTAGTAATCTGCGCAGCCACGTCATCATCGTAGTCATCGTAATCATTGTCGTCGTCATCATCATCATCTTCTTCTTCTTCTTCTTAAGGCTAGGCCTTGTCTCTGCAACCATATTTCTCACCTCTGTGGAGTGTTTCAGATTGGTGTACTGTTTGAAGTTAAGTCCATTCATCACAGAATCCAAATGATTTTTCTGTGATCTTCCTTTTCCTCTCTTCCCTAAAACCATCCCTTTCAATATGATGGTCAAGAAGTCATTGTGATGTATCATATGGCCAGTGAATTATCTTTCCCTCTTTTACGTGTTAGTTTGTTTCATTTGCTTCCCAGAGACCCACTTACTCGATTTTGTTTCTCTCCGAAATTAATTTTCAGCTGCCTTCTTCACATCCACATTTCGATTGCTTTCAATCATTGTATTTCATATTTCAGTAGGACCGTTGTTTCACAGCCATATAAAACAAAACACTGCAGATGAATGTTTTGACGGATTCTTTCCTAGTTTTAATACTCACCTGCCTGCTTGTCAGATGTTGTTTCTTGTTACTGAAGGCCTGTTTATTGAGGGCAATTCTCCTTCCGATTCCTGTTGTGCACCAATTGTCATGAATGACAATGCTTGCTAAGTAGCAGAACTGACTACATTGTTACATCACCTGTCTTGATGTTTGTTTTTTCATTTATTTTTTCCAATTATTGCATTGGTTTTCAGAATGTTCGATGTCACTTTTACTTCCTTTAGTGTTGATGAAACTTGCTGCATTTTGATGTTAATGCAGTGTCATCTGCAAATCAAGTACACTGGATTTCTTGTCTGTTGATTGTGATGCCTTTGGTCTTTTGCTTAAATTTGGGTATTGCGTCCTCAATGAGTATGTTGAACTGAACAAGTACAGGGATAGTGTGCAACCTTGTCTCACTCCCCTTCTAATCGGTACAGTGTTTACATTGCCATTCATGTCTATATTCCTTCCAGCACTCTGCGATGTCTTAACAGTCAGTTAATCTTTCTCCATTCTCATCATTATCACAGTACTTCTTGCTTTAGGTTTGTAGTGCAGTGATTTTATTATGCTGTGTGCTTTATCTGTTCTTCCTTCTATTACATTATTATCTACACTTCACGTAACTTTCTTCATCCATTCCTCTTTTGTCTCTCAACATATTGTCACAAGGAATTCCTTTATTTGTCTGTATTACATTTGGCTTTCTTCTTTGTTTAGCTTCTTATACTGCTTTCTTTGTTGTATGATTTCTAGTATTTCTGCGGTAGTCTAAGTTTTTTAGTTCTAGTCGCCTATTTCCCAAAGTTCTTTTTACTGTCTAAAGGATTCCTTGTTCCAGAATATCACAGACAATCTCACTGTTATGAGTTGTGTTAGTAACTTTTGTATAATTCCAATTTGTTTGTTCATTTCGCAAATTATTCCTCCCATCCTTTTACATTTGAAATTGCACTTTGCCACCACAAATGTTTGATCAGTGTCTGCTTCATTGTCGGGATAGCTGCAGTTTGATTTGATTTGATTTCTATACGCAGAGTTTACCACTATGTAGTCAGTTTGGTATCTCTGTGGGTAACTGGGATTTTTCCATGTATATCTTCTTCTCAAAGATGTGTTAATTATTACCATATCTTACTGTTCACAAAAACCTAGTTGCCTTTCACCTCGGTTTTCTCTTTCCTGGTCCGAAGTTTCCTGTTCCTATTCTGTCTGATTTTCAGCCAAATATAGCATTGAAATCTCCCATAATGAGCATATTGTCCTTGTCATCCATTGATATCATTAGATCTTCAATACACTCTTAATAGTTTTTGAACCGTGTCTTCTCCACTGCTCTATGTTGAAAAGTGCATGTGTATAATAGTCATCTCCTGAGGCATTGTTTTAATCTTCACCACCAATATCGCATACAAGGTGTGTTCCATAAGTAATGCGACCAAATTCATAAAAAATCATTTATTGAATATATTTGTACAAATAATCAAAAATTTTCAAAATAGCACCCTCTTGCGTCGATACACTTCTGGAGGCGGTGTTTCCATGTGTGGAAGGCATTCTGAAATGCCTTTTCTGGAATGTCCTTTAGAGCTGATGTAACATGTGCCTGGATGCCAAGTCAGCAGGAGCCAGGTCAGGACTGTAGGGAGGCTGGGGAATCAATGGGGTCTTGGTCGTGGCCAGGAAGTCGTTGACAATGAAGGTGCTGTGACTTGGCACGTTGTCGTGGTGAACTTTCCACATGTCCTTGATGTCACTTCGGCAGCACGAGACCCTCCTTTTCAGCCTTTTGAGCACTTCCAAGTAGAAAGCTGAGTTCACTGTAGTCCCGGTAGGTACGGATTCGTGCTGGACAATGCCTCTGACGTCAAAGAAGACAATGAGCATGGTTTTGATCCTGGAATTGCTCATGCATGCCTTCTTGGGATGGGGCGATGATGGAGTGTCCCACTCTGAACTCTGCCTTTTTTGTCTCAGGGTCATACTCAAAAATCCACGACTCATCACCAGTGATAACTGAGTTTAAAAAATGAGGATCATTTTCATACATTTCCAACATTTTCATACATTTTCAACATTTTTGTGTTCGTAGGTCAACACTTTTGGGACGAGTTTGGCACACACCTTTCTCATGTTCAAATCTTCGGTCAAAATGCGGAAAACGGTTGTTTTTGACATGTTTAGAGTTTGTGCTATCAATTGAAGGCTCATCCGTCTGTCAGAGTTCAAACAATCGCGGCCACCCGTCACATTTTCGTTGACTCGTGTGGTTGATGGCCGTCCACTGCGAGGTTCATCGGTGATCTCCTCTCGGCCCTCCATGAACAACAAATATGATAGCGTACCATTGCTCTACAGAATGATCCATTGTGCCGTGTTACATAAACTCAAAACGGGGTTGACGGAAACGCACGTCCTGACTCTCCAGCAGCTCGTAGCCGAATGAGACAAAGAGTGTTTTGAAGCTAACACACCCCTCCACTTATCCCAGCCGGTTACAACTCGCTGTGGTGTACCGTTGCGTTGTAAAAAAATTGGTCACATTGCTTGTGGAACGCACTATGTAGTCATGAGCTATGGTACGTACAGTGGGCATAGTGGTTAGTATCACTGGCTTGCATGCTGTGGGTCACCAGTTCAAACCTGAGCACCAGAAATTGTTTATATAGTATTTATCACTTCTTGAAGGTTCTTGAAAAATCTTATGTTTGTAGTGTGTGTATATCTCAGATATACGATGGTTATATAAATAGTGGCATTCCGGAACATTCAATGTTTGTGAAAATAACTGCACTTTCCATCCAGATTACTTCTTTCTGTTCTGGCTGTACGTTGGCGAGATAGTGGCCTTGAAGTTTGATCCCATACATCAGGAGATATTAGAGAATGTTGAAGAAGTGGTGTATTGTACTTAAGAACCAATGTCTGCCACAGCCTAATGTGCCAAGAAGAATGGACTCTTCCAACTTGAACTTAAATGCCGCAGCCATCAAATGAGGACTCAACACATAGAAAACACAGATCTACATCTACTTCTACATTTATACTCCGCAAGCCACCCAACGGTGTGTGGCGGAGCCAACGTCTACACCAAGCACAATGCACTGCAGAAAAACATATTTGGAGGACAGAGGATAACATTCTGGTGCATTTCTACTGTGGACACCCTGCATATGTTGAATGGAACTCCAGAGAAGGAAGGCTAGTTTTGGATTACTAATGCACTGCCAGCCGTCAGCCATCACAACACCTGTATTCATGCCAGCCAACTGCAGATGATTACAGCTGACCTGTGGAACAAAGCAGGTTGCCTTATCTTGTGTGAGGTCATTCTCCAACATGCCATAGCCTTTCTCCATTGCCGTACTGAGGTACCAACCACGCGCCTAGCTGCTGACTTAAGGAAAACTAAGTGAGGTGACTATCGATGGCTGCCACAGGTACAAATTCTCCATGGATTACAGTCACCAGGATATGAGGAAATCTCATTGACATCATCATCGACAGCCAACTTGTCCAGACACTAGTCGACTCAGATGCTTCCTTTTATGTAATCTCAGCTGCTTATCATTGTTAAGTAAAGAAGACTATGTCTCATAAAACAAAAGCAATTGTGCTGAAGGTCACGAATGGAAAATATATCCAGCCGACAGGAACCTGTATTGCAAGAATAACTACGAGTGACAGAACACACCTCTTTGATTTTGCCGTTTTAACAGAATGTAGTCATAATAGTATTCTCAGATGGGACTTCTTGCAGACACCATAGCTGTTGTAGACTGTGCATGATCAGTGGTCCAGATTGATGAAGCTGTTCAAACAAGCACACAAAACAAAGATGGTTTGTGGTGGTTGTTTGACCGTGAAGACACTATTACCAACCGTCATAGATGAGATGAATTCCAGTTGTCAATTGAGATATTCAGTTAAACTGTGGAGCTACTCAGGATCATGAAAGGAATCTATATGCCAGCGATGATCATAAGCATTGTAGGTGGTCAGGGAGAACTTTGGATCTCTAATTGTCATAAGCAGCCGCAACTCATCCCTGAAGGTAACTGCATAAGGACAGCCGAACCAGTTCAAGATGGACAGCTTAGTGTCGGATGAAGAACCAAGCCCTACTACTACTACTACTACTACTACTACTATAGACAATGCAAGGGAGGAAGCTGTTATTAGATTGCCAATAGGATCTGGCCTGACTGAGGAGCCCACCAAAGCAGTGCCGACTGCTGAATTTCCTTGTAGAAGACGTGAAGATCTTTGATTGGGGAAAAGTTTTCCAGTTGAGATTAGTAATATCACGTTGTGACATCAACCACAAGATGACAACTGTCTACAGTCCACAGTTGGATGATCTTACAGAACCCTTTCATAAGGCATTGGCAAATACGCTCTCAGTGGACATTGATGTCGAACAGAGAGATTGGTGTACAATACTGCCAGTTGTTAGATTCACGCGCAACACAGTGAACCAAGACACTACAAGCTCCACACCATTCTTTCTGCTCCATTGTTGTGAGGTGGAAATGACAATGGATATACTGTTCCTGTTTCAGTCAGACGATACTCAGGATGACTACACTAAACACCAGGAGAAAGACTGAGAGCGCGGGAATGCTGATCACTGGCCAATAAGATACAGCCCGAGAGACTTGTTATGTTTTTTTTACAACTCTGTGGAAATTTGGACTATCAGAAAAGCTACTAAAGCATTAGTTTGGGCTGTATTATCATATCATTGATCACTAGCTGGGTGTCACATGTGAAGGTCAGGGTTGTGACCTTCATGAAGACAAAATTGCAGAGACATCGTCCATGTCCTCCATATGAAACTCCATTACAGTCCAGAGGCACAGATCAACGATAGGAGGTTCAAGGTAAGTGGACACCCACTCGATGTTTGTGAAGCTTCGATGGGCAGGGCTACGTTTGTTGCTCATCATATTGCAGAGGATGTAGCAGCATGGCCAAAACATGAGGATCCACCATTGCCACCATGCAAAGGACTGCTGACAAGATCTAGATCCAGAGTGCTTCAGTTGGCTCCAATGAAAACTTCTATGGTGTTAGTAACAAATTTGCTTTCAGTGCTAAATGTTGTATTTCATTGACAACCCTGTTTTTGGTTGGTTGATTGGTTGATTTGGGGGAGGGGACCAAACAGTGAGGTCATCTGTCCCATCGGATTAGGGAATTATGGGCAAGGAACTCAGCTGTGCCCTTTCAAAGGAACCATCCTGGCATTTGCTTGCAGCGATTTAGGGAAATCATGGGAACCTAAATCAGGATGGCCAGACGTGGATTTGAATCGTCGTCCTCCCGAATGTGAGTCCAGTGTGCTAACCACTGTGCCACCTCACTCGGTCCCTGATTTTGGATTTGAACTTCAGTGTGGTTTTGACTTGACACTCTCATTTACATGAAATGTGTTCTCAATCTTGTTTGCCCATTTACTTCTGAGAATCGGTCCCACTTCATGCTTAGTAGGGAATGTTCCTCCACTAAATTCTCCTAAATGAATCACCAATAAAATGGACACTTCCTTGCCCTTGTCTTTTGCACAGTCTTAAAATGTCAGTGTCATAAGTTTCCATCTTATAGGCTACACCTCTTCTAACTTTCGCACTGTCATTAGCAATCTGACATTTCAAGTTTCAATTCTTATCTGTCCTTTGCAATAATTTCACCGGCTGTTGACCTGGAAACCTTGCAAATTTGTCTTCCTCTGATGGATCTTTAGTTCCGAAGCTCATAGTCAGTAATCCTGTGTTCAAATAGAGGCAGTTGCCTTGTAGCTCTACAAAGGAAAATAATGCAGTGATTCCCATTGTCTTCTGCATCTTAATGCCTTTGACGAAAATGAGTCTGTTCATTTACTTTTAGGGGTGATTCTTCACCCCAGTGGCAATATGGGCCCTGAAACTTCCATCCACTCATCTATCATCCAAACAGATTGCTGGCTCTTCGTAGAGAATCTGTAGTTTTCTTGGGACACACTCAGTCCCATCGTTTGTCATCTGCCTGCATGCAATAATAATACAGTCAACCTTTGCTGTCTTTCTACTGTGGGGAAGTGAATGTCCGAGTTTCCCCATCATTGAAACTAAGACCAGAAGGACATTACTTAATTCCTCAGGTTGTTAATAGGGGACAGACACAGGGGAATTTTTTAACATAAGAGAGATCTGTCATAGTTATTTGTAGTGTCAATTTAAAATCTTACATGTAGATCCATGCCATAGATTAGGATTTATCACATTGCTAGCTTTGTATATTTGCTTTCTTTGAGATTTTCCAAAGGACAGTTGATAAAACCAGCTATTTAAACCACTCTATTAACATAAGAGCAGTCACAGGTTTTGTGCATCAAAATGCAAAACATTCCAACTTCCACCAAAATTGAGAACAGTTCATCATAAACATAAGATTATCAAGGTCAAATTGAAATATATAGTTTTCAAAATACTTCCACTTTATACAGCAACTGTTGTACACATACTAGAAAAAAGTTCAGTTTTTGTAATTGGTTAAAAAATTAAAAGAAGTTTCAATTTTGTTTTATGTATGCCAAAGTTTTTTAGCTATGAAGGATCTAATCTAATTACGAGTACCCTTCATTAGAATATGATATATATTTTTAAAATATTTGTTGTCAATGCAGATTTGTTTTATTTGGCCTAAGGAGTTAGATCATTCCATCTACTGTTCTTTTCGCAATTTTTCCCTTGACAAATCACAGGTTTTATATGGGATTAATATTTGAGCTGTTATTCTCAGACAAATAAAGGATCTACTAGCAGAAGTTTTCAGAATCCCAAGCTAACGTTTTCAAAGTCCAATACAAATATGTGGAGTCAAGTCGAGAACAACTTGCATCAAGTTTATGCAAAGAAATGTCTATGCTAACTGCTACTTCTCAGAATGGTTATTCCTTGAAGAAGGTTGTTGTAAACAACACATCTCTCTTTCAGACTAACAGCTCAATTCATGGAATCAGTACTAAGAAAAAGAACAATATAAATAAAAGTGTAGTTTCATTAAGTTCTTGGCAACCATAAAATGTTTAGCTTCTAATGAAGTACATTTTAAGATGCATCACAGAGGATTGCCGATCTTAGTGCTACAGCCTAGGGTTCACTCCATAAAGGAGCCCACACCACATAAATCTAAAATGTCTTTGTTTCAGTTTTGTGATGCACGACCCTCTTATAATCATAAAAGATATAGGTGTGGTTATATTATATCATAAAAGATATAGGTGTGGTTATATTGTATTGGCATATTCGGCTGAATTTTTCAGTGCACTACCAATATGAATGAAGTCGGCATTTACTTATCGAACCCTGTGCTCCCTTGCAAAAAGTTCTTAGCGATGCCACATTGAACACGTGACATTAAAGTTGACAATATCACTAAGATTTACAAAGGAATGGTTTCTGGATTTGGGGTATTTCAAAGCTAGTTTGATATTGCGGGAAGCGGATTTCATCCATATCTCATTTTGTCCAAACTGAGACCCATAAAATTTGTAATTTACTCACTATATATCCGGTTACCTGAACTCTCGGACCTGGGAAAACATTTTCAGAGAACTTTGTTTGTTGATGAAATATTTTGGGACATCTACAAGATGTGTTATGTTCCATAGTGTATCACAGATAGCTGACTGACTCGTGATGTTATAGCAAGGTCACATGATCACTGTGGGTGTCATTGTAGGAAATTCAAAAGTCAGTTTAATAATTACAGTATTACAAACTGCTTACGGTCACAACATCATTTTTGAAAAATTGAAATACTGACTTTTTCATGGACATCGTAACATAACCCTACTTTATCAGAACATTACAGAAGTTTGATATTTGCATAGAAGTAGTAATTCCACCAGTGGTTTACTTGGCACCATAACTCAAAACACATCACCACATGCCAGCAGTGAAGTGGGCTTTATTAGATCAATACAAAGATGTCTTGTAATTAAAGTTAATACTTAGCTTGGGTGCAGAATTAACAGATTCTGGGTTCTTATTGTGTAATAGTTAATACACTTTCCTTGCAAGTTGTCATTTAATTTTTTGCAGGTGCAAGACATAGTTACAAATGTTGTCACGACCATAGCTATACTCTGCCAAATGAAAGCAGTTAGAATAATGTGTGGGGTACATAGTCGCACATCTTGTAGGCATCTGTTTAAAAGGTTAGGAATTCTCAAAAAAAAAAAAAAACCTTGTTTCCTGTGCGCATTTCTTGTGCAATTGACTCATTCCACATCATACCGGTTTTTCCATGCTATTGATCAATGGAACACGTAACTAACTAACCAATACACAGACTCCGAATTTTAATAATTTTTTAAATACAAACTATTTAGGAGTAAATAAATAGTGATGACACAAAATATATGTGATAATGTCTTTCGAAATGAAGCTAATATGAAATTACATATAAAGTCTCATTAATATAAGAATAGAAGACCCTGAAGACAGTGCTGAGACCACCTCTCTGCTTTGATGTGCAGTGACATAAGAATGGTTATGTGTGTGTGATTGCAGTGATGTAAATAGATGACCTTGATGTACCTACTTTTGTGACAGGCACTATGGGGAAATTATGGCCAGAAGGTTATTTCCCAACTGCTTTGTTAAGAGAAGCTGGTCCAGTTGGCCTCTAGTTGTCATTTGGCTGTGTCCATTCATATCAGCGACTAGCTGGTTGCAGGTAATGCCTGGATAAAAAGCTGTCTTAATAACTGAAGCAAAGTAGACATATGATTTGACTGCTTTCACAGATGGCCCAGCCTCTGTTGGGATTGAGTATACTAATGTTAAGACTGCATTAGTATGTGTTGACTGGAATAGGTCCTCCACTTGGATATGGACATTGGAATAAGTGATTGGGAGCAAAAGTGGCATCAGGATTGAAAATACACGTTGGAGATTTTGTGATAGGTGAGAATTGTTTTAGGGAGGGTAGTCTCCATCTCAGGATATGATGAAAGATAGTTGAAGTTCAGGGAGATGATGTGGTTCAGCTGTTTGACAAGGCTGCTGGTCTGTTATTGGGGAGGATAAGGGTGCTTTTTTTTGTTAACCTGTGATTTGGAGATATATATGGTGTGTGAGGATACGTAAAGGAGATCTGTTAGTAGATAGGTGAACAGCAAATCATCGGGCTGTTGTGCACTCTAACATGGTTCAGTTATCCACTCTCACAATTTTTGAAGATGATCACGTGCCAAAGGAAACTAAATGTTATGGACAAAGAAGTACAAAATGTAGTGTTCATTTCCCTGTCACATTCATAAGCAACCCAGAAACTAATGACACTGTTGAGGAAGTAAGTTACGATGATTTATGTGGGATGACACCAGCTGAATAAAAATTTGCTGATATGCATATTTAACAATGTTTTTCCTTTAGTTACCAGTACACAAACCTTCAGGACATCCAACAGTGCTCCACAAACTTCAGATACTATTTGAGATACAACTTGCTTAAAAATGCGAAAGAAGTACGGTATAGGTATTTAAATCTCTGAAACGAATCTCTCATTGCTGAAAATGAAGAGTAAAAGCAGGCCTTTGGTTGACCGTAATTACTCTCCTGAAATCTGTCTCCTTTTTTTCCCCCCAAGTTCTTCTCTAGTATGTTTTTGTCCGCCAATGACAATGAAACCTTTCGCTCCATTGGCGTGTACCTCTTCAAGTGTTAATATTGCAGCACCACACATCATTATAGTTTCCTCACCACTAGGCATAACATAGACGACACACAAACTACGTGACATACAATGGCTCAGGTGATGTGTAGAAACTGTAAGAAATGTTTGACACCAGTGAGGACAGATACCAGAAACAGTACTGGAAACACGTTATGATATGCCACAGGAAATATGTTTCCTGTGGCAGTGTGACAAATTTAAATGACTGGTTTGAACCTGTGCCAGGTGAACTAACTTTAGCTTATCATGGTTACTGCTGTAGCCAAATATCTATTAAGTAGTATGGAACGTCAGGTGCATTTCAGCGACATGAAGGGGAAAAAGCTTACACAATGTGCTTTAAGTAAAAGAACATCATCTCAACTTGAAGTATGTCAATTATAGTTATCCAGGTTGTTATGGCATGGCCGGTTGATGAATTCTGTGTTGTTTCCCAACGTTTCGTCCCAGTCTGCGGGAGACATCTTCAGGGGGGTCTGTAGCTCGATGGAAGGTCCAACACACCCACTGGCTCGCTACTGACTGCCGCTAAATTCTGTGTCCATGCGCTCCCACACCGCGGCATGATGTCACGTGTTTTGAAAACGTCAGTGCAATTGGCCGCTGTCCATTGCCGTCGATTGCCGTTGCCATCACCCAGTAGTGGACGGGTGGTACACATCTTCTTTAACACCGGCATCCATATACCGTTTAATTTCGCGCCCTCCTTCTTTCGATTGAAATTATTAAGATGTTTAGCGATTTCGATTGCCTCCCTGTAGAGCCTTTCATAATATCCGCTTGTGGCCGCTAGTACATGCCTCTCCTCGAAACGAATATGATGGTTCCCTGGCTGGAAAGCATGCCTCGCAACAGCTGATCGTTCTGTTTCTCCTCTTCTACAATTGCCCTTGTGCTCTTCCAAACGTCGCCTTCTGAGCTGTACACTTCAATATCATCTTCTTCAGAATCTAAAGTATCTGTATTACCTTCAACAGCAAATCTTCCACGTGAACTTCAGGAATTTGCATTAAAAGAAGATGTAACAAAGGCAGAATTTCTCTGGTGTGTTGAAACAGTTATGACACACAGGTCACTTTGGGGAGCTGAAAAGGATGTTGCTGTATTTACCAGAATGTGTAAAGATAGGGCTATAGCTAATGAGATGCAACTTAAGTGGGATAAGATAGCATACGTCCTTATGTTCAGAATTGCACCTTATTTGATCAACAGTTGCTTGGGTTGCTGATGAAAGCCAGTTACGTATGTTCATGGTTTTGATGACTCTCTGAATAAAGTTATGGAAAGCACATAAATGGACGTGAATACAATATTCTGGAATACAGATAAAGGAGATAACAAGACACTTTACTTTCCCTCTTCTTGGTTGCTTTGGTCGCTCAAGAGCTACTCACCTTTTATCTTCTTTCTCTTCTTTCATTGATGTGATAAAAGACACACCAAAGAGAAAGATTCTCCAGATTTTGATGGATGGGCCAAATGTTAAATGGCTCTTTGTGGGAGTAGTTTAAAGCACATTAAGAAGAGTTGAAACTGTTATATTTTGGTAGCTGTGGGCTTCATTACATGCATAGTGCTTTCAAAGATGCATACAAGGCAACAGTTTGGGACATTGCATTATTTTTGAGAACCTTGTGTAATTTGTTCAAGAATGTTCCAGTCAGGAGAGCATTATATACTTAATATTCAGGCTCCTCTATGTTTCCAAAAACATTTTGTTGTATCACATGGTTGGAGAATTCCTCGGTTGTTCAAGTAGCAATCGATATAACACCAAACATGAAGATATTTCTTGAGGGTGTGGAGAAGGATAAGAATGAACTGTTTAGTGAAAGTTTCATGTTGGTGAGTAAGTTTGTTAATGATCGATTGCTGTGTCCCAAACTTGCTTTTTTCAGGTTGTTAGCCTGCAATATCAAACCTTTCCAAACACAGTTCCAGACAGATGCTCCATTAACTCCATTTCTTTTCACAGCTTTGGTGTCTACAGTACAGACAGTATTAGAACATTTTATGAAGCTGGAGATGTGAGAAAAAGCACTTCAACCAAGTTAGCTGATGCCTAGGAAGAAAAAATATGTTTCCTGAAAAAAAAAAAAAAGAGAGAGAGAGAGAGAGAAATCTAGGTTTTGATACTCATAAAGAAATAAAGAAAATCATTTTGGATGTAAGACCTGTCAATATTCTTAAGTTTCGACAAGAATGCAGGACAAGTCTTCAAACATTCGTCATCAAACTTAATACCAAGTCGCCCTTAAACTACCCATTGATACTCGCTATTAGGTATCTTGACACAGTTTTGATTGTGCCAAATGTTGGCAAAATCATGTCTTGAGAAGCTGCTTTGTATTTTCACAGAAATGAATCACCTAAGTTGAACTGCAGCAGATAATGAAATGTGTGATTTCAGTGACCTGACTTTTCTACCAAATATAACAATACTTTTAAATAATACAATCATTCTGAAAAAAGGGATATCCATAGTGATAAATACCAAAACTTGTCAATTGTATTGAAATTAGTTTCCAGTCTTTCCCATGATGTGCTAAAGTTGAAAGGGGCATTTCTGTTGATAATGAATGCCTCTTCGAAAGCATGAGGGACAAATCTGTTTTTACACATTGGCAAATATATGATGATGCTGTGTGTGGTATAGGAGGCATTGAGAACTTGGATATTCCAAAATTCCTTATTCACAGCAGAAAGAATGCACACTCACATTATATAGAATATTGTGATCAACTCAAAGAACAACATGAAGAGGAACAGAACATTTTAGAAAAATTGAAACTGCCATTGAAGTGAAAGAGTTTGGAAATTGTGGCAAGTGCTACGAAAGAAGCATGGCACTTGAAGAACAAATAAAGGCTTTAAAAATTAGCTGACTGCATTGTGTCAGTGTATTTGTTTCATAAATAGTGAAATTATTCGAAAATTTCCAAAATTTTTTTTTCTCAATCAAATTTCTGAGTAGACATTTTACATGTTTTGAGTTGGGACTTGACTGTTTCAAGAAATTGTAGGGACCTATATGAATGAAACACATATTTTATATGTCTTGTCTAAGCAAACATTATTGCAATTCAAAATAATATTTGAAGTATTCAATATTTTGGCAGAAAATTGAATTACGTTGTATAAGCCTGCTTAATTTTAAATAGATGTCTATCGATTTAATAATTTTGGTTTTGTTTTGAATGGCCTTTTATCACTCTTTTTAATCACTTCATTATAAACCTCCTATAATGTATTTTTTTTCTTGAACTCCTAGGATATATAAAACTTTTAAAAAATTTTGATGGAATTTTCTCATTTTGAGAAGATTGAAGCAGAGATCTGTTTTACTTGCTAAAAACATTCAGCAGCCAAGATCGCATAACTACTTTTTTTATTTAAAACAGCCGCTTTCAATAGACTTTGCTGTCATGTTGTGGACATGGCCATTTGCACAAGGTGCTTTATGTTTTTGATTATTTTATTTATGAAAAATCTTTTATAATGTGCTGATTTTTATCTTCATGACTACATGGCATGAGGTCCAACGTAGAAGAACTTGTGTCGTAACAAAAATATTTTTTAAGGCCTGAAGATAACAGCAAAGTCTGTGAAAACCAGTTGTTTTAAATAAAGAAATATTAATGTGATCTTGGCTGTTAAATGTTTTTGGCAAAAGTATAAAGCTCTATTCCCTTGTGGGTGAAGACCATTTGTTATTAATTTCTGTAGTGGCGATATATAAGAAAGAAATGAATATATTCATCTGTAATTCTCAAGGAATTTTTTTTCCAAGTTTGAGTAGCCACCCTGGTCCAGGTTGAAGGAGGAAGCGTTGTGGTCTGGGGAATGTTCATGGCATTTTCTGGGTGATCTTGTCATTCTGGAAGCCACAGTGCCCCAACACAATTTTGCATCTACTGTTGGAGACCATGTCTATCCCTACATGTAGTTCGATCTTCACCTGACGTGATGGTATCTAGCAGCAGGACAATGCAACATGCCACACAGCTCATACTGTATATGCATGGCCACCAAACTACCCAGTTTTAAACCCAGTCGAGGATCTGTGGGACCACGTCGATCGGCCTGCTAGTGCCATGGATCCTCAACCGGGAAACCTAGTGCAGCTGGGCCTGGCTCTTGAATCAGCATGGCTCCACATCCCTTTTGGTACCTTCCAGAACCTGATTGACACTCTTTCTGCATGTCTGCCCTGCAAAAGGTGGTTATTCAGGTATTTGACAGGTGTTCACGTTAATGTGACAGGACCATATGCATGATGGCAGGTAACATTCTCCAGGCATTCGCCAAGCTCAGACCTTTCCATTGAATCGCCACAGGCTGTAGTGTGGTCCATCATACCAAATCACTTGTTTCCAGACATCCACTGTCCATTTTCATCATTCTTTATACCAGTTCAAGTGTTCTTAGCATTGACTGCAGAAATGTGTGACTTATGCGGAGTTTTTTGGCCATTGGACTCCATTCTTCTTAACTCCCTATGCACTGTCCTTGTGCTAGCTGGACTGCTGGTGTTACTTTGGAACTCATGAGTGATTCCTTCAGATAGTTTCATGTGATTTCTTTCTTTCTTCGTTTTTTTTTTCTTTTTTTTTCTTTCTACAACCACACTCCACAATTCTTGATGGTCCCATTCTGAAGCAGTGCTAAGGTCTCTCTGGTTTTGGTTTAGCTGTGGTTGTTCCTTTGCATTTCCACTTGACAGTCACATCACCCACAGTCAACCTGAGCAGTTATAGAAGGGTTGAAATCTCTGTGACGGATTTGTTACTCAGGTGACATCCAGTGACTAGTCCATGTTTGAAGTCACCGAGCTCTCCTTACCGATACAGTTACTGCTTCTCTACCGACATCAGAGTATTCCCTGCCTCCTTTGATACTGGCAGGTGTTCTTGTCATGACATCTAGTGCTCAATTCTGCAATTCATAGAGGTATTAAGATACTTTTGATAAGATAATGTATTCAGTTAGAGGCTTCGTTCGATGGTGGGTATATGTGTTGAACACAATCTGGAACAGAGTTCCAGGCACTGTATGTTATCCTTTGACAGAAAGGTTTACAATGATTACAATTTACAATTCATAATTTGAGATAGAGAAACTAGGCATTGCTTTAGTACTGCAAACAAATATTGTAGCAGTCTTTTGAATTGGTATCTGTTGAACCCAAAGCCACAAAAGATTTTACGTAGGAGATGCTTTTAATATCCTGTGTCATATTTATAGATCAGTGCTAGTGCTTCTATTGTGAAATATTACACTATAATATACACACCAGTTGACAATCTTGTTTTGGTTGATGATTCTTTTGTTCCAAATCAAATAAAGTGTTGCAGTGTTAATGGTAGGAAGTGTAACAGTCATAATGTTAAAAGACTAGTCTTTGTCAGAGGTATACAGGATGAGATTTGTAAGATGTAACCTTCCTTTTATTCTGTGAATGATTCAAGATATGATACAAGGTTTTTGGTAAACAGTGATGTACAAAATGACAAGTAATTTTGTTACATTATTAATGGTACTACCTTTAATATCAACTGAAATGTCAAACCAAGTACAGTTTTCTAAAATGGAATGATCTACATTTTTAATGTTATTTGAAAGCTATTGGAAAATAGATTACAGTGGTATAACACTCATTAATGTTCACGTTGAAATGTTTTGCCAAAATATGCAAGAAATGAGCTAAAATTAAGAGGCAAGACTGCGAGAATGTGCTGTGGGGTGTAAACACCATGAAACAGGACTCCCTTACAGTAGCTACATGCAGCAAGAACATAGGACCCAGAAGAAATAAATTTTGTCATAGTAGCCACTGTCTACTTTATACAACAACAGCGATGTTTTTTGTGAACAGAACTGAATCCTAACTTTAAGTATATTTTAAGAAACTATTTCACGTTTGTCTGTCATTATATTTAAGCAAACCATTGTTTTGTCGAAGAAGCTACAGTATAGTCACATTGTACTGTTAACTGTGGAGTATTTTGTAAGTACTTGGTTTAGCAGTGTTTACACTGTAACAGCATATTCTGCCTGATTTGCCTCTCATTGTTAGCACATTTCTTAAAGACGTTGCAAAAATTTTCAGAACCATCGTAGCAAGTGTCACATCAATGTATTATCTTCACCAGCTTTCTATTCATGACACACTGCCTGTTGTCTTTTGTCGTGAGTCCTCCAGGTGATATTTGTTTAATGAATTTTATGACTTGTTGTCAGCATGAGTCGATGACCCTCCATTGTTATTGAAAACCTTTGACAATTGCATCCATTGGTGCTTGCAAAATGTCAGAAAAATCGTTACAGAAACATCGGCCGATATTCCCGAGACAAAAGCCAACAGCAATATTAGGTGTAGAAGCATGAAACAGGATTTTGGTTTCAATAATTACATGAACCAGACTGGAAGCCATTTTCGTACATTTTCTTTTCGTACATTTCCATACGGATTGAAGTGTTGTTCAGTGAGTGTGTGTCCCAGTGATGCAAATAGATGATAATAAGATGGAGCCAAGTCTGGAGAATAAGGAAGAAGGTATTAGCGACCATAATGTCATTGTGGCTTCCATGTAATTGGAAGTTACACACACACACAAACACACACACACACACACACACACACACACACACACACACACACACACAATTTTTTTTTTTTTTTTGTAACTTCCAATGACATCGAAGCCACAACGACATTTGGTCGCTAATACCTTCTTCCTTGTTTTCCAGACTTGGCTCCATCTGATATATCATATATATATATAGAAACAACATAGCGTTTTCTTGTTTGGGAAAGCAAATAAAAGTGTTGGTAATGAATATTTTCATAGTCAGCTTCAAGCATTCACTGCGGGACACAAAGATATTGGGCATCTTTGGTTGGAATTTAAAGGTATTGTCCACCACATGCTAGAGAAGTATGTGCTTAGCAAAAATATAGGCGAGGGAAAGGATACATCTTGGTACAACAAACATATTAGGAAGTTGCTGAGAAAGCAGAGAATTTTGCAGTCATTTTAAATGTAATCACTGCCCTGCTGACAAACAGAAATTATGTGAAATGAAAGCAGCTGTCAAAAGGTCAACGAGAGATTCTTTTAGCGAATTTGAAAGCAATGTTTTATCTGCAGGTTCTAGAAATAATCCCAAAAAATTTTGGTCATACGTAAAATCCATGAACGCTACAAATCATTCAATACCTTCTCTTGCTGACAGTATGGGTAATGTAAGAGATCAGGGTGTCAATGACCCGGGACAACCGGGAAAAAGCCGGGAATTTTTTCATCCGGGAGAAAACCGGGAAAAACCCGGGAATTGTTCAGAATTCCGGGAATTTTTCATTGTTTTAGCTTTAAGTTAAATTTTTGTAATTTTGACTGCAGAATTGATTCTCTAGCAAAGAATGTTATTGTATCCTGCTACTGGAGAATGGTACTGCAGCAAGATAATATAAACGAGAGGGAAAAAATAAAACTTTAGTGGCAAAGGAAATGTGCAATTTACAACAACAAAACACCGTGCACGCACAAGCGTCTGCAAATAGCAAAAATATGTCAAAGGCCGTAGGGCGCAGACTGTAATTCTTCGTAACAATAAACTGCTTGCTACGAGCATGATGTCACAACTGTTCACGTTAGGTTCGTTTGACCAATTGCCAGCGGTCTGTTGCGCCTGCGCATTTGACTCACGTATAAGCAGTACCTTCTCCCGCTACTTGAAGTTTGGCGTTAGCTGTATCGGTAGTAGCAGCAAGCAACTAGATGCAAACGAGAAAAATTTTTCTCCCGCGCCCTAGCTGCCAGATTCACGCTTACACAGAGTTGTTGTGGGGAGGGGGTTAACCTCCACGTGACCCGTGTTTATGTGTACAGCACCCAAGTCAAATGAAAACAAAACGGATTTCTGTGGTCGGAAGCTATCAAGTGAATTAAAATAATTCACATAATTTTATTTCCAAGTTTGTAGCAGTCAAGCATTAATCGCCTTGCAGAACAGTGAAGTTAATTTTGCAAGTTTGCTGAAGAAATTTGGCTTTATTAATCTTTCCGCTGAGGCAGCCATTTTATTTGAAACGAAGTGTTTCATTCTACAGTATTGCCTAGTTCCAACTGTTCGCTGAATTTCAAGTGCACGTTATCATCTTCTGCCATATACGGCATTATGCCATAATAAAGAACCAAAAATGAGATCGCAGAGTACTGGTACTCCAAGAAAATTTACATCCCAAAAACCACACTGAAAAGCTTAATATCAGATGGGACCTACTTCATTGTGAATCTGGAAAAAGCCAATTTGCACTCAAGCCGAATTATGGATTTTAGTATAGTTTACGAAATTCCGATGCTCTTTGGAGTACCCTCTGATGCCCTGTTTCTTTTATGGTGTAATGAAGCTCTGTTAGTGCTTTATACACACGAACATGCGGGCTTCCTACACCAATACAGTTGCACACGTACAATAATGAGTGTTTTTCTGGCGCTCTCTGGTAACTGGTAAATCGAACCTATTTCTAACAGTCTCCGGATAGTATTGCGAACGGTGGTTAGAAAAGCGTTACTTTCAAAGTAAATTTCTTTTTACGCAAGATGAATTATGTTACGTGTGAGAAAGTAGGATGGATTTATCACAGAGCGTTCGAAAATGATCAGTTTATATATATATTTTACATGTGAAAACTTAGCTTCTGTTGTAGCGTGTTAATCTTAAGAGACCAAAATTATATGTGAAAGCTTAGCTTTTCTTGTAGATATATGGTACTGTGTACATTAATGTAAACCGTTAAGTTTCCTCTTGCGTGTTCGCGCTATGTAACGAGTGAGCTTGCTATTGGCTGACTATAACACGTGTCCTAAGCTCTGAATAGCTGCTGTCATCGGCTGGCGAGATCTCGTGGCTTGAGATATGACTCGCTTACAAAAGGACATTGCAACCCCGGTTTCAACGCTCCGGAAACTAACGCGTTGGGTTTGGTGCAATTCGAATTTATACTTTCGTAATACGAAAATATGCAGCGTATATGTTGCTGCAAATCAAAGGTCTTTCCAAAACTTCTCTGCCCCGTCTTTTTTTTTTTCCCGGGAACTTCTGCGCGAAGGTATAAAACGTTAACCATTAAAAGGATTGATAAGTTTTACAGTTCCGAGGGAAAATCTACGGAAAACCTACTGTCACTTAGCACAGAAAAAGTGTATTTTCACCCGGGAAAAAGCATATTTTTTAAATGGGATATCCGGGAGAAATCCGGGAATAATCCGGGAATTTTTTTTCCTTGTCCCCGTATACACCCTGCAGATGATGATAAACAGAAGGCTGAAATTCTAAACCTAGCTTTCAAAAACTCGTTTATGGTAGAGGACTGCAGCACTATTCCCCCTTTCAATTATCGAACAAACGCAAGGATACGCCAGGAAGGCATCTGGCCTCGACTCAGTTCCGCACAGACGCTTGCTCCAAAAAGTGCGCGCTTACAGTCTGTCCAATGACATATGCGTTGGACAGAAATTTTCTAACATACAGAGAGCAGTATGTCGTCCGGAATGGGGTGACTTCAACAGAAACAAGTGTAACTTCAGATGTGCCCCAGGGCCGCATAATAGGTCCGCTGCTTTTTACGATATACACAAACGATCTGGTTGATGGTATTGACGGGAGCATTAAACAGTTTGCCGATGATGCTGTAGTCCATAGGAAACTAGTATCGCACGAAAGTTGTGAACAAATCAATCAGGATTTGCTGAAAATAAATGTGTGGTGTAATGATTGGCAGTTGTCTCTCAATATTTGTAAGTGTAACCTACTGTGTATAACAAGGCGAAGATCCCCATTAATGTTTGAGTACAAATTAAATGCCCAGTCCTTGGAAGCGGTAACATCTGTCAAATATCTGGGTGTGACTATTTGAAATGATCTCAAATGGAATGATCAGATTACACAAGTTACGGGCAAGGCGAACTCTAGATTGCGGTTTATTGGTAGAATCCTGAAGCGTTGCAGCCCTTCAACAAAGGAAATTGCTTACAGTATGTTAGTTCATCCAGTCTTAGAACATTGTTCGTCTGTATGGGACCCTTACCAGTTGGGTCTCATTCAAGAGATTGAAAAGGTCCAAAGAAGAGTGGCAAGATTCGTGACTGGTACATTTAGCCATCGCGAGAGTGTTACAAATCTCATAGAAAGTTTGAATTGGGATACACTTGCAGATAGACGCGCTAAACAGAAGAGGCTACTCACTAACTTCCGAAATCTGATCTTTGCTGAGGATATAGAGTATATATTATTACCACCAACTTTCAAATCGCGCAATGATCTCCATTCAAAGATATGGGAAATTAGAGCTCGTACTGAGGCATTCAGACAGTAGTTTTTCCCTTGTGTGATCTGCGAGTGGAACAGGAGGGAGGGGATATGACTTTGACGCGAATTGTGCCCTGCACCACACACCGCTTGGTGGCTAGCGGAGTATATATGTAGATGTAGATATTCTGTGAGTTCCTGTTGAGTTTGGTCATCATCCTCATCCAATAAGGCCCGCAATTCATTGTCTTTGAACTTTTTTGGTGGTTTCCCACGCTTGTTGTTTTTCATGTCAAAATCACCATTTTTGAATTTTTTGAACCACTCCAAACACTGTGTTTTCCGAGATCATGTTTGCCGAAGGCTTCGACAAGCATTTGATGTGATTCTGCAGCATTTTTCTTCAAATGATAACAGAAAACCAATGCTGTGCACAAATCGCAGTTCGTAGGCACAATACTCAACATGTTTATGGATTTGAAATAGATACTGATGTTTGGAACTTGGGTTACTGTGTTTTGACATTCGTCGTCAGCCATTAGAGGAAGCAGATGGCGCTGCAGACACGTTCTCACGGGCCCTACACTGACAGCTAGCACCATCTATAGGGAAATTCCGATTTCATACTTCTACACCTGGTACATCATCTAGTGACCACAAAAATCTCAAATTTTCTGCTTTCTTTTGATTTTAAACTGAGTATGCTGTTCATTTTAAGAAAACCATGATTGCATCAATATATCAGTTGATATAAGAGTTAAAATTATTACTTTCATTAACAAAAATTGTGCACCTGTGTCATTTATGTAGAACCTTTTTTCATTATCTTGAATTGTTAATGAAATAAAATATGTGTTACGTCTTACATGACTTGGCCTTCATGTTTCAGTTATAGTAATGTGTTCCTGTGATACAAAGTTCTTTTTAGTTGAGGAGAAAACTATAGACTTGTATGTCCATTACAGATTATCTTTCCAGGGTTTTTTGTCATGCAGAGTGTGTTATGTATATGTATCACAACACCACTAATGCAGTCTGACAGCTGTTTTACATGTTAAGGGAATTAAAACTGTAATCACTTACGTACCTCCCCTCCGCAAGTGGTGGGAACTTGTGTGAAGTTGCAATGTCTTCTGGATGTTTCACTTTTTTGTCAGGCAGTTTTTTTTCCACATGGATCATATTTTTTTTGTAATTTTGTTCCTACAATATTTAATGAGTAATGGTAAATATATTGCTTCTTATACTGCACTACTTAAAACAAATTTTCAAAGTTGTTGATGGAATATACATTGCCAGAACCCATTATTGGAGCTAATATATTTTGTATTACTAGTAGTTTTGTAGATTTTTCAGGATTTTTTTACATGTGATGGTTTATTTATCAACATAGTCTCTTAAGAATGTAGGTGATTCAGTTGATCTAATGCGTGAAGTCCGTGCCATTTTGCAGCACAACTCCACAGTGCACACACAAAACAAGAATTTCCAGAAGTGGATATGAGTCCTGGTCATTTGAAATCATGATACTAATGAAAGGCAGAGAGAGTCTCCAGATTCCTTGTAAGCTCAGTAATTTGTAGTCACTGTCCACAAGAATAGGTGTACATTTTGTGGTTTATCATGTTAATATTCGTAATCATTATGTATTGGTTCGATGCTTTGTGCTAGTATAATGGGATGCAGGGATAACTGGATGTAGGTGGCAGTTCTTTCTCTGCCGAAGATGGACGCAGGCACAAGAGGAGGTGTTACTGGTGAATTTACATTAACTTCTTTATTAATTTTTTTGCTGTGGACAGACATTAAAGATAAAGATGTGCCCCTCATTTCTGGCACAATTAGGGCTTTCTCTCATAATGTTCCGGCCTGGTAACAGCAGGCAAGGTAGACCAGTGAGTGGTTAACACAGCTGCTTGGGTGATGGTCTGCTGAGTTGGCATAATATGTATGCTGGGTGGCAGTCCAGCACCACATGTGGCCTTCTCCAGCATGAGCAGCTGGTGGCGTCGACAGGCTTTGCAGTAGGTCATGAAGCAGCCCGGAGTCTAACTCAGAACCATTGCCTGCTTGGGTATGGGCAGTCAGGCAGAGGTCCACGAACCGTGGTCGGTGGCGGCATAGTTACGGCAAGACCACAGTTAACACAGACTGGGTGTAGCTAAGTTGCCGAGATGATAGATCAATGGAGTTGGTTCGCGTGGGCTTTAATGCTGCTGCTCCCCACTGCTGACTTCGCAGCTGTGACTGTGTATGTGTGTCATGCCAGATGATCTGTAACAGAGGCCATGGTGGGCTGTCGTAATTGGCTGTAGCATTTCGTGGAGAATGGCCCGACTATGGTACGCATGGTCTGACAAAACGGGTGGTCACTTCTGCTGATCACACAGTTTAGTGGCCATTACTGGATGATTCTGCTTGTGGCCTGATTACTGCTTTGGCTCCACCTTTGGCTCCAAGTACTTTGATAATTTATCATGTTACAATCTCCCCTTCCTAAGGAAAAAAATTACCCTCGTATTTCCATTGATTTACAAGTATTTACACTTCACATTTTTAACTTCACTCAAAGTAACACTTTGTCATTTTCACTATTTACACTTATTTCAAACTAGTGAACACTTGGTTTACACAGGAAGTGTTCGTTCACCATTAATTCTGTCTTTTGTGAGACTGTTTCTCATCGATAATCAGGTTCTGACCTCAATATGTGGGAGGGAGCAGGTATTGGGCTCTCCCCATATCATCTTGAACAAGTATTGTTAATGGCTAACAAGGAGAATACATGTACTTTGGGCTAAAACCTTCCTCAATCTATGGGGAACAAAATTGATCTATGCCAACAGAATGGTAAATGCAGTGCCCTATTGTTTGATGATATTGGCCTACATGAAATTAGTGATTTATGCACTGTCCTTTTGCATCATGTTCTTATACACTGAAGAGCCAGAGAAACTGGTACACCTGCCTAATATTGTGTAGGGCCCCAGCGACCATGCAGAAGTTCCGCGACATGACATGGACTCGACTAATGTCTGAAGTAGTGCTGGAGGGAATTGACACCCTTAATCCTGCAGGGCTGTCCATAAATCCATAAGAGTGCAGGGGGGTGGAGATCTCTTCTGGACAGCACGTTGCATGGCCTCCCAGATATGTGCAATAATGTTCATGTCTGGGGAATCTAGTGGCAGGTCTAAGTGTTTAAACTCAGAAGAGTATTCCTGGAGCCACTCTGTAGCAATTTTGGATGTGTTAGGTGTCACATTGTCCTGCTGGAATTGCCAAAGTCCGTCGGACTGCACAATGGACATGAATGGATGCAGATGAGACAAGATGCTTACATACATGTCACCTGTTGAAGTTGAATCTAGAGGCATCAGGAGTCCCATATCAGTCCAGCTGGACACGTACAACACCATTACAGAGCCTCCACCAGCTTGAACAGTCTCATGCTGCCATGCAGGGTCCATGGATTCATGAGGTTGTCTCCATACCTGTACTCGTCAGTACGCTCGATACAATTTGAAACGAGACTCGTCCGACCAGACCACATTTTTCCAGTAATCAACACTCCAATGTCAGTGTTGACGGGCCCAGGCGAGGCATAAAGCTTTGTGTTGGGCAGTCATCAAGGGTACACAAGCGAGCCTTCAGCTCTGAAAGTCCATATTGATGATGTTTTGTTGAATGGTACGCATGCTGACACTTGTTGATGGCACAGCATTGAAAACTGCAGCAATTTGTATTTGTAGAAGGATTGCAGTTCTGTCACATTGAACACCCCGCCCCTCCCCTCCCTCCCAGGGGCTTGTCACTCTTTGGCAGGTTTGTGCTTGACCACCACAGGGCCCCAGCCTTTGCAGCATTTTTTCCCTTCTGTGCTGCATGTCTATCCTCTTTTTTATACTTTTTCCCCTCCCTTGGGGAACATGTCTGAGGTATTATTGGGAATGTCTTGCATTCTGTCGCTGACGAACGAACAGTCTCACCTTTGTTTTTTGCTCCCTTTTCCTTTCCTTGTTTCCCTTCTCCTCTTGTTCCTCTGCTTCGTTGTTTGAGGATACTCTTTCATCATCTTCCTCCCTGTGCACTCTTGAAGGCTGGCCCACGCGGCTGACGTGTAACAGGTGACTGGGTAATGCGTAATTCCCAGTCCCAGGTCGACAGGTAGGGTTCGCATGTACCCCCTGGTACAGGCCAGGCCCAGGGAGGGGCGATTGTGTGAGCTGTAACCTTCTCAAATTGCCAATTGGTCCCTCTGTCAGGTGTTCTGGAGGTGTGACGTGGGGTGTGAATAATCTCCCAAGGCGGGTGCGCTCCCTTGTGAAGGGGCCCCAAGTTGGAAGGATCGAACCATCAGAGACGCTGGCAATCATGGGGGATTTCATCGTGGTGAGTCAATCATCTTCCCACTCAACATCCACAAAACGTAAATGTAATGAGGCTAATGATGCAAAGACCCTTCCCGCTGCCCCATGGTTCCTTGTGGTCTCACGTACTGAAGATTGTCAGTCCTTTTCCACGGTAAATCCGTTTATTATTCAGAAAGGTGTAGATGCAATTGATGGCCCTGCGAAATCCTGCTCTTGTTTACGGAATGGCACTTTGCTTTTGGAGACCACTTCTGATTCTTAAGCACAGCAACTGCTTGCTGCCTCACTTCTCCATGGTTACCCTGTTCACGTCGAGGCCCATAGTACTTTGAATTGTTCCCGTGGTGTAATTTACATCATGCTGCTCGACGGTCTAACTGAGGCCAAAATCCAATCTTACCTCTCTGATCAGGGTGTCATTGCTGTCCATCATGTAATGAAAAAGGTAGATTCCTCCTTAGTGCCCACCTGCACTTTCTTTCTCACCAAGCTCAAAGCAGGCTATGAACTTATCACCGTCTGGCTGTACATTCCGAATCCGATGCGCTGCTGATAGTGTCATCATTTCAACCATACTAGAACATCTTGTCAACACCCAGCCACATGTGTCACATGTGGTGGGGATGCGCACGAGGACGATTGTCCACCTCCTCCTCCCCGCTGCAACTGCAATGGCGGCCATGCTGCCTCCTCTCAGGATTATCCAGTGTATCTTGATGAGCAAGCTGTTCAAGAGATTGCTGCATGAAGAACATGCCCACGCAGACATGCGACCTCCAATTCAGCTCTGAGGTTGTGAAATTGCAGTCTCAAGGTAGCATTGCCATCCCCCCGTCCAGCTGTGCAACAAGCAGTCAAACTCTCGCCTCAAGAGGTGAAGCCACCAGCTACACAACCGGCAGGCTGGAAAGGATAGAAGGAGTACTCTCATGAAGACTTCCTCCGTCCCTTCAGCCAAACAACACCCAAGCCTTCATCAAACCGGAAAGACTCGAAGTATTCCACCAAAGGCAAACAGTCTTCTCCTTTGCCACTTCAAATCTCCTCTCCAATGGTGTTGCCATGTGGTACCTCAGCACGTGTCGCCAGTGCGCACCAACAACCGGTTTTCAGTGTTGGACTTCACAGACTGACTGCACAAGCAAGCTGATGCTTCTGTGGACCCCATGGAGCAGGATCCTCCTCCTTCTGTGTCCTGTAGTAGCACCTTTCCCCAGCTGTCGCTCGGCATTGGCTGAGGTGACACCCCCTACATCTCTTCATCATCATGATTCTCCTCCAATGGAACATTTGTGGCCTTCGGTCCCACAAAGAGTACTTATGGCTGCTTTTAGTGTCGCAGTGTCCCCTTGTACTCTGCCTTCGGGAAACGAAATTGCACCCTCACAACCGCTTTGAGCTTTCACATTTCTTACCAATTCGTTTTGATCTTCCCCCTGAGGTTGGCATTCCATGTCATGGGGGCGTCATGCTGCTCATACGGGATGTCATTCATAGTCAACCCATCTCCCTGACTACCAATCTTGAAGCTTTTGCAGTTCGCCTTTACCTTCCCCACCTGACCCTCTGTACCATTTACGTCCCTCCATCGTTCGCTGTCACCAGGATAGACTTACTTCAGCTTATTGGGCAGCTACTTCCCGTCATTTTGCTACTTGGTGACTTTAATGTGCATTGTCCCCTTTGGGGTTCTCCCAGGACCTGTCAGAGAGGTGGCCTCTTGGCTGATCTTCTTAACCAACTTAACCTCTTCTGCCCTAACACTGGAGCAACCACTTTCCTTTCCGACTCCTCACACACCTATTCCCATTTGGACCTCTCCTTGTGCACTGCCCAGCTTGCCCCTTGTCTTGAGTGGTCCATTCTTTCTAACACCTACTCGAGCGACCATTTCCCGTGTGCTCTCTGTTTGCTGACTCCTACCTCATCCACGTGCATGCCTAAATGGCAGCTTTCTAAGGCTGACTGGCAGCTTTACTCCTCCCAGGTGACCTTCGAAGAACGAGATTTCCCCAGTTGTGATTACCAGGTGGAATATCTCCTAAACGTTACACTTACTGCTGCAGAATGTTCCATCCCCCGCACCACTTCCGCTTTAATACGTCTGTCCCAGTCCCTTGGTGGACTGAGGCATGCCGCGACGCAATTCGTGCACGGAGACG
This sequence comes from Schistocerca nitens, assembly GCF_023898315.1. Taxonomy (NCBI): domain Eukaryota; kingdom Metazoa; phylum Arthropoda; class Insecta; order Orthoptera; family Acrididae; genus Schistocerca; species Schistocerca nitens. The sequence goes on along the minus strand of NC_064616.1, from coordinate 232,347,775 downwards.
TGCTCTCTGCGTTTTTAACTGCCACCCTACGCAGGCAAACAGCCTTCATTATAAACAGATGCATGCAAAGTGTCATTGCCTTCTTCGGGATAGCAAAAGAGCTAGCTGGATTTCATTTACTAGTTCTTTTAAGTTCCACACCTTCCTCTGTCATGTGGGCCAACCTCCGACAGCTCTCTGGAACCAAGATCTATTCCACAATTTTCGGCCCGACAGTAGTTGAAGATGTGATTGTGAACCCTATTGCTATCTCCAACACCTTTGGCCGCCATTTTGCGGAAGTTTGGAGCTCTTCCCACTATCACCCTGCCTTCCTCCATCGGTAATGAGTGGAGGAGGTTTGGGTGATAACCTTCTCTTCTCCGAATCGTGAGTGCTACAATGTCGCCTTTACTATGAGGGAGCTAGATCATGCTCTCAATTCATCCCGATCCTCCACCCCAGGGCCAGACACCATCCACATTCAGATGTTCCAGCACCTTTCTCTTGCGGGCTTTCTGCTTAATGCGTACAACCGCATATGGGCAGAGGGCACATTTCCTGGACACTGGCGTGAAGCCACCATCATACCCATACCTAAGCCCGATAAGGACAAAAACCATCCTTCTAGCTACTGCCCCATCTCTCTTACCAGCTGCGTTTGCAAGGTGATGGAACATATGATTCATGTCTGGCTGATGTGGTGTGGTGGCTCGAGTCTTGCCATTTACTAAAGAATGCACAGTGTGGATTTCATGCGTGGCGTTCTGCAGTTGACCATCTCATTACTTTGTCCACCCATGTCATGAATTGTTTTTTTGGAGAAGGCCTACGACACGTGCTGGAGAACTGGCATCCTTCGTACTCTTGATACCTGGGGCTTCCATGGGCACCTGCCCTGTTTACTTTGGGCATTTTTACAAGACCGAGTTTTCAAGGTGCATGTGGGATCTGCCTTGTCGGACACCTTTATCCACGAAAATGGTGTGGCTCAGGCTTGCGTCCCGAGCGTTGTCCTCTTTCCTATTGCCATTAACCCTATAATGACCTGTCTCCCACTGGGCATCTCCAGCTCCCTTTTTGTTGACGATTTTGCCGTCTATTGCAGTTCTCCATGGACATGTCTCACTGAGCGGCATCTTCAGTGCTGTCTTGACCGTCTTTACTCCTGGAGCATTGACAATGGCTTTCACTATTCCACTGACAAAACTGACCGTATGAATTTCTGGCAGTGCAAATGGTTTCTTCCATTACCTCTCCATCTTGGGCCTGTTGCCCTTCGGTTTATTGAAACTACAAAGTTCCGGGGACTCATGCTCGATAGGAAACTCTCTTGGTCCTCCCATGTATCTTACCTGGCAGTCCTCAATGGTACTTCCTGGGTTGCCAGTCGAACCACCCTCCTCCGTTTGTACCGGTCCCTTGGCCGTTCTAAACTCAACTATGGGTGCTTTGTTTATGCGTCTGCATGCCCATTCCTCTTATGCCATCCAAACACTATCCACCATCGTGGCATGCCTTTGGCCACGGGTGCCTTTTACTTTAGCTCGGTTGAGATTCTGTATGCTGAAGGTGCTGAACTACCACTGTCCTACTGCCGTGACTTTCTCCTCAGCAGGTATGCATGCCATTTGTCTGCCATGTTTGGCCACTCATCCTATGCTTCCTTCTTTGGTGATTCCTTTGATCATGAGTATGGGGGGTGTTCCTCTTCTCTGTTACCTCCTAGAGTCCACTTTCAGCACTTGCTATGGCGGCTTAACTTCACACTGCCTGCAACTTTCCCGCTGGGTGTGAACCCGTCACCAACTTGGCTTTGTGAAGCGGACCGTGTGTTAAACTTGGCCTTCATTCGCTTCCCAAGGATACTAATCTAGCATCAGTCTATCGCTTTCAGTTTAGTGACCTTCACATGGGACTTTGCGATAGTACCTTTGTACACACTGATGGCTCTTGGACTGACCGTGGGGTCGGGTGTGGGTTCGTCATTGGCACCTGTGTCTTTCGATATCGGCTTCCGGCACACTCCTCAGTATTTACAGCCGAGCTCTTCGCCCTGCATCAGGCCATGGAGTACATCCGGCGACACAGGCTTTTCAATTGTGTCCTCTGCTCAGACTCACTCACTACCCTTCAAAGTCTATGTGCTCTGTACACTGCCCATCCCTTAGTGTAGTGGGTCCAGGAAAACTGTCACTTGCTCACTCTTGGTGGGAGCCAGTGTCATGTTTCTGTAGGTTCCTGGTCATGTCGGTCTGCCAGGAAATGAGGCTGCTGACGCTGTTGCCAAGGCTGCAGTCCTCGTACCTCAGTGCGGGTGTACTTCTATTCCCTCTGATGATTTTTGTGTTGCCGTATGTCAGGAGGTGGTGTCTCTTTGGCATTGCCAATGGTCCTCCCTCCATGGGAATAAACTTCGGCTTATTAAGCCTCTCCCAGCACCTTGGACGACCTCCTCATGGCCCTTGCGCCGGGAGGAGATTATTTTAACTTGGCTGTGTATTGGGCACTGCCTTTTTAGCGATCGTCATTTGCTAAGTGGAGCTACCCCACCACTTTGTACATATTGCGCCCAAATTTTAATTGCCCGACACTTCCTGATGACCTGCCCCCTTTTTTTTTAACCATTTACGTTCCAGCTTGCGTTTGCCGCCTGATTTATCAGCCGTTTTAGCGAATGACACGTGGGCTGTCGGCCATTTAATTTTTAGTTTTGGACCTCCGTTTCTGTATGGTGTCTTTTTTAGTCCTTTTTCCATGTGCTTGTTTTTAGCTACCTTCTCTTCTGTCAATTGGGACTGACGTATAGTCATTTAACTCCTCTCTGTATTCGTGTCCTATAGTTCTGACTAGGGCGCGTATGACCCCAGTTGTTTTTTGTGCCCTAAAACAAAACAAAACAAAACAAAACCAAAACAAAACAAACATTGAATGATCCTCTCCAGTCATTATCAGTCCTGTACTTGCAGGATCTTTTTCCGGCTGCAGCGATGTCTGAGATTTGGTGTTTTACCAGATTCCTGATACTCATGGTACACTCGTGAAATAGTTGTATGGGAAAATCCCACTTCATTGCAGCCTCGGAGATGCTGTGTCCCATTGCTTGTGCGCCGACTATAACACCACGTTCAAACTCTCTTAAATCGTGATAACCTGCAATTGTAGCAGCAGTAACCGATGTAACAAGTGCGCCAGACACTTTTTGCCTTATATAGGCGTTGCCGACTGCAGTGCTGTATCCTGCCTGTTTACATATCTCTGTGTTTGAATATGCATGCCTATACTAGATTCTTCGGGGCTTCAGTGTATTTTAGTAAACGTTTATTTAAAACAGTAGGAGATCCATAGTAACCTTTTTTTGGCCACGGTCTGAAGACATAGTGACTATCTGAACTTCCATAACCTTGTACCCTATCCATTCTTTATTAATTCTTTAAAAATTCCTCTTGCTCTGTGAGATTTGTGTGTGATAACGCTGACCAAACTACAGGTGCTGAACCAGCTCCACCTATGCTGTACAGTAATCCTTTCCACATATCGTGCAGTATGTGATAGATTTTCCTATTATGTCCCTTTGTTTTGCTTGGTCAGCTGTTGTTGGTGGCTCTGCGACTTTCATGAACATCATTTCGCGATGGAGCTGAATCTGTTTAATTGATTATGTCACATCTAATGACCATTTTGAATCTGTGTCGTATCTCAGCATTTTTGCTGTTTTGGGACAATGCTACATGATATGAAAACAGTAAAACCTAACCAGTCAATACTGTAGTGACTCTCCATTCTTGTTTTTATTTGTTGGCACTGTACCATGGCTTAAACGTATCTCAACAAATTAAGTAGAACTTGTTAGCTATTTTCTCAGGGGGAGGGGGGTTACATTTTCCCAGATTACATCTGATGTTCTTGACTCATCCATGACTCTAAATCTGACACGATGCCTATCTCTGAATGTTAATATACACATTAATCCAATTGTCCTCACTCATCCTGAAGTATATACTCCATACAGTTTGTATTTGCAATGGAAACCTTATGCCTGTCCTGACTTATCCTTATCCAAAAGTTTCCCACGTCCAGTAAGGCACCTCTCGGTACTGGCTGGCAAACTGTCTTTTGTCAATGTACCCAACAAATTATGGACTATGACTCAGTGCACGCAGTGGAGTGTCCAGCTGAACTGCCCCATGTGCATGTTACATGAGTTTATGGTTTGGCCCACAGTCCCTTGCAGACCACTACAACAATATATAACCCCAAGATTATGGTAAAAGGAGGGAAAAATCAAAACTAAAGCTGTAGGGAATCTCATGAGTGAATAAAATCCAGCCTGCTACTTATATATCTTACTGTACCAGATGTTTCTTAAGCACTCTCGAATTCTATCCATCCCCTTCCCCTTCAGTAAGGTGCTGCTACAGAACCATGGAACTGGAAGCTGTCTTCTGAGTGTCCCACTTCATCTTCAGCAATCCTTTTGACACCAATTACAATGGGATGTAGAAAAGGCTGGGTGTGGGTGGCAGTTCTCTGGCAAAGATAGATGCACATACAGCAGGAGAAGATCCTAGTGAGATTACAGTAACTCCTTTATTACTTAGGTAGACAGAAGAAGCAGCTAACATGTCCTGTGGGGCTAGTGGCTGGGGGCGTCGACAAGCATTGCAGTACATCGTGGTACTACTCAGAGTATAACTCAGAACCATCAACTGGAGAGTGGCGGCAGGTGGCTGACAGACTCTGGTGTTGATGAGCGGTATCATAGAGGTGATGGCAGAGTGCTGGTTGCCATGGGATGGGCGGTCAGGTGGAGATCTGTGGATCCCAACCCGGTGGCAGTATAGTTACGGTGAAGATTCCAAGGCTGTGGCTGACCCGAATTGGGTGCAGCTACATTGCCCAGCTGGTCGACTGATTACTAACTGAAATTTCCTGGGAGATTAAAACTGTGTGCCAGACTGAGACTTTAATTAAGGACCTTTGCCTTTCGCAGGCAAATGCTCTACTGACTGACCTACCCAAGCGTGATTCATGGCCTGTTCTCACAGCTTTTTTTCTGCCAGTACCTCATATCCTACCTTCCGAACTTTATAGAAGCTCTCCTGCAAAACTTGCAAGACTAGCACTTCTGGAAGAAAGGATATTGTGGAGATATAGCTAAGCCACACCCTGGCATATGTTTCCAGAGTGAAATTTTCACTCTACACGGGGTATGCACTTAAATGAAACTTCCTGGTATAGCAAGTACCCACAAAAGACAAAGATCCCAAGTTCAAGTCTCGGTCCGGCGGACAGTTTTAATCTGCCAGGAAGTTCCATATCAGTGCTCACTCCAGTGCAGAGCGAAAATTTCATTCTGGAAACATCCCCCCAGGCTGTGGCTAAGCCGTGTCTCCGCAATATCCTTTCTTCTAGAAGTGCTAGGCTTGCAAGTTTCACAGGGAATCTTACGTGAAGTTTGGAAGGTAGCAGATGAGGTACTGGTGGAAGTAAAGCTGTGATGACAGCCCATGAGATGTGATTGGGTAGCTCAAACAGTAGAGAACTTGGCAGTGAAAGACAGAGGTCCTGGTTTCGAGTCTCAGTCAGGCACACAGTTTTTATCTGCCAGGAAGTTTCATATCAGCACACACCATCTGAAGAGTGAAAATTTCATTCTGAATGACAAGCTGATTTGGGTGACTTTACATGCTGCAGCTCTCTGCTGATATTGTGGTTGTAGCTGCGTAAGGGTGTCACGTCAAACAATATGGAGCAGATGTAATTACTGGTTGTCATATCTGGCAGCATGTCTGGGCTGTAGTACCTTATGGAGATGGGCTCGGCAATGGTATGTGTGATCTGATGACAACCAGTTCAGCTTCCGCAGATTGCACAGTTCAGTGATTGGTGCTAACTGTCCCTGGTTTGGCCTGATTACCATTACTGCACCATTTTTGTTTCCAAGTACTGTCATAATTTATCCCATTACACTAGGGGCTTACAGTATACTTTAGTTACATAAATCTGCATATCACTAGTTCAGATTTAAAGCTAACAGTGATCAAGTGGTCATTCTCCACTGGATTTCTTAGATTTTGAAAGTGCATGTGAATTTTTGATGAAAACAAAATGCTTAAATGACATATTAATTTTCCTCCTAGCGTTGCTGCTATTGCAACAGAGGTGGTGCAACTGTGTATTGCTGTGGAAACACTTGTAAAAAGGTTTTCCATCTGCCTTGTGGACTTAAAGAACAATCCTTCCATGAGTTCTATGGACGTTTTCGGTAAGCAAACATTTTAAGTGTAGATTTGTGTTTGAGGTTGTGATAAGAATTTTAAATAAAATACTTGTTACCTTAGTGCATCAACATTTTGTATTCGTTTTTTTCTTCTCTGGATTATGCTAAATGTGGAAAGATTGAGCTCTACTGAAATGTATTTGTTAGGTGGTTTGTAGAACTGCATGATTTATTTATTGCACAAAAGTGAGCAATAAGAATAATACATTTTGTTCACATGCAGTCATCGTCTAGTAGTTAGCTCTTCAAGGACTTAGGCATTTTAACTGCCCTGTCACAATACATGTATTCGCCAATGAAATTTGTCATAAGTAAGTACAATTTTAGAAGAACAATGATGTCCATACCTACAATACTACAGGAAAAAATTACCTTTATTACTCATTATTAGAGCTATCAGTGGCTTAGAAAGTAGTTAAATATGCTGTGACAAAAATTTTTGATCCTTCACCCAGTAACATAAATGAATCATTCAAATGATCCATGAAACATGTAACTAACTAGCTATATACTTATTAATAGTATGTTGTTGCTATTTGTATTGGAGTATCACACAAAAGTAATGGTATCAGAAAACAACTACCTTTGTTATACTGTCTGGAACTTTGGTTATTATGTTCTTTCCATAGTTGTTGCAAATTATATGTTATGTGCATTCAACCCAAATTTTACCATAGACGCATAGCCAGTGTCTACGTTGTGTGTGGAGTAAGCAAATGTAGATATTCTAACAGAAGATTTGGTCTGTGCTTGCAATTTCCCATTGGTATAAAAGTGGTTAGGTCATTACTGACATATCATCACGTAGGTGCCCAGCCCAACAGTACCCCTCCTCGAGAGGACTGACACTTTTTATGATGACCTAAGCTATGGAAACAGCACCCAGCATTACACAGTACCGAAAACTAACAACCATGTCACCCTTGCATGATTTGTCCCAGATGGCACGAAAACCGCTATTACTGTTACCTCCCAACCAGACTATCGCAGAGTTTTTTTTTCACTTGGCACTTGCCTTGGCACTTTGTTTCCCTCTGCCCTTGAAACAGCTACCCTTCATTTGCTTTTCGTCCATTATCTAGCTCCTAGATGCGACTATATTACTGGGTAATCCTACCCAGACGTATGGATAACATCAAGGCCCCACATCCCGTGAAGTTCTTGATCAGTAACTAACAAATACAGAGGTGACAGTAGATCTCTTGAGATGTTCACCACATCGGTGTGGGCGTGGAGGGGCTCCACCTCTTTGACAAGCTATAGATACAAAAATTAATAGGGATAATGCAAGAGTAGGTCTAATAATGAATAAGGAAATACGAATGTGTTTAAGCTACTATGAACAGCATAATGAACTCTTTTTCTTAGTTAAGGTAGCCACTAGCCAACACCCTCCTTAGTAGTTTATATGCCAATTGGCCCTGCAGATGATGAAGAGATTGAAAGGATGTATGATGAAATAAAAGAAGCTATTCAGATAGTTAAGAGAGAGGAAAATTTACTTATGATGAGGGACTGAAATTTGGTGGTAGGAAAAGAAAGAGAAGGAAAAATAGTAGAAGAATGTGGGCTGCTGGAGAGGAATCCACACTGTAGAATTCTGCACAGTGCATATCTTAATCATTGCTAACATTTTAAGAACCATGATAGGTAGTCAAGACCTGGAGACAAGACAAGGTTTCAGACTGATCATACAGGGTGTCACACTCAAACCTCCTTGATTTCAAAGACCCAGGAAAAAAAACCACAGTAGATATGACAATGAAAAATGCACCACATTGTAGAGCATCTCAAAGAATTAATTTATTTATCATCAATACACCTCTACTTGTGAACCATTTGTAGCACGAAGAATATCGAGCCTATATTCAGTTTCTTGCCAAGTTCTTTGTAACATTTCCTCTGTTGTTGTTGCAATTGCATTAGTTATATGATGTCGCAATGTAGGAATATTGTCCACTATGGTCACATAGATGCGGTCCTTCACAAATCCCCACATGAAGAAATCAAGCAGTGTAATGTCGGATGAATGTAGTGGCCAGGTAATGGGTCCTCCACGCCTGATCCAATGATTGGGGAATTTCCTATCCAGGAACTTGCGAACAGCTGTTGACCAATGCGGCGGAGCTCCATCTTGTTGAAAAATGATGATGGGTTGTGAGTCTTGTATATGAGGGTACACAAACTGCTCCAACATGTCCAGATATACTGACCCATTCCCTGTTTGTTAAGCAAAGAAGAACGGCCCAACAATCCTGTCATGCATTAGCCCGCACCAGACATTTAGTTTAGGGCTATCACAAACATGTTCAATGACAATGTGCAGGTTTTGTGAACCCCAGATTTGAACTTTATGCCTATTAACCCTTCCTGATGAAAGGTTGCCTCATCTGAGAATAAATTCCTGGAAACTGGCATCCATATCAATACGCTGCAGCATATCCACAGCAAATTGTTGTGAGCATGGTTTGTCGTTTGGCATCAGATTTTGCATAATTTTCACTTTGTAAGCACACATACGAAGACACTTGTGAACTACATGATGCAATCTTGATCAAGGTACATCAAGTTGCCTAGATGCTTGACAAATTGACTTACGTGGGCTTCTGAGAAACATTTGTCTGATGTCCTCCACCGTCTTTTCTGAAACTCCGTAACGTGCACTGCCAGAATGTTTCAGAACACTTCCTGTTGCTAGAAACTTCCTATACCATTCCTTAATTGTTTTTACATCGGGTGGATCACATTCATACGCACGATGATAATTTCTTTGCACAGTAATCTGCGATTTTGTTTCTGCAAACCACACTACTACTTGTGCGTGGTGCTGTGGAGTTGCCATTTTCACTTTGTGCGACCATGCTGCACTCTGGCGGCAATACTTGGAACTTCTGACATGGAAATATAAATTCTTTGAGATGCTCTACAATGTGTTGCATTTTTCATTGTTGTATCTACTGTGGTTTTTCTCTCCTGGCTCCTTGAAATCAGGGAGGTTTGAGTGGGACACCCTGTATAATGGTAAGACAGAGATTTCGGAACCAGATTTTAAAGTGTACGACATTTTGAGGTGAAGATTATTAGTTGTGAACTGTAGATTAAAATTGTAGAAATTGCAGAAAAGGTAGGAAATTAAGGAGAGGGGTCCCGGACAAGACGAAACAACCAAAGGTTGTCTGAGAGTTTCATAGGTAGCAATAGGCGACGATTTACTGACACGGGAAAGGAGTACAATAGAAGATGAATGGGTAGCATTGAGAGAAGAAATAGTGAAGGCAGTACAAGATAAAATAGGTAAAATGATGAGACAAACTAGAAATCTGTGCATATCACAGAAGGTGTTGAATGTGATTGCTGAAAGGAGAAAATATCAAAATGCAACAAAGAAGCTGGCAAAAGGGAATGCACTGACAGAAAGAACAAAATGGCAGAAGGACAAATGCACGGCTGTTAGAAGCCTTTAGGAGAATTAGAGAGACCTTTGTAAATAACAAAAGAAGTTGTATGATTATCAAAATTTCAGGTGGAAAACCAGTACTAGACAAATAAGGGAAAGGTGGAAGGAGTATAGAGGGGCTATGCAAACAGGGTGTATATGCCCTGGAAAATCTGGGAAAAACCCAGGAATTTTTTCATCTGGGAGAAGTCCAGGTAAAGCCTGGAATTTTTTTTGAATTCCAGATATTTTTCATTGTTTTAGTTTTCAGATAATTTTTTGTAATTTTGACTGGTAAGAACTGATACTGTAACAGCTACTGCAGAATAATACTACAGCAATAAAACATAAACAGGAGAATAACACCAAAATAAAATTTAGTTTCAAAGTGCGCCATTTACAACAACAAGACATATTACACACAAAAGCGTCTGCTAATTGCAAAATATGTCAAAGACTATGCAGTACTTAATAACGACAAACTGCTTTTCATGAGTCTTTCTCGTATGCCTCATTTTGGTGAACGTGATGTCACAAATGTTTAGATTTCTAATAGGTCACGAGAAAGTATTGCAAATGATGATTTCAGAAGTGTTAATTTCAAAGTAAATTTCATTTTCACAAGGTAAATTGTTATGTGTGAGAACGTATAATGAGCTTTGTAAATGACAGAGTGTTAGACTCTCATTCAAAACTGAACACTGAGGACCAGCCACTTAGAAAAATTTCAGGCTCAGAAGCTATTTATCCCATTATTTAAAATTTTACTGGCACCATTCGTGCTTGATATACCTTAAAAAGTTAACACACACAAAAAAATACAAATTGTGGAGGCTAGTTTTTCATATTTATTTTAGTTCCTTCATAGATTACAAATTATGCAATAACGATGGCAAAAAGCATCTTTCAGAAAAAAAGTGTGATGTGACTTCTTGAACAATTTCACGTGTTACTGGTTTTACTATGGGGCTTGACAGAATATGTATCTGTAACCCACAAAAAGTCCGGTGCACAGGAGTGAAACTTATAATCATGCTGCTGCTGCTGCTGCAGTTTAAGCTGGTGCTCTTATGATCCTGCCTAGCCACACCCTTGGAAAAACAGCAAATATTTTTTGACCATCAATATTATTTGAGAAACCTTAGCTTTTTGTGTGGTTATACTTTGTATTAATTTAAGCCATAAACCTTTTCTAATAGTGTGTCTGCACTGCTTAACAGTTTTGGTTGACTACATCACACTTCCTATGCTGTGGATATCTGCTGTCATTGGCTGGCGAGATCACGTGACATGAGCTATGATTGGCTGACAAAAGCGCATCACAATCACGGTTCCAGTGCTTTGGAAGCTACCATGGTGTAATTGGTGGAATTCATGTTTATAATTTCGTAATACGAAAATGTGCAGTGCACATGTTACTGTGCATCAAAGATCTTTTCAAAATGCATTGCGTTTTCTGGGTTCTTTTCCTAAAGTGCTGGAAAGTTCTGTCTCAGTTTATAAATCCTTCAGTACTCAAAGGATTGACAATTTTACAGCTCTGAGGGAAAGTATATTGTTACTTCACAACGAAAAAGTTTATTTTCACCCGAGAAAGCGTATTCTTTACTGGGAAATACGAGAATTATTTTTCCCCTCTTGTGTGCGTATACGCTCTGTACAAAGGAAATGAACTTGAAGGCAATATTATCGAAAGAGAGAAGGAAGTAGGTGAAGATGAGATGGGAGCTCTGATTCTGTCAGAAGAATTAGAGCACTGAAGGACCTAAGTCAAAACAACGCTCCTGGGGTAGGTGACATTCCCTCAAAGCTACTGATATCCTTGGGAGAGCCAGCCATGATAAAACTACTCATCTCATGTGCTAGATGTATGAGATAGGAAATACCTTCAGCCTTCAAGAAGAATGTAATAATTCCAATTATAAAGAAAGCCAATGCTGACAGGTGTGCTAATACCAAACTATCCATTTAATAAGTTGTACAATACCCAAACGAATTATTTATGGAAAACTGGAAAAACAGGTAGAAGATAACCTTGGGGAAGATCAGTTTGGTTTCCAGAGAAATGTATCAACATGTAAGGCACTACTGACCCTATGACCTACCTTAGAAGATAAGTTAAAGAAAGGTGAACCTACGTTTATAGAATTTATAGACTTAGAGAAAGCTTTTGACAATGCTGCCTGGAATACACCCTTTGAAATTCTGAAGGTAGCAGGAGTAAAATGCAGGAAGCAGAAGGTTATTAACAATTTGTACAGAAAACAGATGGCAGAGTTGAGGGGCATGAAAGGGAAGCAGTGGTTCAGAAAGGGATGAGACAGGGTTATAACCAATCTGCATGGTATTCAATCTGTACAATGAGCAAGCTGCGAAGGAAAGAAGGAGAAATGTAGAGAAGGAATTAAAGGTCAGAGAGAAGAAATAAAAAGTTTGAAGTTTGCTAATGACATTGCAATTCAATCAGCGATGGCAAAGGACATGGAAGAGCAGTTGAACAGAATGAACAGTATATTAAAAGAAGGATGTAAGATGAACATCAACTGCCGTGTCCCGGCACAGGTCCTGGATACCAATATAGAGCTGCTTGAGCCTGCGTGGCGCAATTGGGACGTTGACGACAATTATGGGTTTGTGGTTCCCTTTAACTAGCCTTAATTACGGAGGTGAGAGGGAGTAGAATCTCCTGGACTGTCTAAGGGCGTGTAGGAGGTGTAGATACATTAGACAATACTTTCAATAGGTAGCGGGTACAAGGGGGGAATTGGCAGCACTGAACTGTCAAAACAGTAAGGTGAGATTTCTCCTTTAACACAATTTATTGAACTAATATCACAAAGGACATGTGAAGTGTCAGACCCTTCCCCTTACTCTGTACACTTCTATAGATTCAGCCAGAATCTCCACTTCTCACTCCATGTCGGAAACGACTACTCACGAGAACTACCACCTTTGAATTCACTCTTCGTTTAAATAATGGACCCTTGTCCTATCTCACAGGAGACAGTGGCTTGTTACTTCTATTGCTGAAACTAATTGTAGAGGCTACTTTAAACAGAGACAAACTGTCCCTGTTCAAAATTATTCCAATGCAAAACTTCTACTTAACTGACAGTTGTAGTTGCGTCCACCAGAGCATCACCGTCTTCTCGTAGTTGCAGTTCCTATAGACTCATCAGTAGTGGTTGCTACCTTCTCGATGCTGCCGGGCCTCGTCTGCTTGTGTCCTCTTCAGCTTCTGCGATGACTCTGCTTCTTGCTGCTCGTGGATGCCATTAAATACCCATTTTGAAGGTCTAACCTGCTCGGATGCAGTCCTTGCATCCGCTTTCTCTAACTTATTTTTTGGTCTTCCTGGACATTTCGTCGCTGTGGACCTATATTCGTTTCGATATGTCCGGCAGAGTCCCGGGGCGGAAAGTTCCTTCTCGCCCTCCAAGGTCTGAGAGACGCGCTGTTTGTGTCCTCGACGTGTTTACTAGCTCAGGCTATTTGTAGTGTGTGACACTTTCCCTTCTGTGTCTGTGGAACTTCGGGTTTCACTGCGCGGTGTCCGCGTAAGAAATACTGGCTGAACCTTTACATTATGAATAGCTATGTCATTTTGTTAATTAAATCCTCTGGGGACCTGACACAACAAAGTCAAAACAAGTGTAATAGAATATAGTTTAATTGAATCAGGTGTTGCTGAGGGTATTAGATTTGCAATTAGTCATTAAAAGTAGTAGATGAGTTTAGTTATGAGCAGTAAAATAGCTGATGATGGCCAAAGTAGGGAGGATATAAAATTTAGACTGGCAGTGGCAAGAAATGTGTTTCTGAAAAAGAGAAATTTGTTAACATCAAACAGAAATTCATGTTAGGCAATCTTTTCGGAAGATGAAACTTCATGGCAGATTAAAACTGTGTTCCGGACTGAGACTTGAACTCGGGACATTTGCTTTTCGCGGGCAAGTGCTCTACCAAGTGAGATACCCAAGCACGACTCACGCCCCGTCCTCACAGCTCCACTTCTGCCAGTATCTCATCTCCTACCTTCCAAACTTTACAGAAGCTCTCCTGCAAACGTTGCAGAAGTAGTACTCCTGAAAGAAAGGATATTGCAGAGACATGGCTTAGCCACAGCCTGGGGGATGTTTCCAGAATGAGATTTTCACTCTGCAGTGGAGTGTGTGCTGATATGAAACTTCCTGGCAGATTTAAACTGTGTGCTGGACCGAGACTTGAACTCGGGACCTTTGACTTTCACGGGCAAGTGCTCTACAAACTGAGCTACCAAGCATGACTCACACCCCGTCCTCACAGTTTTAATCTGCCAGGAAGTTTCATATCAGTGCACATTACGCTGCAGAGTGAAAATCTCAATCTGGAAACATCCCCCAGGCTGTGGCTAAGCCATGTCTCCGCAATATCCTTTCTTTCAGGAGTGCTAGTTCTGCAAGGCTCACAGGAGAGCTTCTGTAAAGTTTGGGAGGTAGGAGATGAGATACTGGCAGAAGTGGAGCTGTGAGGGTGGGGCGTGTGTTGTGCTTGGGTAGCTCAGTTGGTAGAGCACTTGCCCACGAAAGGCAAACGTCGCGAGTTCGAGTCTCGGTCCGGCACACAGTTTTAATCTGCCAGGAAGTTTTATATCAGCGCACACTCTTCTGCAGAGTGAAAATCTCATTCTTTTCGAAAGATATTTGTCTAGAGTGTAGCCTTGTATGGACGTGAAATGTGGAGGATAAATACACTCCTGGAAATGGAAAAAAGAACACATTGACACCGGTGTGTCAGACCCACCATACTTGCTCCGGACACTGCGAGAGGGCTGTACAAGCAATGATCACACGCACGGCACAGCGGACACACCAGGAACCGCGGTGTTGGCCGTAGAATGGCGCTAGCTGCGCAGCATTTGTGCACCGCCGCCGTCAGTGTCAGCCAGTTTGCCGTGGCATACGGAGCTCCATCGCAGTCTTTAACACTGGTAGCATGACGCGACAGCGTGGACGTGAACCGTATGTGCAGTTGACGGACTTTGAGCGAGGGCGTATAGTGGGCATGCGGGAGGCCGGGTGGACGTACCGCCGAATTGCTCAACACGTGGGGCGTGAGGTCTCCACAGTACATCGATGTTGTCGCCAGTGGTCGGCGGAAGGTGCACGTGCCCGTCGACCTGGGACCGGACCGCAGCGACGCACGGATGCACGCCAAGACCGTAGGATCCTACGCAGTGCCGTAGGGGACCGCACCGCCACTTCCCAGCAAATTAGGGACACTGTTGCTCCTGGGGTATCGGCGAGGACCATTCGCAACCGTCTCCATGAAGCTGGGCTACGGTCCTGCACACCGTTAGGCCGTCTTCCGCTCAGGCCCCAACATCGTGCAGCCCGCCTCCAGTGGTGTCGCGACAGGCGTGAATGGAGGGACGAATGGAGACGTGTCGTCTTCAGCGATGAGAGTCGCTTCTGCCTTGGTGCCAATGATGGTCATATGCGTGTTTGGCGCCGTGCAGGTGAGCGCCACAATCAGGACTGCATACGACCGAGGCACACAGGGCCAACACCCGGCATCATGGTGTGGGGAGCGATCTCCTACACTGGCCGTACACCACTGGTGATCGTCGAGGGGACACTGAATAGTGCACGGTACATCCAAACCGTCATCGAACCCATCGTTGTACCATTCCTAGACCGGCAAGGGAACTTGCTGTTCCAACAGGACAATGCACGTCCGCATGTATCCCGTGCCACCCAACGTGCTCTAGAAGGTGTAAGTCAACTACCCTGGCCAGCAAGATCTCCGGATCTGTCCCCCATTGAGCATGTTTGGGACTGGATGAAGCGTCGTCTCACGCGGTCTGCACGTCCAGCACGAACGCTGGTCCAACTGAGGCGCCAGGTGGAAATGGCATGGCAAGCCGTTCCACAGGACTACATCCAGCATCTCTACGATCGTCTCCATGGGAGAATAGCAGCCTGCATTGCTGCGAAAGGTGGATATACACTGTACTAGTGCCGACATTGTGCATGCTCTGTTGCCTGTGTCTATGTGCCTGTGGTTCTGTCAGTGTGATCATGTGATGTATCTGACCCCAGGAATGTGTCAATAAAGTTTCCCCTTCCTGGGACAATGAATTCACGGTGTTCTTATTTCAATTTCTAGGAGTGTAGTTCAGACAAGAAGAGAAATGTGGTGCTACAGAAGATTGCTGAAAATTAAATGGGTAAATGCATAAATTCTAAATAAAATTGGGGAGAAAACATATTTGTAGCATAACTTGATTAAAAGAAGAGATCACTTGAAAGGACACAATCTGAAACATCAAGGAAGCACCCATTTGGTACTGGAGGGAAGTGTGGAGAGTATAAATTATAGAGGGAGACCAAGAGATGTAGACAGATTCAGCTGGATGTAGGGTGAAGTGGTTATTCAGATGTAGGTTGCAGTAGTTATTTGGAGCCGAGGCTTGCACAGGGGAGAGTAGTGTGGAGAACAGCATCAAACCAGTCTTTGGACTGAACACAACAACAACAACAATTACAGCAACAAATATGTTAACTGGGTCAAAGGATCGAATGGGGAGACTGCATACACAGGAATGAAATTGAGAATAGATAGTGAAATGGGAAAGATGGCTGCTTAACCCTCGAGCAGGCGTGCCGATTTTCGTAACACGAGCAGGCACGCGGTGCACTTTGTACACATGTAGTCAAAACCTGTCGTAATGCTACCAAGGGAAACATATATGAGCTAAATCACAGTTTAATTTTAGTTGATTTAAACAACAATACAAGAAACATATATTACTCCGCTAATTAACTATTTGATTAAACAAATAAGAAACTTTCATATTATTCTATTGCCACAGTTGACGTATCACTCTATTCCAACACTTTTTTAAGCGCATACAGAACAAAAACATTCTTTCATTCTAATATAAAAGGGCAAAGGCTTTATATATTGAAGAAATATCACTTATCACAAAGTCCCTTCTATCTACACAGTTAATTGTTTTGCACATTTTCGAAAAATGCTTTACACTTCTCACATGTATGCACTGTTTTTACATGTCCTTTGCAAACAAAGCTATGGCATAGTTCCATGTTATGGTAGTAGATGTGTTTCTTGCTCGTCCACATGTTACACGCTGACCTCGCCGGCCGGAGTGGCCGTGCGGTTCTAGGCGCTTCAGTCTGGAGCCGAGCAACCGCTACGGTCGCAGGTTTGAATCCTGCCTCAGGCATGGATGTGTGTGATGTTCTTAGGTTTAAGTAGTTCTAAGTTCTAGGGGACTGATGACCACAGCAGTTAAGTCCCATAGTGCTCAGAGCCATTTGAACACCGACCTCTTTTTCTTTGTGGTAGGCTCCTCAGTTCTTTCAACACATTGATCTTTGTATTTCAGGAGGCAAGTTGCACTGTCGGCAGGAAGTGGAGGAATATTAGCTCTTTCCACTAGTTGAGGCTTCATAAGAGAAAGTGCTAAATCTTTCAAGAAAATACTTCTCTTCTTTTTTGGATTTGCCTCATTTGTATGAAAAATTATTTGAGCATTGATTCCTGCTATATCTATTAGAGCATAGAGTACAACCAATGGCCATCTTCTTGTCATCTGTGAGACAGAATACGCACCTCCCAGTTGATCGACTGTGTTGACTCCTCCCTTTGTTATATTGTAATCCATAACTGTCTCTGGTTTACCTGTAACTGTGCCAACGGTTCCAAACTCATTCGAGGTTGAAAGTAATTCAACTGCCTTGTTTTGTTTCAGCACGTACAAAACTAGCTTTTTATCATTCTGAAAACCAAATAAAGAGGGGTGGATAGCCCTACATGTCCCACGTAAAAATTCTTGTGGGATCTCGCGTTTGTTTTTTCTCAACGTGCTGATGCATGTTAGTCGCTTTTTCAAAATGGAGTTGGCTAAGGAATAGATAGTGAACCAATAGTCCACTGTAACGTTTCTTCCCGAGCCTTCAGTGTGAGTAACTAGCCTTCCTACAATATCACAGGTAGAATTAGAAACATCATATGGTCCTTTAGGTTGTTAGTCACAATATACTTCTGTATTACTAGTTAAGAATGTTTTAGCATCTGCTGAAACAAAAATTGAATGTATATGTTTGTGTATTTTATGATTTCATCAATCTTTTCCAGGCTAAGTATTGTCCATAAAGCCTCTGTTTCACTTATGACCTCTCTGGCAACACATGTAGACCCAGGGAATCTTTCACAATTTTCTTTCTTTTTGTTTTCCAAGTCACATTAGGACATATTTTATTCCATTTATACATTTGGTCCCTCCAATAAAAAGAGCATCAGTGGAGAGCAACTCTTCACGGTCATCATCTGAATTGTGGACTCAATCAGAATCAGAATCATGGTCATTTTGTGTGATAAATTCCTCTTCTTAAGAGTCGTCATCGTTTTCGTTGTCTGGTACAGAGTTGAACTCTGGGTCCTTGTTGAGTAACCAATCGAGCTCGATGTCTGTCAGCTTTGATATCGCCCTGCACAGTGATTCACTCGCTTGTTACATGTTATCTTTTGATTCAATTAAAAAGAAACAAAATAAAAGTGAAAGGAAAATTACTTACATGACCGGGCACATGGCGCACTTTGTACACTAAAATGACACACTCTCAGTTGATTTTAAATTACTGTAGCTCACGTGAACCTATGACAGCACAACTTCTCACTGGGCCATCTGAAACAATAATGCAGGAATAGGTAGGGGGCTTGCTATTGTAAAACAAAAAATGGAACCGTGCACGACAATGCTATTTGCAGTTGGCGCACTTTATACGCAGGGGCGCTCGCTTGAGGGTTAAATATTTGTAAGCTGCAATTGACTATAAATATTTTTCCTGGTTTTCTCTTCTAACATACTGCATGTTTCTGGTCAACTCACCTATCTCAACAAAGTTTCTGCCTCATTAATCTCCCAGCTACTTCATTGGATACCAATAGGGTTGTGGAATGCAGTCACTCATTCAATACTTTCTTGATTTTTCACTTTGAGTACTGTACACATTTCAGTACTAGTTCTGCCCACTTAGTGTGTCATTCTCAGTAATAGGTTCATGTCAGTAACAATAATTCTCTTGACACCGTCTTTCTTCTGGGCTTGCTGGAGGATGATGTGTGTTTCGCTCCTTCCCTTGCTAGAAATTCATTTTAGGCTATTGGCACATATTGTTTATCATTAACTGAAAAGAGCCACTTTTGTTCAGCGGTGTAGTAAAATAATGGCCTCTCAGACATCTGGTCACTGTTTAAATAGTGGCACACCTTATTGGGTACAACTTGGCCAATCTGGACCAATATTTTAATGTTACAAATACTTGAGCTACACCTTGTCATGAGGCAGTGGAGTGAAAAAATCCACAGCCACTAATCCCATATACCTCACATGTTATAAGATTCAATTCAGTGGAATAACTTTCAGTTTATGACATACACTGCACATATGCAGAGTTATTTTGAAATGGCGACTCACATTCTTGAAATAATAATACTTACTTACATATACAAAGCATTTTTTATTTGCGTAAAGCAGTTTGGGCTGCTGCCAAGATAGGGTACTGCCCTCCTCCTTCTCCCCCTCCCTATCCATTAACGGATGTTGGTGACCACAAGATGCATCTTTATTCTGTGTACTGTATTTATGCAATTATAAGATAAAGATTTTTTCCCAAACTCATCTTTCAAAAAGTACAGGATCATCTTATATTTGCAGGTTAAACAGTTGCTGCTGAAGTTAACTTTTTTTCATTGTTTAATAGAGTATATAGTGGTCATCTTAAATTCGCAGCCAAAGCTTTGGCTGTTGAGGTCATGTGTAGATTTATTTTGCAGCATTTAGAAGTGAAGGGTTTGGCGAATGATACTCACGTTCGAACAGGCTCAATTTCCCGATACGCCAAAGCAGTCAATGTAGTATCGATGTTGCTAGAACAATCATGTGACATGTGACTTCCGTGATGCTAGTTGAAGGGATACACAAGAAACTATGATCTAGCCAGTACAACAATTGACTGGTCTGCTTGAAATTTGACAATTTTGTGAAACACAAGAGGAAATAGCATTAAGTTCTATTATCTTGCAAACTTTTGTTGTATTTCAACAGGTTTGCTATAAAAGTTCTCATACATGATTGGATACTGTGTACAAACATTAATGCTGCTTTTTGAATGAAGGTAACATTCAAACCCAAAAATGTTGTCATTCAAAAAACATTGTTTGAGTCTGAACCAGATTTGTATTTTATTTGATTGTGAGAGACTGTAATGATTTACTGCATAGGTTGAAAATGAGAAATTCAATCGTGTTGACATATTAGAATACTGAGTATAAATGTTACCAGCATGTAATCAGCTTTATAACATGAAGATGACATTGAGGTGAAACAAGAACAGAAATTAATCCAGAATGAAATGTCTAACAAACGAAATAAATGATATTAAACTTTAGTTATTGTCGAGAGAATAAATTACAGGGGCAAGACCTGTTGTGGAGATACTACCAACATATGTCAGTGGGTGGTGGGACGAGTGAAGTTCGGGAATTAGACTGAATCTGGATTTATTTATGTATTAGTTGCTGTTGTTACACATTACTTGGACACTAGAAGATATTGCAGTCCGTATTTCACAGTTGCTCAAGCACAGCACTACAGAAGGTTTGGAGGGGGAACAGTGATACCAGCTTGGCTGAGATCTAGGATGAGTTTGGGGAGGGGAGTAGTGTGCGGGCAACAAATTGTCACGTTGCCAACCTTGGAAATACATACCATGTACTTTGACCTTTTGGGAACATCTACCACATTTAAACTGCAGTTTGCTTGAATCAATTTGTAGTTGGAATTGAATTGACTTAAAAGTTTGACAAACTGAGCAATAGTATTCATTTCCGCAAGAGATGGTGAAAGTCTAGATAAGAGCCGGTGGCTTATGTACTTGTTTCGTGCCACAATGTTGTCAACTCTGACAGCCAAATGTTTGCTGTGATGAAGATACAAAATTTCACAGCTGTGCTAATAAGTTATTGATGATTAAAAGTAGTGATATCACAGATGACAGGATTAGTAAGCAAAAAATGTAGAAAAGAAAACAGTCCACAACTTAATGTAAGCTATTTCTTTTTGTTTATTTTATTTCTCCTTGTATTATCAAAATGTAGACACTCAATAAATGGCATAAATTTAGAATAGGTGTAATGTTAACTTTCTAGGCAGATACTTTATGTCAATGAAACAGTTTGTAATTTTGATTAGTCAGAATATGCTGAAAATAAATTTTTCTCAAGAACACTCCTGAACAAAAGGGGGTCATCTTATAATGAAGGTTGTCTTATAGTCGAGTAAATACGTTAGTGGTTGAACTCCACTTGGAAATACTGTCCAGTACTTTGTTATCTAGCCAAGAAATTCTTCTTCACCCTTTTCTTCTTTCACCTTTGATCTTCCCTTCTGTTATCAACTACAGAAGTATGTATTTGGTATTCTGTAAGCTACATCATAGGTATGCAGTGTATGCAGTTTCTCTTCTTTTAAACCTTGTTAGCATTTCTCAGTGTATGTTTATTCCTTGCACTTCTTCATTGTTAGATATTCTTGCTGCCCATGTCATTTTAAGCATTCTGCAGTAGATCCACATTTCAGAGGCCTCAATGTTCTTTGCTGTTGGCATATTTTGTGACCATCCTTCAGAACCATATAGAAGGATAGACCAGATGAAGCATATTAACAAATTGAACACTTAAGATTTGGGTCTAGGTCTGTACGTGTGAGAATTCTCTTGAATTTTATGAAAAACATGCTGGTGTTCCTTATGCAACATTTGATATATGATCTGTCTTCACAGAGCCATGGGCAAATATACTGAAACTTGTCTACTCTTTGTATTAAGAATCTGTTGAATCAAGATCTGGATCTGTAAAGGAATTGAGCTTTTTCATGAAATCACAAAATGTGTCATTTTGCTGCTGATATTCAGACCTATATTACTACTGTAATCTCCTCCTTCGAAGACGAGTTGTCGAGGATCAGCAGCAGTCATTACTGTATCGTCGTTTTCCACTAATATCAGTGATCCCAAATATTTTGACACCAGAAACTGGTGAAGTAAGGAAACGACTTACATGTACTTCATCCTCAAAATAACTCATATTTATAATATGTACATTACTGTGAGAATCAAGTGCAATATTAATCCTTTTTTATCCTATGTGCCCAACAGTGATTGGTTTACACGGTTATGTATTTTCACTCTTTGGTTTCTCCAACATCTCATTTCACAATTTTTGTCCATCTTGGAATCTAATTAATCTAGGCATACCTCTTGTTCTTTAATACTGTATGTATAGTTTGACCATTACTGTACCGTATTGTCATATAATTATTCCTACTATTCTTAAGACAATCTTGTGAATTCTGATTGAGTCTTGTTGTTCGAATTCCTATTCTGCCGTGGATGGGAATACTCTCCCGAATTTCCTTTCCCTTTCACTGGTGTTTTATTTTCACTTGCTAATTGAACATCATTTAATCTGCACTGCTGTCCTGTGACTCTGAGGAAACTACGAAACTCGCAATAAAATGGAATCAGTAGTAGTAGTAGTAGTAGTAGTAGTAGTAGTAGTAGTGTATTTTGGGTCTGTAGATGAATGTGTTAGGCCCACTCCCTCCTCCCCATCTATTATAGGAGATACACGAAGGCTGTATGCTCTTACACATTGATTTTATAATTTCATTTTCAAACACAATGGAAGCTTTGTTTTGAACAAATTATTTGGTTTATGAAATGCATTTTAGGCCATGTTTTCTCTCCTGTTTGTTATATTTGCTGTCCACCCAGACATTGTCTTCGACTGCCCGAAATATGAGGGCTATCCACAAAGTACATTACGTTTTGGAATTAAAAATAAATAAAATATTGGAATTTTTTTTCATTATATGCAGATGAAAGCCACACTTAAATACTACTTTTCTACATAGTTGCCATTTAAATTAAGGAACTTCTTTTGGGACAGAAAAGGTGTGATTTTTGTGGATTTCCTGGAAAGAGGCACTACAATAAACTCTCAAAGGTATTGCCAAACTCTGCACAACCTCAGAAGAGCAATACAAAACAAGTGCAGGGGAAAGTTGGGCTCAAAGATCTTGCTGATTCACGACAACGCCCGGGCCCACACGGCAAATGCCACTCGTAAAGTTCTTGAATCTTTTAAGTGGGAGTTGTTTCCTCATCCGCTGTACAGTCCCGACCTGGCACCGAGCGACTTCCACTTATTCCCAGAAATGAAGAAGTGGTTGGCTATGCAGCGTTTTGATGACGACGCACAGCTTCAAGAAGAGGTAACCATGTGGTTGAAGGCGCAGGCGGCCGAATTTTACGACGAAGGAATTTCCAAGCTCGTCCATCGTTACGATAAGTGCCTTAATTTAAATGGCAACTATGTAGAAAAGTAGTATTTAAGTGTGGCTTTCATCTGTATATAATAAAAAAAATTTCCAATACTTTGTTTATTTTTAATTCCAAAACGTAATGTACTTTGTGGATAGCCGTCATTTAAAACTCGTCAGTTGGTTCTTTGACTTCATTGTTAACTTGTTCTGTTTCCTTTTCAGTATTTGTGCTATACACATTTTAATCATTATGTAACTGATTTCCAGTCTTACTTTCATACTTGCACTATGAAGTTCTTCCATTCATTGTTGTAGTTTATCTGCGATGGAGGCACACGGTACAGTGTCATCATCAACATATAGGTGGTTCAGGTATGATCTATTAAGATTGAGCCCTCCATTTCTATAGTTTGATGATCTGAAAACTTCTTCTGCAGCTGCTGAGAATAGTTTTGAGGATATGAATCCTCCTCACCTGACGCCTCTTTCAATCTTTTAATTTATCTCTGTCTTGAAGCCGAAGTGGTATTGACATATATATTCTTCATTAAGCCCTCATAGGTTGAGCTGCCACTATGAATCCCCTGGTAGCTGAGTGGTCAGCGTGACGGAATGTCAATGCTAAGGGCCCGGGTTCGATTCCCGGCTGGGTCGGAGATTTTCTCCGCTCAGAGACTGGGTGTTGTGTTGTCCTAATCATCATCATTTCATCCCCATCGATGCGCAAGTCATCAAAATGGCGTCAAATCGAAAGACTGGCACCAGGCGAATGGTCTGCCTGACGGGAGGCCCTAGTCACACGACATTATTATATTATATATTTGAAAGAAAGTCAAAAGCTTTATCAAAATATATTGCTCTGACATAAAGCGCTAACTTATACACATTGCTCCACTCTGTAATTTTGTTCACAATTTGCAAGTGGTCCGTTGTACTAAATCCATTACTAAATCCAACTTGTTCCTTGCCTGAATAACATCTAATATTTTTTCTATGCATTTGGTGATAATTTTAGTGAATACCTTCTACAGTACTGGTAGGTCTATAAGTCAGTATGGTTCTGTCTTGTCTGTCTGCTTTCTTCTAATGGATAATAATTTTAGGGGGGGGGGTGCCAATTTCATATTCTTGAGGGGGAAAAACCTTGTTTCACAAAACACCTAGCATCCAGCATGTTGGTATATTGATTGTCTATATGATTTTTAAACGTATCCCTGCTGTTTTTTTAATATTTTTGAACACATACTAAGTTGATTTATGAAAGAATCATAAGTTGAATGCGTGCATAGTGTACGTGATGTGTCCTCGTCACATCTAGAAATAAACTTTCCTGCGGACAAAAGGGGACAGGGTTATATGAGCTGAGTGGAGTAAAGCCGAACGGATGATGCCAGTTGCTGTGTGATTATGTGGTTGATTGGGCTTGCGAATGATCAGCGTTGTTATAATTATTAGTGAAACCCATAGGTTCTGACTACCAGTGTGGAAATAAATGACTAACAGGAATAACAGGTAAGAAAGATTACATATTATCTTCTCGGTGTATCCAAGAAAATGAAATTTTGACAGCAAATTTTTGGCCAGATCGCTAGACTAGTAAATACCAGTTGCACAGTATCTGGCTAGCTGCTGCTTAAATTCTATTCTGGAAGTAGCACAGAAAACATGTTGTACGAACATGTAACAATGCAACCAGAGAATTATCGCAGTATAACTAAACTGGTGATTCTGGCAGAGTTACTGAATTTAATCGGCGAATAAGTTTTGAGAATGGCAGAAACAGTTACAAAATTAGTGATGACAAGATTGTTTGTTAGAACAATTTTGTTAGGAGGGCGAAGAAACGGCGACATCACAGAAATTATGGAAGAATATGACGATTCAGAATTTATATAAAAATTTTGTACTACTTTTTGATCTCATGCATGAGAAACTGGAGCATATGAATGAAATGTAGAACTATTTCCTAACATAGAGCTTTTCGCGTGTAGTAGGCCAAATAGTCATTTGATATTGGTACTTCGTGAATTATAATCTGTTGTGTTCTAAAAATGACCATTTGTGTCAAAACAGTCTCGTTTATTTGGTGTGTCTTACAATTGCTGCAATATTAGAAAGGCATATTTTGTTTTATCTAGAAGACAGGGACAAAACAGATGTAATCAGCTTGTGAAACCACACCAGTCTTGGGTACATTTCTATTAACAGTTTCTTCGGTATTAGACAACTACATTTCAGTTTTTCAAGTAGCAAAACGTTTGACGAATGTTGATGAGGTAATAGATACTTTCGCAGAAAGGAAAGCAGACCGTGTAAAGCTATAGCAAGATCAGAGAGAAAAACAAGGTAGTAGCTAAGCATTGAAGAAATGTGTGCTGTCTTGTTTGTCTCTTGTCTTTACTGGTTTTATGTATCCTATATTTAATTTTATGTCACACAAACGAGCAAGTTATTAGCTAATAGGCAATAAACAGTCCAAATTTTCTGAAGAGTTCTTCTCCCATTTACAAATAATCTCATCCAGCATTAATTGTGAGGTTTTTTCTTTTTCTTTTTAAAAAGAAAGAGGGTCAGGATGTGAGACCGACTGACTGGGAGCAGGAGAGGTACCACAGGACATTTTAATTTCCCCTGTCCTGAATATGGTTCGATAGCACCCATTAAAAAACATACACGTTTCAATTCCACAGAGTGAAATACAGTGACGTGGGATAGAAGAGAACTATGTGAAGAGGCGTGGCAGTGCACTTTGGCACACTTAAGACAAAAAACATGTCTTACATTGCCTCGAACACATTTGTTTTATGTGTCAGTCTCTTCAGAAAGATGCGCGCTACAAAATGAACATATTTTTGAATTTTTGACGCCCTACCTCAAACGCTTGAGGGCGGGGGGGGGGGGGGGGTCGCCGCTATCTAGTATGGCTGTGATTCGGAAATATTGTAGATCTGGGGCTGATGCACAGAGCAGCCTGAGTTGTAGCGGGGAGATGGTGAGTCTCTGCTTGACCAGTGTTTATATTTGGTGATTTCGCTGTTTCCTCTCCGTTTACTGCTCTCACGTCAAATAAAAACAAAACAGATGTCTGTGGCTGAGACCTATCAATTGAATTAAAATACATTCACATAATTACGGAAGGCTGAAATATATTATTAGTTTCAGATTTCATTTTATTTCCACCTTTCTGAAAGTTAAGTATTAATCACCTTGCAGAACAATGAAGTTATTTTTGTCAGTTTGCTAAACAAATTTGGTTTTTATTAATCATTTCTGCTGAGGCAGCCAATGTATTTGAAACGAAGTGTTTAATTCCACACTATTGGCTAGTTTCAACTATTCCCTGCATTTCAAGTGCACGTTTTCATCTTCCAGCGTGTATGGCATTATGCCATAATGAAGAACCAAACATGAGATAATACAGTACTGGTACTTCAAGAAAACTTTCTTCTCAAAAACTGCACTGAAAACCTTAATATCAGGTCGAGGCCTACTTCATTGGGACTCTGGACATACAAATGTGCACTTAAAGTATGCACTCTAAATGTGAACATTGTAGTATGGTTCACAACATTCTCCGGGAGCATCCTCTGATGTCTCATTTCTTTTATGACATAATGTAAGATCTTTTAATGGTTTACACGTACAAACATACGGGCTTCCAGCATTGTCATAGCTGCCCAAGGGGGGTGATGCCAATTATCTGGCGCTCTCTGGCAGCTGCTGAAACGAGCCTATTTCTAACAGGTCGCGGGAAAATGTTGCACATGGTGGTCTGAAAAGCGTTAATTTCAATGTAAATTTCCTTATACACAAGTTGAACTATGTGCGAGAATGTACGATGAATTTCTTAAATCACAGAGCGTTTGGCTCTCATGTAGAAATAAACTCTTTGATGACGAGGAATTTTACTGGCACATTTTTGTGATATATCTTAAAGTGTAACACGCGCAAATAAGATCAACATTAGATGGGAAAACTTTGCTTTTCTTGTAGCAACAATATGTATATTAATTTAAACCATTAACTTTTCCTGTGTGTGTTCGTGGTACTTAACAGTGACATTGCTGTTGGCTGACTACATCACGTGTCCTATGCTCTGAATATCAGCTGTCATCGGCTGGCAAGATCACATGACATGAGCTATGACCGGCTTACAAAATCACATCGCAATCTCGATTTCAATGGTTCGGAAAGTAACATGCGGTGTTTGGTGGAATTTGAATTTATACTTTTGTAATACGAAAATATGCAGTGTACATGTTGCTACACATCAAAGATATTTTGAAAACATGTTTTTTCCTTGAGTTTCATTTTCTAAAGTGCCCAGAAATTCGACGCCCTTGTATAAAACCTTAACCATTCAAAGGATTTATAAGTTTTACAGTTCCGAGGGCAAATATGAACATTTTTTTATTTCTTTCAGAACAAATCTTGCTATTCTGTTGGATATTGATTCAGTATCTTTAAAATTGTTTCTAAATTTCTTGTTTATGATAAACCCTACTCTTGAATTTTGTGCCTCTGGTCTTCTGTGATATCAGCATTTAGTCAATTTCTGGTTCTGAAAATGTTATCTGAATTCAGTTTCTTTTGATTTTTGAGGAAGCAGACCGGTATGCTAGAATAAATAGATACTATTGGTACTGTTTTTTTCTTTTTTAAATGGCTATAAATTTCAGTGCTCAAGTTGATTGTACGTTTAAAAAACTGTTAGTGCTGTAATGTACATGTGAAAGCTAAGTTGGTGTGTAAGGCAGCATTTGAACTCATAGAATCCTACACTGTGAATTGCAGTAGGTCGTATGTATGCGCTGATTATTATTCAGCACTTACACATATTTGTTTTTCAAAAGAAAATTCACTGAATTAAGAGGAGAATTTCACATTCAGATTAGAAATGTTTTTTCAATTTCAGGTCATTTTGTAGTACTCACAGGCGAACACAAGTGGTTGACAAAGCAACACTGATTGATGCTGCCAGAGTTCCTCAAATTTGTACAATTTGCTATGAAACAGTAATTCCAAAGCCTTCGCCAGATACCTTGTGGGCACCATGTTGCAAGAAGAATGCGTGGTTTCACAAGACATGTGTTCAGGTAAGTTTTCTGAACTTTAAAATGTATATTTGTTACAGTTACCTTCTTTTTGCCAACATTGCAGTATAGTGAGACTTAGATCTTTTGACTAATCTAATTTCCTAATTTTGGCGGTGAAACGTGGAACCTTTCATAATCAGAACACCACAGGACAAGGCACAAAGTTGCAAGTAATAAAAATGTGATACTGCAGTGCGTAAAAGTATTCCACTGTGTGATAAAAGTTGCCTTCTGTGGAGCCATGATACTGTCATAAAGGCTGTGGAGAACTCTGAGTATTATATGTCTGTAGAAGTAACCAGATAATGACTGAAGATTTAATAACAATAGTTCAGAGCATGTGCATTTGACTATGTCAAAGGGTTTTAAGAAACAATCATGTAATGATTTTCAGAGTAAGCCACCATGTTTTTCATGCAGTCAGTCGAAAACTGCCACAAAATTTTGCGTTAAATTGTAGAACTCCCTGAAACATTAATAAAAACTGAACTATCAAGTATAGGGACATTTTTCTTTTTCTTGGAGGTGTGTGTATGGCTACAGTAATATGCAACATACTTTTTAAAATACGTATATACAGATATAAAATGTCTGAGTGAGGATTTTTAGAGGGAAAAAATCAAAACTTAGACAACTTAGACTACAATTTGTAGTCAAACACATTTTCTTCTTCTTCTTCTTCTTCTTCTTCTTCTTCTTCGCTTCAAAGTGTAGGCTGTTACGTATTCAGTCTTCACAGTTTTTCCTTCAAACTTGTCGTTTTTCTTCTCATGTCTCTTTCCTCTTTGCACATGGCACCGAACTCTATTTGGAAGTGGACATCCTCCCAACATGCTGTGCCTATTTGGGTATTTATTCTTGAATTATGGGATCTCTGTTACTTATACTTTTAATTCTTGTCTTATATTTTTCTTGTTGAAAGCTCGATCAGAGAGCAGGAGTGGGTAGCCAGCACTGGCTCGGCACAATCTGGTCTCCATGTTGCATGCTGTGGCATTGTTTCAGTTGACAGGAGGTGTGCAACTGCACTAGACCAGCATTGTTCGTTGTAGTCAGCTGGTGTGTTGTTATTTTCTGCAGTGACTGTGGTGGGCAAGTGAGGGAAATGTCAGATGAAATCGATAGATTGATTGATATGGTACATGCAGTCATATTTTCGTACAATTCACACTATACCAAATAGAAAAAATTGTCAAAAAAGGTGGCACCTTGGGGGGGGGGGGGGGGGGGAATAGAATGAAGTGTGAATCAGACAGGTATTAATTTATTCCATGCATTTATAAATAAATGCATGCTTGTGTAATATATCCCTGTGGAACACCATGTCCATTGCAGTGTACAGCTGTCATTGGTTCCTTGTGTAGTATTTGGAATTTATTCCCAGATATTTGTGTGTGAGGGTTCGTCAAGAATGGCAAATAATTTTACAGCTATTCTCAACTGGTATAGATATATAGTAATCAAGTTTGTATACATCTAAACATATTTTTATAGTTTTTGTAGTGCATTATAAATCTATCACTCTACTAAACATTGTGCGTTACATTGTCCGTTACGGGTCTTACTTTACTTTGATCACCCTGTGACACGTTTCTGATCAAAGCAACTTACAATGTGATGACCTATGCATTATTGAGTATTGGAACCTTGCATATTTCTATTAAGATCTGCGTGTTTTACTTTGGTTTTGTCACTTTCAGGATGTAACTGAAGATTTTACATCTGACTCAGATTGCAAACTAGCTGATGAAAGTGGCGAGAATATGAATGAGAACATTTGGCTCTGTCACTCAGACCTGTAATTTTAGAAACGAGTTCTAGCTCTGAGTGTAGTGATTCAGATTTGAAGGATACTGTGGAGGGAAACCTCAAGGTATCATAAAAGCCCTGCATCATTGACAGGTGCAAAAAACAAGAAATAAGAAATCTGCTTGGTGGAGGATGGACAGTAATTTGAGTGGCCCAGTTCCAGCCTTTACTGGTGTCGGGAAACACACCTATTTATTTCTTTTTAGTGGTGATTTCATTTACTGTGCTAAAAATGCATAGTCTCTGATGGGAGAATTCCTTTTCACTAGCTCCCTTCCTTCTTGAGAAGGTTGTTGGTGTGTACCATCTGCCATGTTTGGACACACAACACACGTGTAGTCTTACATTTCATTCAACTCACTGAAACGTGCAAACTTTTGAATTTACGTAAATGAAACTGGCATGAAGATGTTGTGGAAGAGTTGCAGTATGTTTTAATTTTCCTTTTATGTGCAGCAACAGTTTATTAAGTCAATTGTGGACAGTTCACGAAAATGCATTTTCTGACAATATTATTAAATTTTTGACATACGGGAAACTTATTTTGTAATTGATGTTAGGGCAGGGGTGGGCAAACGTTGCACGCGACTCATGAGCACACAGCACTGCACGTGTGCTGCTCGCGTGCAGGTGTCGACCGGCGCTGTGGCGACAGCCAGCAGGTTGCGGCAGTGTAGCGCCAGGCTAAGCTGCGGACGTTGATGCGAAGCGAGCACTATGTAGTGAACGTTGTATTTCAAGAAACGGAGAAGTGGGGATTTGCTATCTTTTAAAAAGTAATGGGAGAATCATTTTTTCTTTGTGCAAAAACGTGAAAATTCGAAATGTTTAATATGTGGCAGTATTCTCGCTGGTCAACGGAAGTTTAGTATTGAAGGCCATTATAATAAATTTCACAAGGACGAGTACAATTTACTGTCGGATTCTGAGCAGATGGGGAATTGACTGAGCTTAAGAAGACTGACCTGACGATACCAGATGAATCTGTCGTAGTTGGCCGGCCGGAGTGGCCGAGCAGTTCTAGGCACTACAGTCTGGAACCGCGCGACCGCTATGGTCGCAGGTTCGAATCCTGCCTCAGGCATGGATGTGTGTGATGTCCTTAGGTTAGTTAGGTTTAAGTAGTTCTAAGTTCTAGGGGACTGATGACCACAGCAGTTAAGTCCCATAGTGCTCAGAGCCATTTGAATTTGTCGTAGTTGCTGTTGTCACGAGAGATCTGCGACTTTCTCTCGTCATGTCTCTCATCTAACTGATCTAACATTTTATTGGAGCACTGTTTTCAAGTTTTCAGGACGACAACAATAATAGCCCAGCGGTATGTGCAAGTTATAAGACTGCGCTTAATATAGCGAGAGCTGGAAAACCATTTGCTGAATTAATAAGTCTCGGTTAAGAGCAAACATCAGTGATGAAAATTTACATAACTGTTTGTGTATGTCTGTATGTAGAAATTTTGTTCCAGATATTAAACGTATTGTAAACTCCACCTGTGATAATTAAATAAAACGTATCGTAGGTAATAGGTACTCTTTCAAACCATGATTTCTTTCAAGCACTCCTACTAACCTTATTGATTCACTCAATAAAGCAAGCTAGGAAACAAAACGCATTACAGAGGAAGGAGCGGACAGAAGGTATGGTGGGGATGGGAGATAAGCGGGTGGCCAGCTTGCCCCTGTGTGCACGCGGAACACCTGTTAACTGCACGCGTGCAAGTGCATCGCACATGTGCAGGATTCCTGCCCGCCCCTGAGTTAGGGGAACACAGTAAGTGAACGATATCTTAAGGACTCATCACATTTTCACCTACTCCAAACCAGAACACTGTCAGAGTTTCCTAACATGAGATAATTTTGCTTAAATGTGATACGCAATGGTCTGCTCGCATGTCAAGTACTGTTTCATTACCAGAAACAGATCACTAGGTTCATAATAAATTGGCTATTTATTTTTCTGATCTGTGTACTTATTTCTAATGTTACAACAATATTATGAAAAGGATAGTTGCTACTCACCATATAGGGGAGATGCTGAGTTACAGATAGGCACTACAAAAAGACTGTCACAAAATGAGCTTTTGGCCAGCAAGGCCTTTGTTGAAAATAGACAACACACGCACGCGCGCGCGCACACACACACACACTGGCAAATGAAGTTAGACAATTACGAAATATAAGACTTATGCTGTGAGAAAACGTGATGAATATCTGAAAATGTCAGTGACACAGTTTTTTGCTGTATACCTAACTGTTGTTGCACACCAGTCTGAAAATTTGCATCAGTTAAACAGCACAAAAATGTTTTCATTTTTGCTGCTTTGAAAGGCCGTGCCCCCCCCCCCCCTCCCACCCCCCCTCCGCTTTTAGATTTCTTGCATTACTTTGGGAAGGAACTTCGCCAGCCAAATAAATATTTTTCTGGTTAAACCTGTATAAACTTCTACAGTTTCTCTCTTCAGTATTTCTTTGGACTTTGTATATCTTTTTTGCCTCCCAAACAACATAAATTCTGATATTTCTACTACAAAAGCTTGGTAAAACTTAACATGAACAGAACTTACTGAGCTTGAAATATTCTACAGAGTTCCCTTCAAAAAATGGAGAAAGTTCTCTACTTATGAGAAACTTCTCGTTTTATTCACATGAAATCGGACAATATTCTTCGCATTGAGCAACTTCCACCACCATGTTATTCAAGCTGAGAACATTCTCAGGTCAAGTATATTCTATGATTCATTTTATTTATGTAACCTGAGTATGTTCTCCAAAATCTGAGACTAAAGTACTTTCTCCATTTTATTCATTTTACCCATTGCCTACAAAGTGCAGCTTCAAAAGTCAAAAGTAAATTATTGCATTGTGTTTAGACTGTGGTCATTTTCCGCTTAATAATAACTCAAGGATATTGTTGCTGCCTGTGACATGGCAGCACTTGGATTTGATGACAGTTTGACTAAGATTAGCCAACACTAACAGATAGGCCCATTTGCACATTTCTGGGATGATGAGTTGTGATAGTTTTTGAGCAGCACTTCTGTGTTTTTGGGAAAAAGTGGGACAAAATATTTACAGCGTGGCCTACGAAATGTGTTATCAATTGTTTCTTTCACAATTTACGATGCACATTAGATATCCCGCTGGGATCTCTACAGCAATATCAGCAGAGCTTGGAAAAACCAATGAGTTGCGAAATGACGTGTAATTCATGATACTGCCGCTAGGAGACTTGTAAGCAGCAATGGCTGACAATGGAAGACTGATGACACAGCAACGATCGACAATTGTGTTACTTTTTCATGAAACAAAAAGCCTTGTTGTGACTCAGAGGCATTTTCGACAACAGTTTAACATACAATGGGTCCCTTGCAAGAAGACCATCTACAGGTTGTACGATAAATTTGTACAGGAAGGAACAGTATTGGAAGCGAAGTGACCTCGGCCTAAGCCTGTTTGTTCACTGGAGAATATTGAAGCGGTACGAGTTGCTGTACAGAGAAGTCCTGGGAAATTGTGTAGAGAGGCAGCAGTGCAACTGGGAATATCCAGACGCTCCGTTCAATGCATTCTTAAAAGTGACCTCCTTATGTACCCATACAAGATGACCTGTGCACAGAAGCTTACTGAAGAACACAAGCAGCAGAGACTACTGTTTGCTCAGTGGGCGGAAGCTAGGGAAGAAACACTCAGCAACGTTTGGTTTTCAGATGAAGCGCATTTTCATTTAGACGGTGTGGTTAACAAACAAAATGTACACTTTTGGGCCACTGAAAACCCACAAGTGCTTCATGAATGACAACATTATGCTCCGAGAATTACAGCATGGGCAGCAATTTCCAGTCACGGTCTTATTGGACCCTTTTTCTTTGAAGAAACTGCGAACAGCGAGCGTTATTTGAGCATGCTTCACAATAGCTTCATTCCACAGCTTCTTGCTACTGCCTTGCCCTTCAACACGCAGTGTTTCATGCAAGATGGAGCAAGGCCACATACTGCAAACACTGTGTTGGAGTTTTTACACGAGCATTTCGACATGCGGATCATTTCACTCAGGTTTCCAGGTCGCTTCAATGACGGACAAAATTGTCCCCCCAATAGTCCAGACCTCAATCCATGAGACTTTTTTTCTTTGGGGGTACCTAAAAGAACAAATTTTCCCGAAACGTCCAGGTGATTTAATGGAGTTCAGAAGACTTATTCTTCAAGCTTGCAGTGAAATTACGGAAGACATGTGCCGAAGGGTGATCACTAACTTCAGTGTTTGAAGGAAGTCAGGAAACGAAATGGTGGACATATTGAGCATGTGCTGAGTTAGAACAAATCTCCATGGATGGCTCGTCATTGTAGTATATGTTCCTTTCAGATTGTATTGACAATAAAGTTATATTCAAAAACAAAATGGTAACACATTTCGTGCGCCACCCTGTCATTGGAGGATTTGGGGCAGATGCATTCCAATCTAAGGTAAATGCGAAAAGGCAAGTTATTCACCTATCCATGGATGGCCCTCATGCTAATAAGGCAGAGAATTGAAAAGCAAGCTC
Organism: Schistocerca nitens; assembly: GCF_023898315.1. Classification (NCBI taxonomy): domain Eukaryota; kingdom Metazoa; phylum Arthropoda; class Insecta; order Orthoptera; family Acrididae; genus Schistocerca; species Schistocerca nitens. Next base: position 232,313,236 of record NC_064616.1, on the reverse strand, counting down.
AAAGTCTAAGCTTATCCAGAGAATCCTGTGTTTTAGGACTTTGGAACATTTGGCTTACATCTAGTGTGTGGTGCTTTTAAGACAGTTTGTCCCACTGCTTGTCAGAAACTTGTTCAGTTTCTGAGAGCTTTATATAATCTATTTAAAAATGAACTGATTCCACCAATAATATTACAAGCACTTCTGTTTTTCTGTAGCAGTTTTGCACCTTTTGTTAGGTGGAAAATAAAATGTTTGCATTCCAGGCTCAGCAACTATTAATGACTGATGAAAAATATGTGAAGGAAATAGAAATGGCGAAGAAGGAGCTGGAGAGTTAAAACTGAAACCTAAGGTCACTACTGGAATTCCTAAGAGTCATAGCTATCAAGTAAGGTGTGAATCATTGAGGAACAAGATGCTGAGAGCTCATCATGCCTTTTTTGAAACTGTGGCTGCTCAGGTTGAGGAGTTTCTAATTAAATTTCAGTCAGATGCCTCTTTAGCTCTATACTTCCCCACAGTCTGTGGTCAGAGAATGAGAAAACTTGTCAAATCATAAGTTTTAGTGAAAGAGACTCTTCAAAATTGATCTGTGAAGGTGACATATCAGAGAAAGATAACTTGACATTCCAGAAAGAGTCTCTTACATTTATGAAGAGTATAGCATCCAACACTCTGAATAAATCACTCCTAGTGTACTCTTTTTACAAAGGCATCACATGTTTGGATCTAGAAGTGGACTTTAATGCTGTACTTGTGAAGAGATGGTTAGGCATAGCATTCACACATTTCAGTAGCTTAAATCGCTTTTGTGTTCATTGGACTGATGTTCTAGCTCATAAGTTCCAATATCTTATAGAGATCAGGCCAGCAAAGGAAATTCACAAAGAACTTGAGGAGGGTTTGGGATTGCATTGATCTGTTCTGGATGGTGGTCATTGGGGATAAGAGTGGGAATGAAAATTTGAAGAGTTTTATCAACCGTGCTTGCATTCTCTTCCATGGCAGTGCTAGCCTTTAAAGAGGTGTCTCTTGTATCTCCTCCATTCTCTTTGAAAACTTAGATCTGTTTGTAAAAAGTGTAAATTTTTACTGAAATAAAAATGCTCTTTGTTTTTATGTCAGTGTTGTGTGCTCCCATCAGTTGGTTGTTCCTAAGGGAAATGTTTTATTAATTATGTTTTACTTTCTTTGCAACCTGGTCTCATTCTAGTTTTCCTGTAATTTTTTGTTCATTTTACTTGTGATCTGGTATATATTTCTTGGTTAAAATAAACCATGTTTTGTTCAGAGATTTTTTAAAGTATTGTAAGTCAAGAGTGCAGTCTCCATTATGTTCCTTTATGTCAACAAAATTTCTAGATTTTGTTATAAAATCGATCAAAGTTGATTAGATCTTGAGAAAATGCAAAAATTGACCTGGAAAACTTTGATAATTACTGGACACACTGATATTTGTTTAATAAACTACTTCTTGTTACTCTTTTGTGATCTTTTGTTTCCAAAAACAGATTTCTCTTCATTGTAACTTCATTGACAGTAAATATTTGTTTTGACCAAAAATAATTAACTTAATTTGAAAGCAGTGTTGTTTAATTTGGTTGAAAAACTGAACATAGTGGTTTGTTCTCAAGGGACCTTAAAGGAATTGTGTAAATTGTGGGAAAACAATCTTCCAAGGCTAACAATGTTGTCATCAACATGTCCTATAATGAAGTAGGAGACTTGTGGTCACCATTATCATTATCCAGATCTAATAGGCCAAACCCACTGTCTTCATCCGTTTGGAAGAATCCGACTTTCCAGAAACAGTTTGACTGCAACTTGCTTGTGCAGTTTGATGGTGAGAAGTCTAACTACACGTTATGTAAACCTACATTTTTAGGATGTGCAGGGCAACAGTTTACAAATAAAACAATTTTCCTGTTATAGGCATGTTTGCATAAAGACTGTGCAACAATTGTTCAAAAAATTCTGAAAAATTGATGTTTTGTGATTAGCATTTTAGTTAGTGGGAAATTGTTTCACATTTTTAAAACTATGTTTTCAATTTATTAATAGGAACAGATTTCACACTGGAATAGCACAAAATGTGATACTCCCAGAACAGTGGGAAGGGGTTATTTAATACCTATGATATTTTCTTTAAAAATCCACAACATGGTTACAGTAAGACATATTTTTTCCAATCAGTTGTATGTCATGTACATATTTCAATCAAAACTTTATCCTGAAGGTTTTAGATTACTGTTTTGGATACAAAATGTTGGATGTCTACTCTGAAATGTGCCCTGTTTCTGAAGTTTCTAACATTTCTTCATTCATCTCACTTGTTTATTTCCAGACTTTGAAATCACGTTTTGAGCAGAATGTTGTTACTGTTTGTATACTTTTTATTTCTCACAGATGTCATTGGTCTTGTTTCTTTTGCTCATCCCAATCTGACATGTCTTTTCCTTTTGTAATTTGTGAAATCCTACAACTGCTTCTGTTTCTGACTGGGTTTCTTGCTATTGTCCTGCTCATTACGTTTTCTTGTTCATGTGTTCATTTACCAACTCAAGAGTAAACACCTTCTTTGCCTGATTATTTTTGGCTTTTTGATTGTAGATAATCCACACATTTATTATTGTCATGTCTGCGGCATTGTAAAAGACATACATTGCCCATCTCCAGCAAGCAGACTTAGCTGAATATTTATGAATCGTTTGATCAGCAACATCCACAGCATACTTTTTTCTGTTGTAGAAAGTAACAGTTTCTGGTTTCTTCTTTCCTTCTTTGCTCCCATCTACTTCAGGAAATAAAGTGCTGAGATGTAGTCTTATTCTTATTTCCTTTGTATACAGTCAGGGTACACTCCGACTTATCAGACTTTTCAAGATGATGGTGGAATGCAAGTCAGACTTGTTCTTCTTTAATCAATTGAAAATTTCTTCGTAAATCTTGTTCGTTGTTCCCACCGACGAGGACCCAAAACTTGTGTCCATATTTGTCAGGTTTGTTCAGCATAAACTGGGTAAACATGCACGTTGCTTTGCTTGGAAATAACGACTCATCAGTTGTAATATTTCAACCAGGGCAATAACAGTGGAGACAGTTTTGCACGAATTCGTTCTGTATTTCAGAAATAAGAATGAACTTGTCAGGGGGGTGTGTTGAGCTAGAGATGACTTCTCATCAACGTGGAGAAATCTGAGAAGTTCATGGAATCAGTCTCTTCTCATTTCATCCATAATAAAATTAGGCCCCTAAGAATGCAGCCAGAGATCAACCAAAGAAGCACCTTTACCCCAAAAGGTACATCTAGTGTATATGATATCAATCGTTATCTCACTTCCTCCAGCGATACATACCAAGTGATATTTTTTATTTTATTTTGAGAATTCTATTCTGTGTGTTTTCCAAAAAGAAGTTGGGAGGCACAAGGCTGTGATGGTTGAGTCGTCCACCCTGTAGCAGGCTTATACTGCCCCCCCCCCCCCCCCCTCTCTCTCTCTCTCTCTCTCTCTCTCTCTCACACACACACACACACACACACACACACACACACACACACACACACGCGACACGCGAAATTCAATGCAGCTGTTATTCCAGGCAATGACGTATTCATGACATTCCATTCCATCTCTAACTGCCATGTTTCTTGACTGTTGTACCAGTCAACACTTGAGACTATTGTGGGAAGAACAGAGATTGGGAGGCATCTCCTAACTCCTCCTCTGTCTCACTGTCCTCATTGTCACTTGTGTCTGGCAGAAGGGCACCATCTAAATCTGGTAAGTCCCCTTTTGACTCAACATCTGAGTTAATCAGAATACGCAGAATGTCTCCAGCATGAGTGGGCTGTTTCTCAATGGTACTCATCCTAATACCTTTATCACTCTTCTTTGCAGTGGTGCGAGAATTAAAATTGGGCGTTACTCCTGGATCTTCCATTGTAAAGGAATATTTGAAAGTGGAGTTGAGCTTTTGCTTTGCTGCCATCTATTTCAGTCCCTGTGTCCATAAAATGAGTGCCTGGACACAGCCCACTGACAGCCCTAACATATCACTATAATTATTTTGAGTTTTTTGAGGATCCTTTTCAAATAAGACTCTGAAGTAGTAGTTATTGTATGCTAAGTACATTATCCTTTTGACAGCAAAACTCATTCCATTTAGCAAATCTCCAACTACAGTCTTATGCTGTGTTTTACATGTAAACCTGTATCTCGGGTAAAGCTGCAGTAAAAATAGCCCAAGCTAATATTGGAGGGCTATCAGGCAGGAAGAATATTGATGATGATGATGATGATGATGATGATGATAATAATAGAAGGAAAGGAAAAACGCATGTTACCTGTTTATTCTAATGTTTTGTTGATAAACCACAAAACATGTCTAGGAGTAGTTCTAGAGATGAAAGACGTTTGGAAAAATTTAAGTTTCTTATATCCAATTGCCTTTCAAATACATGCAGTTTGTCCATGAATTCATTATTCCTAGCACACATTAATGATCAACTGTAATATTTAAGTTATTTTGTTAATTAACAATAAAGTTTCAATTGTCACAAATATTTGTGCAGATAATCATGTTTCTATGTTTTTCCTTTTTTTTCCAGATGCTTGCATTGAATGCTGGATACTTTTTTAAGTGCCCATTGTGCAATAATAAAAGGATGTTTCATTCCAGTATGAAGAAAAATGGAATATTCATACCTGAACAGTAAGTTTTATTTTAAAATCTCATTTAATGATGATGATATCTTTTCTCATCTTTATTTATTTTTATTTTCAATGACTAGCTTGCAGAGTGGAACAAATTTTTATTATTCCATTTAAAATGTTACAGTTTCCATCAATTTATACACTCAGGATGTTATTCAGACATTTGAAAAGGTAAATTTTGAATTATTGATCATGGCACAACATTTAATGCTAATGCTGTATGGGAAACACTGTGCATTGTTGTTGTTCTCCTATACATTCTGTGTGGGAACTGGTTTGTCCAGAATATCTCTTTACCTTCACAGAAAATTCTATGACTTCAATGGTACTCCATGAAATGGCATTTCTTCATCAAAAGTGAATCAAGAGAGACATTTGTCATATGTTGTAACATTGGGTATTACTTTGTGGATAACTTCGAAATTCTGAATTCAGGGAACCAGTTCCATAAACACGTGTAAAGAAAAGGGGAAGGAAAACGGAATGAAAAGTAGACAAGCCATGAAAAGATCAGCAAGAAATGTGTTACAGACTTAATGTACTTCATAAAATTGAAGTGTTTGACCACAAGGATCAATGGTCATCTAAAGAAGAAACACAACCCATATGATTCAGTGATATCCATATTTGGTGCTTGTGGATCTTGTGTCATATTATATTTATTTATTGAAACGAGAAACTATTCAATCAGCTTTGTACTCTTATTACCCCTGTAAGTGGCCCAACACTAAACTTTAATGTTTTATGAGGGAAGGCATCAAAAAAGTTAGAAGTTTCTAACTTCAAGTTATGTGTTGCTGATACATAGTAATTGTGCAACACATCCCCAGTATGCCACAAAAAATGGACTGTTTTATTCTGTGTATTGCAGACACTCCTGTGCAGCCCAAAATCAAATGCAGTGTATGCTGAATGTGCGACACAGTGGGAGATATTAATGGGGCTCTAGGGCTGCTGAGTATTTCCACAAGTTCTTTATCCTTTGAACAGCAAATGCAGCTCTTAAGTCAGTGTACATTAAATTCCCATATCTGTTAATGAAATGAAATTGTTAAGACCATTTCCTCGTATAAATGCATCCTGCTACTCATTACTAGCAGAATAACAAGAATGACAAACACAGAAGTGTGAATTGGTGATTTGTAAAGCTGAACCTAATCATTAAAAAATAAACAAAATAGGAGTGTGCTTGAGGACAACTGATAATTTAATTATGTTCAAAGATAATAACATGCAACAGAATAAAATGGAAAATTGACATCTTACAGGTGATACGTGGTACTGTTATAATTTGGCAGGAAGAAATAATTTTTGATAATTAAATTATAACAGGACATAGCAGGCACCATACCTATGCATTGTTTTAAGCATTTGGGAAAGTATGTACTTGATGATAAAGGACATAGTGATTTGAATTACAGAATTGTATTCAGTCCCATCATAGAAATATCTGGAACTGTTTATATGTGAAGTACAATGGAAAAACAGGAACACACACATTCAACATTAAAGGCTTGCAAGAAACTTGACTGTACATTGATTCAAAATTACGGAACATATGTTCACAGTTTCACATGTACAGCATACTTCGTTTGGTTTTGAGAGATAGAAAGGTTAGATGTGGGTTAATGTGCTCAGTGATTTTCGATTATTACAAAAAATGGACCAAAGAATATGCATCAAATTTTGTGTGAAAAATGGATCAAGTGCTCTAAAACACTTGAAATGTTGACAGTGGCATACAATGAGTCTGTTCAAAGTAAAAAAAAAAAAAAGTTTACAAGTGGTACAAACTCTTCCAACATGGTCAAGAAGATGCCAATGATGAACCTCGCTCTGGTTGTCCGAGCACATCAAAAACAGATAATAATTTCGAAGCTGTGAAGAAAATTGTTTTGGGAAATTGTTGACTTACCATAAGAGAAGTTGCTGAGGATGTTGTCATATCAGTCGGCTCGTGTCATGCAATATTTTCGGATGTTTTGCGACGAGATGTGTGTCAGCAAAAGTTTGTTCCAAAACTTCTGGATTTTGATCAGAAGAACTGTGGCATGAGCATCGCTCAGGAACTCTTGAATGACATCAGTGATGATCCTGATTTGCTCGAAAGGGTCATAACTGGTGACAAAAAATGGGTTTTCAGTTATGACGTTCAAACAAAAGCCCAATTGTCCCAGTGAAAGCATCCCGGAGAGCCAGACCGAAAAAAGCACGCCAAGTTTGATCAGATGTCAAAGTTTTGCTCACTTTTTTTTTTTTTTTTCCAATTACCGTGGTGTAGTGCATCATGAATTTTTGCCTCAAGGTCGTACGGTCAGTAAGGAGTATTGTCTTGATGTTATGCGCCATTTGCGAGAAGCAATACGCAAAAAGTTCGGAATTGTGGAAAAAGCAATTCATGGCTTTTGCATCATGGCAATGCACCTGCTCATTCATCGTTGCTTGTGGGAAATTTTTCCTGTTCCCAAAACTGAAGAGACGTATGAAAAGATGGAGATTTTGAACCATTGAGGAAATAAAAGCTACATCACTGGAAGTACTCAAGGCTGTACCAAAAAGTGCTTATGAAAAGTGCTTCGAGGATTGGAAGAACATGTTGGCAGAAGTTTATTTTATCCTAGTGGGATTACTTTGAAGGAGACAATGTGAATATTGATAAATAAATCAATATTTTTTTCATAAAAATATAAAGTCACCTTACTTTTTGAATGCACTTTGTATTTTATTAGAAACAAACTGTGGAACATCATCGTTGGTAAGTATTGTCATTTATCATTTTAATATTTTTGTCTGATGGTTCTACTTCATGACTCATGCATCAAGTATTATCAGTTTCAATTCAGAAGGATAATTGTGATAAAAGCTGGTCATAACAACAGAACACAAAACAGGTACCATAAATGATTTGTCGGGCTTTGTAAGCCACATGAGAGTTAACACAGTCGACAACCTGTTATTCATAAAGTTTTGAAAGAATGCTTAAGTCCAAACATGGTGCTTCGGCTTCAGAAGAGGCACAGAATTGTGCATCAGTATGCAGTGACATGGAGAGTAAAAAGAGCACAGATTGAACACTCTTGTGAAAAACTCTTCATGGAACCTAAATATTTCCAAGGAATAAATAGGTTTTGCTATCCACCTCGAATAATGAATAGCCTTTGCTGCATGGAGAGGCATTCCACGAGAATATGCTTCGACAAGATATTGCAGTTCAGTCGAAAACTTCAGTATAATTCTCCGTAGGCTGCTGTTCTCTTAGTGACTTCATCCACAGTTGAAGATTCTATACTCATTTGTTCCAAGTGTTTGTTGACCTATCCATGCTAACTTTCAGACCATCGAAGTAACACTGAAGTAAATATTTTGTCTTTTTCTATACAGACTGAAGACAAAAGCATTGCACATATGATGACTTCTACTTTCCCTCAGAGTTGAAAGATGATTTGGGTTGACTGTGGTGGTTATGAAAAGGAATAGCTGGGCTGCTCACTCTGCCCCCTCTTTACTTGTCAAAGGGTCACTGACCTGTCATGTCAGGTGACCAATTTGATCTGGGAAATGAGAATGCTTTCAGGTCAGGAAAATGAAGTAATGAGTCAGCCTATATTAACTTAGAATGAATACATTACCCAGAAGTAAATTGAGTGAAATAGATGATTTTTCTTTTTCATTGTGATTTTCCATCTTTGAAGGCCCAGGAGCAGACTTTCCTCTTATCCTCCTGAGCCCTAAAGTTTTACACAGCTTTCACACTGGGGGGTATATCTCAAGAAAACTTGTTAAATATTTTAAAATGTGCTATATAAGAACTATCCTACTTAATTTGTATACTCTTGTTACTAATATTACTTACAAGGAATTATTGAGAATAATGTACAGAGTTATGTTTGCTTCAATCCATTCACAAAACTGATCTAAAATTCTGTAGTAAATGTGCAGAACTGTGTGGATGAATAGAATGAGTTTAGTTCCACATGATCATTGCTTGCAACTTCAATATTGATTTATACAGATAGATTTTCTAAAAAGTGCTAATACCGGAGTAGAAAATGTGATACATATTTTTGAGTCAAATTGACATCAGGGATCCCCCCCCCCTCCCCCCCCCTCTCTCGCTCTCTCTCTCTCTCTGTGTGTGTGTGTGTGTGTGTGTGTGTGTGTGTGAGAGAGAGAGAGAGAGAGAGAGAGAGAGAGAGAGAGAGAGAGAGAGAGAGACTGAATTACTTATATGTTAAGGCACAATTCCAGTGTTTACAGCATTGTTGATGTACCTTGTTGCTGTAATAATGTAATTCACTTTGATGTGATGCAAAGTGTGAATTTAATTGTGGATATTTGGGATTTTTGATAGGCAGATACATTGGTGGTAATAGATGTTGCCTGTAATTAATAGAAAATGTATGTTAGGATTACAGCCACTGACTCTCTGAAATGTAATACATAATATTTTAATAATTTTCTATGAAATTCTACATATTCTCCAGTACATATTTTAATGTTTTGATTTGCTGATTTGGAGGGGTAAAATTTACAGAGATGCTTCCTGGGAGAGGGTCCCACATGCTTTTGATGATATGTACACAACTTACCAGCAGTGCGATGCAGTGGAATGCCATTGTAAGAAAGGACGCTCCTACTGTGAACGACGAACGTAAGTATTGTTACAGTAACACCTAATGTAATTGTAGCAATTATTAATTTAAACAGCTGTACCCCATCAGTCCAAAAAGATTCAAGACTGGATTAATAAAAAATAGAGAAAAGTCAAGATAGCGGTTTTAATGCTTCAGGTGTTTTACAGTCTTTCTCAACTTGAGGGCAACAAACGGAATGTCAGTGCAACTGCATGAAACTGTCAGAAAAGTCCTTCTTTGGAATGTTGTTCAACTCCCACATCACTTTGGCTTAAATGTTGGTGATGTCATCAAAGCATTGCATCTACATGCGAATTTCTGCATTTTGTCATTTTGTGGTAGGTTCATATTGATAACACAAAGTCTCATCACCTGTGAAGGTTTTTTCCCCAGAAAGAATTGTCCATGTTTTACATTTCAATCAATTTGCGGCAAGTATCCACATTCCACTTTTCTGTGGGAGTAAAGGTGTGAGGGTAAACTTTACACACACTTTTCTCTTCTTCAAAACATTCTGGAGAATGCCTTGAACACTTGATTTGTAGATAATAGCTTCATTTCTGTTAGTGACATGACAACATTGACACACTACAGCCAAATGTCCAGTACTTAATACTGCTTGCTTGTAAAATGCCCATCTGTTGTTTATAGTTGTTAGTTCAAGCAGCCGCCGGCCAGGGTGGCCGAGTGGTTCTAGGCACTACAGTCTGGAACCGCGCGATCGCTACGGTTACAGGTTCGAATCCTGCCTCGGGCGTGGATGTGTGTGATGTCCTTAGCTTAGTTAGGCTTAAGTAGTTCTAAGTTTTAGGGGACTGATGACCTCAGAAGTTAAGTCCCATAGTGCTCAGAGCCATTTTTTTTCAAGCAGCTATTGTTGTTACTACACTGTTGTCGCTTGTATGACAGGAATAAAATCGGTCTCAGAACTTTTTGGACAAACAGTGTGGATATTCTACATAGATAGATCTGCTGTTGTGTATGCAATTATTTCTACAAGGTTTTTTATAGTAATAGCTGTCAAGACATTGAATGTTTGTATATGAAGTTTCTCATAATCTTTTTCTTTGTACATATAAAATGATTTCTGTTTGTTCTTTTTGTTTTTCTATGACCACGTGGTTAGTCTCTTACATTACAGCAGGGCTTCACTACTATAAGGCATACAGTAATCTTATTCTCACAGGCAGTATTTATAAATCTCTCTCTCTCTCTCTCTCTCTCTCTCTCTCTCTCTCTCGCACGCACAAACACACACACACACACACACACACACACACACACACATTTTCTATGTGAAACATAAAGAAACTAAACCTAATGTATCGTATTATAAAACTTAAATCAGTTACCCGTTGCTTATGCACAAATGGTATTCAGTCCCCTAACTTGATGCACTCATCAAAGAATGTTTTTGACTTCATATGATCCCCTCTGACAGATTCTCACACCTTGAATAATAATCATGAAAATTAAAAATATGGCAGAAAGACATTTTAATGCTGAGTACTTGTAAACATAAATTGCTGTGTCAGCATCAAGTGTGTTATCTTCAACAAAACACATTGCATACACATGTTGACATGGGATTCTCATAAAAGCAAAGGTTAATTGCCATTGGGTGACCAAATAACCAGTAAAGTGAACCATTTTAAATTATTTACAACTGCCATTAGATCAAAAGCTTTCATAGAAGCACCTCGTTCAGGATTGTGTGCAGAAACTGAGTACCTCCCTTTAAAAAATCATTTCATGCAGTTAATTTTATTGTTGACATAAGTACGTAATATAATAACAACCATAACAAGTTTTACCTGTACATTGGCCACCCTCAGATCCTACAGTAAGAAAAGATAAAAAAAGTCTACATCAAAATTTTGCCATTCTACGCTGCTGGAATCAAAATGCAGTGCCCTCATTGACTGTGTTTGTTGGCACCTAGGTATAATAAGTGCTTACTGAGGGGTTGCAGTGTTAGTAATTCATTTATCATGCTCATTGGTGCTCAGGAGGCCTCCATTGCACTGTCTGTTTTGAATCTGCAGGCAGTAACTGTGCTGACTTTAGAGGTGAAGAGTGTTTGCATCATCGTCTTAGGGTACAACTGTACCCCACCATCAAGCACGCTCTCAGATTGAACAGCTTCAGCTATTTGAACAGGGTCACCGTGTGGCCCTAAAGGAAGCTGGATGGACATATCGAAGGATTACCATTTTGAACCTGTTTTGTTTTCCATTCTGCCTTTGAATCCTTCCATCTGTAACACTTGTGTTCTATATTTCATTTCTTCTTCTCTTACATTGTTTCTTTGCAAATATTTCTTGGCCTCTTGAATCCAGCTGTTAGCTGACTTAACAGCTATTCTGAATAAATGACCAAAGAATATCAGTTTTCACATGTTTATTGTTTCTATTCTATTTTCTACAGTGTGGTCCATGGGTATGGAACCACCTTTCTAAAACAAAAAGAGATGGATAAACAGAAATTTAAAGTCAAGTAATATGAGATGGGCAAAAAGCTGCGAAGCTGTGTTATTGAAATGGTGGTCATGTTGAAAACCCCTATTTCGGATACAAATTGTAGTTTTCACATGTCAAGCAGATAGAGACTTATGCAAGAGTTTGATTCATTGTTGAGTTATGTTGCATTTTGCACAGAACAAGGCAAATGCTGGTAATAGCACACAAAGGCTACAGGATATGCTTTGACGTGTTGCCCTGCACATTGTAAGGTAGTTGTTATCTGCTTCAACCATTCCTCATAGGCTTTCACCAACATGTGTACCTGAATGCAATCAAATGCATCAACAATCTGCTCCTTATGGTGTGCAAAGTTTCTGATCTGCACCGAATACACACTTGCCTTCACAGTCCCAAGAGATAGACATATAATGGAATTAAATTCTGGGAATGTGGTGGCCACAGCATTGGGCTCTAAGACCTATTCAGCTCTGGAGGAACCTGGTGTAGCACCACAACCCTGGAAAGGCTCATCACATGTCAGGATGTGCACAAGTATGTTCACGACAGGGCATTAACAAAGAAAGGAACACCAGATAATTAAAAATCGATGCCTTTCATTGCATATTCCAGACCCATTTTTATCGAATGACTCACTTGCGAACTTACCTCATAATCAGTTTTATTTCAGAGTTAACCAAACATTCAGTGCAGATTTATCCCTGATTAAAAATTCAGAGAGAAAGGGGACCAACAGGTTTATTCCTGACATACTGAGGAACAATATGGTGGAATCTAAATTTGGATACAGTCATTTTGAGAGGATTTATTTATTTGCTCAAGATGGGGGAACTGTTAAATTCAGACAAAAAGTAAAATGTCTCTTCTTCTTCGTAGTGATGGCACTGTGCTACAGGAAGACTATGTTTCAGTGACTGGAGTTGAAGTGGACCAAAGACGGCGTCAGTTCGCGAAGTATCAGCAGGCAGTGGTAGACCACGACCCCTCCCTGGAGTTTGTACTAGCCCTGTTTTTTGAGGTTGAAAATGTACCAGTGTGTGGATGTTCAGACCGCATAAAACTTAAAAGCACAGCTGTCCACAGCATCAGTTTGCCAGCTTATCTCCTGATCAACAGCTGTAGAAAGATGTGTTTGACACTTGCTACCTTGAGTCAGAGTAATGTTTGCGTGCTCATTACCTTGAGCAGAAGTTAGAAATATCAATTGTGTATAAGTGCCACTGTTTACAACTGACGAGTGTGACAATGTCCACCATGTGGTAAGCCATTATTGCCACTACTTCCTTTTTGTCATCTCACTGCCTTATTGTTTCATCTCTGATATGTGTTTGGAGTCTCACATGAATTCATCTCTCACCAACAATGAAAAATTCTAGCATCATTTCAGTTCTTTTGGTAATTATGTATGTTGATTCCTACATTCATCCATTACTGGTCTGTACATTAGCTACTTGTCTGGTCAGTGAAGGCTGCTCAGCTATATCTTTGTAAATTCTAGTAGAATATATCGTATTGTATAAAATTCACTTGGTTTAGAGTTGTATCCCATGTGCTCTTTCCTCAGTCACCTAACTAATTGGGATCTCCTGCAAGTAGGAATGATGTTGATTGCCTTCCATGGTCAGGAGTGAGTTGCATCTCTATTAAAATTTCTGGCAGTTTGCAAATGCCTGCCAAAGAGGCAGAACCAGTTGCTACAGCCTGAGAAATGTGTTGAGCTACAGCACTTAGGGACGCAGTGGGAGGGGTGGGAGATGTGGAGGAGGGGGAGGGTTTGCACCAGACGGCTAGCTGGTAATGCGGTGTGATGCACTGTTGTGATAAAAGAAAGTTGAAAGTGTCCTGCCTTGATACAATAATGATTGCAGTACATATTCATGTAACTACTGCCCTGAATGGAGGAGAACCCAGTAATATGAGAATCTTGTATTCCACACCAGACCAACACTTTCAGTTCAATACTTACCTTCAGCAGATCCGTCTAGGGAGGACTGGCATCCGACATTTATATCTGATTCTCTTTGTCTTCCTCTTTGTTCACATAGCAATTAGCTTCATCCATAAACATTACGGTATACAGGGAATGGCTGTTTTGCACTATTTCTGCAATCTGAACCCGATGGATCGGGATGAGCCTTGTGAGTATGCTATTATGTCTACCTAAAATTTTCATCATTGATGTATGGCTGTGAGATGTGAGGAGTACTGTGCTCTGGACTCTTGCTAAAGATGTCAGGACACCTGTTGATGTTGCTTCATCCTTAACAGTTTTCTATCATTCACCTTTCGGTTTGTCGGCGACAGGGTCACTTTCATGGAATTTCGCAATATGTTTCACCACTGCATTGTGGGTAATTTTTGGTCTGTCTGGTTGGGATTGGTTGAAATCCTCGGCAATAACACAGTTGCTCCCTCTCCTGACATCAGAACAATTTCAATGTGTTTAGCTTGTGTTAATGAATGAAACTATGCTCAAATGAGACACCATTGTTTTTCTCATGTAATTTTCTATCTGTTTGATATGTGACATGATTCCCCCCCCTCTCCCGTCAGTTTGTAAATTATGACTTTACCTAAGACGGCAGCCTCAAAAATGGCTGCCATATTGGGATGGTGGCCTCACGTGTTTTATAATTCTCCTCTCTCACACTACCTGACTTTAAATTTCTGTTTATATACCTGCTTTTGTTTTAGAAGGGTAGTTGAACACCTGTGGACCTCTCTGTACATTCAGGTGTATTTCAGCATTGCTTCCTAAGTCCCAGTAGTCTGTTGTTTTTAGTGAGCACAGCATTTTCTTCTCCAATGCTTCTAGTTTATTCAAGTTGTAACTCAATACTGAACATTCATTGGCACATAGGCATTCTGGTTTCACTACTTTATTGTAGTGCTATATTTTATAGTTTTTAGATAAGCATTTTCGGTTGTTAGCATTCTTCATGATAATGTGATCTCTTTTCGCCTTGTGGATCCTTCACTTTATGTGAGAGTTTGCTGCACTATTTTCTTGGCTTATTTTTCCAGAATATTTGAATTTTCTTTCTTTCTAAGTTTGATCAATACCTGTTACTAAAAATGGTTACGATTTTTTAAAAGAATTCCTCTAGCCTGTTTTGTTATCTAACTGAATTTGTTAGACTGCCTTTAACTACAGCAAAAATCATCAGAAAAACTCAGAGAATTTACCTGAACTCCTCTGTTCTTTCTCTGCTGTATTATTGGTGGAATTTTATGTTCTATTTTTCATTCCAGTTTCTGAACATTTTCTCCAGACTGTAGTTGAGAAGGATTAGAAATAAATCATCCGTCTGGTCTCACTGCCAAATTTATTTAAAGGTTCTTGATGGTTCACTATTAAATTTTATTTTTAGGATTGTGTCTATAAGATTCTCACGTGTTAATTTTGATTCCAAATTCTCCCATTACTTTATATATAATTCCCCTGTCAACATAATCAAACGCATTTTTAAAATCTGTGAAAGTTACATCTTCGTCTTTAAACTTTTGTAATCTGTGGTGAATTGTAAATTTGAAATTGAAAAATCTCTTCTTTCTAAGTCAGCCCTTATATTCCCACAAATGACTGTCAAATGTTGAGCCTGACCTTTTCAGTAAAATTTTTGAGAATAATTTATAAGCAGTTGGTGAAAGGGATATACAAGGGATGAGCAAAAATGTGAGAACACAGTGAGAAATGCATGCTTTAACATACATGCAGATGCTAGCTAAGCCTGCAGGTTGCACTGTTGTATTTGACCATGAATGGCACCTGTGGAGTCTCAATACTTTGCAAGTGTCAGGGGTGGTAAGAACAGTGTCCTGTGTAGTTATGAGTGAATTATGATGTAGCTCAGCGCATTTGAATGTGGGCAAATTGTTGGTGCTCGTATGGTGAGTGCTTTCATATCCAAGGTGACCGAAGTGTTTGGTTTTGAAAGAGGCATTGTACTGAAGGTTTACATCACATATGAGGAAAGTGGAGAAACATCATTCATTAAGTCACAACACGGACAAAACTGTGTGCTGCATGGTCATGACAGATGGACATTCAAGAGGATTGTGATGAAAAATAAAGAGGACGACACCTGCAAAAGTATCTGCAGAACTAAATGTTACACTCGCAGGCCCTGCCGTCATGAAAACAACACAAAGGGAGCTCCACAAGCAGGGAGGTAGATGGCGAGGTGGAATTCCAAAACCACTCATCAGTGATTCAGATGCCCGTAACAGGGAAATGTGGTGCCAGACTATAAAACCTGGACAATGTAGCAATGGAAGAATGTCATTTGGTTGGATGAGTCTTGTTTCACAGTATTTCCAACTTCTGGCTGAGTATACGTTGCAAGAGTAAAACAAGGCAGCAGTTGTGTAATGATTTGGGCGGTCATACCATGGAATTCCATGTTCCCCAAGGTTACTCTGCAAGATCACATTACTGCCAAGGATTATGCGAACATTTTGGCTGATCAGGTCCATCACATGGTACGGTGTTTATTCAGCAATGGTGATTCTGTGTTCTAAGACGACAGGGCCCCTGTTCACACAGCTTGCGTCATCCAGGACTGGTTTAATGAGCATGAAGTGTCGCCCTCCCCCCCTTCCCGTCTGGCCACCATAGTCACCAGATCTCAACATTATTGAGTTTATGGTGTACTTTAGAGAGAAGGGTGCATGATCACTTTCCACCCTTATCTGAATGTGCCACTATTTTGCAGGAAGAGTGGTTTAAGATGTGCTTGAAAACCATAAAAGAACTGCATTTGTACATTCTGAGATGACTGTAAGCTGTTTTGAATGCCAACGCTTTGCATACACTGTAATAGGCATGGTAATGTGTTGTGCTTTTGGTGTTTCCATACTTTGTTCATTCCCCTGTACCTCTATAGTTATTGGTGTCTCATTTGTCGCCTTCTTTGTGTGAAGGGTGAATTACTATCACTTTCCACTCTTGAGGAATCTTTCCTGTTTCCAAGACATATGCAGAAATTAAGTGTAGAGCTATTATGATTTTTGGTTTGAGTCACTTTAAAGCTCGATAGTTATAGCATCTTCTCTTTTTGAGTTTCACTCACTTCCTTCATTTTATCAAGTGTGGATAGTACATTTTTTTCTATATTTTGATGAATGTCTTGAAATTTTAATGATTTGGTTGTGGGAGTTCTAGAAACTAATCAAAATCTTTGGCAAGTATTTCATAGTTTTCACTGTGCTCCTTAAACCGGTTCTGCCATTTATTTCTCTAAAACAAGCCCTTTGGTGCTTCATATCCTTTTAATTTACACCCAGTTTTAATAGAATATCTGGGCTCTAAGCTTCTATTAGCTCTACTTAGATTCCCTGCTCTTACTCTTCTTTGTTTTACACTGAAGAGCCAAAGAAACTGGTACACTTGCCTAATATCGTGTAGGGCCTCCATGAGCATGCAGAAGTGCTGCAGCACGACATGGCATGGTCTCGACTAATGTCTGAAGTAGTGCGGGAGGGAACTGACACCATGAATCCTGCAGGGCTGTCCATAAATCCATAAGAGTACAAGGGGGTGGAGATCTCTTGTGAACAGCACGTTGCAATACATCTCAGATTTGTACAATAATGTTCATGACTGGTGAGTTTGGTGGCCAGTGGAAGTGTTTAAACTCAGAAGAGTATTCCTGTTGCCACCCTGTAGCAATTCTGGATGTGTGGGGTGTCGCATTGTCCTGCTGGAATTGCCCAAGTCCATTGGAATGCACAATGGACATGAGTGGATGCAGGTGATCAGACGGGATGCTTACGTATGTGTCACCTGTCAGAGTCATATATAGACATATCAGGGGTTCCTTATCACTTTATCTGCAAATGCCCCACTGGCTTGAACAGTCCCCTGCTGATGTGCAGAGTCCATGGATTCATGAGGTTGTCTCCAAGCACATGCATGTCCATCCGCTCAATACAATTTAAAATGAGACTTGTCTGACCAGACAACATGTTTCCAGTCATCAACAGTCCATTTTCAGTGTTGACAGGTCCAGGTGAGGCGTAAAGCTTTGTGTCATACAGTCATCAAGGGTACGTGACTGGGCCTTCGGCTCTGAAAGCCCATATCAATGATGTTTCGTTGAATGTTTCACACGCTGACACTTGTTGATGGCCCAGCATTCAAATCAGCAACAATTTGCAGAAGCGTTGCGCTTCTGTCACGTTGAACGATTCTCTTCAGTTGTCTTTGGTCCCATTCTTGCAGGATCTTGTTCTGGCTGCAGAAATGTCAGAGGTTTGACGTTTTACCAGATTCCTGATACTCACAGTACACTCGTGAAATGGTCTTACAGGAAAATCAACATTCCATTCCTACCTCGGAGATGCTGTGTCCCATTGCTTGTGCGCCAACTATAACACCACATTGAAACTCACTTAAATCTGAATAACTGCCATTGTAGCAGCAGTGACCGATCTAACAACAGTGCCAGACACTTGTTGTCTTATACAGAGTGGTCCATTGATAGTGACCGGGCCAAATATTCCATGAAGTTAGCATCAAACGGAAAAACTACAAAGAACAAAACTCGTCTAGCTTGAAGGGGGAAACCAGATGGCGCTATGGTTGGCCCGCTAGATGGCGCTGCCATAGGTCAAATGGATATCAATTCGGTTTTTTTTTAAATAGGAACCCCCATTTTTCATTACATATTCATGTAGTGAATATGAATGTTTTGGTTGGACTCCTTTTTTCGCTTTGTGATAGATGGTGCTTCAGTAGTCACAAATGTATATGTACATGGTATCATGTAACATTCCGCCAGTGCAGACAGTATTTGCTTCGTGATACATTACCCGTGTTAAAATGGACCATTTACCAATTGCGGAAAAGGTCGATATCGTGTTGATGTATGGTTATTGTGATCAAAATGCCTAACGGGCGTGTGCTGTGTATGCTGCTCGGTATCCTGGATGACATCATCCAAGTGTTCGGACCGTTCGCTGGATACTTACGTTATTTAAGGAAACGGGAAGTGTTCAGCCACATGTGAAACGTCAACCATGACCTGCAACAAATGATGGTGCCCAAGTAGGTGTTTTAGCTGCTGTCGTGGCTAATCCTCACATCAGTAGCAGACAAATTGCGCGAGAATTGGGAATATAAAAAACGCTGGCGTTGAGAATGCTACATCAACATCGATTGCACGTACCATATTTCTATGCACCAGGAATTGCGTGGTGACAACTTTGAATGTCGTGTACAGTTCTGCCACTGGGCATAAGAGAAATTACGGGACGATGACAGATTTAGCCACGAAGTGTCATTCACCAACAGCGGTAACGTAAACCGGCGTAATATGCACTATTGGGCAACAGAAAATCCACGATGGCTGTGACAAGTGGAACATCAGCGACCTTGGGGGTTAATGTTTGGTGCGGTATTATGGAAGGATGGATAATTGGCCCCCATTTTATCGAAAGCAATCTAAATGGTGCAATGTATGCCGATTTCCTACGTAATGTTCTACCGATGTTGCTACAAGATGTTTCACTGCATGACAGAATGGTGATGTACTTCCAACATGATGGATGTTCGGTGCGGTTGAAGCGGTATTGAATAGCATATTTCATGACCGGTGGATTGGTCATCAAAGCACCATACCGTGGCCCGCATGTTCACCGGATCTGACGTCCCCTGATTTCTTTCTGTGGGGAAAGTTGAAGGATATTTGCTATCGTGATCCTTCGACATCGCCTGACAACATGCATCAGCGCATTGTCAATGCATGTGTGAACATTACGGAAGGCGAACTACTCGCTATTGAGAGGAATGTCATTACACGTATTGCCAAATGCATTGAGGTTGACGGACATCATTTTGAGCATTTATTGCATTAATGTGGCATCTACAGGTAATCACGCTGTAACGGCATGCATTCTCAGAAATGATAAGTTCACAAAGGTACATGTGTGACATTGGAACAACCGAAATAAAATGTTCAAACATACCTACGTTCTGTATTTTAAAAAACTACCTGTTACCAACTGTTCGTCTAAAATTGTGAGCCAAATGTTTGTGACTATTACAGCGCCATCTATCACAAAGCGAAAAAAGTTGTCCAACTAAAACATTCATGTTTCTTTACGTACTACACGAATATGTAATAAAAAATGGGGGTTCCTATTTAAAAAAACACAGTTGATATCCATTTGACCTATGGCAGCACCATCTAGCGGGCCAACCGTAGCGCCATCTGGTTTCCTCCTTCAAGCTAGACAGGTTTTGTTCTTTGTAGTTTTTTCGTTTGATGCTTATTTCGTGAGATATTTGGCCTGGTCATGATCAATGGACCACCCTGTATAGTCATTGCCGGCCGCAGCGCTGTATTCTGCCTGTTTACATATCTCTGTATTTGAATACGCATGCCTATACTAGTTTCTTTGGCACTTCAGTGCATGAAAGTTCAGTGTTCAATCTTTTCAGAGCATTTCCACATTTTCCATGTGCTTGTACCTTCTGTTTTCTTCTTTTCTCACCATGCCTTTTTCATAGTTTTGTGCTACTCAAATTTTTATTTGTTGCATTGTTTATTTCTTTATTTAGTTTTTGCCAGTCACTTTGTTGAAATTTTTTCATTTTGTCTTGAAATTTTTGCAGTCTTTCTTGAATGGCATTGTGTTATATTTCCTTAGCAACTTCATTCTTCTTTCTAATTTGTAAGGCAGAAATTTGGATTTAATTTTAAAGGAATATTGATCTAAGTCAAATTTACCATGCGTCATTGCTTTAGCATCGTAATAAATTTGCCCCTATTTCTTTGAGATATAGCCACATCATCCAGTTAGATTCACCGATATTGATATTTTCAGATCACCTAGTAATATTAAAATATTGATATATTTGATAATTCGTTTTTCAGAACGTTCCAGAATTCTTAGTTTTTATGTTATTCTTGTCTTCAGTACTGTACATCAGGGATCAATCAAATGAGGCAGCACTATTTTATACAGAGTGCCCTTGTATTCAGGAGAAAGAAAGCTCCAGTCTTCATGATTTAGGTTTTCTGGGTTTTCCGTGAATTACATGTCATTTCTGTTACATTCACATAAAACAATGTGTTTCTTGAACAGTTTTTGGGGATTGGTATTCTTCTTCTGCCTCCGAAACTGTTGACACGGTATCACCTGTAACCCAAGGCTGGAGCTTACTGGGTGCGGTTGTCTGGAGCCAGATGACCTAAGGGTCTTTTTGCCACACAGTGTTCATCCTCCTCTTCCTGCTGTGTCATTTGCAAGGTGAAGCCCCAAGCTCAGGACTGCCATTGGTGGAATTCACGTGGTGTTGATTTTGGTGTGTAATGAAAAACCTTTTTTTGTTTTAATTCTTTTAATGTTAAACATTATTCTGTGAATTATGTTGTAATTTGACCCATAACTGAGTAGATTTGGCTCACAAAGCTGCATGGAAACTAGAGAATATAGAGAGAAGGCTGAAATTTGGAGGTGATAAGATACTTATTCACTGTAAACAACAAGCACAGTTAAAACCAAAGTTGTAAGCAATTTTGTATTTCTTTTGTACAAGAAGTGTCAGTTCACTGAGTCTATAATTGTGGTCTTCACTGCTGAACACTTTCATTTGCAATGTGATGGCTTGCAATGTGTCTTTCTAATATACTAAAGAGGTTTTCAATTGTGTTTAGATTGTGAGATTATGGAGATTTCTTTAACTGTCTTGGATGATTGTACATGAACCGTCTCTTATTATCCAGATTGGTATACCGAGGGCCAGTGTTCTGTTGGAAGAAATAACTGTTTTGCCTGCTAGTGCTCACTTTGGGTATATCAGCATTAACCATGTTGTCAGTTAGTCCTCCAATTAATTTCAATTTCAACTCTCTACCTCTGATCAAACTTGTGCACCTCAAAACAAAACTTGATATACCCATATTGTCTGTGATCAGAATGAAATGTTGTGTGTTTCTTGTTTACATTGCACAACAGAGGACATGTTTAGTATAATGTGTGTTATACTGTAATAGAACATTTCAGAATGAATAGGTATTGCAATTGTGGAAAACGCAGTTGTATAGGTTTTTATGACCCATGGGTGGTCTGAAGTAAACTGAAATAAGCAATCAAAAATAAAATAACTATGTACTGTGTAACATATTCTTAATATTCCTATGTTTAAGTTTGTAGCTATGTGTGTGGTAGCACTCACTAAAGAACAACACAAGTACATACACTAGTTACGTGCATTCTGACTAGTAACGAGACAATTGACCATCACAGATTTTGTTTGAAATGACCACAAGCAGCGGCAATACATGTTTCCAGTCTGGCATGGAATTACTGCTGAACATGTTAAGATTTCACCTGGAGACGTCCAGGCAGGCTGCACTAATATACTACTGGCCATTAAAATTGCTACACCACGAAGAAATGCAGATGATAAACGGGTATTCATTGGACAAATATATTATACTAGAAATGACACATGATTACATTTTCACACAATTTGGGTGCATAGATCCTGAGAAATCAGTACCCAGAACAACCACGTTTGGCCGTAATAATGGCCTTGATATGCCTGAGCATTGACTCAGAGTGTGGATGGCATGTACAAGTACAGCTACCCATGCAGCTTCAACACGATACCACAGTTCATCAAGAGTAGTGACTGGTGTATTGTGACGAGCCAGTTGCTCGACCACCATTGACCAGACGTTTTCAATTGGTGAGAGATCTGGAGAATGTGCTTTCCAGGGCAGCAGTCGAACATTTTCTGTATCCAGAAAGGTCCGTACAGGACCTGCAACATGCGGTCGTGCATTATCCTGCTGAAATGTAGGGTTTCGCAGGGATCAAATAAAGGGTAGAGCCACGGGTCGTAACACATCTGAAATGTAACGTCCACTGTTCAAAGTGGCGTCAATGAGAACAAGAGGTGACCGAGACGTGTAACCAATGGCACCCCATACCATTACGCCGGGTGATACGCCAGTATGGCGATGACGAATACACGCTTCCAATGTACGTTCACCGCGATGTCGCCAAACACGGATGTGACCATCATAATGCAGTAAACAGACCAGGATTCTTCTGGAAAAATGACGTTTTGCCATTCATGCACCCAGGTTCGTCGTTGGGTACACCATCGCAGGCGCTCTTGTTTGTGATGCAGCGTCAAGGGTCACCGCAGCCATGGTCTCGGAGCTGATAGTCCATGCAGTTGCAAACGTTTTCGAACTGTTCGTGCAATGGTTGTTGTCTTGCAAACGTCCCTATCTGTTGACTCAGGGATCGAGACGTGGCTGCATGATCCGTTACAGCCATGCGGATAAGATGCCTTGTCATCTTGACTGCTAGTGATACGAGGCCATTGAGATCCAGCACAGTGTTCCGTATTACCCTCCTGAACCCACCGATTCCATATTCTGCTAACAGTCATTGGATCTCGACCAACGTGAGCAGCAATATCGCAATATGATAAACCGCAATCGCGATAGGCTACAATCCGACCTTTATCAAAGTCGAGAAAGTGATGGTATGCATTTCCCCTCCTTACACAAGGCATCACAACAACGTTTCACCAGCCAGTGCCGGTCAACTGCTGTTTGTGTATGAGAAATTGGTTGGAAACTTTCCTCATGTCAGCACGTTGTGGGTGTCACCACCAGCGCCAACCTTGTGTGAATGCTCTGAAAAGCTAATCATTTGCATATCACAGCATCTTCTTCCTGTCGGTTAAATTTCACATCTGTAGCACGTCACCTTTGTGGTGTAGCAATTTTAATGGCCAATAGTGTATGTCATCGGGAGCACGTGGTATGTCCTTGTAGACAGAGTCTTTTAGCTTTCCCCATAGAAAAAAGTCCAGAATTGTAAAATCCGGGGAATGGGCCAGACAAGGTATAGGTCTTCTGTGTCCAGTCCAACAATTTGGAGACAATTTGTGAAGACATTATGTAATATTCCATGCACTATGGGCTGGGGAGCCATTGTGTTGGTACAAGTTCCTCCTAGTGTGTAGAGGAACATCTTCTTGCATCCGTGGAAAATGGCTTGTTAGGAGGGTGAGTACTCATGCATATTCAGTGTTCTGTGTATGAAAAAGGGGCCTAAGAGCTGATGATTCACTATCCCACACCAAATGTTTACACTCCATGGACACTGATGTTCCACCTGATGCAGTTAATCGGGATTGTCAATAGACCAGGGGTGCATGTTTCGGCAGTTTACATGGCTATGATTGGTAAATATGACTTCATCACTAAACAAGATATATGGTACATCTGGAGTATCCTGTCTCAGTGCCCATTTACGGAGTTAACTTGATTCTCATAATCATTTCCTTGTAGCTCTTGATGGAGAGAGATATTATAGGTATGGAATCTGTGTTAATAGAGAATGTCTACCAGTAGTACACTTGCCTGACACATCCCACTGGCTGTGTGATGGTGCCGGAACTAATGTGCTGATCAACTGCTGTAGCAGCAAGAACATTAATTCCCCCTGTACTGTCATCACTTGTTTGTGTTACATTGTCTCAGTGATACACTACCACTTTCACATAACTGGTTGAAGAGATTGATAAATAATTGCCTAGATGGTTGACAAGTGTTGGGATATCTTGCTGCATAAACCATACAAGAATGAACTACATTCTTCCTATGCTCTTCATACACTATGAGCATGTTTGCTTTTTCTGTATTGATAAATACCATCATCCGCACATGACCTACTGATGGACTGTCACACACTAACTGAATAGCAAGTCACAGTGCACTCAAGAAACACGCAAGCCATTGTAAGCTAACATAGATTAGAGTAGTTTGGATTCAGTTTTCATTCCATAGACCCAAAAAAATGAGAGATTCTCATGGGTGTGGAATATGTTAGAAAGTATTACATACAAACATAAAATATTTGAATATAACACTTACTACCCTGATCATTTGTCAGAAGATTGTCAAAATAGGTGAATACAGTACAGTAAACTGGAACAGCTAATATTTACAGAATTAATAAGCCGTCAGAATGAAACATAGTTATGCACTATTAATCAATTTATCATACACAGACCACCTAATCTCGACTGTTGTGACCAAGTGCTGTCAAAACTGAAACCTAACAGACATCTTTACTTAAGCTGGCCTAACAATCTCTGTTAAGATGTTCATCTAAAGTGTAGAAGGAGTTGCCTATCAAAAAGTCTTTTGAACTCTCTTTAAACCGTGCTTTATCTGAAACCAAGTTTTTAATAGTTGCTGCTGGCAATTTATTGAAAATGTGTGTTCCTGAATATTGGACCCCTTTTTGGACCAAAGTCTTTAGGTCTTTATGTATATTGTGCTTATTCCTAGTATTGATACTATGTATTGAGATGTTGGTTGGAAATAGAGATATATTACTTGCAACAAATTTCATTAAGGAATAAACATACTGAGAAGCAGTGGTTAGAATACAAAGTTCTTTGAACAGGTTTCTACATGATCTTGAATTTACAACACAAGTGATTCGTATTGCATGCTTTTGTACGCTAAAAACTTTTGCTTGGTTTGATGAGTTACCCCAGAATATAATCCCGTTTGACATAATAGAACGAAAGTATGCAAGGTTTTTTTATTTTTATGTCACCCACATCCAACATCATTCTCACTGCGAATACAGACTTGTTTAGGTACTTAAGAAATTCTGTGGTAGGCTCTTCCCAACTGAATTTATTATCGAGTTGCAATCCCAGAAATTTAATGCTGTGTACCTCTTCGATCTGCATGTCTTCATATATTATACACATGCTGGAAGGAAATCTGTTATAGGCTCTGAACTGTGTATAGTGGGTCTTTTCAAAGTTTAATGACAGTGAATTAACTTTAAACCATTTATTAATGTCAATGAAAATTTGATTAGCAGCTATTTCTAAATCTGTACTTGACTTGCTACTTACCGCAATGTTTGTATCATCTGCAAATGAAACAAATTTAGCATCTGGCAATGTACACAGATGAGAGGTTATTAATGTACTCAAGAAAAAGCAATTGAACCAAGATGGAACCTTTTGGAACACGACCGACATGTAATTAATTCCTACTCAGATGAAGACTGACTGCTTACTGCACAGGCATTTCACGATGACAGCCTTTGTTTCCTGTTAGTTACATAATACTCAAACCATTTCGCAGCATTGCCAATGACACCATAATATTCTGATTTACTTCAGAGAATGCTGTGGTTCACTTAGTCAAAGGCTTTCGACAGGTCACAGAAAATGGTAGTAGCCTCTAATTTATTATCTAAAGAATTACGTACATTCTCACTGTAAGTGTAAATAGCTTTCTCTATATCAGAACCCTTAAGAAATCCAAACTGTGACTTGAACAATTTATTATTTGCACTCAGATACTTAAGGAGACGCTTGAACACAATCTTTTCAGATATTTTTGAGAAAGTCGGCAAAAGTGAAATTGGTCGATAGTTTGATGGTACCTCGTTATCCCCCCATTTTGTGAAGAGGCTTAACTTAAGCATATTTTAGCCAGTGTGGAAATGTTCCACTGATAAGAGACTGATTACACAAATTACTTAAGATAGAACTCAACTCACATGAGCACTCTTTGGTTAACTTCATTAATATGTTATCATACCCACTAGAGTACTTAATTTTAAAGATATTATCACGGATGCTACTTCCTTGGGAGATATGAGTGCCATTTCCATTTTACTGAAGTTGTTTGTAAAGTGTGGTCTCAGATACTCCATTGCACTGTTTACCGAACCTAATAACCCCAAGCTGTCAGTAACAGAAATGAAGTACTTGTTTAAGGGGTTTGCAACACTACATGCACTTGTTACCAAGGCCTCATTTATTTTTAGAGCTATATGTTCCTCTTGCTTTTTGGCCCCACGTGTCTCTGTCTTCACTATATCCCATACAGTTTATATTTTGTTGCTCGATGTAATTATCTTTTTCTCATAATAAAGCTGCATCAGCCAGCTTTTTGTATAGCATATACACACAGAGTGTACATAAAGTCTGGGAACACTTTCAGTTATTTATTGCACAAGAACCAAACATTGTACAGGTATCATAAATATGTCATTTTGAAGAGAAACCTTGAAAGTTTCTTTCATGTATACCACCACAGCGTGGTTTGGTAATTTGCCGATAGTCAGTGCGAGTAGCAAATATGGCGGGTTCAGGTGCGGAGCGAGCTTTCTGTGTGTTGGAGTTAAAAAACAAGTGTGCTACAGCTGTTCAATGGATGTTTAGAGCCAAGTACAGTAAGAAGCCACTAACAAGGAAGGCTATTTACCACTGGCACAACAAATTCGTTATGACGGATTGCTTGTGCCTGGCAAAGAGAAGCGGGCCATTTTTCTTTGCCGAGAGCACTGTCAGTGGATGTTCCTACTTGGATATGTTGCAGCAATGGCCGATGCCTCAAATGCAATCAGACTCTCTGTTCATCTTTCAGCCATATGGGGCTCCACCCCATTTTTGTCATGAAATTCGTGGGTACCTGAACACGGAGCTGTCGCATCAGTGGATCAGCCATACTACAGAAGGGGACTGCTGTCCCATGAAATGGCCTTCCCAATCACCAGATCTCACTCCGTGTGACTTTTTTGTGTGGGGACACATTAAAGATCTGGTACATGTACTGCCTGCCTGTACCACGAGTTTCTCTTCAAAATGCAATATGTATGACATCTTTAAAATGTTTAGTTCTTGTGCAATAAATAATTGAAAGTGTTCCCAGACTTTATATACACCCTGTATTTTTCTGTGAATTTCAAACATGTTGTATCATTTTACAGTGTTGAATGCTATTTCTAGGTTAACAAATCTTGCATAAAAGTGTGTTAGTTTCTTGTAGATCTTGCTTCCAGTAACAAACTTTACATCAGAATTGCCTGTCTGGCACTTTTACCTTTCCTAAATCACAACTGGTTCTCATCTAACAGTGTCTCAATTTTCTTTTCAATTCTTCTCATCAGCAACTTTGATGCCTGAGCTGTAAAACTGATTGTTCAATAGTCCTCATATTTAAGTGCCATTGCTATCTTCAAGACTATGTGGATGATATTATTCTAAAAGTCTGATAGTATATCTCCAGTTTCATAGGCCCTACACAACTATTTGAAATCTCATTTCGGTGCCACTTCCTCCCAGTGATTTCGGAAATGATTAAGGAATCTTATCTATACCTTCTAACTTGTCTGTTCAAAAGTCTTCCAATGCTCTGTCAAATTCTACATTGAATAATGGGTTTCCTATGTCTTGCAAGTTGACACCCATTTTTTTCTATCACATCAGCAGACAGTTCCTCCTCCTCATAGAGGCCTTCAGTGTACTCTTTCCACCTGTCAGATCTCTCTTCTGTGGTAAACAGGGGTTTCCATTGCAATTTTAGTGTTGATGCCTTTTCTTTTAATTTCACCTGTGGTGGTTTTGACTTTTCTGCATACTGAATCTGTTCTCCTGACATTCATTTCCTTTTAGATTTCTTAAAAGTTTTCCAGCATCCAATTCAGTTAATCTTGTGTGCACTTCCTAAGCAACTGACATTACTGTAGTCTTGTCTTTTCATGAACGTTTTGGTACTTCCTTCTTTTGTCAATCAGTTGAAGCATTACTTCTGTAACCCAAGGTTGCTTTGCAGTTACCTTCCTTGTACCCCTTTTCAGGGGTGTCCATTCCTTTTCAACTGAACTGCCTACTGTGATATTCATACAGTATCTACAGCTGTGTAGAATTTCTAGCACACACAATCATTCCTCAGTACTTCAGTATCCCACGTCTACACATTGACTCTTCCTTGCAGTTTTGTTAAACTTCATTAATACTAAATTGTGATACGAGCCTATATCTGCTCCTGGGTATGGCTTACAGCGCAGTATCTTATTTTGGAATTCCTGTCTCACTGTGATGTAATCCAGCTGTCACCTTCTTGTCTCTCTAGGCCTTTTCGAAGCATACCACCTGTTCTTGTGATTATTAACCTTCGCAAGGTGTTTGGGGCTATTTCACACTAGAGGATTCTTGATGGTCTATAATTTTGAAAATATTTGGTTTTAATAAATTCCATTCATTGACTTTATTTGCTCCTTATTGAAGTGTATTCTGACAGGAAAAAATATTTTGTAGGTTTAGTTTGGCATTCACAGAAATTAGTACTTCTCAAGCTGTTTGGGTGTTTTTAGACTTTGCATATTGTAACCTTCATTATGCGAGAGCAAGTGTTTGCTTTTTGCTGTAACCAAATCAGTTTATAAAGTTATTCATGTCATTTGTTTTCTCTCTTTAGAATTCATATATTTTGTAGGGGTTTCTTTCTCAAGTTAATGTCCTGTTTGCAAAATGATGAAACCGCAGATATACTTCTCAACATATCTGATAGTGATGAAGTAGTTTCAGAGGAAGAAGGTTATATTCTGAAATAGAGCTCTTTATTTTACTAAGAAGACACACATGATACACCAGAACAGGAAATGGTAATCAGTGCAATTGTGATTTCAAAGGATAAATCAACTGAATGGAAGTCAGAATCCGTACATCATCTGGGACAGCATGCAGCATGTAAAATAGCTCACGTGAAGACAGAATCTGTACCTCTCTGGGACGGCATGTAGTACGTAATATAGTTCACCTGATTCCAGTACCAACAAGGTATGCTACTTCTCGCATTATGAATGAACACTCAGCTTTCAAATTGTTTCTTCCTCCATTCCAATGCTGAAAGAATGTGTTTATATCAAGATAAGTGGAAAAAAATGTTTTTCTTGACCTGGATGCTCATGCATGTCTGCTGTTTCTAGCAGAAATTCGTAAGATAAATAGAAAATTTGCCAAATTTTCAGAGCTGCAGTGGCGCTAGAAATATTCAAAAATATATCAAGGGTTATTCGATTGGATGATCATGAGATAAAACTATGAAGACGTGAACAAGATACGTTTGCACCTATAAGCGATTTGTGGGAGAAACAGGTAGAGATATTACGTAGGTTACACAATCCCAATATGTTTGTTACAGTAGACGAGCAACTTGTTGCATTCAGGGGAAACTGCCCTTTCCATGCCTATTAAGTCAGCAAAGTACGGCATCAAGTTTTTGTTACTTGGTGACAGTGAAACAAGTTATGTATGGAATATTCAGCCATATACCAAGAAATGACCAGGTAGCACTCCTGAAAAGAACCAAGGCTTAAGAGTTGTAATTGACTTGTCTTATGGCTTGGAATGGCACAACGTAACCTGTGACAACTTATTTTACCTCCTACAAGCTATGAAAAATGCTGACAAAGAGAAATATCACAGTGATTGGAGCTCTGTGGGAAAAAAAGGAAGAAACAAGCTTTTCATTCCAACAAAACTATTGCAGATCGAGGGGATTCCTAATTACATATCAGCATTTGCTTTCACAAAGAAAAACAGATGTGTTATTGTGCAAAGCATCTTGCAGCATGAAGCAAAGGTTGGTGATGGCACCAAAAGAAAGACTACAGCACTACAAAAGGAGCTGTGGACACACTAGAAATTGGTGGTGAACTGTATAGTAAGGAGGAAGATAAGCAGATGGCCTATTGTTTTGTTCTCAGATATAGATGACATACCCGCAAATAATTCTTATGAATGGAAACCAAACACCTTACGGCAGAGAAGACTGTTTTGAGAAACCCTTGGCAAGCAGCTGATAGATGGGGGAATGAATAGATGATGACATCTTTCAAGAGGAAATGCTGCAACAGAATCTGTATAGAGAATAACATTGTTTTAATCTGCACCCTCCAAATCAGAAGAAAATGATCCTAGGAGTAAGAAGAGAGTCAGATGTCATCTATGTGGAAAAAAAATGTTCAGTGAAGTGTGCTAAATTAAAAAAAAAGTAAAAGTTAGGCATAGGGCAGTAAAATTGATGCAAACTTCATTTTAATATTAGATTTTAGTTTTGTTGTTCTGTTCTACTATGCAGTTTGAATGATTAATACATGGTTTGGACATGTGCTGCATGTGGAGGACGATACTATTGCAGAGGCAGCCTACAAAGTGAAAGTCATGGGAAAGAGACCCAAGGGGCGACCAAGACAGTGATGGGCTAACATGCTGCACAGTGACTGGAAGACTGTAAATCTTCCTGTAGACATGGCCCATAATCAAACAAAATGGAGACGGTGAATCCATACAGAGGACCCTGCCACCAGGCGGAACGAATGCTAAAGAAAAAGAAGAATGATTAATACATTAAACTATCAAAATTATAAATTTATGTATGATTTCAATTCAAAAATGTGTAAAAATATCCCTAACAGAAACAGAGAAAAAACTGAGTCTCTTTTGACCGAAACATCTTGATTACATGTGCAAAATAAACACTGTAATAGGGTTAAACAGTATATTTGCCATTAATAGCTTAAATCAACTCAAGGAGTCTTTTCTTCTCTCATTCCTGCTACTGAACTCATATGCTCTTGTAACTTGTGTCTTCTATTCCTTCTTGTATGATGAAATTCCAATCCCCTATGATCATTAGGTTTTCATCTCTGTTTATATACTGACTCACACTTTCAGTTTCCTCATGTGCTTCTGAACCCCTTCATCTGCTTTTGTTGTTGTCATGTATACCTGAACTGTTGTTGTTGGCATTGGTTTGCTTTCATTTCAGATGACAATAATCCTATAACTCAGCTGTTTGTAATAACTCACTGGCTTTCCCTACCTTCCTATTCATAAAAAATCCTGCTCCAGTTATACCACTTGCTTCTGGTGTTGATACTACTTTATATTTCACTGACTGTAAATCCTTTCCTTCTTTCTGTTTCGCTTCACTGGTCTCCAATCAAATCTTCATAAAGCCTTTGCGTTTCTTCTTTCAGATTTTCTAGTTTTCATACAACATTCTAACTTCTGACATTATTCACTTTCACTTGTAGGATGGTGCCCTTTTATAGTTATTCACTATTTTCTCATGCTCACCTTTCCACTGGCAGTCTTCCGCTGTCAGTTCGAATGGGAGACTATCTGGAACTTTTTGCCAGTGGAGAGATCATTGTGGCACTTTTCAGTTCCAGGATACATGGCCTATGGCTATTGCATTCTGCATCCTCATGCCATTGATTGTTGCTAATTTATCCACCCGTAGGGGAGTTTCCCACCCCAAGGACTGGAGCGTAGCCTGAACACCCGTCTTGATTCTTCCTTGTGTCTGACTAGCCTGTTGGCAGACTGAAGTGACTCAGGCTAGTAGGCATTCAAAGAAGTGTGTGGTTGTGTACTTTGTTAAATGTTTGCGTACTTATTGGGCATCAGACGTCAAATAAGGGTGACTGCTTGCTCTTATTTAACCTTTTACTTTTATTATACCGGGTGATCAAATAGTCAGTATAAATTTGAAAACTTAATAAACCATGGAATAATGTAGATGGAGAGGTAAAAATTGACACACATGCTTGGAATGACATGGTTTTTTTTTTTTTTTTTTGGGGGGGGGGGAGGGGGAGGTTCACAAAATGTCCGACAGATGGCGCTGAACAGCAAAACGTCAGAGACTGCGCATGACAATCATGTATAAAAGGAGCTGTAATGAGAGAGAGAATCAGATGCGCCAGCAGTCGCAGCATGTTGACGTTACCTGAAAAGGCGCTTTTAGTGGAGCTGTATTATCAGAATGGAGAATGTGCTACTTCAGCGTTACAATCCTATTGCCATAGGAAGGGCATTCGAATGGGTAAAGGTCCAGTGGCAAATGCAGCTGTGGTGAGAATGATTTTGAAGTTCGAAGCCATGGGTTATTTAGACGATAGACCCCGTAGTGGCCGACCGAGCACAAGGCGTAATGCTGCTGAGACAGATCAGGAAGAAATGGAGACTGTAGCGGGTTCGTCTATGCACGCGGAAGTCGGTGCTCGTGCAGTTGCACGTCACACCATACACTACTGTTTGGTTGGCACTTGGCGTACCCTCCGATGCTGTCCGTACAAAATCCATCGGCATCATGAACTGTTACCTGGCGATTTAGTGCAGCGGAGGGCATTTGCAGTGTGGGCATTTCAAAAGATGGCGGAAGATGACGATTGGTTGCGTAACGTGTTGTGGACCGACGAATGTCATTTCACGCTCCGAGGGTCTGTCAATGCCCACAACTGCAGAATTTGGGGTACCGAAAATCCTAGAACTGTCGTGGAAACTCCATTGCACGACAAGAAAGTCGCGGTATGGGTTGGATTTACCACATCTACCGTTATCAGGCCTTTTTCTTCGAGGGAAAATGCGTGATTCTGGTTTTGTAACTGCTACCATGACGGGTGAGAGGTACACCAATACGTTACAGAATCGCATCATCCCCAGCCTGGCTGATAAACACCTGCTGGAACGTATGATGTTTATGCAGGATGGCGCTCCACCCCATATTGCTAGACGCATGAAAGATCTCTTGTGCGCGTCGTTTGGTGATGATTGTGTGTTCAGCCGCCACGTTCATCATGCTTAGCCTCCCAAGTCTCCAGACCTCAGTCCGTGCGATTATTGGCTTTGGGGTTACCTGAAGTCGCAAGTGTATCGTGATCGAACGACATCTCTAGGGATGCTGAAAGACAACATCCGACGCCAATGCCTCACCATAACTCCGGACATGCTGTACAGTGCTGTTCACAACATTGTTCCTCGACTACAGCTATTGTTGAGGAATGATGGTGGACATATTGAGCATTTCCTGTAAAGAACATCATCTTTGCTTTCTATTACTTTGTTATGCTAATTATTGCTATTCTGATCAGATGAAGCACCATCTGTCGGACTTTCTTTGAACTTTTGTATTTTTTTTTTGTTTTAATAAAACCCCATGTCATTCCAAGCATGTGTGTCAATTTGTACCTCTGTATCTACATTATTCCGTGATTTACTCAGTTTCCAAATTTATGCCAACTTTTTGATCACCCGATATAATGCCTCTTGTGCGTCACTTGAAAAATGAATACTAAAGCATTTAAAATTTGTGGTATACATTCTTGTTCCTGGTGTGATTTATTTGCCTCCTTGACAAAATGGCAATTTTTCTGGAGAAACGGAAATTCTCAGTTTTTCTGTTTTTGTGTGCACATTCATTGTTGTTGTTGTTGTGGTCTTCAGTCCTGAGACTGGTTTGATGCAGCTCTCCATGCTACTCTATCCTGTGCAAGCTTCTTCATCTCCCAGTACCTACTGCAACCTACATCCTTCTGAATCTGTTTAGTGTATTCATCTCTTGGTCTCTCTCTACGATTTTTACCCTCCACGCTGCCCTCCAATACTAAATTGGTGATCCCTCGATGTCTCAGAACATGTCCTACCAACCGATCCCTTCTTCTAGTCAAGTTGTGCCACAAACTTCTCTTCTCCCCAATTCTGTTCAATACCTCCTCATTAGTTATGTGATCTACCCATCTAATCTTCAGCATTCTTCTGTAGCACCATATTTCGAAAGCTTCTATTCTCTTCTTGTCTAAGCTATTTATCGTCCACATTTCACTTCCATACATGGCTACACTCCATACAAATACTTTCAGAAACGACTTCCTGACACTTAAATCAATACTCGATGTTAACAAATTTCTCTTCTTAAGAAACGCTTTCCTTGCCATTGCCAGTCTACATTTTATATCCTCTCTACTTCGACCATCATCAGTTATTTTGCTCCCCAAATAGAAAAACTCCTTTACTACTTTAAGTGTGTCATTTCCTAATCTAATTCCCTCAGCATCACCCGACTTAATTCGACTACATTCCATTATCCTCGTTTTGCTTTTGTTGATGTTCATCTTATACCCTCCTTTCAAGACACTGCCCATTCCGTTCAACTGCTCTTCCAAGTCCTTTGCTGTCTCTGACATAATCACAGTGTTATCGGCGAACCTTAAAGTTTTTATTTCTTCTCCATGGATTTTAATACCTACTCCGAACTTTTTTTTTTGTTTCCTTTACTGCTTCCTCAATATACAGATTGAATAACATCGGGGATAGGCTACAACCCTGTCTCACTCCCTTCCCAACCACTGCTTCCCTTTCATGTCGCTCAACTCTTATAACTGCCATCTGGTTTCTGTACAAATTGTAAATAGCCTTTCCCTCTCTGTATTTTACCCCTGCCACCTTTAGAATTTGTAAGAGAGTATTCCAATCAACATTGTCAAAAGCTTTCTCTAAGTTTACAAATGCTAGAAACTTTCTTCTAAGATAAGTCGTAGGGTCAGTATTGCCTCACGTGTTCCAACATTTCTACGGAATCCAAACTGATCTTCCCCGAGGTCGGCTTCTGTCAGTTTTTCCATTCGTCTGTAAAGATTTCGCGTTAGTATTTTGCAGCTGTGACTTATTAAACTGATAGTTCGGTAATTTTCACATCTGTCAACACCTGCTTTCTTTGGGATAGTGTCTTATATATCCTGTTTTTCATCCTACCTGATGTTGGAATGATGTCTAGTAAATGAAACAGAAGATCAAAATGTTTCAGTGGAAAGCATGACTAGAAAATCAAAGTTTGCCCCCCCCCCCCCCCCACACACACAGATATATATATATATATATATATATATATATATATATATATATATATATATATATATATTCACTTTGTATTCACCTTCTCCTTTTTACTGTAATCTACTATACAATTTTATCCCGCCGATATATACTCAGTAATACGTAATACGTAATAATACGTAACCCACTTCCAAACCATAACCAAAAAAATCTTTTTTCCGCTTTCAACACTACCGCCGCTACAAAATCCACCGTTTCTAGTTCATAAACAGTTGCTTTCACCTATTAAACAACCATTTCGGCAAGTTCTAATAAGTTTCGCTTTATTTCCGTTTCTGTTTTTTCACACATCATTGATCAATTTTAGCCGCTTCCCATATATATATAATTTTTTTTAAATAGAGGGAAACATTCCACGTGGGAAAAATATATCTAAAAACAAAGATGATGTGACTTACCAAACAAAAGTGCTGGCACGTCGATAGACACACACACAAACACAAACATGTTTGTGTTTGTTTGTGTGTCTATCGACGTGCCAGCGCTTTCGTTTGGTAAGTCACATCATCTTTGTATATATATATATATATATATATATATATATATATACACCTTTGAATATGTCTGCTTGTGTCTGTATATGTGTGGAAGGATATGTGTGTGTGCACGAGTGTATACCCGTCCTTTTTTCCCCCTAAGGTAAGTCTTTCTGCTCCCGGGATTGGAATGACTCCTTACCCTCTCCCGTAAAACCCACATCCTTTCGTCTTTCCCTCTCCTTCCCTCTTTCCTGATGAGGCAACAGTTTGTTGCGAAAGCTTGAATTTTGTGTGTGTGTGTGTGTGTGTGTGTGTGTGTGTGTGTGTGTGTGTGTGTGTGTGTGTGTGTCTATCGACGTGCCAGCGCTTTAGTTTGGTAAGTCACATCATCTTTGTGTGTGTGTCTATATATATGCTGAGTTGATGTGTAGGTGAAGGATTAGGTGGGTGAGGGCAGTGGATTGTTCAGTTTGGAACTGGTATAGGGACTGATGGAAAGAAAGGTTGCAGCCAGAGATGGGAACTTTAAGTGTGAGGCCTTTGGGGGTAATGCCAAATGTCAGACAAGCCTGAGAAAATAGAATATGGGAGCGTAATCTGGATAGGGCGAAGGCATGTTTGCGGAGGGAATGTAAATAAAACTTAATGGGGTCATTGTGGGGGTGTTGTGAGGGTGACATGGTATTAGAAGGTGGAAAGTGTAACATGAGGCTGAAATGAAAATGAAAATAAAAATATATGGGAAGAGATAAAGGTGGACTGGAAAGTAACTGGAGATCTGGTGTGAAAAAAGGTGAGAAGGTGTTGGTTACAGCTGGGCTATGTTGGACTTGGGTTGGTAGACAGAGATGTGCACAAAGGTTAGGTGGTTGTGTTGCCGCCAAAACACGTTAAAGGACGGAGAAATTCGGGAAAATTTCGAAAAAACTGCGTGTAATATATTAAAAGGAGTGGTTTTGTGGTCTTTAAATATGTCTGCTTGTGTCTGTATATGTGTGGATGGATATGTGCGTGTGTGCGAGTGTATACCTGTCCTTTTTTCCCCCTAAGGTACGTCTTTCCGCTCCCGGGATTGGAATGACTCCTTACCCTCTCCCTTAAAACCCACATCCTTTCGTCTTTCCCTCTCCTTCCCCTCTTTCCTGATGAGGCAACAGTTTGTTGCGAAAGCGTGAATTTTGTGTGTGTGTTTGTGTTTGTTTGTGTGTTTATCGACCTGCCAGCGCTTTCGTTCGGTAAGTCACATCATCTTTGTTTTTACATATATTTTACCCACGTGGAATGTTTCCCTCTATTATATAATGTAATATTTGTGTTTCTATCGACCTGCCAGCGCTTTCGTATGGTAAGTCACATCATCTTTATATATAATGCCTTTGAATATGTCTGCTTGTGTCTGTATATGTGGGGAAGGATATGTGTGTGTGTGCGAGTGTATACCCGTCCTTTTTTTCCCCCTAAGGTAAGTCTTTCCGCTCCCGGGATTGGAATGACTCCTTACCCTCTCCCTTAAAACCCACATCCTTTCGTCTTTCCCTCTCCTTCCCTCTTTCCTGATGAGGCAACAGTTTGTTGCGAAAGCTTGAATTTTGTGTGTATGAATGTGTTTGTTTGTGTTTCTATCGACGTGCCAGCGCTTTCGTAAGGTGAGTCACATCATCTTTGTTTTTAAATATATTTTTCCCGCGTGGAATGTTTCCCTATTATATTCATATCATTAATTTGAACCCAACAATCACGTTTGTTATTGTCACTGTTGCATTTCGAAATCTTTTCTGTCGTCTTATTTTCTCTTTCTGTTTTTTGCCAGTAGTTTCACTTTGTATTCACCTTCTCCTTTTTACTGTAATCTACTATACAATTTTATCCCGCCGATATATACTCAGTAATACGTAATACGTAATAATACGTAACCCACTTCCAAACCATAACCAAAAAAATCTTTTTTCCGCTTTCAACACTACCGCCGCTACAAAATCCACCGTTTCTAGTTCATAAACAGTTGCTTTCACCTATTAAACAACCATTTCGGCAAGTTCTAAT
Organism: Schistocerca nitens; assembly: GCF_023898315.1. Taxonomy (NCBI): domain Eukaryota; kingdom Metazoa; phylum Arthropoda; class Insecta; order Orthoptera; family Acrididae; genus Schistocerca; species Schistocerca nitens. Next base: position 232,275,364 of record NC_064616.1, on the reverse strand, counting down.
AAGTTTCGCTTTATTTCCGTTTCTGTTTTTTCACACATCATTGATCAATTTTAGCCGCTTCCCACAGGTTTTAATGTCATTATTTCTTCGTCAGTCAATTGTTAGCCTCATTCTCATAATCTGCCACCACAAAACCACTCCTTTTAATACATTTACACGTAGTTTTTTCGAAATTTTCCCGAATTTCTCCACCCTTTAACGTGTTTTGGCGGCAACACAACCACCTAACCTTTATGCACATCGTTGTCTACCAACCCAAGTTACACCACAGGATCAACACAGCCCAGCTTTAACCAACACTTTTTCGCCTTTTTTCACACCAGATCTCCAGTTGCTTTCTACTTCACCTTTATCTCTCCCCATATATATATTTCATTTTCATTTCAGCCTCATGTTACACTTTCCACCTTCTAATACGATGTCACCCTCACAACACCCCCACAACGACCCCATTAAGTTTTATTTACATTCCCTCCGCAAACATGCCTTTGCCCTAGCCAGATTACGCTCCCATATTTTATTTTCTCAGGCTTGTCTGACATTTGGCATTACCCCCAAAGGCCTCACACTTAAAGTTCCCATCTCTGGCTGCAACCCTTCTTTCCATCAGTCCCTATACCAGTTCCAAACTGAACAATCCATTGCCCTCACCCATCTAATCCTTCACCTACACATCAACTCAGCCAATGAACACACCCGTCAACTCCTATCCTTAATAAAATTCCTCAATCTTTCCTCTCCCGCATCCACGCCGGCTGTTCAAAGCATCCTCCTACAGGCCAACCGCAAATTAGAACAGCATGCCACCCTCCACCTCAAAAAATTATCCAATCTCCTGGTTTCCCACCTCCGGAAAGGCAACTCACTCACCCTTCACAAGCTTTCCAGCAAACCTCTACCTCCTCTCGTTGCACACAAACCCAGTCTCTCCCATCTACTCAATCTCCCACTTCCAGCTCCACTCCCTCCAAAACCTCAAAATTCCAATCAACACAATCTGGAACCACAACACCCCAATTCAGTAGTTAACCTTTCCTCCAAACCTCTCTCCCAATCCGAAACCTCTTGCCTATCCAAAGGCCTCACCTTCAGCCCCACTCCCAGATTCAACCAAACAGCCCTCGTCAAAGATTTACTGTCCTACACTCGTACTCTCTGCTGGAAATATCACTTTGCCACGAAGAAAAATGATCCTAATCCTACTCCTAATGATCCAACTCCCCAAGACACTATCCAAATTGAACCCTGCCTGGAACAGTTCCGTCCTCCGTCACAGCGGGACCCACCTCCTCTTCCTCAAAATCACCCTCTCCAAACCTTCCATGAATTTCTGACTTCCAGCCTTGCTTCTCAATCCTTCTTAAAAAACCTTAATCCTACTCCCAACATCACCACTGTTGAAGCCCAAGCTATCCATGATCTGAAGGCTGACCGATCCATCGTAATTCTTCCGGCGGACAAGGGTTCCATGACCGTGGTACTTGATCGTCGGGAGTATGTGGCTGAGGGACTGCGTCAACTTTCAGACAACACCACATACAAAGTTTGCCAAGGTAATCACATTCCTGATGTCCAGGCGGAGTTTCAAGGAATCCTCAGAACCTTAGGCCCCCTACAAAACCTTTCACCTGACTCCATCAACCTCCTGACCCCACCGACACCTTGCACCCCTACCTTCTACCTTCTTCCTAAAATTCACAAACCCAATCATCCCGGCCGCCCCATTGTAGCTGGTTACCAAGCACCCACAGAACGTATCTCTGCCTACGTAGATCAACACCTTCAGCCCATTACATGCAGTCTCCCATCCTTCATCAAAGACACCAACCACTTTCTCGAACGCCTGGAATCCTTACCCAATCTATTACCCCCGGAAACCATCCTTGTAACCATTGATGCCACTTCCTTATACACAAATATTCCGCACGTCCAGGGCCTCGCTGCGATGGAGCACTTCCTTTCACGCCGATCACCTGCCACCCTACCTAAAACCACTTTCCTCATTACCTTAGCCAGCTTCATCCTGACCCACAACTTCTTCACTTTTGAAGGCCAGACATACCAGCAATTAAAGGGAACAGCCATGGGTACCAGGATGGCCCCCTCATACGCCAACCTATTCATGGGTCGCTTAGAGGAAGCCTTCTTGGTTACCCAGGCCTGTCAACCCAAAGTTTGGTACAGATTTATTGATGACATCTTCAGAATCTGGACTCACAGTGAAGAAGAACTCCAGAATTTCCTCTCCAACCTCAACTCCTTTGGTTCCATCATATTTACCTGGTCCTACTCCAAATCCCATGCCACTTTCCTTGACGTTGACCTCCATCTGTCCAGTGGCCAGCTCCACACGTCCATCCACATCAAACCCACCAACAAGCAACAGTACCTCCATTATGACAGCTGCCACCCATTCCACATCAAACGGTCCCTTCCCTACAGCCTAGGTCTTCGTGGCAAACGAATCTGCTCCAGTCCGGAATCCCTGAACCATTACACCAACAACCTGAAAACAGCCTTCACATCCCGCAACTACCCTCCAGACCTGGTACAGAAGCAAATAACCAGAGCCACTTCCTCATCCCCTCAAACCCAGAACCTCCCACAGAAGAACCACAAAAGTGCCCCACTTGTGACAGGATACTTTCGGGACTGGATCAGACTCTGAATGTGGCTCTCCAGCAGGGATACGACTTCCTCAAATCCTGCCCTGAAATGAGATCCATCCTTCATGAAATCCTCCCCACTCCACCAAGAGTGTCTTTCCACCATCCACCTAACCTTCGTAACCTCTTAGTTCATCCCTATGAAATCCCCAAACCACCTTCCTTACCCTCTGGCTCCTATCGTTGTAACCGCCCCCGGTATAAAACCTGTCCAATGCACCCTCCCACCACCACCTACTCCAGTCCTGTAACCCGGAAGGTGTACACGATGAAAGGCAGAGCCACGTGTGAAAGCACCCACATGATTTACCAACTGACCTGCCTACACTGTGAAGCTTTCTATGTGGGAATGACCAGCAACAAACTGTCCATTCGCATGAATGGACACAGGCAGACAGTGTTTGTTGGTAATGAGGATCACCCTGTGGCTAAACATGCCTTGGTGCACGGCCAGCACATCTTGGCACAGTGTTACACCGTCCGCGTTATCTGGATACTTCCCACTAACACCAACCTGTCAGAACTCCGGAGACGGGAACTTGCCCTTCAGTATATCCTCTCTTCTCGTTATCCGCCAGGCGTCAACCTCCGCTAATTTCATGTTGCCGCCGTTCATACCTCACCTGTCTTTCAACAACATCTTTGCCTCTTTACTTCCGCCTCGACTGACATCTCTGCCCAAACTCTTTGCCTTTACAAATGCCTGCTTGTGTCTGTGTATGTGCGGATGGATATGTGTGTGTGTGCGCGAGTGTATACCTGTCCTTTCTTCCCCCTAAGGTAAGTCTTTCCCCTCCCGGGATTGGAATGACTCCTTACCCTCTCCCTTAAAACCCACATCCTTTCGTCTTTCCCTCTCCTTCCCTCTTTCCTGATGAGGCAACAGTTTGTTGCGAAAGCTTGAATTTTGTGTGTATGATTGTGTTTATTTGTGTCTCTATCGACCTGCCGGCGCTTTCGTAAGGTAAGTCACATCATTTTGTATATATATTCATTTTTATATATATATATATATCTAAAAACAAAGATGATGTGACTTACCAAACGAAAGCGCTGGCACGTCGATAGACACACAAACAAACACAGACATACACACAAAATTCTAGCTTTCGCAACCAACGGTTGCCTCGTCAGGAAAGAGGGAAGGAGAGGGAAAGACGAAAGGATGTGGGTTTTAAGGGAGAGGGTAGGAGTCATTCCAATCCCCCTCTCCCTTAAAACCCAAATCCTTTCGTCTTTCCCTCTCCTTCCCTCTTTCCTGACGAGGCAACCGTTGGTTGCGAAAGCTAGAATTTTGTGTGTATGTTTGTGTTTGTTTGTGTGTCTATCGACGTGCCAGCGCTTTCGTTTGGTAAGTCACATCATCTTTGTTTTTAGATATATTTTTTCCCACGTGGAATGTTTCTTTGTTTCAGTGGAAAGCATGACTACAAAATCAAAGTTTGCCCCCCCCCCTCCCCGCACCCCCCCCCCCACACACACACACAGAGATATATATAGAATGCCTTTATATATGGAAAATTTGGAATTTCAACATGGATATCTTGTGGAATCTTGTGATTGAATAAAATTGTCACTATATAAAAAGAGGGCTCCAAAGTGAAACAATTAGCTGTCCATATATTTTTTATGCTCATTGTGTTGTGAGCTATTGTATGAGCAGATTTAGCACAGCAATAATGTATGATACTGAGTATTGGTGGTGGATTAGGTTCTCAGGTGAAAAGATAGACAGTGTGTCTATCTTACAGGATACAAGAAGTAGAACTCCTTATATTGTTAAAATCACATTTAATCCTTCATACACTTGCGACACAAAATCTGATGCATTATTTCGCAGTTTATTCTGCTTGACACATGAGTTGTATTTCAAGTGAAACTGAGCAACATAATGGACAAAGAAATGTGCCGAAAGCCAGTTAGTATGTGTGTTGTTTGGATTCCACATTCTAATGTAGCCTGTTACACACCTTTTTGCCCCACATCTTGGTCCAATATGCCCATGCACAACTTGTATTTACCACATCTGTAAACTGTTTTTGCCCTTGTATCCTCATCCTGTTTCTGTTGTGTCTCATCTATTACATCTAAAACAGTTACTTTTTCCATTTGGACAAATGTACAGTAAAACTCCTGTTTTAATGAATCTCTTAGGAATGAAGTTTTTTTAAATGGGGGGCTTCCTTAAATAGGGGTTTAGCGCCAGTATACGCGCGCGCGCCCACACACACACACACACACACACACACACACACACACACACACCTAACTTGCCCCTAGCTAATCCTAAAATGATGTGTAATTGTGCTACACACTTTTCCTTAACACAGTCGGCATTTATCTTAAAGTGGTGTTTAGATTTCAAGGCAGCATCCAGAATGAAGAAGACATTCTCACTATTCAAAAGTTGTGTATGTCATCTAAATTTAGTCGAGTGAATTAGTAGGAAAGCTGCCACTTTGAGAAAAACTGTTGCCGCCCTAGTTTTACAGGGTGGAGCATGGTAAATTGCTGATTTGGGAATGAAATAAATAATGAACACTTAGGAACTTACAATTTTATTTCTCTCATGTCAGACAATAATGCTAGTTTCTAATTACATGGTTTAAACAATATGTCTGGCAAATGTCTGCCTTCACAATCCACACACTGATGCAGTTGTTATGTGAAATTTTCATGCACTGTTTCAGGCCTGTCTTCTGGTATTCTTGCAGTACACCTTTGACTTCGGGTAACCCCCAAAGAAAAAAATCACATGGGGTTACGTCCAGTGATCGTGTGGGCTAGTTGATATCCCCCATCTGATAGATAAGCCTTCCAGGAAGTATTTGCCTCAGAAAGTTAATGGTAATGCCCACTGTGTATGCACCGGCACCGTTTTGTTGAAACCAGGTATCCTGTAATTGCATTGCCTTGAAAGCTGGCTGGAAAAACTCTTGCAGCATAGTTAAGTAACAATCCAAATTTGCAGTTACCGCATGACGATTTTCCTGGAAAAAGTAAGAGCCAAAGATGCCTGCTCATGATAATGGCACACCAAGCAGTTACACGGTCTGAGTGCAGGGGTCTCTGGTGAATTTGCCTGGCTCATGTCACTCCAGTACCACATATTCTGTATGTTGACACACGCACTGAGGTGAAATGTGCCTCATCAGAAAATAACACATTTGTGTCATGGGGTATGGTTGCAAACGTGTCTTCACAAGATGTTCTTCGTGTTACATAATCCTGTACTGACAATTGCTGGACCACCCACGTTTTATACAGGTAAAAATTCAGTTCATGATGAAGAATGTGGTGGAGAGAACATCTTAAAATGCCAAGAGCAAGTGCATGATTCTGAGCTGAGCATGTCTGAGATCGCAATACTTTTGCTCTAACGTGTTCTACATTTTGCGGTGGTTTAATGCTTCTCTCAGGTCCTCTTTATACATGTGAAACATTCCCTGTTGTTGTGAATGCATTTACCCAATTTAAAATTGATTGACGTCCAGGAACACATCCGTGTGGGGTTACTGCAAATCGCAAACAAAAAGCATGTTGCACTGCAATGATCGAGTGGGAATTCGAGAAATACACTTCAACACAAAATGAGTGTTCCTCATGTGTCCACTGCATTATCACAACTAAACAACAATTGAATGCAAACCTCCCGTCGGTCACTATAAACCACGCCCACTCTCCCCTCTATTCGACCAACGTGAATTCTAAGAAAGCAATTTACCACGCTCCACCCTGTACTATCATTGTCTTCTATAGCAACTGATACTGACCCACAGCTGATAATGATCCACATCCAGCATTTGTCTGTATATTGGTTCAACGTAATCTGTTTGGTTTCAGCATTCCAGGCAGCAGCAAATGCATCTATTATAGCCTGTAAAACATTCATTTTATGTCCTTCCTTTTGGGAAATGAGACTGAACTCAGCACAACAGCTATTCTTTATTTAGCTTTCAGATGATGAGTTATGTCCAGGTCTCTAGAAGCTGCAGATGATTTTTATAGCTTGCAAGAAGAAACAAAAACATCAATTTTCCTGAGGAATGTTGTTACCTTAGGGTGTGCAGGGCAACTGTCAATAATAAAAGTAATTATTCTTCCTGCTGCACCCATCTTGGCATTTAACCACACAAGAAATGTTGTACAAATTTCGGCAGCCATCCAGGCATTGATTACGAATCATAAGTGCACAGTGGTGTTTTTATGTTTTTAAATCTTCTGGTAGTTTAAGATTTTCCTGTTATTAATGGCATCACTGCTGTCACTATTAACACACTGCAGACCATTACTTGCTCTTTGTTTTAATTTGCATCCATGACAAAGGGTCATATGAATAAAGGTAACATTCTCCGGAGGAGATTCTCAGAGCAAAAGAACATTTTTGAAGAAAGTTATCCAGTTTCATGAGTAAAAAAATTCAAAGCATATTCCCTGATGAGAGAGTTCCTTCTCACTACCTCCCTTCCTTCTTGAGAGGTTTCTTGATGGTGTTGTGTGCCACAGCCAGCACAGATCGCACACATGCTCTTACTTTTCATTCAACTTGTGCAAACAGGCAAACTGTTCAATGTACAAATATGGAACTGACATCAATGTGTTCTGGGAGAGTTGTACTATTTTTAGATTTTAGTTTTATAAGTGGCAACAAATTATTAAGACAATCACAGACAGTTAACGAAAATGCATTTGCTGCTGATGATACTGAATTTTTGAGATGGAAAACTTTTTGTTGTTGAAGTTAGGCGAAAAAAATAAATAAATAAAATGCGGACAAAATCCTAAGAGTACATAATATTTTCATCTACTCCAAACCAGAACTCTGTTAGAATTTTTAACAGGAGATAATTTTGGTTAAATGTGAGGGGCAATGGTCCAACTGCACATCAAAAATTTACGCTGTTGCCCATGCAATTTTGGTATGAGAAACAGATTGTGAGATTTGTAATTAACCTGTGAGACCTGAGTTTCTCCTGGCGTATACAACTTTCAAATAACTTCCGGGAATTCCCGGAAGTTATTTGGAAAATGTAATTAACCTGTTACTAATTTTTCTGAACTGTCTACTTTCCGACATAACAAAAACAACATTTATGCCGTGAGGAAGTATATCTTAAATAGGCCAACCAGTGTAGGGAGAAAGAACAAAAGTGACACAAGAAAAACAATACTTCAGTATTGCAGCAATATTTATTTTGTGATACAGACTGAATTCCTGAGATGAACTTATTTTGGAATTAACTACTCATATGGGTTTCATATTAAAATTTCAAAACTTATGACAATACAATTTTTTTATGTAGCTGCTCACAGTTGTGGAGCTGACTCCACTTGTGCTCCATTTCTATGGTGATAATGGAAAACCTCCAGTCACATAACTCTATTTGCTGTGCCAGATGCTTGAAGTGTCACTGTCACTGTAGTTATATAGTGAAGTAATCATCTCCTCCACAGAATTTTCCAAAACAGCTTCATTCTGCCATGCTGAAGACTGTTGTAGGCCCTCTGATCATACATTTGTGAATTCTGGAATGGTGTCATTAACTGTGGTGCAAACTCTTCATCTCCTAAAATTAAAATATCATGCAGTTTCTCTCTTAGTATCTGGCATACCTAAAATTTTCTCCATGTCCTAGCATCATTTACAGACCCAGGCCATGAAGCATCTACACTAGTAAACAATTTGCTATAATCACAGAGATCGTAGGAAAGCCCTTTCGGTTAAAATATTCATCTCCGTGTACAACAGGTTACGTGATTGGTATATGGATGCCCCCACAACACTTGGAAACTGATTCTTCGATTGTGGCATTAACTTTACTGTTTCTAGTTCTTCTACGATTCTATGAAATTGGACCCCAGAGGTGCTTTTTGGGTAATGTGGTAAAGAACATTTGAAAATTAGTGACATGTTTGTCTAGTGTATACCTACGTCTCCTCCTCTTCAACCAATCTCAGAATCTGGATCTTCTAAATAGCACAAAACTGTCTTCATTTTCACTTCGTTTGAAAGGCCCTCTTCTTTCATGAGTTTTGGGAGGAAGTGATTTGCCAGCGAAATAATGTTTTGATTCTTAAACCTGTAAAAACCTCTGCAGCCTTTCTATTCGGTATTTCTTTGGCCTATGTATATACTCCTTTCCCTTCCAAGCAACATAAATTATCCAATTTTTACTAAAAAAATCTCGGTAAAACTTGACCTCAAGAAAACTAACTCAGCTTGAAATGTGCTACAGAGTTTATTTTGAAAAACACTTGTGAGAAACCTCTTGTGTTTTATTCACACAAAATTGGAGAATGTTCTTCACATTGAGCAACCTTCCCTACCCTTTTACACGAGCTGAGAACATTCTCAGGGGAAGTATATTGTTCAACTCGCTGTATTCATACAAACCTGAGAACGTTGTCCCAAATTCCAAGAATATAGTACATTCTCCATTTTATTCATACAATCCATTTTCCATCGTGAACAGAATCATCTTATGTTTTTCAGAAAAATAAATTATAAAAGACCCCAATGCCATCATAATTCAAAATTTTTCTTGGTTCATATGCATTATCCATCATCCATGTCAAAATATTCTTCTATTAATGTTCAGCACTTCCCACGTGTACTGCTTCGCTGTCTCCATGTACATTTTGCTTAGAAATTTTACACATCATGTATTCAAATCCAAGTTGAAAGATTTGTGTATGGGTCACATCTAGTTTGTACAGGAGTTTCTCGCACTAGTTGAGAAATTTTCTCTGTGACATTATTTATTCATATACTCTCTTACAGTTTTTTTTTTTAATTCTTTAGTTTATAAATTTTGTGATCTCCGCTCTGTAAACTATGTACTGACTTGTTCCATGACCAAATAAGTTTGGCTCTCATGGTCCTGTGGAACCTGATAAATAAATTTACGCATCCTCTGTATGATTATTACATATTATTTAACTTTACTCGTACCAGTTTTGTATTTCACTTAGAAATTTCCAACCTTGTACTAATGTTCATCCAATATTTAATAATTTATGTAGAAATTTTTATGATATAATTGTTATTGCAGGGTGTTTGAAATAATTGTGTGCAAGTACTGTGGATCACAAGGTGTACATAAGAAATGTGGAGAACTTAACATAAGAGATAAAGAGTGGGGATGCCCACTTTGCACTAATGCCCTGACATCAGGTAATTCATTTTTGCACAAGTTGTCATTTTGGTGTGTAATTATCTTCTAAATTGTCTTACATATATTTTACACAAATCGTAAAAACATTTCTGGAAAATTTTTTCAGATAGTAGTGGGGTACTTACCTACAGCAATTCATTCTTTTTTGAGTTGGGAACACTGATATTTTGGGTATGTGGCTTGTGGAGAGTAACTAGCATTATAATCAAGATATTGTTCATAGTCTACCAAACAAAAAGTAAAAATGTATGTCTGTTGATACAGGAATTACCATGTGTGACCCTGCAGATATGTACAAAAACCTGCAGAAACAAGAAACTGACAAAGTTTTGACTTTTAAACTGGAGCAATAGCATTATTGATGTTTTCACCATCATTGAAACATACATCAGGTTGCTGGCCCAATCACTGTCACCTCTCCTGAAAGTACTCAGCACTTTCATCATATTTTTCTGGCAGACACGACGACGACCAGTTGATGTAATTTCATCTCCAATTTGTTTATCACAGGGGACTTCCCACAGATACATCTTCATGATGTTATGAAGATGTTGTTTCTTTACACATAATTCCAGAATTTGGTTCAAAGAGAAAAATGAAGTTCTGGTGTGTGTGGCTAGTGAACTTAATGCAATGCCATAGATCCTTTTCTGAAAGTCATTGTGACTGGGTGGTGAATCAGTGCCAAAAATGGGCTAAAAACAATTGGTTTTGCTGAGTATTAATGCCTCTACATATACATACCATTCTTTACTGATATTACTACTATGGTACATCTCTCTTATTCACTAATCACAGAGTTTACTTACTTCTACCATTTCTTGCAGTTAAAAATGTAATTGAACAGTGTTTTGCTGAATCTGCGGGACTGATGACCTCAGCAGTTTGGTCCCTTACGAATTCACACATCCTGGGAAAGGATGGAAAATCTGATAGAGTAGGTGAAGTCATTTTCTGGAGGAGGTTTCCAATAGTGTTTTGAACAACTGAATGATCACAAACTCAAAACGTGTAGCTGTACATTAGGGTGTCCTTTAGCTATATGTAATTATCTTAATGTTTGTATTTTGCTCCCCCCCCCCCCCCCCCCCACTTTTGTTTGTAGAAGAAAGAACATTTTTCGTGTATAAAGTACTTTTTCACTTGATTTTCTTCCACCTTTTTCTGATTCCTAGATGACTTGAACAATATTTGCCTTGACTTTTGTTGGAACATTGTCATCAAATAAAGCCAGTGCCATAGTTTCTTGACCCAAGCACCAGTGGTGATTTTAAATTTTTTACTGGATCAATATCCCTACAATTTATCAGTTGAATAGTGAGTAGGAAATTATGGTACGGTACCTTAATTGCTTCTGTTGATCGAAACCATGCTCAGACTTACAAGCGCTCCACAAAAATACATATTGTTGTTAATGTGTTCTTCTCTGTGTCAGATAGTGAAACCGATTTTGGAACATGTATAACTTGAATACCTGTATAGCTTTTCCCTTCCACCTAGAATGAGTTACAGCTCCTGGGATGTGAAACAATATCCCATTTGTTGGAATGCCACCAAGAAGGTCATTCGCAACTCCAGCAAGTTTTGGTAATAATCTCACTGTTTTTTCTGTGTAGGAAGTTTGTTCTCATAAAATCTGAAAATAATAGGCCATACATCATCAAATACTTCACTGCTACTGGTTATGTAAGCATTGTTGTTGACTTAGAACAAAGTTGCTATAAATTTCTTGAAAAGTTCCATGTCGTTGCCCGAAGTTACCCCCATCATTGAGTTGAAACAAGTCCTCAACATCAACAGAAAAATGTGATGACAGCAAGGGAGGTATAAAAGTTCACGACTTAACAGTTTTTCTAGATATTTACAGCTGCCATTTACTTGACCCGTATTTCTTTCTCTCTTGTCACAGCAAAGTGCCTGAATTTTGTCAGCTATACCCCACTTCTCTACTGCCAGGTCAACAGCCATGGCTTGATCTTTTCCAAGTTTCAAGGAACCCCAACAATTGTTCCTTGCCTTGAAAGGGTACTGATACAGTCTTTTGCTTCTCTAAAAATTTTTCTGAGACACTGTAAAGAAGTTCAGGTTGTGACTAGGTTTTCAGTTTCGTGCCCAAAAGCTTCTGCAGCAGTCATTAATATGTAAACGCCATTTCTATCACTGAATTTGCACCTATGAAACACTTCAGATGCACAGGGCATAAAAAACTGCAGTGTATCTCAAGTTTTTGTTACTGCTGCAGTTTTTACTCTTGGTGATATATGTTGAATGACAATAGGGGAACTTCCACTGTTGTCACTACTATCACTTTCTTGCCTTCTGGATGTCCAGTGAAAACTTTCTGACATAGTAGTCTCTAAAGTAGCAAAATCTTGTTCCATTTCTTCGTATATCCTTTTTCTCCTAGTGATTTGCATTGCTTGCTTTTGATCAACACAAGATGTATAGTCAGGTTGCCCTTTCTGACACCAAAGTGTTAAGAATTTCTTATCTTCTTAATTTTTCATCTGTCCAAGAGCATCAGAATGGGCTATGTCAAAGAGATAATCCATGTTTTCCACAAATATATTTCTATTTTTTGCTTGAAGTTCTGGGCACATTTTTTGTACAACTTTCCATTTGTCATACAGATAGAGTTCTTTTCAGTGCAGTGGTCTGTTCTTTTAGTAGGAATTCGTGCTTTATGCTAAAAAATGGAAACTTCCTGAGTCACAATTACTGCACTTTGTATTGTAAGATTTACAGTTCTTACATTGTAGAAGAAAACACTTAGGACTTGCTTCATTGAGGGTAGTTTTGACTCCAATAATTTGATTGGAAATAGAATTGACAAGAGAGACATTATGTCTTTTCTTGATATTCGTAATGAAGGACGTAAAGGTGTTGATGCCATTTTCCTCTAGGGAGACCATGACAGGACAGGTAATTTTCACCAGCAGTACAAACAGCTGTGAAACAATAATTTAAAAACGAGTGTGCTTGACTACTTTACTGTGGTCCTCCAAGAGCAGCTTCTTACACTTCGGATTGTGTGAAACAAGATAAATACATTGCAAAAATATGGTCACATTTCCATGACAAGAAACTGACCACCATCCCCATATAGTCACTGTTACCACTAAATGTTGTCTGAATACGAAATCACATAACCCAAACAGCTCGCAAAAACATAGTTGTTAAGGTTGGAGTATAATAATATTTGGCTAATACTGTCGCAATTAACTCACAATATTAATTTTAATATGAAATATTTCTCCCTTACCATACATTGAACATAATGGAAACACAAACAATAACACAGCAGGCAATAGCATGCAACTGTCACCACAGAACTTGCTGAAAATACCACAGTAGTGTCGCTGCTTAGTTTTAAGTGTTTGCCGCTAGACTGTAGCACTTCCAAATCAATAAAAGGAAGAGGCCACTGTCACCCCCACCTAGCTACTACAGCCAAAACATACACTATTAATGTTGCACACACCAAAGTCTGTGAGGTTCTGGGCATGAAAAAGAATAATTAAATATCAATTAATTTGATTGAAGGCACATTCAAATAGATTTACAACAGGTATTATAAAGTCTGCCCAAGCCTCAATAGCTGTTTTGTACCTTTGCGGCAATGATTGTACAAGTGTGTCAAAATATGAGAGGACTATTTTCCATGTCACAAAGTACGTAATTGGTTCAGGCAAACAGTTTAAGCTGTGGTAGTAATTGGAATAATGCGCACACTCTTGACCTGCCCCCAAAGAAAATAATCAGGCAGCTTTAAATCGAGTGAATGTACTGGCCATTCAGTTGGTCCTGCCTCACATGCCCATGTCCCCCTAAGTTAACCAGTAGCTGTGCTAGCTCGTCAACTCCAAAATGCTCTCTCAGTTGTGCTGGAACCAGAGGATGATGGGCACAGCACATACTACAGTGTTTCGTTGATTCTGTAAGTTTAGTATGTAGAAACTGTTGCTAAGTTTCTCCAGTTAAGCACGCTACCAGAGGCATTGGTCTCAGGTTATTACCAACCACTCCACAATGGACTCGCATTCAGGAGGTCATTGGTTCAAACCCAGTTTCACAATGCCAATTTATGTTTCCTGTGCTTTCCCTAAATCCTTCCTGAAAGGGACATGGGCAGTTGCCTTCCCCAACCTTCGCAAAATGAACCTCAACTCAGTCTGTAATGACCTTGCCATGTATGAGGTCTTAAACCACCTTCCGTCTTTCTTTTCTCATTGTTATCTTCTATCCACGCTATTCCGTCACAAATAGTCACATAAAACTTTTGTTGGTAAGATCTAACAGCATTTGCATGTGTGTTCCCATAGCCCAATATGCAGGTATTTTACCAGCCATGTAAAGTAGATGCACCTGTGAACAACATGGGTGTTCAGAAGATAAAGAGTATTTTGTTGAAGAAAGCACAACCCAGATTCAGTGTGGTCTGTGAAATTGGATGCTCGTTGTGTCTGCAACTTCTGAAGGTCGTAGATATATAGGTTGTTGTCTTGTAATACTTTCCAATTTTTGCATAACCTTTCCACATAGCAGATACCACAGTGCACGTACTCTTTGAAGGTGCAGCACTAAACCTTTCTACCCGAGAATTCTCTAAATCCTATGTTCAAATTGCACATTCTACTATAAACATATTTAGGGTGAAGGGGCCCTGTTCCTTGAAGGCATTATTAAAGTGCAGCAAAGATGCTGTGGCATGATGTCTCCCTTTAGGAAACTGTCGTGACTCGCCGATCATTCAAAGCGCCGCCGCGCAGTTACGCGCATCGTCTATGTGCGGCGCTGTCTGCCAGCCATGCAGCTGCGCCACCTAAGCGGCCAGCCGAGCAGCGGCCGCTAGACTGGGACTCAGTGCTCATTCGAATGCTAACGTGTACACATGTCTCGCTTGTCAACTTACTCTGTGACTTATATGTGTTGTGTCGTTCTGAAATATATTTGTTAAACTTGACGTTATAACAATTGGCGACGAGGTAGTGGATTTTTCCTTTTCACTGTTGACCCACAGGGTTCCATGGCTACCGTCGAGCAACTATTGCAAAATCTCCTTGAACAGCAAACGCTTCTAACAGCGGCGATTTGCGATTTTGTCGCGGCGTCAAATGCGAGGCATTTCTCGTTGTTGGCTGTACCTCCTTTTCCTCCTTACAACGAGACGGCGGAAGACTGGTCTGATTATGAAAAACGTCTTCGACAGCACTTCTTGGCATTTCATGTCATGGACGAACAACTATGTAAGTCTCTGTTCCTTTCCTGGATTTCACCTCAAATGTATCGGTTGTTGTCGCAATTGGCACCTTTGAAGGATCCTCCATCTTTGTCGTTTGCTGAAATGTGCTCACTTCTGTCTGTCTATTTTCAATAGCAAACGCATGTGGTAGCCTCTCGTGTTACCTTTTATCGTTGTCAAAAACAGCCACATCCATCCTATCGCGCTTGGGCTGCTGAACTTCACGGCCTCAGTCGAAAGTGTCAATTTGTTACTGACGTTCACAAAGTATCCTATGCCGATTCCATGGTACGGGATGCTATTATCCGGTCAGTGCCCGACAAAGAAGTTCGGCAACATGCCCTTCAGTTGGCGAATCCGACTCTAGATGAAGTTCTCTCCATTGCGCAGTCTTTTGAAATTTCTCGCACCGCTGGGGCGCAAATAGAGGTGTGGGGTGATGTCGGGGAAATACAATCTCTGTGCGCTGTTGACGACGTGTGCGGCGCATCCCCGCCGGCCGACGTGGCCGCAGTGCGCTCCCACGCGCAGCCTCGGCCTAGCCATAAACAACCCGCTAAGAAACTGCAGCAAAACCCCTGGCAACTTCCTTCATGTCCACGGTGTTTTACGAAACATTCACGTGAGGATTGTCCCCAACGTTGGGCTGTGTGTCACAATTGCAAAAAGAAAGGTCATGTGTCTTCCA
This sequence comes from Schistocerca nitens, assembly GCF_023898315.1. Classification (NCBI taxonomy): domain Eukaryota; kingdom Metazoa; phylum Arthropoda; class Insecta; order Orthoptera; family Acrididae; genus Schistocerca; species Schistocerca nitens. The sequence continues at coordinate 232,259,593 of NC_064616.1, read as the reverse complement.
TTTGCAAATCCGACCACATACATGATGTTCATGAACATGACGCTGATTCTGATTCTGATTCTGATTCTGTCAATTGCACTTCTTCCCTTTCAGGGAAGTTATTCCTCACTGTCCAAATCCTTGGTAGAGATGTTCGCATGCAAGTGGATACCGGTTCCGCTGCCACTATAATTAATTCTCAGACGTATCTTCAGTTGCGTTCTCCACTCCTGTCACCTGTCACTCGGCAATTACGGACGTACAATAAACAGAAGATTTCTCTCTTGGGACAGTTTAATGCTGAGGTACCTTACAAATCTGTCGTTCGCACTGTTCTCATATTTGTGGTTGACCAGAGCAACACAGAAAATCTTTTTGGTTTCGATGCCTTTCGCATTTTTGGGTTCTCCATAGATGACTCTGTCAATATTGTCTCTGATGCTATTCCTTATGCTCAACTGGATTCCTTGTCGACGACATTTTCGTCCCTTTTTTCTCCTGGGTTAGGCCGTGCAAACGACTTTGAAGCTCATATCACGCTCAAACCCACTGCTCAGCCTAAGTTTTTTCGGGCTCGGCCCATTCCTGTGGCCCTTCGTGATCGGGTAAAACGGGAGTTGGATTGTCTCATTACTTCCGGGGTCTTGCTTCCTGTCACTTCCAGTGAGTGGTCCTCTCCTGTCGTCGTAGTTGCTAAGCCAAATGGTGATATTCGTCTCTGTGGCGATTTAAAAGCCACTGTGAATGCTCAATGCCTCATCGACACTTACCCTATGCCCCGTCCCGAAGAACTGTTCACTGAACTTGCTGGAGGCCAGTATTTTTCTAAAATTGACCTGTCAGAAGCTTATCAACTTCCTCTCGACGCTGCTTCCTGGCAGTTCCTGGTCCTTAACACGCCTTTTGGCCTCTATCAATACCAACGCTTGCCATTCGGGGTTGCTAGCGCCCCTGCTCTCTTTCAGCGATTCTTGGAACAATTATTGCTCCCTGTCCCTGGATGTATCAATTACATGGACGACATTGTTGTCACTGGCTCCACCACTGAAGAACATCTTCAAAATCTCCGCACACTTTTTCATGTCTTACAGACTGCCGGTCTTAAGTGTAATCTTCAGAAATCACAATTTTTTCAGGCATCTATCACATACTTGGGGGTTTCAACTCTCTCGGGATGGTATTCGTCCGCTTCAGCAAACTGTCGCTGCGATCGATGCCCTTCCTCGCCCTACATCTGTTAAGGAACTGCAGGCCTTCTTGGGGAAAATAGCATACTATCACAAGTTTTTACCGTCTGCGGCTTCGGTGGCTCAGCCGTTGCATCGCCTGTTGCATAAAAACGTTCCTGCTACGGGTTCTGACCCTACCCTCTCCCGGGTTTTACGCTGTATTCAGAAGGGTTGGCCAGATTGCCCGTCCGCTAAGACTTCTGATCCGTTGCGGAACTACTACGCTTTGCGCTACCACCTCACGGCTAGGGATGGTGTTATCCTCCTCTCCACTGACAGTGCTTCGCCGCGTGTTGTGGTACCTGCGTCTTTGCGTGCTTCGGTCTTGTGCCTCCTTCACCAAGGGCACTGGGGTGTGTCTCGCACAAAATCTCTGGCGCGCTGTCGTGTACTGGCCTGGCATCGACTCTGAAATAGCACACATGGTCGCTGCCTGCGGCTCTTGTGCGTCACAGTCCGCTGCCCCGAAGTCATCTTTGTCACCGTGGCCTTCGCCTGAGAAGCCCTGGGAGCGCATTCATGCTGACTTTGCGGGATCCTTTTTAGGTACTTATTGGCTCCTCGTAATTGACGCCTACTCTAACTTTCCTTTCATTGTCCGTTGCACGTCGCCTACCACCACGGCAACCACCAGTGCTGTCGCCCGCATTGTTTCTTTGGAAGGCCTCCTCTCTACTCTTGTTACTGATAATGGTCCCCAATATGCCTCTTCCGAATTTGTGGATTTTTGTGCTCGTCACGGCGTTATGCATGTCACGGCCCCGCCGTTCCATCCACAATCCAATGGTGAGGCTGAACGACTGGTCCGCACGTTTAAGGCTCAGATGCGGAAACTTCTGACTTCTTCTGCTGCTGATGACGCGTTTCTCCACTTTCTGGCGTCTTACCGTTTCACCCCCATGGGGGACCACAGCCCGGCTGAGCTCTTACATGGCCGACAGCCCCGCACGCTACTTCATCTTCTGCGGCCTTCCACCTCACGGCCGCAGGTGCCTTCACTTGGCCGGTTCACCACCCACGACCTCGTCTGGGTATGGGGATATGGCAGGCGGCCAAAATGGAGCCCGGGCCGCATCTTAAGACACCGTGGCAGACGCCTGTATGAAATCCAGACAGACACGGGTGTTGCAGTGCGTCATTCGGACCAGCTTCGGCCTCGTGTGCCAGCAACGCCTGTTCCGAATGCCGCTACACCACCTTTGGCTCTACCTGATGCTCGGGATCTTGGTATCTCTCAATACTCACAACGCAGCCCTCTCACCGTCATCGCGATGCCAGCGCAAGAACGGACGCCACCAGGAGACGTGCCCATGCAGGAACCAGATGACCATCCTCTGTCAGAGCAAATCTACTCGCCTCCTCCTCCAACAGAAACCTTAGCTTGTAGATGTGATTATCTCTTCCATCACCAGTCGCGTCACTGTAACACGTATTGTTTTTCTCAGACTATTCATAGTCCACATTGGATCAATAACAGGTACGACAAAATTCACAACTAGAAGCTGACCAGTTCTTAACTTCAAGTGGATAGACACAGTGAGCAAAGTGTATGCAACTAGTAAGCAACTTGAAAAGTATGTATTCCTTAACTAAAAAATAGTGTTGGCCTATTGTTTATAATGTTGACAGCGAGGTTCCGAAATATCCTGTTAAATAATTTTGATTCTTATTCCACATTTACAGAATATGATTTATAGTGACCTTTAAGGTTTGTCGTATAATTCTCATAAGAAAATTTGAGAATGCCAGTTGTATTTAAATGATTGCCTTGTTATTGAAAATATTATCCTGTTGCGTATTCTCCATTGGTGGTTTACATAGTTAAGTTTTCTTTTCTTCTCCCTTATCAGATTTTTCATCATACACGCATTATGTCTTCTGCTTTACAATGATGTTGAGGAAAAGGAAATGGTTGAAGAAATGGACACTGGTTAAGATATGGATTCTTGTTTCAGACAGATATGGTTTAACTCTCTGTCTGGCTTCATTAGTATAGACTTTCATTGATAGAGGCTTGCTGTGCATTCACTGTATGACTGTAGATGGTCGCTGGCCATGATTAATGCTTTCCACCCTTCAGAACATACAAGTGGTGTATCTATAATGACCTTCTGTTGCTGAGATGTTAAAGTCTGACCTATTGTCCTTCTTTCTGAAATATTAATGACTCACCATTTCGTGTTATGTGATACGAGTAGATCAGTGGACACAATGACGCTTGTCTCCTCTTTCTTCGGTAAGCTAACTTCAATTTTTCTATTTGCTATCTGTATAATATCTTAATCTATTCATCAAAATGTTGTTCATAGATAGTGCTGTGGTGGGACAGTGATCTTCTTTTCATGAGAAGCTGAATTCAAATTTCAGGCCTATTGATTGGAGGTTTACTGTGACTTCTGTAAACAAATATTAGCAACTGTTGGCTGGGGAAAATGTCATGTTACATTCTCTTCATTTCTGCTCGTACATCTGAGATACTGAGATAGTGCTTACGTGTCCCATGAAATTGCTGATATGAATGGGTTAACTGACACTTACCTTGAACCGCCCCCCCCCCTCCCTCGCCCCCCACATGCAAAAAACACTTTAATACTAATTTTTGCTCTTTTGATTAGTTATACATAACCCTATAAAAGCATTTTAGCTGTACAGTAGAGCCCTGGTAATTCGAGCTAAATGGGGCTGAGGCTACCCTGAATTACAAAACTGGGATAATACGTAATCATCAGTAAATTGATAGGTAAATCATGAATAAATGGTTACCTATCACAACAATGATTAAAAAACAATATGGTACATACCTGTGTTGTATATACATACATGGGCTCACATTTCCAAGTTGCAACAATGTAAGTTACATTTTAAAGAAATCACCCATAGTCCTTTGTTTTTAAAATAGAACTTTTTTTTTACCAACAATGTTATGCCATCTTCTAAGAAGCTTGGTGTCAGTTGGAGTAGCTTCTGCTTGCTGCTCGATATAACGCGATACCACATCTAGCACTGACAAACCCTTAGTGTTAGTGATCACTGATACAGTTTCTCCAGGCAATTCTTCCTCGTCACCATCTTCAGTGGGTTCACTAACCATTTCAACAATTGTAAGATTTGTAAAATGGCTGTATTGAACTTGTCTCATTACAGGGTAAGAACAATGTGCAAATACTATCGCATTATAATTCTTCCTCATTAATTTTCGAACCAGCATTGTCAAGCATTAAGATTGCTTTGGAAGGCAAGCACTTTTTTTTTCACCTTTCTTTTGGTCTCTGGAACAAAATCTTTGAAGTTAAAAATATTTTTGTCCATCCAAGCAGATTTGTGGTGGATGTGTGCAACAGGCATTGCAAAAGCTGTGATATTTTTTAAAGCTTTAAGATTAGCATCCTTCTCTATTAGTAGCAGCTTCAGTTTATGGTCTCCACTTGCATTTGATGTGCAGCAAGAACTGTTAATCTCTCTTTGTTTTTTGTAGCCCAGGATAGCCTTTTCTTCTTTTGAGGCTAGAGTTTTAGATGGAAGCATTTTATAATTTAGCTCTGTTTCATCACAGTTAGACAGTTGATCAGGAGTAAGATTTTCTGCTTGTATAATTTTTCTTAATTTTTCACAAAATTGTGAGAATCCTCAAAGTTTTTGACTGCCTTACGCCATATCATTTCTTCCCCCCTGTCCTACCAGTATCCTGAACTTGCAGTAAACTGTCTTCACCTTCCTTTAACTCATTTCTAAAAAATATAGCTTTTTCTTGCAGAGTAGGTCATGAAATTAGATTTCCTTTTTGTCTGTGTTGAGTAAACCAAACGAACAAAGCTTCACTTGTTTTTTCATACTCAGATTTCATGATTGTCTTCCATTCAAATGATGAAATAGAACACTTGTTTGATGAAAACTTCTCAGTTTTGTCTCTGTTTCTATTTCAATCTCCAACTGTCACTTCACCGTCTCCATACTCAGCAGTAAGTTTTTTTTAATGTTTCTCCTTTGTCTAATCTTTTCAAAGCCTCCAGTTTCACATTCCGCAACACAAATTTTCTCTTACTCCTACCACTCGTTGTAGTGTATGAATTCATCATCATCATCATCATCATCATCATCAGCAGCAGCAGCAGCCAATTCAATCATTAGATGATGTGGCCTCTTCGAGTTGTGGATTCAGGTAGGCTTTCAGAAGTCTTCTCCAAGTGGGACGGTCTTGGGCAGTTCTCTGCCAGGTGTTACCAGCGAACTTCTTGATGTCTTTGTCCCATCTGTCTGGTGGTCTTCCTCTAGGCCTCCGGTGCTCTCTCGGACTCCACTCCACTCCAGTACTAGCTTTGTCCATCTGTTGTCTTTTCTTCTTGCAACGTGGCCAGCCCACTGCCATTTCAAGGAACCTACTCTCTCTAAGATGTCATTAACCTTCGTCACAGACCGGATGTCATCTGCCCTTTTCCTGTCCTTTCTTGTATAGCCCAGCATTGATCTCTCCATGGCTCTCTGTGCTGTCCTAAGTTTCCCTTTTGTGAATGAGTTCAGTGTCCATGTCTCGCAGCCATACGTCATCACAGGAAGAATGCATTGATCAAATACTGCTTTCTTCAGATTTACTGGCATTTTTGATCTGAATACTTTTGAACTCTTCTCAAATGCTTGCCAGCCAAGCTTGATGCGTCGATAGATTTCTGGCCTTATGTCTCCCTTCATGAATTAAAAGTGTATGAATTAAAAGATTAAATATCACATTTCATTACATACAGTGCACTGTACATACATACAGCACTTTAAAATTAACGTGACACAGGTGACCAGGTCTTTACTGTATTGTTTTATACATGATTTCTTCCTTGTTTCTTGCAGCATTTGCTTTCTTTCATTTCGTAAAAACATATTAATTATGTGGTTTTTGTATTTTGTGCAAAAAACAAACTTGTTTCCTGTACATACATGGTATACACGTTGTATACCTAGTAGACATAATATGCAGTTTCATTTATTTGTTCCTGTAGCTACATAGTATAACAATTTTTTTTATACACGGTTACTACCCATGTATTTCTTTTTGTTGCATCCATAGTAATGGATATTGTTATATTTTAGCCAGCAACTCTTCCTCCCTCCCTCCTTCTCTCTCTCTCTCTCTCTCTCTCTCTCTCTCTCTCTCTCTCTCTCTCTCTCTCTCTACGTACCCATCCACCCACCTACCCTCCCTCTCCCTGTGAGATACTTAATTTGTATTAGTTGATAGTTCTATGATAAACAGAGAAATGACAGCTCTATCGCTAATTTCAGATTCACACTAATGGCAAATTTGTCAGGATGTGTGCATGTGAACAGTAGCAGGTGCTAAAAACATGGGCCATTAATAGTAATGTGTGTCATGTTCGTGCCAGGTAAATGCTTTTCAGGGATGATTTGTACACATCAAAGGATGATTTGGATAACTACAGCTCAGATAAAGATATGAATATGTTCCTGAAGACAAATGAGCTTCAAAAGTTGATGCTAATTGTGTAAATGTGAATAATTCTTTAAGCATGTAAACAATGTTGTGTCGTGTACCACAATTTATGTGAAAGTGTATTGACAGAAATGTTAAGGGGGATCCTTAACATTGTTTACTCACTGTGGTAGGGTCAAATTAATTTTATATTGTCCTGAATCAGTTGCAGGTTGTTATACGTCATTCATTTTCTTCTTTTCTTCAAATTATACTTGATTATTGCCAAAATTGTTGATGCAAGACTTAGTATCTTAAACTGAAACAATTTGGGACTTTTAAATTAGCATATTTAAGAGGTTTCACAATACTATTTTGTTAACTCCCTCAGCAAGTCAAAGTTAGTAAGTCAATGCTAACCCAGGTTAAATGCACTCAGTTTGTTAGTAAATAATGTTAAGAACCCATTGACATATTTTTAAGGATGTCATATTGGATAGAATTTACAATTTTAAAAATTGTCGTGAGTCTAGCAGCATTGTAAAACAATGATTTATCTGAATAAAGGAATCACAGTGGATATACAGGGTAATTATAATTAAAGTTAAACTTTCAAAATGCTGTAGAAATAATATCACTGGTCAGAATGATGTCAAATTGCAATGGAGTACTATCGGAGAAGGGGTAAAACTTATGGCAGAAGAAAAAAAAATAATGTGAAAATTGACCAATGTATGTGTCAGAATACGTAAATGAAAACACCTGTCATGTGCATGACCCATTGAAATTGGTGTAAACACACTGGGTACATGGCTTTTCCTCCTTTTGCGTGTGCAACATTCGTCATGACTGTCTCAATGCAGGATTGCGCTCTGCTTGTAAAGTTGTATTACAAGAATGATGACTGTGCAGACATCGCTATGCAGAAGTTCTGGACACTGAAGGGTTTGGGGGGAGGGGGGGGGGCATTGGGTCCAATGACTGCCATGGGTATGGAGAAAATAATTTGGAAACTCGAAAAGACGGGTTCTTGTGTGCAACCTGGTAGAGGGAGGAAATTAAGTGATTTGACGTCAGTGTGGAAGCAGTGGCCACAGAAATGCAGGAGGGGATGAGCGGTGGTGTGCAAACGTGTAGTGTACAGAGAATTGCCTGAACATTGGACATACCTGTGAGCATGGTGCATAAAGTCCTTCTTTACTATCAATTCAAAATTACCCATGTGCACGAGTTGCTTAGTGTTGACTTGCCAGCGAGAGAGTAGATGGCGCACCTCCGCACATTGCAAATACAGTTAAGCAACTGCTGAAGCACCATTTTGGAAATGCTAGAATTTTTCCCATGCTGTGTGATATGACCTTGCTATGGTGTATGGGCTTACGTAACTAACAGTGTCACACCTGTACACCCATGCACACTGAGTAGTATAGTTTGTTTATCGTCAAATGTACACCTCAGGGATTGTTGTATGATTCATTTGTAGTTCTTCTGCCATGCATTTTCCCCCTTCTCTGATAATATTCTGTTGCAATTTGACATCATTCTGATCAGTGGTGTTATTTCTACAGCAGTTTGAAAGTTTAACTTAAGTTATAATCACCCTGCATTTGAAATATCTATGAGATTTTATGGTATTGTGCAATTTCTTTAAACAATAAGGTTGTCTGTTACCATTGTTTACAGCCGATGTCTTTGTATTTCATAACCAAGGTGTGTTTCAGAAGTCAGTGAAGTTAGAAATGTATTTTTTTCTGAGTGGCATTGGTTATATGGTCTACTGATTAAATTATTTTTTGAATTCTTCATTTGTGTGGCCATATTGTCTGTAGTTCCTGTACAATTCTTGAAGGTATTTTTCTTCTGTCATTGCAACTACAAAAACTCCCCCCCCCCCCCTCCCCTCATCCCCACCCCCCTACCAAACGTGTTTCACTTTTTTATGGTAAAGCATCATCAGTGGTCTGTAATTAAGTTATTAACATTTTGATTTGCTTTAAGGTGGTAAACAGTTTGTTAACAATATGTTAGTTTGTACTTACGGTGATTTTCGCTTTTTTGGATCTTGAGTAATTTCTTAAATTTATTGTTAATCACAATGCACCATTAAAATTGCTTGTTTGATGTTGTTACATATCGTATTTAATGACATGTTTCTGTTTCATTGTAATTCATTGAGATGCTTTGTGAACTTACATGGGAATCCCTGGAGGGAAGACAAAGTTCTTTTTGTGGAACACTATTGAGAAAATTTAGAGAACTGCCATTTGAAGCTGACTGCAGAACGATTCTACTGTTGGCAACGTATGTATCACTTAAGGACCACGAAGATAAGGAAATTAGGGTTTGTACGGAGGTATATCAACAGTCCTTCTTTTCTTGCTCTATTTGGGAATGAAACAGGAAAGGAAATAACTAGTAGTGGTACAAGTTACCCTCAGCCACACACCATGTAGTGGCTTGCAGTGTACGTATGTAGACATAGACGTAGAACATCATCATCACTGCTTATCACCTGCACTTGCCATCTGAGAACAAGTAGTGGCCTTCTTGCAACATTCTGTGTCGTCTCGCACTATTGATTGGGATCTAACAACAGCCAGACCAGAGAATTCCCGTCCAATTTATTGGCTGAAGTTAACACCACAACACACACAGCTGTGTTGGGAATGGTGATGTGACCAAGACGAATGGACTACTGATGAATGGCATCGCATTCGGCAATGAATTATGCTTCTGCACAGTCTTGAAAGACCATCGTGTGTGCAAATGGTGGTAATCTGAGGAGAGGACCCATCCTTTGCATTTGGGTCCGCCACCTAGCAAAACAACAGAAACAAGAGTGCTGGAAATGGTATGTTACGACCATTGTACTGTGTGCACCTCCTTTGCAGGTTTGGGCGGAGATTTAATGCCTCAATGGCCTCCAGTCCCTCACAGGTGCACCTGGTGTTTCCCTGAATGTTGCTAGCTCCACTGACCCAGATGCTGTCACCAAACATTTTGCCCTGCCTTATGCTTGAGCCTTGCATCATCTGAGAATCATCAGCCAGCATTTTGTGTCTTGAAACAGCAGGTGGAGCGAATTCACTTACCTTTCAGTACAAGTCATCTGGAGTCATTAGTACTCTGTTCGGTGGGTGGGAATTCCTCAATGCCCTAGCCCTTTGCCGTGACATGGCTTTATAGCCTGACCGAATACACAGCCAAATGCTCTAACACCTATTTGTGGCTTTACTAATTTCCAGCATTCTGCAAGGCACAACATCAGCAACTGTACGGTTTACCAGATTATGCAATAAATTGCAGAGAACCTTCGAAGTTGCACTATTAATTTTCTTTATTACTCGACTATTTTCAAGCCTAAGCCATTATCAAATCATCCATTAAGCTATGCAATACCATACATTACAACAGCCAAAAGACTGAGTCTGGTTAAACACATCTTGTAAAGCAGTGCAGGGTTGAATGTCATTCACCTAACTGTGGGGCCCCCAGGGGGCTCACCGCTCTGTGGTGGGTTTGTGCTTGGCTACAACAGGGCCCCAGCCTTTGCAGCATCTTTTCACTTTTGTGCTGCATGTCTGTCCTCTTGATATTCTTTTTCCCCTCCCTTGGGGAACATGTCTGGGATGTTGTTGGAAATGTGTTCTGCATATTCAGTCACTGATATTAGAACAGTTTCTCCACTGTCTTTCTATTTTGTTCTTTTTTCATTCCCCTTCTCCTGCTCTTCCTCCACTTCGGCATTCGAGGTTCCTCTTTTTCTTCTTCCTCCCTGTGTGCTCCTGAAGGCCAGCCCACGATTCTCACACTGTATCAGATGACTGGGTAATACGTAATTCCCAACCCTCGGTTGACAGGTGACCCAGGGAGGGGTGATTGCCTGAGCTGCTATCTTCCTAAATTGCTGATTGGTCCCTCTGTCAGGTGTTTGGCAGGTGTGAACAATCACTTTAAGATGGGTGTGCCCCCTTCTGAGGGGCCCCCCCCATTTGGAAGGAGCGCACCATTGGAGATGCTGGTGATGATGGGGGATTTTCTTGCCATGAGCCAAACATCATCTTCTCAGTCGTTGTGAACTAAACGTAAACGGAATGAGGCTAATGATTCAAAGACCCTCCCAGCTGCACCAAGGTTGCTTGCAGTTTCATGTGCTGAAGACGGTCAGTCCTTTGCTACGGTAAATCCGTTTATATCCAGATAGGTTTTGATGCAGTTGCTGGCCCTGTGAATTCCTGCTCTCGTTTACGAAATGGCACTTTGCTTTCGGAGATTACTTCTGATTCTTAAGCACAACTGTTTGCCCCTTCACTCCTCCATGTCTGTCCTGTTTGTGTCAAGGCCCATCAAACCCTGGAATATTCCCGTGGTGTTATTTACACTAGGCTGCTCGATGGTCTGACTGAGGCAGAACTCCTACTTTTCTGATCAGGGTGTCATTGCAGTCCATCAGGTGATGAAAAAAGTAGATGTAACCTTTGTGCACACACACACACACACACACACACACACACACACACACTCACTCTCTCTCTCTCTCTCTCTCTCTCTCTCTCTCTTCTCACTTTTGATAGAGTGGTTCTTCCATCAAAGATCAAAACAGGGTATGAAGTTACCTCAGTCCGACCGTACATTCTGAACCTGATGCGCTGCTACCAGTGTCATTGTTACAACCAAACTTGGGAGTCCTGTCGTCACCCAGCCAAATGTGTAACCTGTGGTAGGGATGTTCACAACGGCGATTGTCTGTCTTATTCTCCCCAGTGTATCAACTGCAATGGCGACCATGCCGCCTCCTCCTACGATTGTTCCATGTATCTCAATGAGCAGGCTGTCCAGGAGACTTGGGTGAAGGAAAAGATGTCTTACCCGGGTGCTCTTAAGTTGTTGGTGAGTCGGAAACCTTGTGTTCTACCATCTGGCACATACAGTGCTGTTCTTGCTGCATCTCGCTCCATGAATGAAATGGCTGTGCAGACATGCAACCTCAAATTTAGCACCACAATTGTGAAATCACCTAGTGTCATGGTAGCATCCCCACCTCCTCCTCCAGCTGTGCCGCAAGCCACCAAACTCTCACCTCACGGGGCAAAGTCATCAGCTACACAACCGGCAGGCCAGAAAGGACAGAAGGAATACTCCTGTGAAGACTTCCCACGTCCCTCCAGCGAACAAGCATCTGAGTCTTCCTCTGCCAACTGGAATGGCTGCAAGAGGTGACACAAAGGGAAACGGTCTTCTCCTTCTCTGACTTGTAGATCATCTTAGACGGTGCCGCCACATGTTATCCTCGCCCAGCTGACCTTCATGTTGCCGGTATACACCACCAGCTGTTTTTCTGCCCTGGAGACTGACAGAAGGAGAATGCTGATGCCTCTGTGTAGACCTCATGGAGTAGGATCCTCCTGCCTCTGTGCTCTGTAGCAGCAAGTCTTCGACGGCTGGCACTCGGCAGCCACCGTGGTGACACCCCTTCATTTTTTTCCTAGTTATGACTCTCCTTCAGTGGGATGTTCGTGGTCATTGATCCAACAAAGAGGATTTATGGATGCTCTTAGAATCACAGCATCCATTTGTACTCAGCCTCCAGGAAACAAAATTGCATCCTCACAGATGCTTTGGCTCTCGCATTTCTTCCCGGTCCGCTTTGGTGGACTGAGGCATGCTGCGACGCCATTCACACACAGAGAAGTGCTCTCTGCATTTTTATCCATCATTGTACGATAGCAAACTGCATTCGTAATAAACAGTTTGGTGCAGAGTGTCGTCGCGTTCTTCAGGAGAGCAAATAAGCTAACTGGATTTCATTTACTAGTTCTTTTAACAGTTCCACTCCATTTTCCATCATGTGGGCCAACCTCAGATGGCTCTCTGGGACCAGGATCCATTCCCCAAGTTCCGACCTGACAGTAGCAGGCAATGTCATAGTTGGCCCTATTGCTATCTCCAACACCTTGGGCCACCATATTGTGGAGATTTCCTCCCACTATCACCCTGCTGTCGTCCAGCAGAAACAAGGGGAGACAGCTTGGGCTTCTCAGAATAGTGAGTGCTACAATGCCACCTTTACTATGTTGGAGGTAGATCATGCTCTCACCTCATCCATATCCTCGGCCCCAGAGCCAGATGATGTTCGCATTCAGATGTTGCAGCACCTTTCTCTTGTGAGCAAGCATTTTCTCCTTCATATGTACAACTGCGTATGGGCAGAGGGCACTAACCCCAATTCTCTCACCAGCTGTGTTTGCAAGGTGATGGAACATTTGAATCATGCCCGGCTGGTATGGTGTCTTGAGTCTTGCAATTTACTAACCACTGCACAGTATGGATTTGGTTTTCTGTGGAAATCCCAGACTGTGGCCGTGTTTTTCAATTTGGAGAAAGCCTGCAACACCTGCTGGAGGACTGTTATCGTCCGTACCCTCTACATGTGGGGCTTCCATGGCAGTATACACCATATCCTTCAGGAATTTTTAAAAGACCAAATTTATTGGTATTTGTGGGTTCTGTCTTGTCGGACGCCTTTATCCAGGAAAACAGTGTGCATCAGGGTTCCATCCTGAGCATCTTCCTCTTTGCTATCGCCGTGAACCCTATAATGGCCTGTCTTCTGCTGGGCATCTCTGGCTCCCTTTTCGTTGACGATTTTGCCTTCTATTGCATTTCTGCACGGACTTCTCTCATTGAGCGGCATCTTCAGCGATGTCTCGATTCTCTTCACTCATGGAGCATCAACAGTGGCTTTTGTTTTTCCTCTGACAAAACAATTTGTATAAATTTCTAGCAGCGCAATTGGTTTCTTCCACCATCTATAAAGCTTGGGCCTGTTTCTCTTGAAACTACGAAATTCCTGGGGCTCATGCTCAATAGGAAACTTTCTTGGTCCTCTCGCATGCCTTACCTGGCAGCTCGCTGTATGAGGTCCCTCAGCATCCTACATGTCCTCAATGGTACTTCCTGGGGAGCAGATCGAACCACCCTCCTCCGTTTGTACGGGTCCCTCATCCATTCGAAACTAGACTATGGGTGTTTTGTTTATGCATCTGCGTGTCCATCCCTCTTACGGCGTCTTAATACTATCCATCATCGTGGCATCTGTTTGGCCTCTGGTGCCTTTTACACTAGGCTGATTGAGAGTGTGTATGCAGAAGCTGGCGAACTACCGCTGTCCTACCACTGTGACTTTCTCCTCAGCATGCCATTTGTCTGCCATGTGTAGCCACCCATCCTATACCACCTCCTTCGATGACTCGTTTGATTGCCAGTATGGTGCGCATCTCTCTTCTCTGTTACCTTGTAGAGTTTGCTGCTCTGGCAGCTTAACAACACGTTACCTGCCACTTTCCCGATGGTTGTGAACCCTTCACCACCTTGGCTTTGTATGGTGGCTTGTGTTCACCTTGGATTTCATTCGCTTTCTAAGGACACTACTCCAGCCTTGCTCCTTCACCTTTAGTTTTACGACCTTCAAACGGAACTTTGTGGTAGTGCCTTTGTGTACACTGATGACTCTCAGACTGACTGTGGTGTCGGGTGTACGTTAGTCATTGGCTCCAACGTTTGTCGGTATCATCTTCCAGAACACTGCTCAGTGTTTACAGCAGAGCTCTGTACCCTGTATCAGGCCATGCAGTACATCCAGCAACACAGGCTTATCAGTTGTGTCATCTGCTCCAGCTCTCTCAGTGCCCTTCAAAGACTCTGTGTGCTTACACCATCCATCCCTTATTGCAACGGTTCCGGGAAAGCTGTCACTTGCTCACTCTTGATGGAGGCACTGTGATGTTTATGTCAGTTCTTGGTCACATCGGTCTGAGAGGAAACGAGGCCACTGACACTGCAGCCAAGGCTGCTGTCCTCATGTCTCAGCCCGCTAGTTCTTACATTCCCTCTGATGATCTCTGTGTTGCCATCTGTCAGTAGGTGGTGTGACTTTGGCATCACCACTGGTCCTCCCGTCATGGGAACAAGTTTGTATGAATTACGCTTCTAGTGGTATGGATGACTTCCTCTCGGTCCTTTCGCTATGATGAGATCATTTTACCAAGATTGCGTATCGGGCTCAGTCTTGGTAGCCATCGCCATTTGTTAAGTGGTGCTCCCCCACCACTTTGTGCTCATTGCCCTCAATATTCGACAGTCCACCATTTCCTGACGGAATGCCCTTTTTTTAACCACTTACATTCTCATTTGTGTTCACCATCTGAGTTACTGGGCGTTTTAGCGAACGACGTGCGGCCTCTCAACCGCATTTTACTTTTTATCCGTCATAGCAAGATGGCAAAGGACATTTAATCTTTAGTTCAGGACTTGTGTTTCTCTATGGCGGCTCTCTTTGTCTCCGTGTTCTAAATTTTGACATGGGTGCGTACGACCATCGTTGTTTTTCTACCCTAAAGTAAAACAAAACAAAAGCTAACGGTGGATTGTCAATGTCACAGGTTTGCTATTTTCAACAGTATCTGGAATGAGAGCGAGTTCCTATCTCAATCGCAAGACAGCGTGATTGTCCTGGTACTGAAACTGGGTAAGCACCTCTTTGAGATGGACAGCTATCATGCAATTAATCTCACTAATGTAGTCCACAAGTTGCTCTTATGTATGGTGAGCCAGTGGCTGTGTTTCTACTTCAGTCTTTTGACTTTGTCACAGGGTGGTTGTATCCAAGAGTATTCTACTGCTGACAATTTGGCATGCTTGGAGTCTGTCACTCAGTCAGCTTTTGCCCAGCATCAACATTTTATTGTTATTTTCTTTGACTTGAAAAAGGCTTATGACACCATAGAACATCATCTCATTCTCATTGCAACAAATTCTTGTCACACCATACTTTCTGGGTTCAGCTTGGTTCTTCATAAAGTGTCACCCATATACAAGAGACTGTATTGTGTGTGCCACTTTTTCTACTGGCTGTCAATGGTATAGCTGCAGCTGTGGCACACACAGTGTCGCCCTCCCTGTAGGCTGATAATTTTTCCATTTACTATGGTCCCTCAACTGTTGAATGTTGCTGACTGATTGACGGCAGGGTGCCATACAAAAGGTGCAGTCCTGGGCTCTCATCCAGCATTTCTGGTTTTCAGACGGTGATACATGCGTCATAAACTTCTGTCACTGTCATACACTCCATCCACATCCTGAACTCTACCTTGTTGACTAATTGCTCAGTGTGGTGGAGTCTTATGACTTTTTTGGGACTACTCTTCAGTGCCCAGTTTACATGGCTTCCCCATTTTCATCAACTTAGTGAACATGCTGGTCACATTTTAATACTCTTTGCTGCCTCAGTAACACCAGCTGGAGTGCAGGCTGCTTTACACTTCTGTGGCTTTACAAAGTGCTGATCTTGTCCTGTCTTTATTATGGAAGCCTGGCTTACGGCTTGCCATTGCCTTCCCCATTGCAGATGCTGCACCTGATTCACCGTGTGTGACAGGTGCCTTTCAGACCTGCCCTCTGAAGAGCCTGCTCATGGTTGTTGGGGTGCAGATCATGTGCCAACAACTACTGCTCAACAATGTGATACACATTTGATGCTTCCCTGAGTATTCTAACAAACATGCCATTTTTTCTGGTAGGGAGATTCATCTCCCACAACAGAGGCCCAGGGCTGGAGTCACAATCACAGTTTGCATACAGTGTCTCTGCTCTGAACTGCAACTTCCCCCAGTGTCGTCTCTTGTCTGGGAGCAATTGCGTATGCCTCTATGGTGTGGACGCCGTCCTCGGATCTACATCGGCCTATCCTTTGGACTGAAAGACACTGTTGATGCCATGGTTTTTTGCTGCCTGTTCCTGACTGTCATTGATGCATTTCTGGTTCAGACGTGGTATACACTGGTGGCTCTATGGTTCACGGGTAAACCTGTTTTGCCTACACACCTGCAGGGTGCAGTGAACCATGCCATAGACGTATCATGACAGTACACGAAACAAGATATTTAAATGTTGTGCAGGGTCAGTAGAATTTAGTGAAACTAAACTTCTAATTGTTGTTGTTTATAGATACCCTAACTCCAACTTCAGAGCATTTCTGCTCAAGCTAGAGAGGGTTCTTGATTCACTTTGTAGGAAGTACCAGAAACTAGTTATATGTGGTGACTTCAATATAAATTTTGTATATGATGGTGCAAGAAAAAGGATGTTGGTAAATCTTAATTCATATGATGTGACGCAGACTGTGTTTTTTCCAACTATGGTGCAGGGGAACAGTAGCACTGCCACAGACAATATTTTTATTCATTCTTCATTACTAGATGGGCATTCTGTTAGTAAAAGCGTGAATGGCCTTTCAGACCATGATGCACAAATTTTAACTCTAAAAGGCTTTTGTACTCAAACCAGTGTCATATTTAATTACAAACTATGTAGGAAAGTTAATCCAACAGCAATAGAGAGTTTTTTAAACCTTGTCAAGGAACAAGAGTGGCAGGATGTTTATAGTGCCGATAACATAAATGATAAATACAATGCTTTCCTTAACACATTTTTCATGCTCTTTGAGAGTTGCTTCCCATTAGAACGTTCTAAACGGGGTACTAGCAGTAATAGGCAGCCTGGGTGGCTGACTAGTGGGATAAGGATATCTTATAGAACAAAGTGGGAATTGCATCAAAATGTTAGAAGTAGTCACAATCAAGCTACAGTAGCCCAATACAAACAGTATTGTAAGGTGCTTAAAAATGTGATTATGAAGGCAAAGAGTATGTGGTATTGGAATGCAAACAGAATAGCTAATTCACAGGATGAAATTAAAAGCATATGGTCAGTTGTGAAGGAAGTGTCTGGTCAGCAGCACAAGGCCGATGATATAAAGTCAGTTCACAGTAAAAATATTTCTGTTACTGATAAATCAGATATATGTACAGTATTTAATAATCATTTTCTGACATTGCTGGTGAATTAAACAAAAATTTAGTTTCAACAGGAAATCATATAACTTTCTTGGCAAATGCCTTTCTGAGATTGATGTCTGAAATACTCCTCTGTGATACAGACAAGAGGGAGATTGAGTCAATAATTAAATTATTTAAGACTAAGGACTCTCATGGTTATGATTGAGTGTCTAGCAGAATATTAAAGTACTGTACTGCACATGTTAGTCCTGTATTTAGCTATGTTTGTAATATTTCCTTTAGGAATGGTCAGTTTCCAGAGCGATTAAAGTACTCAATAGTAAAGCCGCTTTATAAAAAGGGAAAAAGGGATAATGTACAAGCTGCATTCTATAAGTAATGCGACAAAATTCATAAAAAATCATTTATTGAATATATTCGTGCAAATAATCAAAAATTTTCAAAATAGCACCCTCTTGCGTCAATACACTTCTGAATGCCTTTTCTGGAATGCCTTTTCTGGAATGTTCTTTAGAGCTGATGTAACATCCGCCTGGATGCTTTCAATCGTGTCCCAATATTTTCCTTTCATGACTCCTTTTAACCGAGGAAACAAAAAAAAAGTCAGCGGGAGCCAGGTCAGGACTGTTGGAAGGCTGGGGAACCAATACGGTCTTGGTCCTGGCCTGGAAGTCGTTGACAATGAAGGTGCTGTAACTCGGCGTGTTGTCATGGTGAACTTCCCACTTCGGCAGTGTGACACCCTCCTTTTCAGTCTTTTGAGCACTTCCAAGTAGAAAACTGAGTTCACTGTAGTCCTGGTAGGTATGAATTCGTGGTGGACAATGCCTCTGACGTCAAAGAACATCATGAGCATGGTTTTGATCCTGGACTTGCTCATGCGTGCTTTCTTCGGACGGGGCGACGATGGGGTGTGCCACTCTGAACTCTGCCTTTTTGACTCAGGGTCGTACTCAAAAATCCACGACTCATCACCAGTGATAACTGAGTTTAAAAAATGAGGATCATTTTCACATATTTCCAACATTTTTTGGCACCGAAACACTCGCATGTGCTTCTGTTCGTCATTCAACACTTTTGGGATGAGTTTGGCACACACCTTTCTCATGTTCAAATCTTCGTTCACAATGCGGAAAACGGTTGTTTTTGACATGTTTAGAGTTTGTGCTATCAAGTAAAGTCTCAGCCGTCTGTCAGAGTTCAAACAATCGCGCACACGCGTCACATTTACATAGACTCGTGCGGTTGATGGCTGTTCACTGCGAGGTTTGTCGGTGATCTCCTCTCGGCCCTCCATGAACAACTTGTGCCATCAGAAAACTTGTGATTTGGACAAGCAATCAGTCCCAAAGGCATGCTGAAGTAATGGAAACGTTTTGGTGGCGGACTTCCCAAGTTTAATGCAAAATTTGATAGCGTACCGTTGCTCTACAGAATGATCGATTGTGCCGTGTTACATAAACTCAAAACGTGATTGACGGAAACGCACGTCCTGACTCTCCGGCAGCTCGTAGCTGAATGAGACAAAGAGCGTTTTGAAGCTAACACCAACCCCAACCCCCCACCCCTCCCAACCCCCCCACCCCCCACCCCCCACTTAGCCCAGCCAGTTACAACATGTTGTGGTGTACCGTTGCACCAGAAAAAAATTGGTCGCATTACTTATGGAATGCACTCTGTAGATAATTTTAGTACTATTTCTATGCCATCAGTGTTTGCAAAAGTTATTGAAAAGGCTGTGTATGTAGGGATAATTGATCATTTTATATCACACGATTTGCTATCAAATGTACAGTTCGTTTTAGAAGTCGTTTAACAACTGAAAATGCTATATTGTCTCTTCTCTGTGAGGTACTGGATGGGCTAAACAAAAGGTTTCGAACGCTTGGCATATTTTTTGATTTAACTAAGGCATTTGATTGTATTGATCACAAAATATTGCTCCAGAAGTTGGACCATTATGGAATACGAGTAGTAGCTCATAATTGGTTCACCTCTTACTTTAGCAACAGGCAGCAAAAGGTCATTATTCACAATGTTGATAAGGGCTGCGATGTGGGATCTGAGTGGGGTACTGTCAATTGGGGGGGGGGGGGGATCAGTGTTGGGGCCGCTCCTATTTCTTATTTATATAAATGATATGGCCCTAGTATTGCGGGTAACTCTAAAATATTTCTGTTTGCTGATGACACTAGCTTGGTAGTAAAGGATGTTGTGTGCAACATTGGCTCGGTTTCAAATAGTGCAGTACGTGATCTCAGTTCATGGATTGTAGAAAATAAACTAACGTTAACTAACAGTAAGACTCAATTTTTACAGTTTCTAACACACAATTCAACAAAACCTGACGTTTTAATTTCACAGAATGGGCATATGATTAGTGAAACTGAACAGTTCAAATTTCTAGGTGTTCAGATAGATAGTAAGCTGTCATGGAAATCCCACATTCAGGATCTTGTTCGAAGACTTAATACTGCCATTTTTACTATTCGAATGGTGTCAGAAGTGAGTGATTGTCCGACACGAAAATTAGTCTACTTTGCGTACTTTCATTTGCTTATTGTCGTATGGTATTGTATTTTGGGGTAACTCTTCCCATTCTAAAAGGATATTTTTGGCTCAGAAACGGGCGGTTCGGGCAATAAGTGGTGTAAGTTCATGAACATCTTGTCGACTCCTGTTCATGAGTCTGCATATTTTGACACTGGCCTCTCAATATATATATTCCTTACTGTCATTTCTTGTTGACAATATTAGCTCATTCCCAAGAATAAGCAGCTTTCACTCTGTTAATACTCAGCAGAAATCAAACCTGCATTTGGATTGGACTTCCTTAACTCTTGTGCAAAATGGTGTGCAGTATACGGCTGCATCCATTTTCAATAAGCTACCACTTGAATTCAGAAAACTTAGCAGTAATCCACCCACTTTTAAATTGAAACTGAAGAGTTTCCTCATGGGTCACTTCTGTTCTGTCGAGGAGTTCTGTGAAAAATTAAGCTGATTCTCATTGTATTGTTGATTGCGTTTACTTAAACTTATGGACAGACTTGTTTTGGGCTCATGAACATTTAGTTTTATCTGTTATTACTTTTATATTGTAATTGCATGTACTGACATGTTCCATGCCCTTGGAGAATTGCTCCTCAATTTGGTCCTAAGGAACATGATGTGTAAATAAAAATAGTAAAATAAATTCATTGCGAATTGGTGTCCATTGTTTAAGCTCTCCGTCACATTCGTTCTTGCACTAGCGAGACATTCTTAATCAGCAGTGACTCCCTGAGTAGTCTTCAGACATCCAGCCAGTGCTACCCTCAACACCCATTTGTCGTGTGTATCCAGGATCTCTTTTCTGACCTCCATCAAGTTGGATGTCAGATGTCTTTTTCTGGATCCCAGGGAATGAACATGCTGACCAGTTGGGCAAGTTAGCTGCCAGGTTGCCAATTTTGAATATTTGGGTGGGGGGTTACTAGAACTGGAACGTTGGTCGACTCTACACTGCAAATTGTTGGAAACTTGGAACATGGATTGATGTACCCTTGTTTTCTCTGACCAGATTGCGAGTAATAAAGGGGACCACAAATGTTTTGCAATCTTTTCTTTGTGCTTCACTGTTGACTTTGTATTGGTCACACTTAACTGGTCCATGGGCACACCGTATGAAATGAGGATTCACCCCACTGTTGACGTGATGCCCATCTGACTGTGGCCGATATCCTACTGGACTACCCCAATTTTGGCCCTTTATGGTCAAGCCTTGCTGACACACTGCTTCTGGTGCTGGCGTACAATGTCAAAGTAGCCAATCTGGTTTTAAGTTTTACATGTGATGGTGGTTTCTACTCCTCTCTGTGAGGTATGGCAGAGTGGCCTCTTTGGCTGCTTGAGGGATTGGAGAGTTGCCCCATTGCTTGCTCCGACCCAGCGGGCCCTTGGCTGCTCTTGCTCAGTGGTTTGGCCTGGTTCCCGACTTCCCACATTTTTAATTCTTCTTATTCTTTTTCGTGTGTCATTGATTTACTGTGTCGTCGTCATTGTTCTCTTTTCCATACATTTTGTCAACTTGTCCTTGTTGCTAGTTTTCTTGTGGTAATGTAGGGTGATGAAACACTGCTCGGATGCAGAGGGTGCATCTCCCATAATGTTACATGTCAGAGGAGCCTCCCGCTGTTTTGTGGGTGGAGCAACTCAGCCACCTTCACCCTCTTGCCACTCTCTGGAGTCTGGTTGCTTCTGTCTCTTGGTGTTATTGATCCATGATTACAATCAGGTTCATCAGGACTTGATTTCTGCATCCTTTCTCTCTGAGGACCCTTCCCGGCTTGACACATATAGATGGGATTGAGGGACTGATGACGTTTTAGTTTTGCCCTTTAACCCTGTTGGCCTAATCCACTCTACACAGTGGTGTTATTCTGTCATTATGATGTGTGAAACCATTGGGTATGATTTCAGGTCACAAAATGGTAGTGATTGAGGGAACCCTGTTGGCAAAACGGCATGTCTGCATGATATTCAGGTACTCCTGTGACCAGCAAGATCCCCAGATCTGTTCCCAATAAAACATATGTGTGTGACTAGCTTGGATGTAAACTCTGCGCCAGTGCCAATATCCAAGATACCAAAGACCAGTTATGACAGTTGTGGGCCAGTTTTCCTGTGGAGAGGATGCAGCACCTTAATGTCTCTCTTCCCAACTGAATTATTGCATGCACCCAGGCCAAAGGGGGTACAACCTTGTACTGATATGTGGGCTCATACTTCTAAGTTCTTAATGAATTTGACTTGATTTTGTAATCACTGGAATAGCATCATACAACATCTCTCCCATTAAGTTTCATTTTGCTATTCCTCTCCTTGTGGGTTCTCCACTCTTTTTGTCTGGCAGTGTAAGTGATGATCGAAAACTGCATATTTTATATGCAATTTGAATTTGGAACAAAAAGTTTAGATGAACTACAGTAAAGCGCGCGCGCGCACACACACACACACACACACACACACACACACACACACACACACCATTAAATGTGATTTACAAACAACATAAAACAAGCAGTTTTAATGGTCTATTGTGATAACAACAAATTTAAGAAATTACACAAGACTGAGACATCTAAGTCTAACATTTAAAAACGACTTAGTCAGCATGCCATATAGCCAGACAAACAACTTTATAATTTCACTGATTTCTGAAAAACACCTTGCATATGAGATGTGATGATTTTGGCTGTAAACAATGATATTGAATAAGTTGATTGTTTCTAGAAATTGCACAGTAAATTTTCAATAAAGTTTCATAAGATATTTCGAATACATTGGCAATCCTTCCTTGAGGTACTCTGCTCTCACATTTCCACACAGTCGCAACATCGGACCACTGTCACATCCCAATGCCCTTGTCCCAGATAAGTATGCGACATCTCCATGTCCTTCACAGTGATCACATGTCGTCTTGACACTGTTTATGCCTCTTAT
Organism: Schistocerca nitens; assembly: GCF_023898315.1. Classification (NCBI taxonomy): domain Eukaryota; kingdom Metazoa; phylum Arthropoda; class Insecta; order Orthoptera; family Acrididae; genus Schistocerca; species Schistocerca nitens. The sequence goes on along the minus strand of NC_064616.1, from coordinate 232,236,626 downwards.
ATATGGTACCTGCCTGGTAACAATCCTTAATGCAAACAATCCTAATGCACTGTGGTAGCCATTGTATGTGCCACAGAGAACTGCAACTTCAATCATTTACATACCTGCCTATGGTGTGCATGGGTACGAAGTTCTATTGACATCAGTCCATGTCTTGTGGGTGCTTAATGTTTTTTGTCAGGTGTTGTGTATTTCACTTTCTAGTTAGTTCTGTGTTTTTTGAAATATTTAGTTGTTTATTTGTTCCTATTTTTCCTTTGTGCTTGTGACACACTTCATATTTCTTTGCATTTTATTGTCTCATAGTTACATGAATCTTCTGTCGTTAATTTCCTCTACCATTTAACTGATAGTATACTAACCCTTCTAGTTAGAGATTTATCACTTTAGTTCGCAAAAATAACCTTACAATTTGTTTTAGCACTACTTACACACTACATTTTCTGCTATATTGGAAGATAAAGTCAAGTAATTATTCGTAGTCCCCACTTTCAATTAGTTTTATTTTTGTGATTTCCGTTCCATATTTTGTAGTTATTTGGAATCATAAGAGCTTCATAAAAATTGAGTTCACTATGTTTGTACGTTGGTATAAATGCTGACCTATCAAAAAGTGTACTGAAAATCAGACAACATACAGATAATATTGAAAGGAGACAAAAAGCTCTGCACCTTTTTTCACTCAATCCATTCTTTATAGATCTATTACTATTTTTCTGTACCTCACAAATTACATGTTGGAAGAAGATATAACTAATTAACTCATACATATGAATGGTCACATTATAAAGATTTCGTGGGGCTTCTTCGTCTAAATGAAGTACGTTGGTCACATAATACACAAAAAGTTACTTGTGAACCAAGCGCAAGACGATAGTAGCTTTGGAAATACTGCACATTCCCTAGACTTGCCTAAGCTGTGCTACTTGGAAAATGAAGTCGAGCAAATGAGAAACACTTTTCCTTGGATGTGAATTTTGTCCATGCCACTTTAGGCATCTGCATGTGGATGTCAGTTCCGACCAATGACATTTTTCATATGTCTTGCTTATAAATATCATAACTTTTACATGAATTATGGAAAAAACCATTAGCTAACACAGAAAGAATATTTTTTCTATTTTAAATCAAATAATTATTTTCAGGACACTCGCGGTCCACCTCAACTGCATCAAATGCACCAAAGTCATGCTCGGATATCACTTTCAATGTGCAGGAGTTCTTTTCATCAAGTGTTTCAAGACGGTAAGTGTTTAATCACTCCCAATTTTTCTTTCTTATGGTTAATTATTTCCTAGTTAGTGATCTGGATGGTTAACTAAAATAATGTTTACAGTTTTAAATTTACCGAAATTTGTTCCTCTTTCTATTATATTTTTGTATGACCAAATCTGTGCTGACTGAAAAACTTTTGCCCGTTTTCGCTGAATTATATTCTCTGGATTGTCATATTTTCGAAAGGTCACTCCGTATGTAGAAAGGTCACCTTATACCCCTCCCCACATACATATGATGTCTGTTCAAAAAATTTTGGAATATTCATAATTTTGCGCCAATGGTGTGTTGGATCGGAATGGTGGTTGGCTTCCCTGCACACTGCTGTGTAACTGCTGTAAGTTTCATTGTTGTTTGTCTGTTAGGTATTGTTCACTGCTGTATTGAATAGAACATTGTGTCACAGTTCGCAAATTTCGAGATGGCAGAGTTAGAGGAGCAATGCGCCTGCATTAAATTGTGTGTGAAACTCAAGAAAAGCATTACAGAAACTCGCCAGATGATGAAGGAAGCCTATGGTGATGAGAGCTTAAGCCCTAGTTGGTGCTAGTATTGGTTCACACGATTTAAAAATGTTTGGGCGGAAGTTAAAAATTACCCTCATTCAGGACGCCCTTCGACGTCTGCCGATGACACTCATGTTAGGAACATCGACAAATTGTGTGTGCCAGTTGAATACTAACTGCCTGAGAGATTGCAGAAGAAAGTAACATTTCAGCTGGATCAAGTCATGAAATCCTGACACAGCATCTTGGAATGCATCGTGTTACCACCAAGTTTTTCCCATGACTCATGAGTCAGGACCAGAAAGACGTTCACCTTGCAACCTGTGAAGAGCTTTTGGATCACACAAATGAGAATGAGATGTTCCTTTAATAGAATCATAACTGGTGATGAGACGTGGGTCTACAGTTATGATGTTGAGATCAAGGTGCAGTCTTCACAATGGGTCGGGAAAGGTTCTCTAAACCAAAGAAAACTCATCAGGTCAGGTCAAATGTCAGAGCCATGCTGATAGTGTTCTTTGATTTTGAAGGATTAGTTTGTCATGAATTCATGCCACGAGGACAAACTGTTAATTAATGGTACTATCAGGACGTGTTGTGATGCCTGTGAGAAAATGTGAGAAGGAAATGGCCTGAAATGTGGCGAAACAACTCATGGCTCTTGTATCACAATAACACACCCACACATTCGTCCCTGTTGGTGCGTGACTGTTGCACAAAAAACAAAATGACTGTGCTGCCTCGTCCTCCGTACACTCCAGATTTGGCCCCTGCGAACTTTTTTTTTTTCCAAAGTTGAAAACCCATTGAAAGGATGAAGATTTGCAACAATAGATGAGATAAAAGAGAATTTGTAGACAGGGCTTTGCGCGATCCAGCAAGAGGCGTACCAGGACTGCTTCTGGAAGTGGAAACTGCGTTGGGGGCGGTGTATCAATTGTCGAGGAGAGTATTTCAAAGGAGACCATGCACAACAAGTAAAAAGTAAGCATAGAAAAAAATTGTGGACAAAGTTCCTGAATTTTTTTGAACAGACTTCATGTGTATTTCAGTTAAATATATGACATAGACTTTCGATGAATGTACAAAGCTAGGCCACAGTATTCAGCTGCATGTCATAGATTACAATGTTGAAAACATTTCAAATATTATTAGTGTGTTTTTAGTAGTGCTGTTCAGAATCGACTCCTTATCTTTTTAATCATCACTGACATTTCTATCAGCATTTTCTTAGAAAAAGAATTTGCTGAAGAGCTGTAGCATGACTAAGTTTATAACATCATGAAAAACTTCAAAAATTTCCAACAGAGAGAGGAAGGATGGCTTTGATCGCTACTGATGAGGATCATAATGTAAACACTAATATATTTTTATTTGTGATTATTAAATGGAATAATTTTCCATCTACCAGGCAGCAGCAATTACTCTCAAATATTTCTAACTTGTCAAGTAAATGTCCTGAGTGTAATAAGTCATATTTACCTGAGAACCGGAAGTGCTTTCCTGACTTCTTATAATTTTTTTACATGCACTGCTACAGATATGGTAAGTGAGAAAGCGATAACTTTAAAGAGGAGATATTGGAAATCATTGTACAGGTTTTTAGTGTAAATGGAGAGTATATAAAAACACACGGGTGCAAATAAAAGATGCATCGTTTTATGTTGACGTCATCGTCTGCATAAATTTTTACAGCTTGAGATTTTTTCTTTCTGTCTTTCTTTCTTTTTTTCCATGAATCCCTTTATTTTGATCAAATCTGAAATGAGAGAGAGATTTTACTTTAGCAATACAGTTCATTAATCGGATATGCACAAAGTAGAAAGAAGTGTCACAAACTTCTTTTGTTCCATTGGGCAAGACAGCAGACAAAGACAAGGACAAATGACCTAGATTACAACGAGGCACTACCCAAAGAACTTCGCCACAACAGTGACATGAAGTGCTAAGGGCAGCGGAGAGACAAACACAAGACATGCCAAAGAGAGTAACTGAGTGACAAGCAAAGTAGTTATCAAGCAGTCCTAGAACAGCAAAGGTAGATCCGACAATATCAAGAGCGAGCACTGATCTGACCACCTGTACACTGGGCGGCGCATATATAGCAGGCATTTAGAATGCTATTGGCCCCTGTACTCATGGGGCGAGATGGTGGCACTCTTGCTGGTGAGCACAGCACTGTGCGGCCACAGTGCTCCCTAACGGCCATCTAAGCCCATCTCCTCTGGTGGGCATTCAACCTCCATGGTACCTGATACCAGACGCTGCAAGAGAATTCAAGTTCAATTACCTACCGTAATATGCTGTCGGTTATTAAGTTATGTTTCATTATTCACAGCAAATATTCCATTATAGAATTAATAGCTTAAATATAGATATTTAAGTGCATTGGACATTATAATTCTGAGTTAATGGCATTGCACAGTTGAGCACCCCACAAACCAAACATCATCATCTGAGTTAAAGGCATTTACTTCTGCGTAACTCAGTTATTACATTGCAGGGAAATATGGCTGACAAATTGTTCTACGCTTCCAGTGATTCATATTTGTAGTAATTTATTTTTGGGTTTATCATCTTATAATTCCTTAAAGAATCCTAATTATCAGCTAGCAACAAATAATGATAGTGATGACAATTATAGTATGTACAGCTCATGGAACATTAAAGCAAAGCAATAGTTCTGCACTAAAAGCATAACAATTATTTATACCTAAATAAGAACCAACACAATTTTCTGGTCTTCTCCTCAGTATTGTCTTCCTCAGTATTATGCAATAGTATGGAAGGGGCTAATATGGACAAGTAGAATGTGCAGGTAGAATATTCCTTTCTCCAAAAAACTATCAAAATGGAGGGAAGTTTGAGCTGTAATTAATCCTTATGTCATAAATTTAAGGTCATGTATTTAATTTATAAATCTTGTGCCTCTGCATTACATTCCCTTTGTAATTTATAGTTTTAACTTTATTATCAGACCACCCTTTGCCCTTTCTTCAGAAATCTTTAAATATTGCACATCTGCCAAATATTGAGGAACAAATCACTGCTGGTGGCAGTTAAATGTAATCATGGAGGAAGGGAACAATCAGATGGAAATTTTAGATATGGATAGTACGAAAACTGGGAATAATAGTTGAGAGCTGTTAGTAAATGAAACTTTCGAGGCAAGGAATGAGGTGAATGCCAGTAGTCCAACCTGAGAAGTGGAAAAACAAATAGTGGAAAAACTGGATAGCAATAGGAGAAAACATACTATTCTCCACAAGACAAATGCATCCGTGGATGGCTAGTTAAATCAAAAGATGGCTCAAAATGCTTGATGGAGCTTTAATTTCACTGATGCTGAAAGACTGAAAATACATGAAGAATTTTGGAATTTAGGTGATACAAGACATCCAGCTGCTATGTGTCAGTTCACATTATAAGCAAAGTGAAAGACCTTTCACAGACTCATTTAGAAGAAAATTTACAAATACTTGCTTCTAAAATAAAGATGGTCAACATGTTCAGATTTGTCAGTCCTCCTTTCTTGCAATGTTTGATGTGACTAAGTCATTCATATGCCAGATTCTGTTAAAAAGGAATGAGCACAACGTAATTTCTGAAGATAAAAGAGGAAAACATAAACAAGCAGTAGGTACGTCAGATTTTGTCAAAGAAAAATTGAATCTCACATCAAAAGCACTGCAAAACTCCTTTCACATTATACTAGGAAGTATTCGGAGACAGGGTACTTGCTACACGAGTTAAATCTCTGAAAAAAGCACCTGATGTATGTGAAAACTTGCAAAAACCATGGCATTACCTTTGAAAAGGAATCTTATTATTGAAACATATTGAATACAGAATTTAACCTATCCTTCCATGTACTTATAAATGATTTGTGTGATACATGTCATAGGTTCTTTTATGTTAGTGTCACAAGAGAAAAATCAGCACATGGAGCAGGCCTTTGTGCCAATGGGTGCAGATCATTGTTCCCATACATGTGATTTAAAAATTTTGAGGGCATTGTCATCTGCTCATCATTTTCTCCTTTTGGTTTCTACTGTACCTGATCAATGTTATAAACATAAACAATCCAACAATATAATTATAGTGAAACATGTTTTCACATTCCCAGATTCTAAGTTTTCCCACCTTTTATTTTTGATTGGTACCATCCTCAGCCTTGTTCTCGGAATTAATGATTTTCCTATTAAAATTTTTGTGTGGATAACATTTCCCTTACTTTGCATATTTGAACAACTACCATAAGCTTCAGCATCAATTTTCAAATCGATTGTGTGGAAACTACATCCTGCTCTCTCTCATGCAAAACTTGCAGAATAGTGCATAACATAAAACTACAGTTTGTTTCAGAATATAAATATTTTGAGTTTGTAAAGAAATGTAGGTGGCATTTTTAGAGGCACTTTCAAAATGTTTCATCAGTGTGTCGTCACCTGACTAAACTGCAATAAAACATCAAAAACAGAATTTGAATTTGTTTTTCGTCTTAAAGGCAAGTAGTGTAATGCATAAAAAAATATGCAAGAAAAAACTGATTACAATGTAACGCAGTTAGGTAGTACTAATTTTGAAGACTCATTGGCTAGTTCTTCAACTCTCTTACTTTGGTTTGTTATAATGCTAACAAAATTATGTGGCTTTTCAACTCCATCTTTTAAGTCAGTCATGTATTTTTACGGATTTATGTAACCCACACATTAGATGTGGTCAGAGCAGCACACACAACTTACAAAGTGCACCTTGATCTGTTTTAGACTAAACCATCCATGAATATAATGACAGTCCAATTGAAATGTTAACTTTATGCCATCTGTGCTGGTCTTGAAAATATAATTTTTGTCAGGGTGCCATAAAATCTTAATTTTAGGAAATCATCCCCCCCCCCCCCCCCCCCCTGTATAATCCTGTCGGAGGAACTTCTGCAACTCAGAATTAAAATGGAGAGTCTCTCTCTCTCTCTCTCTCTCTCTCTCTCTCTCTCTCTCTCTCTCTCTCTCTCTCTCTCTCTCCCCCCCTCCCTCCCTCCCTCCCTCCTGTGTGTGTGTGTGTGTGTGTGTGTGTGTGTGTGTGTGTGTGTGTGTGTGTGTGTGTCGCCTGCTCACCCCCTCACCTAGTGCTTAAACAATGATCGGTAGTGGGTTATTATATTCCCATCATCGGGTGTGACACTGAATGAGAAGAAACAATAGACTGAAGCTAATAATTATTTTTACACGCCCAAGTACACATGAGAAAACAAAAAGGAAATACCATATGACATATATAGAAAACAGTGATTGGGCCAGGTGCAGAAAATGTAAGTCAATGCCAAGCTGACGCCAAGCAATACAACGGATAAAGAAGAATGGAATGAACACCAGGACACTTTCATTTTATGTTGTGACCCCAGGCGCCGCACGGAAGAGTATAGGACACAGAGTACGACCAGTGAGTCCAGAGCACGGAGTAGTGTACATGAAGGAGCAAGTGAACTGGTAAACCAGATTGGCAAAAGTACTGCCATCTGTAGTTGGTCCCACATTGTTCTTCCCAGGGATGACATTCTTTCTCTGAAACACTACTGAGAAAATTTAGAGAAATGACATTTGCGACTAGCTGTGGAATGAATCTAGTGCTGCCAACGTACATTGCATGAGGACTAGATAAGAGAAATTAGGGCTCCTACAGAAACATATAGATAGTCATTTTTCCATCGCTCCATTTGCGAGTGTAACAGGAAATAGAATGATGAATGGTTATATGAGATACCATCCACCATTCACCCATGGTGGCTTGTGGAGTAAGGATGTAGATGTAGATATAGGATGTATACATATTTACTTGTTTTGTCACTTGGTCAATTGGCGCCTTCATTTCATTTTATTGTAGCTTATTACTAAGGCCCGGAGTTTATTGACATAATATTTCTTTCTTTATGAGGTATCCATTGTTTACAAGTACTAAAAATCTGAAAATTCTGGTCACAGAAATGTAAATTTAATTTTTGCATTTCTTATCATATAGGTAACACATTATATCTAATTTTTCAAGGATTGTGCCATTTTTAACATTTTACTTAATTTTTTACATGTTTGTGTTTATTTACGACAACAGTTCATTCTTTTAATGTTGGCAAGGATGAACAATGCATCTGCCTCTAGAAAAATGCAACAATTTTACTGAAGAGTTTATTAGTACATGTCGAAAAAAAAATTGATGGTTCATCAGCTTGCTATTATCGTTGATCCACTGATGTTTGTTAATTTGTACCAGATATAGCTCTTGAAACGAAAACATCAATATTTTGTATTTATTGATATTCTGCTAAACATAATGTACATTTGTGAAAAAGATTTTCTAACTGCAAGTGTGTGCTGTATATCAACAGACGTTCCCTCACTTTAGAGAGCTTCTGCACGTTTACTGTCATACACTGCAATAACTCGAGGATTATACTGTGATTTACATACATCTTCAAAGAATGAAATTCCTTGAAAAGAAAGTGATTTTAAATGAATTATGTTTTTGTAGTTTCAGTTCTAACCACCTCATAAAGTTTTTCGTTACTCTGCTATATTTTACACTTTACTTCATGTGTGTTTTGTATCTTTTTAGTGATAATAAGTATTTCAGGCTATAAAAATCCAACATCTGTGGTTACAGGTCTTTTCCATATTCGTAAACTAATTGAATTCTCTCTAGGAACAACTGCTCTCCCCCCTCCCCCTCCTCCCATGCAACTGTCCCTGTTGCAGAGCAAGATACTCACATAGGTCAGAAGTGTTTAACAAAGACTACAAAAGACAGCAACAAGACAGAACCTTCATCAGTCAAAATCCATTTAGCTGAATTTGATCAGGAGGGTGTCTGCTGCTGTCCAAAGACAAATGCGAAAGCATTGTTTAATTGACAAAGACTTGTTTATATAGTTAAGCTGTACAAAGCAACTTCAAGAGAAGCCAAATGCTACATATGGATTGTGAGGACTGTCAAATGTTGTTTGCAACTGTACTCGGGCTCGCTCACTTCCTATTTTTCACGTGGCTCATCTGCAAAGGGGGTTGGTTGTGAATGGTTGCATTTGCACCCCAACTATTGAGTCATATATTGGCTAGCTTTTGAACAGCAGTGAATTGAACTATACACGTTCAGATTGAAACTTATTTATTCAAAAGAAACTCTTTAACTTTGTGGCCACGCATTTTTAAGTTTACAAATAAATCCGATCTGAATAAAAATTAATCGGTGCAATTCGTACACTGTTTATCTCACACCTACACACTTTCTCGTTGTTCCTTCACATACACTGGCGTCCATGCTTACACTTGCGGCACTTTGCCACTCCCAACTTGCCACCACAACGGACAACGACAAAAGACCCGATTTTTCCGCTCATATCCACAGTCCTGAGTCGGGTCACGTGACACTACATTAGTCAAAATAATCCCTAAACATGGCCACAATTCGTTTACAATTTTTATAAGATTTAAATACTTAAATCTAAATACATTATATAATTTTACACACTTATCATCACAATTTTATAATTTGTTGCAATTAAAAGAAAACCAAAAAACTATGCAATGGAACTACAACGCCCATCAAAACACAAAACAAGTATTTTCCGGTCTATTTTACCCAACATATTATCTCTGCTGCTGTGCTTTAAATTTAAATTACGAACTACTTGAAAGAGCTCCATATTATCCCGTTACCTTACATACCCCCACTTCATGGAGACATTACCTTAGTAATGGCAACATGAAGTAGCACCAAACAGAGCCAACCCATATTACTTTATATATAAAAACATTTTAATTATAACTATAATGGCACCAAAACATGTAGAACAGTGTTATAGTGGTGAGTTAATCAGTGTGAATACTGTCATCAGAAAACATACAAACATTATCCGAAAATGTATCCAACCTAAATATACAATTAGATAGTCTCGTATTGAGTCTGATTGGGCTGGCAAAATGCAAAGAAATTTATATTATATAAATGCCCATGTTAGTCTATATGTAGGTTGCACACTCACTGCACATTAACATTTTCGCACTTGTTTCTGTAGTTGCACGAGGTTGTTGTAACCAGATCCTTGTGTTTACAGCTTTATGCATTGGAACGCAGGCTTTCCAAACTTGTCAGCCAGCAGTACTGTGCTTCCTCTCGTTAGCCAACCCATCCTATCAAAATTTAATCAAATCCTCATAAATCTTCCCTAGACATGCAGACTCACATTTCCAAGGAGTCCGGCTATCCAATCCCTCCCTGGAACATCCTGTGTTCACTGATCAGCTCTTATTAAGGTTCATACAAATGACAAACATGCACACAAATCAAATACAAACATGCCATAGTTAAATATATTCTATTTCATTCCTCAAATGTTCCCAAATCAGGAGCTGCAACATATTGCTACCCCCCCCCCCCCTCCCCCCGCACCAAGAGAATTTATTTATTCCCAGATGAAGATTCTTATATTTTTAAGTACCCATACAGCTGTATCACTGTACGTAAACAAGCTCAAAAATTTTTTTTCATGAATTCCTGTATCAATTTTCACATAATAGTTTGCAATATCTTGAAACCCATTCTTTTCTGCCATTTTCATGGATAACTAGTTTCAGTCATAAATGGCAAACAAACTCACTAAGGTCATAAAACTTTTACATGCATCCACTTAGCCATTTGTGTTCTTTCCCTCACTTCCCTCATTAACATCTTATAATAAGCAAGTTAATTATTTCCCATATGCCTCTACAATTTGAATATTTAGTGAGTGCCCTACGTGACTGTCCCAGCGACAATCCTGCCCCCACGCACCAGTATCAACTCCAGGTGCCACAGATACATTAGAAATTTTAATAAAATCTCAACTATTTTTGAACAAACAATATATATACAGTAGGTTTCAGTTCCCGTATGACTTTTTCAACAAGGCTTCTATCACACCCACACCAGTTGTGCAAATCCATTGGTCAACAGGTTCACTTAATGCAAATACATACAGTATAATGAAGTTTGTTGACCACCAAACAATGGCATTGCAACATACACAGTAACAAAAATAATCCTCTTTTTTTAATTTTTTTTTTATATTATTAACACACTAGACAATAGTGTACATGGGAATCTCTCACTTCCTTACCCTTTATTCTTTCGCCACATATTTTTTCAACTCCGTTACATTTCTCAGTCCAAATAGCTTTTTGGACACTGGATATACCAATCTATATGCATTAGGATGTGGACAACCAGTTATCTCAAAGGGTCCATGGTATAATTCAAATAACTTTTTGATTTCACCATCAATGTCACTGGATTTTTTCTTGTTCCTCACCAGCACCTTATCTCCCACCTTGAACTTTGTTGTCTTTACCTTTCTCCATGCCTCCTGTGTGTCTCATGTCCTTTCTTTAACATTTGCTGTCTGGCCATCTGCATCTTCTCTTGAGTTGCCAAGCCTTGAGATGGAGGAAAATCTATGTGTTCTGCTATTAGATTGTCTGGCTTGATATCTTTCATGAGCTCATATGGTGAGAATCCTGTCTCACAACTCTTCACTGTGTTCATAAGATCCTCAAACACAGTTATATATTATGCCCAATTGCTATGCTTTTTACTACAATATGTCCTACATAGCCTGCCCAGCTCCCTCATATACCTCTCAGCCAGGTTTCCCACAGGGTGATACACTGAAATCCTTATATGCTTTATCCCAGATCTTTGCATAAACTTCCCCCACACACTAGATACAAATTGTGCTCCATTATCAGACAGAACATTCTCTGGTTTTATCACATTCACAAAGTAATCTTTTTCTAGCTTGTTAATTATATCCTGGCTAGTGGCCTTTTTCAGTGGATACAGCTTTACAAACTTTGAGAATACATCAGCAGCTAAAAGAACATACTGTTGGCAGCCTCCCAAACAAATCAATCAGTTCACCATTTCTTTTAGGAACAATATTCTGCATCTCTCCTTGTACTGCAGTAGTATTATACTTCACTTTTTGGCATTTGTCACAAGAAGCCAACTGTCTCTTTACCCTCCTGGCCATGTTGTTAAAACTAACATAGTCCTGCAGTATTTCCAAACATTTCTGAGCCCCATAATGCCCATGGCTAAGGTGGATGTAATTGATTGGAAAACATACCTTCCACTCCTCTTTGTCCAAATTTCTTCGCCTAAATAAAATCCCCTTATAAATTCTATAATATTTAGCTATTTTTTCATGTTCTTTACTTCCAAAGTTTGTTTTGATAAACTTCATGGTTTGGTCCCCATTCTGAAGTCTCCTCATGTCCTTACAGATGGATTTGATTTCCTTCTCTCCACCCACTCCTTTCATATACAATATCTGTAGTTCTTTCTCGTCTCCTCCCTTGATGTTCTTCTCAAATGAAAGGTAACCTTGATAAGGCATCAGCCACATTGTTGTCTGTGCCGTTAACATATCTTATGCTCATTCATGTTCTCTGGCTGATCATTTTCCTTGACTATTATTTTATTTAGCTTTCTTGCATCCAATACTATTCTTATAGAACCATCCCTCTTTTTCACCACTACTATTGGATTACAATACTCACTCCTCCCCATTTCCAGTATGCCCCATTTCAACAACTGTATCCCGGCCCTTACAGCCTCTTTATCAGCTATTGCTACAGGATAAGGTTTGGCCCTTATTACTTCATGTGGTGATACCCTCAAAACATAATTGAAATCTACAACTTTTCCAGGTCTGTCAGTGAACGCATGCTTATGTTTACACAATAAATCTATAAGCTGCACCTTTTGTTCCTCATTTAAATGTCCCATTTCATTTACTTTGTCATATATCTGCTATTCAGTGAACATTTCATCACCTATGTCATCTATCCTTTGTAAATGAGTCATTGTCTCACCCCCTTTTAATTCCCCTTTAAATTTAATTCTTCGTCTGTTTCCACCAGCATCAAATTCTACCACTCTGTCCTGTACAAAAATGCTACAGTCATATTTGTGCAAGAAGTCCATACCCAAAATTACATTCAATGCCAAACCCTTCACCACAAAGCAACTAATATCAAAACGATACTCATTCCTATTAAATTCCGGTAATACATCTCTGCTGATGGGCTTGCTACATGTCCCAGTTGCTGTCTTAATTTTGACTCATGTAACTAGTAATTCTGTTAATCCTAAACCTTTAATTTGCTGCCAGAAAGATTCAGAAATTGCAGATAAACTTGTGCAAGAGTCTAATAATGCTATATCTGTAATTCCTCCCACATTGATATCAATTATTGTCTGTATCACCTCTATTTCTACTCTGTTCAGCCCCGATTCCTGTAATAAATCTCTTTCTACTTCACTCCTGCTTTCCTCTTGCATAATGCAAACATCTTTAGGTCTTTCTCCAAAACATACATTAGTATACCCTTCAAACAGATCCTTAATAGCAAACTCAACATTCTCTTCTTCACTTAATTCTTCCAATTTTCTGGCAATTTTAAATTTTATTTTACTCCATTCTTCAGGCATCAAAGCTTTATGTAATTTTGCGTAGGACACCCAATCACTCAAATCATAATCAGCCTCCTCCTTTCCTAACCATCTACAATTAACATCTTTCAGGCTTGCATCTTGATCATTTAAGAAAACGTAGGTTTCAATTTTATCTTCTGGGCAACCTACAGCAACATTCTCCATATCATTACACATTTCCATATCCACATTGAATTCATTATCACTACCATAGTCATCACCTGCACCCAAAATCACAGTAACATTGTCAGTAGGTAATTTACCAGCATTTTCCACATTGTCAAATACACCACTCATATTAACCTTTACGTCACACTGAATAATCCTCTCCTCACCTTTTCCACAATTCTCCATACTATTTCCAATAGACATCTCTATCCATTCATCAGATCCATTATTACTGTGATCATTGCCCCTTAGTTCCATATCCACTTCTGTTTCCCCTTTTGATGAAACTACCTCTGTCTCTGATCTTTCAATGAATTAGGACCATTTTAAGAAGAAAGACCTCTGAAACGTGCAGAAACTGTTTGAAGAATTTAGGTATCTTAGCTTTTCCATCGTTGTATATATACAAAACAATAATGTACATCACAAAAGGTAGTGAGGACTGGATTACAAATGCTAGTGTACACACCCACAATACAAGAAGGAAGAATGAAGTACGGAGCATACCCCACTGACTGGCAATGCTAGAAAAAGGACCCCAGTACTCTGGTATCAGACTACTAAAAAGTCTGCCTTATAACCTGCAAGGTAGTGTACTTCACAATGAATTTTCAAAGAAACTTAAAGACTATCTCATTGAAAAAGAGTTTTACAGTGTTGCAGAATACTTATGCCATTAAATTTGTATATATTGTTATTCATTATCAATGATGTAAAAATGTAAGCTAAAGGTGTAGAAAAGTAAGTGATAATGAATGTTATACTTTGACATGTCCTATATTACATGTACATGTACTGTACACAATGTAATCTTACAGGATCAAATAAAATTCAATTCAATTCAATTGCTGCACACAAACCAATATTGTCCTCCTCTGCTTGTAATTTCTCTTCCCTCTTAAATATGTCATCAATGTTAAACTCACACTGTTCATTGCTGATATTAGCCTTGTTCAATTTTTTTCTGTTATACCTTTTATCTGTATTTCTGTAATTGTTAAAACCTCCCCACAGATTTTCATTTCCTAAGACAGCATCCATATGACATATCCCTATTTTCCTTGCTGACTTTATTATTCATCCCATCATGTCCTTGTCTGGCCCTGTTCACATAATTACCAGCCCCCCTGCGGACCTTAAGTGAGGCATCAATTAGTTTTTTGATTGCCTACCCTGTCCATTTGTATCTGACATTCCTATTCTCAAACCTTCTCTATCACTCCTCATCTGATCAAAATTTTCTCTTCTCCCCACAAAATTTCTATTATATCTTTGTGGCCTGCTTCCCCAATCTCTATCCTGATTATTGTGATCACTTCTATCTTCTCTCCACCTGTTATGATTATTACTGTACTCATAATTAATACTGTTTCCCCTTTCATGATATCTTCCACTCTCCCTCTGTTCCATGTATTTAGGTCAGTAACACAATGCCCTGTCCGTATTATCCACAAAATTAAGAAATTCTTCCACTGAATCTGCACTGTGAATCAAATCCCATTGCAAATGCTCTGGTAATCTTCTCTTTAGTGTTGATATTTCTGTTAATACACCCAGTGGCCTATCAAGATGATTTAATTTATTCAGTTCTCTATAACACAGAACTCTCTCATACATTCCTATCCACTCTTGTAACTGGGTCCATTCAAAAAATCGTTTTGAAATCTTAATTGCTTTGCCTGGCCCCAGTATTTGTTCAAGAACAGGGTTTCAAGGGTTTTAAAATCACAAAATTTATCATCATTTTGGTTCGCCCATGTTTGAGCTCTCCCTTCCAACTGCCTCTTGACATATTTAATTTTTGCGTGCTCACTCATCCCTGTCACAAAGTTATTCTTACATACAGCTAGAAAGTCAACTGCATGGTATTTATTCTCCCCACTAAAAGGTTTTGACTAAAATCCATGCCCCATAAGATATCCGAACAATAAATTTCCATTCTCTGCTGCCATAGTATTAACTGTTTCCCTCAAGACATTTATTTCCCCTTCTAATTCCTTCTTATTGTCAGTAATCCCTTTATGGCAATCCAGCACTCCTATCTTAATGGATTCAATGTATCCCTCTGTTTGTTTCTGAAATAATGTGCATTTTTGTTCCTGTACCTGAATCTGCCCCACAAGATTACTTTACACAGTTTCCACCTTGGCTGTTGGTCCTCTTTCAACTTCATCAACTCTCTCAACAATTCCCTCAACAATTTTAACTGTGTTTTCGACTTTATCTGTAATTTGAGTGAATTTGAGATCTAGCTGATCAAATTTTTCACTCACTGTCTTTATTTTATCACTAAGCCTCAATTCCATATTCCCTATTTTCGAATCCATTTCTCCAACTATTGCGGTTTTTATATTCCCTATTTTTGAACCTATTTCTCCTAATTTACTAGTAAGTTTTACGAAAAATGTACTCGGGTCACTTCCTAGTATTCAGCCTATTTCTTTTTACATGCTAGGGCTACTAGAGTTACTCCTAACATCCACTGATTCACCTTCACTTTGAGATTCACGCATCTCATCGGCCATGGCTAATGAAAGGGCACAATTTTACAATGTAGCTGCTGGCTGTACTTATCTTTTGTATCCTTGTGTGATGCGACATCTGCAGTCAGCGCCTGCAGCGCAGGTATGCAATGAATCGTAGTCGGCAGCGTGGACATGCAGCAAACTCTATCAGGAGTGAGAAAACGTTGCGTGGGCCCCTGGCAGCTTGTAGTCATGTTGGTCGGTGACACGGACGATGGCGTTGATCGTTGGCAGCACGTGGATACAGCTTCGACTGCTTTACCCGCAGTGGCACATGGACACAGCACGGACGATGGCTTTTTCCTGCGGCAACATGTGGACATGGCACGGAAAACTGTTTTACTTGCAGCAACATGTGGAAATGGCACGGATGGCAGTTTTACCCATGGCAACACGTGGTTGACTCATCAGGCTGTGTAAATGACTCTCTCACAATTGTGGTGGCCTTATATCGGCGTAACCAAGGGGCAGCGCGTATCTTGTCCAGCACAAACAATCCGCTACTGCTAATGCACCAATTTGTCTCAGAGCCCCCACACTGACTGTTCAAAAGCTTAAACATTAGATGGACACCCGATTCCGAAATACTATGGAATAGAGTAGAAAGTCCTATCCCGGACGAGCCCCCAATTGCAACTGTACTTGGGCTCGTTCACTACCTATTTTTCACATGGCTCATCTGCAAATGGGGTTGGTAGTGAATGGTTGCATTTGCACCCCTACTATTGAGTCATATGTTGGCTAGCTTTTGAACAGCAGTGAACCAGTTCCCACTGCGGAACATAAACCCAAGGATGTTTTTAGGTGTCAGCAACATGGGGATTATGTCCGAGCAGTATCATCATTTCTGTAAATCATTAATGCTGATGATGACTAAAGTATATTCAGTAAGATCTGTTTCATTGATATCTGTACAAATGAATACAATTATTTTGTTTCTCTCATGTATTGTGTCATGTCCTCATGGTGATTATCCTTTTTAATGTATAAATGCAAATGACAATAAAATTATTATGACCTTGGTATTTAGTGGAGCGCTGTGAAGCACATATGCAAGTGGATTCTTTGTTAATGTTATTACTATGAAGTCAGACGTAATTAACCAGACCACTAATATGTTTAAAGTTCAATCAACATATTTGTAGCAGTGTTTACTTTTTTTGTCCCATAGTATGGGAAATTATTGAATGAATGTAAACACGCTGTAAGAACGATGAGGTATCATATTTATCAACAATGTGAATTTAGGTGGTAACAGTGATAGTGCTAGGTAATTTTCTTGTAAGATAATTTTCGGCTTTTGGGCTAGCCTAATAGGCTGTTGGGATAATTTTCACATAACTCATTTATATTGTTAATAAGATATTTTCCATCAGTTTTGGGCACTAACTGCTTAGATTCAATGAAGAATATCACTTTGTGTGTATATTAATTTTGTCTACCACTTTTGGAGCAACAATACATTTATTTCCATGTGAATTAATTGCAAAGGTTTCATTGTCAAATTTACTATCCTTCTAAGTCATTGACATTCTCCATGAGACTCCCCCTGTCTTTGTAGTTAACATCTCTCACCCTCACTACTTTTCCCCAAAAGCAGTTGTAATTCCGAGTATCTGGTGTTGCTTGAGCTACACTTTTATCCTGAAGTGCAGTGAATTTTGAAAGATGCTTTAGCAACTAACTTCTAGTAATAGTAATAGTTTTATTCTGTAACTTTTACTAGCTGTATGATGTGATAAATATATTTACTTATATTTAAAATTTTTTCTTCTTCTCTTCTTTTTCATCTTCTTCATCTTCATTCTAGAACTGCGTGTTACCTTTCAGATGTCGTGTACATTCTTGGCCTATCCAGGGCAACATTAGATGGTGATGTGTGTAGGGCACTCAGCAGCAAGGTCATCAGTGTGGTGGTGGTAGTAGCAGTAGTACTAGCAGCAGCAGCAGCAGCAGCTTTATTCATCTGTAGATCTGTTTCTACAAGGATATAAGACATGTCAAAGTATTTTAAAGCTTAGATCAATTTAAAATAAGCTAATTCGTATACAATCATTGGATTTACTCCTGGTATACTATACTTTCCTTTACAAATAACATATTAAAGAATGTAATGCCACACTGTTTGTTTGTATCTCACTATCAGTCACCACACACACACACACACACACACACACACACACACACACTTGTGATCTCTGGTCCATTTTCTGTATCGCAACTTCCCATTTGCTATTGTGAAAAACTAAGTCAGCATCCGTCTATAATTAGTGAGATGTTGGGTTTTTGGGTTTGGAAAGAGGAAGAGGTGTTAGTATTGTGCTATGCATAGCTTGGGGTAAGTTTTTCTAGAAAAGAAAAAAAGAAGGAAAAAAAACAGTGTGTGAAGGTGTTGTATAGAATGTTGGATGTTTTATAATCATTATTATTATTCATTTGTATAACTTTTTTTTTTTTAAAGCAACCCCTACTCTGTTTTATTGAAGTAATCCTTCAATGTATAAAATGTATTGCATAAGAGGTACTTTCTAGCTGCCTTTTTAAATAAGTGCATTTTTGCAGTTTCTTTAATCTCTTTTGGTAATTTATTGTACAGTTTTATTCCTTGGTGGGAAATGCTGTTTTGAGTTTTATGTTTATATTTTCTTGGGAAATGTAAGTTGGGGCTAGCTCTTGTTCCATGGTCATGGACAGAGCTGTTTGTGCAGCAATTACCAATGTTATTTTTGGTGTGTACTGATCAGTTAAAATCCCCAGTGTTTTGAACAGATCTTTACAATGAGTGTGACTGCTATTTATGTTGTTATTGTTATGGCTCCTTTCTGATGTTTGAAAATTGTGTTCATATTTTGTGCAGACTACACACTGATGATAGGATTCTAAGGGCGTAACATGCTGATGACATTCTGTTTGCAAGTACCTTTGTGTGTTCACAGCACTTCAACTGATAATCAATATTCATTCCTAGAAATTTTGCATTTGTTACACAGTCTATAGAGGTGCTATCTTGATTTAATTTAACATTGTCCTTATCCCTCTTCAAACTGAAATTCATGGCATTAGTTTCCTTTCTGTTCAATGTCACTTTATTGCTTATTGACCAATCATAAACTTCCTTGAGAGTTTCATTTACATTCTCTGGAAGGAGTTCTCGTGTTTTCTCAGTGGCTATAGTATTGCTGTCATCAGCGAAGAGAATTTTTTCACCATTAGTAACACTACTGGGAAAGTCATTGATGTATATCAGGAATAGTATTGGTCCTAATAAGCTACCTTGCGGAACCCCTATATTAATGTATTTTGGTTCTGACAAGTGTTTTACTGTATTTTAGATCTGTTTGAAGTATGTGTTATCTCTACTCTTTGTACCCTATCTGCTAGGTATGATCGAAACCAATCATTAGCTAGCCCTCTATTCCAATTACTTCTAATATATTTAATAGAATCTTGTGGTTGACTGTATCAGAGGCCTTAGAAAGATCCAAAAATATGCCCGTGACACACACATCTTTGTCAAGATCATCAAATACAACTTTGTTGAATTTTACAATGGCTGGCTCCTTAGTTTTACCACTTCATAAACCAAACTGTGATTTGCTTAAAAGATTGTATTTATTCAGGTAACTCATTAATTTGTCATTCATAATTGCTTCTATTAATGGAGAATGGTGACAGCAGGGAAATGGGCCGGTACTTTTCTATGTCTTCTGCTTACCTTTCTTAAGCAAAGGTAAAACTCTTGCCTGTTTTAACCGCTCTGGAAATGTCGCTGGTATAAAGGATTCATTTATTATATTTGTTAAGGGGCCTTGTATAATCTCTATGCATTGTTTCAGTACAGACATTGGTACTTCATCTAAGCCTACTGACTTTTTATTTTTTAGTTTTTGACTAGTTTTATTGTCTTCATTCTCTGTGGTTGGAAGTAACATCATTGTATTTAGTGCTACATTATTTATAGGTGTTATATTTGTTTTGGGAAATTTTTGCTGCAACTTGTCTGCAATACTTGAAAAATGCTCTTTTACATAGTTTGCTAAGTGTTGTGGGTCATTTATTACCTTATACCCTTCCGTTAGCAGTATGTTATCCTGCATTTATTTGCGTCTCCCCGTTTCCTTTTTTATAACATCCCAGACTGCTTTGCTGTTATTCTCTGCATTATATATTATTTTGTCATTAAATGACTATTTTACAGCAATCAACACCTTCCTATAGATCTTTTTGTATCTATGATAGAAATTTAAGAATTCTGGATCATTGCGACTCTTTTTCATGGAACTGAGGTGTTTAAGAGTTTGGGAGGACTTCTTAATACCTCCTATTATCCATCTGTTTTTGTGAGATGTTGTTACAGACATGCATACTTCTGGAAATGCCTTTTCAGAGTTCAATTTAAATAATGTGGAGAATTTAGAGAATTTCATATTCACATTGGTTTCCTTCACAAGGATTTAAAGTCACTTAGCCTTGTACAAAAAGGTGTGCATTATTCAGGAACACACATTTTCAATAACTTGCCAGCAGCCATAAAAAGCTTAACAACCAATGAAATTCAGTTTAAGAGAAGCCTAAAGGATTTATTGGTGGCCAACTCCTTCTACTCCATTGATGAATTTCTTAGTAAAACCAACTGATTTGTATATAAGTACAACATAACTTCTGCACAATTTCAGTGCAGTAATGCGTTCATTGAAAATTTGTGTGTGTGTGTGTGTGTGTGTGTGTGTGTGTGTGTGTGTGTGTGCGCGCGCGCTAGTATAATCTAACTTCTGCACCATTTCAGTGCAGTAATGTGTTCATTGTAAATAAGTATTAGAATAGTTGTATTACCTTATAAATAAATAAAAAACTTTTTTATTTTAAATTCAGTGCATTAGTATTTGTAAAATGACGATCATTCCACTTGGGACCTGTGGAATGGTACATTAGCTTATTTGTTTTAGTTGTAAATACTTGTCATGTATTGTTGTTTTTCTGACATGTTCCACATCCTGGAGGACCTCCTCACTACGGATCAATTGAAATGAAAGTAAATCTAATCTAATACACTTCATCCCAGCTTTGTTTTGCTAGTTCTTTTGAAAAATCTTTTATTTTGATTTCTGATAGATGTCATTTGTAGGCTTGTAGTGTAGGGAATGATTTGAACCTCGATTTTACTGTTGTTATTTGATAGAGATGGTCTGATAGTCTGAGATCTTTTACTGCTACATCACATTTTTCCCTGCTCATATTTGTGGCCACATGGTCAATTATTGGTGCAGTCATTGTAGTAACCCTTGTTGCACTATTGACCAATAGGGACATATCAAAACTTGGAAGGATATTTATGAGGGTGTTGCTTGATTCATTTATGCTATTAGTGTTGACGTTGATGTCCCCACACAGAATTATGTTGATTTTTGTACTTGAGACTTTATCTAGAACTTTTGTTAATTTATTGAAGAGTGTCCACACTACCACTGGGAGATCTATACACACACAAAATGATTAATTTCTTGGTGATATCAAGCCCTGTTAATCTAATATTTCAAAGTGTATGTCTTCACTTACTGTACTGAGGTCATGTCTTGATTTGAACTGTGTTCCTTTTCTGATATAAATGCATGATTCTCAACTCCTTGAAGCAGTTCTGCAGTAAGAGTTTGCCCTTTCATACAGTGATAGTACTACATGTCGGATTTCTGTGTCTCTACACCAGTGCTCAGTAACACAAACTACTGCGCAGTTCAAAGATTGGAGCTCAACTTCTAATAGTTATATTTTATTTTT
This sequence comes from Schistocerca nitens, assembly GCF_023898315.1. NCBI lineage: Eukaryota > Metazoa > Arthropoda > Insecta > Orthoptera > Acrididae > Schistocerca > Schistocerca nitens. The sequence continues at coordinate 232,214,851 of NC_064616.1, read as the reverse complement.
TATTGATTACATGTTTTGATGTAGGATTGTTAAGCCTGTGAAATGTCCCATATTGCTCTCTCCAATGGTTTGTATTTCTTTGTGACATCTGGTATGTGTGATATTTGGAGTGTTAAAATCTGTCTTGTGAATGATTGTTTCAGTATTTTTTAAGCTGCTGAAGATACCCTTTGTTGTCTGGATTTATCCTAAAAAAGACGTACTTTTCCTACCCATGACAACAGGTATTTGGCCATGTGTGCCCTGAGATCCACCCACTATACTTTCATGAAACAGCTGTACCAATCTTCCCTTCCCAGTCCTGTTTAGGTGTAGGCCATGCCTAGTGAAATCCCATATGTTGATAGTCCCGATGGGCACCAGAGAAACGTGAGCAAAGTTGGCTGCCGTCAGAGCCATCCCTAACCCCACATTGATTTGCCCCCCAGCTCCATCAAAATGTGGTTAATAATGACACCGGAACAGCTCAACAATGTATACGTTGGTGCCATGAGTCAGGGAAGCTATCTTGTCCAGATCGCCACCTATGTCATATGCCCCATCCCTGTCTAAACTGCTTCCTGCCCCAACCACTATCACTACATGGTCCTCTTTTTGTAAAGTTCTTGCATAAAGATCCTAAGTCCTCTATCACATGACCGAGCCCTGCATTTGGCTTGAAGATACTGGTGGCCTGGTACGCTGTCCCTAAACTTTCCTGTAACTGAGGGCCTACACCTCGCCCATGGCTACTACCTAGCAGCAGCACTTTCTTTTTCCTAACACTTTGTACATTCCGAGGCTTCTTGGCCTCAGTTGAAGTTGTTGTTGTTGTGGTCTTCAGTCCTGAGACTGGTTTGATGCAGCTCTCCATGCTACTCTATCCTGTGCAAGCTTCTTCATCTCCCAGTACCTACTGCAACCTACATCCTTCTGAATCTGTTTAGTATATTCATCTCTTGGTCTCCCTCTACGATTTTTACCCTCCACGCTGCCCTCCAATGCTAAATTTGTGATCCCTTGATGCCTCAAAACATGTCCTACCAACTGATCCTTTCTTCTAGTCAAGTTGTGCCACAAACTTCTCTTCTCCCCAATCCTATTCAATACCTCCTCATTAGTTACATGATTTACCCACCTTATCTTCAGCATTCTTCTGTAGCACCACATTTCGAAAGCTTCTATTCTCTTTTTGTCCAAACTGGTTATCGTCCATGTTTCACTTCCATACATGGCTACACTCCATACAAATACTTTTAGAAACAACTTCCTGACACTTAAATCTATACTCAATGTTAACAAATTTCTCTTCTTCAGAAACGCTTTCCTTGCCATTGCCAGTCTACATTTTATATCCTCTCTACTTCGACCATCATCAGTTATTTTATTCCCTAAATAGCAAAACTCCTTTACTACTTTAAGTGTCTCATTTCCTAATCATTCCCCTCAGCATCACCCGATTTAATTTGACTACATTCCATTATCCTCGTTTTGCTTTTGTTGATGTTCATCTTATATCCTCCTTTCAAGACACTGTCCATTCCGTTCAACTGCTCTTCCAAGTCCTTTGCTGTCTCTGACAGAATTTCAGTTGAAGTGTGCTGCACATTTCCTGCTCCTCATTCTACCTGAGGCACTTCTCCACTTAACTCTTGCAGTGGTAGATGCCTGTTTTTGGTGTTGATGATAAAACTGTCAGATCATGGCCTCCTTCTTTCTACCTCCTACCAGCTGCCAGTTCCCAACACCCCCCCCCCCCCCCCTCCCATCTCCCTTGATCCTTACCAGTTCTTTCCTTGCTTCCTCCAATTGTGCCCTTCAGGCACAGACTTTCCTTTGCTGTTCCCCAATCAAAATGTTCCTACTGCATACTCTTTAGTTCCAGGAGAGGGCCTCTTTTGTTCTCCCAACATTTTCCCCACTGCATTGCCCCCCCTCCCCCCTCCAGTGAAAATATTTCCTACAAGATTGGCAAAATATCCTTCTGCTAACTACCCTATAACAGCTTCCACATTTCTCATGCCTGGTCAGTTTCGGAAGAATAATTAAATTTAAAGAATGCTTTAAATTTGTCAAGGACACGAGATTGGCTGTATGAAAACAAAAAACAACACAAAGGTCTTATGTGCGGTTGTTGTTGTTTTTGTACTGAATTAGAGATACAATGACAGAAGAATAAATTAGTAATTACTTTGCTTTTAGAGAAATTATGTTATCAAACGTGTTTGGTCAACTTTCTAAAGGTTCATAACTCGGGAAATTTAGGCCTAGGTTGCGTCTTATCTAACTAGTAAACAATACAAAATGTATTAGTTAAGTACGATTTAGAAACATTTAACTGCACTTCTATTGCGACAATAGACACTCATGAAACTAGTAGCTGTCTTTTTTTAACAGATTTTGGACTATCAAGATAACTTGAATAGAATTATTCTCGATTATAGTACACTAAACAAAACCTGAAATAAAAAACACTCTTACTATCTTTTTAAGTTTGTTTAATGAGTAGGCCTGAAAATAAACTATGTCAAGAGAAGAATAATGTCTAACCAATATTTAAGGCAAAAAAGTATAAATTAAAAATGAAGCCATAGAACCAGTCGATGAGTTTTTTTATTTATAGTAACTGAAAACAGAATGGTTGGACAACTAAAGAATAAACAGAAGGGTAAAAATAGTCTGGAGTAGTTTTGCTTAATTAAATAAAGTTCTCAGAACAAAGAATCCAGTGTTCCAGAAATGGATTGGTTTATGTCCAGTGTGATCAATTTCGATTTAACAGCAGTGAGACATGGCATGTTGATTTGGAAATCATTTACAAACTGAGAGTTGCTCTGGAAGCAGTGCAGAGATTCATGTTACAAATTACTAGGAGGGACAGAGAAGCAAATGGAACACAGAGCGGGCTGGAAAATTGTAGTTTTGTAAGATATTTTCTTTGTAATCAAAATAAAACGGAGTTGGGTGGGATATGCAGTCGGGCAAATAGTTCATCAGTGACCTCTGCTGGATTCAAAGCGACAGAAAAGACTGATGGCCTCCATGATGTGTATCACTGATGTTGGAGTACACAGAGGGTGGACATGTATGTATACGGTTGAAAGCCTTAATTCATCGAGAAGTGTAGATGAGTCCCTTGTGTCAGTGGATGTCACAAGGCAGCTGCTAATCATTTTGAAGTATTCTTTGTGAGACTGCAAAACAAAGTGTGTAGTTTCTGGCAAGATGCTTTCTTTGGTAACATGATGCCTCTTTATTTAAGATATGTATATACATTTCTTTCTTGATAGTGACTGTATATGTTGAATATGAGGTGGTCAGTGAATTTGTTAAACATTTAGAGTAGTGTTTTAAGGTGTAAATGCTTGAAACTGGAACATTAATGTGGATATTTTGGTCTGAGCAGCATCAGTGGAGATCACTATGGCCATGACACTAAAGGATGGACTATTCCCAGAGTTTCAGTTGGAGACAAATGTGGATCATAGTTTAGTAAAATTGTAGCCTGTATGGAATGTAAAGATAGGACAGTGACAAGTGTGTTAAATTTAAGTTGGAGGGCACCAGGAAATTTGGTAAATGTGAGTCATTGAAATGTGAAGCTATCGTTGGATAGCACATACCTTGCATGCATAGCAATGAAAGGCAGTCAGATTTCATCTTTATTTTTGGCACAGTGTTGAAGCACAGTTATCAGTGTCCCATTATTGGTACCCATAGTGTATCAGCATTTGTCTCTATTAATTACCTGTTGCAGAATGCCCCCGACACCAAACTGAAAGCTCACAAATTGAATCACTGTTTCATGCTTGTAAATAAAGTATCATGTATTATGGTAGTATATAGGTACCTCTGTGTAAGTCTTGAACTAAAGAGAACGGATTGTTCTGTATTGAGTACATATTTATTATTCTAGTAGGTCTCATATTTGGTATAAGCAAGCAGTTTTTGTGTGTGTGTGTGTGTGTGTGTGTGTGTGTGTGTGTGTGTGTGTGTCGTGTAACAATTTTACTATAATTCTTTATGTTTATCACAATTTTTCATTTGTAAATTGAATTTCCTTTATATCTGGTAATTTTTCATAGCGTTTTAATAGCCACTAACAAATGTACACTTCCAATTATTTCTTGATGCAGAAAAAATAAGTGTTGAAATTGTCTTTCAGGGTAATGAAAATGGACCAATACTAACTGACCAAGTACAACAATGAAAAGTAGTATTGAAAGCTGATAAATTATTGCAATAAATAAAAAAAAACAACTTAATATGTGAAATCATGCAAGTGCAGATTGCTGTGTATCCACAGTTATTTAAAGAAATGTATTCGTAGGAATGTTTTAACACTTTGAGGATCAGTGACAAATAATACTCAATAAAGTGTTTGATAGATCTTAATCAGCAATACATATTACAGAATAATAAGCAAGCTTCAAGTCTTATTTGTCATTTTTCCTATAATTCTCGGTGGTGGCTAGGAGTTTTAATAATAATAATAGGAGAATTTTAAATATTCCTTACAAAAAAATGTATTCATACAGACAGTTGAATTTGATCTGGAACAATTTGAAGGATTCTGACTTGCAGGGAAGTACATTACAAACAGGGCACCACAGTTTGTTTCCTCCTTATGTGTTTTACCATTGATTCTTTTGTCTTTCTTGAACAAATTTTTCAATCTTTAGTTGGATGGCTCCCGTTCCCATGTTGCTGTATTTTTTCTGGAAAGTGTCTTCTTTGATGTCCATTGGTATTGCATTAGGAACAAAATTTTGACATTGTGTCCTTACCCTTTTGAATAAGTCCTTTACTAAATTGGCACAAAAAGTGGAAAAATAATTGTTGTCCATTTGAGTAGGATTGATGTTTGTCTTTGATATATGGTCCAGATTCATTAAATTTTTGCTTATAGCTGCACAGATCCTCTTCTCACTCAACAAACAGAAACAAAGTAATGAGTACATGAAACAATCCATGATACGAGCACACTAAAGGGTCATCTGTTACTATAACTGTTCTAGGTTATCCACTATTTGTTTCACAGTAATCGTAGAAACTGTACATTTGTAGCAGCAATACGAAAACATGAGTTATACATAGGTTCAGTCTTTTCAAAATATTGTTGTAGCTAATGCAGCACTCTGGAATTGACAACCAAATATTAAAACATTAAAGTTGTGTAGTTGATACTAGGTCTGGTATTTTATTACAAAATTGACTTAACTGACTGGTACAGGAAACTGCATTGTGCTGTACGTGGTCACTGCACATTTGAAGCCAATACCATATTTATCCATATGTAAGATGACCCTGAATAGAAGCCACCCTCCCCCCTTTTCAAGTAGCTGCTTGATAAATATTTATTTTTTAACATATTGTGACTAATCAAAATTACGAACTTTTATTGATGTAAGGTATCTGCCTAAACAGTTAACATTACAGCTGTTAAAGAGTTCTGCCATTTATCGATTTTCTAAATTTTCATAATACAAGGAGAAATAAAGTAAACAAAACTAAAAGGTGAAATTAATTTTTATCTCCACCACCTGTTTAGTTTACTTTGCCTGTTATCTGTGGTATCAGTATTTTTAATAATAATAATAATAATAATAATAATAATAATAATAATAATAATAATAAGCTAAAAGGAAGTGACGCTTGATAAAGGTCCGCGTCACTCCATTCTTAACCAGACTTAACGTCTGAGAAAGTAAAGATAATAATAATAATAATTGTCCTAAGGGGACAGCTGTGAAACTTATATATTTGTCGTCACAAATATTTGGCTGTTTCTTCCAAATGTTTTAGGATTTCAAAGTGTTTGTGTATGGTGGGCTTGTATACTGACGAGAGAATGTTACACTCTCTCTTGCTTCTAAACATATTATCTGTCTGCCACTCTCTCATTGGCTGTGTATAACCAGCAGCTGACACACCCCCAATCATTCCCATTATCCGTGAGCGTCGCCATTGCCATACAATATGCTACTGAACTCCAGTGTAAACTTTTAGCATCTCCTGCAGAAATGTTGTTCAGTATTTTTTCAATTTTAAAGTCAATTCAATTATGAGTGCAGGTGGATTCATCAAACTGCAATTTAAATGTGGCCGATGTTCATAAAAAGCCAAAGTACGCCGAATACATTCTCATGGTTAGCAACACAACGTAATTCCCGCCTGCTCACTACTCTCCTCCCTGCACTCATACTAGTTCACAGCCAAGCTGGTGTCACTGTGCCATCTCCAATGCTCTGTGGTGCTCTGCTTGAGAAACAGTGAAATGTGGACTGCAATATCTTCTGCGGTGCAGCTCATGGTAACAACAGCGACTAATACATAAGTAAAAGATCACAAACATGATTTAGTTCAATTCTCAAACTTCCACTCATCCCATGCTGTATTGATGTCTGTTGGTACCATCTCCACGACAGGTTTCTCCACTGTAATTTATTCATGTGATAACAACCACAGTCAGTTCGATGTTATCTATTTAGTTTTTCAGACCTTTAATTCTAGATTGTCTTTCTTGTTTGATCTGAATGTTATCATCTTGTTTTAAACCTGATTGGAAGCTGGTGACATTTTTCCTCAGTATTCTAATATATGAACAGTGACTGAATTTCTCATTTGCAATCAACTTTGTAAATCATTGGACAACAAGATGTTTGCCTTTGAACGTTACCTTTGCTTAAAAAGCATCATAAATGTATGTACACTAGAACCTCACTAATCCTTCCCTTGTAGGACCGGGAAGCATGGTTAGAATGCAACGTTACCTTTGCTTAAAAAGCATCATAAATGTATGTACACTAGAACCTCACTAATCCTTCCCTTGTAGGACCCGGAGCATGGTTAGAATGCAAAAAAGGTCAGATTATCAGAGGAACACTTTTATGGACCCCTTATATCACCGTACCTTACAGTAAAATATAATTTTCAAGTGCAAATACTATTGGAAATATCGTTCCATCTTAAAACGGTAAGAAACTGAAAGGAAATGTTGACACACTAAAAAATCTTAATGAAAGTGTAAAGTACAGCAGTGCCTGTACTCTTAACTAAGTCTTTATTGTATGGTAAGATACTGTTATTGTGAGTGAAAGTTTAATATTTTACATACCTTACTACAGTACTGCATTGACTCACAACTGATTTGCACTTAACTGTTTAAAACGTAGGAAGTCACATGATAAAAATTGTTCTGTTTTTAAGCAGGATGTAAAATTTCCGTAATGTTCCATTTGCTTAGCAGACGATAACCTTGATTTTGCCACAGTGTTCGACCATTTCCTAATCCACACTGGCCTATGTGGCCGAGCGGTTCGAGGCGCTTCAGTCGGGAACCGCGCGGCTGCTATGGTCGCAGATTCGAATCCTGCCTCGGGCATGGATGTGTGTGAAGTCCTTAGGTTAGTTAGGTTTAAGTAGTATTAAGTTCTAGGGGACTGATGACCTCAGATGTCAGGTCCCGTAGTGCTCAGAGCCATTTGAACCATTTGAACCTAACCCACAAAGTGTCTATTGGGGTAGACGTAGAGCTTTGTTCAGTGTACATCAAATGCATTTTTAGCATCCATATGTGATACTCGTGCCACAGGTTCATTGTCTTTGTTGCCATCGTCTTTCTTGTTCTCATTGGTTGTTTGAGTTACGGCATCAGTGATTTTGCTGTCAGTTAATTCTGCTTGTATTCTGCAGTCAGCATTGGCTGTGCTGATCCTCTCACTCAAGTCACTGAGGTCATTGTCTGTAAAGACAGCATCACATGTTAATGTTTACTGGGTGCCGTAATTTAGTTTTATACATTTTAATATGTAAGAACTACGCTATCACAAATTTACAAAATAAATGCTTGCACAGTAACACTTATCAAGTGAGAAACAAGTAAGTTCATATTGAAACTGATCAAACTATCTTAACTAGCAATGGTTAACTGCCTACTGATCTGAATTGCAGACAATGAGTCATTGACAAATCCTATCAACAAACATCAGAAATGGGATGATCAGACTAAGCAGGGAGGCAGATCAACCAGGGTCAGATTAGCAAGGTTCTGCTTTGTAGGGTATCCATACATTCATGAAACTTTTATTTCTAACTTGTTCAAATTCAACAAAAATTTTTAAGTTGGTGGAATGTAATGTTACTTCCTCTGTTGTTGCACAAAATTGTCAATTTTTAAGCAGAGCATTAGATTCTAATAGTCCCTAGTTCATAGTTTCTTGAGTATCCCTTGCACCAGCGCCGCGAGCAAATGTCATGTGAGTGTTTGAGCAAGGTCGATACTGTATCGAGCACTTCGGCATATTGGGACTCTCAAGGCTATTTAAATGCAAGCTTTGTTTGCTAAGCCGTACCTTTCGGGATTGTTTAAAATAAATTTGTAAGAAACCTCAGTATCCAAACCTTGATCTGCAAATGTAAGATGGCCCTACAACAATTAATTAAACAATACAAAAAACTTTGACCTCAGCAGCAGTAGTTCAATCTGCAAATATAAGATGACCCTGTATTTCTGTAATGACAAATATGGGAAAAAACCTCATCTTATAATCTGGTACATACAGTTCTTCAGTCTAACAGCAGCTCATATTCACTATGAGGGAAGAAGAATATCCTACTTGAATGCAGATCCTGTTTTCAATTGTCATAGAGTCTGAAAAGTTAGCAAATGAAAGAGCCCTTTGTTAGCTTTTACAAGGTTGAAGGTTTACACTACATAAATTCTATTCAAGGCATCATTTGGTGCTTGGCATATGGTACCTTGTATCACAGCTATTCATTCTGTTTCCTGTTCTACTCGCAAATGAAATGAGGGTAAAACGACTGCCTTTATGATTCCGTATGAGCCCTGATTTTTCTCATCTTGTCTCCATGGTCCTTATGGGAGATATATGTTGGTGGTAGTAGAATTGTTCTGCAGTTTGATTTTTTTTTCCCTCCAGGGGTTCCCATTTGAGTTGATGGAGCATTTCCGTAAAACTTCGTGGGGATCCCAGACACCTCAGCAGTACTGAAGAATGGGTTGCACAAGTTTCCTGTTTGTGGTCTCATTTATAGATGGGCAACCCTTTTGTAGAATTCTCCCAGTAAATCAGAGTTGACTTTCACCTTTCCTACAAACTGACCTCACATGTTTTACATGTTTATTTCATTTCATGTCATTTTGCAATGTTGTGCCTAAATATTTAATCAAAATGACCATGTGAAGCAGCACACTACTAATACTGTACTTGAACATTACAGGTTTTTTTTAATTTTTTTATTTATTTTTTATTTTTTTAATCATCAACATAAACATGGTTCATTCCAGATCTCACCACAGTATTACGCCACATGAAATTTTGTGTCCATGTAACAATGTAAACAATTCAAACAGTAACGGTCACAAATTAGTCAGTGTTGTTTCTGAGTTTAGTAAGCAAGCACATTGTGGCATTAAAATACTGCCCCAAATACAACTAATCTAAAAGTGCTGTATCATTTTAAAGGGTATTATGTTACAAGAGAATATCCTTTCCTTAGGTACTGTGAGCTAGCATGTGAGTGTTTTAGAGTACTCTATTTTGTGGATAGACGGTGGTGGTTGTTATGCACTCATTTCAAATAAATATTGGTATGATGTGGCTCAGGTGTTGATGGGAGACAGTGGTAATAATTATCTTATTGAGATGCATCATTGTTGTGATAATGTAATCCTCTTACACTAGTTTTTTGTGATAGGTAGTTCATGCTTAGTGCTGACTATGTTCGTGTGGCTGTTTCACCGTGTGTCATCCTCACTCATATACAGTACATTCAATATACAAAACTGCTTTACAGAATGAACAGAAACTAAGGTCTTTCTTTTGTGACAATTTTACCTGAACTTGCAGCTTCTGTCATTGAAGATAAAATTGCTGTTTGATGAATGTGTGTGAATAAAATTGATGACTGATTTTTAAACTCTGTTCACATGTACCTCCAAAATAATATCTTTCTGATTTTTTGTATAATATAATATATTTTTAGACATGTTCCCATCAGCTGTCTTTAGTTTTTCTGTTTGTGTGAACAATATATTCAGTTATATAACTCCATCTTCACACATCCCTATGAGTGTCCAATCAGTTGGTTTACTATGAGCAAATCAAATGGCATGCACATAGAAGTCATAGTGTGCAAGCCCACGCATCTTGCTCAAGCAGGCATTATCAGTAAATACACTCCTGGAAATGGAAAAAAGAACACATTGACACCGGTGTGTCAGACCCACCATACTTGCTCCGGACACTGCGAGAGGGCTGTACAAGCAATGATCACACGCACGGCACAGCGGACACACCAGGAACCGCGGTGTTGGCCGTCGAATGGCGCTAGCTGCGCAGCATTTGTGCACCGCCGCCGTCAGTGTCAGCCAGTTTGCCGTGGCATACGGAGCTCCATCGCAGTCTTTAACACTGGTAGCATGACGCGACAGCGTGGACGTGAACCGTATGTGCAGTTGACGGACTTTGAGCGAGGGCGTATAGTGGGCATGCGGGAGGCCGGGTGGACGTACCGCTGAATTGCTCAACACGTGGGGCGTGAGGTCTCCACAGTACATCGATGTTGTCGCCAGTGGTCGGCGGAAGGTGCACGTGCCCGACGACCTGGGACCGGACCGCAGCGACGCACGGATGCACGCCAAGACCGTAGGATCCTACGCAGTGCCGTAGGGGACCGCACCGCCACTTCCCAGCAAATTAGGGACACTGTTGCTCCTGGGGTATCGGCAAGGACCATTCGCAACCGTCTCCATGAAGCTGGGCTACGGTCCCGCACACCGTTAGGCCGTCTTCCGCTCACGCCCCAACATCGTGCAGCCCGCCTCCAGTGGTGTCGCGACAGGCGTGAATGGAGGGACGAATGGAGACGTGTCGTCTTCAGTGATGAGAGTCGCTTCTGCCTTGGTGCCAATGATGGACGTATGCGTGTTTGGCGCCGTGCAGGTGAGCGCCACAATCAGGACTGCATACGACCGAGGCACACAGGGCCAACACCCGGCATCATGGTGTGGGGAGCGATCTCCTACACTGGCCGTACACCACTAGTGATCGTCGAGGGGACACTGAATAGTGCACGGTACATCCAAACCGTCATCGAACCCATCGTTCTACCATTCCTAGACTGGCAAGGGAACTTGCTGTTCCAACAGGACAATGCACGTCCGCATGTATCCCGTGCCACCCAACGTGCTCTAGAAGGTGTAAGTCAACTACCCTGGCCAGCAAGATCTCCGGATCTGTCCCCCATTGAGCATGTTTGGGACTGGATGAAGCGTCGTCTCACGCGGTCTGCACGTCCAGCACGAACGCTGGTCCAACTGAGGCGCCAGGTGGAAATGGCATGGCAAGCCGTTCCACAGGACTACATCCAGCATCTCTACGATCGTCTCCATGGGAGAATAGCAGCCTGCATTGCTGCGAAAGGTGGATATACACTGTACTAGTGCCGACATTGTGCATGCTCTGTTGCCTGTGTCTATGTGCCTGTGGTTCTGTCAGTGTGATCATGTGATGTATCTGACCCCAGGAATGTGTCAATAAAGTTTCCCCTTCCTGGGACAATGAATTCACGGTGTTCTTATTTCAATTTCCAGGAGTGTATATTGAAACCCCTTCCACACCTATGATTGCAAATTTCTTTTTTTTCATCTTCAGATCTTAAACTTTTTGTTATTAAACATGTTAATTTTACACTTCACTTGGTTCAGTGTGATATGAACATGCATTACAACAAAAAGTTTAAGGCCTGAAGAAGATGGTGTTCAGTGTAAAATGAACATGTTTTACAATAAAAAGTTTAAGACCTGAAGATAACAGCATAGTCTGTTGAAAAAAGAAATACTTTATGTGATTGGCTATTGAATGGTTTTTAACAAATATATTGATGTTAAGACACATACTACATCTGTCTGAGAAACTGACAGTGCTATTAATCATGAAAGTCAAGTCAATGTGAAGTCTTTTGAAGAGAGAAATTGTATTTATTTAATTCAGATGAACAAATATGTCAAGGCTGTGATAGAAAGCATGTGCCAGAATACCAAGAATTACAATAAGATCTGTGAAACTTACAATACCCAGAAAGAATTGTGTGAGAAAATTTAAAATCAGATGTTTTGTGGAAAAAATGTACCTTAAAATAAGTGATAAAGTTTACAGAAGATGGTGTACATATTAACCAAGCAGTAATGTGTCTTGTTTCGCGAGTAAGGTCAGTGTTACACCACCGTCATTCATCAAAGGCAGATGAAGTGGCAACTTGGAAACATGTGCAAATATTCTTTGTCAGTATCAAAAGTCACAATATCCATATTCGAAAAAGTCACATGGGGCAGAATCATTGTTCTCTTGTGACTGAGTTTGTCATACCATGACATCTTGACTTGAACAAGGCATGCCATTGTATGAGTATTGCACCAGAAAATGCCAAAGTTAGTGATGTGATTGCTTAGAATTTTACGAAGCCTGACTGATGCTGGTATTAACATTGATCTAAAAGATAACCGGGAGTAGTGGATTTGCAACAAAAAATGTGGCAGTCATGGCAGAACCTACAAGATTGTAAGAAATAAATAAATAAAAGCCATTACGTTGACTTCCACTGTCCAGAAACCGCAAATACAAAAGAGAGAGAGAGAGTGAGAGTGAGAGTTGTGTAAGTATACAATTTGATACAACATGTGATCTTGACTTGTACGTATTGTGCTCTATGTGAAAACAACAGTTGCTTCAGAAAGAATTTAGAGTCAAAGATATTGCACCATCTTCCTCCATCATGCAACAACACATATTTTAACAGGGTAATGTCTATCCACATGTGGTTGATTCTGCTTCAAATGCTACACGAAAACATAGTTTGTATAAAATGCTAGTATTCGGCTAGGAGCTTTGTTTTTGTGTATATTAACATTTGGAGCAGGTTAGACTGCCACACGTTACAATGTCCCATGAACTAAAAAAATAATTTAAAACAGCTACTAAATATGAAAAATGGATGAAACCAAAGAAGAGAAGGAAGTGGAGGCAATATTTTCAAGGGAATCCAAAAAGTAAGTCCCACTCCATCATCATACTAACAGGACAAGAATCTACCACTGCCTTACCTGTTACTAGGTCAGTGTGTTGCATAATTGTAGGATATGTAGAAATATGTATATATTTCATAAATTTTATTAAACTAGCTTCCTACTCATAGAACCAATTAAGGGCTTCTCCTTAAGTGTATGTATCATTATTGCTCCATCACATGTTCCAGCTTGCAAAAGATATGTTTTTACAAGGCTTAAAGAAACAGGGTTCATTTGTATTGTCCACTTGTGTGTTTCATGTCTTGCTTATGGCGATCTGTTTTTGTGACTGACAACAATACTTTTGCTTGCCCCTTCCAACTTGCTGGTATTTTGGGGAGCCAGACTTTTATAGCATTAAGGAAATGTTTGTGTAATTTGGCTGCAGTCATTGCAGTGTGTATGAAAAGCAAGCTATTTCCACAATATTAGTAAAACTATGCTGAATTATATCTTCTTTCAGTGTCATAAATATTGTTTATTGTATATTACTAAAACGATGTTTATATTTTTTTTCATAAATAATCTTTCCAGTTTTGGTGCTGTTACTGTAACATTTGTAAACCTGTCTTTCATCATAGAATTATTTTGAAACACTCTGGATCAGATCTCTGGTCATAAAAAGGTTAAAAACATTAATTATGTGGAGTGGACATAATGTTGATCAAACGCACAGCTTTAGTATAGTAGCTTGTTACTTTAGGTGTACAGGTTGGGAGAAGACCTAACAGTTCCAGTTTTAGTCATGTGTACAATCAGAGGAGATTAAGAATGTCCTCCTTACCAGATATTTTTTCATTGACTCATATGTTCAATGAAATAAAATTAAAATAAAAACAAATACAGACCAGTCATTAAAAATATCTTCTGAAAAGTACACAGGATTGGTTCAAGATCCTGTCAGTAAATAAGTCCAAAAAACAACAGTTACCAAAGGTAGATTAGAGTATTCATAGAAAAGTGTTATTTCAGTTTCCTATGCAGATCTTGAGTGTAACTCTTTGAGCATTTTGTAGATGCATTTTAAGGATCTGTGAGTCTGATGACTGTGCTCATTAATCATTTTAGTAGAGTATTTTTTGATGACCAGAAACACATTGTATTTAATGAAAATCATGTGAGATGTGGAGGCACAAATCTGCCTTGTGTATTAACGATGGGGGTCGGTGTGCTGGCCAGCTTGGATGTGGTTTTTAGGCAGTTGTCTGCATCCACTTAGTTAAATATCATGCTGGTTTCCAGGTTCCACCTTGGTTACATTATGGGCAAACTCATTGAAAAAATTCAGCTTCTATCAGTATCTTTGAATAAGATGGCACTAACAAAAGAGGATGAATCAGTAATGGAGCAAGCCAAATTGGACCACAGTCTGAGCAGCCACCACACCACATTTGACCATGTGCCATACACTAGATGTAGATAAAAGGGGGACACAGGTTCCTCCCAGGGCTCACTGGCAGTAGCTTTAAACTATCTTTGGGAGTAGCAACCGCATCATAATAATAGCCTATATACAGTTATGGTGCTCCGGTAAAATGGAGTACAATATCAATCCCATTCCTGGTATTGTCTGAATGTAGGGCACTTGAACTGTTTTCAAAGGTCATTTTTTGTGGAGTTTGTTTTTGAGAATAATAATGCTTATTGCCACTGTTGAAGGCAGAAATTTTAGATTTTAATTAAATTAAATATATATGAGTTAACTTTCAGTTTATGCCCATTATAGATCCTGTAGAGTTACTTTTAGTTTTTCACACAAAATTTTTAATCCTTTTGGAATTGAATAAGAATTTTTCAAACCAGTATCAGCCCATAGCCTTGTGCATTGTAATTACTCATGTGACAAGGATAGAATTGTGTTATCATAATCATCTTATTATGTTATATATTTTTATCACATTTCTTTCTTTTCAGTTTCCTCCCACAAGTGAGACTTGAAAGAAAATTGAATGTGCCGCCATCAGTTCGGATCGGAGAGGCAAGCTTGAAAATTTTGAAGGGATCATATCAGTCACGTGAAAGAAGTAATGAAATTACTTGTCCTTCAAAACCTCAGGTATATTGTGAAGAATTGTCATTTCTATGTTGATGGATAGAACTCACTGTTTTATCTTATTGTTAATTAAGTTTAATTATTTCTTGCACACTCCACATAAGAGAAATGGAACTACAGACTAGATGGAGGCAATCAGTCATATATCTGACATGAAACACATAACATAGTGGTACACCAATACCTACAAAGAAGTCAGAGCTACACCCAAATATGATGCTAACCAAAGCGAATGAATCAATAATTGGGCAAGGCAAATTAGAGCATAGTCTGAGCAGAGTCACCACACAACCAAACCAAGTAGATATTAGCTTTACAGAGACACAAGCAAAGTGTTTGGCATGTGTAGGGTGTTTATGCCATAAAGCAGATGTTGGGAATGTGCTTGCAGCACGAAAGAAGACTCTTTTGTATTATGTTGTGCCCTCTGATTCTTCAGACTCTGATCAAGACTCCAGATCTCTAGCTAAGTAGGCACAGAATCCCCCTGTCTTACTGTGGCTATGCTATGGAGGTGGTTATTGAATGGGCTAGACAGTGTTGCCAGAAATGCTCATTGCTCATGGTGGTCCGGCAGCACTTCAATCTCTGACATTGACGTTGGCGGAATAAACACTGATGACAGTCCCAGGACCCTTGGTAATACTGTGACCACAGACCGACTGTGCTGCAGCAAAAGCTGCAAAGCTGAATGGCTTTGGTGCTGGTGTCTTATATTGTCAGTGGTACCAGTGTTGGTGGTTGCATCCCAACATTGAAGACTTGTGACGACTTCTGGCTTTGGCCAATGTTGTACATCTTGTCATCAGTTGTTATCGACCTGTAGTGATAAAAGGTGTGCCAGTGAAGTGTGAGTGTGGCGCCTCCATTTGCTGCAGTGGAGATGAAGCCAGCAGCCAAGCCATCAAGGGTGTTGCCCATGGCAACTGTGGCTTGAACGGTATCGGTAGTTGTGCTGAAGGCACCATCTAGTGGAGCCCAGGCATAATCATACAGGATGTTGCAGTGTTGGCACAAACATGATGGGCTTGAGGTTCTGCATTGGTGGACAGTGGGAAGCAAGCACTGGAGGGTAGCTGATACTTGTAATTTTAGTTGTGCCATGCCAGCTGCTATTATCAACATGTTTTCTCATTTTGATACATCTATGGCTGGCACCCAGTTGACTTCCAGCTGAACTTTCAAACCCTCACAGTTGTATGATCAGAGTATCTGGCAGGAATGGCGGTTACTTATGCCATGCAAGAAGATCCCATTTCTTGTGCCACACACTATGAATCTGCTGACTGTGGCCAGGACACCAGTTACTTATCATAAATAGGAAAACACTCAATTTAAGTACTTTAATACAATAAATGTACATGTCTAGAGTGTGATACCACAATCCTGAAATCGCTTGTGACTCATACAGTCAAATTTAGGTTTTCTGTCTGTTTTCCATATTATTTCACAAAATGTTGTAAGTTTTGTTCCCTAAATATCGAATAATTTTGTTAGAGCAATGCTGCCTCTCATAAACATTGTATTAAGAGACATTAGCCTGCTAAAATTGCTGGCTTCCATATGCCACTCTATGGAGATGTATTGTTTATTTCAGGCTACACTTAAAGGCTAGTATAGATGATGACAGAATATTTTTGGATTGAAGCATTTGTGTGTTGAAGACCCCCTAATTCCATTAGTGTCATGCGGCGACAGTGATAAATTCATTGAAAGTCACTAATAACAATATGAAGACTAATTGCTATTTCTCAGTGTGGAAGAGAGTGCTTTACTGGCAATTTTTTGACACAAAGGCAGATCATAATAATTGTCACTAGAGCCTGTTGTTGAATGAAACTCACAAAACAAATGTTGTTGTCATTGTTGTTTATTTGAAATTTGATTGTAGGTATCTACTATCATTTACACCGAAATACATGATAGTGCACAAAGTATCGGCCCTGAGTATGAGACTGCTCATTATCGCAAGCCAATCGTCATCTATTGTTTTGAAGCTGTTGTGACTATGTTTTGCATTGTCATTGTTTCTTTATTATCTAATTATTGCATGTTTATCTATTATTACTGTATCTGCTCATGGCAGGCAACAATTCATGCATAATTGGCTAGCAGTCTGTG
Organism: Schistocerca nitens; assembly: GCF_023898315.1. NCBI lineage: Eukaryota > Metazoa > Arthropoda > Insecta > Orthoptera > Acrididae > Schistocerca > Schistocerca nitens. The sequence continues at coordinate 232,197,608 of NC_064616.1, read as the reverse complement.
CATGGGGCCAGTTTCTCATGTGCCATCATGTATAAGTATGCTCCCCCATCGGAGACCAGGAAACAAATCAGAAGAATTGAAACGAATATTGCATTATTTCCCTCATGACTTGTATAAGTTGACCAGTCATATTTGGACTCTGGATTCTATGTGATTCAGCTTGATTTCAGATGTGAATGCTGACTAACTTGACTAAACTGGAGGCAGTTATATTGGAGGCATTGCACATGCATTGCGTGTTTCCACTTGTTCATTATGATCATCCAAACATAGCACACCCTTCGCTGTAGAGTAGAAAAAAGTTTGAGAGTGATTCCTGTACTTGAACATTGTTACATATAGGAGTGTCTTAAAATGTTAAACTGTGTAAAAGTGCTAATATCAGTACTGTGTTCATAATAGAGCACTTACAGGTCTTCCTTATTTGTTGGAAGATACGGCATATTGGGCATACTCCCCCCCAGATTTTTTCCCCCCCCCCTTAGGCTTTAAAATGGTAACTCCTCAGTTACGGGAAACATTTTGCAGCCAAGAGAATGGGATTTTATATGGCAAATATTTTGTGTGTAATGTCATCTGGCTTTTCCCCATTAACCTACTGTAATTTAAAATTAAGGTAATGGTTTCTGGGTTGTCTGTGTGGCAGTAAACAGATATTGTTGTCACTCTTGGAGATGCCTTAGAGCACTGAAGAATCTTAAGAGCTCCCTCCCACCCAAACAGCCATAACCTCAGTCAGTTGAAGAGTCACATCTTGCCAATAAGGCATTTCAGGATTTGAAGGAAATTACACATTGCAGAGCTATAGTTAGTAGGAGCTAAGGTTGTGATTCATGATGGGAATCAACTGCCACTCTTCCTCCGTAAGAGACTTAGATTGATTTTGAACCTGACAAAGTAGATGTTTGTGATTCACATAGCTGGGTTTCAAATATTTATAACATTGTATTTTAAATATAATATACACTATTGGAACTAAATTAGAGGAACACTAAGTGCTGCTGTTTTCCCTGATCAGGTCTTCTGCATTGCAGCGAAAAAAATTGGTATTGGTTTCCAGAAGAATTAAATTTTACTAAAATTCAGTTGTTAGCAGACACACAAGGTTTACAAAATTTGTTTTCAACACATAATTACAGAAGTAAAGAAGCCATTTACCTGCAGATATGCAAGATACTATGTAATCCATTTTTTAGTAGTTGTAGTGCAGATGGGAAAGTGAAAGAATATTTTGACAAAGCCAGTGACGAGCAGTGCAACTGATTATCATTTTAAAAAATGTTATTTTTCAATTATTGTTCTATTTTGATCTTTCAGATCTGTAGCACATAAATGGACAAATGTCACGTCATCTAAAGATTTATCGACTGAAATTCTCTAATTTTATTACACAGTGTTACACATGAAATGAAGAAAGTATGAATAATGAAAATTAGAAGTATGAATGTATTCTATGGTAGATGTGTCTCCAGTTTCTGTTTTGAGATTTCTGTAGAACATCTGATACACAAAAGTTACAGGTTTAATCATACATTGACTTTTTAATTGACCTGTCATGAGAAATTTCATCAGAAAGATTACAGTGCATAGCACAGAAAATCTCCCATTTTCAGACTGATTTTTTGAGTGCAGTTCATGTCACTGAAAGAAAATTTGACATTGATGTATGTAAAATCTAAACTGTGTTACGTGCCCAATGTACACTTTTTGCTGACACATCTTTTTTGACTAATGTTTCATTGTTTCATTTAGTTTAATAAAGTCTTTAAAATCCTCATTCCTCAAACTACTTAATATTCTTCTTCTTCTTCTTCTTCTTCTTCTTGAACTTAATAAACATTTAGATAACAATAAAATGCTATTTTATAAAGTATTTCCTTTCAGTTGTCAATTATCACGAGGTGTTTCCAAACTTATGGAGGGCAATGTAGAATTCTGTACAGCAATTGCAGCATATCTGATATACACTGATGAGCCAAAACATTAGGACACTGCCTACCACGAAGTTGTATGCTCCCTGGTGGCAGTGAGGGCATGTGACAGACACATTAAGAGAAGAATGTGAGCAGAACAGATATGAATGGGGAATCATTCTAACGATGGTAAGTGGCACAAATGCAGAAATCTGCCGACTTATCTGACTTTGACAAAAGCCGTATTGTTGTGGCTCAGTGCCTGGGAGTGAGCATCTTGGAAACTGCTAAGCTGGCCGCTGTTCACGTGCTACTGTCGCGAGCATCTGTGGAAAGTGGTTGACGAATACTGATACCACAAGTAAGAGACAAGAAGATGGACATCAATACCTCATAACAGAACATAGGTACGCGGTGATCTATGGCAGATCTGATGACGGAGTACAGTGTTGGCACAGGCACAATTGTTTTGGAGCATTTCATACCGCACACAGTGTTCAACGTGGTATTCCGCAGTGGAGGACCCCAACTTGCTCCTATGTTGACCCAAGAACATTGTCAGTGATGATTCCAGTGGACATGGGATCATTGAAATTGGACCACGGATTGGCGGAATCATGTCTCCTGGTCGGATGAATCCAATTTATTGTTAAAACAGGTCGATGGTCGTATCTAGATACGCTGTCATCCAGGTGAACGGCTGGTCAAAACATGCAGTGCGCCACGGACACAGACTGTTGGGAGCAGTATTATGCTATGGGGGACATTCATTTGGGCTTCCATGGGACCTGCGGTAGTAATCGAAGGCACCATGACAGTGGACTATGTGAATATCACCAGGAACCCGTTACACGTCGTGTCTTCCCCACCAGCAGTGGTATCTTCCAGCAGGATAACTGTCCCTGTCACAAGGCCAAACAGTGTTGCAATGGTTTGAGAAGCATCGTAGTGAACTCCCATTGATGTCTTGGCCATCAGAGTTGGCTTATCTGAATCCAATGAAACCAAACAGGGGTGCTATTGGGTGCCAGCTCCACACCCACAAACTAACTGCCCATAAATTATGAGAAGTGTGTGACTTGTGCAGAGGCATCTGATGCTGCAAACCCCTGGAAACCTATCAAGTACTTGTCAAATCCATGGCATGCAGAATCACTGCTGAATTAGGTGGACCAACATGCTTTTAAGTAAGTGATCTTAAAGTTTTGGCTCATCAGCACATAACATGGTTGCTTTTGCACATGGTCCTGCCATTTATTGGGTAGGAAAGTCCTGTGACTGGATTGCGGTGGGAAGTAGTGGGTGGGTGTAGAGGACAGGTCTTGCACCTGGGCTGACCACAAGGAATTGACCCAGGGGGAGCAGGATTGGAATAGTGATGGATTGCCCTCAGAAAAGTTGTTGCACTCAAATTATTCTCAGAACCGAGAGCTGGCTGAGACCAAAATTAGAAAGCTCTGAAAAATTTAGCAAAGCGTGGAATGAAAGAAGATTAGACGCCATGGGTGGGGAAGAGTGGGGGGGGGGGGGGGGGGGCATTGCAGTTGATGAAAATATTGTGTGTATTGAGTTCGAAATTGTACCTAACTGTGCCAATTCCTCTGTGACAGATTTAGAATCATTCAAAGAAAGACTATGTTCTGTAGTGCAGAAATACCCAGATTATGCAATATTAGTTGGAGGTGGCTCTATCCAAGTATATACTGGGAGATCTGTGGATTTATTGCATGCGGTATGGACAGGAAGCCTTGGAAAGTGCTTTTGAATCAAGGTTTGTGAAAACTGTTGTCAGGAGCTAGTTTTGACATCCCACACACACTGGAAATATTTTAGGCCCTATAGCAACAAATAGACCTGACCTTATCTGCAGTGTCAGTATACAGGGTGTCCCAGCAGGAATGGTCAGTATTCAGGAATATGACAGGAATGCTCATTCGAAGGAAAGAAGGCTAGTAAATTTGGGCTTTAAAATGAATACTTTAAGAGCTATGAGCGGTCATTCATATTCATTAATTTGGAACACACATTTCTGTTGAAGAAGTGCTCGTAGCTATTAAGGTATGCATTTTAGTGCATGTTTACTACACAATTTTTTCTTGTTTTGGTCCATGCTACCTCCTCTCAAAATATGGAAAGCAAAAACTTGCAGTGGAAGAGATTTGTTTCACAATATTGAAGACAAAGTGATGCTTATAGCTCATAAGTTGTGCATTTTAAAGCCTATGTTGTCATACCCCTGAATATTGACCATTCTTCCTGGACACACTATAGAGACAAGGATTAGTGATCATGATGTCATGACAGCACCAACACTTACTAAAACCATTCAGAAGGCTAGGAAAGTAGTTTTGCTAGAAAGAGCAGATAAGTAGTTATCATTCCACTTAGACAATGAATGGATGTCATATATTTCCAATATGATGGACATAGAGGAATAATGGCAAAGTTTAAATTGATTGTTAATCATACAATAGAGAAATATGTGCTGAGTAAGTGGATTAAGGATGATAAAGACCCACCATGGTTTAATAACAAAGTTCAGGAAAAGCTAAGAAAGCAGTGACTCGAAGTCTCAGTTCAGAAAAGAACACACAAATGACAACACGCAAAAATTAGTGGTAATTAGTGTGCTAGCCAAAGATCAATGCACAAAGCATCCAACAGCTACCACGATCATACCTTAGCAAAAGATATTGCCGAGAACCCAAGAAAATAATGGTCCTACATAAAATTGCTAAGCAGGTCAAAGGCCTCTGTTTAAACACTCATAGATCTGTATGGTGTGGCAATAAAAACAACAAACGGAAAGCTTATATTTTAAATTTCACATTTAAGAAATCATTCCTGCAGGATAACCATACAGACATACCATCTCTTGACTGTCGCCTACACTCTCATATGGAGGACACAGCAATAGGCATACCTGGCATAAAATAGCAACTGAAAGAGTTGAACACAAATAAGGTGTCAGGTCCGGATGAAATCCCAATTTGGTGGTACAGAGAGCATTCTACAGCATTGGACCCTTACGTAGCTTGCATTTATCACAAATCTCTTGCCCAGCACAAAGTTCCAACTGAGTGGAAGAAAGCACAGAAACCTGTATATAAGAAGGGTAAAAGAATAGACCAACAAAATTACAGATGAATATCCTTAGTAGAAAGCATCACTCATGTGAAGCACAACTTGCCCTTTTCTTGCACAATCTCCTGCAAAGCATGGATGGAGGCAATAGGCAGATTCCATATGTGTGAATTTCTGGAAAGCATTTGACACAGTGTCCCACTGCAGACTGTTAACGAATGTACGATCATACAGAATATGTTCCCAGGTATGTGAGTGACTTGAAGACTTCTTAAATAATACAACCTAGTACATTGTCCTTGAAAGCGGGTGTTCATCAGAGGCAAGGGTATCGTCAGAAATGCACCAAGGAAGTCTGGTCGGACCGCTCTTATTCCGTATGTCTGTATGTACATAATGATCTGATGGAGAGGGTGAGGAGTATATGCAGCTGTTTGCTGATGATGATGTGGTAAATGGGAAGATGTCTTCAGTGAGTTATTGTATAGGAATACAGTGTGACTTAGACATAGGTCCTAGTTGGTGTGATGAATGGCAGCTTGCCCTAAATGTAGAAAAATGCAAGTTAATGCATATGAGTACAAAAACACTCCCCTAATGTTCGAATACAGTGTTGGTAGTATGCTGCTTGACAAGTCATATCGATTAAATATCTAGTCATAATGCTGCAAGTGACATGAAATGGAAAGAGCATGTAAGGTCGATTGTAAGGAAGACAAATGATCAACTTCAATTTACTGTGAGAATTTTATGAAAGTGTCATTTGTCTGTAAACAAGACTGTGTATAGAACACTTGTGTGACCCATTCTTGAGTATTACTCAAGTGTTTGGGACCCCCCCTCCAGGTTGTATTAAAGGAAGACACTGAAGAAATTCAATGATATACTGATAGATTTGTCATCATTAGGTTCTGTCAACACGAGTGTTACGGGGATTCGTCATAAACACAAATGGGAAACCCTGTGGAGGGAGACAACATTCTTTTCACGAAAAACTATTGAGAAAATTTAGAGAACCGGCATTTGAAGTTGACTGCAAAATGGATCTACTGCCACCAATATACATTTCGTGTAAGGACCATGAAGATAAGAATTAGGACATGTACAGAGGCATATAAACAATCATTTTTCCCTCATTCTATTTTGAGTGGAATAGGAAAGGAAATGAAATGGCAAAAGGGGTACAGGGTACCCTCTGCCATGCACAATGCATTGGCTTGCAGAGTTTGTATGTAGATATAGAAGTTGAGGGTAGGGTGGACAGTGGAACGCTACTTTGGTGATGTGGGTAGGACAAGAGGCAATTGATGCCCTGGTGAAGGACGTGGTTGAGCTTTGCAATGCCAGGGTAATACTGAGTAATCAGAGAAGTGGTGGTTGGTTAACAGGTTTACTGGCATCAGAAGAGTAGATAACCCAGAAGATCTGTTTATGAATGAGCTGGATGAGATATTTTCTGTTAATAAAAGCTCCGGCAAGGTTATCAGCATATTTCAACAGTTCCTGCTTTCCACTGCAGATGTGGCGAGGCTGTAAGAAAGAGATTTTTTGATGTGGAACGGGTGACAGATGTCCAAGTGGAAGTACTGTTGATGGTTGGTGCACTTGATATAAGCAGATGTATTTATGTAGCCATCTGAGAGGTGGAGGCAACGTGTAGGACAGTGGTGCATTGATTTGAGAAGGAACAGGTGAACAAGATTTGGGAGTAGTTGTTGATGTTACAGGGGAAAGAAATAAGGGTGTCACTGTCAAGAGTCCAGATCATGAAAATATCGTCAATGGATTTGAACACTACAAGAAATTTTAGGTGTTGACTGGATAGGAAGGATTGCTCCAGGTGGCCAATAAATAAGTTGGCATTGGATGGTGCCATGCGGGTACCCATGGCAGTATCGTGCATTTTTTTTTTATAGATTTGGCCTGTAAAAGTAATTGTGAGTCAGGAGGTGCTTGGTTAGGATGATTAGGAAAGAAGTGGTAGGTTTGATATCAGGAGCATATTGGGAAAGATAGTGTTATATCGGCACATATCTTGAATGTAGAATGGGAAGTTACGGACAGTAGTTAGGAGGTGTTGGTCAGCAAAGGCAGAGGTTTGTTCTGTGGCATTCTTGTACCCAGCCGCAATGGGACGACTGGGGAGATGCATTCAGCTGTCAGGTTTTGAGGTGGACCTAAGGCATTTGGAGCTGCTGGGAGGTCTTGCATCTTCCCAGAATGTATCTGGCAAAAATGTCTTCCATTCGCCTTCTTGAATACTAATTTTCCGTGATCGTCCCATTTCACATTGCTTGTTAGTGTTACTATAAATACTTATATGAAGTGACGTGCTCAGGATGTTCACCACCAGTCTTGTAATAAGATACTGTCAGTTTCTTTAACTTTGTTATAGACATTATCATGTATGGATTGGTAAAAAATGTGAAAACACCACGAGAAATGCATAGTTGATCCAAACCTGCGGGTTGCACTTTTGTATTTGACCATGAATTATGTCAGAGCTAAGTGACTTTGTACCTGGGCAAATTGTTATTACTCGTACAGTGGATGCTTCCATAACCAAGGGAGCTGAAGTGTTTGGTGTTTCACGAGGCACCATGCTGAAGATTTATATTACAGATAGGAAAAGAAGAAAAATATCATCTGCTAAATCACAATGCAGATGAAAGTGTGTTTTGAGTGATAATGACAGATGGTCATTGAAGAGGATTGTGGCAAAAAGTAAGAGGATAACAGCTGAAAAAGTCACTGCATAATTGAATATCGCACACATGAACCCCGTCAGCATAAAAACATGAAGGGAGCTCCATAAGCTGGGAATTGCAGGGAAAACTGGGATTCGAAAACCACACATCAGTGATGTAAATGCACGTTACAGGAACACTTGTGCCGAAGCTATGAAACCTGGGCTGTGGAGCAATGGAAGAGAGTCATTTGATTGGATGACTCTTGCTTCACACCATTTCCAACTACTGGCAGAGCTTAAGGCACAGGAGTGAAACACGGCTGTGGTTTGGTGACAATTTGGGCAGGCATATCATGGTATTCCATTGACCCTGTGGGTACTCTGCAAGGTTGCATTACCACCAAGGATTATGTAACCATTTTGGCTGATCAGGTCCCATGGTAACACGTTTGCTCCCCAATGCTGTATTCCAAGACAACAGGATCCCTGTTTGCACAGCTTGCATCGGCCAAGACGGATTTTATGAGCACGGGGATGAATTGTCACATCTCTCCTAGCAATCTCTGTCACCAGATCTCAATATTTTTGTGCCTTTGGTGTCTACTTTGGAGAGAAGTGTGCATGAACGCTATACACCTCAATCATCATTACCTGAACATGCCACTATTTTTCAGAAAGAAGGTTAAGATGCCCACCATACAGGACCTGTATTTACCTATTCCAAAACTGGAAGGTGTTTTGAATGCCTTTGGTTTTCCAGCACCATATTAGACATGTTAATGAGTTGTCGTTTTGGTGTTTCCATATTTTTGTTCACTTCCTGTACTTTTATTTACATTTAAAGAGAGCTGCAGATACATTACACAAAGTAGGAATTTTGTCTCAGACTTTATTCAATTTCTTACGTCCGTCTATTGATAATACTTCCTAATATGCAGCAACATAATCAGCAATCAATCTTATAACACTACTGATCATATATAATAGATCATGTGTGTCTTGAGAACATTAGAGATTTTATTATGCTAGCTTGTGGCACACCTATTATTCCTTTTGTTTCTGTGGAATGTTTGCCATCCAGTGTAACACACAGTGCTCTCTTAGTGAAATATTCTGTGGGTGAATCACATATTTCTGAAGATACTTTCTGTGATATTATCTTGGTTAGTAGCCAGTCTTGTGGTACTATGGTGAACACCTTTCAGGAATCTAGGAAGCTGAAATCTACCTTTCACCTGCATCTGTTGTTCGCAAGATGCTGGGTATGGAGGTGTGTTTCACCTAAATAGTTTTTCCACAATCAGTACTGTTTCTCTGAGGAAAGCTAGCATGTGTTTACTGTTCAGGAAAATGTCTAGTTTGTACCAGAACATACTCAGTCTGTATTGAATAAAAGCTGCTAAGCTTACAATACACATGTCATTGTACACATTATACAATGCCATGCAGCCTCAGTGATTTGTAATGATCTGTCACAGTTGCAGAAGAAACCAGTTTTTGTATCAGTGAAGATACAAGAATAAAATACTTTTAGCATGCTCTTCTGTTGTAAGTGACAAGTTTCATCATCATGCTGCATGTTCTCCATTGTACTGTAGAGTGAAAGTAAAAGGAAAAGCCTCAGTGATAGAAAAAAAATTGTACTACAGTTAGGCAGTGAAATTTGAATGACTTTCAAGTTCGTGTGGACGAATCAAAGCTACAAGCAGCAGTGATACATGTTCGTGTAGAACTCAAAAAGACATTTAATTCTTGAAGTGTGACTGCCAATGATGTTTAATCATTCCAGTGATTTTATTCTATGAAACTTATCACGTCCACAAGAAAAAAGGAGTGAGAGGTGGCTGTGTTTATCAGTGGTGTGCATCATTCCTCATTGAACGTTGTACCTACCATATTAAGAGCAGTTGTTACTGCAGTACTTGTGCTATTCCAGATAGGTGTGCACCATTTGTTTCTCTCAACTATGTTTCTCCCTGTGGGAGATTTTAGAGTATGTGGGGAAGTGTCCATGACAAAGAGAGTAAACATGATAATACTGGATTACAAGTTTAATGGTGAAGGTCTAGATTCTCCCACATCTTCTATATAATTGTAGGTAATGGTGCAAAATGCTATGAAGTTCTACAAAGAGCTGAAATCCGTTATAGGGAAGATCTAAAGGAAGCTATATGAAGGATTCAAGTGCATTCTATTCTAGGTACTGCTCCAGTGTTTGTAGTCTGTATCAAGTAATGAGAAATTCAGAAAGCCACTCAAAAGATTTTAACAGTTTGCTATAGACCATAAGAAAATAGAATGGAGGACCAGGAAACTTAAATGGGGATCTTTATAAGAAAGCTGAGATTGGTCTCCTGAAGCACTCGAAACACTTCTGGATACATTTAAAGTACTGGTACCCAAAGTAGATTCTTTAACATTTCTATTACATCCTTCATATATTTTTCATAAGGATTAAAAGTTAAGGTGCACATGAAGGGTATATAGTCATATTACTATCTCACAATATTCTGATGGAATATTGGTACCAAGAACCCTTTGCCACCCACTGTATGGCAGAGAAAATACACTACCTGGCAAAAAGAGAGTGAAGTCGCCAGATCATTGTTGGACGTTGATGTAACTTCATACACATCATCAGCTGGTTTGTAAATCATTAACAGTTTTTCTTTTTGACAGGTAAAAGAGCTACCAGAGTGCATTAGCACTGCTCATATCATATAAGACTCCCTACAGCATTTTGTGTCATCCTGCACCCTTGTTGGGAAACCAGCAGCAGTTGGGCTAGGAAATTACTATTCAGTGCATAGGCTGCCATTAAAATCGTGACACAAACAGCTGATTTGGGAGTGCTGGCAATACCAGGAAGCATGGACTGATGATAAATGGCATCTCGGCGTGTTCAGCAATGAATTGAAATTCTGCAATACCCCAGATGACCATTGCCTGTGATTATGGTGGTGATCTAGGGAGAGGCCCAATTCTTTGGTGTTTTGCAGAGGCACAGCTGTGTTATTATGTCATTATAGTGTGGGGAACCATCAGGTATGACTTCAGTTCATGGCTGATAGTGATTGAGGGTACTCTGGCAGCACAACGGTACATTGTGGACATGTTGCATCCTCGTGTGTTACCTCTCGTGTGACAGTATCGTGGTGCCTTTTTTCATCAGACATTGCTCATCCACACATGGTTTGTATGACTATGAACTTTCTGTGTGATATTGAGGTACTTCTGTGACCAATAATATTTCCAGATCTGTCTTCTATAGAACGTGTTGGACCAGGTTGGATGTCAACTTCGTCCCAGTGCCAGTATGTACGATATTAAGGATTAGTGTGCCCCAGGAGAGGATACATCAGCCTGATGATACCCTTCCTAACTGAATTAGTGCATGCACCCAGGTCAAAAGGAGTGCAATCTCGCACTGCCAAGTTTGTAGTAAATTTGACTTGATTTTGTAGTCGCTGAAATAACTTCTGAACTCGTGAAGTTTCATTTTTTTTTTTTTCACTTTTTTTGTCAAGCAGTGTGTGTAGAAGTGGATAATGTGCTATGAGCCTTCTTGCCCACACTAGAGTGAGTGACGATCTTACATTTGGAGAATACATGCCACTTTAATGCAGGAAAAGTGACACATTGTAATACAGTGGCAGAGTGACAGTGGCAGAGTGATTCTCTGCCAATGATTCAGCAATTTGCTCTCTTTCCACTCACAGATTTCCTTAGTGAGAGGTGGTGGTCAATCCCCACTCCAGTGATCACTTTCTAATTATCTCTACCTTATAGAAAGAGGTGTGTCAGAAAGAAAACTGCCAGAATGGATGCTCAGCAACATAAAAAGTACACTGGGATGTGGATCACTTTAGTATCACTATTCCAATGATGCTTGCATGCTGAAGCAATCATATCACCATTCAAGATTTCCTGTCATTTGCTAGAACAATACTGAATAGATTATGGTGCTTCAAAGCTTCAAGGGCAGTTTTTCTGCACAGTACTGTGGTAACCTTCCAAATACCAAAGGTGTGTGTGTGTGTGTGTGTGTGTGTGTGTGTGTGTGTGTGTGTGAGATTGGTGTATGTGGTACAGATGTGGAGGCTATATGGGCAGGGTGTTGCTTGGGCTAAAGTTAATCTAGTAACACTGCCTCTTGTAGGCATCTGCTCCCATTTGGTACAGGTTTCACCCCCGAGTTTCAGTGACTATTTCAGGCACCCATCCTTGTTGCCATTCGGATGTCTGTGCCTGACAGTAGTGTCAATTTGGAACTGGCAGTGTGTTGGTGTCTGCTTAAGTTGTTGAGGTCTGAAGGAATTGAGGAGGATCTGTAGTGGAGGACTGAAGAAATGGAGGAGGATCTCTAGTACTATGCCCTGCAGTTGTTCCACTATACTCTTCTCTGTGATCAGTATGGCTCGAAAGTACTAAAAATAAATAAATAAATAATGTGAAAACATTCTCTGTGCATGCTGACTGAATTGCCAACTTCATATTCTCTTTCAGCTTGTGTACTATCTGTTCTAACACATTATTGAAATGTTGGTGGAGTGGATCAGTAAGGAGTTATTGATTCCCTTGTTGGCCTAAAACTTACTGAAGACTAGATAAATTGGGGTACATTTTTGGTGACAGTCTCTTGATAGAGAAGACGTGTGAAAGCACCTTTCTGTAGTCTTAGCTGATGAAGACTGTGTACAATATAACTGTGGAAATTTTGAATACACGTCCAAAAGTATGAACAACATCAAAAATTAGTCTCAAATAATGTCATTGCTGCAACTTTAAAAATGCTTAGTAAATGACTTCAGGAAAGAATTCTAATCATTTTCTTTCCTGTTCCACTGACAAATAGTGAGGGAAAAATGACTGTCTGCCTTCACATGAGCTGTAATTTCTCGTATCTTATCTTCGTGGCTCTTACACATAATGTATGTTGGTGGCAGTAGAATCGTTTGCCCATCGGCTTCAAATGCCGGTACTCTTAATTTTCTCAATAGTGTTTCTTGAAAAGAATGTCGCCTTCCCTCCTGGGATTCCCATTTGATTTTCCGAAGCATCTTCGTAATACTTACGTGTTGTTTGAACCTGCCGGTAACAAATCTAGCAGCCCGCCTCTGAATTGCTGTGATGTCTTCCTTCAATGCGATCTGGTACAGATACCAAACACTCGAACAGTACTTGAGAACAGCTCGCACTAGCGTTCTATATGCAACCTCCTTTACACGTGAACCACTCTTTCCTAAAATTCTTGCAGTAAACCAAAAATCGACCATTTGCCTTCCCTACCACAGTTCTCACATGCTTGTTCCATCTCTTATTGCTTTGCAACATTACATCCAGATGTTTAAACAACATGACTGTGTCAAGCAGGACACTAGTAATACTGTATCCGAACATCACTGGTTTGATCTTCCTACTCATGCGCAGCAACTTACATTTTTCCACATTTAGGACTAGCTGCCATGCATCACACCAACTGGAAATTTTGTCTAAGTCATCTTCTATCTTACTGCAGTCACTCAACTTTGACAACTTACTGTATACCATGGCATCATCACCAAACAACTGCAGATTGCTGCCCATCCTGCCCGCCAAATTGTTTATGTATATAGAGAACAGCAGCGGTCCTATCACATTTCCCTGACGATACCCTTGTCTCCGATGAACACTCATCATCGAGCCAAAATACTGTGGGTTCTATTATTTAAGAAGTCTGCAAGCCACTCACATATCTGTAAACTTATTGCTTATGCTTGTACCTTCATTAACAGACCGCAGTGGAGCACCATGTCAAACGCTTTACCTTTTACACACTTCTAGCATTTATTAGCATAGACTGTCAAGTATAATGGCCATCCTTCGTCATACTAATCAGCAGCGTTAAATAATACCAACTATTTTCTAACTGGCAACAAACTATGCAGTTTGTATATTGGCAGCATTGTACAACATTTAGTGGCACAGTCCTTTGATATTAACACAGGTTATTATTACATGACTTTAACTGTGTAAACAGTGGCAAATACACTTCTTGGATTTGCTGCTGGATAACATTGTGCAAATCCCACACTATTTTATTGAAGCAACTGTTCACTATCATCAGGTAGTAGTAGTTGCTGTCATCACGGCTGCGAAATGTGACTGGTAATACGTGCATAGTGGTTCTGAAATTTATCGGCATTACAGGCAGAAATTATGCATCTGCAGAGAAGCACTCACAGTTGGACAAAAGAAGTGTTCGTAGTGCCCCCTGCTGGAAGTTGAAGAGAGGCCTTCCATGATTGCATGTACAGCAGTCATGTGGTTTGAGATATGCATGTCATAGTTTTAAGATTAATGTGCTGTGTATCAGTTCAGAATGAGAAGCAATGAGACATGTTTGGATATTAGTTTCTTTGTCCACAATATATACTGATTAAAAAATGTGTATCAACATGATACAAGTTGTCAAACATTGGCCAAGGACGTAGCACTTCTGTTCACACAGGCCGGACAATCACCTTCTGTTCTCTCTCTCCACTCTCTACCGAGCGAGGTGGCGCATTGGTTAGCACACTGGACTTGCATTCCAGAGGATGATGGTTCAATCCCGCGTCTGGCCATCCTGATTTGGGTTTTCCATGATTTCCCTAAATCGCTTCAGGCAAATGACGGGATGGTTCCCTTGAAAGGGCACGGCTGACTTCCTTCCCAAACCTGATGAGACCGATGACCTCGCAGTTTGGTCTCCTCTTCCAAATCAACCCCCAACTCTCCACTCTCTTTGTTTTTCTTTATCGACATATTGATATGTTTCTACAGCTCAATGCATCTCACTTATAATTACACCCAGTAGAACAATTCACAATCGTATATGAAAGTAGAACTTCACCTTATGCTGACAATGGAAAATAATTTTGAATAACATATTAATAAATGTTTGAACACGCAGTACCAAAAAAATGAAAATAGCAGTTCCATCCATATCAACTCTGTGGTGCAAACAAAAACAAAGTTGCACAAGGAAACGAAGTTAAAATATATTCTATAATAAATTAAAGGAAAGAAAGCACAGGAGAAAAGCTATATTGTACTGTAGTGTTATCTTCACATGTGCCCCAGTTTATCATGTGATATTCTCTCGAATCTCTCATGGTATAATGTCTCAGACACAAATGAAGTATGTTGTTTGTGTACCACATGTAATCATGCATATGCATTGAGCATATACAAAATTAAAGACAGATTGTCATTACCATAATCAAACAGAAAAATAACATTTCATTTCTCCTAAATTCCAAAATTATTCCACCAATAATACAAATAACATGACAGTCTGTGAAAGAACAAACTTCAGCTATCCTACATTGACTAAAACAAAACATAATAATTTAAGATAGCATTGCTTTTTGGCTCTTATTGTTTTCAGTCCTTGCATGTTAGTTTCTGTTTTCTCAACTCCTCACACACAAAGTTCCTGCTTCTACACATTCATATCTCTACCTAGCGGTGCTGTGGGCTTATTGCTTGCTGCTTCGACTTGCAAGTAATTGCTCAGTCTATCTCTTATTATTAACCTATGCGGTCAATTGAAGATTGGCAGACACTTACAAATTCTATTTACAACATAACTTAACTCCCTCCCTACTGCTATCTTTTCCAGTGTTATTCCCTCATTTGCATCTAATAGATTAAAAAAAAAAAAAATTCAAATTTATGATTCAAGAATAAAATTGCACACTATCTACACTTCAGTTCGTCTTTTTTGGATACAGTGAGGAATTGTATTTATTTATGAGCAAATTTACAAAACTCTGTCTTATTTAGATTCTCCAGTTCTTATCCTGCTGAAATTTGTTATTGCCGTGCATCTTTTTTCATTTTAACTGAAGCTCCTATGATAATGATGGACAGTTGCTGGTCCCTTGTAACATATTCTCACATTATTTACACCCCCCACCCTCCCCCTTTACTGAATTCCATTCACACATTCTGATTACATTATGACAGGTCTTTAACACTTTCCTTTTATAATATTTTCTGCCCTTCCTCTTTTCTTGTTTTTCTATTCTCTGTTTCTCTTTATCTCATGTTCCTACCACCATCATTTCTAATATTACTGTATCCATTTCATCACTAACAATTACTGATTGCGTAAAACCTTTGTTAAATGTTGCCCATCAGAATTCCTGACTTCATCCAGCTATTACTTCATTTTCTCTCATTCATTTATATCAGCAATGTAATCACACTTCTCAGTTACTGTACTACAAATACATGTTATGCATTACAAATTCTTTCCTGTCTTCAATCATTATTACACAACAACAAAATACTCTAGGTTATTTGTTATTACTGTTCAAACTACACAGCCCAGACCAGTTTTTTTCTTGCCAAGCCACTATACCAGCATTGCCTTTTATCAATACTCTCAAATTTCCTGCATAAAGCTGTTCACAAACATTTACTTTGTTCTTGCTGTTTGTCAAACCATTCACCTATCATTAACTTTTATCAGAAATTATGTCATGTTCGGGAATATAGTCAAATCAAGTTATAACTACCTGATACTTAATCTGGGTAGTTCAATAGTTGAAGAGTTGTTGTGACAGATTTATAAGATAGTTGAAGAGTGGGAAGCAGTGCAGAAAACTAAAGAAAGAAACAGCACTGCAAAAGCTAGGGGCCCTATGCATGCTACTGCACATATTCACTAAAGACACCCTGAGGTCTGCTTTGTCACAGCTGATCAAGAAATTCTGTAATCTATAGTTCTGATCTACCAACCCACATCTATTCTGATAAGGCATTTTCCCTACCAACACTTCAGAAAACTCACTTCCATTCCATGCATTGTCTGAATGTTTCAGTGTGTGCTAATTATTTCTCACTGTGTTCTTTCACACTTTCCTCAGATCTCCCACAATTTCCTGGCTACATCTGACAGACTTTCATTACTTCACTCTTTCTATCCTCAAATAAGTACACATCTAAAATTGTGTGGTAAGTTTCATCAAATATTTGGATGTCTCTGAAACATAGGCCCCCTCATTTCAGTCTTTTTTTTAATGCTAGCACTACTCTTTCTCAACTTTCTCTTTTCTGACCATTTGTCATAACTTGGCTCCTAACTTCATTTACAACAGAAATCAAATTTACATCTCCATTGAGATCACAAACTATGTTGTCAAAGTTACTCTTACTCTGTACTTGCATTACTGAAAATGTCCCAAAGAAATCTTTGTCTGCCCCTCCCCAATATCACCTATCTTACCTTATCCTCAGTTCCAGAAGTGATCCTTTTAATTTCCCCCATTTCTGTCTCATCCTCCCTACTACATTCCTGGAAAATCAAATTATCATCATTCTTTACTTTAGCTTTCCTTTGTTTATCCCCAACAGCTCGGGCTTCAGTGTTTTTATCCAAACATTCTACCTCTTCATTTGTTAATATTGTAATTTTGGTATCTTCAAATGAGGCACTTGGGGCTAGACAACAAAATATCTCTGCTGAAGATGGTTAATGGGAAGTATGTAAAACCTACAGGAAGATGTGTCATTTGTGTGGCTATAAGTGACCACACACAGTCCTTAGAATTCATCGTCTTACAAGAGTGTAGTCATGACGTCATTCTCAGATGGGACTTTTTGCAAGCTTTTCAGGCAATTACAGATTGTGGTCGCTCTGAGATTATGCTAGATGAGATGAGATACTGTGGACAGGAAGATGCACATCTGAGTATGTAGACTCTGTGTGCTGGATGAAGTGATCATTCCTGCAGTCAGCACTAGAAAGGTAACTGTCATGTGTCATGCCATGCATCAACCCATGGATCTTGTAGTGGAATGTAAGAGAAGCACACCACTGAAGAATAACTTGGTGATCCCAGCCTCTGTCGTCCCATTTAAGAACGGATTCAGTGAATTGTGGATAGTTAACTGTTTCCAAGAACCGCAGATTCTTCCAAGATGCATGTGCATAGCAAATGCTGATCTGTTAATTGCAGAACAGCCGAGCGTCATAGAAACCTCTGATGCCGAGTCTGTGGGCGAAATTGACGCCACCACTACGAGACAAGATCTTCTAGCTCGAATATCACCAGATCTCACTAAGGAATAACAGAAGAAGCAACTTGCCATTCTTCAAGAGTTCTGTGAATGCTTCAATCCACAGGTGAAGAGCAACTTAGACAAATCGATAGTGAAGCACTGGAGACCATCAACCAATAAGCTAGAGAGCATACCGTGTGTCAGCAACGGAACGTAGAATAATTCACGACGAGGTAGAGAAAATGATGAAGAATGACATCATTCAGCCTTCACAGAGCCCATGGTCGTCACCAGCGGTTCTCGTCAAAAGAAGGATGGCAGTTGGCACTTTCGTGTTGATTACAGGAAACTTAATAAGATAACTAAAAAGGACGTTTATCCTCTTCCATGAATTGACGATACACTAGATTGTCTGAAGGGGGCTAAATTTTTCTCAATGATGGACATGTACTCGGGATACTGGCAAATCGAAGCAGAATAGGCTGATCGTGAGAAAACTGCATTCATCACCCCTCTGGGCCTGTAGGAGTTTAAGGTAGTGCCGTTTGGTTTGTGTAATGCACCTGCAACTTTTGAATGGATTATGGATAATCTTCTTCGTCATCTGAAGTGGACGATGTGTCTTTGTTATTTAGATGACATTATAGTGTTCTCAGAGACATTTGATGAACACATAAAAGGACTGAGGGCCATTCTTAAGTGTCTCCAACAATGCGGACTGAAACTTAATCCAAGAAAGTGTCTCTTTGGAGCAAAAGAAATCAAAATACTTGGACACTTTGTGTGAAATGAGGGTGTGCAGCTAGACCCAGAAAAGGTGAGATCTATAACGGAATTTACTGTTCCTAAAAGTATTAGAGATGTGAGAAGCTTCCTTGGATTATGTTCTTATTACCATCGTTTTATCAAAGACTTTTGTATCAAAGCCAGGCCACTCCAAGGGTTGTTAAAAGCAAATGCTAGCTTTATCTGGGGTGGTGCATTCTTTCAATGTGCTGCAAAAAGTTCTAACGACAGACCCTGTACTTGGTCTGTATGATGAGAGAGCACCTACAGAACTACACACAGATGCCAGTGGGTATGGGATCGGTGCTGTTCTGGTGCAAATTTCGGGACGCTTACAAAAGCCGAGAGAAACTACTCAACTACAGAAAGAGAATGTCTTGCTGTGATCTGGGCCATATGCAAATTACAACAGTATCTCTGTGGAAGGCCATTCACAGTTGTTACATACCATCATTCACTTTGTTGGTTGACAAGTCTTAAGGATCCAACAGGACGACTCGCCAGGTGGGCACTACGTCTTCAAGAGTATGACATTACCATAGTGTACAAAAGTGGGAGAAAACAACAAGATGCCGACTGTCTCTCAAGAAACCCTGTGCAGGACCATCAGGACTTTGCTGAAGATAGTGACTGCCTCGCTGCACTCCAGGATCTCTTTGGTGAGCAGAAGGAGGACACCAATATATCTCCAATTATGCTTGCCTTAAATCGGTTAGAGGATGTGAAAGAACAATTTAAGGTAGTTAATGGATTACTTTGCAAGAAAAACTTTGATCCATTTGGAAAGAGGTGGCTACCAGTGATTCCTAAACACATGCACTTAGATGTTCTACAGAAATTTCATGACACACGTGAGGCCGGACATTTAGGATTTATTAAGACATTTGATAGGATCCGTAAGAGATTTTTCTGGCCAGGTTTATTTAAGAGTGTTCGTTATTACATGTCACACTGCCAAGGGTGCCAGAGGAGAAAGGCAGTTCCTCAGAAACCACTTGGCCGACTCATACCAATTCCACCAGCCAAAATGCCTTACCAGCGTGTTAGGATTGACCTCCTCGGATGATTTCCAATATCTGTTAGGGGCAATAAATGGATTATTGTTTGCACTGATTATCTGACATGCTATGCCATTACAAAAGCCGTGAAAACAGCCGAAGTGTTCAAGGTAGCCAAATTCATCGTGGAAGACATTGTAATAAAACACGGTGCCGCAAGGTCGTTAATTACGGACCGAGGAAAGTTTTTCAATCAAATCTTGTGACAGAGATAAACAGTTGGTGCAACATTATTCATCACATGACGACTGCCTACCGTCCGCAAACTAACAGGCTTACTGAGTGCCTTAATAAGACCTTGGCCGACATGCTACCTTTCATGACGTTTTCGACATGCTACCTTTCATGACGTTTTCCTACAACACTGCCAAACAAGACACCACAGGATTTACACCATTTGTCCTGGTGCATGGGCGTGAGGCGACGACGACGATGGACACTATGTTTCCATTACATCCTGATAACGTGGACGAGGAATACATTGGCCAGGTGTTAACCAGAGCTGAGGAAGCTCGGCAGTTAGCTGGACTCCCCACGCTGCAGGGTCAAGAAAACTATCACCGAAGGTATGACGCGAGCCACTGCCCTGTTGTCTACCAGCCTGATGACCTTGTCTGGATCTTCACTCCTGTTCGGAAGGTTGGTCTTTCTGAGAAGCTCCTCAGGCGCTACTTTGGACCTTATAAGGTTGTAAGACAGTTGTCTGATGTTACTTATGAAGTTGAAGTTTTTGATCCCAACACAAGATGACGAAAGATCAGAGATACGGTCCAAGTCCTTTGAATGAAGCCCTTTAAGGATCCTGCAACCCAGGGTAAATTCGAAGCTCCAGCAACAGGCAACAAGTGGAAAACTGATGAAGAGTGTAGCGCCAAAGGAAGTTCTAAGAAGATCATTGCCAGGACGAACATCAGTCATCGGGAGTCGCAGTATGCAGGACCGATGACTCGTTCCCGGACTAGGAGGATGTAACACTGGGATGTTGTTCTCTTAAGGAGGGAGCATTGTCACGGAAGAAACTGAGTAGTACAGTCACTGTAGTGTCGCGGTTATGATAATAGACTGTTGTATGGAGTGCCGTGAGTTCAAAACTCACCTGAACTGAAAAATTTTAATTTCTAAATTCGGTTCGAGTAGATTCAGGAAGTATCCACAGAAGTCAAGAATCACTGTACTGGAATGTTCTGTAACTGTGTATATACCATTTGTGTTCTGGCTGGAGGCAGTTCACTCCACGCTCTTGTATGTGCAAGTGCTGAATAAACCTTCTTTAAGTGACGTTAGTGTTCGTCATTCATCTAATTACACCTTCTTCTAAGTGACAATATTATGCTCCTTGGCTTTTAACAATAGTTAAATATATTGCTTTCTGTTAGCAACTGTTGTCTCTTGGTGGTCATGACTTAATCACTACGATTTCAACATTATATGTTTTTCTTTTATTCTAGTTCTTAATCCCCACCTTTATCCCTCATTACTGTAATTATATGTCTTCTACTTTATAAGTTTTGTAACTGCATGATTGTGTGCAACCTGCTGGCTTCTCTGGCAATTCTTGGTTGATCTTTACAGCTGTCAGTCTGTTTATGGATTTGAATTGGTCTCAAAAAAGTTTGTTCTACTTTGCATGCCTATGTATTTCATCTTCTTGGTTTTTACAAGTTACGTTTCATAACGAAGAAGTGTAAAAATTTTATATTGAAGTGGGGTTTTAATAAGCATGGTATTGTTTCTTTCTTTCTTATTATTAATGTACTCTGTTTATCTCAATTTGTACCTCCTATACTGATTTATTTCATTAATGATAATGAAATTATTTGTTTCTTGGGGACCTATAGTTGTAGGCACAAACTCTTTTTTTATCTCGTTGGTGTTCACAGCACATTATTGAAGTTGTCTGTTATATGAGAATGGTAGGTCTTTCATGTTCATTACTTCCCTATTTTTGTAAAGCCGTAAAATTGATTATGGTTCATGTTCATCTGATAGTTGTTTTTCCTTTCTTATGGTAGTATCAAGATATGCAGACAGTGCGTTCTAACCTTACTGTATTCGTTGACACAGTGTGTTTACCACGATAGATGTGTTGTTACTTTTTGTATGTTGCTTTACATTGAAGTATATATATTTCTGAAAACTGTTTAAGTCAGTTTTACCTGAAGCAGTTTTCTGTTTCTGCTTGTTCTTTCTGATGTGAGGTTGGTTGTGTGAACAATCGAAACCGGTAATCGAATTTAATGGTGTGTATTGTCAACCAAAATAATTGACTGCAAATTTCTGTAATTTATTTAAGTTATTTAGGTTCACCTGATTGAAAATAAAAGCAACAATTTAATCTAGTATGGGTTTTAATTTGTAAATTGTTTCTTATTTATTCCTCAAAAGTGAACTTTCCCTTGAATG
Source organism: Schistocerca nitens (assembly GCF_023898315.1). NCBI lineage: Eukaryota > Metazoa > Arthropoda > Insecta > Orthoptera > Acrididae > Schistocerca > Schistocerca nitens. Next base: position 232,175,643 of record NC_064616.1, on the reverse strand, counting down.
TGGGTTCATTTAAAAAGTCTTTCAGTAGTTTTCTCCCCGTTGTGATTGTTTCACCAGAATCAGTGGCAATATTTGTCCAAGTGGGAATTTCTGAAAAACAGGTTTGTTAATGTGATTTTGTTCAAAAATATTGTTAAACAGAGTAAACTCATAATTAAATAAGGTGGTGTTTGACTTGACCTACTAGAAATCAAAACGGAATGTCACTAGCGTAATTAGAATTCATCAGTATTGCGTACTATCTTTAAATGCACTACTTCAAATCTACCTAGTGTCTAAGGAGTTGAAGTGAAGACACAGTCTCCTGTGACAGTAATAAGAGTATATCATGAGAATACCATTTTTTGCCATTTTGTTCCTCCTATCCCTCCTCATCGTTCGGATTTTCACATACAAATACTTACTTTTTTAGGATGTTGGTTCAGTCTTATCACTTTCTTAAATTTAATGTATCTAATCTCTTTTTTTAAGTTATTACCATTCTTGGCTCTGAGCAGTTAGCTATGCAGGCAGGGCAGTGCATAAAATCACCACTTTGGTCAATGCATTAATGTAATTTCTGTTGAATTTTCTTGCAGGTGGTTCACTGTGATCAAAACTGCTTACAGTCCAAAAGTGATTTATCAGTTCCTGGATGTCCTTTGTCGGAACAAGAAGCAGCACAGTCATGTGCTCCAAAGAAGACAGATAATTGTAACAGAAAATTGATAGGTGGGTGTAAGGTAAAAGGAAAATGTATGAAGAAAACTATTTCTTCTGACAGCCAGAGTGGTTCAGCCACTGGAACTATCTGTTTAAAAAAGAAAAGTGATGTCAGGGGTTTGAAACGTACACAAGGTGCTAAAAACCAGACAAGTCTGTCAACATATACAGAAACATCAATGATGACTTGTCACTATACACGAGGTGCTAAAAACCGGAGAAGTCTGTCAAAATATTCAGAAACATCAACGATGATTTCTCACAATAATGTTAATGATTTGCCATTCTCTGTTCAGATAGATAACATGCGTCAGTCACCATTCCGTATAGACAGGCCAATATCTTTTTCTCCAGGTTCTGCAAACTTCTTTTCTCCAGGTTCTGCCAACTTCTTTCCTCCAGGTGCTGCAGACTTCTTTCGTTCAAGTTCTGCAGACTTCTTTCCTCCAGGTTGTGCAGACTTCTTTCGTTCAGGTCCTGCAAACTTACAGAATTTTAGAACACATGCTGTTGCACCTACAGATGTGGCTTCGCCTGAAAGTAAAAAAGTTAAGAAAGTCAAAATGTGTAGCCCAAACACATTTACACGAGAGTTAAAGGACCTGGGTGTTAGAAGAAAACATGTTTATTTGACTAGAGGAACGAGTTTCACCAGGTCAGGCAATTTCATACCTACCTTAATGCTGAAAGACAGAATTTGAAGGGCACAATTGTATGATGGTTACAATATTGAAAAATGTGTCATCTCGGTTTGGTGAAGAAATCTGTAGGTAATAGTTTGTGTGAATTTTATTTAATTGACAATATAATTTTATTTAATTGACTATATCTATATAATTTCACGACATTACTGATTTCTACTTGTTATCATCCATCTTGAGATTATAATAAATGAAGCAGTATACTTAAAAACGTAGAATTGTCAATTCCATGGAATTTAAAACTAAAATGACGAAACTGTTAGTTGATGTAAGAAAAGGACACTTGATCATGGCATGCATGATAAAAGATGTAACCAGTCCCCAGATTATGGCCAGTCAAAATGTTACTGTGCCAGTAGGAAAGAGGGGTGTCAAACATCTAATGACAGATGTAAATTTGATTTTAAAGTCTGCAAAAATTACAATAACTAAGAGGACACTGTGTTCGCTAACTTTCCATACAAGAAGGAAAAAATCTGCAAGCAGTGGAAAAGGGCCATGTTGCCATACCATGATATGTACCTGCAGGATAAAGTTGAAGATAATGCTGCTTAATTTATTAAAGTAAGATGATGCCCAATGACTGGTAGAAACTTGTAATGTTATGAAACTGTAGTGGCTGTGGCAGTGAAATAGACTTTGTATACATTTTTGTTAAGTCATGAATGTTTCTACAGTGACAACAAATCAGTTTATATTGTAGAAGCATTTTATGGTTTGGCAAATATATATGTATCCACTGCTTACAGAAATTTTCTTCTTGTCTGGATAGTTGACAAAATCAGTCCCCTCTTTGCCTTCTCACAATTTATGCATGTTGTTGCTTTGTCCTTTTAAAGTCATGTTACGAGTGTCCATAGTCTTGAAATTCTCTCTCTCTCTCTCTCATGTTGTTAGTTATTAATCCTATGTAGGTGACCATGCACGATTAGTATGATGTTAGTTTTAAACCCCATGTAACTGTACATGATTACCATGTAGTTAGTTATAAATCCCATGTAGTTGACCACACACAACTTTCACACATACAGGGTGTTTAAGCAGGCTGCTTCATTTTTGTACTCTAAGATAAGAGATGATTGGTTGAAACTAATAATGTTGTGTGTGTGTGTGTTTGTGTGTGTGTGTAAAGTTCCAATATTGCTCATATGATACCAATGACACGGGCTACATCAGTATCTCAGTATGTGAACTGTAAAGTGTGTTAAAGTATTCATAATTTTACAGGTTTATTGTTTAATTGACTTGACAGATTGATTGTTAGATGATTCCCATTTCTTTTGAATACTGTTTTAGTTTTCAGACCCATACTGCATTTTTGTTTTAAATGCAGTTTACCGTTTTTATTGTAAATGTGATTTACCCCCTTGTTTGAAATGTGTTTCATTGTTTTGTTTGAAGCATTTTTTTAAAGTCAGGGAATATTTATATGTTGACAATAAATATGACGGCACAAGCCTTGGTAATTTGTTACTCTTCCAAATGTGTTCATAATTTATTTCTTAGCTTTAATGTTAACATTTTGTGTTTTCATATCTTATTGGTAATTCAAAAACAAAATTACCCACAGTTGTTAAATATTTTTATTTTCATAAAATCATAATTGTCAAACAGTTGGTTGCACTTCACTTGATGGCACGTCCAGTCAAAACAGTTGTAATGTATTTTTAATTATTATACCTTTCATGAATGAGATATGTCTGTGTACAAGAAACACAAAATAAAATAATTTAAAAATTAATGGTTTGTTTGTTAAGTAGTGTGTACTTGTGTACCTCCTTTTGGAAAATTATTGTTAATTGTAATTTAACAGTTGGATTGAGCATTTGGTCAAAATTTCCTAAAGCAGTGACCCAGAGAGCATGTTTCCGTGAGAGCATGCCATCTTGTTTATTTGTGCAGAGTAGGCAGTGTTCAGTAATCTCATGTGGCCAGAATGAAAGTAACTCTTGTTTCTTAGCAATTTTTTTCCCAAAAAAACCTGGAACTACATTGAAAAGTAAAACTCATATATGCTGTTAGATTGTGAATTCTTTTGGCTATTAAAGTTTGGAGTGTTAATAAAGGTGGGTCAAGGTCAGATGCACCGTAGTGAGCCAAAGTGAACCGTGTAACACACAACCAGTTGTGAGTCATTGACTTTTTTGTCTTCGTTCTCTGCAGATCGTGTTGTGTCCTTAACAATTAGACTTCATTTCAGTCATAATGTTGAGTGCAGAGTGATTATTTTACTCTCTTATTGTTCATTATGAGTGATTATGAAGAAGCAGTGATTCCAACTGCTGCACAACAAATACAGTTGTGTATGCCCCGGGACAAACCAGGAATATGGGAAAAATGCGGGAATCTTTTCATCTGGGAAAAATCCAAGAAAAACATGGGAATTTTTCATTGTTTTGGTTTTCAGTTAAAGTTTTGTGATGTTTAACTGGTGATAACTGATACTCTAACAAAGAATTGTACGTTAGCCTGTTATTGCAGTGAAACAAACAAACACAAACACACACACACACACACACACACACACACACACACACACACACTAGTTGCAAAGGAAATGCACAGTGTACAACAACAAAGCGCAGTGCACACGCAAGTATCTGCTTATGGCAAAATGTGTCAAAGGCTGTAGAATGAAGATTATGCAGTACTTTGTAACAAAAAATGGCTTTCAATGAACGTGACATCAGAACTGTTTAAATTTCTAACAGATAGTGAGAAAATATTGCGAATGGTGGTTTGATTTTTTATTTGGCCCTGTTGATCACATATTGTACGTAGGGTGTACTAGTAATATAGGACAAGTCAAGTGAAATAATACAAAATTATGTGAGCACTTGATATATCATACAAATAAGTATTTTCTATGAACTATTGATTGCAGACAATATTAAAACCTGCATGTGAATGCTTAAAATAGCAGAATGAGTGGAAGTACACATTTTTATCCCAGTGCCACAATAACGTAATGAAATTTACGTTTTGTCATTATGATTTAAATTAAAATACAAATTTTTTATCTTCATCACAAGAGTAATTTAACGTGAATGCTTAATAGTGGAGAATAAATTGTAGTATACATTTTAACCTATGATATAAATAAATTTACGTGTTATCAGTAATTTATGTTAGAAGTACACAATTTTGTATTCATAACATTACAATTTTCTTTCCTCTATTTTTACTCAAAAGGATGCCTTATTACTCTAGGAATGCATTCATTTTATAAAAGTTTGTTTTCTGAGGAATGGTTTTAGTTCCTTTTGTATACCTGTATGTTATTAATTTCCTTTGTTGTACTGATGTGAAGCTTGTTGTATACAGGGTGTACATAGAGTTCGGGAACACTTTCAATTATTTATTGCACAAGAACCAAACATTGTACAGATATCATACATATGTCATTTTGAAGAGAAACCCTGAAAGTTTTTTTCATGTATACTGCCACAGCGTAGTTTGGTAATTTGCCGATAGTCAGTGGGAGTTCAACAAAAACAAGTGTGCTACAGCTGTTCAACAGATATTTAGAACAAAGTACGGTAAGAAGCCATCAACAAGGAAGACCATTTACCACTGGCACAACAAATTCGTTACGGTGGGTTGCTTGTGCCCGGCAAAGAGAAGCGGACGTCCCAGTGTGAGTGAAGTGAATGTGGAGTGCATATGAGAGACATTCATAAAGGAGTCCAAAGAAATCTGTGTGTTGTGCATCTCGTGAACTCGAAATGGCTCCAATGACAGTGTGGAAAGTCTTGCGACAGAAGCTGTCTATGAAACCATTGAAATTGGAGCTAGTGCAGAAGCTCAATGACAACGACAAAGACAAGCATTTTGAGTTTTGCTCGCAGTTGCACCAATTGGATGAGGATGGGATGGCATTGTTGATCACTTCATTTTTAGCGATGAAGCCATTTTTCACACTAATGGGAAAGTGAACAATCATAATTGTCAAATGTGGGATACAAAACATCCACATGAATGCATTGTATTTGAGTGTGATTCCCCAAAGGTAAATGTTTTTGTGCCTTGTCACATTGAAAACTGTACGGGCCATTCTTCTTTGCCGAGAGCACTGTCAGTGGATATTCCTACTTGGACATGTTGCAGCAATGGCCGATGCCTCAAATGCAATCGGTCTCTCCATTCATCTTTCAGCAGGATGGGGCTCTACCCCAGTTACATCTTGAAGTTTGTGGGTACCTGAACATGGAGCTGCCACATCGATGGATCGGCTGTGCTACAAAAGGGGATAGCTGTTTCATGAAATGGCCTTCCCAATCACCAGATCTCACTCCGTGTGACTTTTTTCTGTGGGGACACATTAAATATCTGGTGTATGTACCGCCTCTACTACGTGATGTAGCAGGAGTCCATGAGAGAATACGGGAAGCAACTGCCACAGTCGATGATGCCATGCTGTCATGGGTATGGCAAGAATTTGATTACCATATTGACATCTGCCGTGTCACTCATGGCTCTCAAATCAAATGTTTGTAAAAAAAAAAAAACAACAACAACAACAACAACAACACACACACACACACACACACACACACACACACACACACACACACACACTCTTTCAGAGTTTCTCTTCAAAATGCAATATACAAGGGGGTACCCAAAAGTAACTGGATTCATAATGCTGCACATCGTGTACTTGTAGTAGCAGGTTGGGCTGCCAGAGGGTTGTAGTAGGAGCTCTGCTGAGTCATTCTTCAACGCGGCGTCACCCAACAGTGAGGAGTGTGGTTTCTTTGGCAGTTCTTTGAGTGTGCGTACAGTTCAGACGTGACACGAGGAAATGGCTAGTTCTTACGAGCAACGTGCGGCAGTGAAGTTTTGTTTTGTGCTCGGCAAGAATGCAGCAGAAATTGTTGCGGTGATTCAGACAGCCCATGAAGACCATACTCTTAGTAAAACGCAAGTGTACGAATGGTTTTCTTGGTTTAAAAAGGTAGAAATGGTGGTTGAAGATCAGCCCCGATCCAGTCAACCTTCAACTGCTTGAAGCGAAGACAACATCGACAAAATCCGTGATCTCATCAGTGAAGATCGACGCAGGACAATTGACCAACTCGAGAACTTGTCCGGGCTGTCCTGGAGCTCAATTCAGCGCATCTTGACCATCGATTTGGGGATGCGAAGAGTGGCAGCAAAATTCGTGCCGAAGCTTCTTACCGGCGATCAAAGGGATCGTCGCATTAAAGCCTGTCTCGAAATGAAGGACGCGTTCAAAGTTGATCCACATTTTTTTCAACAAAATCGTTACAGGTGATGAGTCATGGTGCTATGGGTACGATCCAGAAAGTAAACAACAGTCATCACAATTGAAGTCACCTGGCTCACCTCGACCAAAAACAGCTCGACAAGTGAAATTGAATGTGAAAACGATGTTGATCTTTTTTTTTTTTTTTTTGACATCAGAGGGATCGTACACTCTGAGTTTTTCCCTGAAAACCAGACAGTAAACCAACAATTCTATTTGGAAGTTATGAAACGGCTTCGCAGAAGTTTGTTGTGAAAACGTCCGGCTTTGTGGGATTCTGGCGTGTGGTTCTCACATCACGACAATGCTCCCGCGCACACGGCTCTCAGCATTCGCCAGTTTTTGGCCTCAACGAAGACGACTACCTTGACCCACGCGCACTATTCGTTGGATTTTGCACCCTCAGACTTCTTCCTATTCCCGAGGATGAAAAGAAACTTGATAGGGAAATGTTTTGCGGATGTGGAAGACGTAAAACACAATGTCATGAAAGTGCTAGCAGGTATCAAAGAGGACGAATTTAAAAGGTGCTTCGAACACTGGAATGAATGTTTGGACAGGTGTATTAATGCTAATGGAAAGTACTTCGAAGAAGATTAAGGTTGTATTTGAAAACAATAAAGTATATGCTTTCTAGAAAGAAATTCAGGTTATTTTTGGGTCACCCCTCGTATATGATGTGTACAATGTTTAGTTCTTGTGCAATAAATAATTGAAAGTGTTACTGGACTTTATGTACACTCTGTACTTTTATTCCTCACTCAGTCACTCCCCTGTGGACTTTTCTCAAAGTTGCAGAGCCTTGGTGGAAAATTCCGCCGCCCCCCCACCCTCCCACCTCGTCTTGAGTTATGCTTGTTAATGTCACAGTTTTCCTGGAATAATTCCTTGTTGCTGGCTGCCGGCCGCGGTTGTCTAGCGGTTCTAGGCGCGCGGTCCGGAACCGCGCGACTGCTACGATCGCAGGTTCGAATCCTGCCTCGGGCATGGATGTGTGTGATGTCCTTAGGTTAGTTAGGTTTAAGTAGTTGTAAGTTCTAGGGGACTGATGACCACAGATGTTAAGTCCCATAGTGCTCAGAACCATTTTTTTGTTGCTGGCTACAATCATCATCAGTGAGTATATGTATTGATTTGTAACAGTAAATATCCTTTAGCATCCTAAAGAGATCTCTGCAGGATGTTCTGTTAAAGACTCCACATATCAACCTCACTGCTCGTTTTTGTAGTTTGAATACTCTTTCATCACCTGTAGCATTTCCACAGAAGATAATCCATAGTAGAGTACAGAATGGAAACATGCAAAATATGACAAAAGTAATATTTGTGTGTTAACAAGGTGTGAGAAATAGCTCTCAGGGCAAAATACACTAAGTTTTTTGACCAGCTGATCAATTTGCTGTTATGAATTTTGTATGTGTGGTTTCATAAATTTTTTGATTGTTGATCTCCATTTATGGAACTTGGAGTTTTTTATTTACTTTCTGAAACTATATAATGTTACTTTTTGAAAAATTTAGGGTTAAGCTATTTGCTGTGAACCATTTGTGTACTTGGTTAGTTAGGATCCTTGATCAGAGTACTTGTATCATCTGCAAACATGACTGTTTTTGCTCTGTTGTTTATTGTAACTGGTAGTTCATTAACGTAGATCAGGAAAATCAGTGGCCCAAGGATCGAGCCCTGAGGGACTCAGTATTTTACATTTCCCCAGTCTGAGTTTACTGTTATACCTGCATCCATTAAGATAACTGTTTGCTTCCTGTTGTGTAGATAAGATTCTAGCCATGTCAAAGGTTTGTCTTTGATGCCAAGCTTTTTTAGCAATGCGTTATGAGCTACACAGTAAAAAGCTTTAGTAAGGTCACAAAAGATCCTCATTAGGTACCTTCTGAGATTTAATTCACCTAGTGTTTCATTTGTTAGGCTAAATATATCTCTCTGTGGAAAACCCCTTACGAAAGCCAAACTTTGTAGATATCGGTAAGCCATTTTGTGTCAAAAGGCCATAAATCCTATCATAATTTACTCTCTCAAACACCGTTGAGAACACTGGCAGCAAAGAGATGGGCCTGTAATTGGATGGTAAATCCCAGCTGCACTTTTGTGGATGTGTCAGTCTGTGTGGAAATGTCCCAGTTTTCATTGGCTGGTTACATGAATAGCTTATATGTGACTGATTAAGTCTGCACATGATTTTAGAACCTTGTTTGATATACTATCATATCCACATGTTGCATGTCACAGAAATATAATCAGTCTCTGAAAGTAATGTTTTAATTGTCTCAACCACCTTATGATATATTTATGGAATTATTTTGTCTGATAAGTAAGAGCGACTTGGTATTTTATATCACAAAAAGAGCTATTAATCAGTTTTCTAAAACCAGCCATTTCTACTATATTTAGTGCCTCAGTGTGGAGTGCTATCATTTCGGCAGTTAAGAGATGGTATTTTTTAGCCTTGGGATCATTAATATCCCATGGTTTGTATGTTTCAGCACATTCTCCAAGACTCAGTTGCTTTATCAAGGTCAAAGGTTTACTTACATCTGTGTCTTGACCTGTAATGTCTTGCCCCTTAGGATGCGTAGGCTACAACTTAACGATGTTTGTCGCTGTGTATATTTTTCAAATGATTTATCATTCCTGATGTAGTCCCCTTCTTTAAAACACCACCATGATAAATCTTTATTTCACACTGTTTACACGCAACACTTTTTGGATTATTTTCGTTGTCATTGAAGTATGTCCATATAGGCAATTATTCTCAAGCCTTAATCAATTATTATTAGTTAGACTTTACACAATTCCACTTTCAAATAATCAAAATGTAGAGAGTATGTAAACTATGCTTATATATTGGCAATGTGTATCAAACTAAAGTTGTCAACAAAACAAGCAGTGCGGTAACAATTGAACGTGTGGGATAGGGCAGCATGGTAGGGATGTAAGTACCAAAACAAATGAGTGAGGGGAAAAAAACACACTGATTCAAGTTTTCTGTCCACGCACTGGCTGAATACTTCTTTCATAATATGTGGTACTCAGCATGTGGCCAAATATACTATTTGTTGCAAGTCTAATCAGCATGTATCATAAATGCAAATGTACAATAGCAGAAAAATTTCCATATGAAAGAACTCAATTGTGTTAATCTCAGCCATGTTGAGGACACTAAAAGACATAGGTTTCACATGTCATAAAGTGAACAATAAGAGGAAACTGCTTATGGAACAAAACCTAACGCTGCTTCCACTGGAACCTACTCACTATACTGCAAGAACTACTTCTGCCACTCCAGGGTTAGGCCTAGTGCCAGTTTCAGTCTCACGATCTCACCCTCACTCTTCCCACACTTCTCTGGCCCCATAGTTTATATACAGGGTTATTACAAATGATTGAAGCGATTTCACAGCTCTACAATAACTTTATTATTTGAGATATTTTCACAATGCTTTGCACACACATACAAAAACTCAAAAAGTTTTTTTAGGCATTCACAAATGTTCAATATGTGCCCCTTTAGTGATTCGGCAGACATCAAGCCGATAATCAAGTTCCTCCCACACTCGGCGCAGCATGTCCCCATCAATGAGTTCGAAAGCATCGTTGATGCGAGCTCGCAGTTCTGGCACGTTTCTTGGTAGAGGAGGTTTAAACACTGAATCTTTCACATAACCCCACAGAAAGAAATCGCATGGGGTTAAGTCGGGAGAGCATGGAGGCCATGACATGAATTGCTGATCATGATCTCCACCATGACCAATCTATCGGTTTTCCAATCTCCTGTTTAAGAAATGCCGAACATCATGATGGAAGTGCGGTGGAGCACCATCCTGTTGAAAGATGAAGTCGGCGCTGTCGGTCTCCAATTGTGGCATGAGCCAATTTTCCAGCATGTCCAGATACACGTGTCCTGTAACGTTTTTTTCGCAGAAGAAAAAGGGGCCGTAAACTTTAAACCGTGAGATTGCACAAAACGCGTTAACTTTTGGTGAATTGCAAATTTGCTGCAGGAATACGTGAGAATTCTGTACCGCTCTGATTCGCACATTGTGTCTGTTCACTTCACCATTAAGAAAAAATGTTGCTTCATCACTGAAAACAAGTTTCGCACTGAACGCATCCTCTTCCATGAGCTGTTGCAACCGCGCCGAAAATTCAAAGCGTTTGACGTTGTCATCGGGTGTCAGGGCTTGTAGCAATTATAAACGGTAAGGCTTCTGCTTTAGCCTTTTCCGTAAGATTTTCCAAACTGTCAGCTGTGGTATGTTTAGCTCCCTGCTTGCTTTATTCGTCGACTTCTGCGGGCTACGCGTGAAACTTGGCCGCACGCGTTTAACTGTTTCTTCGCTGACTGCAGGCCAACCCGTTGATTTCCCCATACAGATGCATCCAGAAGCTTTAAACTGCGCATACCATCGCCGAATAGAGTTAGCAGTTGGTGGATCTTTGTTGAACTTCGTCCTGAAGTGTCGTTGCACTGTTATGACTGACTGATGTGAGTGCATTTCAAGCACGACATACGCTTTCTCGGCTCCTGTCGCCATTTTGTCTCACTGCGCTCTCGAGCGCTCTGGCGGCAGAAACCTGAAGTGCGGCTTCAGCCGAACAAAACTTTATGAGTTTTTCTACGTATCTGTAGTGTGTCGTGACCATATGTCAATGAATGGAGCTACAGTGAATTTATGAAATCGCTTCAATCATTTGTAACAGCCCTGTATAATCATTGTGTTAATATATGTATTCCACCCAGTATTTATGCCTGGTGGTGGTCTATCTTTTTTCCATTCTGATCATGTCATCTGTGTAGATACTGAATAATGTTGGTGACAAACTACATCCTTGTGTTATTCCTTGATTTGTTTGTGTTTCAGGCATTATCTCATTACCCATGTCAGTTCTAATTCCGGTATTTGTATATAGGGTTTTTGCAATATACAGGGTGTAAATTTTAGCTTGACAAACCAGAATAACTCGAAAAATAAGCTTCACACAAAAAAATGTGTAGAATCCAAAGTTGATTATTTTCGAGGGGGATATCTGCTGGTGGTAAAATAGCCCGCCACCCCAGCACCCCATGGATGGGGCAGGAGGCAACTTTAAAATTTCAAATGGGAACCCCATTTTTTATTGCAGAATCAGATTCTACATTAAAAAAACTCTATATATTTTGACTTAAACATTTGTTTTGATTCACGGTAGTTGGTGCTGTAATTCAAGAAAATGTAGACGACGTAACACCCATGATATTCCAAAATAAAATAAAATAAAGGTGTGAACAATGTGATTTAAGCCAATAAATTTGTGAATATTGTTTCAACATTTTTCCACCCGAAACTAAACAACTCATATTAAGCAAGCACCCCAGTTGTGAGACTTCTCAACAAACAAGAGTGATTACTCTGAATCTAATAAAAAATTAGGTTTGTGAGTCGGTTAGTTTTTTAGTTAATGAGTTCACTTGTTAGTAAGTAGGATGTTTGGTTAGTTAGTTAGCTAGTCAGATGATTTGTTTGATAATTAAAAGTTGTGTGGCCCCATAACCACGAAACAAACAAAACTTATCTGAATCTGTGGGAAAAATTAATATTTGGCTCAACATTAGTATAATTAATTCCTCTCTCAAACCCCACCCTATGGGGAGAGAGGAAGAGTTTAAGTTTTAGCGAATCAAAATTTACAAAGTAAATAATTATTTTTTATTTATCTGTAACCATTTTCCTTGCAAAAATGAGAACATGGATTTTCTTGAATTACAGCGCCAACTACCAAGAATCAAAACAATTGTTTAAGACAGAATGTACATAGTTTTTTTTATGTAGAATCAGATTCTGCAATAAAATATGGGGCTTCCTATTTGAAATTTTAAAGTTGCCTCCCGCCCCCACCCCCAGGGGGATGGGGCGGTGGGCTAATTTTAGCACCAGCAGATGTCCCCCCTCAAAAATAATCAACTGTGGATGCAACACATTTTTTCGTGTGAAGCTTATTTTTCAAGTTATTCTGGTTTGTCAACTTAAAATTTACACCCTGTAGATTAGATATTTTAGGATATCTCTCTCTCTTTTTTTTTTCCATTGTTACCCATAGTATGTGTCTGTGAATTATGCCAAATGCCTTTTTATAATCCACAAATGCTATGTGAGTTTGCAGATTAAATGCTCTTTTCTTTTTAAACTATATGTTTCATCTATGGACGACCTTCTGTTTCGGAAACTTGCTTGTTCCTCCTTTAAAATTAGATCTGAGATATTTTGCAATCTTTCACATATTAGTCTGCTGTAGATTTTGTAAACAGTACTTACATTAATTGTGCTCCTGTAGTTACATGTGTTACTTTTTTCTCCTTTCTTATGTATTACAATGAACGCTGCTATTTTCCATCCCTCTGGTATCTCATATGTTACCCAGCACATGTTAAAGAGATGTAGTATTCTTAATTGTAAGAGAATTCCTATGCGTTCAGTCAGTTCGATATTTATTCCATTTAGTGCTGGTGATTTTCGGATTTTCATTTTTTTAAAAAACTGTCTTCAATCATGATATTTCAGTATAATTTATTCCTTGCAGTTGTTCTTTTCAATCTGCTTCTTAGATTTCTGGGTTGTATCATACACTGAGGGGCCAAAAGTAGTGGGATAGCGATACACACATATACAGAGGGCAGTAGTATCACACACACAAGGTATAAAAGGACAGTGCATTGGCAGAGTTGTCATTTTTACTTAGGTTATTTACGTGAAAAGATTTCTGACATTATTCTGGCTGCACCATGGGAATTAACAAACTTTATATGTAGAATGTTATTTGGAGCTAGATGAATGGGACATTCCACTTTGGAAATCGTAAGGGAATCCAATATTCAGAGATCCACAGTGTGAAGAGGATGCCGAGAATACCACATCTCAAATATTTCCTCTCACTGTGGACAATGCAGTGGCCAACTGTCTTCACTTAACTGCTGAGAGCAGTGACGTTTGCGTGGAGTTGTCAGTGCTAACAGACAGCCAATACTGCTTGAAATAACTGTAGAAATCAATGTGGGATGTACAACAAACGCCTCCATTAGAACAGTGTGGCAAAATTTGGCGTTAACGGGCTGTGGCAGCGGATCACTGTCATGAGTGCCTTTACCAACCGCACGACATACTCTGAGCGCCTCTCCTGGGCTTGTGATCGTATTGGTTGGATCCTAGATGACTGGGAAATTGTGGCCTCGTCAGATGAGTCTAGATTTCAGTTGGTAAGAAGTGAACCCAATTTGATGGAAGTAGAGGACTGGGTATTAATTGTTGAGGCTTAATTAAATGAAATATCTTTACTTCTTTAAACAGTTCCAGATAGTAAAAAGATTAATCTCTCTAGGATGGTGCGAAACTGCCGTATGGTGAGAAGATGGAAGGTGCGCTTTCGGTCCTGCTGACGGAATTCTGAATCTCGGTCAAATCTCAGGGAGGCATCCCACAGGACCAGGTGACGAGACTTGACCCTGGCCGTAACCGCAATGCTGCAGCAGGACTCCTGAATCTAACACCTCATTTACTACTTTTGTCCTGCATGTGACTTAGCACAGATTGAATATTTGGCACCAAATACAATGACAAAACCAACAAAACTTAACACTCCCTTAACGTAAACATAAAGGCTTAACAGATAAATATTATTCAACCTACCCTCCTTTAAATAGTATGAGTATGCCCCCTAATAAAAAGAGCAGGATCTGCCTGCACCCACTGAGTAGTTTAACAGTGGCATGTGACTGATGTGCTCTGTCTAAAAACAATGGAATGGACAGGAGAGTTGCTGCTGCTGCTGCTGCTGCTAACTTGTTTGTTATTATTATAAATAACTGTGGAGGAGGAGGCTGACGGTTGGGGTGAATGGGGAGATGGCCCTAGACACTGACAAAGTTGTGGTTGATGTTCGGGGCATGGTCCTGTTGATGAAAGCCTACCTCTGGATGACCATATCATCTCTGAAATGAAAAAGTGATGACATTGATAGATATCATTATTATTTGGAAAAAAAACAAATGACATACATATGTAAGCATAAATAATAATAACTAATTCATTGTACTTACTGTGTAATTCATCAGTATCTGTATCATTATCCCACATGGACTGCATATCACCATCCAGCTGTTGGAATTTTGGAATCATGTTAACCACAGCCTTAATTTCCACATCAGCATCCGTCTCAGTTTCATCATCATCATTTTCATCTTCTATGATTCCTGTAGGGAGCAGGGGGGGGGGGCGCAAGTGTAAAGTATTAGTAACTCAACTCTATGGATGTGAATTAACGCCTGCTTATTCAGTGATTGACAATCTGAGCCACCCACCAGTAACTTAGGGTGGAGAATGACACTGGACCAATGCAGTGCTCTAGATTGTTGGATACAGCTTCAGTCCACTCCTACCTCTCAGTATCACGCAAACTTCCTAGAAACAAGAACATTCAATAAGTATTCAAGTATTATTATTAACACTTCTTTTTTATGTGCATTAACTCTTCCACTGCTGTGGCATGTATATACATTCTGGTGTGCAATTCCTCAGGTGTTGAGGACGTGTATATGTGTGCTGCATGGCTGTCTGAATGCGTCTTGAGCCACCAATCTCTCACTGTTATGGATGGGTTACCTCCATATCTCAGTGATAAAAAAGTTTCGAGTATTTATCATTCAACATATGTGCTGCATTGTGTGGTATCATTTGTAAAAAACCTTGTTTCAGTATTGTGAATGGTTAATGAGATATGGCAATTGTTATGACCTGTGATTCACGATGTGCAAGAACATGAATGGACGGATATAAAACCCAATAATTCAAGAGCGAAGTGCATTATCCTTCTGCTCTCAGTTTTAAATAAAATTTCTATATCTTATATACATTTCATTCACTGCAATGTACGAGCTAAAATCAACTGTATGCAATGCTTCTTTAAGTCTGCAAAATCTTTATAAAATTTCACACAGTGTTTTACTTAATTTGTTGCAGCACAGTAACTATGCCATATAAAGAAATAAATTCTGTCCTTTATAAAGTGAAAATATCAAACTGCAAGATGTGCAAAAAACAAATTTTTTTCACCCAACCGGTTTTGAAAAATCAAGTGTTAAGTATTTAATTTCTGTTGGAATGCCATCTCTCAGCACAGGCACCAGCATTTGGTGTGCAGTACAGCCATAACAAAACCCACCTCAGCACAGAATGCAAAGACCACATCGGTAACAGCTAAAGGATTAAACACTTACCTACTCGGTCATGGACCATTGGAGTCACCCTCCATGAACTTTGGGTAGAGAATAGTGTCATCGTGTCATTGCAATCAACCTTGACATTGACCTCATTACACAACTCAAGTATTTTATCTAAGTTCCCTAGAAACAAAACAACTGCAATTAAGTATTGTATGCACACATTCATTCTAGAAATACTTCTAATGTGAATGAAGACATGTACATATTCAATTATCCTCATTGTCAACTCGTTCTTGCATAGCAGTGGCTAACTCATTGTGAACAGCAACTGCAGAGTCAACTTGGTTGCATGTCTCAAGTATTTTATAAACTTCTCCTAGACACAATGATAAATGAAATATAGATCATAAGTACTGGGTGCGTGTGTAAATTGTAGAAACACTTCTACGTTAATTAACACACACTGATATTTGCTTGTCCTCATTAGCTGGAACCTCATTTGATGTATGTTCCATGCTGTGTTCAAATACAGCCAGCTCACACACTTGAATGTGGCCCAGCTAATTGAAAAAAATCCTGCAAATGAAAATAAACATATGTACCAAGTTTAAAATGTGACACACACACACACACACACACACACACACACACACAAACACACACGAGAAAATGTGTCGTACATACCAATTTCACATTCTGCAGTTGGCTCATTTGGACTGGGTAATGCAATAACAATACCTTCATTTAATAATCCTGGGAAAAACAACAATAAAAGTCGTATAAACATTGTAAAAAAATAATACAAATGGGCGAATAAAGCTGTACATATGCTCATGATTGGTGCCAATAATCTCCATAAACTTCCCCATGGTATCACCATCAAAGAATGGAGATGATAAGCTTTCATCATATATAGTAGGACATTTAAAAGTCAGAACAACTGGTATTGTTGCTGGTGCAGCAGGCCAACTCAGGAGCTGGTGTGAATAGCTGTCATATACCCTATGGTGTCAGTGAAAGAGCATCGTCTGGTATCATATTTATTACTTGTACTTTACAGTACGGTTTGTCTTCTCAGACATGATGGAAGGCGTGCTGAGTCTCACACTCACATGTAACAAGGAATATGGACACAGCACTTCGTCGGCTGCAGCCATTGTGTGAGTCAGGATCCAGCGGCAGTGTAATACAGGTGGCCAGAACAGGAGGCAGGAAGTGCAAGCCTACCGCAGCTCACCAGCAGCTAGAGTAGCCCACCCCAGTGCTCTCGATGATGGATGTGTGCTTAAGTGACTGCCAACAGCATCTCATGGATGGCAAGTTTCCTGAAGGCAGAAGGGCAGGGCCCAAACCAGAAGCACTACATGTGGTCACTGAGGCAGTACTCGGGTGTCTCATCGAATAGGTTGTAGTTGGTAGTTTGTTGTCACTCAGCACAGCCCTCATCAGTGGAAGGTCCAGGCTCATCCATATTATCTTCAGACATGGCTGTGGCAAAGTCATCTCAGCATGAGGCAGCACATCATAATACCCTGCAGCTAGCGAGATTATCATTCAACTGGAATCAGCAATGCAGATGGGATGACCAGACACTGAGACTGAAGTTTCAGAAACAGTCATATTTAAGCTAGTCACATCATCATGGTTGGCAATGCAGTCATGTACCCTCATTATCCAGAGGTGTCAGTAGGCTTGTCCCCACTATGGTGTCAAAGTATGTCTCTTTCACTTGCCTTCACCCTTTCCATCAGTGCTAGGACACCATGGAGCGGCTCAGCTCGGAGCTCACATGGTATGGCTCCATAGTGTAAGGCTCGCAGAATGATGCATTAGGTGCTGTCATACTGCACTGTTTGCACTTTTTGATTAGTGCTCGGCTCAGTGTGAAAATGTATTTCAAGTGATGCCCTGCCTTCTGCGACACTGCACTCTTTGCATGCTCCAGGTACTAGTTGTGACACGTGATATGTGCTGGATCTGATTTTCTGCCATCTTCACCAAGTAATAACTTTAAAGATTTGTATTGGACTTGCTTTGCAACAACCCCCCCCCCCCCCCCTTATTCAAGAAATTTGTTCTGAATTGTGCTTTGGTGTACCCGTAACAACTGCAATTTACATATAGTACATTTACACTAGTTCATACCACGTAGCCCCAATTAATATCTCATGGGAGTGAGTTACATTACTTGTTCCCACTTACATCTAGGTTTTATTCTCTAATACAATCACGATCTGTCTCGTCCTACTTGCTATAATTTAATTATCAGTACTGGTACAAGTGGTTTCAGTGCCTATTTCTTAGTTATGGCTTAAAGCCATTTTATGGGGATCTAGTGAAAAGGTAAGTCTGGAGGAGAGACAGCTTTATGCCTCAAGTGTAGGTAGAGTATACAAGTTGCTATATGAAACACTGCTATGCTAGTAGTAAAAACACTTATAGTCATGAATGACTGATGCTGTGTTTACCAAAACTGTCAGATATGATCGAACATCTGTTCCATAGTAATATGCCCTTTTTCTGTTGCAATTAGGTCATCTATTGAGTGTAGGAGTTCTGGAATCATAGTGTCATTAGGAAAGGTTGGGTTTTGAGTAGGCAGTATATTTAATACTTTTCTGGCCAGTACAACATTGGTGTCAGTACCTTCATCATGATCATACTCGTAAAGCTTGCAGGTAACCATTAGTTAACGGTGGCTATAGCACAAGTCATGTCATTGTTCTGAAGGACCATCCTCTCCATGCCCCTAGGTTTCCTATATTTGTGACAGTTGATGATTATGGTTGCAGTGTAAAGAATGAGTAAATCCACTGGGTACCTACTTTGAAGAGCAATAGTGTCAAGAGTACAACTATTCTCTGAGATGTCCATGCAATTATGCCACCTGACGTATAGGAACTCTTGTCAACGTCCTCCTGTCTTCCAAAAAAAGAGAACCCATGCAATAACACAAACGAATTACTTTCATGAATGTCATGCTAACATGTAGTATAAGTGTAACAGCGTACAGAAAAGGGAAGAAAAAATAAATACACTATAGAACATACACTACAACCATACATAGTTGTGAACTATTATTTTCTCGACCTCAGTGCACATGGTGACTTGTGCTCAGCACAAGTGTTGGGTACAACGTTCCTCCATAACCCTCCTTGGTTTTCTGCTCTGCTGTTGCACTGGTACAGGAATCTGTGGTAAAGCATCCGCGACAGACTGTCGATCCTAAGGGCCCGGGTTCGATTCCCGGCTGGGTCGGAGATTTTCGCCGTTCAGGGACTGGGTGTTGTGTTGTCCTAATCATCATCATTTCATCCCCATCGACGCGCAAGTCGCTGAAGTGGCGTCAAATCGAAAGACTTGCACCAGGTGAGCAGTCTACCCAACGGGAAGCCCTCGTCACACGCCATTATTATTATTAACTTTGCCATTGAACAGTTTTACTATACTGATCTGTACAATGAAAGTTTTAGCTGGTAACTAGATCATAACATCGACTGGGGAGGTTATTTCTATGACTTGATATGGACATTTGTATTTCATCAGAAAAGTTTTGGTTTTCTCTTTTGTTGTATAAGAATTGGTAACTAACTCTGAAATATGGAAGTTGAATTACATGCTATCCATACATTTTTGTCTTTCCAGATATCTCATATTTACTCATCTGACTCTTTGCTGCACTTGACGTATTATTTTTGTAAACTTCTATGCTGACTCAATATCAGAACCTAAGTCAGGCTGTAACATGTCGAAGAGTGAGGGAATTTTCATTCCATCGGCAACCTCACACCATCAGAGACCATACAATCGCCACCACCTAGGTGGTGGTGATGTAATGCCCTCTGTGGCATTGTAGCAAGAAGGAAGGAACTCTGCCTTACTTTTCTGGTTTCTGTATTACTAACCTGGTGTCTTGCAGCTTCGGTTGTCCCTCGTTGCACAGTAGCACTCAGGCGCCAGGTTCAATGTAGGTTTGTGATCCTGCTGAAGTGAGGTGTGTTGGGATGCCAGTTTTTAAATGTTAACAACGTTTTGTAATTACTCGTTTTAATGAAGAATACTTTGAAACACACGTCACAGACTTTCCAATACGGTGGTTCTTGGTTACGCCGTTATACTCAGTCCTTTACAACACATTTATCACTTTCAATACTCATTATAGATACTGCCCATGACACGTGGCGTTCACTGATAATTAATACCTTCACTTTAACTTTATATCTTGTTTATCACTGCTATATTTATTTGCGACTGTTCTTATGGAGCCACCTCCGATTACTCGATCGTGCGTTTTTGAGTGGCGGCTCGCTACTAACTCCCTGGCTTCCCGATGCACAAGAGAGACCCCCACCTTTCTCCCTCAGCCAGTAGGGACACTCCACTCGTCTCCTATGCACATTGTGATGGAAGTTTGTCTTGGAACACTGTCTCCAATTGTAAGATCCTACTCCCAAATAGTCTGATCTCGCCCCTACTAAGGTTGCACAACATTGCCTCCTATGATGTTATCATTAATGCTCCTTGTTGACGCATAATTGTCACATGCACAGGTAGCCTGGGTGCTACTGAGCCTTCCCGCTCGCATGAATGTGCGTAACAATTAGCATAAACACGTGATGGGAATGCACATATGCATTACAACCAATACTAGTTTGGACTCTGAAATTGTGCAAACTGACCACAAATCAGAGAGATGTGCCCCAATCTGTATGTTCGCTGTTAACATAATGACTCATTAACTACAAGATTGTTCTATGAATGCATTCAGTTTGCCCATTTACTTGTGGATGGTAGGGACTTGTCTGTAACTTGCAAACACAAAGTGCGCAGCACGAATATATCAAATCAGGTAATAAGTTCATACCTTGTTCAGTCAGTAAAGTTTCTGTTATACCAAACTTAAGAATCCAATTATTCACTAACGCTAAAGCTACTTGAGCAGTGTGCTGGTCATGAATTCATGTCCAAGATGTAAACCACGAAAATCATCAATAATTGTCAATATATACTTTTTACCAGCTAGGGTTCTGTTAAACGGACACAAAATATCAGTCCTATTATTTGAAAATGTCTTGATGCTTCTGGCAACCTTCGAAGAGGAATTTTATTTATAGCTAAGATCAGCCCATTGCACACAAAGTTTGAGTTTCATACATACTAATCCACATCGTGTTTTCTCATCCACCACCAAAGCTTTCTGGCTACCCTCGTATCTGTCGCTCTTTGACAAGCGTGACCTGACAGCACATGGTCATGTGCTTGTTGCAATACTTCAGTCCTCGGGAGCAATGGAACCGCTACACACAGTCCGAATTTTTTTGACTTGCATGGTAGGCACTTGTGCATTATGAACTGTGGCTGTGACCCAAGTTCATGACAGTCTGCATCATCTACCTGCACCCTCTGCCAGCCAGTTACACTTTTCTGAAGTGCTTGTAGCACTGAAACCTTGCAGTTCAGAGTATCCATTTTTGTGTGTTTCTCCCCAGGTTTATGAATGACTTTGTAGTTGAACTCACTCAGGAGAGCCTACCTCGTCAATCTGCTAGAGTAATCCTTCAAACCCAATAACCATTTCAGTGAAATGTGGTCTATTACAACTTTGAATTTCTGCCTGTACAGATAACATCTAAAGTAAGTGATCTCATAGATCACTGGCAATTTTTCCTTCTTTGTGGTAGATTGTGTTCCACTCTGTTTTGTTGTTGCTCTCTATATTCTGACTGAGAATGCAACAAAGAGCACAGTTACTCGCATCACAGCCAAGGATGAATTCTTTGTCAAAATCAGGAAACATCAGTACCTGGTCCTTGGTTAAAGCTTTTTTCAACACCTGGAAGGCACACTCACATTCCTGTGACCATTCAAATTTAAAACCTTTTTTCAGCAAATGATTGAATAGTTGAGCAATTTATACAAATTTTTGGTAATAATTAGAGGGGCAAGTCTCACTGTCCATAGTCTCTGAATACTTCCTCCAACCGTTTAACAGGTTTCTTATATCTTCTGAGAAGATTATAATATAACTGAGATATTCCACACATTGTCTGTGATTTAGGTTATGCAAAACACCATCTAGCAATCTTTGGAATATGGCTGGTGCATGTTTCAGCCCAAATGGCTTCCTGTGATATTGAAAATGCTTCCATGGAATCATACATACATACATACATACATACATACATACATACATTAATGCTTGTTCCATAGCTCATGAATACCGCATTTCGTAATGATGTGGAATGTGACACTTTAACATAAGTTTTCTTTACACAAAATAATTAATTTTTTTCATAGTCACTACTTCATATCTACAAATTCATCTATTGAGTAGGAGTTGCCATTCAGAAATTCTTTTAATTTGCTTTTAAATGTTAGTTGGCTCTCTGTTACAATTTTAATGCTATTTGGCAAATGACCAAAGATTTTTGTGGCAGCGTAATTCACCCCTTTCTATGCCAAAGTCAGCTTTATAGCTTTTATAGCTTTTATATACTGGGAGACTCAGACGTTTATAACGGGTGGCAGGGACAAAGAATCCAGTGAAATTTTTTTAAGTGCATTATCTGAAAACTACCTTGAGCAGTTAAACAGAGAACCGACTCGTGTGGCAATAACATATTAGACCTTCAGGTGACAAACAGACCCGAAATATTTGAAACAGTTAACACAGAAGAGGGAATCAGCGATCATAAAGTGGTTACAGCATCAGTGATTTCAGCCATAAATAGAAAAATTAAAAAAAGGTAGGAAGATTATTCTGTTTAGCAAAAGTGACAAAAATCAGATTTCAGAGTACTTGATAGCTCAACACAAAAGTTTTATCTCAAGTACAGATAGTGTTGAGGATCAGTGGACAAAGTTCAAAACCATTGTACAATATGCATTACATGAGTATGTGCCAAGCAAGATCGTAAGAGACGGAAAAGAGCCACCTTGGTACAACAACCGAGTTAGAAAACTGCTACAGAAGCAAAGGGAACTTCACAGCAAACATAAACGTAGCCAAAGCCTTGCAGACAAACAAAAATTACACGAAGCAAAATGTAGTGTGAGGAGGGCTATGCGAGAGGTGTTCAACGAATTCAAAAGTAAAGTTCTATGTACTGACTTGGCAGAAAATCGTAAGAAATTTTGGTCTTATGTCAAACTGGTAGGTGGATCAAAACAAAATGTCCAGATACTCTGTGACCAAAATGGTACTGAAACAGAGGATGACAGACTAAAGGCCGAAATACTAAATGTCTTTTTCCAAAGCTGTTTCACAGAGGAAGACTGCACTGTAATTCCTTCTCTCGACTGTCGAACATATGACAAAATGGTAGATATCGAAATAGATGACAGAGGGATAGAAAAACAATTAAAGTCACTCAAAAGAGGAAAGGCCACTGGACCTGATGGGATACCAGTTCGATTTTACACAGAGTACGCGAAGGAACTTGCTCCCCTTCTTGCAGGGGTGTACCGTAGGTCTCTAGAAGAGCGTAGCATTCCAAAAGATTGGAAAAGGGCACAGGTCATCCCCATTTTCAAGAAGGGACGTCGAACAGATGTGCAGAACTATAGACCTATATCTCTAACGTTGATCAGTTGTAGAATTTTGGAACACACATTATGTTCGAGTATCATGACTTTTCTGGAGACTAGAAATCTACTCTGTAGGAATCAGCATGGGTTTCGAAAAAGACGATCGTGTGAAACCGAGCTCGCACTATTTGTCCACAAGACTCACAGGGCCATAGAAATGGGTTCCCAGGTACATTCCGTATTTCTTGTCCTCTGCAAGGCATTTCATACAGTTCCCCACAGTCATTTAATGAACAAATTAAGAGCATATGGACTATCAGACCAATTGTGTGATTGGACTGAAGAGTTCCTAGATAACATAACGCAGCATGTCATTCTCAATGGAGAGAAGTCTTTCAAAGTAAGAGTGATTTCAGGAGGACCGTAGGGGATTGTCATAGGACCGTTGCTATTCACAATATGTGTAAATGACCTTGTGGATAACATCGGAAGTTCACTGAAGCTTTTTGCGGATGATGGTGTAGTATATCGAGAGGTTGTAACGATGGAAAATTGTACTGAAATGCAGGAGGATCTGCAACGAATTGATACATGGTGCGAGGAATGGCAATTGAATCTCAATGCAGACAAGTGTAATGTGCTGCGAAATACATAGAAAGAAAGATCCTTTATCATTTAGCTACAATATAGCAGGTCAGCAACTGGAAGCAGTTAATTCCATAAATTATCTGGGAGTAGGCATTAGGAGTGATTTAAAATGGAAAGACTATATCAAATTAATAATTGGTAAAGCAGATGCCAGACTGATATTCATTGGAAGAATTCTAAGGAAATGCAGTCAGAAAACAAAGGAAGTAGGTTACAGTACACTTGTTTGCCCACTGCTTGAATACTGCTCACTGGTATGGGATCCGTACCAGATAGGGACGATAGAAGAGAGAGAGAAGATCCAATGGAGAGCAGCGCGCTTCATTACAGGATCATTTAGTAATCGAAAAAGCATTATGGAGATGATAGACAAACTCCAGTGGAAGACTCTGCAAGAGAGATGCTCAGTAGCTCGGTACGGGCTTCTGTTGAAGTTTCAAGAACATACCTTCACCGAGGAGTCAAGCAT
Organism: Schistocerca nitens; assembly: GCF_023898315.1. Taxonomy (NCBI): domain Eukaryota; kingdom Metazoa; phylum Arthropoda; class Insecta; order Orthoptera; family Acrididae; genus Schistocerca; species Schistocerca nitens. The sequence continues at coordinate 232,151,116 of NC_064616.1, read as the reverse complement.
TATATTGCTCCCTCCTATGTATATCTCGCGAAGGGACCATGAGGGTAAAATCAGAGAGGTTAGAGTCCACACGGATGCATACCGACAATCTTTCTTTCCACGAACAATACGAGATTGAAGAAGGAGGAAGAACCGATAGAGGTACTCCAGGTACCCTCCGTCACACACTGTCTGGTGTTGCGGAGTGTGGATGTAGATGTAGAATAGTGAAGATCATTCTTTCTTCTAGTGTTGTAGCTATATACTCTGCTGTTATTTTTGAACTGGGATGGTTATTAATAACAAATTTCATAAGTGAATATATGTATTGTGAAGGGACTATGAATATCCTGAGTTCCTTAAATAAATGTCTGCAAGGTGATCTTGGATGGGCTTCAGCTATAAATCTGATTACACGCCTTTGTGCAATGAATAATTTTCCTCTTAATGATGAATTACACATAAGAATGATACCATATGGAAGCAGTGAATGAAAATAGGCATAGTAGACTAATTTACTGATATGTTTATCAACAAAATTTGCAATAACCCTAATACCTTAAGTAGCTGAACCTAACCGTTTTAGCAGATCATCAGTGTGTTTCTTCCAATTCAATTTCTCATCTATACTCAAACCCAGAAATCTTGAATATTCTACCTTAGCAACAGGCTTCTGTTCATAGTCCATATTTATCAATGGTATTATGCCATTTAATGTACTGAATTGTGTTTTCTGAAAATTTTGTGAGAGTCCATTTGCAGAGGACTACTTAATAATTTTCTGAAAGGCGTTATTTGCAATTTTCTCAGCTGATTCTTGGTTGTTGGGTGTGATTATTATACTTGTATCATCAGCAAAAAGAACTAGCTTTGCGGGACCGATGACCATTGCAGTCTGGTCCCTTTAATCCCACAAACCAACCAACCAACTAGCTTTGCATCTTCACGAGTATAGAGTGGCAAGTCATTAATATATATTACAATCAATGAGGGACCCAAGACTGAATCCTGTGGGACAACATTCTCAATACCTCCCCAGTTAGAGGACTCTGCTGATTTTTGCAGACTATCTGTACTGTTAATTTCAACCTTCTGCATTCTTCCAGTTAAATATGAATTAAACCATTTGTGCACTGGCCCACTCATACCACAATACTTAAGCTTATCTACAAGAATTTCATGATTCACACAATCAAATGCCTTTGAGAGATCACACAATATCCCAGTGGGTGATGTTTGATCATTCAATGCATTTAATATTTGATCAGTGAAAGCATAGATAGAATTTCTGTTGAAAAGCCTGTCTGAAAACCAAATTAACACTTTGTTAGTACTTCATTTTTACAAATATGTGAAGCTATTCTTGAATGCACTACTTTATAAAGAATTTTGGATAAAGCTGTAAGAAGTGAGATTGGGTTGTAGTTGTTAGCATCAGAGCTATTCCCTTTTTTATGCAATCGTTTAACTATAGGGTATTTCAGTCTATCTGGAAAAATGCCCATTTCAGTGACTTACTGCATATGTGGCTGAGAATCCTACTTATCTGTTGGGAACAAGCTGTTAGTTCTCTGTTGGAAATGCCATCAGTTCCATGTGAGCTTTTACTTTTGAGTGAATGTATTATTTTCCTGATGTCAGTACGAGTGATTGGTTGAATTTCAGTTTTATCATATTGCATAGGAATTGCCTCTTCCATGTACTGCCTTGCATTTTCTAATGAATAGCTGGATCCTATTTTCTCTACAACACATAAAAATGATTATTAAAATGTTTTCTGCTTCTGACTTCTTGTTAAACTTTTCATTGTAGTTTTTATATTGTTTCACTGTTTCTGCATCATTACTCCTCCTAGCAATAAGATATATTTTCCTTTTCTGTGTTCAAGATATTTTTATCCCTTTAGTAAGCCATGGGTTTTTAGATGCTTTCTTACAATTATATTTCATTGTTTTCTTAGGGAAACTGTTTTCAAATATACCCACAAAGGTGTCATGAAATAGATTAAATTTTAAATTAGCATCAGGTTCCCTGCACACATCATCCCAGTCTAACTGTTGCAAGCTTCCCCTAAAATTTTTAATTGTTAAATAGTTAATTGAACACACTATTTTGAAGGACTGTTTTGTATTACTGTATGGAGCTATGTCATATACTGTAACTAGCTGTACATTATCAGACAGACCATTCTTAACAGGAAAAGTTTTTATTTGATTAAATTTATCTTGATCTATAAAAAAATTACCTACTGGTGTGCTGCTTTCCTGTAACACCCGAGTCCTCTCTCCATAGCCTCTCCACTTACATGTGCTGAAAGCTTATATCCACCTACATTTACCATTTCCATACTTGTGACTATATGATGTTCAGACAAGCACAGTACATCTATTCCACCATCTGTCTCTAAATCTTATAAACAAACAAGAAGCTCATCTACTTTATTTTTAATCCCATGATATTCTGGTACAATATACTAACATTATTTTTCATTGTGCTTTTATGAGAATCTTGTGACATACTAACATTAATACCAGGTCCACATAACCTGTAATGCTGAGAACGTAAGTGCTTTCTACACATGAGATATAGCCCATTGACCGATAGATGTTGCAATGTATTTACTAAAAGCTTCTGTTCCTTGCCATCGACGAAACTCCACAAGCAGAATTCTGTCTCTGCATCCACTCATGCAGTACAACACTTTATTGGGAACATTTCCTGACAGCTAACATGTTGCCATTTACGTTTAATGATCATCTTTGTTGATACCGATTTTCTCGTTTCCTACTCCTGCACTCCTGAGCTTTGTGACTCACCTGGCTGTTCACTTTTGTAACTCTCTGGATTGATGACTATGTTGTTGGATGTGGCCGCCACTCACACACTTGTCATATTTTATTAATGGGGCAAACACTTGGCAGCCCCCCCCTGTCGCTATAGGTATCTCTTCCAACTGTGAGGCAGTCTTAATAACTGTTACCAAATCGGATGGATTCTCTATCTTAACTTTATGTGACATTTCAGTGGGAATGCCATGAAAAATACATCGAGACCCTTATTGTCAGCTTATCAGCAAAAGCATTATATAGACTTTTTCATTCTGTGTTAGATCGAATGTTCGGACATTGATATATCAGACCCTGTCCAAGATTCAATGGACTCAATGTGCCTCTGTGTCAATACATTCTACTTTTCCCTGAAGAAGTGAGTACTGTTCTGCTTATGATACCACTGTTGTGAACCCTCAGTTAGCCTAGCTGTTTGAAAGTTTGCGCGTCCCACAAGGTTTCATGGTAAGTAACGTATGCCCTAGCCTTTCCAGTCACTCGCAAATTCGTCATACGAAGGCAGATTTCGCCAGACCAGCGCCACCAACTCGGCTGCAGTTGAGATGTCTTTGAGAAATGCTTTCTGTTGCCTTCGCAGAAAAAGGTGATATCAAATTTGCTACTGCAGGATCGATAGGAGAGGATACACTCCGTATAAAGACTAAGGTTGTCACTATACTTGCTTGTCTACTTGCAGTACCTATGCTTGGTTCTTGTAATGTTCTAATTCCCCTGTTTTCTATTCAGGTGCTGCTTGTACCCTAAAGATCTGCTCCGTCATAGCGACGACATAATCGCCCATACTAGCAGTAACTGTTTCTACTGGTATCTTACATATTCTGCTACTGTCCAAACAATAAAGAAATATGCAATACAAAAGGGGAAAAGACCAGGTTCACTCTACAGAGTACACTATACATAATGAGTTACCTTAGTTCTTACGGCACATCATAGCTCGCCTATATTCACTACAATCTCGTCCCTCATCACCTCAATGTCGACAAGTGCAACATATGGCTGGCACAGCCTTCATATATGCAACTTGTGCGCAGAAAGACTGCAAAATACATATCTGATAGGTGTTAAATATAACTCATGATAGTTACCCTTACAGGAAGACAAGTCAGGAAGTTCACACAGTTGTACAAGAGCCCCCTTCGAATTAAAACGACCGTTCCTATGATCCATGATGAGCAATGAATTGCACAATGAAAACGGCCAGCTGCAAGGTAAACAAAATATTTCTCATTCACCGCACTGTATTGTGTGAAACGTTGACTGTTAGATGAGCAAAGCTGGTGTGGTGATGGCGATGTCATAAGCTGGCGCTGGATGTAGTGGCATTGGCATGAGGCACATTTCTGTTGATCAGTTGTAGCAGCGCAGTGTGACGCCCACTTCTTGACATCGGTCGTAGTGGTCACCCCTCAGATCAGGATTTTCTGGGCATGGAAGTTGAGCAGGTGACCTTACTGATACAGGAGCTAGTGTGGATGGCTGTCATACTCCATAAGGCATCAGTGAAGCAGCATTGTCTGGAATCATATTTATTACTTTTAATTTACAGTATGGCTTGTCTTCTCCGGCAAGGCAGAAAGCACACCAATTTGCACAATCATGTGCTACAAGGAATGCAGACACAGTGCTTTGTCGGCTTAAGTCGTTGTGCTGGTCGGAATCCAGTGGCGGGGTCATGCAGATGGCTGTAACAGGAGTCTGTTGGCACTAGTCAACCGTGGCTTACCAGCAGCTAGTGCAGCCCATCCCCAGCACTGTCGAAGATGGATGTGCATTTAAGTGGGTGCCAACAGCATATCACAGATGGTAGATGTCATGAAGCTGGAAGGTCAGGACTCCAATCAGCAACACTGTGTACAGCCAGGAATGTGGCACTCAGGTGCCATGCCCAATAGGTTGTAGATGGTAATCTGGAGTCACTTGGTACAGCCTTTCACCAGGGGAAGGCGAAAGTGAGACTGTCATTCTGCCAGAATTAGAAATGCAGATGGGATGACCAGACACTGAGACTGAAGTTTCAGAAATGGTGATACTTAAGATGGACATAACGTCACCATGGCCAGCGATGCAGTCATTTACCCTCATTATCCAGAGGAGTCAGCAGGCTTTTCCTCACTGTGGTGTATAAGTTTTGTCAGTTTCCCCTGCTTTCACACTTTCCGTCAGTGCTAGGACACCAATGAGCGGCTGAGATCAGAGCTCGCATGGTATGGCTCCATAGTGCAAGGCTTGCAGAATGACGCATTAGGTGCTGTCATACAGCACCAAGTGCACTTCTTGATTATGGCTAGACTTTCTGTGGAAATGTGTCACAAATGGCGCCCTGCCTTCTGTAGCATTGCACTCTTTGTGTGCCCCAGATACCGGTTGTGACACACGGTATGTGCCGCATCTGTTTTGCTGCCGTCTGCCACAAGCAATAACTTTAAAAATTTATATTGAATCTGCTGTACAACAGTTCTCCCTTCTTCAAGAATTTCATCCCGAGTTGTGCTATGATGTACCGTTAGTAACTGCAGTTTACATAAATTATATTGATACTAGTTTATACCAAACAACCCCCTGGCTAATAATTCACGAGAGTGAGTTAAATTACTTGTTCCCATTTAAATCCAAGTTTTATTCTGTAATATGGTCAAGGTCTTTCTTATTCTACTTCCTACAATTTAATTACGGGCACTGGTACAAGTGGTTTCAGTAATAGTTCACAGTTGATGGGCTATCACTACACTTTCCCGAAACAGATTGGGGTTGTCTGCAGCTGGCTGTGTTCCGCCAGAGCTGGCCATTGGAGCAATGCCCGCCATGCCATCATCACCAGACACTAATGTGCCCGCACCTGATTGAGCTTGACCAGTTGCACTATAGTGGGTGTGACCGAGTGAGGTGGCGCAGTGGTAACACACTGGACTCGCATTCAGGAGGACGACGGTTCAATCCCACGCCCGGCCATCCTGATTTAGGTTTTCCGTGATTTCCCTAAATCGCTCCAGGCAAATGCTGGGATGGTTCCTTTCAAAGGGCACGGCGACTTCCTTCCCCATCCTTCCCTAATCCGATGGGACCAATGACCTCGCTGTTTGGTCTCTTTCCCTAAAACAACCCAACCAACAACTATAGTGGGTGTGTCTGCCCACAGATAAGAACGTCATTACCCAGTCAGTTCTAGCCAATTTTCCACCTACAGGTATATTCAAACGTATTTTTACACACATTCACTCTTATACGATTGTTATAAAACACCAAACTATTCTACCATTTCAGCAATCATCAACATGAGTGCGGAAAAAAGAAAGAATTGTGGTTTAAGACGGAGTATAATTCGATTCATAGCATGTATGACTGGAGTTTTGATTATCATTCAGCGTGTGTGTGATCTTGGGAGGACGAAACACATCTTTTTTTCATTATTATTAGAAATCCCTTATTTGTCAAGTAATATCACATTTTCTGAAGCAGACATAAAACGAGTTTCTCCACCATATTTTTTCTTCAGGTGTCAGATAGGAGGACAGCATACGATTTCAGATTCCAGATTGCTGCTGTCTTGTAGATTCCACAGATTCATGAAATCTTCTCGTTATCTTTAACATCTTGTCTTTGTAGTCAGATATTCGAAGTAATATTGTTCTATCTGCATAAGGTGTGCCTAAATTGTCACAAGATACTGAATGATAAAAATGCATCAACTACAAAGCAGTTGGTCATGTTTTAGCAGATTTCACATCCTTGAAAGGCTCTGGTGAAGCGACATTTGTAGATAATGTTGTCGTCAATGAAGCCAAGAACATTATTCACACGTTGAAGTGTTATCATGAAAGGCATTCGATAGGACGCAGCACTTGTCCATTTAAGCAAAATACTGTACAGTCCCTGCGAGTGGTGAGGAGTTACTGATTCTGTCATGTGCCCCACTCAAGCATAAGCTGCTGTGCCAGATAAGAACCTTTTTGAAGATAAGAATTCTATTATGGTATCTACTGCCCCTGATTTAATTATTTTGTTCTGTTTTTAGTAGTCTGTTACAACGATTGGTGCAAAGTATCTAAATTTCCACGAGGTGAGCAGACATCCTTTCTCTTGTTCTAAAACGTCCTCATAGTAAGGATGATGAAACCTGGCATACATATCGCATGGTAGACTATGTATTCTGTGTTCAGTTCAATAGTAGGTTATCGTATGCATAGAATTCGGAGTTGAGATAGACTTTAGGATTAGTTAAATTACAATTGTCAAATACGGTGGAATCATTTCCTAGGTTTCCTCTTCTCTTGATTTGGAAAGCCAGTACAATGAACTGCGATGTTTCTATTTGAATGGACGTTTTAATGGACCAGATTTACTTGGATGTGCTCGGCAGTTTGAGATACTCGAAGAGCTCCTATGAACGGAGAATTAGGGGCAGATGAGTGCCCGCATTCAGAACATTCAAAGTCTTAGGTGTTATCAGTAGTACTTCTTATTACAGTAAGTTACTGCTTGGAATACATAATTACACGTTTCACGTCTTTGAAATGACCCATCAGAAACCTAAGAGGTATGCATGCAATAAAACATATGTACTCAGCTACTGTTCTGCCTGCTGGTTTGTCTATGAACCATCCTGCATTTTCTAAACCTCTCATGTCCGAAGCCAATGTGGAAACGTATGTTTTAAGGGTTGATGTCCCCGAAATGCGTGTTCGGTTCAACCCCATTCAATTCATAACTTACCTCCTGAAACAGGAATGGTAAAGCGTTACGTTTAAGATTTGATGCTACTGTACCACTGGCATCCTTTTTCCTAAATCATCTGTCTTCTTTTGCAAGTAATGGTTAGTGTGTCCTGGTTCTGGGTGACAATTATGATTTCATCATTTTTATTAAAAGCATTCGAAGCATATAGTTTGTGTGAAAAGAATTCCTGATGTATAATCTGCTCATCAGATTCTACAGCGGCTGTTATGCCCAATGATTTAACAAACTGGTAGTTCTTCTGTGTTACCACATTATGTCCTTGCTCAAAGTGGTACGCTAATGAATGTGAGCACCTGTCTTGTACTTTACACCCCTGCTCCTGCTTTAGGTGAAGGTGTATTACGATTTCCCCAGCGCAAAAGTCGACTAGACTCCTGTCTTGGCCCATAATATGCAGCTTGAGATGGCCTAATGTCTAGACAGTCACTGGAACATACATTGGGTTGGTGGGCTTCTTCACAATCTTACATCATGGACCGAACACAGGGAAGAATCTGTAAATTGTATGAATCAATTTGTAGTTGAGATAGGCGTTCGTTGCGATATTACACTCGATGAGAATTGTACTGACGTAATATATTCACATGCTGAACTGCCTTGTAAAAGTTATTAGGTCTCTTCCAGAAATCTTGACATTCTGAGAAACCTAGTAGCAACCCTTTTGAACCTTTTAGTCGAAAGTATATTGTCGCCTTATTTCTGATTTATACATACTGACGTTTGCAAGTAGCAATATCCGTTTTACTTTCTGTTTTAACATCGATTGCGCCAGATGTTATTTCTACACCATTTTTTTTACCGTCAACTTCTGAATGTAGTCTATTACTTGCCTTGGTGATGATAGGAATGCTGTTATACATCTCCAGTCCAATCACTGTGATACTCCAGTACCCTTTGCTTAAAACGATTGGTGGAAAGTAGCTCACGTATAGAGATGACAATCGGTCTTTTAGGGTCAGAGTGTATGACATCACATCTGAATCTCAACTGGTGCAGTGATGCGCACGCTGCATGTTTTATATGCACTTGTTGGGAGGAACATTACGTAAAAATGGCAGCAGAGATATGAATTGAAGTCTTGGTAGTGTTGAAAATCGTAGAACACATGATCCTTGACGAAGTAACAACGAGATTCTCCAAGTGGCTGCAAGTCACCAAATGAGTCAAAATAGTCCACATAGTCTTAGGTAACGTATTCCACATAAATACCCCTCAAAATCTTGGAATGTTGATTTTTTTTTCCAAATTTAAGTAGATTAGTATTGATGAGTGGCCTACTGGGCAGTATAGATACAAATTTTGTTTTTAATGAATAGTCCAAACCCTTTCCTGTGAGGTTTTAGATAAATTCTTACTTAATAGCTAGTGATCCCATAATCTGGTTATGTCTTTTCACTCATCCAAATGTTCCTGGGCGTTTTTCGCATTTTTCACTGTCGTGCCACTCCAGCCAGAGAGACAACCGCTGGAAGACATGCCAGTGCAGGAACTAGAAATGGAATAAATTCCCACCACATGTTTTAGCTACTGGTAAAACCCTAGGCGTTTTAATCGAACCTCTTTTTCTTTCTCTTTTCTGCTTCAGGCTGCTTTTAGCTGCTGACAGCGCTATTGGATGAATTTTTTTTTTTGAAACTTTCAATGTGTTTTTTCTTTGTCATCTTTAGTGTGCGATTAGTTGTGTTCATAAATTGTCGGACATTTACTCCCAAAACCCCTTTAAGTTTGGTGCAGATTGTTTTATCGACTGAAAATGCTGTGATGTGCTGTCCTAGGCCAATGTCTCTTCTTCCACATATTTCTCTAGTTTTATCAGCTAAAATTCGACCTACAATGCGACATTCAACCAAACCTATATTTGCAGCATATGGAATACCATGTTGCTTGCATGCCTTGTCCAATAGATTAATTCTCTTATCAGAGTATGCTATTCATTTTCCAAGCTTTGTTCCCAGTCCACAGTAGTTATATGAAGGAATATTTAACTCCATTGGTAGCTTATCAGGAATACCACTAATGACTCTGATGCAGTTCTTACCACTCGTGTTATGCTACAGCACAGTCTGAAGTTTGCGTACCATGTTATATACAAAATTGCGCAAACTCCCAACTGCTGTGTGGTGATGGGAAACCAAGCCATTTAACTGAAGCCGTGTTCCCTCGATGTCTTACGACACACTCTATGAGAAACATATCTGGTTCAAAGCTTCTCTGTAATTCGTCTGTGTAAAAACTCCCAGTAATTTCTTCACCCTCACTATCTTTTTAGATGTAAGTTCTAGCGGCTGTTCTCCGCATTTTGGAAACTGTAAGTATCTCTGTTGACCAGATCACTAGGTAAGATCCCTCAAACACCATCTTATAATTTGAAACACGTACTAAATCGCCTACATTATGGTGTTTAGTATTGTTATACTGTTCGGTAATCTGTGGGAGAATATCCAACCATTAGTATGAACCATGAAGATTAAAACATACCCACATATAGCTTTTTATCATTCTGTTCAAACAGTCCACAATACCCACTTTCATGTGGGTGTATGTCGTATAGTTGTTTATCTCATATCACTCCATCACAGCCTTGAAATACCTATTGTAAAATTCACTGCTGTGATCAGTTTGAAGGTTGTCATGGAATCTATTCATCCCTGTCTGCAGCTGTTGTTCAAAAACGCATCCAACTTCCTTGCCCGTTTTGTTTCACTGATAGTGCCCAAGCAAATTAGGAATAAATCTCAGACCTCATTAAAATATTTTTGAAACCATTATTGCTGTGTCAGTATTGTTTCATATCTATGAGATCTGCTTGCCATAACTCATCCAAGCCTCAGAGCATAACAGCTTTATGTGGGAATGTTTTGCATGCTGCTCAGTGGAGTTCTTTGAATACTGTATCCATAATTATTATTGTTCGTGGATGCCCCTTCTTCTAAGCTCAGAAATGATTGATATGATTTCGTTAGTGTGACTGCTATTCCCAGCGGTGGCTGATGCTTTGTCAGTCAAAATCATTCTATTATTTTGTAAGTGTCATCACAGTATATATATATATTACAGAGCTCGATTGTTCACTCCATCTACATCTACATACATACTCCGCAATCCACCATACGGTGCGTGGCGGAGGGTACCACGTACCACAACTAGCATCTTCTCTCCCTGTTCCACTCCCAAACAGAACGAGGGAAAAATGACTGCCTATATGCCTCTGTACGAGCCCTAATCTCTCTTATCTTATCTTTGTGGTCTTTCCGCGAAATGTAAGTTGGCGGCAGTAAAATTGTACTGCAGTCAGTCTCAAATGCTGGTTCTCTAAATTTCCTCAGTAGCGATTGACGAAAAGGACGCCTCCTTTCCTCCAGAGACTCTCACCCGAGTTCCTGAAGCATTTCCGTAACACTCGCGTGATGATCAAACCTACCAGTAACAAATCTAGCAGCCCGCCTCTGAATTGCTTCTATGTCCTCCCTTAATCCGACCTGATAGGGATCCCAAACGCTCGAGCAGTACTCAAGAATAAGTCGTATTAGTGTTTTATAAGCGGTCTCCTTTACAGATGAACCACATCTTCCCAAAATTCTATCAATGAACCGAAGACGACTATCCGCCTTCCCCACAACTGCCATTACATGCTTGTCCCACTTCATATCGCTCTGCAATGTTACGCCCAAATATTTAATCGACGCGACTATGTCAAGCGCTACACTACTAATGGAGTATTCAAACATTACGGGATTCTTTTTCCTATTCATCTGCATTAATTTACATTTATCTATATTTAGAATTAGCTGCCATTCTTTACGCCAATCACAAATCCTGTCCAAGTCATCTTGTATCCTCCTACAGTCACTCAACGTCGACACCTTCCCGTACACCACAGCATCATCAGCAAACAGCCGCACATTGCTATCCACCCTATCCAAAAGATCATTTATGTAGATAGAAAACAACAGCGGACCTACCACACTTCCCTGGGGCACTCCAGATGATATCCTCACCTCCGATGAACACTCACCATCGAGGAAAATGTACTGGGTTCTATTACTTAAGAAGTCTTCGAGCCACTCACATATTTGGGAACCAATCCCATATGCTCGTACCTTAGGAGTCTGCAGTGGGGCGCCGAGTCAAACGCTTTCCGGAAGTCAATGAATATGGCATTCGTCTGATACCCTTCATCCATGGTTCGCAAGATATCATCCTTTATACTGAATGTGAGGAGTTCCTTGAAAAATTGACCTGATTCTTATGGTAAATTGTTGACTGCCCGTACTTAAACTTACGGCTTGAGTTTTGTTGGGTTCATAAAAATTCAATTTATCTGCTATTATTTTTATGTTGTAATTTCATGTACTGATGGGTTCCATGACCTTGGAGACTTGCTGCGCAATTTGGTCCTATGGAACTAGACGTGTAAGTAAGTAAGTAAGTAAATGAATGGTCTTCCTTCGCTGATTCCATATACACTGCACAAAAAAGTATCCTTTCCCAAAATCCCGTAATTGTCTCCCAAAGTGATTCATAAGTTTGTAATCTGACTAAAAGGCGCCTACAATGCACCTTGCTAATGATGCAATAGTGTAGCACGCTGCAAAGTCATCATTGGGCTCGGCAATGCTTCAAACAGCAAGGAGTCGACAAATGACCTAAAAGTCCACAGCTCAGAAATTCGCGTGAGGTGTAAAGTGGATTAATGATGTCATGTTGGCACCAGATTTCGTCACAATTCTGCCCAGCGCCAGTGTGGGCATGTTAGACGACGCGAAGCACGTCACATCCCAGGGTGCGATTTGTGCTTTTACCAGTGGGGGGGGGGGGGGGGGATGTCTTAGGGGGTTATTAGAATTATATATGTTACTAGCTTGGACTGTGGCGTTACGCATGGTTAAACAGCTATTTATAAATAGATGTTAATGCCGAAACTCACTATTCACGCGTATGCACTACCAGAAAAGCCATCCCTTGTTATATCTTTAAAAGTACATTATAGGTAAAGCTTATTTACAAAATCGTCTACATGCAGGTATACAAGGGGAATTCAAGAAGTAGAGGCACATTTGTGAAAAGCTGTACTTATTCTGATGATAGAAAACTGAAACATATTAATAGTAAGACTTATTAAAAACTTTCAGTGTTCGGCTCCACAAATTTAAATTATATGTAAAGTTTTACTACAGTGAGTGGGAAATAAACATCCCAGGTTGGGATGCATAAACTAAAACCAGAGGAGGGGATGGTCTGATGCAGAGGGGGGGGGGGAAAATCCCCCCATCCCCCCCCCCCTACAAATCGCACACTGTCACATCCCCTCTTACCTGCATTTCACCCCTTCTTTTGGCACCTATGTAGTGGAGGGCAGAACTGTGACACACAGTATGGAAATCACGTGGTTTTCTTATGGGGTGCCTGAAGATACACTCCTGGAAATGGAAAAAAGAACACATTGACACCGGTGTGTCAGACCCACCATACTTGCTCCGGACACTGCGAGAGGGCTGTACAAGCAATGATCACACGCACGGCACAGCGGACACACCAGGAACCGCGGTGTTGGCCGTCGAATGGCGCTAGCTGCGCAGCATTTGTGCACCGCCGCCGTCAGTGTCAGCCAGTTTGCCGTGGCATACGGAGCTCCATCGCAGTCTTTAACACTGGTAGCATGCCGCGACAGCGTGGACGTGAACCGTATGTGCAGTTGACGGACTTTGAGCGAGGGCGTATAGTGGGCATGCGGGAGGCCGGGTGGACGTACCGCCGAATTGCTCAACACGTGGGGCGTGAGGTCTCCACAGTACATCGATGTTGTCGCCAGTGGTCGGCGGAAGGTGCACGTGCCCGTCGACCTGGGACCGGACCGCAGCGACGCACGGATGCACGCCAAGACCGTAGGATCCTACGCAGTGCCGTAGGGGACCGCACCGCCACTTCCCAGCAAATTAGGGACACTGTTGCTCCTGGGGTATCGGCGAGGACCATTCGCAACCGTCTCCATGAAGCTGGGCTACGGTCCCGCACACCGTTAGGCCGTCTTCCGCTCACGCCCCAACATCGTGCAGCCCGCCTCCAGTGGTGTCGCGACAGGCGTGAATGGAGGGACGAATGGAGACGTGTCGTCTTCAGCGATGAGAGTCGCTTCTGCCTTGGTGCCAATGATGGTCGTATGCGTGTTTGGCGCCGTGCAGGTGAGCGCCACAATCAGGACTGCATACGACCGAGGCACACAGGGCCAACACCCGGCATCATGGTGTGGGGAGCGATCTCCTACACTGGCCGTACACCACTGGTGATCGTCGAGGGGACACTGAATAGTGCACGGTACATCCAAACCGTCATCGAACCCATCGTTCTACCATTCCTAGACCGGCAAGGGAACTTGCTGTTCCAACAGGACAATGCACGTCCGCATGTATCCCGTGCCACCCAACGTGCTCTAGAAGGTGTAAGTCAACTACCCTGGCCAGCAAGATCTCCGGATCTGTCCCCCATTGAGCATGTTTGGGACTGGATGAAGCGTCGTCTCACGCGGTCTGCACGTCCAGCACGAACACTGGTCCAACTGAGGCGCCAGGTGGAAATGGCATGGCAAGCCGTTCCACAGGACTACATCCAGCATCTCTACGATCGTCTCCATGGGAGAATAGCAGCCTGCATTGCTGCGAAAGGTGGATATACACTGTACTAGTGCCGACATTGTGCATGCTCTGTTGCCTGTGTCTATGTGCCTGTGGTTCTGTCAGTGTGATCATGTGATGTATCTGACCCCAGGAATGTGTCAATAAAGTTTCCCCTTCCTGGGACAATGAATTCACGGTGTTCTTATTTCAATTTCCAGGAGTGTACACTGCCACACATAATCGACATGAAAAGCTCATAGGGGGTGGCATAAAGCACCTCAGTGAAACCACCCCTTCCTTTGGGGCATTAATTCCCACAGATTTCGCACTCGAAAACGACAGTTTGCAGTGCAGTGGGCATCGTGACGACTTTGTTGACAACATTTGATGCTGCTGACATCCCCAGTACGATTCAACCCTATTCTAAGGATGTTGTGAGGATGCAACCTCATTGAACATGATATGACCACTATGAAGTGTAGCGCGACTGCTATTTTTGCTCTGGTATACAGGATAGAATCACTAGCATACATTCAAAACCATTCATCATAATATGAATGTGATCCTAAGCAGCAAATGGTGTTTACACTTTTTCACCCTTCTGTTTCACACCCTCACATGGCGTGATCAGGAAGGTGTACAACACTGACATGCGCGTGAATAAAACGGCATAGGCTGCCTCTAATACCACCCAGTTCGTCAACACCCTTGATGAGACCCACACATATTTGTTGAGCATGTTCAATATTTACTGTAATGCTCAAAAGTATCCAAACGATCAGAACTGAATTTTGTTTGGTTTGTATGTGATGTACTGGAAGTTTCAGGGAAAGTATACCATCACTGATGACAGTGCACCTTCACTGGCCCATTTAGTGAAAATTGATCACTGATTCCAGTTCCGTCAAACAATACATATTGACTACGGAGAGTGCACTATCACTAGTGAATGTATACCTTCACTGGCAAAGGTAAGGAACGTGAACCATGGCTGTAACAACAAAACAGTCGTACTTCGAAAGTTGCATTTATCACCTGTAGTTTGAAAACATAGTCATATTATGTGAAATTCATTTATTGCATCAAGGACGTGCACCATGGATGGCACTTTGAGTTGCACAACACATTTTTGTCTTTGTAAAAGCATCTCAGAGCCTGAGATTTTTGCTGGCAGTTGCATTTGAAGAATCCCTGGCTCCCTGGCCATTTCCCATCGACTGAGACGTCACAGCTGTCCTTAGGGCAACAGTTTTCTCTGCTGGAACTTCCTCCTCTGAGATTATTCTTAGAGGGCAAGTACTGAACAGGGACTTGAAACAAAATGTTGTAGTTGTAGTCGCAGTGGCATATCGTATCGTCCCTTCCATAATTATTTTAAAACAAACAATTTATTACTGTGCGTATAGTTGCCTCATCACGCCATCTCTCATCCCTATTCGGTAAAAGCCATCGGCTGTTGTCCCAAGATCGACCTAGCATCTCCTCTTCCTGTATCGAAGTCGGGAACTGGAACTCTCACAGTGCAGCCGTTTTCCACTGTTGTAAAAGCAGCGATCTCAACACCGACGCATTCTTTGCACTTGTTCTTCTAAGTAATTGAACGCTTCAAGTCTGTGTTTTTAATAGCACGAATTGACTCGTCTAAATCAGTCAGGCAGTAGTCATTATTGTCAGCAATTCTTCCTTTCTCTCTGTTCTCAACCTCTGTTCCTGTCAGAATGTTAGCCTCTTGCAATGGAGATTTACTGTGATCATTATCTTACAACGTTTCAGTCCCTGTTTCACTGCTAACACTCACTTGATTAATTATATTTTCAAGGACATCTTAGAGTGAACGTTCATCAATCCTTCAGGAGCTAATCTTGTTGAAGACAAACCATGTTTAGGAGGGCAGCCAGACATCTCTTCGTGTGGAGATCTTTTAATTCAAAAATGTACAGCGCTATTCTTCATTAGCTGCACAAATCTTTATGCACAGCTCCACTCCGCAGTGTTGTGCTCCTGCATCCATTTAGTTAGCATATACTTTGTCTTGATTTGCTCGCTCTACGCTGCCTGACTCTTATTGTGTCTAAATATACCAAGGACAATCTTAAAATTGGGTAGTTCAGTTGTGCTGCTCATTATTTTGTTTACCAAATCTCTACAATTGCCAGAGTGCAATACTTAGGGAGTGCCTAACAACATAAAAATGTCAATAATGTTATCAAATTGCTCTTCAGCTGTTTTGGACTTCAGTGGTCTGAGAACAACGAATTAGCATCTGGAACTTAGCTCTTTTACCAACATTAGCTTCACTACTATTCGTTTTCTCTGACATTATTACTTTTGTAAACGAGGCTCACGCCAACTAAGGTAAATTTGGACATCAATGTTACATTACAGAGCTTTGACTTCAAGCATTTCATCATTCGGTTGCATCCACTGCGGCCAGTTATTACATGAGCATCATGCACAATATCATACAGTTCTTCATCATTAACATAATACTTAATCTTAGCGTCTTCAGTCACAGGTTGTATTAATCTGGTTACTCCATTCACTTCCAGCACTTCACATCTCTTCAAAAACTTGTAGTGGTTGCCGTCCCTCTTTCGTTCAGATTTTAGTGCTTTAGTGATAAGTGACTCGTACTTTTCTCTGTCCATGAAGGCAGAATTACAACTGAGATTTCCCTGTTCCACTCTGAGATGTTCGTAGAACACAGATTCAACCATAGCTGCACTGATGTGAACCATAACTGTACTACTGTCAACCACAGCTGCACTACTGTAAACCGTAACTGCACTACTGTCAACCATAACTGCACTGCTGTATAACATAACAATAACGAGCTGACGACAATTACATTCATGCTGTTGTGTGGTAGCATTGTTGGACGCATCGTTAATAACCCGGTATCAGTGATGGTACACCTTCACTAGTGGATGTGTGTGTTTTTTTTTCAGTTTATGGTAAGCTCTCACTGATCAATTTAGTGATGGTGTACATCCACTAGGGAATGTTTATCCTGCCTAACATGAGATAACTGGCTTGCAGATCCTCTGCTCTCTTTTCAGTACAGTTGCTTGACTATAAGAAATTGTTACTACAAGAGACCACAAGAAGTAACTGCTCTGAATGGCTATCAATCCAGATAATGGAAATAGCAGAAGACACGTTACTAGAGACAACACACTCATTATGCTCACAAATTCAAATATATTACAGTAAATGGCATTTCGAAAAGCAAGTTCTACTTGAAATTACATTTCGAAAATTTTTGTAATGTGCTGGGACCCAGGACCCCAATCCAGGAACTATCGTTACTGTTAACTAACAATGAAAAATCTTAAATACGGTTTCAGTCACAAGCAACAAAATGTGTGCTGGTTTAGAGTTGAAATGACGTTGCATAAAGTTTTGTGTTGGACGGGGATTGGAATTCAGCACTTTTTCGGATTGTTAATCAAGCACAATCAAATGTTACAAATCGTAATTTTCCACCAATAACGAGATAAGTGAACTGAAATTACGAGACGAAAAAGTTTTACCTTACCAGTATTTGAACCCAGCACTTGACTTCTGGCTATGAATAGATGTTAAAAATCGGTTTTCTCCGACTTTATGAGTAGTGAGATGTGCAAATGTCTGAACTGGAAATAACATGACGTAAAATTCAGTGTCGACTGGAAGTCAAACCCTGCACATATCATCATTGTTTACTAGACACGAAGAGACGTCGGCTGTCGAATTCTTTGTCACAAGTAACTAAGAGTGGCATGTATGAACATAAACTGGCATGACAGAAAGTTCTGTGTCTAACTGGGAGTCGAAACTGGTACAATTCGTCATTGCTGAAAACACACGAAGACGTGTTAAAAATCACAACAGTTTGTCGCCTTTAGCATGGTGTGCGCATGCTACAATTTAAAATGACACGGTGCAAACATAAGTGCAGGGCCAATCTTTGAGCTGAGACATGCACTTTTCGTGGAGACCTTAAGGAATTCAGAATCTTGGTGAGACAATGAAATGATGGAACTGAATCTTCTCAAAGAAGCTGAACACTGGAAAAGGAGAGGTCTGAATTCAGATCCCAGTCCAGCACCAATACTTTCATCTCAAGTTCAGATACAATAAGAAATAAAAAGTTCCCTTTGACCTTACGTGATGATTGGCTCTGCTTCTTCTTCTTCTGCTTTTATGACCTCATTGGACCACTTCAGTCAGTCATTTGCTGGCGATCTTCTTCCGTACGTTTTATTTCCAAATTGCCCAGAATTTTTTCATTGGTTCTGACCCTTTTTGTCATTCCTCATCTGTAAATACCCTTTTTATTGTTTGTCGTTTGTTTATTTTTGGTTTAAATCTTATTTTAATGTTTTTTTCAGTCTTTAAATTTTCTATTTTGTTTTGAAAATCGTCCATTGTTAATTCTAGCTCTGTCATATCCTCTCTTATTTCCTTTATCCATCCGATTTGATGCTTCATGTTCCAAACTTTCTCCATGATTTTTCTTGGTAATCTGGTTTCTGGTGTCTTCGTAATGTGACAAAAAAATGAGACCCTTTTTTTCGTTTGGTATCTGTTATGGACTCCAGTTCACTGTGCACCACTTTATTTGATACTATCCGCCAGGGTCCATCTTTTTGATATTTGCTATTTATGTATTGTAACACTACCAGCTGCTATTATATTAGTACTATGCCGATAATGTTAAACCTGTGAAAGGATTTTTGTGACTGTGACTGTATGTAATGGAAAGGTAATTGGACTATTTTTCGAATCTGGCAAGATTGTTATTTAGAGGAAAACAATAGCAAAACAAACAGGACTCTAACCAAGTTCTATTAGTAATCAAGCAAACTGTAATTACATAAAAAGAAATGGTCGCCAGCCTAATTAGGCAAAGTTGTACTCACTAGTAGCATGCTTCATACAGGAAGTTAATTGTGTGTTTGACTTTACTTGATACTAAACTTCTGTTTTGCTATAGGTAATTACTACTAATGAAATAATTATGAAGTAATTGTACTTTTTTTTCATTTTCAAGAAATATTCACTACCTTATATTATTTAGCTCCAGTGGAATATGTGACACCTGGATTTAGTTTGAATAATTGTATCCGGCTGCTTATTTATGATTGTTGTTGTTGTAATAAGACATTTAAATTTGACTCAACGACTACAGTTCAAGTCTTTTATCTTGGCGGCTCGCGCACACCCGCCCAGACGCGGGAGATTGCTGCGTTGCCAGTTGTACGCGCCAAGAGAAGCAGCGCCATAGTATAGTATAGTTCACGAACTTATTTTAGGGGGGAACGCGCAGTTTATGAAGTAAAGTCACCACGGCCGCATTAACTCTTTCGCTGCTACAGAGACGTGCTCCCCGCATTCCGCGCTGTGCGCGATAATGTCATCGCTGCACTGCTCGCGTGTGCAGACACATGGTGTTCCGACTGCTTTGACACACTTATCATTCGATTTCACAAAAACTATTTGGCCTAAAAATCTGATTTTTACACATCTTCTTGACTGATACCTTCCCCCCATAAATGACTTAGTTTTGTTTCGATGTTCAACGCAGTTATTGTGCAGCATTAAATGTAGTAAACCATTACACGAAATTTTGGAGAGTTTGCAGAGGAAAAAGTCCATAGCGTATACTTTCCGTATGGTCGATTTTAGTTGCCACAATGTTGAGAGGGAAATGTGGACAAGATACTTAAATTTCATATAAAATTTACTGTATAACAATATCTCATTTAATTTAAGTACCAGATAAGTGTCATATGTAATATTGCGAAATATTCCGTCTTTCGCGACTGTAATAAGACTTTTATTTATACCAGAGCCATTTCGCTTTTTTCTAAAACGTTCTGGCTAAAACAAAGTTGGCGAAGTGCACAAAACTGAATTGTGGACGTAATAAAACATAGGAATTAAAATACATTGTCAATGAGGCGCAGTGCGCAAAAAATTTGTGTTTGTCATAATGGACAGCAAATACTTGCCGAAACATAGATCAGTCAACGAAAACATTGAATATGATGTTGCCAAAGCAGCGAAGCAAAGAATTGTGTCAGACAATCAAGTAGCTCGGCAACGTACGAGCCGTAATTCTGCTCTAAGTAATACTTTTAATAGTGTCGCAAAAGAATATATCTCAATATGAATAGTAAAACAGCGACTGTGGAAGAGAAGATGTACAAATAAAACAGATAACATGAATATTGTATGTGTGCCTTTTCATTGTTTTTAATTGCTGTGAAAATAACTATTGGAGGACAAAATTAGAAAAACCGAAAACTTATTATGATGATAAAGAAGAGACAAAGCACAAGAAATTTCAAAAAATTACATTCAAACGTATAAAATTCATGACGTAATACACTTCAATATTGTTTTTAAATAAAGAAAATATTAAGCACCGAACAAGGTTTGAACTCTGAGCCTTTCCATTATCAGCCAAACACCTTAACCATTTTTTTTCCTGTTTTGTTCATTGTTGATCGTTGTGTTTGATCGTTGCGGACATCACATGACATCCGTTTAAGTTCGTTGTTGATCCTTTCACTCAGTTTTTTTTTTTATTACAGAGGCGAACCAGCCCTCTGACCAAACACGCTGAGCTACCGTGCTGGCTTATGTGTGCCCCGACCGGGACGACACTCGTCCATGCTCTGCACTGCAATCGAGCTCTGGCAACGTCGTTCTCTGTTCATTGGCTGACTGTGTTTTGTGATGCCAGATGTGCAGAATGAACCTAAACTCGGTCGCTGTCGTAAATGACGCGCACTGTAGCATGGGGACCCAGAAACTAAATTATCACACATTCTGTTTGTGGATGAAAGCTTTAGTCACGATACGAAGTGGGAAACATTGTTAACTACATTACACTTGAAATTGTAATCACTATTATTTCAGTTAAAAGAATCTTTTACTGAATGATTTAACTGTCTATTCATGAAAACTACATGGAGTATTTAAAAACTAATGCTCACTAAATAATTATTTATTTTACGACTCCACAAAGTCTGTTAATTTTGTTAAGGAAAATAATAGCTTTCAGTTCAGTAAAATGGGATACTCGGATTCATCATATCACTTGGGATACCACCTTGTCTAGGTAAATGACTAAGGATTAAATATGGTGGCTCAACCCAAGGTTTGCAGGACACAAAATTATTGTTGAAAACGAAACCATATAACTGGTCCATGCAGTTATACACTACTCAGCTGCTAAAGTGAGATGAGGGTGGTGGCTGCGTCGATCTTCTATGCCATGAATGATAAGCCACATTACTTCCACATCCGAGGCTATATTGTATAATCTTGCAGTTCTTCTCGTCTCTTTCAGTGCAGAAGATGAGCACCCATTGCCCGCTAGCCACTGACTGGCTTGTGCCACACTGGAGTCTTGCTGTTCGATCGCCAGATCCACCTTTTCTGTTCCCACCTAGCCAGTTCCATTGCAGAGGAACTTTCTTCCAAGTTTTACATGACTACAGACATACTTTCCCTATGCATGAACCAGTATAATATAACATTTTCATTCTTTTATGGCACATTACTTTCGCCATTATATTCATAAATTAATTACAGTTATATAAATTATCATAAATAATCAATAAAACATTTACATTGATATTACATCAAAGAACATAGTCATACAGAAGTCCTGTTCAGTAAAAACAGGAAAATAGTTTAGATAAGATCACTAAATGTAATATCGATAATTGTGTTGCAGTATATCCTAGCTACTCTTCTTTATACTTTTAGGATTTGGTTGATTCTATTTTTCTGGGTGACTTTGAAAAGAGTTTCACTTCCGTATGTCGCCTCTGGTTGAACCACTGTCTTGTAATGTTTTAATTTGGTTTTGGTCGATAGCATTTTTATTGTATGTAGATCATGTTAATTTTTGAGCTTTTGTCAATTTGTTAGTTCTTTATTGCCATGCAGATTTCTCGTCCAAATTTATTAATTTCTCCTAGTTATTTAAATTGTTTCACTGTTTTCACATTCCTTTTGTTTACTGTTATATTGTTGATTACTAATGGATCTGCTACCATTATCTCAGTCTTTTTGAGTGATATCTGGAGTCCTATTTATTGTGTTTTTTTGTAGGCTTGTTATTCGTTTTCTGGCTTCTTCAATGTTATTAGCTACTAGCGCTAAGTCATTTGCGAATCCCCAGCAATTTAAGTTTATATGATCTTTCTTAGTTCCAGTTCTTATGTTTTTAAGATTTTCCTTGTGCCATTCCCTCATCACATACGCCAGAGCACAGTTGAAAAGTAATGACGATAAACCATCTCCCTGTCTTAACCCTGTTTCAATAGTAAATGGCTCAGATATTTATCCTCTGAACTATATTGTAGATTTGGCGTTTGTTGGAGTTAAGTTTATCATGTTTATTAATTTGGGATGGAGACCGTAATTCCTTAGTATCTTCATCATCGAAGATCCAAAGCTTTTTTGAAGTCCACGAAGGTTATGACTTGTTGCTTTTGTCTCCTTTTGTTACAATCCATAACCAATTTCAAAGTGATTATCTGTTCTGGGTAGCTTTTCTTGGGTCTAAATCCTCTTTGACGTTCTCCTAGTTGCATTTCAAGTTGATCTTAACAAAGATTGTGTGGAATTCTTGACATGACTTTATATGTGATATCTGAAAAGGAAATATCTCTATAGTTGTTTGGATTTTCTTTGTGTCCTTTTGTATACTGGATGAATTATAGCTATAGTACAATGTTTTGGCAGTTCTTCTTTGTTCCAGATTTTCACTATGCGTTTAGACTTCATGGGTTGCAGGTGGGTTTATATTTTCTGCTGGTGCTTTAATAGGGGTATCTGTGCTCATTTGAAGTAGCTGTGGAGGACTTCGCAATTTAGTAATTTCTTAAATGTTTTTGCCAAAATTTCTGTATTTTTCTACTGCTGTAGGCCATCTTATACATTTTTACCCTTTAACAATAATGTTGGAGTTGACTGAGTTTGTTTTCTCACTGTTTCTGACATTATAAATATATCATTTTGGTGTTAGCGTTTAACCATTCGTATTATACATATTTTTGGTTCTCTTTTTTGTTCTGTGACTTCCAAGTGTGATTCTTCTGTTGTATGACTCTGATTCCTTAACCAGACCTGATGCCCATCTACCACTGTTTCATCACACTCATGGTTCCACAATTAGTGGTTTCTTTGGATTTATTGGGGCTACATGTTCAGCTACTTGTTTCAACTGGGGAACTACATCCTCCAGATGATCTATTATTTTTATATTTCTTGTTCGTTTTCGTATTGGCTCATTAATAAAAAAAATTCTCATGTAAGAAAGCAAACCGATGTCAGAGTTTCTACTTGGCGTAAATTCCGCCTCTGCCATGGCTCAACCTACACCATCTCTCCTGAAGTATGTAGCGAAAGGACAGCATGTTTAATTTAGATTTGGGACGACGGTGCAAACCTTCATTGAACAGCTTGCGTTACCAGAGCTGAAGTGGGTCTGTTTGTATTTGCTAAAAGTGGCTGCTTGATCTGTGAAACGAACCCAGACCTTAAGCATACGCAGCACGAATCATTTCAACAGACCACCAATCTACACAGAGTATCAGTTCATGATTGTGTCCTAAAGAAGGATGCTTCACACTGAAAGAGAACTGTGATTGCCTGGAGGTTGATTACAACCTAATCGAAACATTTATTTCCTTACTCGTCCACATCGTTATTCATTTGCTGCCTTTGTTACCTAGTGTGTGCTTTTGACTTGATGTTGTAATCACATAACAGCCAACTGCACGAACTGGCAACACGCTAGGGTCCGGAAATGCCTGCTGGAAGTATTGCTTTGTACTTGTGATTCTGTGATGCTTTATGTGTTTATGGTCTACACATAAAATGTAGTGGGTATACACAAAGGGGACACTTTCATCTTTAAGTTTTTAAATCACATTTCGTTCCCTATAATAACGTAGGTAATGGCATAATAACCTTTTCTCATGCAGCATATTATGGGAAGAGTACTAATGTATCTAATCCACCGGGGCAAAATTAACGTAAAAAAATTGATAGTGCGAGGAAATCTTTCGCAATGACCAAATAACAGGAATCAAAAAACAGTGAAGAAAATGATACAAGTAAATGAAGACAGTGCAAGTTCGATAATTTTTGGTAATGCTGATGATTAACTTATTTCATGTGTTTATCTGGTGTGTTCAATAAACTAACAAAAAAAAAAAACGCTATAAAGTATACACTGCGCTAACACAAGTGAATTGCAGGTTATCATGGTAACCTTACAACAGAAGTCTTCTATAATAATAAAACTAACTCCCCATATCACAAACGTTCCCAAATCGTGCAAAATTAGCAAGATGTTAGGCACTTTTGGCATATAAACCATCTGTAGCTATGTGCAGTCCGTGATCATGCTGTAGTAGCGTTACAGGACTACCACAGAAATATGATAATGTTACGGTGTAGACGGACACATAAGGAGATCCAGTTAAAAAGTTATTCATTGCTCCAATTAAGTCACTGCAATTATTTCTTCGTAAAGTAGACATTATCTCTGTAGAAACAAAAAACGCAGCAATAACAAGTGTGGATATCTGTAAGATTTTCACCTTTGCATGTACATGACACTGAATCAAGGTTTGTGAGGGAGAAGTTTACTAAAAATTTGTTTACTGATTGTTAATTTCCCTGAGTGTAATTTTATCACAGAAGAAGTAAAAATCTAGCCGCAGCTTCCACAGACTTCCCCTTGAAGGGCGAACACTTTACAGCTTTGCAAGCGGACAACTGCTGCATGGATCTCTCTCTTTGCTCCAGTGGTCTCCAAGACCGATAGTTTGCAATGTAAAAGACGAGAATGGTCGTAGTATCAGCTTGGAACAGCTTCACGGACGCAAAAACATAAATTTTCTAACATTGTGTGTAATTGCTCAAGTGAGAACCATTCAGAATATTTTCTGAAAACAAGATAACATCAAATAAATATAACAGGCTAATTCTCTGCCACTCCAGGAAGAAAGTCAAAGGTCGCAGTGTAGCCAAATATATTTTGGGGTGTTGTTATGTCTCTAGCTAGTTTCCACAGCTCAGCTGTATCTAGTGCATGTCTTACTCGTTTTTAAAAGACATCGAGCAGGCAGCTGCCTAGTTAACCAAATGATTAGGTCAATGAATTTTATTTGCGTTTCTATAACTAGGGGTCAAAGCTAAATCTCATATACGAATAGTCTTGAAATTCACCGTCTGCTGCCTAAACGTCATAAATTAAGATTTGGGGGAATTATGAGGGGCTTTCAATAAGTAATAGAGCACTTTCTTTTTTTGGCCAGTTTTGCTCAAAAAATTCGGAATCTATTGTGGGACATCATGGAATATTCCTGCTTCGCCTCTATAGCTTCATGAAGTTCCTGTACATGGCGGCGCTATACATAGCCTTCAAAATTTCGTCTCTTAAGGAGATGCATAACAAGTAGAGAGCTGTCAGTGAATATCTTTTGACAGGAAACCAAAGCATAGGCGCTTTCAGAATATCTACAGAGACCTGGCAGAGAACAAAACCACGGTGAGGCGTCTCTTATCATCACAACAAGGTAGTACAAACCTGTGCAATCTACCGCATGCCAGCCTGCCGCACACAGCTGTTGCTTTTGCAGTGTTGGAACATATGGAAACTCTCATTCGAGTTGATCAACAGATCACAATCAAACACCTCTTTTTGCACAACTGGGCGTCTCCATTGGTAATGGGGTGCTCTACATCTACATTTATACTCCGCAAGCCACCCAACGGTGTGTGGCGGAGTTAACCAGATGATTAGGTCAATGAATTTTATTTACGTTTATATAACTAGGGGTCAAAGCTAAATCTCACTCACAACTCAAAGTTGTATGCCTGCTGGGCTCCTCTCTGCCCAACAGAAGACCATAAAGAGGAATGAAGGAGCATCTGTGCGGATTTTCTTGCATGTTACGAGACTGGCCATGACAATTTTTTGTCGAAAACCATTACAGGTGATGAAACATTGGTTCATCACTTCTAATCGTAAACAAAACGACAATCCATGGAATTCGTGAAATCTTCTCGGGTGATCAGCCGAGTAAAGGCGTCGTCTTCTCGCAACGTTTCGAAGGGTTTCGAAACGTTGCGAGAAGACGACGCCTTTACTCGGCTGATCACCCGAGAAGATTTCACGAATGGAATACGCCGAGAAAGTCTCAAATCACATTTAATCCATGGAATGGCGCCACACCACCTATCCTTTGAAGAAAAGGTTCAAAGTTGCATGTTCAGCTGGTAAGGTCATGGTAAGGGTCTTCTGGCATTCTGAAGAAGTTATTCTGTTTGATGTCCTCCATCATGGTGCAACGTTCAACTCTGAAGTGTATTGCACTTCCCTCAGGAAATTGAAGAAATGACTTCAGCTTGTTCGTCGCCATATAAATGCAAACGAGTTCCTCCTCCTCCTTGATAGCGCAGTACCTCACAAATCTGTGCACCCGAGAGGAGTTCACAAAACTTATTGGACTGTTCCCCCTCATCCATCTATATGGCCCAATAAAAGATGCACTCCATGGGAAGCAAAACTTGGATAAAGGAGAAGTTATTGAGGCAGCAAGACATGGGCTTCGACGTGGACCAGTAGAGTAGTACCATGTGGGTATACAGGCCCTCCCAGTAAGGTGGCGTAAAGCTGTCACATTTAATGGAGAATGTGTTGGGAAATAGGATTTTGTAGCCAAAGAGTTGGAAATAAGACAGTGTATTGGAATCCAGAATAACACCAACGTGTTTTCAGAAAAAACTGTGCTGCATTACTTATCGAACACCACTCTTATTTGCATGGTACAACTCTTCAGTAGCTGTTGTAATTATTTTTTCTGTCTTATGTGTATGGCAATTGAAAATCTCATTTTCAGGACATAGTTTGTACTGGCATAATCTGTCGCCAGCACACCGATCAGCAAAGATGAAGCGCGAAGATCGATCAGTAAGCCCGGGATCAAGCATGCCTATCATGAGAGAGGCCAGGGACGCACCCACAAGCAACACGCCGCCAACGCCCTCTCGACAGCATGTGTTTAGGCCGCCGTCGCTGACCAGAGGGCCTAATTCAATCATCAATCTGTCAGTTTACTTGCAGAGCAGTTTAGTTCATCACAGGTTACAACAGTGCATATAACCGGATTAGTGACTATAGCAGGACTACTTTACCTAAACCAGAATTGTACTTCACATCAGTGTGCAAGAGGACTATTACTGATGAGCTTGTACCACACTACATGGACTCTTCTTCAGGTTAAGTAAAGTTTCCAGTTCATATAAATAAAGAACTGTATTAATCCATGTGTGCATTTGTGTTGTAGAGAAAGAATACTGACTACCCATAACCACATCCTCTCCCTTGCTTCCTTGTGGTACAAGACTTTACACAGTTCAACTGCAGCTTTTTGTTCCATCATTATAACTCTTGCTTAGTCTTTGACAGGGGAAAAGTTGTTAAAATATGAATTAATTGCATCAGTACCTCATCGCCTTAAACACTACACAGCACCCCATCATAGTTGGTAAATAAATAAATCATTTATCTGAATGTAAATTCATGTTGGAACTAGATACGTTTAGTTAAGAATTGCTGCTGCAAGGCTTAATACTGGCAGGAGATATAGTGATAGGTAAACAATGTGCTTGGTAACACATGAATTATTGAACTGAATTGACAGACCACTGAATCATGTAAGTGAAAACAAGGTATTTGGAGTGGACGACATATTCTCAAAATTATTGAGATCCTCTGGAGAAAATACCATGACGAAACTATTCCATCAAGTATGAAAGACACATAAAATAGGAAAAATACCTGCAGACTTGAAGAAGAATGTTGTTGTTGTTGTTGTTGTGGTCTTCAGTCCTGAGACTGGTTTGATGCAGCTCTCCAAGCTATTCTATCCTGTGCAAACTCCTTCATCTCCCAGTACCTACTGCAACCTACATCCTTCTGAATCTGCTTAGTTTATTCATCTCTTGGTCTCCCTCTACGATTTTTAGCCTCCACGCTGCCCTCCAATGCTAAATTTGTGATCCCTTGAAGCCTCAGGACATGTCCTACCAACCGATCCCTTCTTCTAGTCAAGTTGTGCCACAAACTTCTCTTCTCCCCATTCCTACTCAATACCCCCTCATAAGTTACGTGATCTATCCACCTAATCTTCAACATTCTTCTGTAGCACTACATTTCGAAAGCTTCTATTCTCTTCTTGTCCAAAGTATTAATCGTTCATGTTTCACTTCCATACATGGCTACACTCCATACAAATACTTTCAGAAATGACTTCCTGACACTTAAATCTATACTCGATGTTAACAAATTTCTCTTCTTCAGAAACGCTTTCCTTGCCATTGCCAGTCTACATTTTATATCCTCTCTACTTCGACCATCATCAGTTATTTTGCTCCCCAAATAGCAAAACTCCTTTACTAATTTAAGTGTGTCATTTCCTAATCTAATTCCCTCAGCATCACCCGACTTAATTCGACTACATTTTATTATCCTCGTTTTGCTTTTGTTGATGTTCATCTTATATCCTCCTTTCAAGACACTGTCCATTCCGTTCAACTGCTCTTCCAAGTCCTTTGCTGTCTCTGACAGAATTACAATGTCATCGGCGAACCTCAAAGTTTTTATTTCTTTTCCCTGGATTTTCATTCCTACTCAAAATTTTTCTTTTGTTTCCTTCACTGCTTGCTCAATATACAGGTTGAATAACATCGGGGAGAGGCTACAACCGTGTCTCACTCCCTTCCCAACCACTGCTTCCCTTTCAAGCCCCTCGACTCTTATAACTGCCATCTGGTTTTTGTACAAATTGCAAACAGCCTTTCGCTCCCTGTATTTTACCCCTGCCACCTTCAGAATTTGAAAGAGAGTATTCTAGTCAACATTGTCAAAAGCTTTCTCTAAGCCTACAAATGCTAGAAACGTAGGTTTGCCTCTCCTTAATCTTTATTCTGAGATAAGTCGTAAGGTCAGTATTGCCTCACGTGTTCCAACATTTCTATGGAATCCAAACTGATCTTCCCCGAGGTCAGCTTCTTCCAGTTTTTCCATTCGTTTGTAAATAATTCGCGTTAGTATTTAGCAGCTGTGACTTATTAAACTGATAGTTCGGTAATTTTCACATCTGTCAACACCTGCTTTCTTTGGGATTGGAATTATTATATTCTTCTTGAAGTCTGAGGGTATTTCGCCTGTCTCGCACATCTTGCTCACCAGATGGTAGAGTTTTGTCAGGACTGGCTCTCCCAAGGCCGTCAGTAGTTCCAATGGAATGTTGTCTACTCCCGGGGCCTTGTTTCGACTCAGGTCTTTCAGTGCTCTGTCAAACTCTTCACACAGTCTCCCATTTCATCTTCATCTACATCCTCTTCCATTTCCATAATATAGTCCTCAAGTACATCGCCCTTGTATAGACCCTCTATATACTCCTTCCACCTTTCTGCTTTCCCTTCTTTGCTTAGAACTGGGTTTCCATCTGAGCTCTTGATATTCATACAAGTGGCTCTCTTTTCTCCAAAGGTCTCTTTAATTTTCCTGTAGGCTGTATCTATCTTACCCCTAGTGAGATAAGCCTCTACATCCTTACATTTGTCCTCTAGCCATTCCTGCTTAGCCATTACACTTCCTGTCAATCTCATTTTTGAGACGTTTGTATTCCTTTTTGCCTGCTTCATTTACTGCATTTTTATATTTTCTCCTTTCATCAATTAAATTCAATATTTCTTCTGTTACCCAAGGATTTCTACTAGCCCTCGACTTTTTACCTACTTGATCCTCTGCTGCCTTCAGTACTTCATCCCTCAGAGCTACCCATTCGTCTTCTACTGTATTTCTTTCCCCCATTCCTATCAATTGTTCCATGCTGTCCCTGAAACTCTGTACAACCTCTGATTTAGTCAGTTTATCCAGGTCGCATCTCCTTAAATTCCCACCTTTTTGCAATTTCTTCAGTTTTAATCTACAGAAAAAAACCTAATGGAAGCTGGGCTCAAGGAAGATCAGTCCGATTGCCAGAAAGTTGTAGGAACACGAAAGGCAATACAGACCCTATCTTCGAAAGTACGTTGAAGAATGGCAATCTTACATTCCTGGCATTCACCAATTTTGAGAAAAATTTGATAATGTTGACTGGATGACACACTAGTAGTGGGGTAACAAGGACGCCACCCCACATTGCATTATTGCCAAATTTATTCAGCATGGCGGATCCAAGATGGTGGCAATAGATGTGGCAATGTCACAATGACGTCATGGCAGGAAGTTGAAATTTTGGTGGGAAAATAGGTCAATTTGACTACCTTCACTAACCTAAGTCATCCAACCACAACCTCTTCCCTGGAATTGGCGAGAAATGGATTCAGCCTGTGCTGGGCTGCCAGAGAGGATGGACTTAAGTTTTTATTTTGCATGCATTTTCGCTTAAACAATTTGAGTTGTCATAGGCAACAGCTCCATCCAGTGTATTCACCATGAGGTCCGGAGTCCAACTGACCTAGTACACAGTACCACCATCAGAGGGCGCTGGTGTCCCTCCCGTGATGTAATGCAAGATGGCGGTCACGTTACTCTCAGAACTTTCTGCAGATACCTTGTTCCCATCTTGTTCAAACCAGTCCATAGAGGCTCCTATGCCCCAGCAGAAAGGATGTTTTGTGAATGAATGGAGCATAATGACTGGCTCTTACTGAATTTACCTGCCAAATTACTGATGCTGCCAGTGTGGGAACACTGTCCGCCATTTTCCCCTGCAGACGAGACTTTCAGCAGCAAAACTATTTTGTATGGACTGCCATATCACACTGACAGTTAAACCCTGCAAAAGTATCTACAGATCATGAACTATGGTAAGACACTTCCTCAGCTACACTGTCCTCCCACTGACAAAGAAAGCTTGAATATTTCAGTGTGAAACGAATCTCCAACCCAGCTATATCACCACATACCGTATCGATGTAGTAAACACACAATTCGTATCCTGCGCCACACAAAATCGCCACTTCTTCATCCTGCATATAACTATCGACCATCAGACACTCCTACATATACCATGAAGACAGATAGCATAAGCAAATGCACTGTGAAATGATCATATGGCATTGTTGTCTGGGATGTCTCGTCTGGGTTTGGGTGCCTTGTTGCAAATCTTATTTCATGTGAGGCTACATTGGGCGACTTGCGTGTCGATGATGATGAGAGGATGATGAGGACAACACAAGACCCAGTCCACGGATGGAGAAAATCTCAACTCGGCTGGGAATTGAACCCGGGCCCGCTGCATTGTTGGCAAGCATGTTACCACTCAGCTAAGCAGGCGGACTCATGCACCGTATATATACTCTTTGCAACACTAGATATTTCCCGTGAGCCTCGGTAGGTCATCCACTGCAGCTGACAGTCACAAGTCATCAGCCCCACACACACGCTGGCCCGATGCATGACCTGAGCGCCCTCAGTGGACTGAGGTCACTCTCCAAAGTGTTATACAAAGACTGGGTTGCTTTCCCTCGGCAAAAAGGTGTTACTGTTTCTGGTCCTGACCTTCTTGCTAGCTTACTTGCTTGCTTGCTGGGATTATAAGAACATATGTATTTTCATGTAGTTTGCCAGAATATCATACCATTTCGCGATGCTTCTTGATATCAAGCACTTAGCAGTATGCCACCGATCGCTTGCATACTATAATTCCAAAGATATAGACTGGAAATTATTTGTCTAGAAACCCGAAACTTAATCGAGGTGGAGCGTGCTGTAAACCACCGAGTAAATAGAAACTTATCTCGTCTGTGAAGATCTTTATGTGAAAACTCGAAAAAAAAAAAACCCTCTCGGATACCGATGTCGGTATTCCAAATCATCCTCGTAATTTACAAAGTCAACTAAGGTGTTTCTCATGTCTAGAGAACCAGCAAACTTCACCTGCTAGATACAAACAACACACACCACAAGTGATGTTCTCTCAACAAAATAAAGACAGGAAATGTGCAGAAGCAGTCAACAGGACAATTTACGTGGGAGGAAATAATGGTGCAGCGCAAACACACGTCCATATTGAATCTTCTCAAATTTGCATGGAGAACACACATGATCATGATGGCTGTCCAACATATGCGGAGCATTAGTTCGCTATTCAGCCATCTAGAGGGCGACACGGTTAGGTCAGCTACATTCCTGTACACCAACAGGCCTTTCCATTCGGACAGCTCCTGCCCTTAACTGGAAACATGAATCATTCCCGCCACAGGCCACCGCCTCCACACGCCTTGCAGCCCCAGACAGAATCGTCCTAGGAAATCGGCCACATATATATTTGATCGCTGTACTTACAATTAAATATTACGCTAGCAGTCTCAATTGGACAACATTCGACAATGAGTGAAATATCAGAAATACCTCCTACTTAAGGCTTTGAAAATAGAAATATCTGTACCATTCTTATGATTTGACATACTTTTCCAAGTAAAAAAAAATCTTTAATTCCTTTTGCGGCTATCACAGTATTCCATGTCAAATCCAAACCTTCCTTACGACTGGACATAGTCATTTTCTTTGTACATGTCGGAACACACACACATACTTTATAAGCCTGGTACTCAAGATGAACCTATCATGCATCTCCAACTACTAAGTACAATACTTCGACAATAACTGATTGCTGGTGATACGAAGAAACAATACTGAGCGAAAATCAGCGATGGGTGGACATGTCTCATAAGTTTTTCTTGCGAGTGGTACCACAGTGTCTCAGAAAGAAATGTTAAAAACACGACCGCAGCGACTATGTTACTTTCACAAGCGGTCTTGGTTCTACAGGTGCTAACAAGTATAGCTAACGATATCCATGTTAAATACTATACAAGCCTTATAAATCGAGGTCTCGTAACAAATAAATACCCCACTCATATGGTTATACACTCCTGGAAATTGAAATAAGAACACCGTGAATTCATTGTCCCAGGAAGGGGAAACTTTATTGACACATTCCTGGGGTCAGATACATCACATGATCACACTGACAGAACCACAGGCACATAGACACAGGCAACAGAGCATGCACAATGTCGGCACTAGTACAGTGTATATCCACCTTTCGCAGCAATGCAGGCTGCTATTCTCCCATGGAGACGATCGTAGAGATGCTGGATGTAGTCCTGTGGAACGGCTTGCCATGCCATTTCCACCTGGCGCCTCAGTTGGACCAGCGTTCGTGCTGGACGTGCAGACCGCGTGAGACGACGCTTCATCCAGTCCCAAACATGCTCAATGGGGGACAGATCCGGAGATCTTGCTGGCCAGGGTAGTTGACTTACACCTTCTAGAGCACGTTGGGTGGCACGGGATACATGCGGACGTGCATTGTCCTGTTGGAACAGCAAGTTCCCTTGCCGGTCTAGGAATGGTAGAACGATGGGTTCGATGACGGTTTGGATGTACCGTGCACTATTCAGTGTCCCCTCGACGATCACCAGTGGTGTACGGCCAGTGTAGGAGATCGCTCCCCACACCATGATGCCGGGTGTTGGCCCTGTGTGCCTCGGTCGTATGCAGTCCTGATTGTGGCGCTCACCTGCACGGCGCCAAACACGCATACGACCATCATTGGCACCAAGGCAGAAGCGACTCTCATCGCTGAAGACGACACGTCTCCATTCGTCCCTCCATTCACGCCTGTCGCGACACCACTGGAGGCGGGCTGCACGATGTTGGGGTGTGAGCGGAAGACGGCCTAACGGTGCGCGAGACCGTAGCCCAGCTTCATGGAGACGGTTGTGAATGGTCCTCGCCGATACCCCAGGAGCAACAGTGTCCCTAATTTGCTGGGAAGTGGCGGTGCGGTCCCCTACGGCACTGCGTAGGATCCTACGGTCTTGGCGTGCATCCGTGCGTCGCTGCGGTCCGGTCCCAGGTCGACGGGCACGTGCATCTTCCGCCGACCACTGGCGACAACATCGATGTACTGTGGAGACCTCACGCCCCACGTGTTGAGCAATTCGGCGGTACGTCCACCCGGCCTCCCGCATGCCCACTATACGCCCTCGCTCAAAGTCCGTCAACTGCACATACGGTTCACGTCCACGCTGTCGCGGCATGATACCAGTGTTAAGACTGCGATGGAGCTCCGTATGCCACGGCAAACTGGCTGACACTGACGGCGGCGGTGCACAAATGCTGCGCAGCTAGCGCCATTCGACGGCCAACACCGCGGTTCCTGGTGTGTCCGCTGTGCCGTGCGTGTGATCATTGCTTGTACAGCCCTCTCGCAGTGCCCGGAGCAAGTATGGTGGGTCTGACACACCGGTGTCAATGTGTTCTTTTTTCCATTTCCAGGAGTGTAGTTGGTGGGGACTTCAGCCTTCCCTCGATATGTTGGCAAAAATACTTGTTCAAAACCGGTGGTAGGCAGAAAACATCTTCCGAGATTGTCCTAAATGCTTTCTCCGAAAATTATTTCGAGCAGTTAGTCCACGAACCCACGCGAATTGTAAATGGTTGCGAAAACACAATTGACCTCTTAGCCACAAAAAATCCAGAGCTAATACAGAGCATCATGACTGTGACAGGGATTAGTGAGCACAGTCGTTGTAGCTAGGCTCAATACCGTTTCTTCCAAATCCACCAGAAACAAACGCAAAATAATTTTATTTAAAAAAGCGGATAAAGTGTCACTAGAAGCCTTCCTAAGAGACAATCTCCATTCCTTCCGAACTGACTGTGCAAATGTAGACGAGATGTGGCTCAAATTCAAAGATATAGTAGCAACAGCAATTGAGAAATTCATACCTCATATATTGGTAAGAGATGGAACTGATCCCCCATGGTACACAAAACAGGTCCGAACGCTGTTGCAGAGGCAACGGAAAAAGCATGCGAAGTTTAGAAGAACGCGAAATCCCGAAGATTGGCTAAAATTTACAGACGCGCGAAATTTGGCACGGACTTCAATGCGAGATGCCTTTAATACGTTCCACAACGAAACATTGTCTCGAAATTTGGTAGAAAATCCGAAGAAATTCTGGTCGTATGTAAAGTACACATGCGGCAAGACGCAGTCAATACCTTCGCTGCGAAGTGCCGATGGTACTGTTACCGACGACTGTGCCGCTAAAGCAAAGTTATTGAAAGCAGTTTTCCGAAATTCCTTCACCAGGGAAGACGAATGGAATATTCCAGAATTTGAAACACGAACAGCTGCTAGCATGAGTTTCTTAGAACTAGATACCTTAGGGGTTGCGAAGCAACTCAAATCGCCTGATACGGGCAAGTCTTCAGGTCCAGATTGTATACCGATTAGGTTCCTTTCAGATTACGCTGATACAATAGCTCCCTACTTAGCAATCATATACAACCGTTCGCTCACCGATAGATCTGTACCTACAGATTGGAAAATTGCGCAGGTCGCATCAGTGTTTAAGAAGGGTAGTAGGAGTAATCCATCTAACTACAGACCTATATCACTGACGTCGGTTAACAGTAGGGTTTTGGAGCATATACATTATTCAAACATTATGAATCACATGGTTTCAGAAAACATCGTTCTTGTGCAACGCAGCTAGCTCTTTATTCGCACGAAGTAATGGCCGCTATCGACAGGGGATCTCAAGTTGATTCCGTATTTCTAGATTTCCGGAAAGCTTTTGACACCGTTCCTCACAAGCGACTTCTAATCA
This sequence comes from Schistocerca nitens, assembly GCF_023898315.1. Lineage (NCBI taxonomy): Eukaryota > Metazoa > Arthropoda > Insecta > Orthoptera > Acrididae > Schistocerca > Schistocerca nitens. Next base: position 232,115,217 of record NC_064616.1, on the reverse strand, counting down.
AGCTGCGGGCCTATGGGGTATCGTCTCAGTTGTGCGACTGGATTCGTGATTTCCTGTCAGGAAGATCGCAGTTCGTAGTAATAGACGGCAAATCATCGAGTAAAACTGAAGTGATATCAGGTGTTCCCCAGGGAAGCGTCCTGGGACCTCTGCTGTTCCTGATCTATATAAATGACCTGGGTGACAATCTGAGCAGTTCTCTTAGGTTGTTCGCAGATTATGCTGTAATTTACCGTCTAGTAAGGTCATCCGAAGACCAGTATCAGTTGCAAAACGATTTAGAAAAGATTGCTGTATGGTGTGGCAGGTGGCAGTTGACGCTAAATAACGAAAAGTGTGAGGTGAGCCACATGAGTTCCAAAAGAAATCCGTTGGAATTCGATTACTCGATAAATAGTGCAATTCAACTAAGTACCTGGGTGTTAAAATTACGAACAACTTCAGTTGGAAAGACCACATAGATAATATTGTGGGGAAGGCGAGCCAAAGGCTGCGTTTTATTGGCGGGACACTTAGAAGATGCAACAATTCCACTAAAGAGACAGCTTACACTACACTCGTTCGTCCTCTGTTAAAATATTGCTGCGCGGTGTGGGATCCTTAGCAGGTGGGATTGACAGGACATCGAAAGGGTGCAAAAAAGGGCAGCTCGTTTTGTATTATCACGTAATAGGGGAGAGAGTGTGGCAGATATGATACTCGAGTTGGGATGGAAGTCATTAAAGCAAAGACGTTTTTCGTCGCGGCGAGATCTATTTACGAAATTTCAGTCAGCAACTTTCTCTTCCGAATGCGAAAATATTGTGTTGATCCAACCTACATAGGTAGGAATGATCATCAAAATAAAATAAAAGAAATCAGAGCTCGAACAGAAAGGTTTAGGTGTTCGTTTTTCCCGCGCGCTGTTCGGGAGTGGAATGGTAGAGAGATAGTATGATTGTGGTTCGATGAAACCTCTGCCATGCACTTAAATGTGAATTGCAGAGTAATCATGTAGATGTACCTACGAATGAAGTGGTTTTTCCACACAAATACCTGTCAGTGAATAGAGATGGTGATCACTGGGGCGTTTATTAACAGACCGAAAATGCGTTACACGTCACCGGTGGTGCAAGCTCGTAATAAAATCACCGATTTTAGAAACTGATTCGGTTAAGGAACATGGTATGAAGCAGGTATTTGCAACTCCCTCACGTTGCCGCTAGATATTTCTCCAGTATTTGTAACGCATTCTGTCTCAATGCCACGTCAGAGGTTCTGCGATATATCCACTGGGTTATAGGTGATGGTTGATTGAGAATGATCACACAGTACATAGTGTGCTGATTGAGATCGTAAGAAATGTACACTAGCTTTTCAGATCTCTAGTGTTAAGCATTCTGGTAGAAATGCTATCTGTGATTTGGCATCAAGTCTTTCCATTCAACCACATACCTGCATTGGATCCCATGGAGAAGTCCTTTAATGATTACAGCCACTAGTGAATCGTATTTCTGTCACTCTCATATCTCGAAATGAGTCCCCTTTTTCGAACCTATCTGCCACAGTACAATTCCAATGTGGTTTTAGATTGTCTCTATGCATCCTGCAACTGCTCCTCAGACTCTGCCCTGCCATCCCTGCAGCTTAGCCCATGTGATCGTTCCAATTTAAGGTGGAACTGAGCAAAGTCGGATAGAGCTCTACCTACCACATTCTGCAACCTGTGTAGAAACATGCTAAGCTGAGTTAGTGCAACAGGTTCGTCTTTTGATCAATCGATGGAAATGGGAACATGGTGTCATACTCCGCCAACCGTGTACGATGTGTAATTTCAGCGCCAAACGAAGCACACTGCTGCAACACGAGGTAGTATAAACACAGTACGAACAGTTACAGTGGTGTTTCTTATCGGGAAAATTAGGAAAACTCAACGTCATACATGTACCGCAGTCCGAATCAGACCTGCGGCCCCCAGGGTCCATTCACGTCTATCACCTCAACATTCTGTCATCGTTATTCTGTACCATCCAACAGAAAACATTACGAACTGTAAGAGCTCTGTTAACGTCATTCGATAGAGAGCTCGATAAGAGTTTTACCGCATCTCACTCTTCCGATATATCGAAAACAAATACCGTCTGCATGCCAGCATCAAGCACATGTGGCAGTCCTATTAAATATACAGATATTGATCCATTGAAACAGGCAGCCACTGATCGAAGTTGCTTGCACAGACCAGTGTAGATTTGCATTGCCTGTACTATAGGAGGATGACTATATCCCACAGACTATAGTATCAGTCACAAGAGAGGCTCCCTGTGACCCTGTATCGTTTTTGAAACTTTGTTTTTTTTCTGCTGTAACATGGTTCAAATGGCTCTGAGCACTATGCGACTCAACTTCTGAGGTCATCAGTCGCCTAGAACTTAGAACTAATTAAACCTAACTAACCTAAGGACATCACACACATCCATGCCCGAGGCAGGATTCGAACCTGCGACCATAGCGGTCGCTCGGTTCCAGACTGTAGCGCCTAGAACCGCACGGCCACTCCGGCCGGCTGCTGTAACATGCTTTGTACACTGTCATACATTTTGTTTTTTGTGCCACAGCTTCGAGGTCTGTGGCAGGTTCTAAACTGACATGAAAACGTTCTGATTCATTGCCTCTCATAGGAGACGCTAGTCATCTATGTCACATAGTGTAAATTTTGTTGTTGCTGCTGTTACCACAACACACACACACACACACACACACACACGCACACACACACACACACACACACACACACACACACACACACACACACATAAGGAAACTGGAAGAGTTTGCAGCGTTGTGGAGTATTTCCAAACTGCTGTCCAAAGGTGACTGACAGGCTCTACGTTTAAACTGATCTTTCGCAGTGACAGGATAGCTGATGCCCATTTCGATTCATTCCTCATACTGCAGTCATGGATGCAATCACTGTTCCGGTGCTAGCGATCCCCAGAACGTGTTGCCCCTCCTCCAAGACTCTTTCTCCATCTCAAACAAGCAATGTCAGTCAGTCATCATGTGGAAATCAACAGTGTGCCAGAGGAAGGATGGGATGGAAAAGACACCATCGATGTGCCGTAATAATAAGCATCATAGTTGATTCCAATGTGGTTTTAAGTAGTCCCTATGCATCCTGAAACTGCTCCTCAGACTCTGCATTGCCATCCCTGCAGATTTGCGCATGTGATCCTTTCAATGTAAGGTGGAACTGAGCAGGAGTCGGATCGAACTATACCTACCACATTCTGCAACCTGTGTAGAAACAGGCTAAGCTGAGTTAGTGCGCCGGCCGGTGTGGCCGAGCAGTTCTAGGCGCTTCAGTCTGGAACCGCGCAACTGCTATGGTCGCAGGTTCGAATCCTGCCTCGGGCATGGATGTGTGTGATGTCCTTAGGTTAGTTAGGTTTAAGTAGTTCTAAGTTCTAGGGGACTGATGACCTCAGATGTTAAGTCTCATAGTGCTCAGAGCCATTTGAACCATTTTTGAGTTAGTGCTACAGGATCGTCTTTTGATCAATCAGTAGAAATGGGAACATGTTGTCATACTCCGCCAAACGCATACGATGTATGAGGTCAGCGCCAAATGGAGCACATTCCTACAACACGAGATAGTATAAAGACAGTACAAACAGTTACAGTGGTGTTTCTTATTGGGAAAATCAGGATGACTCAACATCATATAGGTACCACTGTCTGAAGCAAACCTGCAGCCCCCAGGATCCATTCACATCTATCACCCCAACATTCTATCATCGTTATTCTGTACAATCCAACAGGATAAATTCCGAACTATAAAAGCTCCACTAACTTCATCTGAAAGAGAGTTCAATAAGACTTTTACCGCATCTCTCTCTTCTGATATATCGAAAACAGATACACTCTGCATTCTGGCGAACAGTTGTAGCAATTTTACAGTAATTTCAACACTGACCAATGATACGACAGAATGCTTCCTAATTTCAGTATCATCGCTAAAATGTCCCTCCTCTACTTTGTGAGTATCATTGCGAATGTAGATATATGACTGTGCAGTACATCCATTCATTGTTAATTCTCAAACATATACATCATCGAAGTATACCAGACAGTGATCTACATATTTCTAGCACCTCGAGCATAGTGCATAATTTACGATCTTTCTCTATACGGCTGGGAGTAACAGGGCACTCTCGTATTCTTAGGATAAAGTTAGGTACTGAAAGATCCCCTCGCACTGTCTTTGACCTACCCGCCCTGCAACACTACCACCGATTTAATATGCAGCTGACCGGAAGTAGACTGCTACATTCCATGTCTCGTGAATGAATGGAACGTGCTGAATCCATAGCTGCTGTTCCGCACCCATCCAAGTGCACAAGATTTCTCGAGATGTTGAGGAGGTTAGCACCCGTTATCAGTGTATAGTAGTAGATATGAAAGTGTTGTGATGTAATAGCAGACAGTTAAGAAGAGCAAGGAACGGGTAGTTCTTATGGATGGTGGAGCTCCAGACAGATGGAGTTAGAAGCATTTTATGTAAATCGACTACGATATCAATTCTAAAGTATTGTTATAGTGTCTGGGATCAATGCCAGGAAGGTATTGGTAAGAGAACATAAATACACACACTCCTGAGGTTACACGGTTCTGCATTTAATACAAGCTATAATGTTAGTCCTATATAAAATCATCGTTAGTTATGGAGAATAGCTCTTACAGGGAAACAGATAAATGCATAGCAGTGGGGTCTGAAATGTGAAATTACACGTCATGCTGCCACTAACTCTGTAAACAGGACTTCTGTCAAGCAGATCTGTACATGGGGATTGTGACACAGAAAGGGAGTACGTCGCGTGAATCTTTGTTCATTTAGACGAATGAGTCGAAAGAGGATGGTCACATTTCATTACATGTGAGATGGAAGTCCTCTGATGACCGAGAGGTTTGCTGTTAATGATCGCAAGTAGACAATGCTCCAAGTCAAACACAGAATATGTGGTTGTATAGCAGTTGTATGCAGGCTATGTCACACAACTGACCCACCCTGACAGAATAAAGGAAAAATGGTCAAATGACATGAGTAGTAGTAGGGAGCTCGGGGTGCCGGCTCAGAGTGCATTGTTACCAGATGTATCCAAATGGTTCAAATGGCTCTGAGCACTATGGGACTTAACATCTGTGGTCATCAGTACCCTAGAACTTAGAACTACTTAAACCTAACTAACCTAAGGACACCACACACATCCATGCCCGAGGCAGGATTCGAACCTGCGACCGTAGCAGTCGCGCGGTTCCGGACTGCGCGCCTAGAACCGCTAGACCACCGCGGCCGGCCCAGATGTATCCACGATGGCGGCCTGTAGACTTGGCAACAGCGCATGACGTCATCCAAGATGGTGGCCGTGACGTCAATTGATGACGTTAATACCGTTATCCAAGATGGCGGGTTTTGGCAGGAAAGTACCATGCCCCCAGCCATGCCCCCCTGGTGGGGAGTTTGAATTTAGGCGGGAAATTGAATTATGTGCTTCTATGGGTCACCTGGAAGTCCCACGCCCCCCCCCCCCCTTTCCGACTTTTTGCATGATGGCACATTAGCCTCTTGGAAAATGGGCGGGAAAATTTGAATTTTGGATGGAATTTTGCTCTAAGAGCTTACTCCTGCAGTTGAGGAGACTTAGTGTGGTGTTGCCCCCCACTAGAGACTGCTCCTGATGTTATTCGATTCGAATATGATTTGTTTAAATTTGTATAAATTTGTTTGAATTTGTTATCTACCTACAGCAGTAGCGGCTTAGTGTGGTGTTACCACCACAAGAGACTGAGGTATCAGTGCTTGTTGAGCTGTTAGTGTGGAAGGAGCATGTGTTCAATTAGTGAGATGTTGGTGTCAGATGGAAGGAGTTTTAATAGCTGTATTACGTGCACTTACTGAGCCGAGGAGTGCATCCACAGCTCACTGCATGAAGAATGGAAGCGAGCTTTAATGCTTCAACATATTTAGAGGAAGAATATGGTCCTGCAAATAAATGCTTTGCATCAAGATGCATTAAAGATGCATTAAGCAACTCATGGAAACATTTGTCTCTGCTGGAACAGTCTGTCATTTCTAAAACCTGCATATAAGCTCCTTCCAACAAGGGACAACTGCCTCCAATCCAGCAGACCAAAGAACTGAGCTAGTTCGCGAGTTCACCACTAGAGGGCACCGCAATAGATCACATGATCATGCAGTTCAGCCAATAGGAGCACTGCCACCAGAGGGTGCCTTTGTCCCTACTGTGATGTAATCGAAGGTGACTGTCTGGAGGGGAAAAATGGTGGGAAAAGGACTCAGCCTCTTCTGGGCTGCTGGAGAGAGGAAAGAGTGTACTTTATTTATTTTTGGAACAATTTATTTAGACCAATTTCACGTAGTTTATTCATTATGCTGATACAAAACACTCACCCTGTCGTGCTTGGGGCCATAGTAAATAGTCTGCAGACCTGCAAACTACTCGTAAATAATGCAGTACACTGATGTCCAGAGACGCAAACAACTTGTAAATTACCGAAATAATGCAGTACACAGCATACAGCCATGCAAACTACTCGTAGATCACCAAAATAATGCATGTGTAATGCTATGTAAACACGCTCACAACGCTTAAACACCCGAAAATAATGCAATGCACAAACACTCAGTGCACGTAGAAAAGGCAACGTATCAGCGACTTGAACCCTGGTCCTCCTGGGTGGAAATCCCGAGTGCACCCCCCTAACACAATTAAACTACGAGAAGCACTTGGATTTGACGCGAAATTAAAAATGGTGGTGACCTTTCCGGGACTCGAACGCTGGTGCTCTTGGATGGAAAGCTCAAGTGCACCCCCTAACACATGGAAACTGTCCAGATGCAGGAGAGGAAGTGTAGGTTAGTGTACTTAATTTATTTTGGTTGGGAAACTGACGCAAATATCTATCCTAATTACGTAATTAATCACAAAGATCGGTCCTTATTACACAACTATATGCACAGTGCTGCACAAGGACGGTATAAAATCGCAATACAGCGCAAAAACTGACGACACAATACAACTGGAGTTACCCTGCTGGGAAAAAAATTCGCAATACCACTCGAAACCAGTGACAGAAACACTCAAACTCTACTCTAGACCTACAAGCTGGCAGGAAAAATGCTAGTGTGTAAGGTACTATCTTTATTCTTTTTGGCGGGAAATATGTTCAACAGACGAGATGCTGGTGTGGAACAGCATCTATCGCTGTTTGACATCGTAGTTCGCTACAGCCGCCTACTAAAAATAACCCTGCAGCCCAGGTAATCGAAGGCAATACACGATATCACTGATGATGGAAAAAATGCGTCACAGTTCTTATTTCACTTCTAAATTGTCGTGAAAAAACCAGAACTTGTAACGAACGGGTCATAATGCAACACATGTACAGGGGAAATCCTAAAAGACTGCAGAGGAGGCGGTAGTTGAACGCGCGTTCTCCTCGATGTACAATCACAAACTGACGACAATCGAGGCCCTCTCCCCTCCCTCCCTCAAACCACCTATAGGATGTATGGATGGAGGGAGGGAGGGAGCTACTCTGCCAGCAGCCGCACAACACTTGCTGGCCGCTGGCCGCCTTGAGACGATGATCCTTCACCAATACAAAAGCAGGTATAGTTAACTAAACAATAGGAGATAAAACAACGGGTGTCCCGAATGCCTCTTGGTCGTCTAAAGTATAGTGACACAGCCACCCTTAATGGTTAGGGGGCGCACCTGCAGCAGTGAACTGTCGCAGACTAGACAGATCCTCAACGCCTCCAATAGGCCTCTCGTTCTGGGATGGAAAACACTTTTACGTAACGTCACTTAGGATGCTCCAGCTGGGACTGGAGGAGAGGCACGGTCTCGTACAGAAGTCGCCCACCGTTCTGCGCTGGACTATTTAACATCAACTCGACTCCTATAATAAAGCAAATATTAAAAAAAAGGAAAAAAAGCATTAGGGACGATAATAAATATCCTCTTTCCACTAAAAGTCAATTTTCATTTATCATAGTATGAAGGCTTTCACGACCGGATGACATATCTTCTGGTAAACCTTCCGGGATGTAAGGTCGTGGTCCATGAAACTCTGTCAGTCGGCAAGACTCACCGGAGGAGAAACACCCCTCTGAAGATGTCCAGCGCAGCTCTGGACGAAACGTTAGGAGCTGAAGAGTTTCATGGACCACGACCTTACATCCCGGAAGGTTTACCAGAAAATTTTCATTTAGTTTTATGAGCAAAATCGATATAGTTTTTTACGTTCGACTGCACTCGCATCTCACTATTTTGTGACGTCCAGCGAAGTGTACCGCCATCGATCACAAATGATAAGCAGAGACATACCCACCCTGCGTAAAATCAGGAAAAAACAACTTCGACTATTTTGATGCGAAAACTAACAATCACCACAGAATATCCTCGTTGTATCGAAATTAAATTGATCATGAGATTCACTTTGTATGGCGAGTAGTTGTTTTTGTTTTTTCTGTAGTCGGATTACACTCATCATGTAAGTCAATTGGGAATCCGTGGAGGGAACACGATGTTCTTTTCGAGGTGGTACAGACAAGCCGCCGTGTGAATTACTTTTGAACACATTATCCGAAAACTGTCTTGAGCAGCTAAATCGACAGCCAACGCGTAATGGAAATATTTTAGATCTGGTAGCCACGAACAGGCCAGACCTCATTGACGGTGTCAGTGTTGAGACAGGGATTAGTGATCGTGATGTTGTCATCACAACTATGGTTACGAAAGTTAAAAAGTCGGTCAACAAGGCTAGGAGAGTATTCTTACTAGAAAGAGCAGATAAGTAGTTGTTAGCATCCCACTTAGTAAATGAATCGACTTCATTTACTTCCGGTACGATGGACGTGGAATAATTATGGGCAAATTTTAAACACATTGTAAATCACGCATTGGAGAAGGATGTGCCGAAAAAGTGGGTTACGGACGGAAAAGACCCACCGTGGTTTAACAGCGCAATTCGGAGAATGCTCAGGAAGCAAAGACAGTTGTACTCGCGGTACAAGAAAGATCAGCGGAATGAGGACAAGCAAAAGTTTGTAGAGATTCGTGCTGCTGTAAAAAGAGCGATGCGCGAAGCATACAACCACTACCACCGTCATACCTTAGCAAAAGATCTTGCTCAAAACCCAAGGAAATTCTGGTCTTACGTAAAATCGGTAAGCGGGTAGAAGGCTTCCATCCAGTCACTCACTGATCAGTCTGCCCTGACAACGGAAGACAGCAAAACGAAAGATGAAATTTTAAATTTAGCATTGAAGAAATCTTTCACGCAGGAGGATCGTACAAACATACCGCCGTTCGAGTCTTGTACAGATTACCGTATGGAGGACATAGTGATAGACATCCCTGGGGTTGTGAAGCAGCTGAATGGGTTGAAAATAAATAAATCTCCAGGTCCTGATGGGATTCCAGTTCGGTTTTACAGAGAGTACTCTACTACATTGGCTCCTTACTTAGCTTGCATTTATCGCGAATCTCTTGCCCAACGTAAAGTTAAAAATGTTCTAATGTGTGTGAAATCTTATGGGACTTAACTGCTAAGGTCATCAGTCCCTAAGCTCACACACTACTTAACCTAAATTATCCTAAGGACAAAGACACACACCCATGCCCGAGGGAGGACTCGAACCTCCGCCGGGACCAGCCGCCCAACGTAAAGTCCCGAGCGACTGGAAAAAAGCGCAGGTGACGCATGTATATAAGAAGGGTAGAAGGACGGATCCTCAAAATTACAGACCAATATCCTTAACATCGGTTTGTTGCAGGATTCTCGGACATATTCTCAGTTCGAATATAATGAATTTCCTTGAGACAGAGAAGTTGCTGTCCATGCATCAGCACGGCTTTAGAAGCATCGCTCCTGCGAAACGCAACTCGCCCTTTTTTCACATGATGTCTTGCGAACCATGGATGAAGAGTATCAGACGGATACCATATTCCTTGACTTCCGGAAAGCGTTTGACTCGGTGCCCCACTGCAGACACCCAACTAAGGGATTGGTTCCCAGATATGTGAGTGGCACGAAGACTTCTTAAGTAATAGAACCCAGTACGTTGTCCTCGATGGTGAGTGTTTATCGGAGGTGAGGGTATCATCTGGAGTGCCCCAGGGAAGTGTGGTAGGTCCGCTGTTGTTTTCTTTCTACATAAATGATCTTTTGGATAGGGTGGATAGCAATGTGCGGCTGTTGGCTGATGATGCTGTGGTGTACGGGAAGGTGTCGACGTTGAGTGACTGTAGGAGGATACAAGATGACTTGGACAGGATTTGTGATTGGTGTAAAGAATGGCAGCTAATTCTAAATATAGATAAATGTAAGTTAATGCAGATGAGTAGGAAAAAGAATCCCGTAATGTTTGAATACGCCATTAGTAGTGTAGCGCTTGACATAGTCGCGTCGATTAAATATTTGGGCGTAACATTGCAGAGCGATATGAAGTGGGACAAGCATGTAATGGCAGTTGTGGGGAAGGCGGATAGTCATCTTCGGTTCATTGGTAGAATTTTGGGAAGCTGTGGTTCATCTGTAAAGGAGACCGCTTATAAAACAATAATACGACCTATTCTTGAGTACTGCTCGAGCGTTTGGGATCCCTATCAGGTCGGATTGAGGGAGGACATAGAAGCAATTCAGAAGCGGGCTGCTAGATTTGTTACTGGTAGGTTTGATCATCACGCGAGTGTTACGGAAATGCTTCAGGAACTCGGGTGGAAGTCTCTGGAGAAAAGGAGGCGTTCTTTTCGTGAATCACTACTGAGGAAATTTAGAGAACCAGCATTTGAGGCTGACTGCAGTACAATTTTACTGCCGCCAACTTATATTTCGCGGAAAGACCACAAAGATAAGATAAGAGAGATTAGGGCTCGTACAGAGGCATATAGGCAGTCATTTTCCCCTCGTTCTGTTTGGGAGTAGAACAGGGAGAGAAGATACTAGTTGTGGTACGAGGTACCCTCCGCCACGCACCGTATGGTGGATTGCGGAGTATGTATGTAGATGTAGATATAGTTGTAGATGAGGAACACTATTGAGAAATGACATCTGAAGCTAACAACAGACGGATTCTACAGCCCACAACATACATTTCGCGTAAGGACTATGCTATTAAAAACACGATCGTCGCGACTACGTTACCTTCACCATGCATAAAAAGCGGTCTTGAGTCTACAGGCACACACACGAGCCGCTGATAGTGTTACGCTTTCTGGTAGAAATGCTGTCAGTGATTTGGAATCAAGTCTATCCATTCAACCGCTTACTTGTATTGGATCCTGTAGAGATATCTTTTAATGATTACAGACCCTGGTGATTCATATTCATGGCACTCTCATATCTCGAAATGAGTCACTTTTTGTCTCTCAGGGGGCATTCTTGTCTGTCACCCAAACATATGTACTGATCGTATTAAATATTGCACGTGGTTAGTGACTGAAGTCGCTTCCACAGATCAGTGTAAAGTTTCATCATCTGTGCTGTAGCATGACGATATCAATCACACTAGAGGGTTCCTGTATTGCTCCTTCATAAGCAGCATTGTTTTTTTCGGTTGTAGCACATCCAATTAGGGTACACTGCCATACACTTTTTTTTTTTTTTTTTTTTTTTTACCATGACTTAGAGACCCGTGTCAGCTGCTGCTAAACCAACATAAACGTGCTTCGATCCTCTGGCTCTCACAGAAAACTGAACATTGCATGGCATAAACAATGCAGCTACCACACCACAGGCTGGTAGAAATAAAACATAGGCGCGATGCTTCTCATTGACAAAAATGTGGAAGACATCACAACATATGGAAACCGGAAGAGTCAGCAGTATAGTAGAGCGCTTCCAACAACTATTCGAAGGTGATTACTTGTACAGTTAATTTCATCTTCCCATCGAAAGGGTTGCGGATGTCTCGGTGCTCCATTTCGAGAAACACTGTTCCTTCATTTTGCAGTCATGGACATGATTACTGTTCCAGTGTTGACCATCGCCAGAACGTGTTGTTCACAACACGCATGAGGTAGCACAAATAAAAAGAGGTACTGTTATCTTATTGGTGGATAAAAAAATAAAAATAAAAACATGTGTACAGTATCGCAGCAAATGTAAACAGGACGAGTCTGTAGGAATGAGGAACGCTCCTAAACAACTGTATTAAGGTGATGACCTCTACAGAAATTCTTCCAATCCATATGTGGCATACAGCAAACCGATGCTTAACAGTATTGGTTAAAAAGAGTCTTGGTTGCAATTTTAGTTTTTTATTTTTCAACGACGCGTTTCACCTTATTTAGGCATCTTCAGGTTATCTTTTCTAGATGGACGCGAGAGGCACCAAGATCTGCATAACGCGTTCCCGTTCACAGGAGCGAGTAACAGATCTTCGTTCCTCTCGCGTCCATCTAGAAAAGATAACCTGAAGATGCCTAAATAACGCGAAACGCGTCATTGAAAAATAAAAAACTAAAATTGCAACCAAGACTGATTTTAACCAATACTGATGACCTCTACATTTAATCCCATGTTCCACAGCGACAAGTAGATGATATCCAGTATTCCATCAGGGTTCCCTCCATCTCAACGGAGTGGTGTCAGTCAATCAGTATGCGGTAATCAACAGCGTACCCAATGGATGGTAGGGATTGGAAAGACGCCATTGATATGGAGCGATGTACTGTAATACACACCGCAGTTGATAGCGAGATCAATTTCAGAAATTTTACCCAGAAGTCGAATAGACCAATATCCACCACATTCTGCAACCTGTTTAGAAACAGGGTGAGAGGAGTTAATGCTATAGGAGCGTCTTTTGACCACTTGGTGGAAGTTTTTTTTTTTTTTTTTGTTTGTGGTTTTAGGGCGCAAAACTGCTATGGTCATTAGCGCCCGGTCCGTGACTGAGGAAATAATAAAAACCGAAAATGGAAAACAGCAAAAATGGGAACGAAACTCAAAGAATTGGAGACACTAAAAGCAGAAACAAGGCTTAAAAGTCCACTACAGAGAGGGCTTGATGGTCCCCCGATAAAACTTCAAATGACTGACGTCATTTCACTGTCACTAATAAACTGGAGAACGCGGTGGGCTGAGCGCGTGTCATCTGCTAAAATCAACGATAGATCAGGCGATAGCTGTAGACGGGAGCGTAACGGATTAAAATAGGGGCATTCAATTAAAAGGTGTCTGACCGTCCACAGCTGAGAGCAGTGGGGACAGAGTGGGGGAGGATCGCCGCTTAAAAGATGTCGATGGCTAAAAAGACAGTGCCCTATCCGGAGTCTAGCTAAAATTACCTCCTCCCGACGACGCGTTCGGGAGGAAGAGGTCCAAGCGCAAGGAAGGGCTTTCACTTCCCGCAATTTATTGCGGGGAAGTGTTGACCAATGCGCATGCCATAAATGAGCAACTTTGCGACATAAACCGCTCCGTAGATCGGTGAAGGGAAGCGACTGAATAGCTGGCCGAGGAAGAGAAACTGCAGCCTTGGCTGCTATATCAGCCGCCTCATTCCCACAGATACCAGCGTGTTCCGGGAGCCAGAGGAACGCCACCGAGACGCCCCCCAGGTGGAGCAAGCGCAGACAGTCCTGAATCCGGTGGACCAGAGGGTGCACAGGGTAAAGAGCTTTGAGACTGAGGAGAGAGCTGAGAGAATCTGAGCAGATTACGTACTGTATCCGCTGATGGCGGCGGATGTAGTGGACAGCCTGGAGAACAGCGAAAAGCTCCGCAGTATAAACCGAACACTGGTCGGGAAGCCGAAAGTGATTTGGGGCGTCGCCAACAATATAGGCACTTCCTACACCCAACGATGTTTTCGAGCCGTCGGTGTAAATAAAGGTGGCGTCCGTCATTTGTGCACATAGAGCAGCAAATGCCCGACGATAAACAAGTGAAGGTGTACCATCCTTGGGAAATTGACAAAGATCACGGAGCAGACAGATCCGGGGACGGAGCCAAGGCGGTGCTGTACCCCAAGTTGTCAAGAAGGTTTTAGGAAAGCGGAAGGAAAGAGAATGGAGCAGTTGACGGAAGCGGACTCCCGGGGGTAGTAGGGAGGAGGAGCGGCCTGCATACCCTACATCAAAGGAGGCGTCGAAAAAAGGGTCATGGGCTGGATTAGCAGGCATGGAAGACAGATGGCTAGCATAACGGCTCAGAAGGACCGCTCGCCGATTGGACAGCGGAGGTTCAGCAGTCTCAGCATAAAGGCTTTCCACAGGGCTAGTGTAAAAAGCTCCAGACGCTAAACGTAATCCACGGTGGTGGATAGAGTCGAGACGCCGAAGAATAGACGGCCGAGCAGAGGAGTAGACTATGCTTCCATAGTCCAATTTCGAGCGCACTAAGGCGCGATAGAGGCGGAGAAGGACCACTCGGTCCGCTCCCCAGGAGGTACCATTCAGGACACGGAGGGTGTTGAGCGTTCGCAGACAGCGAGCCGAAAGATAGGAAACGTGGGAGGACCAGCACAGTTTTCTGTCAAACATAAGACCCAAGAATTTAGTGACGTCTGAAAACGGAAGGTTGACAGGACCTAGATGTAAGGAGGGCAGAAGAAACTCCTTACGTCGCCAAAAATTAATACAAACGGTCTTACTGGGAGAAAAACGGAAGCCGGTTTCGAGGCTCCAAGAGTGGAGGCGATCGAGACATCCTTGAAGACGTCGTTCAAGAAGGCTGGTCCGTTGAGAGCTGTAGTAGATCGCAAAATCGTCCACAAAGAGGGAGCCCGAGACGTCAGGAAGGAGACAATCCATAATTGGATTTATAGCGATGGCAAACAGGACAACACTCAGCACGGAGCCCTGGGGTACCCCGTTTTCTTGAGAGAAAGTACGGGAGAGAGTAGTGTTCACCCGCACCATAAATGTTCGCTCTGCCATAAATTCGCGAAGAAAAAGGGGCAGCCGGCCTCGAAAGCCCCAAGAGAACAGTGTGCGGAGGATGCCTGTCCTCCAACAGGTATCGTATGCTCTCTCCAGATCAAAAAATATTGCTACCGTTTGGCGTTTCCGGAGAAAATTGTTCATGATATAAGTAGAGAGAGCAACAAGATGGTCAACTGCAGAGCGATGCTTTCGGAATCCGCATTGGGCAGGTGTTAAAAGATCGCGTGATTCCAGCCACCAAGCTAAACGGTAATTCACTATACGCTCCAAAAGCTTACAGACACTACTCGTAAGAGAAATGGGGCGATAGCTAGAGGGGAGATGTTTGTCCTTTCCAGGTTTCGGAATGGGAACGACGATAGCTTCCCGCCATCGTCTGGGAAAAGTACTGTCGGTCCAAATTCGATTATAAAGGCGAAGGAGGTAACGCAGACTATGGGTTGATAAATGCATCAACATTTGGACATGGATACCATCCGATCCTGGGGCGGAGGAGCGAGAAGAAGAAAGGGCATGTTGGAGTTCCCGCATGGAGAAAACAGCATTGTAGCTTTCGTGATTTTGAGAGGAGAAAGCAAGATGTCGCACTTCCGCTGCACGTTTCTTCTGGAGAAACGCTGGCGGGTAATTTGAAGAGCTCGAGACCTCAGCAAAGTGCTGACCCAATGAGTTAGAAATTGCGACGGGGTCCACTAAGGTATCATGCGCGACAGTGAGCCCAGAGACCGGGGAGAAACTAGGCGCGCCTGAGAACCGTCGAAGCCGACTCCAAACTGCCGAGGAGGGAGTGAAGGTGTTAAAGGAGCTAATAAAGAATTGCCAGCTTGCCTTCTTGCTATCGCGGATGACGCGACGGCATCGCGCACGGAGCGGATACAGTTTGCCAAAGTAGGATGGTGACGGAAAATGCGAAGAGCACGTCGCCGCTCACGTATTGCGTCACGGCATGCCTCGTTCCACCAAGGAACTGGGGGGCGCCGGGGCAATTCGGAGGTGCGTGGTATTGAACGTTCCGCAGCTGTAAGAATAACGTCGGTAATATATGTGACCTCATCGTCGACGCTGGGAAAGCGACGGTCATCGAATGTCGCTAGAGACGAAAAAAGTGTCCAATCGGCTTGGGCAAACTTCCAGCGTCGCGGGCGCATATATGGCAGTTGAGGCTGCAGCCTAAGGACACATGGAAAGTGGTCACTCGAGTGTGTATCATCAAGGGCGAACCATTCGAAGCGCCGAGCTAGCGGAACAGTACCGATCGCAAGGTCCAAATGAGATAAATTTGTCGTGGAGGCAGACAAAAACGTGGGGACCCCAGTGTTGAGGCAAACTAGATCCGCTTGGTGGAAGACGTCTAGCAATAGGGAGCCACGTGGACAAGGCTGTGGAGATCCCCAAAGCGGGTGGTGGGCATTGAAGTCCCCAACCAGCAAATAGGGGGGTGGAAGCTGACCAAGAAGATGAAGGAGATCAGCTCGCGCCATTGGTGTGGACGATGGAATGTAGACAGTACAAAGAGAGAATGTGTATCCAGAAAGGGAAAGACGGACGGCGACAGCTTGGAAGGAACTGTCTATGGGGATTGGATGATAATGGAGAGTATCATGGAGAAGTATCATGAGTCCCCCATGGGCTGGAGTGCCTTCCACAGAGGGGAGGTCATATCGGACGGACTGAAATTGAGGGAGAACAAAGCGGTCAGTAGGACGCAGCTTTGTTTCCTGAAGACAGAAGATGACCGGCGAGTAGGATCGTAAGAGGATCGACAATTCATCCCGATTGGCTCGAATGCCGCGGATATTCCAGTGGATAATGGACATAGGGTGAACAGAAAATGGAGGAATGTGACCAAGGGTGCTGTCAACTCAACGACTGCTCAGAGCTTGCGACCGACAGCATGGAATGGCATTCAGCCGAAGGCGGAAGATCCTGATCCATAGGTTGGTCAGGAGCAGCTCCTGCCACCAGCGATCGGCCGGTTGACCGGCCACCAGCAGTGCGCCTCGGCGACACAGAAGACGGCCGAGGGCGATTTCCGCCAGGTGGCGCTGTGGATGGGACACGCCTTGGCGGAGAAGGAGAGGAACTGGGTTTCTTTGTAGCCTTCTTGGAAGTATGAGGTTTAGAGGAAGGAGGAACCGATGGTGGTGAAGTTGCCGTACGTAAAAACTCTTCACGAGTATGCTCTTTCTTCGAAGACGTGGTGTCTGACTTGTGGGCTCGAGATTTAGCAGAACCTGACGAAGGGTGAGCCAAAGAGTGGGCAGGCGAAAGTGGTGAAGTTGAACGGGCGATCTTTGCGCTGGCCGATCGGACGACCGTGGCACTAAAGGTGAGGTCGCAAGTCTGCGTGGCCGCCTCCTTTGTTGGCCGAGGAGAAGCAAGGACAGTGCTGTATTTGCCTGTCTGAGGCACGGTGGGTTGTCGACTGGCGAATAATTTCCGAGCAGCAAAGGTCGACACCTTTTCCTTCACTCTTATTTCCTGGATGAGCTTTTCGTCCTTAAAAACGGGGCAATCTCGAGAGGAAGCAGCGTGGTCACCCATACAGTTGATGCAGCGAGGGGATGGAGGTGGACAAGCACCCTCATGGGCATCCCTGCCACACGTAACACATTTGGCCGGATTAGAACAGGACTGGCTGGTGTGATTGAAGCGCTGGCACCAATAGCAACGCGTAGGGTTTGGGACGTAAGGACGAACGGAAATTATCTCATAGCCTGCTTTGATTTTCGATGGTAGTTGCACTTTGTCAAATGTCAAAAAGACAGTGCGGGTTGGAATGATCTTCGTGTCAACCCTTTTCATAACCCTATGAACAGCCGTTACGCCCTGGTCTGACAGGTAGTGCTGAATTTCTTCGTCAGACAGTCCATCGAGAGAGCGTGTATAAACGACTCCACGCGAGGAATTTAAGGTACGGTGCGGTTCCACCCGGACAGGGAAAGTGTGTAGTAGTGAGGTACGCAGCAATTTTTGTGCCTGGAGGGCACTGTGTGTTTCTAACAACAGGGTGCCATTCCGTAATCTGGAACAAGACTTTACAGGACCTGCAATTGCGTCGACACCTTTCTGAATAATGAAGGGGTTGACTGTGGAGAAGTCGTGACCTTCGTCAGACCGAGAAACAACAAGGAACTGTGGCAACGATGGAAGAACTGACTGTGGTTGAGACTCAGTGAACTTACGTTTGTGAGCAGACATAGTGGAAGATGAGGAAACCATTGCGGAAGAATCCCCCATGATTACCGGCGTCTCCGATGGCGCGCTCCTCCCTTGTGGGGGCCCTCTCTGAGGGCACTCCCGCCTTAGGTGATTGTTCACACCTCAGGTCACACCTCCCGACAAACGGACGGAGGGACCAATCGGCACTTTCGGAAGGTATCAGCTCGGGTAATCACCCCTCCCTGGGCCTGGCCGTTACCAGGGGGTACGTACGTGTCCTACCTGTCTACCCGGGGCGGGGAATTACGCGTTACCCCGTCACCGGCTACGCATGGAAGTGCGTGGGTCGGCCTTCAGACACGCACAGGGAGGAAGAAAGAGAAAGGGAAAGGGAAAGGAAAGAAGAGGTCTCAAACGCCGCAGCGGAGAAAAGGGTAGAGAGAAGAGGTAAGGAAAAGAGAAGGACAAAGGAAGGACGAAGACTTACAAGTAAGGAAGGCGAAGAATGTGGTACATTTACAAGCATCCGTCTCCGGACGTAGGCACAAACCATTCCCCCAGAGGGGGAGAAAAGGAAGGAAGGAGCCAGAGGTGAGGGGGGGGGGCGAAGATGGGGGATGGGGAAGGATGCGGAAAGGGAAGGTATGCAGCCCGGAAAGGAAGGAAGGCCACATCAGCTCGGGGTCCCGTGCTCGCTACGCACGTATCCACAAAAGAGTTGTGGATCCCCTGGGGGGACTTGGTGGAAGTGGAAACATGTTCTCGTAGCTCCACCACCCGTGTACGATATGTAGTCAGCATCAAATGAAGCCAGCTCTGACAACACGACGACACTACGAACAGTTACGGTGGTGTTTCTTGCTGGGAAAATTAGGAAGAAAGCCGATCTGCGTCCCACAGAATCAATTCACGTCTATCACCCAAACATTCTATCATCGTTATTCTGTACCATCCAGCAGAGAAAAATTACGAACTATCTGCATGCGGGCACCGAGCACATGTAACAATCCTACTAAATATACAGACCAGTGTAAAGTTGCATCGCCTGTACTGTAGGAGGATGACCGTATCCTACAAGCTATACAATAAGTTGCAGGAGACGCTCCCTGTGACCCTGTGTCGTTGTTTGAAACATTGATTTTTCTGCTGTAACACGCTTTGTACACTGCCATATATTTTGTTTTTTCCCGCCACGACTTCGAGATTCGTGTCAGGTTCTAAATTGACATTAACACGTTCCGATCCATTGCTTCTTGCAGAAAACTAGACGTCACACGGCATAAATCATGTTGCTACTGCTGCTACCATAAAACATCACACACACTGGATGATTTTAAATAAAGGACTGTTACAATATAAGGAAACTGGAAGAGTTTGGCGGCATTATGGAGAGTCTCCAAACTGCTGTCCGAAGGTGATTGACGACCTCTACATTTAAACTCATCTGCCACAGTGACGGAATAGCTGATGGCTCTTCGTTCCGTTTCGACTGATTCCTCATATTGCAAACATGTATGCGACCACTGTTTCGATCCTAGGCATCCCCATAAGGTGTTGCCCCTCTACCAAAACTCTTTCTCCATCTCAAAAAAGCAATGTCAGTTAATCATTATGTGGTAACCAACAGCGTGCCGGTGGACGGATGGGGTGGAAAAGACACGGTCGATGTACTGTAATAATAAGCATCACAGTTGAGAGTGCGAACAGTTTTAGCAGTTTTACAGTAATTTCAACACCGACCAATGACGACAGCATGTTTCCCAATTTCCCTATAATCGCTAAACCGCCCCTTCTCTACTTTGCAAGTGTCATTGCGAATGTGGATAGATGACTGTGCAGTACGTCCATTCACTGTTAATTCTCGAACAGATACATCATCAAAGTATACCAGACAGCGCTCTACATATTTCTAGCACCTCGAGCATAGCGCATAATTTATGATCTATCTCTATGCGGATGGGAGTCATAGAGCATTCTGCAGTCTTAAGATAAAACTAGAGACTGAAAGACCCCCTTGCACTGTCTTTGACCAAGTCAGCCTGTAGTACCGTTACCGATTTAATTTGCAGCTGCCCAGAAGTAGACCGCTACATTCCGCATCTCGTGAACCAATGGAGCTTGCTGAGTCCTTGCCCATCCAAGTGCACAAAATTTCTCCATACGCGCCCATGTCGAGGAGGTTAGCACCCCTTATAGATGTATAGTAGTAGGTTTGAAAGTGCTGTGATGTAATAGCAGACAGTCAAGAAGAACAGGAAACGGGTGGTTTTTATGCATGATGGAGCTTCAGACAGATGGAGTTCGAAGCATTTTACATAAATCAACTACGCTATCAATTTTAAAGTATTGTTCTAGCGTCTGGGATCAGTACCAGGGGGGTACTGATAAGAGGGAACATAAACACACACACTCCTAAGGCTACACGGTTCTGCACTTAAAGCAGGCTATAATGTTAGATCGCTTCAGTTTCCGACCTATCAGTCATGTGAAATGCAGCGCTGTTAACATTTCATTGTAAGAAATATATTTCCTGCGCATGACATACATCCTTACTGCAGGTTTCTCTACGATAAAATGTGGTAATAAATTGTAAAATGAAGAAAACACTTCCTCAAAATATCGATTGTGTGTGATACGTGCACAATGTAGCTTTCCAGAGAAGTATAGCGTCCACTGTTCACATCCGATCACGGTTCAGAAATTATACTATGCTCATATCAGTCCTGTATAAAATGATCGTTAGTCACGGAGAATACCTCTCACAAGGAAACAGATAAACGCATAGCAGTGGCGTCCGACATGGGAAATTACACGTCACACAAACACCTATCGTTAACTTAGAATTATCTTAGTTATGAAACTTGTAAGGTTTTGGGGTCAGAACATCAACTGTGTAAGCTGTAAGTAATTATGGTATAATGCTGCAATCTTATCACAGAAAGACACGCATTTACACAGTTTACAATGTGACAATGTTACGACAGTTATCAAACGAATGTATCTCGTTCTTAGAAAGTGAAATAATCCTAAACACAACAATGGCAGATTTTAACTAGAAGTTTCTTTACAAAATTATTCATATTACTATGTCACGATGTTGGCCAGTACTACGATAAATCATCCGATTCCGGTTCAAAGTTTGGTACTATTGAGGATGACAATCAAGTTTGAGGATGACAATCAAGTCTGCGGAGGATGGTTAGTTTTGTGACAAATTGAGCAAAAGATTACCCAAGGTCGATCGAGTTTACAGTGGACGCAAGCTGGTAAACCAACAAGTTTACGCCTCTGCTCACGGTATTTACCTTAGCTGCCATGAGCGGATCCACAATATGCCACTTTCGGGATAGGGTATGAAGGTGTATCCGCCACGCGCAATGTACGGAGCTATGTTGGGCTGCAGATCCACAATATACCACATCCGAGTGAGCGTTCGAGTGTGGATCTGCCGCGCACTATATATCCGCACTGACGTTCGGAGGCGGATCCACCACACATCACATCTGGGATAGGGCTCGCAGGTGGACCAACCACGCGTTACATCCGAAGACGTGTTCTACGTTCGAAGTTGAATACCTTCGAACTTTTATTAACAGTTTCTGAAGTCTTCAACCTGTCACTATTGTCCCAAATATCTAGGTAATATTGAGGCCTTTACTGGGTAGTACGAAAAGTCAAAAAACAAACGTTATATAATTCCTGTTCTGAGCAAGTAACACATTTTATCATCTTGTCATGTATCGAAATGCGTCTGCATGTTTTCCGGAAAATGCTATTCAAGTTGGGAAAAATAAATCAATTTCAGCTTTATTGAGACTTAGAAGTCAATTGATGCTTGTTGCTCTTGGTTTTTCTTAATGTTATTTTAGGATTTCTCTTTTTGAAACTAAAAACCCAGTCTTCTCTGGAGATTTTGGTAGTTTTACTGAAACTGCGCTTAAAGCCTAGTTTTTCAGCAAGGTCATAGGCAATACGCCTCAACTCAACCAGCGAAAAGCCATAGAATAATTTTGCCAGTGTAGACAATGGCTGACTCATTCTTACTCTTGTTAGGGAGTAAAACCCTATCTTCTACCCAAGGAATGTTTCTTGTCTGAATTTAATTGTAATCGATCATACATACTTTACTTTACTTTACACGTGGCTAAGGCCTTATCGACCATACACCTGCTCTACGAGCCTCTTCCAATTATTTCTATCCAGGGAAATTGTTGTCCAATCAGAGTTGATGCCCATCCTAGCTGCATCTTCCCGGATATTCTCCATCCACCTAATTCGAGGTCTTCCTCTTCTTCTCTTTCCTTCTAATTTCTTAGTGGATGCTATTTTGGGTAGTCTGTTCTCCGGCATCCTTGCTACATGACCAGCCCAGTTCAGTCTTCTCTTCTTTAACATTTCCACAATGGTACTATGTTTGTACAGCTCCCGTAGTTCTTCATTTTTCCTTATCCTCCACTCCATGACATTTTCATCGAAGATTGGTCCAAATATTTTTCTTAGTATTTTTCTTTCAAATATCAACAGTTTTTCTTCATCTTTTTTCCTGAATGTAATTTTTAATATCTTCAGCTTCTTTGATACGCTGTTCAGCGCTCTCCCTGACTTAAGTAAACTTAATGCCTTTCTTACGATTTCTTCAGTCCACTAAGTCCTCTCTGAATTTTTTTTTCTTGTCTTCTCCATCTGAAATTAGATGTAAGACCTTATTTAAGAGTAAAGCGGTTTTTTTCTGAAGTTTAGTGCTTGGCGATACATCAACAGCCTTTCGGCATTGTCTCATATTCGTCTGTCGATATTAGCCCACTCAGACACTATGACGGAGACGTCTTTAATGGCTTTGTTAATGCTCGAAAAGTTACAAAATTCCAAATGACGCCCTAGAAAACATACTATCCACCTACATTATGGTCATTACCGTCAAAAAGGTTTTGAAACGCTTACCTCAATTTAAGCAAAAATAACATCAAAAATCAATGTTTAGTCCTACACTAAGATTGTAAGAACTCAGAGTCTCACGGCGGTAACATTTGAATAAAAGTTCTCGGATTTCCAGCAGTGTCAAGCTTTAATAACGTGACGTCATTACTTATCGTACTTTTAATGTTGGTGAAGTTTTCAATAATGATATTGGTACATCATACCTTTACTCTTCAGTGCCTTTTGTTCTGAGGACTTGTAAATGTCGTAAGGTGGATCAAGATGAAGCTCTTTATGTGTGCCGTAAAGGATCTGGTGAAACTTCCTGGCAAATTAAAACTGTGTGCCGGACCGAGAATCGACCTTGGGGCCTTTGCCTTCAGCAGGCAAGTGCTCTGCCAACTGAGCTACCCAAGCACGACTCACGCCCCGCCCTCACAGATTTACATCTGCCAGTACCTCATTTCCTACCTTCCAAACTTTACAGAAGCTCTCCTGCGAACCTTGCAGAGCTTTTTGCAGAGCTTGTGTAAAGTTTGGAAGGAAGGAAACGAGGTACTGGCAGAAGTACATCTGTGAGGATGGGGCGTGGGACGTGCTTGGGTAGCTCAGTTGGCAGAGCACTTGCCCGCGAAAGGCAAAGGTCCCGAGTTCGAGTATCGGTCCGGCACACAGTTTTAATATGCCAGGAAGTTTCATATCAGTGCACACTCCACTGCAGAGTGAAAATCTCATTCTGGAAGGATCTGGTGTTTGCGAATCTGTAAAACTCGATGGTGATTTGACTGTATACAGGGTGTTACAAAAAGGTACGGCCAAACTTTCAGGAAACATTCCTCACACACAAATAAAGAAAAGATGTTATGTGGACATGTGTCCGGAAACGCTTAATTTCCATGTTAGAGCTCATTTTCGTTTCGTCAGTATGTACTGTACTTCCTCGGTTCACCGCCAGTTGGCTCAATTGAAGGAAAGTAATGTTGACTTTGGTGCATTTGTTGACATGCGACTCATTGCTCTACAGTACTAGCATCAAGCACATCAGAACGTAGCATCAACAGGTTAGTGTTCATCATGAACGTGGTTTTGCAGTCAGTGCAATGTTTACAAATGCGGAGTTGGCAGATGCCCATTTGATGTATGGATTAGTACGGGGCAATAGCCGTGGCGCGGTACGTTTGTATCGAGACAGATTTCCAGAACGAAGGTGTCCCGGCAGGGAGACGTTCGAAGCAATTGATCGGCGTCTTAGGGAGCACGGAACATTCCAGCCTATGACTCGCGACTGGGGAAGACCTAGAACGACGAGGACACCTGCAATGGACGAGGCAATTCTTCGTGCAGTTGACGATAACCCTAATGTCAGCGTCAGAGAAGTTGCTGCTGTACAAGGTAACGTTGACCACGTCACTGTATGGAGAGTGCTACGGGAGAACCAGTTGTTTCCGTACCATGTACAGTGTGTGCAGGCACTATCAGCAGTTGATTGGCCTCCACGGGCACACTTCTGCGAATGGTTCATCCAACAATGTGTGAATCCTCGTTTCAGTGCAAATGTTCTCTTTACGGATGAGGCTTGATTCCAACGTGATCAAATTGTAAATTTTCACAATCAACATGTGTGGGCTGACGAGAATCCGCACGCAATTGTGCAATAACGTCATCAACACAGATTTTCTGTGAACTTTTTGGGCAGGCATTATTGGTGATGTCTTGATTGGGCCCCATGTTCTTCCACCTACGATCAATGGAGCACGTTATCATGATTTCATACGGGAGACTCTACCTGTGCTGCTAGAACATGTGCCTTTACAAGTACGACACAACATGTGGTTCATGCACGATGGAGCTCCTGCACATTTCAGTCGAAGTGTTCGTACGCTTCTCAACAACAGATTCGGTGACCGCTGGATTGGTGGAGGCGTACCAATTCCATGGCCTCCACGCTCTCCTGACCTCAACCCTCTTGACTTTCATTTATGGGGGCATTTGAAAGCTCTTGTCTGCGCAACCCCGGTACCAAATGTAGAGACTCTTCGTGTTCGTATTGTGGACGGCTGTGATACAATACGCCATTCTCCAGGGCTGCATCAGCGCATCAGGGATTCCATGGGACGGAGGGTGGATGCATGTATCCTCGCTAATGGAGGACATTTTGAACATTTCCTGTAACAACGTGTTTGAAGTCTGTTGCTGTGTGTTTCCATTCCATGATTAATGTGATTTGAAGAGAAGTGATAAAATGAGCTCTAACATGGAAAGTAAGCGTTTCCGCACACATGCCCACATAACATATTTTCTTTCTTTCTGTGTGAGGAACGTTTCCTGAAAGTTTGGCCGTACCTTTTTGTAACACCCTGAATTATCATGAATTAAGAAATCTGATTCCCGTCTGGAGAACCGACAAAATTGTATTTTACACTAAGACTGTCGCTTACAAGAACTCGTCGGCTCTACAACCTACTTCGGCATCCTCCGCTATGCTGCAATACGATCTTTCATTGACTACAGCGCTACTCAACTGATGCAACGATGGTTTCGGTATTGTCTGGTACGTCGATATTCCCCATGTCTCCCCTATAACACCCCAGAAACATGGTGTGCAAAGGAGGAGCAATGTAACCTATATTAGTGGTTTCGAGTTACCTTCAACAATGGGTGCTGGATCCTCTGATGACTGGTAATTTCTTAGAAGATGGTGCAGTCCGCCAGATACCAATGTGTACCTGAGGCATGCAGTCTCAGGAGTTCAGCATAAAGGCTGATAAATCATACTATCGGCCGACGCCGCATACGGATATCAGATATGTCTTATCGTTATTGAGAATGATTTGAGGGCTGTGTAGTATCAGGACTGGATCTTGAAACCTATTGTCCACCAGTAGAGTCAGTATTTGGATGATGGGTTTGTCTTTCAAGACGATGATATACAATCGCGCCACCATCTCTTTGTGAACATTTTCTTCTAAAACGCGAGTATCCACCAGATGGCATGGTCTAATGCAGGGCTTCACAACATACGTGCTCGCAGAGCAAGCTGTGAGCAGCAAGGCGTGAGCACGGAGCAGCGCGAGCACGCTACCCCCACTACCGGACCAGAGCGTAGAGTGGGAAGAGTCACGTGGGGCACACAACAGCTGCCGCCAGTCGATGTAAATCCGCGGCCACCTGCAGGGATATTACTCACGAATTATTACTGCTACAAATGAAACAAATAAAGGAGAATGTACACGTGCCACATAATTTTATTAGCTTAGTGTATGCCTCCACCATCTGTAGACACTGAAACTAAAGAATTCCACGACAATCCTATATTTTCAACACTTTCTTCAACACTACTTAAAATATCACCTCCGGTTGTAGTGTTCTTCATGGCTACTACATCGAGGAGCTCCTCCCTCACCTGAAGATCTCTATTAACACCTCTAATAAATATGGCAAGCTGCGCTGTTCCAGTGATATCAACACTTTCGTCCAGAGCTAGAGAATACGCCATAAAATCTTTACAGATATTTGCAAGCTGGCTCTGGACGTCGTCTGCCATGTCCTGTATGCGACGCATAATGGTCATGTTAGATAATGGCACAATCCGAAACTGTTCAACTTCAGATGGACACAAATGCTCCGCTGCAACTACCAAACATTCTTTTATTAAATCGCCATCAGTTAAGGGGCGCAGGGATTCTGCTAAAAGCAAAGCAATTTTGTAACCCACTCTGAGAGCTGCCTCAGTTGATTTTTCTTCGTCGTCCAGATCTTCTTCGGATAGCTTCCTTTTAAGTTTAATAACTTCATGTGCACGATCTGGTCAATCACATTTTCCACGTCCGTAGTCTTTCGCGTGGTTCGACATATAATGTCGCTGCAAATTAAATTTCGTAAAAGAATTGAGCGTTTTGAGACATACTAAACATATTGCAACACCATCTTTTTCAGTAAACAGATACAATTCCTCCCATTGGGGGTTGAACTGCGAAAGCATGGTTGGGGTTACACAATGGCGACTTCACATGATTCTTAACCAGCGAAGTGACTGTTAAGAGCTGATCGTAGTACTTTAAACGTTACACAGTCGGCGCGAATTCAATAGGCACGCTGCGGCCCTATTCAAACGTGCGCGCGCATTTCCCCTCCCTCCCCTCCTCCCTACTCCGCGACCTTGCAGCTGCTCGCGAGCACGTGCCTGAGCAGACGCGAGTACTCGCGCTCAAAACCGGCCAGTTGTTAAGCCCTGGTCTAATGGATCCGACTGAGCTACTTGCGACCAGTTAGTACTTGTAGTATGTTACTGTCGGTGCTGGCACCATCCGCACACGTTGGATGACCTCAGGTCCGCTACGATGAGTGTGATAGGCATGGCATCATCGTTTCGACCTCTTTGTGAACAGCCCTCCAAGTATGATCTAAGCAGATTACAATCCACGGAATGGTGCACCATTGTACTAAAACTACTGCATAGTTGGGTGGCACAGTGAAACACATATACTACACATTAATGTGACCACTGACTACGTTCGACATCAACGAGCGATAACAACTCACAGACGGCAGCTTGCAGCACTGGCAGTGGAGGGTGTATAAAACGTGTTAAGGGTCACGGAAAACAGTGCAGTCATTGTTGTAACAAGCCAACAGAACGATTTATCTGACGTCCAAAAGGCCATGAACATTGGCTTTCAGTCAAACGGTGGAAGCATTTCCGAAACAGATAAGTTTGTGAATTGTTCGCATGCCACGATGGTTAAAGCATACCGTGGATGGCAAAATAGTGCTATCCAAAACTCGCACTGAGGTAACTGTGGTGCACCACGGGTTACAGGAGACAGGGATGACTGCTGAGATGTCTAAGGGCGAACAGACGTACAATTGTTGAGCAACTGACTGATCAGATGGCCCAATAGGCTACCAACAGTCTCTTCAACGACTGTTCAGTGAATATTGCTCCGTATGGGTTCAAATGGTTCAAATGGCTCTAAGCACTATGGGCTTAACATCCTCATCAGTCCCCTAGACTTAGAACCACTTAAAACTAACTAACCGAAGGACATCACACACATCCATGCCCGAGGCAGGATTCGAACCTGCGGTCGTAGCGGTCGCGCGGTTCCAGACTGTAGCGCCTAGAACCGCTCGGCCACTTTGGCCGGCGTACTCCATATCAGCGACCTCAGTAGTCATTAGACATCATGAGAGAGCAGAATGGGGCGCTCCGCGGAACTCACGGACTTCGAACGTGGTCAGGTGATTGGCTGTTACTTGTGTCATATGTCTGTATGCGAGATTACCACACTCCTAAATATTCCTAGGTCTACTGTTTCCGACGTGATAGTGAAGTGGAAACGTGAATGGACACGTGAAGGGACAGGTACACATTGGCATTTTGCCGACTGCACGATCTCACACGACAATTACACGTACAAAAGCGTACGGGCCGACCTCGTCTGTTGACTGACAGGGACCGCCAACAGTTGAACAGGGTCCTAATGTGTAATAGGCAGACATCTATTAAGACCATCACACAGTAATTTCTAACTGCACAGGCTCCACTGAAAGTACCATGAATGTTAGGTGGGAGGTGAGAAAAGTTGGGTTTCATGGTCGAGCTACACATCACTCCAGTAAATTCCAAACGACGCCTCGCTTGGTGTAAGGAGAATAAACATTGGACGATTAAACAGTGTAAAAACGTTGTGTGGAGTGACGAATCACGGTACACAATGTGGCGATCCGATGGCAGGGTGTGGGTGTGGCGAATGCCTGGTGAACGTCATCTGCCAGTGTGTGTAGTGCCAACAGTAAAATTCGGAGGCGCTGGTGTTATGGTGTGGTCATGTTTTTCATGGGGGGGAGGGGGGCTGGCACCCCTTGTTGTTTTGCGTGACACTATCACAGTACAGGCCTACATTGATGTTTTAAGCAACACTGCATTGAGTCCTGTCCTGGAAACATCTCTGGGATGTTTTGGAGTCCGACTTCGTGCCAGGCCTCACCGACCGACATCGATACCTCTCCTGAGTGCAGTACTCTGTGAAGAATGGGCTGCCATTACGCAAGAAACCTCCCAGTACCTGATTGAACGTATACCTGCGCGAGTGGGAGCTGTCATCAAGGCTAAGGGTGGGCCAACACCATACCGAATCGCAGCGTTACCGATGGAGGGCGCCACGAACTTGTAAGTTATTTTCAGCCAGGTGTCCGGATAGTTTTGATCACCTTACTGACTCTGTGCCTGCACGTCCCGCAGCGGTCTGCGCTGCAGAAGGTGATTATTCAGGCTTTTGGCATGTGGTCACATAAATGGGACTGGATAGTGTATTACTTCATAAATATTGTGCATAGCTAATTGGCTGTCGTATTACAGGTAATTAATTGCGCCACTAATAAATGTTTCTTTTGTCATATAAGAGCTGTTTATTAATGTTCATGACCATGTAAATGTCATTTCTTGCTTTCATTTGAACCACGGGTTTAATCTTGTGTTATCTAATTGGATTACAGAAGGAAATATTAGTGATAGAGTCTGCGACATGCAATACTTAACACTTGAGTCCGACCCACACTTAGTTGGTAACTCTCCCTTCGGTAAGCCTACTGGTGTCACACGCCGTAATCACGTGAAAACCCTACGAGGTTTGACTGCATGAAACTAACTAAACACGTGCCACACAAATGATTGTCAGAGGAGTGTTATACTCTTCTGGACTATATCTTTTCTTTATGGAATTTATAATCACACAGCTGCGTCAGAATGGCACTTAAGTTCAGGTGGAAATTTAGATATTCATTTACATTTTAAGAATTTCAATCAGCAGTGCTTCAATAAAACAGTTAGGTGACATCTGAGGTCTCTGAGGATATCACATTACGTACCCTTTGTCTTAAAAAAAGGAAATTTTTCTTAAAAATTAATAGTCTTTACAAGTATTTGTGATAACTATACTTTTACAGAGGGGGTAATCTCATTCTCTCAACTTCACACGATATGATAAAAGAACATGAAAACTGAATCAATTTAAACGAAAAAGGAAATATATAACACATAAATATTACGCACATATTCCCGACTCAGTCTAACGAGCAACAATTCTAGGGAAGCTAATTGACCTTTCTAAATAATTAGCGTCCAAAGCAAATATCGACTTTACACTGGTAAACCCTAAAAATTTCTGAGTCTTATAACTGATATCGAGTAGCACTCTGCAACTTAAGCGAAGCATTTGGAACGCTCTTTGCTTTCTCAAAATGATAGATAAATTATCCTTGTACTCGGACACTGTATGAAGGGACAGCAGCAACACAGCAATGCACAACTTGGTGGTGTATCCTGTTATATTTATTTTTTAATGGGTCACCTAATCAGAAAACTTGTAGGGCAACTTTAGAGTCTTGAAATTGAAGTCAAGTCCTCTTCTAACACAACTCTGAAGATCTGCAAAAATTAATCATAAGTTATCAAAATAACAAGGTTAATTGCTAAAGCTGTGCTTATGGGAAAACTTGGTGGAGTTCTTACAGTTGGAAGACCAAGAGAGCGATGGGAGGATGAACTGCAGAAGGACCTTTAATAGTTAGGTGTCTATGAGAACTGGATCCAAAGCGCAAAAGATCACCATCTATGGATGAACATTTTAAGGTCGTGATCGCCGATGCACATACGTATGTAACTGAATTGCGAATTGGGTTGTCAAAAAGTGACGCTAGACAAGTTGCATACCAATACTTAAGAGAAGAAAGCAGCTTGGATTATGAATTTCACTACTGCGAATAAACTTACATCTCCTGAAGATCAGCAAAGTGTGCCAAGAAGCTCCAGATACACTGATCTCCCATTTTTCCTGATTCTCCGTCCCCAAATCTCCCCTGAGTCCCCAACCATTCGTTCCAGAATGCCCAAAAATTCCTTCCTTCTGCCCAACTTCCAAATTCCCAAAAATTTAAGGTGGACGGACGACTCCAAGCTATTGCCAATGTGATGGACGAGAAGAGTAATAAAATTTACGAAAAATTGGGGGGGGGGCAGTAAAATTGTCACTTTTTGCCTATGTACTCACATTTTACCATCACGATGTTGGCAGTGGACTGAAGCAATGTTACTTTAACTAGTCGGCTAATGCATGCCATGCACTCAGTGGCACAACACATTCTCATAAAAGGAAGCACTCTGTCTTCAGGCCACAAGTGGCCCATCGGGACCATCCGACCGCCGTGTCATCCTCAGATAAGGATGCAGATAGGAGGTTCAAAATGGCTCTGAGCACTATGGGACTTAACACCTGAGGTCATCAGTCCCCTAGAACTTAGAACTACTTAAACCTAACTAACCTAAGGACATCATACACATCCATGCCCGAGGCAGGATTCGAACCTGCGACTGTAGCGGTCGCGCGGTTCCAGACTGCAGTGCCTAGAACCGCTCGGCCACTCCGGCCGGCGCAGATAGGAGGGGCGTGTGGTCAGCACACCACTCTCCCGGTCGTTACAATGGTGTTCTTTGACCGGAGCCGCTACCGTTCGGTCGAGGAGCTCCTCAATTTGCATCACGAGGCTGAGTGAACCCCGAAAAATGGCAACAGCGCATAGCAACCCAGATGGTCACCCATCCAAGTACCGGCCACGCCCGACAGCCCTTAACTTCGGTGATCTGACGGTGATGTGTCCACGTCGAGGAGCTTAGCGCCCCTTATCGATGTATAGTAACAGATTTCAAAGTGCCACGATGTAATAGCAGACAGTTAAGAGGAACAAGAAATAAATGATTTTTATAGGCAATGGAGCCCCAGACGGATGGATTTCGACGCAGTTTTACGTAAATCAACCAAGTTATCAACTACAGAGTAGTGTTCTAGAGTCTAGGATCGGTACATGGAAGGTATTGTAAGAGAGAACATAAGCACACGCACTCCTAGGGCAACACGTTCTGTACTTAAAACGGGCCTATAATCTTCGATCACCTGCCTTTCCGACCTATCAGACGTATGGAATGTAGCCTTCGTAATATTCCTTTGTGAGAAATATATTTCAAGCGCAACACATACATCCTCCTTCCACATTTCTCTACGAAAAACTGTTATCGAACCGTAAAACACTTGCTCTGCATGATACAAGCACAATATAGCTTTCCGGAGACGTATAGTGTCCACTGTCCACATCCGAACATCGTTCAGAAACTATACCATGTCTGCATCAGACCTATATAAAATGATCGTTAGTAGCCAGGGATACATCCTACAAGGAAACAAATAAACGCATAGCAGCAGTGTCCGACATGTGAAAATTACAATTCTGTAAACAGCGTATCTGTCGGGCAAACGTGTACACAGGGATAGCAAAGCCTCACAAGCTCCTATCGTTAACTTAGTTATGACTCTGAAGTCTCGATTTAGCACCCAAGATGCGATAGGGGGGATGGAATACATCATATAAATCAAAGTTCGTTTAGAGGAATGTGTCAAAATTCATCACACACGAGATGGAAGTCCTCTGATGACCGACAGGTTTACAGTTAACGATCGCATTACGCCTATGGTGGTAATGATTCACGTTTCCTGTTACCAGTAGTAGCCGTAGGAAAGCAGGGGCCTGTTGGAGTGTAGGAATGTATCTGAGATAACTTTGCCCTCGCCTAGACGACAGAATAGCGAACTAATATTTAGAATGTGTTGGGCGGCTTTCGTGATCAAGTGGAAATTTGTGAAGATTGTGTATTGAGGTGCGTTTGCGCTGGACCGTTATTCGCTCCCATGTACATTACTGGCCATTAAAATTGCTACACCACGAAGATGACGTGCAACAGACGCGAAATTTAACCGACAGGAAGAAGCTGCATTGATATGCAAAGGATTAGCTTTGCAGAGAATTCACACAAGGTTTGCGCCGGTGGCGATATCTACAACGTGCTCACATGAGGAATGTTTCCAACCGATTTCTCATACACAAACAGCAGTTGACCGGCGTTGCCTGGTGAAACGTTGTTGTGATGCCTCGTGTAAGGAGGAGAAATTCGTACCATCACGTTTCCGACTTTGATTCAGGTCGGATTGTAGCCTATCGCGATTGCGGTTTATCGCATCGCGAATTTGCTGCTCGCATTGGTCGAGATCCAGTGACTGTTAGCAGAATATGGAATCGGTGCGTTCAGGAGGGTAATACGGAACGCCGTGCTGGATCCCAACGGCCTCGTATCACTAGCAGTCGAGATGACAGCCATCTTATCCACATTGCTGTAACGGATCGTGCAGCCACGTCTCGATCCCTGAGTCAACAGATGTTTGCAAGACAACAACCATCTGCACGAACAGTTCGACGACGGTTGCAGCAGAATGGACTATCACCTCGGAGACCATGGCTGCGGTTACCCTTGACGGTGCATCACAGACAGGAGCGCCTGCGATGGTGTACTCAACGACGAACCTGGGTGCACGAATGGCAAAACGTCATTTATTCGGATGAATCCGACTTCTATTTACAGCATCATGATGGTCGCATCGATGTTTGGCGACATCGTGGTGAACGCATGTTGGAAGCGTGTATTCGTCATCGCCATACTGGCGTATCACCCGGCGTGATGGTATGGGGTGCTATTGGTTACACGTCTCGGTCACCTCTTGTTCGCATTGACGGCGCTCGGAACAGTGGACGTTACATTTCAGATGTGTTACGACCCGTGGCTCTACCCTTCATTCGATCCCTGTGAAACCCTACATTTCAGCAGGATAATCCACGACCGCATGTTGCAGGTCCTGTACGGGCCTTTCTGGATACAGAAAATGTTCGACTGCTACCCTAGCCAGCACATTCTCCAGATCTCACACCAATTGAAAATGTCTGGTCAATGGTGGCCGAGCAACTGGCTCGTCACAATACGCCAGCCACTACTCTTGATGAACTGTGGTATCGTGTTGAAGGTGCATGGGCAGCTGTACCCGTACACGCCATCCAATCTCTGTTTGACTCAATGCCCAGGCGTATCAAAGCCGTTATTACGGCCAGAGGTGGTTGTTCTGGGTACTGATTTCTTAGGACATATACACCCAAATGGGATGAAAATGTAATCACATGTCAGTTCTAGTATAATATATTTGTCCAACGAATACCCGTTTATCATTGCATTTCTTCTTGGTGTAGGAATTTTAATGTCCAGTAGTGTATTTGATTTTTGCCTTACTTGTAGCGTTATATGTGAGCTTCGTGGCGAAGTGCACACATCTCGCTAATGGTCATGCTTATTGTGACATACACATTTTAGTAAGAGACTACGCAAAACTCAGAAAGTTTGCAATTAAAAAAGCTATGATTTTGCGTTTAATGCGTACTACACCGAATTTTCGTTTAGACTTCGGAGGAGGTCTCTGTCTGTCTACGATCTCTCGAAAATGGATCCTATGTAGCGTGTTCACTCCCGATCTCACGCCCAAGGGAATGAAGTATTCTTACATCCCTCATATCTTCTAAACCGCTCGAGACATCGAAACGAGATTTTGGCAAATGAGGGCACACCAGGAAGAGAGTACTTTGCTAGTTCGTAAACACACTGAACTTCCTTATCTATGACGCTACATCAGAAACTGTACTTCCTATTTTATTTTTTAATTCCAGTGACTGTGATCATTTAAGTTATCGACAGCTAGTGAGACAAGAGTTTCCTAGTATGAAAATAAACATGAAATTTCTTCTCTTATTTTACCACAAACAGACACAATGAGGTTTTTCGTAAGCTATCGACCTCTCTGGCCGCCAATCACTTGTTTAATGATACACTCTGTTTCAGAATTCTGTCACAATAGCTGCTGCAAAAATGAGTTTGTGCAAAATTATCCTGTGCTTTGACAAAAGAAGTACAATTAAACCTGTCAACAAGAGAAATATGGCCGTTACTCATAAATGGTGATGCTTCCTCAAATGAGAAAAGGTTAACAATTCACAAGAAAATAAATCGCCAATTCTGTTGGAATTTTGGTTGAGTCCCATAACCGATCGTATTTTTAACACTGAGTGACTAGAATGGAAACTTACCACAGGATTTTATTCCTTTTCTTCATCTGAACAGTACTGAAATAATGACGAACGTATTCTTCGGGAGCCAATGACCCGAAGTTAAGCGCTGTCGGGCTGGGCTAGCGCAGTTGGCAAGCGGGGTGCACTCAGCCTTTGTGAGGAAAACTGAGGAGCTACTTGATTGAGAAGTAGCGCCTCCGGTCTCGTAAACTGACATACGGCGGTGTGCTGACATGCCCCTCCATATCACTTCAACTGCACACACCATTACAGAGCCTCCACCAGCTGCAACAGTCCCCTGCTGACATGCAGTATCCATGGATTGATGAGTATGTCTCCATACCCGTACACAACTATCCGCTCCACACAATTTGAAACAAGACTCGTCCAACCAGGCAACATGTTTCGTCATCAACAGTCCAATGTCGGTGTTGACGGGCTCAGGCGAGGCGTAAAGCTTTGTGTCGTGCAGTCATCAAGGGCACATGAGTGGACCTTCGGCTCCGAAAGCCCATATCTATGATGTTTCGTTGAATGGTTCGTACACTGACTCTTGTTGATGGCCCAGCATCAAAATCTCCAATTTACCAAAGGGTTGCACCTCTGTCACATTGACCGATTCTCTACAATTCACGTTGGTCCCGTTCTCGCAGGATCCTTTTCCGGCCTCAACGATGTCGGAGATTTGCTGTTTCACCGGATTCCTGATATTCACGGTACACTCGTGGAATGGTCGCACAGTTAAATCCCCACTTCATCGCTACCTCGGAGATGCTGTCTCCCATCGCTCATGCGCCGATTATAACTGCATGTTCAGACTCACTGCCATTGTAGCAGCAGTAACTGATCTAACAATTACGCCAGACGCTTGGTGTCATCGATAGGCATTGGCGTCTGCAGCGCCATCTTCTGCCTGTTAACATATCTCTGTATCTGAATACGCATGCCTATACCAGTGTAGATGTAGAAACGACTCTCGCGAAGCTTCGATGGGAGGGGCTACCAGTACAGGGCACCATTGGCATGATCTAGATGCAGGGTGCTGTGGTCTGTTCCAGTGAGATGGGTGAGGACTCATAAAGCTCCATTCATTCACGAGAGGTGGAGTGTAGTGGTCTTCTTCTGGTCAGTTGCAGATTAATTCGCTAACGGTGCTGCATGGTGGGTTGGTCAATGACAATGTGAGGAGGGTCTTTCACTCTCTAATTTTACCCTAAGACAGCGAGAATGCTCTGTGACTCCCATACACAGAGAGAGAGAACGTAAATTAAGCACTGCGCTAGAGGTGATAGAAATATGTGGAGCACTGTCTGGTATACTTTGATGATTTATGTGTTCGAGAATTAACACTGAATGGATGTACTGCACAGTCATCTATCCATGTTAACGCTGATACTCGCAAAGTGAAGAAGGGGTGGTTTAGTTATGATACCGAAATTGGAGGAACATGCTGTCTCATCACTGGCCGGTGTTGAAGTTATTGTAAAATTGTTCGTGCTATCAACTGTGATGCTTATTATTATAGTAGATCGATGTTTTCTTTTACATCCCATCCATGCACTGGTTACCACATAATGACTGACTGAGAACGCTTGTTTGAGTTGGGGAATGAGTTTTGTTTATAGGTGACAACTTCTGGGGCGGATAGCACCGAAACACTGCTCGCGTACATGAGTGCGATATGAGGAATCAGGCAAAAGGGAACACAGAGCCATAAACTATTCCATCAGTGTGAGAGACAAGTCTAAATGTAGAGCTCGTGAATCACCTTCGGACTGTAGTTTGGAATCCTACGCCAACACAGCAAAACTCTTCCAGTTTGCTTATGTTGTAATTGTCTTTTATTTAAAATCAAACGATGTGTGGCATCTTATGCTATCCGCCCTAAGAATATGATTTACACCGTGCAACGTGTAGTTTCCTGCGAGCCGTCGATCAGAACTTCTTAATGTCAGTTTAGAACTTGGCACAGGCCTCAAAGTCGTGGCAGGAAAACGAAATGCTTCGCATTGTGCAAAAGCGTGTTAGAAAAACAATGTCTGAACCAGGACCTGAGGGAGCATCTAATGCGATTTAGTATAGTCTATGGGATACGATAATTCGCCTAGAGTATAGGTGATCAAACTTTAAAGTGGCCTATGCAGTGGCTGTATATTTAATAGTATCGCGCCACAGAGGCGGTAGTAGCATCATCAGTTTGAGGTGTGAATTCGGTGAGGGACTGGTTATACCGTTAGGAATGCTTGGAGGGCTGCACACTTTGCTATTCTGGGGAAGCATTGCGAAATCTCTTTCTCTGCGCTGGACCGCACCACAGCTTTGCGTCATTGCACCAACATCGGTGCCTATGTGACTTCTAAATCGAATGAGCTTTTATAGTTCGTAATTTTTCGCTGTTGGGGGGGGGGGTATAGAACAACTATGATAGCATGTTGGGCTGATTGATTTGAATGGACCTGGATTTGTAGTACTTGTATGTAGTTTGGGGACGAACAACGTTGCGCACATTTCCTCTGAATGGTCAAAACACTGTCCTGTTGCATTAACTCAGGTCTTTCTGTCTCTACACTGGTTGCAGAAGGTGGTGGGTGTGTCTTTCTCCGACTTCTGCTCAGTTCCGACTTAAATTGGAACTATCGCATGCGTAAAGCTGTAGAAGTGGAAGCAGTTGTAAGATGCGTAGGGGGTGACTAAAACCACGTTGCAATTTTACTGTAGCAATTAGGTTCGGGAAAGGTGACTCGTTTCTAGATATGGGAGTGCCACAAATATGATTAACTTGTGGGTGTGATCCGATGCAGGTATGTGCTTGAATAGAGAGACCTGATTCCAAATGATTGACATACTTTCTAGCGGATAGCATAACACTAAAGATCTGAGAAGCTAGTGTACGTTTTTCTTCTTACGACCTCAATCAGCATATCGTCTACTACTACCGTTTGCGTTCCTTCTCAATCAGTCATCGCCTATAACTCAGTGGATATATCGCAGAACCTCTGATATGGTCTCAAAACAGAATGCGCTAGAAGTACTATAGACTTATCTAGTTAGGGCGGTGTGAGGGAGTCTTTTTTTTGGGGGGGGGGGGGCGGGGAAGGAGACCAGACAGCGAGGTCATCGGTCTCATTGGATTAGGGAAGGACAGGGAAGGAAGTCGGCCGTGCCCTTTGAAAGGAACCATCCTGGCATTTGCCTGGAGCGATTTAGGGAAATCACGGGAAAACTAAATCAGGATCGTCGGACCCGGGATTGAACCGTCGTCCTCCCGAATGCGAGTCCAGTGTCTAACCACTGCGCCAACTCGCTCGGTGTGAGGGAGTCGCAAATACCGCTTATATACCACGTTCCTTAGAGGAATCACTTTCAAAATGCGGTAATTTTATCACGAGGTTGCATAGTGGCCTCATAATACACATTCCTACGATCACCGTCATGGTATTTGACTGGAAAAAAGCACCTTATTCAGAGGTAGTGTCGTACGTCGATTCGTAATGTGGTTATAGCTTATAACATGGATACTTGTGTGCGCTTGTAGAACCAAGATCGCTCGTGACAGTAACATGCAGTAGTTGTTGGGATCGGGTTTTTCTTTAACATCTGCCCGATTACATCCCTCTTTCTAAGACACAGGGGTCGCACTTACAAGAAAAACATGAGAGACATGCCCACATGTCGTTGATTTGCGGACAGTATTATTTCGTATCATAGGCAATCAGTTATTGACGAGGTATTATGCTTAGTAGTGGTGGTGGGTGCGTGATATGTTCGCATTTCAGCATCAGGTTTATAAAGTATGTGTTTGTGGAACGGAAATGAGCGTGTCCATTCATAAGGAGGGTATGGATTAGACTTGAAGTACTGTGATAGAAAAGGGAAGAGTACGTCAAGTAGTAAGGAAGGTATAGCTAGAAATAAATAATTATAGATATTTCCATTTCCAGAACCACAGCCTTCAGCAGGATGTATTTCTGATACTTCGTTCATTGTCAAATGGTGTTCAATTGAGCCCGCAATCGTAAAATTTAATTGTAAGTATAATGATAAAAGATACATGTGACGGGTTTTCATGAATGATTGCGTGTATGCATGGCCATGGTGGTAATGATTCACGTTTCCTGTTACCAGTAGCAGCCGTAGGAAAGCAGGGGCCTGTTGGAGTGTAGGAATGTATCTGAGATAACTTTGCCCTCGCCTAGACGACCGAATAGCGAATTACTACATAGTATGTGTTGGGCAGCATCCGTGATCAAGAGGAAATTTGTGAAGATTATGTATGGAGGTGCGTTTGCACTGGACCGTTATCCGCTCACATGTAAATTGCTCGGTTCACTGCTTATTTAGTTGTGAGAACATCGATTGTGGTGTTTGGAAGACACGTTTGCCTGTTCTCTAGACATACGAAGGACCTTAGCTGGCTTGTAAATTATAGGGGTGATTTTGAATGTGTTACATTCCGACTTCGGTATTCGAGAGTGGAAATATGAGTTTCCTCTATTTGTTTCTAGTTATTCAGTGGTTTACAGCATGCTGCAACTCGCTAAAGTTTGGAGTTTGTATAGAAATAATTTCCTGTATATATCTTGGGAATTACACTACTGGCAATTAAAATTGCTACACCACGAAGATGACGTGCTACAGACGCGAAATTTAACCGACAGGAAGAAGATGCTGTGATATGCAAATTATTAGCTTTTCAGAGCATTCACACAAGGTTGGCGCCGGTGGCGACACTTACAATGTGCTGACATGAGGAAAGTTACCAACCGATTTCTCATACACAAACCGCAGTTGACCGGCGTTGCCTGGTGAAACGTTGTTGTGATGCCTTGAGTAAGGAGGAGAAATGCGTACCATCACGTTTCCGACTTTGATAAAGGTCGGATTGTAGCCTATTGCGATTGCGGTTTATCGTATCTACATCTACATCTACATCCATACTCCGCAAGCCACCTGCGGTGTGTGGCGGAGGGTACCCTGAGTACCTCTATCGGTTCTCCCTTCTATTCCAGTCTCGTATTGTTCGTGGAAAGAAGGATTGCTGGTATGTTTCTGTGTGGGCTCTAATCTCTCTGATTTTATCCTCATGGTCTCTTCGCGAGATATACGTAGGAGGGAGCAATATACTGCTTGACTCTTCGGTGAATGTATGTTCTCGAAACTTTAACAAAAACCCGTACCGAGCTACTGAGCGTCTCTCCTGCAGAGTCTTCCACTGGAGTTTATCTGTCATCTCCGTAACGCTTTCGCGATTACTAATTGATCCTGTAACGAAGCGCGCTGCTCTCCGTTGGATCTTCTCTATCCCCTCTATCAACCCCATCTGGCATGGATCCCACACTGCTGAGCAGTATTCAAGCAATGGGCGAACAAGCGTACTGTAACCTACTTCCTTTGTTTTCGGATTGAATTTCCTTAGGATTCTTCCAATCGTATCGCGACATTACTGCTGGCGTCTCGTATACCGTGGCCTCGGGAAAAGTCACAGAGCATGAGGCTGTCATGGCACTTATACATTTCCTGCGAGGAATCAGAATTCCCAGTCGTACAATGATAACTGTAGTAAAGCTTGATTGTTGTAGGCACTGGGTACAGCGCTGAAGAAACAAGCGATAAAAATCTGATTTCGTGTCTGGATCGATGTGGGCGAACAGAATCACAATACAATGTGCCCTCCACGTCACACCAGGCAGTGCAGAATAAATCAGATAACAAGTTACTTAATGCAGAAGCATACAGATGCGGCTCGACCACCTCTGGCGGCGTTAAGGCGATCCCCATCAGTTTGTTGGGCGGCTTATCGTCGTTGAGTTCAGAGGCAACCAAACTAAAAGTTGTAGCACTCGCATCTTCGACGGTGTGTGCCACTTTATTGCTAGAATTGATACTGATTAGTATTATCCATATAAGACTATTGCCAAAAATTCCCCTTCTTGAATAGCTGTCTCAGTGTCTTTGTAAGATGTGAGAGGAATTTGCTAATCCATTATCAGATCTACATGATCTGCAAGTATAGCTTGAGGCACAGACTGACAGCGTATGAGACAGTGAGATGAGTCACACTTGGATAGAATTAACGACGGTGGGTCTAACACAGTGGCCAGTTAAAGTATAAGTTTTGGATGCTTTTCCCTACTCGTTTGCTCAAAAGCATGGCTGGTTCTTAATCTCCACTGCAAAAAACGCGATATTCAAATAGTTAATGTATTGTAAAATACATAACCATGGTTAAAGGTCCACAGAGAGATGGGATACACAATTTTATTTCTTTAGGTTAACCAACAACTGCAGTGTAGACATAACTATATCCATATCATGAAATGGAAAAGCGAATCCCACGACCACAGGACAATATTAAGAAGAGAAACAGCAATGAACTCTACACTCTCTGAAATCCACCAACATTCAGTATGTCGTACAATTGCCTGTTCTTTGTTACAGTTCTTATCACTATTTACCGAAAAGTTTTGGAACAACGTTCATACGACATCATTCTGCATTGTTTCCAGATGTATCCAAGATGGTGGCGATGACGTCATTCAAGTTGGCGGATTTTGGCGGGAGGTGTGGATTTTGGCAGGAAAGTGCCACGCCCATCCCTCCCCCAGAAAAATATGATCGGAAGTGCAAATTCCAACAGGATAATGCACCACACCCCGGTTATCTCTACTAAGCAAAGAAAACAACGGGAAGATAGCTCACTTGGATTACCTCAACTAACCTAAGTCAACCGACCGCCACTTCCTCCTACCATCCAGCACCAAGTTTGAATTTTTGCAGTAAACAAAGGTGTGAAAGAAAGTACACTTGTACTAACCCCAGTCGCCCGACCGCCACCTCCTCCTAAGCATTCATGGGAAAAAGGACTTGGACGTAAGTCTTTATTATTTAACCAATTTCATGCAGGTGTTTTCACCACGAGGTCTGGATTCCAACTGAATCAGTACACATCGCCACCTCCAGAGGGCGCTCTCGTGACGTCAGGTGATGACGCAAGTACCATAATCTAAGATGGCGGCAACCAGTATGTTCACAACGAGAGCCATACTCCAACTGACTTAGTACATATCGCAACCGATAGAGAGCGCTGTCGTGACCATTATGGAAGACGGCGGCATACAATGAGTTCACCACGTGGCCTAGTACTCAGTACCACCAGCAGAGGGTGCTTTCATCCGTTTCGTGACATAATGAAAGATGGTGGTTTGAATTGGTGGGAAAACGGCTCTGGACACAAGTCTTTATTTTGCAGGCAGTTTCTCCAGCACGAGATCTAGACTACAACAGACCTAGTGCACAACACTGCCACCAGATGGTGCTGTCTTCCCTCATGTGATGTAACCCAAGATGGTGGTCTTGAGGGGGAAAACGGCGCGAAAATGACTCAGCCTGCTCTGGGTTGCTGTATACCAGGGGTCTCCAAACTTTTTAGTCCGTGGGCCACACTGACTCCTCCACGAAGTCATAAGGGCCAAGATCTACCTAGTGGGATTAAAGCACCCTAGCACTCCATGATCACTGTAATGTAAGGCTAAAGGAAAGATGAAATCGCAAAAATCTAAGGTTGTGGGAATAGCTAGCACTGAAACGAACTACGATTTTTATTTAATTGCATAATTTTGATTGGTGGACGTACGTGACCGAAATTCTGGCGTATTTTATTCTGGCGAATTTCACCGACAAAAAAGTATGGCACTGCACATTCTTCACGAAAGCGCCCTGCAAAGTTAACGAAATCTCAAAATCATTGTTGGCAACACTATTACTGCAAGACGTAACAGAGGTAGAGTATATCAAAGCATTGTTATTTCAAGCGGCGCAACAATAAGTTTAGTTATGTAGTCTTGTAGCGAGTAGCAGAGCCAATGTCGCGGTGTATTGGTCGTGATAGGCCTCGAAACTCAATTGTTGGCAGTATAGGCACCACCTAAAATATTTGGCGGGCCCGATACCAGGGATGTCCGGCCAGCTAACGTGGGCCGATTTGCCGGCCCTCGCGGGCCGCTTTCGGCCCGCGGGTCGTAGTTTGGAGACCCCTGCTGTATAGAGTAAGGAAGGACTGCACTCTGTTTATTTTGAAACAATTTACCGGATGATCAAAATGTCAGTATAAATTTGAAAACTTAATAAACCACGCAATAATGTAGATAGAGAGGTAAAAATTGACACACATGCTTGGGATGACATGGGGTGTTATTAGAACCAAAAAAAAAACAAAGTTCACAAAATGTCCGCGTGAAAGATCTCTTGCGCGCGTCGTTTGGTGGTGATCGTGTGCTCAGCCTCCACTTTCGTCATGTTTGGCCTCCCAGATCCCCAGACCTCAGTCCGTGCGATTATTGGCTTTGGGGTTACCTGAAGTCGCAAGTGTATCGTGATCGACCGACATCTCTAGGGATTCTGAAAGACAACATCCGACGCCAATGCCTCACCTTAACTCCGGACATGCTTTACAGTGCTGTTCACAACATTATTCCTCGGCTACAGTTATTGTTGGGGAATGATGGTGGACATATTGAGCATTTCCTGTAAAGAACATCATCTTTGTTTTGTCTAACTTTGTTATGCTACTTATTGCTATTCTTATCAGATGAAGCGCCATCTGTCTGACATTTTTTGAACTTTTGTATTTTTTTGGTTATAATAAATCCTATGTCATTCCAAGCATGTGTGTCAATTTGTACCTCTCTATCTACATTATTCCGTGATTAATTCAGTTTTCAAATTTATACTGACTTTTTGATCACCCGGTATTTAGGGATGGAGTATATTTATCATACTGACACAAAGCACACGCTCTGACATGCTTGGGGCCATCTCACACAGTCTACAGACCTCTAACCTACTTCTAAATAATGCTTTCCAGACACGCAAACAACTCCTTATTTTCCAACATAATTTCAGTACAGAATGCAAACTACTCCTAAATAATACAGCACAGTGATGTGTAGACACGCTCAGTACTTGTAAACTGTCCAAACTGCGCATGGCACAGCCTACAGGCCCGCTCGCAAATTAGTACAATCAACACGCACGCGCAAGCACTGCTCCCCCCCCCCCCCCCCCCCACACACACACACCCTGTCAACTAGAGCGCGAAGTGACGTGGCCGTCAGCTGTCAAACCATGCACAGGCCCCCCACAGGGTTTTTGCAAACATACGGTAACATCTGATTCATACTTGGCACCTGAGAAATTCCTATCTAAATATGTATTCACCTAGGCACCACAGCTGACGTGAACGCACGGGAGCGCAGATGCTCAAAGGGCATTCACAGCCACAAGCCGCCACCGAACGCAGGTGAAAGTCCCCTGCCTCTATTTTCATGTATACAATCACGCTTATACTGACGTCACAGAATTCCAAGACGTGCTCACACGAGACACCTCCGAGCAGCAGATGTCTCTGCCGCCGATGACAGAATAGTGCAGGGCGCGTTGTTCCTAGCGCGACGTGAAACACCCGTTTAACCATACTTAAATACCGAGTGTGGCTCTCGCCTCGCCGTGAAACGCGTGCATGGCGAGTCGCCATCTAAAACATTCTCAATGTTATTCTTACATCACATGGCTTAGTAAAAAAAAATAGAGCCAAGTCATTCCTCGGGAATTGTATACTGTCCCAGAAATAGTTAACGTTCGCTTTGTTGATGTCTCAGTTGTATGCACGGAAATTCTTGCCATAACAGAACATGTTTACGAAAATAACATACAATTCACTCGTCCCAGCGCACCTATTCAAGATTCCAACATTCCTCAACATATGAAAATGTCCTCAACGCTATGTAGACGCTCCTATATCCCAGCACAAGGAATGTGAATGAATCGAGCATTATCATTGGCTCTTATCGAATTGTAACCACCTAATTACTGGTACTGCCGAT
The DNA here is from genome assembly GCF_023898315.1 of Schistocerca nitens. NCBI lineage: Eukaryota > Metazoa > Arthropoda > Insecta > Orthoptera > Acrididae > Schistocerca > Schistocerca nitens. The sequence goes on along the minus strand of NC_064616.1, from coordinate 232,070,306 downwards.
ATCGAAGCACTGTCCGCTTTTTTTCCATCAGCGGTTATTTTACACTGACAATTATATCATAAAAACTACCATGCATATCGTCAAATACGGAAACACTCTTACGATAGGACACACAGTCATTCTCTCTACTCATACCATAAAATAAACCGTACTAACTGTAAAATGCAATACATAAACATTTTACTCAATATAAGCCACAATACCTATACAATACAATATATACACATTTTACACAAACATTGCAGTTATCTTCTATACTTGTACAGCACCCGAAAAAATTATGGTATGCCTGCACTCACCCAGGCTCTATGTCACAATGTTCCCCAGTCCTAGGGAAGTACCGTTAGCCTTTCTTTCTGTCTACAGACGTGACACTCAGCACCATACAAAATCATCCCTTTTACATCAGAGCAACCTCAGTGGACCAAAGTCGATGTCAGAATTCTTCTCCAAATTCGAGATCCTTTCCCCTCGGAACAAAAGCGTTACTGTTTCTGCTCCGAACCTGCTCTCTTTTCTACAGACATCTCCAGACTTGGGGATTACAAGAATATACGTATTTTCGCATCGTTCACCATAATATTATACCATTTTCGCGGTACTTCTCGATATCAAGCACTAGGCTGCCTACTACCGATCGCTAACCCAACATACACTACTGGCCATTAAAATTGCTCCAACAAGAAGAAATGCAGATGATAAACGGGTATTCATTGGAGAAATATATTATACTAGAACTGATATGCGATTACATTTTCACGCAATTTGGGTGCATAGATCCTGAGAAATCAGTACCCAGAACAACCACCTCTGGCCGTAATAACGACCTTGATACGCCTGGGCATTGAGTCAAACAGAGATTGGATGGCGTGTACAGGTACAACTGCCCATGCACCTTCAACACGATGCCACAGTTCATCAAGAGTAGTGACTGGTGTATTGTGACGAGCCAGTTGCTCGGCCACAATTGACCACACGTTTTCTATTGGTGAGAGATCTGGAGAATGTGCTGGCCAGGGCAGCAATCGAACATATTCTGTATCCAGAAAGGCCCGTACGGGACCTGCAACATGCGGTCGTGCATTATCCTGCTGAAATGAAGGGTTTCGCAGGGATCGAATGAAGGGTACAGCCACGGGTCGTAACACATCTGAAATGTAACGACCATTGTTCAAAGTGCCGTCAATGCGAACGAAAGGTGACCGAGACGTGTAACCAATGGCACCCCATACAATCACGCGCGGTGATACGCCAGTATGGCAATGACGAATACACGCTTCCAATGTGCGTTCACCACGATGTCGCGAAACATGGATGCGACCTTCATGATGCTGTAAACAGAACCTGGATTCATCAGAAAAAATAACGTTTTGCCATTCGTGCACCCAGGTTCGTTGTTGAGTACACCATCGCGATCATCGCAGGCGCTGTTGTCTGTGATGCAGTGTCAAGGGTATGGTTCAAATGGCTCTGAGCACTATGGGACTTAACTGCTGAGGTCATCAGTCCCCTAGAACTTAGAACTACTTAAACCTAACTAACCTAAGGACGTCACACACATCCATGCCCGAGGCAGGATTCGAACCTGCGACCGTAGCGGTCGCGCGGTTCCAGACTGAAGCGAGTGTCAAGAGTAACCGCAGCCATGGTCTCCGAGCTGATAGTCCATGCTGCTGCAAACGTCGTCGAACTGTTCGTGCAGATGGTTGTTGTCTTGCAAACGTTCCCATTTGCTGACTCAGGAATCGAGGCCTGGCTGCACGATCCGTAACAGCAATGTGGATAAGATGCCTTTTATCTCGACTGCTAGTGATACGAGGCCGTTGGGATCCAGCACGGCATTCCGTATTACCCCCCTGAACCCACCGATTCCATATTCTGCTAACAGTCATTGGATCTCGACCTACGCCAGCAGTAATGTCGCGATACGATTGGAAGAATCCTAAGGAAATTCAATCCGAAAACAAAGGAAGTAGGTTACAGTACGCTTGTTCGCCCATTGCTTGAATACTGCTCAGCAGTGTGGGATCCATGCCAGATGGGGTTGATAGAGGGGATAGAGAAGATCCAACGGAGAGCAGCGCGCTTCGTTACAGGATCAATTAGTAATCGCGAAAGCGTTACGGAGATGACAGATAAACTCCAGTGGAAGACTCTGCAGGAGAGACGCTCAGTAGCTCGGTACGGGTTTTTGTTAAAGTTTCGAGAACATACATTCACCGAAGAGTCAAGCAGTATATTGCTCCCTCCTACGTATATCTCGCGAAGAGACCATGAGGATAAAATCAGAGAGATTAGAGCCCACACAGAAACATACCAGCAATCCTTGGCTCTGAGCACTATGGGACTCAACTGCTGAGGTCATTAGTCCCCTAGAACTTAGAACTAGTTAAACCGAACTAACCTAAGGACATCACAAACATCCATGCCCGAGGCAGGATTCGAACCTGCGACCGTAGCGGTCTTGCGGTTCCAGACTGCAGCGCCTTTAACCGCACGGCCACTTCGCCCGGCTACCAGCAATCCTTCTTTCCACGAACAATACGAGACTGGAATAGAAGGGAGAACCGATAGAGGTACTCAGGGTACCCTCCGCCACACACCGCAGGTGGCTTGCGGAGTATGGATGTAGATGTAGATGTAGATACGATAAACCGCAATCGCAATAGGCTACAATCCGACCTTTATCAAAGTCGGAAACGTGATGGTACGCATTTCTCCTCCTTACTCAAGGCATCACAACAACGTTTCACCAGGCAACGCCGGTCAACTGCGGTTTGTGTATGAGAAATCGGTTGGTAACTTTCCTCATGTCAGCACGTTGTAAGTGTCGCCACCGGCGCCAACCTTGTGTGAATGCTCTGAAAAGCTAATAATTTGCATATCACAGCATCTTCTTCCTGTCGGTTAAATTTCGCGTCTGTAGCACGTCATCTTCGTGGTGTAGCAATTTTAATTGCCAGTAGTGTAATTCCCAAGATATATACAGGAAATTATTTCTATACAAACTCCAAACTTTAGCGAGTTGCAGCATGCTGTAAACCACTGAATAACTAGAAACAAATAGAGGAAACTCATATTTCCACTCTCGAATACCGAAGTCGGAATGTAACACATTCAAAATCACCCCTATAATTTACAAGCCAGCTAAGGTCCTTCGTATGTCTAGAGAACAGGCAAACGTGTCTTCCAAACACCACAATCGATGTTCTCACAACTAAATAAGCAGTGAACCGAGCAATTTACATGTGAGCGGATAACGGTCCAGTGCAAACGCACCTCCATACATAATCTTCACAAATTTCCTCTTGATCACGGATGCTGCCCAACACATACTATGTAGTAATTCGCTATTCGGTCGTCTAGGCGAGGGCAAAGTTATCTCAGATACATTCCTACACTCCAACAGGCCCCTGCTTTCCTACGGCTGCTACTGGTAACAGGAAACGTGAATCATTACCACCATGGCCATGCATACACGCAATCATTCATGAAAACCCGTCACATGTATCTTTTATCATTATACTTACAATTAAATTTTACGATTGCGGGCTCAATTGAACACCATTTGACAATGAACGAAGTATCAGAAATACATCCTGCTGAAGGCTGTGGTTCTGGAAATGGAAATATCTATAATTATTTATTTCTAGCTATACCTTCCTTACTACTTGACGTACTCTTCCCTTTTCTATCACAGTACTTCAAGTCTAATCCATACCCTCCTTATGAATGGACACGCTCATTTCCGTTCCACAAACACATACTTTATAAACCTGATGCTGAAATGCGAACATATCACGCACCCACCACCACTACTAAGCATAATACCTCGTCAATAACTGATTGCCTATGATACGAAATAATACTGTCCGCAAATCAACGACATGTGGGCATGTCTCTCATGTTTTTCTTGTAAGTGCGACCCCTGTGTCTTAGAAAGAGGGATGTAATCGGGCAGCCGGCCGAAGTGGCCGTGCGGTTAAAGGCGCTGCAGTCTGGAACCGCAAGACCGCTACGGTCGCAGGTTCGAATCCTGCCTCGGGCATGGATGTTTGTGATGTCCTTAGGTTAGTTAGGTTTAACTAGTTCTAAGTTCTAGGGGACTAATAACCTCAGCAGTTGAGTCCCATAGTGCTCAGAGCCATTTCAACCATTTTTTTGTAATCGGGCAGATGTTAAAGAAAAACCCGATCCCAACAACTACTGCATGTTACTGTCACGAGCGATCTTGGTTCTACAAGCGCACACAAGTATCCATGTTATAAGCTATAACCACATTACGAATCGACGTACGACACTACCTCTGAATAAGGTGCTTTTTTCCAGTCAAATACCATGACGGTGATCGTAGGAATGTGTATTATGAGGCCACTATGCAACCTCGTGATAAAATTACCGCATTTTGAAAGTGATTCCTCTAAGGAACGTGGTATATAAGCGGTATTTGCGACTACCTCGCACCGAGCGAGTTGGCGCAGTGGTTAGACACTGGACTCGCATTCGGGAGGACGACGGTTCAATCCCGGGTCCGACGATCCTGATTTAGTTTTTCCGTGATTTCCCTAAATCGCTCCAGGCAAATGCCAGGATGGTTCCTTTCAAAGGGCACGGCCGACTTCCTTCCCTGTCCTTCCCTAATCCAATGAGACCGATGACCTCGCTGTCTGGTCTCCTTCCCCGCCCCCCCCCCCCCCAAAAAAAAAGACTCCCTCACACCGCCCTAACTAGATAAGTCTATAGTACTTCTAGCGCATTCTGTTTTGAGACCATATCAGAGGTTCTGCGATATATCCACTGAGTTATAGGCGATGACTGATTGAGAAGGAACGCAAACGGTAGTAGTAGACGATATGCTGATTGAGGTCGTAAGAAGAAAAACGTACACTAGCTTCTCAGATCTTTAGTGTTATGCTATCCGCTAGAAAGTATGTCAATCATTTGGAATCAGGTCTCTCTATTCAAGCACATACCTGCATCGGATCACACCCACAAGTTAATCATATTTGTGGCACTCCCATATCTAGAAACGAGTCACCTTTCCCGAACCTAATTGCTACAGTAAAATTGCAACGTGGTTTTAGTCACCCCCTACGCATCTTACAACTGCTTCCACTTCTACAGCTTTACGCATGCGATAGTTCCAATTTAAGTCGGAACTGAGCAGAAGTCGGAGAAAGACACACCCACCACCTTCTGCAACCAGTGTAGAGACAGAAAGACCTGAGTTAATGCAACAGGACAGTGTTTTGACCATTCAGAGGAAATGTGCGCAACGTTGTTCGTCCCCAAACTACATACAAGTACTACAAATCCAGGTCCATTCAAATCAATCAGCCCAACATGCTATCATAGTTGTTCTATACCCCCCCCCCCAACAGCGAAAAATTACGAACTATAAAAGCTCATTCGATTTAGAAGTCACATAGGCACCGATGTTGGTGCAATGACGCAAAGCTGTGGTGCGGTCCAGCGCAGAGAAAGAGATTTCGCAATGCTTCCCCAGAATAGCAAAGTGTGCAGCCCTCCAAGCATTCCTAACGGTATAACCAGTCCCTCACCGAATTCACACCTCAAACTGATGATGCTACTACCGCCTCTGTGGCGCGATACTATTAAATATACAGCCACTGCATAGGCCACTTTAAAGTTTGATCACCTATACTCTAGGCGAATTATCGTATCCCATAGACTATACTAAATCGCATTAGATGCTCCCTCAGGTCCTGGTTCAGACATTGTTTTTCTAACACGCTTTTGCACAATGCGAAGCATTTCGTTTTCCTGCCACGACTTTGAGGCCTGTGCCAAGTTCTAAACTGACATTAAGAAGTTCTGATCGACGGCTCGCAGGAAACTACACGTTGCACGGTGTAAATCATATTCTTAGGGCGGATAGCATAAGATGCCACACATCGTTTGATTTTAAATAAAAGACAATTACAACATAAGCAAACTGGAAGAGTTTTGCTGTGTTGGCGTAGGATTCCAAACTACAGTCCGAAGGTGATTCACGAGCTCTACATTTAGACTTGTCTCTCACACTGATGGAATAGTTTAGGGCTCATTGTTCCCTTTTGCCTCGAACCCGCGCCCTCGTGGATGCTGTGCCGCAAGTTGCTGCTGGTGGTGCTTGCTGAATGGTAACACCTGTCGCCATCTCTGGCGCAGTTGCAGCGGTGCTGCGCCTCGTGCAGCATATGCCTCGCCCGGACCCCGGTACGCCAGGTGGGAAGTGAACATGGCCCGTAGACTCGAGTGGAACCGAGCCCATCCTGGGCCCACTGCAGATCGCTGTCACTGCCCTCTTTCAGGTGGACTGTGCGATCTCCAAGTTCCAGGCTGCCATTCCGTCCTGCCCCAGTGTTGTGACTCCGGAGGCAGAATAGAGTCCGAACAAGTACATAGAAAACAGAATACAAGTTTATGCAGAATACTTATAACATTGCTGCCAGACTGGCCCCTATAAACGAAGACCCACACAGGTCCGTCCCGACGCTCGACTGACGTGGCGCACTCTTTCCAAGCCAAAATTGTCTGTTTGTTTATATCAATTTTTCCCTCGTTTCTGACATAGTGTCAGAGAGAGAAAGAAACTATGGCAGGGATAAATTCCCACATGTCAGCTACTTACAAATCGCCACTCTTGGCTCTGGCCTAGTGCCCTGCCTCATACATCGCAATCACCTAAAGCAACTCTGTAGTTTTGTGCCTCGTTATTGCTCCACTCAAAACAGTTTGTGCGTGCTGTTGTGTTGGCAGAACAGCCAACAACGTGTTACTAGAGGAGACCGAAATGAACGCGTTTTAGCTCACGCAGGCTGGCGTGAGGAGGGAAGAACTATACTGACGTGAGGTCTGGAACATGACAAGGAATGAGAATTCAGAAAGCGGACGTAATTAGTGTGATACTTAACTTTGATCCATTAATGATGAACGTCGCTCTTGACTGTACATGATTCACAATATAATCTGTTCAGAATACATTCTAGTAACTGAGTATGGCGCCTTGCTAGGTCGTAGCAAATGACGTAGCTGAAGGCTATGCTAAACTGTCGTCTCTGCAAATGAGAGCGTAAGTAGACAGTGAACCATCGCTAGCAAAGTCGGCTATACAACTGGGGCGAGTGCTAGGGAGTCTCTCTAGACTAGACCTGCCGTGTGGCGGCGCTCGGTCTGCAATCACTGATTGTGGCGACACGCGGGTCCGACGTATACTAAAGCTGTCGGCACACGGACCGTGCATCCGAACGTTGAGCGTTGAGCGTGCCGAGTTTCTGACGTCATTGCGTGGAATGGCACGTTCGGGACTCTTTCCGAACGTGCAGAGCAAATATCTGGCAATTCAGATATTCTGAGCGTGCCTCTGAGCGTTGACCAATGAGATGGCACAACGCCACCTACGTCATACGCACGTTGTCTCCTTTCAGCAAAGAGTTGTGAGGCGCCATATTGGCATTCATTTCAAGCCTATATGTATATAAGCCGTTTCTGAGCACCAGCAAATTGAGAATCACTGCAAAACTCGTTGTTAACTGTGTGATTCGTTCCAATAAAACAATGAGAAATATCATTTTCGTGGCAAACGAACTATTGTAACTTTCGTATTATGAGAGTAGGCTATTTTAAGGCAGCGACACACTGAAGATCCACCCAAAACGCAGTGTTGTTCTTGGTACAATTTGTTATAATTAAACTTCAATTAGCAACATATCTACGATTAAGATTTTTATCAAGAAGGAAAACAATATTGTTAGACATTACTCTGAAGTGGTTCGTGTAGCGTAATGGTTAGCGTCACCATCACCTATTAAAATGTGTGTTGGGGCGGTGGTTCGCGGCTTGCTATTACCGAATTTTTTTTCCTAACATTCGCGTTTTTATTAGGTTCTGGTACTTTATTATTAGTTTAATATAAGTATATAGTACAATATTTAATGTTATGTAAATATAAGTTCACCTTTTTTTGAGAGGTGACTGTTCGATTGGCTTAATCTACAGGACAGCGACTTGTATTAAGATATTTTGCTCCTTTTTCTTTTACGCTTCGTAATTCACATGTTGCAAAGGTTCTGCAACTGGGTAGGAACAGTGATCAAGTAAGACTGACCTTGGAGTTTTACTAAAATGTGGGAATGATGAAATAATGTTTATCTTATGCGGAGAAGTATTGGAAAATTTGTGCCGCACTGTTTGTAATGGAACTTTTATAAGCCTGTGTCCTTATTGATTGGACGTTCTCGCTTCCCGCGCCGGGGTTCCCGGGTTCGATTCCCGGTGGGGTCAGGGATTTTCTCTCCCTCGAGATGACTGGGTGTTGTGTGATGTCCTTAGGTTAGTTAGGTTTAAGTAGTTCTAAGTTCTAGGGGACTGATGACCACAGATGTTAAGTCCCATAGTGCTCAGAGCCATTTGAACCATTTGAACCATTTGAGCCAAATATCTTCAGGCAGAAAACGGTGGAAAGCCATACATCCGTAGGGATGGTTTGCAACTAGTTCTTTTAAATGTTATCAAGAAAACATTCAGATACCTGGCCAATCTTGAACTGCTGAAAAATGCGTACATGGAAAAATACAAAATAAGGATGAGAGCTACAGTCACTTGATATGGGTGTGTTGTACGAAAGCAGTATTTGTGCCCTCAAATATTGTGAAGATAACTGCATGTGACCCCTGTATAGTGTTTAACAAGGGAAATGTAGATAGGATTAAGTGCCCGCAGGGTTTAAGCTGCCATACAGGTGCATTCACACTGAAGATAATCAGAAGTATTAATGTGCCACAGCATAAGAAAGCCTAGGCAGCAGAAGAAAATATGCAAAAGTTGACTAGACAGGGGAGGCTGCGGAAGAGAATACTTTAGAAAGACAAGACTGAAAATGAAGATGATGGATATAGATAACATTAGTGAGTAGAGGTGTGGCAATACTGTTAAAAATTGAAATAAAAACTTAAATGAGATTTGCTGTAGAGTGGTGCTTTTGAGATTAATGTACCTTTTCCCTGGAACTATAAAATCTAATATCCTGAAATTTGGCACACTTCATAAAGCTCACTTACTGAATACCTCTAAGCAGCACTTTTCCTTTATCACGTGTCTCAGAAAAATTCTTCTTTACAGTACGAGGAAAATAGAGTAGTCTCGGTTAACACAACATTGAAAAATTAATTTGAAAGTAACTATTAGCTGAAACAAAAATTTGTAGCATACTTTTTACCAGCCTTTTATGCAGATATAAACTCTAAAGTGTCACCTTTAATGCCTGATTAGTTTACGAGGAAAGGTATACTATATCAACACTGGTCATTAAAAATTCAAATCTTTATTAAATGAATGTCCATGAACATTATCAAACAAAAAATGCACAGAATATCGTCCATAATTCATCATAAGAATCTGAAGTTTTAATGTTTTGACTGTAGTATTGTAGGAGATATAGACGTTTAAATGTCAGTATGCATTTTGGCCTACGCCTGATTTTGAAGTTAGACGAGTGCTCTTGCTGACAAAATTGACTTCGAATCTCCAGCACAAAAACCTAAGGAGAAGCGCGAGAGGAAAACTTCAAGAACGTTCCGCCACCCCCTCAGCTTTGTCACGTAAGGCTGTGTCAGTTCCCTAATAATTTTCAATGTTCCTGAGCGTTCTTCGCATTGTTAAATGTATTTATACACGTCCGTATAGTGATTATCTTTATTAGAATCAAAAAAGTCTGGTGGACCGTCAAAAGTAGTTACTAAGAGGAAGAGAAGATTCTTAGAAAAATGGGAAGAAGTATCTTGTTTTAGAAGTGGACACAGAAAAGGTACTGCTGTTTGCTTGATAAGCCGGGAGTTGGTTGTGGAAATGAAGAGAGATAGTTTGTTTCACCACTACAAATGTAAGTACAGTTCATTTACAGTAGCTTTTCCTGTAGATTCACATGGAAGAATGGAAAAAAAAAATTGCTCCTCTAAAATCAACACTTCGTCAGCAACAAAATATTAGTGAAGCAATGTAAGATAATTGTTTTTCAAGCTTGTTTTTAAAATTTGTCAAACAGTACTCATATATATTGGCTGAAATAAATGCACCCGACACTGCCGCAGATAAGGTATTTCTAAATATATGTTTGAGTGAATAATTAATATCGAATTTGCAAATACTTCAGTCTTCCATGTGATTCCAGGACAATTATAGCTTCGATGCTCAAGTTTCATCGTTCAAGCATTACTGGACAAATTACTGAACAGTGTAGATTTCTCAGTAGCTATAACCATGAGAGGTAGCATAAAACATTGAGATTTTACGGATGTAATTAAAGATTCTGTAGAAAAGTATGGTTTGTCAGTGAGCAATTTAATATCAGTGTATACAGACGGCTGTCCGTCAGTGATGGGTGTAAGTAATGGTTTGACATAATTGATTAAGAGGGAATAGAATTTATCACATTATTTTATTTTATTTATTTAAATTGATGTAATTAGGGCCATCAGGTCCTCTCTAAAGCTGGACCAGGGTTTCAGAAGTACAGTGCCTTTTTGCATGATAGTTACCGAAGAAATAACAATTTTATATGGCAACTAGTATAAAACTGTCTCCAACCACTTCTTAGTGCATCAAGAAAGTTTGGCATGTGGAATTTCAACTGTCGTAAGCGTTATACACTGAAGAACCAAAGAAACTGGTAACCCACCTAATATCGTGTAGGGCCCCCGCTAGCACGCAGAAGTGCCGCAGCACGACGTGACATGGACTCGAATAATGTCTGAAGTAATGTTGGAGGGAACTGACCCAATGAATTATGCAGGGCTGTCCATAAATCCGTAAGAGTACGACAAACTGGAGATCTCTCCTGAACAGCACGTTGCAAAGCATCCCAGGTATGCTCAATAATGTTTATGTCTGAGGAGTTTGGTGGCGGGCGGAAGTGTTCCTGGAGTCATTCTGTAACAATTCTGGACGCGTGAATTGTCGTATTGTCCTGCTGGAATTGCCCAAGTTCGACGGAATGCACAATGGATATGATCAGACAGGATGTTTACGTACGTGTCACCTGTCAAGAGTCGAATATACATGTATCAGGGGTCCCATATCACTCCAACTACACACGCCCCACCCCATTACAGAGCTTCCACCAGCTTAAACAATCCCCTGCTGACATGCTTGGTGCTTGGATTCATAGGGTTGTCTCCGTACCCGTACACGTCCATCCGCTCAATAGAATTTGAAACGAGACTCATCCGACCAGGCAATATGTTTCCGGTCGTCAACAGTCCATCAGTGTTGACAGGCCCAGGCGAGGCGTAAAACTTTGTGTCGTGCAGTAATTAAGGGTACACGAGTAGGTCTTCGGTTCCGAAAGCCAGTGGCGGATACATATGGGGGAGGGGTGGCGTGCGGGGCGCACCCGCCCCTTGAGGGGCCGCCCGCATGCCAACCCCGCCGCCCCCGCCAGTCAGCCCGCACGCTATTCGTTCGTTTCTTTCGTCAGTCGACTCGACTGACTCGAGTTATCGAGTAGTTGTACTTTCATATGAAGCACGTGCGTCCGCGTTCAAAAAAATGTTCAAATGTGTGTGAAATCTTATGGGACTTAACTGCGAAGGTCATCAGTCCCTAGCTTACACACTACTTAACCTAAATTATCCTAAGGACAAACACACACACACATGCCTGAGGGAGGACTCGAACCTCCGCCGGGACCAGCCGCACGGTCCGTGACTGCAGCGCCCATAGACCGCGCGGCTAATCCCACCGCGTCCGCGTCATCGTATTTGATACGTTTCTGTCTGGCACATAGATAGCTTACACATACCTACGAGAAGAGTCGCGGCTCTTCTAGTGATATCGATACGTTATTCTGTCTGGCATTTGTTCGAGAAAAGTCGAGAATATTCTATTGTTTTCTTGTACAGAGAATTGTGAGCATAACATATGCAGTCAGCAAAATCTTACAAGATCCTAGCATGGACGTCGCGATGGCAAAAGAAAAATTAGATTCGACGCTCAAGCTGTACGACGGCATGAGAGCTAATGCTGATAGCCACTTTGCTCGTATTGTTGAAGAGGCGAAGGCAGTTATGGAAGAATTAGACATGGAGATGAGTTGAAACTTCCTGGCAGATTAAAACTGTATGCCGGACCGAGACTCGAACTCGGGACCTTTGCCGTTCGCGGGCAAGTGCTCTACCAACTGAGCTACCCAAGCACGACTCACGCCCGCTCCTCACAGCTTTACTTCTGCCAGTACCTCGCCTCGTACCTTCCAAACTTTACAGAAGTTCTCCTGCGAAACATTCCCCAGGCTGTGGCTAAGCCATGTCTCCGCAATATCCTTTCTTTCAGGAGTGCTAGGGCATTCTACGGATCGGAGCGAAGAATGTCAGAACCCTAAATCGGGCAGGTAGGTTAGAAAATTTAAAAAGGGAAATGGATAGGTTAAAGTTAGATTTAGTGGGAATTAGTGAAGTTCGGTGGCAGGAGGAACAAGACTTTTGGTCAGGTGATTACAGGGTTATAAATACAAAATCAAATAGGGGTAATGCAGGAGTAGGTTTAATAATGAATAAAAAAATAGGAGTGCGGGTTAGCTACTACAATCAGCATAGTGAACGCATTATTGTTGCCAAGATAGACACAAAGCCCATGCCTACTACAGTAGTACAAGTTTATATGCCAACTAGCTCTGCAGATGATGAAGAAATAGATGAAATGTATGACGAGATAAAAGAAATTATTCAGGTAGTGAAGGGAGACGAAAATTTAATAGTCATGGGTGACTGGAATTCGTCAGTAGGAAAAGGGAGAGAAGGAAACATAGTAGGCGAATATGGATTGGGGGGAAGAAATGAAAGAGGAAGCCGCCTTGTAGAATTTTGCACAGAGCATAACTTAATCATAGCTAACACTTGGTTCAAGAATCATAAAAGAAGGTTGTATACCTGGAATAATCCTGGAGATATTAAAAGGTATCAGATAGATTATATAATGGTAAGACAGAGATTTAGGAACCAGGTTTTAAATTGTAAGACATTTCCAGGGGCAGATGTGGATTCTGACCACAATCTATTGGTTATGAACTGCAGATTGAAACTGAAGAAACTGCAAAAAGGTGGGAATTTAAGGAGATGGGACCTGGATAAACTGAAAGAACCAGAGGTTGTAGAGAGTTTCAGGGAGAGCATAAGGGAACAATTGACAGGAATGGGGGAAAGAAATACAGTAGAAGAAGAATGGGTAGCTCTGAGGGATGAAGTAGTGAAGGCAGCAGACGATCAAGTAGGTAAAAAGACGAGGGCTAATAGAAATCCTTGGGTAACAGAAGAAATATTGAATTTAATTGATGAAAGGAGAAAATATAAAAATGCAGTAAATGAAGCAGGCAAAAAGGAATACAAACGTCTCAAAAATGAGATCGACAGGAAGTGCAAAATGGCTAAGCAGGGATGGCTAGAGGAAAAATGTAAGGATGTAGAGGCTTGTCTCACTAGGGGTAAGATAGATACTGCCTACAGGAAAATTAAAGAGACCTTTGGAGAGAAGAGAACCACTTGTATGAATATCAAGAGCTCAGATGTCAACCCAGTTCTAAGTAAAGAAGGGAAGGCAGAAAGGTGGAAGGAGTATATAGAGGGTTTATACAAGGGCGATGTACTTGAGGACAATATTATGGAAATGGAAGAGGATGTAGATGAAGATGAAATGGGAGATAAGATACTGCGTGAAGAGTTTGACAGAGCACTGAAAGACCTGAGTCGAAACAAGGCCCCGGGAGTAGACAACATTCCATTAGAACTACTGATGGCCTTGGGAGAGCCAGTCATGACAAAACTCTACCATCTGGTGAGCAAGATGTATGAGACAGGCGAAATACCCACAGACTTCAAGAAGAATATAATAATTCCAATCCCAAAGAAAGCAGGTGTTGACAGATGTGAAAATTACCGAACTATCAGTTTAGTAAGTCACAGCTGCAAAATACTAAGGCGAATTCTTTACAGACGAATGGAAAAACTGGTAGAAGTGGACCTCGGGGAAGATCAGTTTGGATTCCGTAGAAATGTTGGAACACGTGAGGCAATACTAACCTTACGACTTATCTTAGAAGAAAGATTAAGAAAAGGCAAACCTACGTTTCTAGCATTTGTAGACTTAGAGAAAGCTTTTGACAACGTTAACTGGAATACTCTCTTTCAAATTCTGAAGGTGGCAGGGGTAAAATACAGGGAGCGAAAGGCTATTTACAATTTGTACAGAAACCAGATGCCAGTTATAAGAGTCGAGGGGCATGAAAGGGAAGCAGTGGTTGGGAAGGGAGTAAGGCAGGGTTGTAGCCTCTCCCCGATGTTATTCAATCTGTATATTGAGCAAGCAGTAAAGGAAACAAAAGAAAAATTCGGAGTCGGTATTAAAATCCATGGAGAAGAAATAAAAACTTTGAGGTTCGCCGATGACATTGTAATTCTGTCAGAGACAGCAAAGGACTTGGAAGAGCAGTTGAACGGAATGGACAGTGTCTTGATAGGAGGATATAAGATGAACATCAACAAAAGCAAAACGAGGATAATGGAATGTAGTCAAATTAAATCGGGTGATGCTGAGGGGATTAGATTAGGAAATGAGACACTTAAAGTAGTAAAGGAGTTTTGCTATTTAGGGAGCAAAATAACTGATGATGGTCGAAGTAGAGAGGATATAAAATGTAGACTGGCAATGGCAAGGAAATCGTTTCTGAAGAAGAGAAATTTGTTAACATCGAGTATAGATTTAAGTGTGAGGAAGTCGTTTCTGAAAGTATTTGTATGGAGTGTAGCCATGTATGGAAGTGAAACATGGACGATAACCAGTTTGGACAAGAAGAGAATAGAAGTTTTCGAAATGTGGTGCTACAGAAGAATGCTGAAGATAAGGTGGGTAGATCACGTAACTAATGAGGAGGTATTGAATAGGATTGGGGAGAAGAGAAGTTTGTGGCACAACTTGACTAGAAGAAGGGATCGGTTGGTAGGACATGTTTTGAGGCATCAGGGGCTGACAAATTTAGCATTGGAGGGCAGCGTGGAGGGTAAAAATCGTAGAGGGAGACCAAGAGATCAATACACTAAGCAGATTCAGAAGGATGTAGGTTGCAGTAGGTACTGGGAGATGAAGAAGCTTGCACAGGATAGAGTAGCATGGAGAGCTGCATCAAACCAGTCTCAGGACTGAAGACCACAACAACAATAGTTCTGCAAGGTTCGCAGGAGAGCTTCTGTAAAGTTTGGAAGGTAGGAGGCGAGGTACTGGCAGAAGTAAAGCTGTGAGGACGGGGCGTAAGTCGTTCTTGGGTAGCTCAGTTGGTAGAACACTTGACCGCGAAAGGCAAATGTCCCGAGTTCGAGTCTCGGTCCGGCACACAGTTTTAATCTGCCAGGAAGTTTCATATCAGCGCACACTCCGCTGCAGAGTGAAAATCTCATTATGGAGATGAGTGTTCCTCGTCTTACAGGCAGACAAAGACACAGGGGAAACTGCGATCATGCTATGACATATTGGAAAAGAACTGTTTTCATTCCAACACTGGACCATGCTACGACAGACATGAGAGAAAGTTATGCTGAAGAAAATATTTATCATTTAAATTCAACATACTTTTGCCCTCACAACTATTGAAAAATGACGGTAACGATCTGGCACATAAATTCAATCAGTGCTTAACTGAACTACCGTTCTTTGAAGAAGAATCACTCTTTCTGATTAAAAAGAGACTAATGGGAGAGATTCTTCAATACAAGCAACCGAGCACGAACTCAACTGATGATCGTGATTCTATTATGCAAGCGTTGTCTATTTGTCCTAGACCTGACTATCCTAGTTTGCACACGCTGTACAAAACGTTTGCTTGTCTGCCTGCAACTATTGCTATAGTAGAAAGAAGTTATCAACACCGCGGCGTACAAAGACATGGTTGGGGTCGACAGTGAAGGAGGATCGACTTAATGGCTTAGCTCTGTTGAACACTCACCCTGACACTGATTGTCCTACTGACGATGTAATTAACCAATTTGCCAGGAAGAACAGGCACATAGAATTCATCATTGAAGGTAGAGAACCACAATTGTAACTTTTTTATATCAGAAGATGGCATTGTCTTGTATATGTGTATAATCAGTTTAAGTAAAACTTTATTGAACTTTGCATTTGACTTTATTATTTTTTATTACGGTAAAAGTAAAGATAGCTCAAGATATCTTTAGCGCCCCCTCCTTCAGGTTTTTCTGTATCCGCCACTGCCGAAAGCCCATATCGATGATCTTTCGTTGAGTTGTTTGCACGCTAACAGTTGTTGATGGCCCAGCATTGAAATATGAAGCAGTTTGCGGAAGGGTTGCACTTCTGTCACGTTGAGCGATCTCTTCAGTCGTCGTTGGTTCCATTCTTGCAGGATCTCTTTCCGGCCGCAGCGATGTCGAGGATTTGATGTTTTACCGGATTCCTGATATTCACGGTAAACTAGTGAAATGATCGTACGGGAAAATCCCCACTGGGAGAGGCTGTGTCCCATCGCTCGTGCGCTGACTATAACATCACGTTCAAACTCATTTAAATCTTGATAACCTGCCATTGTAGCAGCAGTAACCAAGCTAACAAATGGGCCACACACGTGTTGTCTTACGTAGGCGTTGCCGACCGCAGCGCCATATTCTTGCTGTTTACATGTCTCTGTATTTGAATACGCATGCCTATATCAGTTTCTTTGGCGCTGCAGTGTAAATTTCATTTCTGCACATAATCATCAACAATTTAATAAGCTGTTGGAGGAACTGCAAGTTTGTTACGGTGATACTGCCGTCTAATGGATAAGCAAAACCAAAGCGTTGGAATGGTTTATCAATTTAAAATCTAAAAAATGTTATTGCTACAAAAAAGCAGTAAAATTTTTTCTAAAATTGGTGAAATAATGAATAATGGGAAATTACACATTTTTTCCGATATGAACGCGAAGAAAAAAGTTGCCTAATCTTTCAACTGTTGCTATGCTCCCATCAGACTTAACTATTATCGAAATTACATACCAAGATATGGTGTCCTACTTCAAAGAATATTTCAAAGAAATGAAAAACAAATTTCCAGACGTTAGAAATGTTCGAAGTAGTTAGATTCTCGTAGAGATCCATCTGCCTGTTGAACATGCTGATCTCAAATTGTTCTGCCAATTTGGGTTTCATGGAACTCATTTAGTAAATGGAATAATGGAACTTCAGCATGATACACAGCTTAAAGATCGATTTAAAGAACATCGTGAAAAGCAGGAGTACGTTGAATTTCGAAGATACGTAATAGCAAGACAATATACTGATTTACGAGACGGTGCACATTTTATTTTAACACTATTTCCTTCAAAGTATCTTTGTGAAGCTTCGTTCTAAAAAATAAACTACTTGAAAAATAAATATTATGATCGGTTGTATAGTTACAGTCATTTATAAGATGAAATGAGTATTGTATGGAGTCCAAACACGCAAATGAAGACTAGATAGTAAAGAAAGTACAACAACACAAATCACACTAACTCTTTTGTTTGTGCACTTATGTATGCTTTGAAATTAGAATGAATAAAAGCTCATATTCAAGACACACCTGTAGTTTTTTTTTTTTAAGATAGACTTTGGCGTCTAAGGGTATCAGAAGTAAAGATGCTTTATGTCTATTTGAAAGTCTGAGTTTAATGGCATTATAATAAAGTTCGTGTGGCCGTTTGAATTATGTAACGTAATTTAATTATACAACTGAATCATCTTTCATAAAAGTACTTTAAAAGTCAATTGCACGGACTAAATAGTCTGATTCCAGACACGTAATTGATAGTGGCTATAAATGATCAACTGCTGACAATTCTCTTCCTTTCATGTGCCCTTCAGATGCACCTCTCAAGCGACATTAACATTAGATCGCTATGCACAACAGGTGAACTTTATTTTCACTGGCATAAAGTTGATTCGAATAAATTAAACAGACATAATGTGGTCTTTCTTTAGTTTGTTGAAAATTGATCAGCAGCCCTTAATACCATTTCTACAGTAGCAAACGTGGTAGCAGTCATTCTGTGAAATTTAATAAATGGCGAACCTTGTTGTAGGCCCTTGCAACCATAACACTTCTTCCAGTCATCGACGATACTCCACTCACGTGAATACATCCCATGAAATCTAATTATAGGCAATCCCGTGCTCTGCAATTTACGCTTCTTATTCTGTATAGCGGCATATTTCAATATCATAAACATGGCTGCTCACTGTCAGCAACGGTACAGTAATTGAATTCGATGACGGAGTCGGGTACAGCCAAACATATTCGAATGGTAAGTATTTATTCTGTACTGTTTTCGAATATGCATTTAAATCTGTAATAGGTATTAATATTTAATATCTTCTGAAGAAGGGTAACTTCTGTATATCCGAAACAGTTACAGATTAAAAACTTAATTTTGAGGCTGTTGACCGTGTCGGACTCCTTCGTCGAATCAAAAATATGTTGGAGGAACTACAGTAAACGTGAGAAGCGTTGGCTGGTTAACTCAGGGGCGAAGCTGGATTCAGTCGCAGGTTTGTTGTTGTCGGGTGGAAGACATGATAGGGGGCATGTGTTCATGTTTGTCTTCCAGTGCTGATAACTCATGGACGTGTGTGCCTTCTACCGATCAGCTACTATTGTATAAATTTCAAACGGAATTAACATGGCTTCTCGAATGTGCATTATAGAGATGGTCACCTTCAAATGTGGAATGTATTTGTAGCAAGGTATATGAAATTAAGTTAAGGCTTTTGTCATACAACGCGATAAGTACAAGAAGAATGGCATTGAAAGTACACTACTGGCCATTAAAATAGCTACACCACGAAGATGACGTGCTACAGAAAAAAAAATTAACCGACAGGAAGAAGATGCTGTGATATGCAAATGATTAGCTTTTCCGAGCATTCACACAAGGTTGGCGCCGGTGGCGACACCTGCAACGTGCTGACAAACCGATTTCTCATACACAAACAGCGGTTGACCGGCGTTGCCTGGTGAAACGTTGTTGTGATGCCTCGTGTAAAGAGAAGAAATGCGTACCATCACGTTTCCGACTTTGATAAAGGTCGGATTGTAGCCTATCGCGATTGCGGTTTATCGTATCGCGACATTGCTGCTGGCGATCCAATGACTGTTAGCAGAATATGGAATCGGTGAGTTCAGGTGGGTAATACGGAACGCCGTGCTGGATCCCAACGGCCTCGTATCACTAGCAGTCGAGATGACAGGCATCTTATCCACATGGCTGCAACGGATCGTGCAGCCACATCTCGATCCCTGAGTCAACAGATGGGGACGTTTGCAAGACAACAACTATTGCACGAACAGTTCGACGATGTTTGCAGCAGCATGGACGATCAGCTCGGAGACCATGGCTGCGGTTACCCTTGACGTTGCATCACAGACAGGAGCGCCTGCGATGGTGTACTCAACGACGAACCTGGGTGCACGAATGGCAAAACGTCATTATTTCGGATGAATCCAGGTTCTGTTTACAGCATCATGATGGTCACATCCGTGTTTGGCGACATCGCGGTGAACACACATTGACAGCATGTATATTATTGATGACTAAAGTCTTTTATGTGTATCTGTTGTGTTTATTAAACTTATGGAAAAATGCTATCAACTTGTGCACCAACTGAATATTTCCTTGCATATCTACTTATAGAAATAAAACGTTACTTGGGTTCATATTTTGCTTAATTTGTGAACAAATCCACTTTATTTAAAATCATGCCCTAGTCCATATCAAATACTTTTTGTCTAGTAAACAAGATCACAGGTATGGTGCCCCCACCCTCACACCCACACACCCACACACCCACACACCCACACACCCACATACCCACATACCCACACAACCACACACCCACACACCCACACACCCACACACACCTCCCTTCCCTAATGCAGTCGTGTTTTATCCACAGTAGTGGATGGTTCCTCTTTGGTGTCAAAGAGAGAGAAGTCTACATCAGGTTATGTGTAAATGGAAAATATTTTCAAGAAAAACCGGAGAAACTATTGTTAGACATACCAATGCAATGAGTACCACTATATATACGTTTAATCAGCCCCAAAACGTACGAAAACCAGTCACGAAGCGCTTGATCTGCAGTCCCTCCGAGATGGAAAAGCGAAAATTACGTAGGGAAGTCAAGAAAAATCCAAAACTAAGCCCTCTAAAATTTGTTACTGCAGTTCACAAGCATACGGGTGAGTCTGTTTCAACACAGACTGTAAGAAATTTGTTTTATGAAGCTGGGTATGGAGGTCGAACAGCCTGTAGAAAACTATACATCAGTAAAATCAACAGAAAAAAAACGAGTTCCATTTACAAGCAAGCATAAATCCCGTGGGTTTGATTTCTGGAAATAGGTTGTATTCACTGACGAGAGTCGATGTGAGCTGTTTATGTCAAATAGGCGAGCAACAGTGATGAGGAAATAAGGACTGCGGAATTGAAGAGACCTCAGTTAAGCATGGAGGAGGTTCAGTACGTGTCTGGGGCTGCATGAGTGCAAATGATGTGGGAGATTTGTGTTTTATTGATGAAATTATGTGCCATAAGGTTTACATAAACATCCTAAAAACACCTCTGTCCAAAAGAATGAGTAATATCGGTCTCTATGGTGGTTATTTTCCTCACAAAATAATGATTCGAAACATACAGCTCGAGCTACAAGGCTGTGGCTGTTGAATAATACTCGCCGCTGGATGCCGACACCATTACAATGCCCAGACTTTAATCCAACAGAGAATTTATAAAACGTAATCGAGAATTATGTGAGGAATTATTCGGTATCCAATAAAATTATCTTAATTAAGCTTGACTTGAGGAGATGTGTAAAACGACAATACGAACAACCAAATCAATGGTGAAATCCATCCAAGAAAAATGCAAGAGATTGTAAAAAGGAAGGAGCTACTAACAAGGGAAACTTCCCATCGCGCTCCCCTCAGATTTAGTGGTAAAATGGCCCAGTGTATAGCCCATCCAAAACTGAACACAGATCAAGCATGAAAACAGGAAGAAGGTGTACTGAACTGCGAAAAAAGAAGCAAAATAGAAACAGTGAACGGTCCAAGCTCACCATATTCATCGTCGTGGTTGCGTGGTCACGGTATGGGGCTACTAAGCGGGGCAGTTTGCTTTCGGCTGCGGTGGGGTGAGGACATACGCTGCGTCCCGCCGTGCGCGACCGTGAGTGCTTGCTTGTGTTCATCTTCTCTCGGCGTGAGTTGTATTTGTTGCAAGTTCAGTGAGACTATGGCACACACATGGTGCCAAGATACGATCGGAATTACCTTCCAACCAGATGATGCGCATCCTTGAATCTATGAAATAGAACAGTTCATACACGACGATCTACGTTTAGATCCGGCGACTGTCGTCGGAATACATTTTTCTATAACGGCGAGAGTGGTTTATGTTAAAATGATGAGTGCAGAGGTCTGCACGACAGTGGTGTCAAAATATGCGAACTCTCTCAGGTTTAAACATTCTGACAGGCAGTGATGGTGGATCATGCAGGCATGTGCCTGAGGACTTTAAGGGTTTTTCATCTCCTCTTCGAGGTCCCAGAGGACGTTGTCAAGGACGTCTTCCGACCATATGGCAATGTCATCAGCCACGGTGCAGAAAAGTGGCAAACTTTTTCGACGTATAAGGTCTACAATGGTGTGTGCCAAATTGAACTTGAGCTCAAGAAACATGTGCCATCCTATTTGAACATCGGTGGCTGTCGGGCAATCATAATGTATGACAGCCAACCGCGTACCTGTTCCGGATGTGGGCAGGAAGGCCTTGTTCGATCGGGCTGCTTACAACTTAGACTTATGCAGACACCAGTGGGAGACACCGTTTCGCCGACGGGGACGACAATCCTGCCCCCCACATATGCTCAGACGATGATGCGCACCATAGATGAGGAAGAAACGGGCGGTCGGGCACATCCATCGACGTCAGAAGGACCAAGGGAGGAAGAGGAAGGACCCCCGATGCCAATCCATATGTCGCCCCCTCCACAGCAACAACAGCAGCGACAGTCCCACGGAATCCAGACGCAACATAACATTCAGAACGCGATGGACGTGGACGCGAACATTGTCCTGACCGCGCCTTTCCTAGCGGAAGGTGATACGACACTGGATTGTCTCCCACATTCGGATACGGATGTCCACGTTCGAGAGCAACGTTTGCCTCGACGACGCAAGCCACGTCGGCGGACCCCTTCTGGCGATTGCCTCGTACGCACGGCCGGTCAAGAAGGTGACATCTCGTCAGACGGCATGGATGCTGCGCCTGCTGAGGATCTAAGTGGTGTAGATGGTTCGCTTCCCCGTACCACGTGTGCCCAGTTACTTCTTGCACCACAGATGCAGCCAGCTGCGTCGATGGATGGCGCTCCGTCCACCTCTTCCAAAGATGACGTGGGTGAAAGAGATTTAGGTGACGATCAGCTACACAGCATCATGTTGCACCCATAGTGGTCGGACGATGTTGAGGAACTTCCTGGAGAGGGCACGGGGGACGGGGAGGGGGTGGCATTGGAGATGCCACTCCTAGCGTGAAAGACTCATAGTCTGTAACGGGTTCGGTGGGTCCGGCATCTCTTGCAGTTACCTTCGATTGCCATCGCGTCTACCCTAGGTGAAGAGGCTAGGCAGCACACCTTTCGCCTTGCCACAATCAATAACAATGCGATAAGGGCACCACACAAACTGACAATGCTACAACGCATGCTCGACGCGGCGGACATCGACGTGGCACAGGAAGTGTCGCTAGTTTCCCTGACGTCTACGGATAGCCGCCCATATCTCCCGCGCCTCTTCTACCGATTGTGGTGTGGCTGTCCTGCTACGGGAAGGCTTGACGGCCTACGGACGTACTGTACCTACCGAGTGCAAGAGCCATGGCCGTAACTGTCAACGGTGTACGACTCATCAATGTACATGCCACTTTAGGTTCAGGGAGACAGAGAGATCGAACCCGCTTTTTATCGGAAGATATTACGCGTCGCTGAATGGGCCGCATAGACGATATGGTGATCGGAGGTGGTTTTAACTGTACTTTATCTCTGTCTGATCAGCAGTCACATCACGTCCCGTGTGCGGAATTGGAAATGCTAGTGCCTGACCTCCACTTGCTCGACACGTGGCACCACATCCATGGCCCAGCTCCTGGTTACACCCATTATACAAGTCATTCGTCAAGTCGGCTAGACAGGATTTACGTCACAAGCACCCTTTCGACGGCGACGAGAGGAGAAGAGCTCTGGCGCACTGCATTTACCGACCACACAATCTATATTTACACCATTGCCCTCCAACCTGCACGTGTGTGGCGCAGTAGCCCCCCCTGGAAACTGAACGTCGCTCATCTGGACGAGCCGGCATGGAAAGGTGCTGTCGAAGAGTCGTGGAACGCGTTCTTACAGCGTCGTGGTCGTTACCGATCGGCCCTCAGTTGGTGGATTGAATATGCGCACCTTCATGGGTTACGGCCGGGGAGCAGTGGCATGGAAAAGGAGCACGGAAAACTTTTATTACACCATACTACGGGAATGTCTTGCTATGGAGCCCTCACCTGACAGGCAAATCATTGTCAATACCACGAAAGCTCAGCTCGTCTACTTAGCACGCCATCATTTACAGAGGGCTGTTATACGGTCGCATGCTCCAGACAGGCTACAATCAGAAAGGCCATCTAAGCACCACGTGCTCTTACAGCGCAGGAGACGCCGTAGGGCACTGGTAACCGACATGATAACGGACGACGGTCGACACGTGGGAGAACAAGCAGATATAGCAGAAGCCATCTATGGGCATTACGCTCACCTTTATTCAGCAGTGCACCCTGATTTGGCGACGGTAGACACCGTTTCTGCACATGTCCACGGTACAGTTGCACCAGACATGGTACCGACTTTACTGGGAGAAGTGACAGAAGAGGAAGTGCTCGACGCCATTGGTAAAGGTGCTCCCCATAAACCACCAGGAATCGACGGACTATCATTAGAGTTCTATCGAGCCTTTAAACAACTGTTGGTACCTTGTTGGGTTGAAATTTGTCAGGAATTTATGTCCCCAAGTATACCGTTGCCTGCACCGTTCTTGGAAGGACTGATTGTACCCATCCATAAGACGAAGGGACGGAATTACGTCCGCGATTATCGCCCCTTAACGTTATTGAACAGCGAGTTCAAGATCTTTTCGAGGCTGCTATCAGAACGTATTTGCGGCAAACTATTGCACTTCCGGCCCGGCATCAGACGTCCTTGGGGGGACCCAACAACATCAGAAATGCGTTATGTCGTTACAGGGATTTCATCTCCCTTGCAAGGGTGAGACGTTTGTCGGCAGCCCTGGCGTCTATCGACTTTAGCCAGAGTTTTGACCGCGTGGGCCACACTTTTCCTCACGGCCATTCTACGGCGCATGGAATACCCCGACCCCTTTATCACAGTGTTGACACACCTTGTGCATGGTGCTACTTCTCGAGTTCTTGTTAATGGAAGAATGACGGCACCCATGCCGATCCGCCGATCAGTACGACAGGGATATCCATTATGTACATTGTTATTTGCATTGGCCTTAGAACCTTTGTTGCGTGGTCTCCGAGACAGGCTCACTGGGATACAGTTTGGCGCCTCCACCTATCGCTGCACCGTATATGCGGATGATTTGATGATGGTCATACGTGGCGCTGCGGATATGGGGGTGGCTTTGGACTGGATTGCAACCTACGATACAGCTTCTGGTAGCCAAATCAACGTTTACAAGTCCGTCGCCTTGAGCATCGGGATAGGGCTACCGCAGGAACACATTTCCCCCTTACGCTTCAGTGATACTGTCCGCTGCTTGGGCTTAGATTTCATGAACGACATGCGACGCGCGACGGCGCTCAATTAACGACGCCTTCTTAACCAAATTCGGGCCGGAATTGCAAATCGGCGTTTGTGGTCCCTCAACATCGTTCAGCGGGCGCATTATGCTAATGTATACCTTGCGTCCCGCATATCGCATGTCTCGCAAACGCTACCCATTCCGAACTCCTTGGCGCGTAGCATTATAGCAACGCTCGGGTACTTCGTCAGCGCTGGTATGTTACTGAAGAAGAGATACGTATCTCTTACCCTCCCCAAAAGAAAAGGTGTTCTCGGCCTAGTTAATGTACTTGACAGGGCCGTTGCCCTCTATGTTAGCTCACATTTATGTCTGCTGCACCGTTGTCCTACAAGCCTCACGAGCTTGCTTCTGACGGCGCTACGACCTGCTTCAGTAAGAGCGCCGGTGCCGCTACAGGACATCCCAGCGCACCCCCTTTTATATAGGACGTTTCTTTTTAGAACAAAGTTATTCCAGTGCAGCGCTCACTACACCATGAATGGTCACAACTCGACATCTATATCACGACTTACTGCAACGCCACCCCTTAATGTGGTCGAAGCCGGCCGGTGTGGCCGTGCGGTTAAAGGCGCTTCAGTCTGGAACCGCGTGACCGCTACGGTCGCAGGTTCGAATCCTGCCTCGGGCATGGATGTATGTGATGTCCTTAGGTTAGTTAGGTTTAATTAGTTCTAAGTTCTAGGCGACTGATGACCTCAGAAGTTAAGTCGCATAGTGCTCAGAGCCATTTGAACCACTTTTTTTGTGGTCGAACTAAAATATGGCGCGTGGTGTGGAAGACTGTACACGATGCCATGTTTGATTCCGATGTTTCCCAATGGTACGTAATCGTTAATGGGAAGCTGGTGACACAAGAACGTCTCTACTATATCCACATGGCAGAATCTCCCAATTGTGTAAGTTGTAACACAGTAGATTCTAACGAGCACCGCCTGAGCTGTGGAGAGGCGGTGCCGGTTTGGCACCTTGTGTGGCAGATACTGGCTTATCTCTTGCGAGTTACGTCAGAGCATATATCTGCACACACGTTATTGTTTCCGGATGAGACATTTTACCCTAAGACTCAGACCAAATCCGTCACCTGGATACGTGGACATGCGGTCCATTATCTCTATCGTGACGGACGGAAGAATTTACTTGACTTCTGGCTCTATTTGCAAGAAAGACATCATGCTATTGCCGGGCATACGAGATATCGACGATGCTTCGCAAACTACCTATGGAGTGCCTTTCACAGCCCGCAGTGTAGTTGGAATGTTCCAGGCAGTGGTAGATGAGGTCAGAACGAAGTGGAAACGATCATACATTGAAATGTCTTTATTGGTGGGCGCAGTTGCTGGGAAGCCTGACTACGAAGTGGTAGC
Source organism: Schistocerca nitens (assembly GCF_023898315.1). Classification (NCBI taxonomy): domain Eukaryota; kingdom Metazoa; phylum Arthropoda; class Insecta; order Orthoptera; family Acrididae; genus Schistocerca; species Schistocerca nitens. The sequence goes on along the minus strand of NC_064616.1, from coordinate 232,043,988 downwards.
TTTATTTTAATGTTATTTATGTTTACTATTTTCGATGGTGTCTTCGTTCTATTTCAGTTTTCCAGGCTTGACTGTTCGCACATTGATATCTGTATGTCCATACTGTACATAACGAAAAAAAAAAACAAAAAAAAACTTCCGCGCCCTACTAGAAATACACTTCCCCCACTTCCTTCCATTGTGTTTTTGTGGGTTAGTCCCGTCTAGTATAGTTTCTTCACATTGGATGGCTATGATTTTGTTTTTTTTTCTTTTTGTTAGGTACCCCACAAAAATATAACACAAAACAGCACACCGTCGCATAAAAAAAGCGGGAGATCCGTGTTCAAATCTCCCTTGTGCCCAATTTTTTTTCCCCAAAATTATATAGCTTTCCGTCCGGTCACTGACGCGCATGTTCTCTTTCTATATTCTTGGCAACTGCCATATTATACATTGGTTATAGAATATGAGTCATGTATTAAGAAAATATTACCGTCGCAAGTAAATGAGATGAATAGTGAGAGAAGATGATCTGCTGCATGGACCTCTCACAGAAAACAAGAAACGTATTTCTTTCAAATTATCTTTTGGTACGCGTTTTGTCTTGAAATTCAGTATGAGATAGTATTTCAGTTTTTGTGACACTATTCAGTTTTTATAATTAATTAGCTTTTTTGTTTTTATTATGACCGTAAGAATATTGTCTAGCAAGTTAAAAAACGATTCTCACAAGGAACAGGTTGATTTGTATGCGTACTAAAATGTACCTTGGGTAGTGTGCAGTATTTGCTATCTGCAATGTTACAAGAAAGACTAGTTGTTTCATGTACGGACAAATCGAGGAAAAACTGTTAAGATTGTATTTCTGTTCACCAAATTAAAATGGTCTGCTTCTTTAAGTTTATCTTATTTTACTTTTTGACGCAATTGGGAGGAGAGCGTCTGGGGCATGTTTTAAAGCAGTGTGTGTCCATATGGGTAGTGATGGGCTGCTAACTGTGAGAAATGATGTGTGGGACACGTTTCGTTCAGTTGGATGAGGTGTTTGGTATGCACGCAGAAGTGGAGGGCCTCTCAGTGGTTGTAGTTAATCGGGGCACCCACCACTGTACTTACACCCATGCGACGAACGATTCACACATTCACCTTCTACTCAACGTAACATTGTGCGCACTATCGCTCGGCGCATGTAACAATAGGGACTTCTCTCGATTTATTGGATAACATGACAAATTTTCCGCTGGTAAAATCAGTATCAGCAGATACATATGTCAGTTAGTGTGCAGTTTAGCCAGAAAATTTCACGGGCGAGATATCAAACGATTCGTAATAACGAAAAAACGTGCCAAATTTGTCTATCCCGTTGTCCGGATCACAGGGTCTCGAGTAACGGCGAGACATATGCCCTGTTTACAGGAAGTTTGAATAAAAACGCGTCCAGTCACAATTTTTTGTGTTTTATTAAATTACACCATGCATTTCGGACGCTGTAGGTCCATCTTCACGCGAAAATCGTCAATTTCGTAAATTAAGTTTGGTCTTGGGTGAGGTGAAATCCGTTTTCCTTTTATGAAAACCTAACATCAAACTTTCTCGTAACAGAAAAACGCATTTCACCACACTCAAGACCAAACTTAATTTCAATTAATCCATTCGTAAATTCTTAGGCACCTTGGCCGGAGTACCAACACGCCACACAAAGCACAAATTATCTTCGCCAGCTAAGCAGGACATTTTAATTTCATCCACGCTTTACAGCTGTGAACGAGACTGCATTTAATACCCAGTAAGTTTGAAAAAAAACGCCGTCAATCACATTTTTTTTAGTGCTTTGTTATATTACACGGTGCATTTCGGACCCTCGTTCCATCTTCAGGTGCAAATCGTCTAATACATAATTTACATTTGTTCTCGAGTTAGGTGAAATACGTTTTCCTGTTACGAGAAAGTTAGATGTTAGGTTTTCGTAAAAGGAAAACGCATTCACCTAACTCGAGAACAAATGTAAATTATGTATTAGACGATTTGCACCTGAAGATGGAACGAGGGTCCGAAATACACCGTGTAATATTATAAAGCACTGAAAAAATGTGACTGACGGCGTTTTTATTCAAACTTACTGGGTATTAAATGCAGTCTCGTTCACAGGTGCAAAGCGTGGATGAAATTAAAATGTCCTGCTTAGCTGGCGAAGATAATTTGTGGGCCGGCCGTAGTGGCCGAGCGGTTCTAGGCGCCAGAGTCTGGAACCGCGCGACCGCTACGGTCGCTGGTTCGAATCCTGCCTCGGGCATGGATGTGTGTGATATCCTTAGGTTAGTTAGGTTTAAGTAGTTCTACGTTCTAGGGGACTGATGACCTCAGCAGTTAAGTCCCATAGTGCTCAGAGCCATTTGAACCATTTTGATAATTTGTGCTGTGCGTGGCGTGTTGGTACTCCGGCCAAGGTGCCTAAGAATTTACGAATGGATTAATTGAACTGAACGAATTTTTTCCGTCTTTTCGCGAGATAACAACCTAGGACTACACGAATGAAAACAGGAAGTGCATAGTTTACGGTAAGTTAGTCAAATATGGGAAACATTTAGAAATGATGTGCTGTAGCTGACGTAAAACAGAATGTTGCTACTATACTTGTTGCAAGTTGGCAAGAGACCAGTATTAAAAATATGCAACCAAAAATACTGCATGCAATATTTATACAGCACAAAAAAATTTAGTTCAAGGATGTGTAACAATTAGATTAATTATTAGAAAAAAATTAATTAACTTGTGTATAGCACCACGTGATGTAGCCGATTGGAAAAAATGGTTCAAATGGCTCTGAGCACTATGGGACTTAACTTCTGAGGTCATCAGTCCCCTAGAACTTAGAACTACTTAAACCTAACTAACCTAAGGACATCACACTCATCCATGCCCGACGCAGGATTCGAACCTGCGACCGTAGCGGTCACGCGGTTCCAGACTGAAGCGCCTAGAACCGCTCGGCCACACCGGCCGGCTAGCCGATTGGATTAAATAGTGTACTGCAAAGATACATTTAATAGATTGGTCACGTTGAAGACTATTTGTTTCAAGTTGCTTTTGGTGACGACGATTATGTGTTTAAAGGGACTTAACTGCTGGGTCATCATTCCCACAAGTTGTTTTTGAAACAATGTTTCTGATAAGACCGTTATTAAGTACAGCTAATCAAACTGTCACAGTTCAACTGACGCCCCTTCCTAGTCTGTCAGAGCACATGTTAAACTTTCTATTGCTGCCAGATCATCCTTTGCTGTATGTTTACTCTTAAAATTGAGTCAGGGACGTGATCTGTTTGTAATCGGATAAGTAAGAGTAACATTGCCTAAAATGACTTCTACTGAGTAAAAATTTCAAACCGCGAAGTTAGATGCTTTCAATAAATTATATTTTCCTTGGGACAGTAAATTTTCTTCAGTCGGCATGACTGTCGATCTAGTGATTTCCCCCCTTACGGAAAAGGTGTAACTAACCTGTTTCAACGGGTTATTACGTTATTATTGGTAATGGAAATGCTTATTGATTGTGAAATGAGCGTGAGAAGATTAGGGTTGCCACCGACTCTAACCATACAACTAATCAAAGGTTTGGCCGAGTCGGAAAATAAATTAATTTGATCACAAACCAAAAAATCATAAAAATGCATACGTCGTGATATCGCTCATAGGGGATGCGTTGTAATTAATAGTACACTCCTGGAAATGGAAAAAAGAACACATTGACACCGGTGTGTCAGACCCACCATACTTGCTCCGGACACTGCGAGAGGGCTGTACAAGCAATGATCACACGCACGGCACAGCGGACACACCAGGAACCGCGGTGTTGGCCGTCGAATGGCGCTAGCTGCGCAGCATTTGTGCACCGCCGCCGTCAGTGTCAGCCAGTTTGCCGTGGCATACGGAGCTCCATCGCAGTCTTTAACACTGGTAGCATGCCGCGACAGCGTGGACGTGAACCGTATGTGCAGTTGACGGACTTTGAGCGAGGGCGTATAGTGGGCATGCGGGAGGCCGGGTGGACGTACCGCCGAATTGCTCAACACGTGGGGCGTGAGGTCTCCACAGTACATCGATGTTGTCGCCAGTGGTCGGCGGAAGGTGCACGTGCCCGTCGACCTGGGACCGGACCGCAGCGACGCACGGATGCACGCCAAGACCGTAGGATCCTACGCAGTGCCGTAGGGGACCGCACCGCCACTTCCCAGCAAATTAGGGACACTGTTGCTCCTGGGGTATCGGCGAGGACCATTCGCAACCGTCTCCATGAAGCTGGGCTACGGTCCCGCACACCGTTAGGCCGTCTTCCGCTCACGCCCCAACATCGTGCAGCCCGCCTCCAATGGTGTCGCGACAGGCGTGAATGGAGGGACGAATGGAGACGTGTCGTCTTCAGCGATGAGAGTCACTTGTGCCTTGGTGCCAATGATGGTCGTATGAGTGTTTGGCGCCGTGCAGGTGAGCGCCACAATCAGGACTGCATACGACCGAGGCACACTGGGCCAACACCCGGCATCATGGTGTGGGGAGCGATCTCCTACACTGGCCGTACACCACTGGTGATCGTCGAGGGGACACTGAATAGTGCACGGTACATCCAAACCGTCATCGAACCCATCGTTCTACCATTCCTAGACCGGCAAGGGAACTTGCTGTTCTAACAGGACAATGCACGTCCGCATGTATCCCGTGCCACGCAACGTGCTCTAGAAGGTGTAGGTCAACTACCCTGGCCAGCAAGATCTCCGGATCTGTCCCCCATTGAGCATGTTTGGGACTGGATGAAGCGTCGTCTCACGCGGTCTGCACGTCCAGCACGAACGCTGGTCCAACTGAGGCGCCAGGTGGAAATGGCATGGCAAGCCGTTCCACAGGACTACATCCAGCACCTCTACGATCGTCTCCATGGGAGAATAGCAGCCCGCATTGCTGCGAAAGGTGGATATACACTGTACTAGTGCCGACATTGTGCATGCTCTGTTGCCTGTGTCTATGTGCCTGTGGTTCTGTCAGTGTGATCATGTGATGTATCTGACCCCAGGAATGTGTCAATAAAGTTTCCCCTTCCTGGGACAATGAATTCACGGTGTTCTTATTTCAATTTCCAGGAGTGTATTTCCCGTGCACTGCTCACGAGAATCAACCATTTAAAATAAAATAGCACATGCATGAACACTGTGCAGAAGATCAGCTGCCAGCAACACACCTGAAAATAAGACTTAATCTAAAGTATTTGTTTTAAAATAAAGGGGGAAACTAATCACTGGACCTGTGCGTAAAGAAACGCGGTGGATGTGCTAACAGGAAAACTACGAGGTGAGTGGCTTAGGTGCAGAAACGTAACCTCGGAATACAAGAGAAAATTGTGGATAATATCATTTATTCTTAAGACATGGATGTGAGGCATGTACACAAGTCCTGATAACATTAATTCCTAAGACATTAAAGAAAAGCATCGATACATTCACCGTTATAATCTACACCTAAAATGATTGGTGTGAATCATTTATACAACTGATCGCAATAACTCGTGAAACGGTACACGTTTCGCAGTACACCCGCGTGCCCACGTGGTTTATGGAGGCGCAATTTCTAGGTATCGTGGCCAAGTTGCAACAATATCACATCACAAAATCATGAAAAGTTAACATTCTTTAAAACAAAAAGGAGATCGGGCAGTTAGTGGTGACGGTAGCCGAACAAACTCTAATCTTCTACCACGTGGTTGGCTCCCGACGGACGAAAGACACATAAAGCAAGGAAAATTTACGAGAAGGAAAAGCTATTAATATTTAGAAAAAGAAAAACGTATACAGGCACAGCTCAAGGCAAACAGACTTAAACAGACTTTCATACAGAAGCGAGTACTCACTTCTTATCGACACCTTTGTGTGACGCTCTTCCGACGTATCCAAGTGTGCTACAGAAATTTACTAAAAGAAAAATCTGCCGAAGTTGTGCATTCCTTGCTGCGACAAGGCAAAGCAATCTTTCAGAGCTGAAAAGCGAGACCAAAAGCTAACAGCTCTGCTCTCGCCAAATACCAACGCGCCACGCGGTCAGTCTAACTCACCCTTCTTCGACTGGAGCACTTCTGTGGACGCTTCCTGTACCGGCGGCAGGCTGCCTCCCTTTTTCATCTCCAGCCTCTTCCACGCTCCGCGTGGCCCGGAAAACCCAAAGGTGCCATTTCCGCCACCAACCTAACGCAGGTGGATTTCTCACAAGTAGCGCAAACCTCTTTGCCTACTTCACCACTACCAGAGTTGGCTATTCTGTACAACTGCTGCTGAATCTGTATGACTATCGCAGACTTTCTGCAGTAGACTACGCCACCGTCTAGCAACGTGACACAGAACTACATTCATTCAATCACACCATTATGAGAGTTACGAGAAAAGAGAAACAAGGAAAAGAAAGAGAACTGCTAGTGAAAATGGGCTACCGGACTAATGAAAGGTGGCTACAGGACCCTTTCAAAGGAATACGTCTGCTTCCTTTATTTGTCACTCACTGGAGCGAACTAATGTTTTCTCCTTATCCCTGAAAAGTTTTGTGCACTGAATAATAACAAAGTAACAGGAAAAATAAAAAAATAAATATGCACTTTGTCAGGTGTTGACAGTGTGGAGCGGACGTGAATACTGGAGATATGAACTTTTAATAACGAAAAAGCTTATTACCAAAACAGCTACGTTTATTATTAACAAATGTAAGTTAAGTTTCGTTAGTATATTGTTTAGTGAGATGGAACAGTTGACATTTTCACAAGGACTGGCATGCAGTTGCCCATGCTTTTTCTCTCCCAGAGTTGGGGCGCGCTAGGTAACTATGCGGGCCGCCTCCCCCACCAACGTGCACGATAGACTCGTCCGCTTCCCGGGGTCCACTTCTAGGAATTGGCTGCGCCCGGGTCCACGCAGAAAAGTCAATACCAGGCGAGGACCAGCTGCCGGATGCAATGACTCGCCTTCCCGCTGCGTAACTGAGTTTATCGCTGGAAATTATAGTAAACCGAGTTTCGTAAGAGGGTGATTCTAATCGGCTTTTAATATCGATTGAATTCTTTATTGATCATTGATAGAACATGTTAAAAAGAAAAATAACTTTTTCTGGCGATCTGAAGCAACTTGTTATAGAAATAATTCACTGCAAAGATAGCTTCACTGAAAATTTAAACACAGCCAAAACCTCTCAGACAAACAGAAGCTAAACGATGTCAAAGTTAGCGTAAGGAGGGCTATGCGTGAAGCGTTCAGTAAATTCGAAAGTAAAATTCTATGTACCGACTTGACAGAAAATCCTAGAAAGTTCTGGTCTTACGTTAAATCAGTAAGTGGATCGAAACAGCATATCCAGACAGTGTGGGATGATAATGGCATTGAAACAGAAGATGAAATACTAAACACCTTTTTCCAAAGCTGTTTCACAGAGGAAGACCGCACTGCAGTTCCTTCTCTAAATCCTCGCACGAACGAAAAAATGTCTGACATCGAAATAAGTGTCCAAGGAATAGAAAAGCAACTGAAATCACTCAACAAAGTCCACTAGACCTGACGGGATACCAATTCGATTCTACACAGAGTACGCGAAACAACTTGCCCACCTTATAACAGCCGTGTACCGCAAGTCTCTAGAGGAACGGAACGTTCCAAATGATTGGAAAAGAGCACAGGTAGTTCCAGTTTTCAAGAAGGGTCGTCGAGCAGATGCGCAAAACTATAGGCCTATATCTCTGACGTCGATCTGTTGTAGAATTTTAGAACATGTTTTTTGCTCGCGTATCATGTCATTTCTGGAAACCCAGAATCTACTATGTAGGACTCAACATGGATTCCGGAAACAGCGATGGTGTGAGACCCAACTCGCTTTATTTGTTCATGAGACCCAGAAAATATTAGATACAGGCTCCCAGGTAGATGCTATTTTCCTTGACTTCCGGAAGGCGTTCGATACAGTTCCGCACTGTCGCCTGATGAACAAAGTAAGAACCTACGGAATATCAGACCAGCTGTGTGGCTGGATTGAAGAGTTTTTAACAAACAGAAGACAGCATGTTGTTCTCAATGGAGAGTCGCCTACAGACGTTAATGTAACCTCTGGCGTGCCACAGGGGAGTGTTATGGGACCACTGCTTTTCACAATATATATAAATCACCTAGTACATAGTGTCGGAAGTTCCATGCGGCTTTTCGCGGATGATGCTGTAGTCTACAGAGAAGTTGCAGCATTAGAAAATTGCAGCGAAATGCAGGAATATCTGCAGCGGATAGGCACTTGGTGCTGAGAGTGGCAACTGACCCTTAACATAGACAAATGTAATGTATTGCGAATACATAGATAAAAGGATCCTTTATTGTATGATTATATGATAGCGGAACAAACACTGGTAGCAGTTACTTCTGTAAAATATTTGGGATTTGAAGGGGAATGATCATATGAAATTAATTGTTGGTAAGGCAGGTGCCAGGCTGAGATTCATTGGGAGAGACCTTAGAAAATGTAGTCCATCAACAAAGGACTCACTCGTTCGACCTATACTTGAGTATTGCTCATCAGTGTGGGATCCGAACCAGGTCGGGTTGACAGATGAGATAGAGAAGATCCAAAGAAGAGCGGCGCGTTTCGTGACAGCGTTATTTGGTAAGCGTGATAGCGTTACGGAGATGTTTAGCAAACTCAAGTGGCAGACTTTGCAAGAGAGGCGCTCTGCATCGTGGTGTAGCTTGCTGTCCAGGTTTCGAGAGGGTGCGTTTCTGGATGAGGTATCGAATATATTGCTTCCCCCTACTTATACCTCCCGAGGAGATCACGAATTTAAATTAGAGAGATTCGAGGCTTTCCGGCAGTCGTTCTTCTTGCGAACCAGGCGCGACTGGAACAGAAATGGGAGGTAATGACAGTGGCACGTAAAGTGCCCTCCGCCACACACCGTTGGGTGGCTTGCGGAGTATAAATGCAGACGAAGATGTAGATGTAGATAAACGTACCCAACAAAAAATTAATCATCCCCAGGGGACGTCACTACAGTATCGTATAATTCCTATCCTTGAAAATATCCTCTATTCGGCGAGGAAGAGAGTCTATAAGTTTCTTGAAGTGTGCCACTTGCAGCTGAGGCCACTCATTGATGATTTTATTTTATAGAAGCACCTATGTTTTTACTTACGATATGCGTAAAAGTTAACGGCAATTTTTTTGTTTCTTTGCAAAGAATTCTATTTATTCTTCCAGATTATCTTATGCCCTTCAAAGTAGGCCCCATTAGAGGTTATACACTTGTTCCAGCGCTTTTTCCAATCCCCAAGGCACTTCGGGAACTCCATCACTGAGATAGCTTTCAGCTGTCTCAACGATGTGGTTCAAATGGTTCAAATGGCTCTGAGCACTATGGGACTTAACTTCTGAGGTCATCAGTCCCCTAGAACTTAGAACTACTTAAACCTAACTAACCTGAGGACATCACACACATTATGCCTGAGGCAGGATTCGAACCTGCGACCGTAGCAGCAGCGCGGTTCCAGACTGTAGCGCCTAGAACCGCTTGGCCACTCCGGCCGGCTCAGTGATGTGTTTTTAATCTCATCTATGTTTGCAAAACTAAGGCCATTTAATATTTTCTTTATTTTTTGGGAACAGAAAAAAGTCACACGGGGCCATTTCTGCCGAATTTGGATGCTGGCACATTATTACACTATTGTTTACGTCAAAAAATTAACAAACATGCAGTTTGTCCCGCTACAATTCGTGGTATTTCTTTCGAGCTGCTTCACGCAGATAGCGTTGTACTTGTAAGTAATACTCATTATTGATCATTCGACGTTATCGTAAGAGCTCATGGTGCAATACGCCGTTAACACCGAAGAACACAGTGAAACATGTGCGTATGGAATTTTGTGGCCGCAGCCCCCTTCTGGGAGTTAGGCCGCCTGCTACAAGTCTTTTAGTTTGACACTACGTCGGTGACTTACGCGTCGATGATGATGAAATGATGACGAGGACAACACATTCACCAAGTCCCGAGCGGAGGAAGTCCCCGACGCCGCCGGGAACAGAACCAGGGGCCCCGTAATCGAGAATCAGCGACGCAAACCACAGAACCACGAGCTGTCGGAAAAAACACACTCAGCTTAACCTGCATGTTTGACCGCGTTTGTCGCTCTTTTTCCGGTTTGACGATCCCTAACCCTTCTACTGGTGCGATCGAGCCTTGTTTTCGACACGTTCTAGTAGCTGTGCTCTGGCCGTAGTGACCGAGCGGTTCTAGGCGCTTCAGTCTGGAACCGCGCGACCGCTACGGTCGCAGGTTCGAATGCTGCCTCGAGCATGGATGTGTGTGATATCCTTAGTTTAGTTAGATTTAAGTAGTTCTAAGTTGTAGGGGACTGATGACCTCAGATGTTAAGTCCCTTAGTGCTCAGAGACATTTGAACCATTTGAAGTAGCTGTGCATCATTGTTGACTTCATCTAGTGACTCCTGAGCTACTTGCATTCAACGCTGTTTTCTTCGAAATTGAACAATTTTGGAACAAATTTTGCTATCAATCGTTACATATCCAGGAAATTCGAAAATATGTCCTGGGACGAGCGAACTGATAATGCCAACATCTTCAGCGACGTCTCTAACTGCGATGCGGCGACCGTTCGTACTCGTTTCTAACACTTGTTTCAATATTTCATCGGCTGATGATGCACTGGGGAACACAGGGCGCTCGTCGTCTTTAACATTTCTAGGGTCTTCTTCGAAATGCGTATATCACTTTTAAGCTCTTGTTTTACTTACGTTTCTAAACTTTGCTACACTTTAATACGTTCTTACAGTAAATTTTAATACAAATTCTCTTATTCATTTTTATACAAAATCAAGAATCGCTGCTACTGCCAAAATACACGAAACCTTTTCGACATCTGACAACCGACTAAATACCCTGTATGTTTATCAACACAGTAACGAGAAAATCGCGCGAAACAAACTAATAAAACACACGAAATTCTAGTTCTTTTCATAAGCGCCTTGTGAATAAAATTTCAAATTTCACAACTAACTTTCAGAGAAAGACGTAGCATGGAAACCAAGTCTCGAAAAAATGAGTGCACAGATAGAAACGGCAGACCGCAGGAAATCGAGTACGGTAATGTAAGACCGAAAGGTGAAAAACCTCGAAAAAAAAGTGACTTCCCAGAGGTAGCCTGAAACGAGTGAATGAAACTGCGTTTCCTTCATTTACACGCTCATTCAGCCATAGTTTACAGAACAGTGTTCATAATCGTAATGTTTGGCCAAAACTGCTAATTGGAAGTGCACACTTAAATTGTATATTCAATCAATTATGACGTTGGCCAAGTGATGACACGTTGATACTATTATACATCTTAAATTAAATGCGTAAAGCCCGTAATTCTCAAGTTTTTTGGCGTATGCCTTTCAAAGGCTACATTTTTTCTGAATTGCAATATCTAGAAAGTTACGCCAAAGAAATTTAGGGGAGACTGGGGTAGGCTGTAATTCGAGATTTTTAATTTTTTAAGAGATAGTGTTTACAATTTCCTTTTCTACGATTAGGATATTGCGTAATATGTGTTCTTGGTTATGAATTTTGAAAACATGGTTGGAAATCAGCTATCTAAATTCAGTTTTAATAAAGTAATAAGTCTTGATCGCAAAATAGTTTGTTCATTTTAACTGGTTTCACTCTTTCAAGATCATCGTCAGACCATTAAGTGTCTCCTTTAGTGATCTGCGGAGACGGAGAGCGGAACAAAAAACATATCCCAGAAGGTACAGTGGCCGTGCGGTTCTAGGCGCTACAGTCTGGAGCCGAGCGACCGCTATGGTCGCTGGTTGGAATCTTGCCTCGAGCATGGATGTGTGGTTAGGTTAGTTAGGTTTAATTAGTTCTAAGTTCTAGGCGACTGATGACCCCAGAAGATAAGTCGCATAGTGCTCACAGCCATTTGAACCAAGCCAGAAGGCACATTCGTGAGGTCTGAAGATGATCTTCAACCACTGAAATCCGTTACTGTGGATAAACTATTTTGCGACTAAGACTGATTATTTTACTGAATTTCTTGGCAATATTTTCTGTCAAAATTGAGGCCACAGCAGCATTTGACTTTTCAGAAAAAAAAGCTCTTTCAGAGGGAATTTTTGTGATCTCCTGCCCCGACTTCGGGTTGGGTATCATAGATATTATTTAGTACCAATTAGTCATCAAATGCCGGCCGGTGTGGCTGAGCGGTTCTAGGCGCTACAGTCTGGAAGCGCGCGACCGCTATGGTCGCAGGTTCGAATCCTGCCTCGGGCATGGATGTGTGTGATGTCCTTAGGTTAGTTAGGTTTAAGTAGTTCTAAGTTCTAGGGGACTGATGACCTCAGAAGTTAAGACCCATAGTGCTCAGAGCCATTTGAACCATTTTGAACCCAGTCATCAGATACTAATTAAGTATGTAAGAAACTATCCCATATTAGACTAGGCACATTCGAGAGCAGTTTCGCAATTTTCACATGTATATCACTCGCATTTTCCCCAGGGGTGCATTATTCGAAAGCCACTTCTTAATTCTGTATTTTGGATCCATTTTTCTTCAGTTTTACTGTAAGCAACAATTATGCACAGTACTAATTCCCGTTTCACACATGTCCCAGAGCCCGTGAGATTGGAAAACACATCGTCAGACCTGTTTTCCAATTATTGAAAAAAAAAATTCATGTTTGTTCGGTTGAAGTTAGAAGCTCGTGCAGACCTCGTCGTCACGGGTTTTCGTAATGAAAGATTTTTGCGTCTCTTCATAAAAATCAGAGAACCACTCATCTCCAGGACACCGTTATCCTGCCAACAACAGTTAATAGAATCTGCCTCGAAAATACTATAGCCCAGAATTTTTCATAAAAATCAGAGAACCACTCATCTCCGGGACACCGTTATCCTGCCAACAACAGTTAATAGAATCTGCCTCGAAAATACTATAGCCCAGAATTTTTGATTTCTTTTGGCATTAACCCGCAGTAAACATCGAGTCTTGAAGAACGTGCTGCTTTAATTCCTTCTCGTCGAAATCAGAAAAAAACTGCCTCTACTTGAAAAACCAATGATGGTGGAAAGTCGAAAAAGTTCACTGTGGGGAATTTTCTTACTGTATCTTGTTAAAGTTCTATCCTGTGAATTGTAGCAGTTGATGGTGACAGAGCTCATTAGGTTGTTATATCGATATGGTTTTAGTGTTATTGTTGGTACCTTATATACTCAGAGGAAGTCCTTGTATCGCTCACCTCATTCCCAGCTTTATAAATGTAAGGCCAGAAAGTGTCATAGCAATTGAATAAGCAGCAATACGCGATCATCAGATGGTTATTTCCCTTCTGACATTATTCGTAACTATCAGTTCATTTCTGGTTATCCTTAACTTGAATTCTGTGAAAAGAAATCTATCGTTTCTAGTCAATGCGTGTTTTATCACTTATTCACTATCGCTCATGCCACGGAATTTAATTTGCAGTATCTAAAAATTCTACATTCTCATCAACCCCAAAATCGAAATTTAAAACATTATCTGATCAAACCTATCCGGACACCTCCATGTAATGCAGACTGGCCCACCAGTGTATCAGTAGAGCCGCTGAGACAGCAGAATGTGTCGGTCAGGAGAGCTCAGTCACTTCGAACGTGCAGTAATCATTGGAGTAACAAATCCATCGGGGGCGTTTCAGCCCTCCTAAGGCTTTCTAAGTCGACGTGGGTGACGTGGTTTTAAGGTATAACTTAGATTTCGCTCCAGACTTCTGCGTCCAACACCACAACTTTCTATGGTTTCTGTTGCTGAGGAGGAATGGACGAATCTTGAAAGTGGGCGTGGTCTGCATTTCACGTGATAGCAGAGATGAACCTTGTCAAGGATAAAATACACTACTGGCCATTAAAATTGCTACACCATGAAGATGACGCGCTACAGACGCGAAATTTAACCGACAGGAAGAAGATGCTGTGATATGCAAATGATTAGCTTTTCATAGCATTCACACAAGGTTGGCGCCGGTGGCGACACCTACAACGTGCTGACATGAGGAAAGTTTCCAACCGATTTCTCATACACAAACAGCAGTTGACCGGCGATGCCTGGTGAAACGTTGTTGTGATGCCTCGTGTAAGGAGGAGAAATGCGTACCACCACGTTTCCGATGTTGATAAAGGTCGGATTGTAGCCTATCGCGATTGCGGTTTACCGTATCGCGACATTGCTGCTCGCGTTGGTCGAGATCCTATGACTGTTAGCAGAATATGGAATCGGTGGGTTCAGGAGGGTAATACGGAACGCCGTGCTGAATCCCAACGGCCTCGTATCACTAGCTACATTAGAGACAGGAGCGCCTGCGATGGTGTACTCAACGACGAACCTGGGTGCACGAATGGCAAAACGCCATTATTTCGGATGAATCCAGGTTCTGTTTACAGCATCATGATGGTCGCATCCGTGTTTGGGGACATTGCGGTGAACACACATTGGAAGCGTGTATTCGTCTTCGCCATACTGCCGTATCACCCGGCGTGATGTATGGGGTGCCATTGGTTACACGTCTCGGTCACCTTTTGTTCGCATTGACGGCACTTTGTACAGTGTACGTTACATTTAAGATGTGTTACGACCCGTGGCTCTACCTTTCATTCGATCCCTGAGAAACCCTACATTTCAGCAGGATAATGCACGACCGCATGTTGCAGGTCCTGTACGGGCGTTTCTGGATACAGAAAATGTTCGACTGCTGCCCTGGCCAGCACAGTCTCCAGATCTCTCACCAATTGAAAACGTCTGGTCAATGGTGACCGAGAAACTGGCTCGTCACAAGACACCATTCACTACTCTTGACACCGAGCGAGGTGGCGCAGTGGTTAGCACACTGGACTCGCATTCGGGAGGACGACTGTTCAATCCCGTCTCCAGCCATCCTGATTTAGGTTTTCCGTGATTTCCCTCAATCGCTTCAGGCAAATGCCGGGATGGTTCCTTTGAAAGGGCACGGCCGATTTCCTTCCCAATCCTTCCCTAACCCGAGCTTGCGCTCCGTCTCTAATGACCTCGTTGTCGACGGGACGTTAAACACTAACCACCACCACCACTACTCTTGATGAACTGTGGTATCGCGTTGAAGCTACACGGGCAATTGTACCTGTACACGCCATCCAATCTCTGTTTGACTCAATGCCCAGGCGTATCAAGGCCGTTATTACGGCCAGGGGTGGTTGTTCTGGGTACTGATTTCTCAGGATCTATGCACCCAAATTGCGTGAAAATGTAATGACATGTCAGTTCTAGTATAATATATTTGTCCTTTGAGCACGCGTTTATCATCTTCATTCCTTCTTGGTGTAGCAATTTTAATGGCCAATAGTGTATAACTATCGATCATAGTACGTCAAGACTTTACACGGTATTTAGGCCGTTCTTCGACGTCCGAATCGTGAGTCGGCAAGACTCAGCACAACCAGGACCACCTCCGAAGATGGCCAACGTAGTTTTGGGCGAAACGTTAGGGATAGAAGAGTTCCATGGACTACGGCCATACAACCCGGAAGAATTCTCGGCAGAGGAATGGACTGCTATTCCACCACATACGTTCAGACACCTTGAATGTGTCTCCAGCGGAGTTCAAGCCATCTTAAAGGCACACCCTATTTACTGTTCACTAACAAATGAGATGGTGAATTCAGTTCTAAGGCCAAAGATTTGGAGCACAAATCGTTAAAAATTTAAAAGCACCTTAAAGTGCGTCTTGGACAAGTACGTTCTGCTCAAAGTACTAAGGGAGAGGTAGGACCCACGATGGCTTAATAGTCAGAAAGTTGCTACAGAAGTAAAGAGAACTTCATCACAAACTTAAGCGATGTCAAATCAATCGTACCTGTCAGGCAAAGCGAAAATGAGCGTAAGGATAACAATTAGAAAAGTGTTCTATGTATCTGAAAGTAAAATTCTGACAGCCTGACTGACTAAAAACCCTGAGAACTTTCGGTGTTGTGTAACATCAGTAAGCGGATCAGAATCAGCTAATCAGTGGCTCAGTGACCATTCTAGAACCGAAACAGAAGATGACAGGCCTAAATACTGAAATTGGTCTTCCGAAAATACGCAGAAACAGCAGATATTGAGATAATTGATAGTGAAATTGAAAAGCAACTACAGTCGTACAATAGGCGAAACTCATCCGATCCAGTTGAGATACCTGTATTATTCTACAGAGATCACGCGACAGAAGTTGATCCTCGTTTAACAACTGTATATCTCGGTCGCTAGAGCAACAAAAGGAACCTAGAAAAGGGAGAAATTCACATGTCATTTTTGTTTTCATATAGGGTTCTGCGATGAATGCAGATAGGTCAATATCACTGACGTCATTCTGTTGTACAATTATGGAACATGTTTTGTGCTTACGTATTATGATTTTTTGGAGAATTAAATTCCACAAAGAGAGGAATTCAGCTCGCTCTGTTAGTCTGTGAGATCCAGAAGGCCCTACACGTCCACACTCCGACTGATGTGTTCCCTGACATTAGGAAGGCATTTGTCATGGTTACGCTCAGCCATTTGTGAACCAAGTACGAGCTCACCGAGCGTCAAATCAGATTTTTGATTATATTTAAGACTTACTTCTAAACAACATTCAACACGTTGTTCTTAACGAAACAAAGGCGACAGATGTAAACGTAATTTCAGGAGCACCCACGTGGAAGTGTGATAGGACCGTTGCTGTTTACAATATATATAATGAACTGGAGCTCCACCGACAAACTTTCAGGGTTTTTTCAGGGATATCTGCAGAGGATCTGCCTATAAAGGACCCTCGGGCTCCGTCAGCTCGTTGCAGAACAATAATGTAACTACGATACGTTCGTTTTTTTTATTAACTCAACAGCTCTTTTTTGTCTGAAAATATCCTCACAACAGTAAAGAAGCTTGTAATGCGCAATAATTAAAATCTACAAAACGCAAAACCCAACACAGAGCAATGCAACAACCATCAGACGAAACACTGTACTGTTCCGTGGTTGCTGTCGATGCTGGAACAGCTAAGCATGAAGTCTTTGTAACGCTCTTCCATTCCATTCAGTGAAGCTATAGACGAGGTGCATACACTGATGAGCCAAAACATTATGACCACCTACATAATAGCTTGTTTCTCCGTCTTTGGAACGAAATACAGCACTGATTTCGCATATCAAGGATACAACAGTTTCTTGGTAGGTTTATGGAGGTATGTGGCATTAGAAGTCTATGCACAGGTCATGTAATTCGGGTAAATAACGGCCGCTGATCTGCGTACGCGGTTATGGCGCCCTATAGCCACCCAGATGGGTTCAACAGGATTTACATCAGGCGAATTTGGCAGCCGAGACATCAACATGAGTTCACTACAATGCTCTTCAAACCACTTTATCACGGTTATATCTCCAAAGCACGGAAAATTATACAGCTGAAAGATGACATCACCGTCGGGAAGGACATCAAGCATGAAGGGATGCAGGTGGTTCGCAGCTGTCAGCTTGTCTTCGATTACTACCACAGGTCCCACGCAAGCGCAGGAGAATATCCCCCATATCATAATACTGCTCCCACCAGCTTGCGTCCTTGTCGCCCTCACGTCGATGACGGCGTTAGTGGAGACTACCACCGTCCTACAGAATGAACTAGAACTCCACCGACAAACATTCAGGGTTTTTTCAGGGATACCTGCAGAGGATCTGCAGTTGGTCGGGTTAGTTGTGGTTCACGCTGTAGACAAATGACCTAGAGGATAACATTATAATATCTACCTGGGGCAAGAAACCAAATAAATGGAGTAACTCTGTAACAAGCCCTCACTCGAAGAGCCGACACTTTTCCATTGATCGACGGTCGAATCCCGATGGTCCCGTGCTCACTGCAATCGTAATTGACGATATTGTTGGGTCAACATGTGAACATGCTGCGGAGCTCCATGTTCAACAATGTATGATGAGCTGTGTGCCCCGAAACACTTGTGCGTGCACCAGCATCATGCTTTTATGGCAGAGATGTCATAAATCACCTTCTACCCTTCTTTACAGAGCAGGAAAGCCTCCGAATCCCATATTCTGTGAAGAGTCGAGAACATCCAACCATTTAGCGCCTAGGGGTAGGTCCACTTACCTTATACGTCTTTCCCTAGATGTTCACGACAGTAGCACGTGAACATTCGACCAGCTACGCCGTTTTCGAGATACACGTTCACAGGCTCTGCGTAATAATAATATGCCCTTTTTGAAAGTCACCTACCTCAGTGGATTTCCCAATTTGTAGCCCATTTTTTCGCTAGGGTCATCTCCCGTACGTGTCTGCTCCGTTTTCATACTTTTGCTACCGCGTCACGTGCCCGCAACGCCACCAGGCGGCATCCTACGTCGCGGTGGGCAATACAGCTCTGTATCACTGTTAATGCACAGCTACCGCTGCCGGAAAATCAAACACAAGACAGATCCGAAAGTACTGAATGCAAATTCGAAGGCGAAGGTTAGCTTCGATACTACTGTTGTCAATATCAAGAAATATTAGCGAGTGGAAACAAGACACGCAGCACATGTCGTCGACATCAGCACTGTTGTGCACTATTTTCAGTGCAATACCGACAGAAATCTATCTGGAGCAAAAAACCAAATAAATGCAGTAACTCTGTAACAAGCCGTCGGAGAACGATGGTTCGTTATAACAAAGTACTCAGAAGGTATATTTGAACAACCTCTGAAACTTGTTCGGGGTAGTTGTGGTTCACGCTGTAGACAAATGACCTAGTGGATAACATTAAAATACACCACTGGCCATTAAAATTGCTACACCACTATGATGACATGCTACAGACGCGAAATTTAACCGACAGGAAGAAGATGCTGTGATATGCAAAGGATTAGCTTCTCAGAGCATTCACACAAGGTTGGCGCCGGTGACGATACCTACAACGTGCTGACATGAGGAAAGTTTCCAACCGATTTCTCATACACAAACAGCAGTTGGTCGGCGTTGCCTGCTGAAACGTTGTTGTGATGCCTCGTGTAAGTAGGAGAAATGCGTACCATCACGTTTCCGACTTTGATAAAGGTCGGATTGTAGCCAATCGCGATTGCGGTTTATCGTATGGCGACATAGCTGCTCGCGTTGGTCGAGATCCAATGACTGTTAGCAGAATATGGAATCGGTGGGTTCAGGAGGGTAATACGGAACGCCGTACTGGATCCCAATGGCCTCGTATCACTAGCAGTCGAGATGACAGGCATCTTTTCCGCATGGCTGTAACGGATCGTGCAGCCACGTTTCGATCCCTGAGTCAACAGATGGGGACGTCTGCAAGACAACAACCATCTGCACGAACAGTTGGACGACGTTTACAGCAGCATGGACTATCAGCTCGGAGACCATGGCTGCAGTTACCCTTGACGCTGCATCACAGACAGGAGCGACTGCGATGGTGCACTCAGCGACGAACCTGGGTGCACGAATGACAAAACGCCATTTTTTCGGATGAACCCAGGTTCTGTTTACAGCATCATGATGGTCGCATCCGTGTTTGGCGACATCGCGGTGAACGCACATTGGAAGCGTTTATTCGTCATCGCCATACTGTCGTATCACCCGGCGTGATGGTATGAGGCGCCATTGGTTACACGTCTCGGTCACCTCTTGTTCTCATTGACAGCACTTTGAACAGTGGACGTTACATTTCAAATGTGTTACGACCCGTGGCTCTACCCTTCATTCGATCCCTTCGAAACCCTACATTTCAGCAGGATAATGCACGACCTCATGTTGCAGGTCCTGTACGGGCGTTTCTGGATACAGAAAATGTTCGACTGCTGCCCTGGCCAGCAGAGTCTCCAGATCTCTCACCAATTGAAAACGTCTGGTCAATGGTGACCGAGAAACTGGCTGGTCACAATACGCCAGTCAGTACTCTTGATGAACTGTGCTATCGTGTTGAAGCTGCATGGGCAGCTGTACCTGTACACGCCATCTGAGCTCTGTTTGACTCAATGCCCAGGCGCATCGAGGCCGTTATTACGGCCAGAAGTGGTTGTTCTTGGTACTTATTTCTCAGGATCTTGCACCCAAACTGCGTGAAAATGTAATCACATGTCAGTTCTAGTATAATATATTTGTCGAATGAATACCCGTTTATCATCTGCATTTCTTCTTGGTGTAGCAATTTTAATGGCCAGTAGTGTACTTAAACCTAACTAACCTAAGGACATCACACACATCCATGTCCGAGGCAGGATTCGAACCTGCGATCGTAGCGGTCGCGCGGTTCCAGACTGAAGCGCCTAGAACCGCTCGGCCACACCGGCCGGCCAGCATAGACAGAAGGCTCTAGATAACTTCAGGAAGATCAGCAGAGGACTGATGGATTGTGCGGTGAATGGCAGTTATCTCTGAACGTATCTACATCTACATCTACATTTATACTCCGCAAGCCACCCAACGGTGTGTGGCGGAGGGCACTTTACGTGCCACTGTCATTACCTCCCTTTCCTGTTCCAGTCGCGTATGGTCTGAAAGCCTCCGTGCGCGCTCTAATCTCTCTAATTTTACATTCGTGATCTCCCCGGGAGGTATAAGTAGGGGGAAGCAATATATTCGATACCTCATCCAGAAACGCACCCTCTCGAAACCTGGCGAGCAAGCTACACCGCGATGCAGAGCGCCTCTCTTGCAGAGTCTGCCACTTGAGTTTATTAAACATCTCCGTAACGCTATCACGGTTACCAAATAACCGTGTGACGAAACGCGCCGCTCTTCTTTGGATCGTCTCTATCTCCTCCGTCAACCCGATCTGGTACGGATCCCACACTGATGAGCAATACTCAAGTATAGGTCGAACGAGTGTTTTGTAAGCCACCCCCTTTGTTGATGGACTACATTTTCTAAGCACTCTCCCAATGAATCTCAACCTGGTACCCGCCTTACCAACAATTAGTTTTATATGATCATTCCACTTCAAATCGTTCCGCACGCATACTCCCAGATATTTTACAGAAGTAACTGCTACCAGTGTTTGTTCCGCTGTCATATAATCATACAATAAAGGATCCTTCTTTCTATGTATTCGCAATACATTACATTTGTCTATGTTAAGGGACAGTTGCCACTCCCTGCACCAAGTGCCTATCCGCTGCAGATCTTCCTGCTTTTCGCTACAATTTTCTAATGCTGCAACTTCTCTGTATACTACAGCATCATCCGCGAAAAGCCGCATGGAACTTCCGACACTATCTACTAGTTCATTTATATATATTGTGAAAAGCAATGGTCCCATAACACTCCCCTGTGGCACGCCAGAGGTTACATTAACGTCTGTAGACGTCTCTCCATTGAGAACAACATGCTGTATTCTGTTTGCTAAAAACTCTTCAATCCAGCCACACAGCTGGTCTGATATTCCGTAGGCTCTTACTTTGTTTATCAGGCGATAGTGCGGAACTGTATCGAACGTCCTCCGGAAGTCAAGAAAAATAGCATCTACCTGGGAGCCTGTATCTAATATTTTCTGGGTCTCATGAACAAATAAAGCGAGTTGGGTCTCACACCATCGCTGTTTCCGGAATCCATGTTGATTCCTACATAGTAGATTCTGGGTTTCCAAAAACGACATGATACTCGAGCAAAAAACATGTTCTAAAATTCTACAACAGATCGACGTCAGAGATACAGGTCTATAGTTTTGCGCATCTGCTCGACAACCCTTCTTGAAGACTGGGACTACTTGTGCTCTTTTCCAATCATTTGGAACCCCCCGTTCCTCTAGAGACTTGCGGTACACGGCTGTTATAAGGTGGGCAAGTTGTTTCGCGTACTCTGTGTAGAATCGAATTGGTATCCCGTCAGGTCTAGTGGACTTTGTTGAGTGATTTAAGTTGCTTTTCTATTCCTTGGACACTTATTTCGATGTCAGCCATTTTTTCGTTCGTGCGAGGATTTAGAGAAGGAACTGCAGTGCGGTCTTCCTCTGTGAAACAGCTTTGGAAAAAGGTGTTTAGTATTTCAGCTTTATGCGTGTCATCCTCTGTTTCAATGCCATCATCATCCCGGAGTGTCTGGATATGCTGTTTCGAGCCACTTACTGATTTAACGTAAGACCAGAACTTCCTAGGATTTTCTGTCAAGTCGGTACATAGAATTTTACTTTCGAATTCACTGAACGCTTCACGGATAGCCCTCCTTACGCTAACTTTGACATCGTTTAGCTTCTGTTTGTCTGAGAGGTTTTGGCTGCGTTTAAACTTGGAGTGAAGCTCTCTTTGCTTTCGCAATAGTTTCCTAACTTTGTTGTTGTACCACGGTGGGTTTTTCCCGTCCCTCACAGTTTTACTCGGCACGTACCTGTCTAAAACGCATTTTACGATTGCCTTGAACTTTTTCCATAAACACTCAACATTATCAGTGTCGGAACAGAAATTTTCGTTTTGATGTGTTAGGTAGTCTGAAATCTGCCTTCTATTACTCTTGCTAAACAGATAAACCTTCCTCCCTTTTTTTATATTCCTATTAACTTCCATATTCAGGGATGCTGCAACGGCCTTATGATAAATGTGACAAGAAATCCACTGCTGTATAATTACTCTGTTGGTGACAAATCGCTGGAAACAGTAACTACAGCAAAATACCAAGGAGTAATAGTACGGAGCGAGCTTAAGAAGAAAGACCACATAAAACAGTGGGAAAAGCAGATCGCAGGCTAATATTCATAGAATGAATCTTAATGAAATGTAATTAGTCCACTAAAGAAGTGTCTAATAAACACCTGTTGGACCATTCTTGAGTACTGCTCACTAGTCTGGGACACTATTAGGTTGGATTCATAAAAAAAAATAGACAAGTCTAACGACGAGCGGCGAGTTCCGTCGCGGAATCGTTTAGTTGGCGAGACCGTTGCCTAGATGATCCACAAAGTCTAGTGGTAGACGCTACGATAGAGGTGTTATGCATCATCAGGTAACATGTTACTTCCTACCACATACGAGGTATTAGAGCTAATACGGATGGCTACCTACAATCATTCTTTCCAGACTCCTTTCGCGCCTGGAACCGAGTAGGTGTTCGGATAATGGAACCAGAAGTATTTCCCGCTACATACCGTACTTGCGGAGTACATATGTGGCTGTAAATGAAATCAATCGCTGTCTGAAATTTTACGAGAAGCAGGAAGCAGTTCCAGAGTATGCTAGGTAGACGTTTCTTATTCATAACAGCTCGTTGAACTTACATCAACATTCACCCTCTTTGCCAATCAACTGTATCAACTGTTCCATATTACATTTCTTGCTAACCATTTTGGTGAGGGTCAGTCTTTACACCTAATCTCTATACAATTCATGCTCAACGAGCTCAAACGTACGAAACGTCAGCTAACTGAATCGTTGTGGGATGCAGAAGGCAATTACTAATTCACACAAATGGAAATTAAGAGGCATATCTATGAGTATTTTAGGACATTATGCTCACCAGAACTTATTTCAGTAGCCAAAGTAGAGTCTTGGTTACTTTATGGTGATGGACTTTCAACGATTTTGGAACAGGAGAACAGGGATCTTATGAACCTGTTTATATCAGAAGACTTGAAAATACTCAAACTGGCCCCGATTAATAAATATCTTGTTATGGATGACATCGCCACTCAATGAATGTGACAGTCACATGCTAGTTCATGAACTGGCATTGGCTGAAGATATAATATAGTATAATACACGGTATCTAACTATATTATATGAAGAAATATATCACAGATTATAACTGTTTTCTATGAGGTTTTTGTTAAACCATTTTGTGTTCCTTAATAGTGTGTGAAGAGAATGCCATCTATACATCTTACTCATGTTTTCTTGGACGATGCGTCTTGTATAAGATAGAGCGAGAGATCAGTGTCGACACATTGCTAGAGACTTACTCATGGAACCTACGTTCCACTAGCGAGCGATGCCAACAGAGATAGCGCTGAACGACGCGTTTACTGAACTGGAAAGAATGTGAGCTTAGCTTGAATCTGAGGACTGCGGGCTCTGACGTCGCATTCCTGTCTGCTGAGAGAATGCCACATGTTTTCGAATGGTTTACAGTGATTCATTTCAATGCCTGCATAACACGTGCACTTGATTTTTACACGAAGGTTTCAATACTTGATTATCTTTTCAGCAGCTATGCCAATGAGTTGCACAGCGCACTTGCTAATACATAATTTAGGATCTCTAACGTTTCCCGGTCTGCCGTCAGTATGGTTATCTGCCGCATGTCGCACTGTGTGTCGGTAAATTTTAAAATGTCGTGTAACACTGAATAGTGCTGCAGATACGAAGGCTCGATAAAATATACACGGCCTGGCAATGAAAATAACAAATGGCTCTGAGCACTATGGGCTTAACTTCTGAGGTCATCAGTCCCCTAGAACTTAGAACTGCTTCAATCTAACTATCCTAAGGACATCACACACATCCATGCCCGAGGCAGGATTCGAACCTGCGACCGTAGCGGTTGCCCGGTTCCAGACTGTAGCGCTTAGAACAGCTCGGCCACCCTGGCCGGCAATGAAAATAATAATTTTTATAACCACACACGATTCAGTCTCCATCTATATCAGTGCACTTTATCTAAAGTTTATTTCCTTCAGTAGTTTATTTCCTTCAAGCCCGATTACGGCTGTCACAGACTCTTCATTAGACTTTGCATAATTTCTTAATTCACCGAGGTGGCGCAGTGGTTAGGACACTGGCCTCACATTCGGCAGGAAGACGGTTCAGATAACCGTACAGCCATCCACTTCTAGGTTTTCCGTGATTTCCCTAAATCGCTGAACGCAAATGTCAGGTTGTTTCCTTTGAAAGAGCACGGCCAATTTCGTCCCCATCCTCTGCTAATCTGAGCTTGTGCTCCGTTCTCTGATGGTATAGTTATCGATGGGACGTTAGACTCTAACCTATCACCTTATTGTTCTTAGCATACGAACTGGACAGTAACGGAAATGCAGTAATTAACGCAACCGAAATCAACTATACTTATTCCCTCATCACGTGCACACGCACTATTGCCTCAGACCAATGTGAATAAGAGTCTAAGGAAATATTGCATATACAATGGAAGTGAAGTAATAAGGAATAAATAAATTTAGTTGCGATAGAAATCGTGTACTGATGAAGTATTTCAAATGATGAGCTGCTGCCGTGTCTCCTAGAAACTCATGGCGGAGAAATTAGTTCTTCATTAGACTCAGCCGCCGCGCGGGATTAGCTGAGCGGTCTAGGGCGCTGCAGTCATGGACTGTGCGGCTAGTCCCGGCGGAGGTTCGTGTCCTCCCTCGGGCATGGGTGTGACTGTTTGTCCTTAGGATAATTTAGTAATTTAGGTTAAATAGTGTGTAAGCTTATGGACTGATGACCTTAGCAGTTAAGTCCCATAAGATTTCACACACATTTGAACATTTTTTTAGTCTCAGCCGGCCGGGGTGGCCTAGCGGTTCTAGGCGCAACAGTCTGGAACCGCGGGACCGCTACGGTCGTAGGTTCGAATCCTGCCTCGGGCATGGATGTGTGTGATGTCCTTAGGTTAGTTAGGTTTAAGTAGTTCTAAGTTCTAGGGGACCGAGGACCTTAGAAGTTAAGTCCCATAGTGCTCAGAGCCTATTGAACCATTTTTTTCATTAGACTATATACTTTTTCTAGTCCCAATTTCTATTGATTTGGTGATTGGTGGATATCAGATAAATTATTTGTTATTGAAAGTTAAGTTACGATCTGTAAATAAGATGGCACGGTGTCAATTTGTAGGAAGGCCAACGAACAATTCTAAAAGAAAATAAGTACAAGAATGCAATAAAGCACAGCGATGACAATGTAAGGTTGTGTATCTTCGACTAGGATGGGTTAGTTACGTTCATTCACGACGCTACTTCTAAACAGTATCGTCTGGCTATTCCGAAAGAGTGTTTAAATAAAACCGAAGAAAAATTATTAGTTAGGTAACGATCCAAATTCTACCATGATTATTATTCTACACAAAGAACGTGAGACGTTGGATGTGCCTACTTGATATACACTGCCTGAAAAAAGAAGTGACGAGCGGGGTCCAAGCGGTCTAAGGCAACTCGTCATGGTCTGCGCGGCTCGCCCCGTCGGAGGTTCGAATCCCCCCTCTGGCATGGGTGTGTGTGGGGTCCTTAGCGGAAGTTAATTAAAGTTAGATTAAGTAGTGGGTAAGCTTAGAGACCGATGACCTCAGCTGTTTGTACCCATACGACCTTATCACAAAAAAAAGTGAAGCACCCAGAAGACGAGGAGGAAACACAACGAAACTTCACGTATTGAGAGGTTATGTGATGTTATTTCAGTGATTACAATATCGAATCAAATTTTTACATGCACTGATTTCGTTGGGAATGGACAAGTTCGGCCACAACTATTATAACTGGTTTATGGTATCCTGGACACTGGCAATGGAACGAAATTGACGTCTGAGCTGGTATATCACATGTTCTGCCGCAGACAGACCTAGAGAAACTTCTGGGCACCGGATTACTTCAACTTAAGTTAGAGCATTTCGTGTCCAACATGTGGAACATCTTGTAACAGCTCTGCTTTGTGCTAATGGTTTTGATGAACATGTTAGCACCAGCAGCACTTTTTTCTTTTCATTTTAAACCATACTGGTTTTGACCCACAGAGTGTTATACGTCACACGTCCTGAGAGGACCCAAAAAAATGGCTCGGGGGCACTATGGGACTTAACTTCTCAGGTCATCAGTCCCCTAGAACTACTTAAACCTAACTAACCTAAGGACATCACACACATCCATGCCGGAGGCAAGATTCGAACCTGCGACGCGTAGCGGTCACGCGGTTCCAGACTGAAGCGCCTAGAACCGCACGGCCACACCGGCCGGCTGTGTCGTGGTCATACTGGCAACCTACACGTGGGACTGTGACTCTTTTTCGGCTGCTGAGGTATCGCGTAGAATGTTGCAGCTACACTACTGGCCATTAAAATTGGTACAACACGAAGATGACGTGCTACAGACGCAAAATTTAACCGACAGAAGAAGATGCTGTGATATGCAAATGATTAGCTTTTCAGAGCAGTCACACAAGGTTGGCGCCGGTGGCGACACCTACAACGTGCTGACATGAGGAAAGTTTCCAACCGATTTCTCACACAAAAACAGCAGTTGACCGGCGTTGCCTGGTGAGACGTTGTTGTAATGCCTCGTGTAAGGAGGAGAAATGCGTACCATCACGTTTCCAACTTTGATAAAGGTCGGATTGTAGGCTATCGCGATTGCGGTTTATCGTATCGCGACATTGCTGCTCGCGTTGGTCGAGATCCAATGACTGTTAGCAGAATATGGAATCGGTGGGTTCAGGAGGGTAATACGGAACGCCGTACTGGATCCCAACGGCTTCGTATCACTAGCAGTCGAGATGACAGGCATCTTATCCGCATGGCTGTAACGGATCGTGCAGCCACGTCTCCATCCCAGAGTCAACAGATGTGGATGTTTGCAAGACAACAACCATCTACACGAATAGTTCGACGACCTTTGCAGCAGCATGGACTATCAGCTCGGAGACTATGGCTGCGGTTACCTTGAAGCTGCATCACAGACAGGAGCGCCTGCGACGGTGTACTCGACGAACCTGGGCGCACGAATGGCAAAACGTCATTTTTTCTGATGAATCCAGGTTCTGTTTACAGCATCATGATGGTCGCATTCGTGTTTGGCGACATCGCGGTGAACGCACATTGGAAGCGTGTATTCGTCATCGCCTTACTGGCGTATCACCTGGCGTGATGGTATGGGGTGCCATTGGTTACACGTCTCGGTCACCTCTTGTTCTCATTGACGGCACTTTGAACAGTGAACGTTACATTTCAGATGTGTTGCGACCCGTGGCTCTGCTCTTCATTCGATCCCTTCGAAACCCTACATTTCAGCAGGATAATGCACGACCGCATGTTGCAGGTCCTGTACGGGCGTTTCTGGATACAGAAAATGTTCGACTGCTGCCCTAGCCAGCAGAGTCTCCAGATCTCTCACCAATTGAAAACGTCTGGTCAATGGTGACCGAGAAACTGGCTCGTCACAATACGCCAGTCACTACTCTTGATGAACTGTGCTATCGTGTTGAAGCTGCATGGGCAGCTGTACCTGTACACGCCATCTGAGCTCTGTTTGACTCAATGCCCAGGCGTATCAAGGCCGTTATTGCGGCGAGAGGTGTTTGTTCTGGGTACTGATTTCTCAGGCTCTATGCACCCAAATTGCGTGAAAATGTAATCACATGGCAGTTCTAGTATAATATATTTGTCCAATGAATACCTGTTTATCATCTGCATTTCCTCTTGGTGTAGCAATTTTAATGGCCAGTAGTGTAAGTTGAAAATCAAAGGGATCCAAGTCTGAGTTTCTGGTGAGTGATGAAACACTTCCCATTGAAATCGCTACAGGAGCTTCGTTCTTGCCTCTGGAGTGCGCGGCGAAGCATTGTCATGACGAAGGACACGCATGACGGTTACCATGTGTGGGCTGTATGAAATCAGGCTGAAAACCTCGGCAGGACTTCACACTTGGTGGGAGACACTGTTTTCTAGGCATCTTTACATGCTCACTGTGGGCGTAGAACTGAAAAGTGCGACATGACATGATCGACGGGTGTATTAGAGAGCCTACACAACACATCTGAGCAAAGGTTCTTGAAATTATCATTGTGGCTTTAATTTCGCGACCGGCTGGAGGCTGAAAAAGAAATGAAAGATAGCCCTCGTACATGAGCGAAGCAGGGACAAATGGGGAATCAATGTAGCGACGATATGGGTCAGCAATTGAGAGATTCCCTAATGTAATGTTCTTGTAGTGAATTACAAGTAATCCGGATGAAAAGCTTTCACTCTGTGTGCGAAGATCTGTTGTTCATCAATAATATCCTTTAACTGGTGATGAAGATTGTTGCACACTTTCTTAAGAACCTTTGATGGTTGGCTCACAGCATCCTACTTCTGCATTACTGTCAGCTATATGCGAGCCTCAATAAGTGTACTGTTATAGCAGATACATCATATGTAACGTCATCTTCTTTATAAACGAGTATATTTACGATTAGGTAAGCTCAACACAGGCAAGGTGTGCTGGGC
Organism: Schistocerca nitens; assembly: GCF_023898315.1. Lineage (NCBI taxonomy): Eukaryota > Metazoa > Arthropoda > Insecta > Orthoptera > Acrididae > Schistocerca > Schistocerca nitens. The sequence goes on along the minus strand of NC_064616.1, from coordinate 232,014,810 downwards.
CGATTTTTCCTTGGCCGAAATTTCCCTTCTTCAAGAGCGACTGGTTTTAATCCACCAGCTTCTATAGACGAATTTATTTATTTATTGATTTAACATGATCTGATTAGGGCTATTAGGTCCTCTCTTACATTGGGTCAGAGTTTCAGACCATACAGTACCTTTTTAAATCATAGTTACCCGAAGAAATAACAATTTCAACATGACAACTAGTACTGAAATGATTTGGGTGGCTTAAGTGTGAATGTGAGTCAGTTATACTAACAATCAGCTGATAATGTTAATACTGGCATTACTTGTACTGCTGCAACTTCTGCCACTGATGGTGATAATAATAATAGTAATGACAATAATAACTATAATGATAGTGGCAGATGGAAGAGAATTTGCAGGTGTATAAAGTAGATTATCCTGATAAAGCGAGTTCTGGGGAAAGATAATTTAAGCAGACTACATCGGGTAAGAATTCTGGGAAATGAGGGCTATCATCCTGCAACGAGGGATATGCAAGGGTAACGAGTCGGAACATGGACAGTGGTAAATCTCATTGTTGCTGTAGTAGATGCGTCAGTATGTGTCTTTTGAAGTTGATGATGTTATTCAGGTCTCTAATTTAACTCGGGAGGTTATTCCAGAGTCGGATTCCTGCTACCGAGAAGAACTTGGAGAAAGTGACTAAACGATCGAGTGAGACAGAAAGGATTTTGCTGTGATGGGAGTGGACGTTTCTGCCAAGTTGTGCAGACAGGAGCGTCAAGGTCAAAGACAAATATGAGCGACAGTGTTCATTGATAAGACAGTAGAGAAGATACAGGGTATGGAAATCTCTGCGCTTGTCTGTATGCAGCCTGGATAGCTGTGCATATGAATGTGATCAAAGAACTGAACATCACAAATATAATGAGCACACGCATTCGTAACCAGTGCCAGGTGCCATGAGCTTTCCTGAGATAGGTCTTGCAGGATAGAACCGCTATAATCAGTAACTGGAAGTATACGTGTTTGTGCCCGTTCCTTTTTCAGGTCAAGAGGGAAGAGCTTTTTATATTTTTGTAGGACGTGGAGAGTTTCTGATGACCTCATGCATATTGGAGTTACGTGCTCAGCCCAATTTAGATTTTCATCTATTGTTACTCCTAGTCCCGTTGCTGGAGGAGAGAAGATAATTGTTCCATTCAAGGTTAAAAATGGTAGGGATCCTGGATACTTCGGGCTAATAAGCTCGAATGACCAACCAGTACTGCTCGGGTTTTGGATGGGCTGAGTTTTAACGCAGTATCCTGAGCCCATTTCGATAGTCTACTAACGTCAGTACTGAGATTCTCGATAGGTATCTTCAGGTTTATAGGTTTTGTACCTACGACAACTGGAGGTCGTCAGCATTTGCACTAGGCCAAAAATGTGTGGTTGTACGTAATGTGAGGTACCGGTTCAGTTCATCGGCTGGGACAATGGGATCAGCAACAGCTTTCACTTTGCCTAAACCAAGATCAGGCACTTTTTTCGTAGGACAGCTGGTCCATTTCTGTTGTCGGTTAATATCTATGCATGTTTGAGTTTTGTATTTCTTACAGCTTGACAGATTGTTCCGCTTCTTCTTGTAAGTAATATGATTTTCAGGCATGGCACGTAGTTTGTAAGCCGGATGTACTGTCCCTTTGAGATTAATTAGCTGATTTAGTTCTTCAGTTAGCCACGGTGAAGGTTTTTGCCTTACTTTTCTCGTCTTTAGGGGAATATTTGTCATATAGTTATGTAAGTTCTTTAATAAACCCATGATGTTTTTCATTTATGTATAAGAATATCGTAGAAGACGTCCCCCACACTATTTGTTGAGCTTCAGTTGCAAGTTCAGATAAATTAATGTATGTAGACAGTAGGAATAGGTGAAAGTCAAAGAATGCCTGATTTGGTTAATAGATTAAATGTTGCAGCATATGGTGCATAAAAGCACTAAGTTTTCCTTTTGCAAAAGGTATTTTGTATCAAGGAGCATTCCTTAAATTTTGACATACAGGTTTTCTATTAGTTATTTTTTATTTAGTTTGTCCATAAGGTTTGCATAATTACTTGTTTACTCTTTGCAAGACATGAGAAATATATCTTTCGCTTCCAACAAAGCGGCAGTATGAACTCCACATTGCCCATTTGCTACAGTCCATCGGGTTCCCCCAGTGTTTTGATTGCTGTTTCATTTTTGGTGTAGTACACAAAGTTACAAAACGACTCACATTGTTACCCTGACTCTTATGAAAAGAGCCTATCTTCTTATTTTCTTCTTCTTTTGCTACTACCTTTGTCCTGCATCGTGCGCAGTGTCGGCAGGGCTAAGTACGGATTTGGAATGGTTAATTTTAAGGGGTGGCCGCCACCCGATACCCCTGGGATGGAATTAGTGTACCACAGCTGTCTGCATCTAAAGTAAATCATGAAATAGTGCGAATGAATTCAAGTGTCTGCGAGTCGTGGAACTGCTGCGGGACGTGGGGACCAGACAAGTATTCACCTAGTGGGATGTGGAAAACCGCCTAAAAACCACATCCAGGCTGGCCAGCACACCGGCCTTCGCCGGTAATCCATCGGGCGCATACGATCCCGGACCCTTATGAAAATAGCCTATCATTGACGAGAAATTCGTTTTTCTGCAATAATTAAGAAATCGTGCCCCCATATTTGTTGAGCTTACACATAGCTAATCCTTTGTGTAAAGGCATATAATATTTCCGCTGATCCACCGACGACGTCAGCTATTTCATACCGCCTTAATCACCAATGTCATACCGTGCAGTTTCTGGGAACTTTCATCCGCGGTTACAATTTTAGAACGCCCTTTAGGTAGATCATTTCCAAGAATCAAAGGACTAGGTAAGATTTAAGCTGTGTATTTATTAAATGTTGAATGATTATGCTCCTTGCTTTCTGATACCACTTTCGGGTGAATTACCATTGCCATAAAGAAAATGGAAGAAACTTTGTAATGGTATAGTACTGCAATTATCCCAATATAGTAATGCCAACATGATTACTGCAAAAAGCTGTGATTTATGTTATTGTCATCGTTGATTCAAAACAGGCTTATTTTGTAGTTTTGTATTTAAAGACTTTTCGACATGTATGTAATTTAAACACTGCTATCTTATGACGAATAACATCTTCCTTCCAAATACATTTTATTCTTATTTCTAAACGTAGATAAATATAGCGAAAAATTCATTATTCTGTTATCAGTTGCGTCAAATTTATTCCACTTAGTTGTCACGGGAATTCCCAGGACAGTTCTCTACGATGGTTGTAACTAATATCAGTCAAACGATGTTCATGACGTCGCTGTCGACAGTATGAGGTCTAACAGCCATCGGTCATGACTCACACACCACGGGACTCGCCCGCCACTGTAGAAGCTCTTCAGTTCCCAAACGGAAGCCACAGCAGCGATTCGCTTTAGTGTTCTTTGACGCTCCAGACGTAACCCAGAGTTTGGTGCAGACGTATAAAGGTGTTTTGGTGTTTCGCAAGAGAGATGGAGTACCTCACTGTTTTCCTACGTGTTTTAAGTAAGCATCATTTTGTTACAACTATTAATTTTCGCTAACCCATTTTTATTTGCCATTCGGAAGTTATGATCGCTGTATCGTTTTGTATAACGACGCCAGGTGGTTCCATCATTTAATATCTTTGAGTTTCTTCTTCACTTTTACGTAATCTGTTCAATTCTTTGTGTAGATGACCTGTCATTGAAATAATTTTCAAATAGTATTTTCACATTCAGTAGTTGGGAAGATACTGGATGACCCACGAAAGTTAGTTTACATTACAAACTAGACGTGCACTGATCTATTCATTGAACTTTCTTAGCCGGCCGGAGTGGCCGTGCGGTTCTAGGCGCTACAGTCTGGAGCCGAGCGACCGCTACGGTCGCAGGTTCGAATCCTGCATCGGGCATGGATGTGTGTGATGTCCTTATGTTAGTTAGGTTTAATTAGTTCTATGTTATAGGCGACTAATGACCTCAGAAGTTAAGTCGCATAGTGCTCAGAGCCATTTTTGAACTTTCTTGCGGTGGTCTAGCGGTTCTAGGCGCTCAGTCCGGAACCGCGGGACTGCTACGGTCGCAGGTTCGAATCCTGCCTCGGGCATGGATGTGTGTGATGTCCTTAGGTTAGTTAGGTTTAAGTAGTTCTAAGTTCTAGGGGACTGATGACCACAGATGCTAAGTCCCATAGTGCTCAGAGCCATTTTTTGAACTTTCTTAAGGGTGTGGCACCATAATTTCGTGTAACATTTTGGTTCGTTTATTCTTACTTCACGTCAGCAGTTTTTGATGAAATTGTCACAGCTCATTATCGAATTAAAAGTACTTCCTACACTTTGTACTTCACTTTGAAATTTTGTTTAGGAACTATACTCTTCACTCAGTGGATAGTTAATTGTACCATCATGTATCCGAATGCAATGGGAAACGATACAGCTTTAAAAGTCGCTGGACGACTTATATTTGTTTGGCTATCATCCTGTTCACAGAAAATTATGCCATTTCCTTCGTCGCAGCTGCGTTTTTGTGCTGATATAAACTCAAGCGGGATATGAACATTTGCAGAGCACAGATGAACTAATGTTCCAAATCATTTTACGCTAGATTCCTCGCAAGTGCTCTTGTACGTTTTCTGCCACTCGAAGGATATTAGTCAAAGACCCTTTTTTATTGCTAATTTTTTGACATACAACAAAGTTTTCCCAATTCCCTCTTTCAGTTATCAGTATCAAATGGCTCTGAGCACTATGGGACTTAGCCGGCCGAAGTGGCCGTGCGGTTCTAGGCACTGCAATCTGGAACCGCGAGACCGCTACGGTCGCAGGTTCGAATCCTGCCTCGGGCATGGATGTGTGTGATGTCCTTAGGTTAGTTAGGTGTAACTAGTTCTAAGTTATAGGGGACTAATGATCTCAGAAGTTGAGTCCCATAGTGCTCAGAGCCATTTGAACCATTTTGAACCACTATGGGACTTAATTGCTGTGGTCATCAGTCCGCTAGAACTTAGAACTACGATGCAATGTAAGAACATAAACAAAAAATCTATCACGTTCATGATTATTTTTATAATACAAAAAAGCTTACTTTGATGTAATGAAGAAATATCAAAGCACCCTACCCAAAGTTATTAAGGTGGTGACCATCAGTTCTCTGGGATATAAATAATTTTCTGTGTCTAGTATAAAACATCGCTCGCTTGACGTGACGCATCCATATCTGAATGAACTGGCCACATCGGAAATAAATTTCAAGATCTTGTCCTCCTTACCTAAAACTATGTGGACATCCTTATCGATAGAATAATAACAACGTGATTGCAGTTGTTGGTGCGCACCAGAAAAGGAAAAAATCCAAAATTATTACACGTTAGATCATTAGAAAATTACCGCCTCTAATAGATTTGTAGGAAGAAGACGTGTTAATGTGAATAAAGTATGTTTCGGAATTTGAGATGGCGTTTCTCCATAATTTAGTGGGTGATTCATGCAAACCTGATTCTCTTCCAGGTAAACCTACGAACTTAAATGTTACAGATCAGCAATGATAATTTTGTTGCGCTTTGCAGTTCCGAGAGGACAGCGGAAGTTTTTTTCCATTGCTTTCTAACTTTAAAGGCACAAAACAAATGCGACCATGCTGCTAGGTAATTTAAAATGACCAAAGAAAATACGTTCCGTTTCATTTTCTTATCTTCTACCGTCATCTGGAACATTATGTTCAGTTAGAACTTGGTCAGAAATAGAGCACAGAGGTTGAAGAGATACACAGTCAGAAATTCATGTAAAGGATTTACTAACTCTCATGCTGTTATACTTCCATACGAACCGAAAATCGCTAGTTATTATTCTCTTACATGGCGAATGAAAAAAAGACTGGTTAAACGACGGTCAAAGGAGCTACTTCTCTATATAGTTGCCGTCCAGATTTAGACATTTGTCGTAGCGTGGTACCAGTTTCTCAATATCATCGTCATAGAAAGGAGCAGTCTGTGTTTCCCGTCGATTCCCTACGCTGGTCTACAGCTCATTTTCTTGTGCCAAACTACTTTCATAGCCAGTGCTTCAAGTGAGTTGAAAATCAGAGGGACCCAAGTCTGAGCTGTATGGTGAGAGATTAAATACCTCCCATCTGAAACGCTGCAGGAGATTCGTACTTGTCTCTGAAGTGTGCGGCAGTGCAATGTCATGAATGACAAGCGTGACAGTGACGTTGTGTAGGCTGTATGAAATCAGGCTGACACCCTCAGCAGCACCTCACACTTGGCGGGAGACACTATTTTCTACGCATTTTTACACGCTCCCAGAGAGTCTACACAACACATCTGAGCAAAGGCTTATTCGATTACCACTGTGGTTTTAATTTCCCAACCGACTGGAGGCTAAAGGTCATCAGTCCCTAAGCTTACACACTACTTAACCTAAATTATCCTAAGGACAAACACACACACCCATGCCCGAGGGAGGACTTGAACCTCCGCCGGGACCAGCCGCACAGTCCATGACTGCAGCGGCCCAGACCGCTCGGCTAATCCCGCGCACTGCAAGGCTGTGAACGAGCATCCTGGAATTTGCGAAGCTGGTCGGCTGTTCTTTTGCTTCTTTCGTTAGATATTATGGGAACTAATTGTAGGACCGTGAAACCACAAGTAGGCGACTAGGTATTTGATGTACACACCTCATCACATCACGGAGAGGGCGGAGGCACCCACGCACTGTAAAGCAGCGTAGGCGGTGGTGTGTGGCAGATCTGAAAACAGGATACAGTGCTGGTGCAGGCACAAGTCTTTCGTATCATACCATCAGGTACGCATTGTTGACATGGGGCTTTGAGCAGATGTGTTCCTTTCTTGACCGACGACATCGTCGGTGCAGTGGGACCATGGTCATCGAGATAGATCCGCGGATCAATGGAACTGTGTCGCATGGGCGTACATGAATTAAGAGTGCTGCAACGCTCAATGTTTGACCTGTCACAGCTCGCCTGTTGACGGGGGGAGCGAGCCGCTTGTGTCCGGTCCCGCACGACTCGGCTCGGTCACGTACTCGCCCCATGTCTGATGTCCGGATTCCGGATACGCGGATAACCGAGCATGACCGGTCACCGCTGACTTCTGACCTCGCGTCGCTCGGGCTCGCTGCACTGTACTGTACAAATCCAACGCCCCCCCTCCCCCCCTCTCTCTCTCACTCTCTCTCTCTCTCTCTCTCTCTCTCACACACACACACACACACACAATGTATTTATCTATGTCTCTCTCTCTCTTTTAATACAAAAGTAACATTTCCAAGAACGGGTACGTGACACAGCTAAATTCATAAAGCACTTGGAAAGTAAAATGATATTTCAATACAATCGCGGATGGAAGACGAGACTCGTTTCCAAACAGAAGATATATTTTTCCTTTCATTAATAGGAAACATTAAATAAGTGCTGTCCCTGTAATCTAGAAGACAATCATCTTCATAAAGAAAGCATACAAAGAACATTAAACATTTACAGATGTAACTTGTCATACTTTTCACTTGTTTGCAACAGAAACAAAATTATAGTTATTGTTGATCAGCAGTAAATCACTAACACGTTCCGGATTTTATTGGCTGCGGCGATTTGTTAGTAACATGCCGGCTTTACTAAAGCATCTTTCACTAGGTGTGCTTGTTGCTGGAATACATAAAATACGTCTTGCAACTGCAGCCAGGCCTGGCAGATCTGTTTCATGTCTGCTCCACCACTTTAAGATGTCATCCTCATGTCCGGGGTGCATTAAAATGTAGAGATCTACTTCATCTGCTGCGGATGATCTGTTGTTCCTCCATTCCTTGAAACGATCTCTCTTTCTGGGTGGTGATGACACAGTACTTAAAGGATCTATGACAATAAACAAAAGAGACAAGTAATACAGAACTGATGTGGAAATCAGCGAAACCTCCCCGTAAAAACCATGTGTTTTACGTTTATGAAATATTATACGAATTACAGCATTCCCGTTTCTCTATAATACACTATCCACCAATTATCCAAAAACGATTATGTTAACGATTGCACACATTTGTCGCACATTGCTGAGAATTTCCTGCTTTTCATTTATTTGAAGCATATTAAGATCACGGAAAGACGGCCAAGTGATCACAATCTTCTCACAAACGAAAGTCAAGGCTCGATTTTTAATCCTTTGTACCTCCTGTTGAAAAATACGTATCTGTTAGTACACATCCATTACGCTAGTTAATTATAAATCTATTGCGTATCATAATGAAACAGTGCTTTTAACTGCAGTAATTACTCACCCGACAGTCAATGTCATTGACACTGCAAATTTGTTGCAGTTTGTGAAACCAAAGAAGAAATAATTGGACTGTCGGTTCTTTTTCGCCTTCTAATTCATATGCGGCCTCTTTAAATGCCACACCAATTACGAGAGTTAATTATAAATCTATTGCGTACCATAATGAAACAGTGCTTTCAACTGCAGTAATTACTTACCTGACAGTCAATATCATTGACATTGAAAATTTGTTGCACTTTGTGAAACCAAAGAAGAAATAACTGGATTGTCGGTTCTTTTTCTCCTTCTAATTCATTTGTGGCCTCTTTAAATGGTCTCAGGAAATGCGCAATTTTTCAATCTGTAAGCGCCGTCAGCAAAGCGGCAACTTCGTTATACTGAGTGTGTAAGGATTCCAGCATAGTGTACAAGCTGTTCCAGCGTGTGCAGACCTCTTGTTTCAACGATAATTTCAAAGACGAGCAGAGGCCACTTTTATTAATGTACCTTACAATGCATTTTGCAGTATTTATTGTTTATGCGATGTTAGTGGCATGATTTAACAAGAAGTTATCTTCATCGAAAGTGTGGCTAAGTGCTGTGTATATACAATGAGCAGCACAAGGAATCCTTTAGTGATTTTCCAAAGCTTTTATTACATCGGCACCCTGGTCGGAGACAAAAAACAAAACTGTGCAACATGTCCGACGGAATGTCCCAATCAGCCATCCTCATTCTGGAAACATCCTCTATTCAATTTCTTTCATAATATTTACTCCCGTCTTTTTAACGTCCGGGAATTTTGTTGTAAATAAAATATTATTCACAAGAGACCAATCTGTGTCAATCATTTTTCGGTAGACTCCTCGCAAGTGCTCTTGTCAAGTTTTCTGCCACTCGAAGGATATTAGTGAAAGGTACTTTTTGATTGCGTAATGTTGTTGATATACGAAACTGTTTTCACAAATGTTCAGACTTCTCCCTCTTCTCATTTCTAGTTTACAGTATCAAACTAATATTGCTCGATACAAATAAAAATATAGTTAGTGAATATTTTACTTCTTTATTTCTTAAATAGTTGATCAGTTTGTCGCATAAGTACCACATTTCATCAACTTACGATGCAATTGCAGATCATCAATTTAAAAAAGTATCACATTCATGATTATTTTAATAATACAAAAAGTATGGTTTGGATGTGATAATGAAATATCAAAGCAGCCTACCTGAAGTTATTAAGGTGGTGCCCATCACTTCTCTGGAATATAAATTATTTTCTGTGTCGCGTATAAAACATCGCTCGCTTGATATGACGCGTCTCCAATCTGAGAGAACGAGTTATAACGGAAAATGTTATTTCAGAATCTTGTCCTCGTTAAATAAAATTATGCGGACGCCGTTACCCAAAGAATAATGACAATGTGATCGTTGTTGGAGCACCACAAAAGGAAATAGAATCCAAAATTATTAGACGTTAGATCATTAGAAAATCACCGCCACTAATAGAATGGTAGGAAGAAGACGTCTTTACGTGAATAAAGTATGTTTCAGAGTTTGACTTCTGACCTGCTGGTGTTTCTCCATAATTCAGTGGGTGATTCATGCAAGCAAATTTGTCTATGTTCCAGGTAAATCTACAATCTGGAAGTGTCCCACATAACCAGTGGGAATTTTACTACACTATTACAGTGCCAGAGCGGGCAGCGGAAGCTTTCTACGTTGCTTTCTAACTGTAAAACTACAAAACAAATGTGACGAAGCTGCTAGATACTTTAAAATGACCAAAGAAAGTACATTTTGTTTCATTTTCTTATTTGCTACCATCGTCTGGAACATTATGTTCAGTTAGAGGTTGGTCAGAAATCGAGCACAGATATTAATAAGACATACAGTCAGAGATTCAAATAAAGGATTTAGTAACTCTCATTCTGCTATACTTCCCTGCGAACCGAAAATTGTTAGTTATTACTCTGTTACATGGTGAATGAAGAAAAGACTTTCTTAGCAACAGTCAACGGATATAAAAATATGTTCACTGTTTACATACTACGTTCGTTTACCTTATGTGTACATGTAGAAGTAATGGTGAAACTTGAGCTACTCCTGGCTTATCGCACGTTCGAGTAACTTACGCGGATGCAGCTGGGTAACGTCCTTGAAACTACTGATGTTACTGCAGTCCAAACTCCTTCACTTTTTTTCTATAAAACTACCCAGAGTTCACCTGTAGAAATGTCGCCGTTTACCGTGGACATTACGCTGCAGATTTGGAATATTAGATATAAACGCTTAATTTGTCGACCGGTAAGGTGTCTATCATACGTTTAATCAGGGAAGGAAGAATATAAATTTGATGATTAACGAGTAACGTTTTGGAAGTTCTTGTTCTTCTTCTTAGCGCCGTTCCTTTGGAGCGGGGTCCGCTTTTTGGGTCAATGCACGCTATTTCTTACGATCTAACGCTTCCTATGGATTGGGGCTCTTTGATCGCAGAATACAGGTGTCGTCTACAAGCACGGCCTTCCATCGGATATTTTTGAGGATTGCGAAAACTAGTTTTGGTAGCGACACCTCAACAGATGTAATCAGCTAAGCACAATGTTCTCTGAAGCTGTTCTTTTCTCTGATTAGCCTTTCTTTTTGTCGAAAATAGTCATACGAAAATATTCCACACAAAAGGAGTAAGTATACAGAATGCTCAACATAAGTTGTAGTAGATCGAACTGCTGCTACTTCACACTTCAGTACTGGATTTCATAATTCTGAGTTTCTTAAATTTCAAGGCATGACTAAAGTTAGAAATAGTTTCAGAAGTAATAGCTGCAGTTTCGTTCTTGTAAATGTATAAGGAGACTGCGAGCGTCAGCAGGTAGTTGAACAGGCTGTCAGGCTGAGAATTTACTGAGCACAAAATAATATGAATGTGTACTGTTCAGAAAGATACAGCATTAATTGTAAAGCGCTAATTACTCATTTCGAATTATGTGCTTCATTCACGCTTCGGCAATGAGTATTTTTTAACGAATAATTCTATTGAGATCTATGTTTTCTGCTCTAAATTGTTGTTACAACTGTGTGTGTAATTCGAGGAGTGTTTTACGTAAGGAACTGCACTTCATTTCTTAACAGTAGTAACATAAGTGATATTATTACATACTTTTTGGTAGAAAAATGCAGATGAAATAGTTCCTGCATAGCTAAAAATCTCACGGATAACTTTACGTCATAGACGTGTTTAGGCATACTATATGTAGAATGTGCTTTCACATATTCCCTTCTGTTCCAGCATTTCACGTCATATATGAAGAATCTATGGCAAGTGTTGACAACGCCACTACTGATGTTCCCGGCTATGAGCCTGCTGATCGTTACACTGAGTGAGTATTGCCATTTTTTATGGTTTGCGGTTGAACTCGATTTCACTTGCATGGTATTATGTTAACAGTACAGGCAATGTAAAGTTACTAGAGGTTTGCGCTCAGTATCTTAACGTACAGCATGATCGTGCAACATAAGGCACAATGGGGGCATCATGTGTGAAAACAATGTGTAGAATGGTGTTCCTGTCTTTTTAGCATTCAGCTTGTAGGTCACGCTGTAGAATTTTCACACGTCTCTTACGTACTCTAAATAATGATACATATTTTATGTTCTTTTCCTTTTGATAACATTCATATTGTTTGTTCGGTTACTGTAGCGACTTGGATAAATTATATAACTGATACTACTTACTGTATTAAATGTCCTTGTTGTACCGCGACGTTCTTGCTCGCTCTTCTGATCTGAGTTTCGACATTCTTACTGAGGCCTACTTCTGGGAACCAGCTACACGCTATGCGAGGCCAGTTCACGGAAGAAAGCCTCGACAAGGAGGTCGAAACGTCACACCATAACATTCAGCATGAATGCCGCGCCACCGGCACCAACGAACTACTAAAAGCATGAACAACGGCTGCGTAAGCCTATGTTCTTGTGAAACACAACGCACACCTCACGTTACTACTACGGTTTATTCACTTCACTAGATCCTCCACTGTTTTTATTCGGTCATCTTGTTAGATTACTCAAGTGACGCTAATACTATAACTTTTCTGTACATTGTTTGGTGTTAGTTGCATAATGTCACTGGAAATTTTCATAGAAATTGTTGAGTTCAAATGGCTCTAAGCACTATGGGACTTAACATCTGAGGTCATCAGTCCCCTAGACTTAGAACCACTTAAACCTAACTAACCTAAGGACATCACACACATCCATGCCCGAGGCAGGATTCGAATCTGCGACCGTAGCAGCACCGCGGTTCCGTACTGAAGTGCCTAGAACCGCTCGGTCACAGCGGCCGACTGAAATTGTTGAGTTCAGAGACAAAGGTTGCTGTGTGATAATTCTTGCTGATTCTAATCATATAATACTGTATAAAGAAAGTTTATAGTTGAACATTGTCACTAAAAACCTTGAAAACTTCCTGACCGATTTACTTCAAAATATTACACGGTACTGTAGTAAACGCTCGGACGAACATAAGCTTTACTTTTTTTAATGAGTATGGTATATGAATATACATACACTATGTAAAACGGACAGGTTTTTAGCACAACTCTAGGAAAGTTCTTGGCTGATTTACTTCGAATTTTTGTACGAGACTCTAATAAAAACTAAGTCAGACATAGGCTACACATTTTAATGCATATATAATGTATACATCTATACTATACAAAACGGAAAGATATTTTAGCAGAAATCTCGGAAAGTTCTTGACCGATTTACTTCAGTTTTTACTTGTTATCTAATAATTGTTCGGAGATACATAAGTTACTTATATTTAATGTATATACGGTATATAAATATAATCAACACATCTACAACATATGAAGACAAGTCGTGGTTTAACATTGGTACCAGAAATCTCTGAAACTTTGTCACTAATTTACTTCCAATTTTTGCACGATACTGTATAAACGTTCGGCTGAACATGACTACAGATGTTTTAAATATACATGGTATATAACTATATATATGCTATAAACATGAGAGAGGTTGTTAAAATATCTCAAAAAGTTCTTGACGAGATTGCTTCAAATTTTTACACGATATCCTAATAAACGTACAGGCGGAGATACGCTACTTAATATACGCACACACACACACACACACACACACACACATATTAAACATTGTTAGCAAAATTTTAGTTCAAATTTTTACACGATATCCTAATAATCCTTCAGACCGACATAGAGCACATATTTTATATATATATATATATATATATATATATATATATATATATATATATATATATATATATATATATATATTCTGTGTAAAGGGGAAACATGGGATAAAAACTTGAAATTGTCCTGACCGATTTATTTCAAAGATTTACATGATACTTTCTAATGGACATAAACCATCTATATATCTATACTACTATGCGAAAGTAAGTCGTTGTTAAGTTTGTTACCAAAAACTTCGAATAGTTCTTGAGTGATTTACTTTAAATTCTTACGCGATACTCTAATAAATGTTCGGAAAGATATAGGAAGCATATTTTTAAATACATTTCATGTATAAATCTCTACTACTATATAAAGACAAGTCCACTTTATTTCAAATTTTTGCAGAATGCTATAAAAATATACACATGGACGTATGACATTTATTTTTAAGACATTTAATACATAAATACGTATGTACTATACAAGGTGGAAAACCTGTTGCAAAAAATATCGAAAATTTCTTGACTGATATACTCCACACTTTTACATGATGCCCTAATAAATATTTGGACTGACAGAGGCTGCTTTATATTTTTTAAATATCTATGGTATATAAATGTCTATTTAATACACAAGGGGGAAACTTTGTTAGCAAAACACTTGAAAAGTTCTTGACCAATTTACTTCCTACTGTTAGACGATACTCTAATAAAATTTCGGACAGACATTGGCTGCATATTTTTTCAATACGTGTAATACGCAAATATATATTTAATACATAAAGGGGAAACGTTGTCACTAAAAATCTCGAAAAGTTTTTCACCGTTTTACTTCAAATTGTTAAACTATACTAGCATTCAGGGGATATATGCTATATATTTTTTAAATAACAGTGTTCAGATTTCTTGCTAAAACCAACTGTGAGAAAGAAAATGCTGAACTGTGGATGTGTACGGTTTCGTTTTCTTTCTCGCAGTTAGTTAAATTATGTATCAGGGCATTTAAACCATTAGATAAATTGTTTCTTCCACAGACATTCTTTCTCTTTATATATAATTTGAAATAAAAATTGTGTGCACAACATTGTGCTGGTTCATTTTTTTGTCGCAATCAGTTTTAATAGGAAAGAGGAACGCTCTATTTGTAATTATTGACTTATCATTAGAATACTTCTATGGAATCTAAATCATCCGAAACTTTATAGTCCTGCCCGTTCACAGATTAAAACTGTGAGAAATACTGTCCCCGAAGCCACTACCCTTACAGATACAGCAGTTGAGGAGGCTTTACCTATAACCCTTATATTAACGATCTAACCGATTTACCCCTGCGGTTTAAATGCGTTCATTTCCTAGTCTATGTTTGTTTTGCGGAGACGGGCAGTGAGAGGGGAATAACGAGGAGATGGATAATGAGAGGGGGGAGGGGTAGGAGATGTTCAAAGAGAGGAGGTGGCAGAGATGCGGCCAATGAGGAGATTAGAACGTACATACAATTTCCATATCTATTTAGCAGTTGCGAATCATTGATGGGTTTGCTGGTACAGATAAAACGGAGTCCTGTCACCGTCGTCATACAAATACATTTTACTAGGTAGTCGCTCACTTAATATTGTGATAAATAGAAAGAAGATAGTTGTGGAGTACATTATCAACGTTAATAAATGTTATGGCATTAATGATAACACACATTTTGTAATGTTGGTAATATAACATTAAGACGACCCCAGTGTGACCTGATAGCGGTAGTTACGTGGGCTCACCTTCAGATAGAGCTACTCATATTACGTAGTTTCCATACTAATATACCAGCACAATACATGGAACTTTAAACTTTTCTTATAGAGTTGTATTCTTATATCACATTACTATGCGAGTATGTTGCTACAGTATACTAGGCAAAAAGAAGCTTAACAGTCAAAGAACATTGTTGAATGTTTTCGAGATTATTTAGGCAATCGTGTTTTAAAAAATAGTGTTATTACTTCAGTGATGCTCCGTCGATGTATCTGAAATAAATTACAAATATCATGACGATGTCTACCACGGAAGGGTAGTTATTTCACTTTTCCTATTTTCAGGGATGCTGCTGAATTCGACCAACTAGCCGGAGAAATGCTGTCCATCCCTAATTTTACACTGCCAGATGAAACAGAGGCCCTCTCACAGCTCTACGGCCACCTTGATATGACAGTGGAACAAGCTCTAATAGAGGTCCAGGGGACCATACAGCCAAGGTTCAACGAAACAGACTACAATTATGTATCAATATTAGAGCTTAAAGTTATGATTGAGATTATAGTGATTACCATCCTTAAGGGTGCAGCAGTCGTGACGTCCAGTATTACTGTAGCTATAATCACTACACCCATATGGGAAACTTTCCACCAGTACCTCGTATCCCCCATTAAAAAAATTTTTTTAAACGCCTCTGAGGACTCTTAACTCCGACTCTTCTTCTCTACCTCTGTCTAACTTTGTCAGTCTCTATTTCCTCCAGCCCACACCACCATCCCCTTCCAACTGCGTGCGCGGCACACACACACACACACACACACACACACACACACACACACACACACACACACATATATATATATATATATATATATATATAAACGCAAGTACAACACAACACACACACACACACATAAACGCAAGTACAACACACACAACTTAACACACACACACACTACCACAAGTGTGGCATCAAATCCCTACAGCAGCGGCTTCTGTTCAATATTAAGTGCTTACCGATTAACACTTATATTTACAGAAACAGTATTTCACAAGAACAGTCAAGCGAACTCTCATTAGTCTTGTCATTTCACTTTTTAATACTTGCACACAATGTTTGTGCCATTACATTATCAAAGTCGTTAAACGTATATCTGTAGTCTTTTTTTTTATTGTTCACTAGAAGCTATAATGGAATAAGAAGTTAATTACCAAGTAATACTTTCACCTTGAGAGTTAGCGGTGGTTTCATAAGAACAGATCAGAGAACTGTCTTGTAGTTCTTACAACCTATATTTTTATCTTAACTATACAATATGCGTGTGCATGTACATTATAACAGATGGTAAACGTAAATTTGAAGTGTTTCGTCAAAACAAAGTTTAGCTGAACTTGAAGTTAGTTATAAACTAATACTAAGCAGTGGTTTCACAAGAGAAGTAAAGAACATTGTCTTGAAGATGTTGACACTTTGGATGTGATGTTAACTGTACGCCATCTTGGTACAATTACTGTTGTATTTTTGTAGTGACACTGTAATGGAATAAATAATGTACTCCCTTCAAGTTGCTTTGAAATAAATTCACGTGACTTAAATTAGATTCCAGGATTCTTTATAACATTTATTATCAATTTCAGATTTCATGGACTTGTTAACTTTGTTATTAGACTAATTGTGAAGAGAAGAGAGATCAGTCTCATCTGAAACATTTGTTTCAATCTGTTCATGTGATTAAATATTAGATTTTTGGCTAATTATGGTCACAGTGTCATGGAGCTACCCTCAAAATTTGTGTCATACTCCAGTTAATGTGAATATCACCGAAGAATGTATGAGAACAGGGTGGAATAGACACAAAAAAAGAGAAACGACAACGAGTGATTGATATTTCATCGCATTAACATTGTTTGCTCAGCATCAGTCCTAATATCAATTTGCAGTATTTTTATGTTTAACCTTTTTTTTTTTTTGCTGCTGCCATAACCATCGCAACATTCTGATGTCTATGTATGTATTACTCTATACCTGGTTCTTTATTACATTAATTTTCTTTTTGAAGCTAGTGTAATTTCCTCTCATAAATAGTGCTGTCGTTGACACTCGTTAATTCCTGCGTGTTATTGTATATTTCGCTTTTAGTTTTAGGCTAAAAAGGATGATCTGACATTACACTGTTGCTATGAGTCTTGGTATATGGAAGAATGGTTTCTGCCAGAAGGAGCTGTCATTTATTTCGAGTGTTATGTTTAATTTATGTCTAACGTAATATGAAATGGGTGAACAGAGCATATAGTTAACTACTGTCTAGAAACGTTTAATTTTTCAAGGAAAATCGTTTTAATTATGGTAATTTACAAATCCTGTTGATCAAATTTTAGGGTTTTCCTCTCCAAATTTCTTCAGTCGATGGGAAATAAAGGGTGTTAGTTTTGTGTAGAGACTTCGGTTTTACCTTGCTAAATGATTTTCCAGGGAAAAGGTTGTTAATTCATAGACTTCTGTGCTTAAGTATACAACAGACAGTGTAGTTCATAACCACAAAGTAGGGAAAGAGGAGCTTAGACATTAATACTGTGTAAATATTTTTCGTTAGGTGTAGCCATCTTGTGACGAGAATGAATAATTGTCTGACAGATCTTGATGCACATATATTACCACTGCAAGGAAAAAGGTCTTAATATATTCCAAGGTGATAAACAAAAGTTACGAAAACACGAATGTACCAGCAAAGATGGCTAGAAAGCTACAACTCAGACAAAATGAATGATGAACGTCATAACTTTTTATAAACCTGCATTACTTTATTTGATACAGGTTTCCTATTAAAATATCGCGTAAGGAGTATAAGTAGTATTAGTAAGTAATTTCTTGGGATAATTGTCGTGCAGTAAGGGATAACTTGGACAATTTCTCTACAAACAATACTACAAAAGATTTGATGGACATCGCTAGACAGTCTAAAACAACGCATTACGTCAAGCTGCCAGCTCTACTATGTATTATGTTCTGAAATAATTTATCACTGTCTGAACGGGAGGCTCAAAGTTTTATATGTAAGAGTTAGTGAAAATGTTAGTCACACATCACAGTGGTTCAAAATATTAGCAAATCTTTCTCGCCACAAATAGTTTTCACGTAAAATCGAAGGATACAGAGGATTTACAGCTTGGTATACCAAATCAGGTATATCATATGTAAGTTATAGAGGCAGAAAAGGAAAAGACTCAATATAGAAATAGATTTAATCACTTATTAGATTATAAAGAAGTAAAAATCCATAATCGTATGATGACATGAGGGTCGCGAATGAAAGTACATCAAACGTTAATGTGGTGTTCGAAGGCACAGTTTTTTTCCCCGTATTTAGTTAGTTACGACAATGTGATCACTCCATTCCACTTTACAGGGGCAGATGAGACGGATAGTGTTGCCTACTGAAAATTACTGGAAAAACAGCGACTTCGACTTTATCTGTAGGCTGCTTCAGGTGATTTCCCTGAAAAACTATTCATCTTTGCAACTATTAGATGGATTTTATGGGCAGGCTACTACCTACGTAGAAGAGAAACACACTCTGCAAACGACTGGATATATTCAGAAACGAACTCTTCAAATAGCGTGATTAAGCCCTTTACAGCATCTACATCTACATCTACATCTACATCCATACTCCGCAAGCCACCTGACGGTGTGTGGCGGAGGGTACTTTGAGTACCTCTATCGGTTCTCCCTTCTATTCCAGTCTCGTATTGTTCGTGGAAAGAAAGATTGTCGGTATGCCTCTGTGTGGGCTCTAATCTCTCTAATTTTATCCTCATGGTCTCTTCGCGAGATATACGTAGGAGGGAGCAACACACGGTGTTACAAAAAGGTACGGCCAAACTTTCAGGAAACATTTCTCACACACAAAGAAAGAAAATATGTTATGTGGACATGTGTCCGGAAACGCTTACTTTCCATGTTAGAGCTCATTTTATTACTTCTCTTCAAATCACATTAATCATGGAATGGAAACACACAGCAACAGAACGTACCAGCCTGCTTCAAACACTTTGTTACAGGCAATGTTCAAAATGTCCTCCGTTAGCGAGGATACATGCATCCACCCTCCGTCGCATGGAATTCCTGATGCTCTGATGCAGCCCTGGAGAATGGCGTATTGTATCACAGCCGTCTACAATACGAGCACGAAGAGTCTTTACATTTGGTACCGGGGTTGCGTAGACAAGAGCTTTCAAATGCCCCCATAAATGAAAGTCAACAGGGTTGAGGTCAGGAGAGCGTGGAGGCCATGGAATTGGTCCGCCTCTACCAATCCATCGGTCACCGAATCTCTTGTTGAGAAGCGTACTAACACTTCGACTGAAATGTGCAGGAGCTCCATCGTGCATGAACCACATGTTGTGTCGTACTTGTAAAGGCACATGTTCTAGCAGCACAAGTACAGTATCCCCTATGAAATCATGATAACGTGCTCCATTGAGCGTAGGTGGAAGAACATGGGACCCAATCAAGACATCACCTACAATGCCTGCCCAAACGTTCACAGAAAATCTGTGTTGGTGACGTGATTGCACAATTGCGTGCGGATTCTCGTCAGCCTACACATGTTGATTGTGAAAATTTACAATTTGATCACGTTGGAATGAAGCCTCATCCGTAAAGAGAACATTTGCACTGAAATGAGGATTGACACATTGTTGGATGAACCATTCGCAGAAGCGTACCCGTGGAGGCCAATCAGCTGCTGATAGTGCCTGCACACGCTGTACATGGTACGGAAACAACTGGTTCTCCCGTAGCACTCTCCATACAGTGACGTGGTCAACGTTACCTTGTACAGCAGCAACTTCTCTGACGCTCGCATTAGGGTTATCGTCAACTGCACGAAGAATTGCCTCGTCCATTGCAGGTGTCCTCGTCGTTCTAGGTCTTCCCCAGTCGCGAGTCATAGGCTGGAATGTTCTGTGCTGCCTAAGACGCCGATCAATTGCTTCGAACGTCTCCCTGTCGGGACACCTTCGTTCTGGAAATCTGTCTCGATACAAACGTACCGCGCCACGGCTGTTGCCCCGTGCTAATCCATACATCAAATGGGCATCTGCCAACTCCGCATTTGTAAACATTGCACTGACTGCAAAACCACGGTCGTGATGAACACTAACCTGTTGATGCAACGTACTGATGTGCTTGATGCTAGTACTGTAGAGCAATGAGTCGCATGTCAACACAAGCACCGACGTCAACATTACCTTCCTTCAATTGGGCATCCTAGCGGTGAATCGAGGAAGTACAGTACGTACTGAAGAAACTAAAATGAGCTCTAACATGGAAATTAAGCATTTCCGGTCACATGTCCACATAACATCTATTCTTTGTGTGTGAGGAATGTTTCCTAAAAGTTTGGCCGTACCTTTTTGTAACACTGCTTGACTTCTCGGTGAAGATATGTTCTCGAAACTTCAACAAAAGCCCGTACCGAGCTACTGAGCGTCCCTCCTGCAGAGTCTTCCACTGGAGTTTATCTATCATCTCCGTAACGCTTTCGCGATTACTAAATAATCCTGTAACGAAGCGCGCTGCTCTCCATTGGATCTTCTCTATCTCTTCTGTCAACCCTATCTGGTACGGATCCCACACCGGCGAGCAGTATTCAAACAGTGGGTTAACAAATATACTGTAACCTATTTCCTTTGTTTTCTGACTGGATTTCGTTAGGATTGTTCCAATGAATCTCAGTCTGGCATCTACTTTACCGACGATCAACTTTATATGATCATTCCATTTTAAATCACTCCTAATGCCTACTCCCAGATAATTTATGGAATTAACTGCTTCCGGTTGATGACCTGCTATATTGTAGCTAAATGATAAAGGATCTTTCTTTCTATGTATTCAAAGCACATTACACTTGTCTACATTGAGATTCAGTTGCCATTCCCTGCACCATGCGTCAATTCGTTGCAGATCGTCCTGCATTTCAGTACAATTTTCCATTGTTACAACCACTCGATATACTACAGCATCATCCGCAAAAAGTCTCAGTGAACTTCCGATGTTTTCCACAAGGTCATTTACATATATTGTGAATAGCAACGGTCCTACGACACTCCCCTGCGGCACACCTGAAATGACTCTTATTTCGGAAGACTTCTCTCCATTGAGAATGACATGCTGCGTTCTGTTATCTAGGAACCATTCAGTCCAATCACAGAATTGGTCTGATAGTCCATATGCTCTTAATTTGTTCATTAAATGACTGTGGGGAACTGTATGAAATGCCTTGCAGAAGACAAGAAATACGGCATGTACCTGGGAACCCATTTCTATGGCCCTGTGAGTCTTGTGGACGAATAGTGCGAGCTCGGTTTAACACGATTGTCTTTTTTGAAACCCATGCTGATTCCTACAGAGTAGATTTCTAGTCTCCAGAAAAGTCATGATACTCGAACATATTACGTGTTCCAAAATTCTACAACTGATCGACGTTAGAGGTATAGGTCTATAGTTCTGCACATCCGTTCGACGTCCCTTCTTGAAAACGGGGATGACCTGTGCCCTTTTCCAGTCCTTTGGTACGCTACGCTCTTCTAGAGACCTACGGTACACCGTTGCAAGAAGGGAAGCAAGTTCCTTCGCGTACTCTGTGTAAAATCGAACTGGTATCCCATCAGGTCCAGCGGCCTTTCCTCTTTTGAACGATTTTACCTGTTTTTCTATTCCTCTGTCATCTATTTCGATATCTACCATTTTGTCATCTGTGCGACAATGTAGAGAAGGAACTATAGTGCAGTCTTCCTCTGTGAAACAGCTTTGGAAAAAGACATTTAGTATTTCGGCCTTTATAGTCTGTCATCCTCCTTTTCAGTAGCATTTTGGTCACAGAGTGTCTGGACATTTTGTTTTGATCCACCTACCGCTTTGACATAAGACCAAAATTTCTTAGGCTTTTCTGCCAAGTCAGTACATAGAACTTTACTTTCGAATTCATCCATCGCCTCTTGCATAGCCCTCCTCACACTACATTTCGCTTCGCGTAATTTTTGTTTGTCTGCAAGGCTTTGGCTATGTTTATGTTTGCTGTGAAGTTCCCTTCGCTTCCGCAGCAGTTTTCTAACTCGGTTGTTGTACCACGGTGGCTCTTTTCTTACGATCTTGCTTGGTACATACTCATCTAATGCATACTGTACGATGGTTTTGAACTTTGTCCACCGATCCTCAACACTATCTGTACTTGGGACAAAACTTTTGTGTTGAGCCGTCAAGTACTCTGAAATTTGCTTCTTGTCACTTTTGCTGAACAGAAACATCTTCCTACCTTTTTTAATATTTCTATTTACGGCTTAAATCATGGATGCAGTAACCGCTTTATGATCGCTGATTCCCTGTTCGGCGTTAACTGTAATGCAATTGTAATACGACAGATTTCTCCCCTCACTGTTGACATTCAGATTCCACACAGCCCGTAGTTTTATAGACTAACGAAAAAGTTTATGTCTGACAGATTTAAGTGCTCGCTCAAAAGTGGATTTTAGAAAACATAAATTTCAATTGAAGTTCCTTATTGTAGAAAGTATCCTATCACCATGCAGTAACGTAGGTTGATGCTACACCAGGACAAGTTTATGAGGTTTGCTATGCTAGAGCTCCAGCTTCCGAGGCAGACCGCACATTAGTGCAGTGACGACGTCCTGGAACCACCACAACAATTCTCTGGCCGGCGCAGCTCCCGTCTAGCTTTCCGGACAGCGAACGAGCCATGCGCCCTCAACTCGATAGCTGCTGTTTTCCACCCGAACAAAACATGGTCCATTCGACCAACAGTATCACTCATGGCGCTGCCATTTGGGTCTCTGTTGTTGTTGTTGTTGTGGTCTTCAGTCCTGAGACTGGTTTGATGGAGCTCTCCATGCTACTCTATCCTGCGCAAGCTTCTTCATCTCCCAGTACCTACTGCCACCTACATCCTTCTGAATCTGCTTGGTGTATTCATCTCTTGGTCTCCCTCTACGATTTTTATCCTCCACGCTGCCCTCCAATACTAAATTGGTGATCCCTTGATGCCTCAGAACATGTCCTACCAACCGATCCCTTCTTCTAGTCAAGTTGTGCCACAAACTCCTCTTCTTCCCAATCCTATTCAAGACCTCCTCATTCGTTATGTGATCAACCCATCTAATCTTCAGCATTCTTCTGTAGCACCACATTTCGAAAGCTTCTATTCTCTTCTTGTCTAAACTATTTATCGTCCATGTCTCATTTCCATACATGGCTACACTCCATACAAATACTTTCAGAAACGACTTCCTCACACTTAAATCTATACTCGATGTTAACAAATTTCGCTTCTTCAGAAACGCTTTCCTTGCCATTGCCAGTCTACATTTTATATCCTCTCTACTTCGACCATCGTCAGTTATTTTGCTCCCCAAATAGCAAAACTCCTTTACTACTTTAAGTTTCTCATTTCCTAATCTAATTCCCGCAGCATCACCCGACTACATTCCATTATCATCGTTTTGCTTTTGTTGATGTTCATATTTTACCCTCCTTTCAAGACACTGTCCATTCCGTTCAACTGCTCTTCCAAGTCCTTTGCTGTCTCTGAGAGAATTACAATGTCATCGGCGAACCTCAAAGTTTTTATTTCTTCTCCATGGATTTTAATACCTACTCCGAATTTTTCTTTTGTTTCCTTCACTGCTTGCTCAATATACAGATTGAATAACATCGGGGAGAGGCTAAAATCCTGTCTCACTCCATTCCCAACCATTGCTTCCCTTTCATGCCCCTCAACTCTTATAACTGCCATTTGGTTTCTATACAAACTGTAAATAGCCTTTCGCTCCCTATATTTTACCCCTGCCACCTTCAGAATTTGAAAGAGAGTATTCCAGTCAACATTGTCAAAACTTTCTCTAAGTCTACAAATGCTAGAAACGTAGGTTTGCCTTTCCTTAATCTAGCTTCTAAGATAAGCCGTAGGGTCAGTATTGCCTCATGTATTCCAATATTTCTACGGAATCCAAACTGATCTTTCCCAAGGTCGGCTTCTACTAGTTTTTCCATTCGTCTGTAAGGAATTCGCGTTAGTATTTTGCAGCCGTGACTTATTAAACTGATAGTTCGGTAATTTTCACATCTGTCAACACCTGCTTTCTTTGGGATTGGAATTATTATATTCTTCTTGAAGTCTGAGGGTCTTTCACCTGTCTGATACATCTTACTCACCAGATGGTAGAGTTTTGTCAGGACTGACTCTCCCGAGGCCGTCCGTAGTTCTAATGGAATGTTGTCTACTCCCGGGGCCTTGTTTCGATTTAGGTCTTTCAGTGCTCTGTCAAACTCTTCACGCAGTGTCATATCTCCCATTTCATCTTCATCTACATCCTCTTCCATTTCCATAATATTGTCGTCAAGTACATCGCCCTTGTATAGACCCTCTATATACTCCGTCCACCTATCTGCTTTCCCTTCTTTGCTTGGAACTGGGTTTCCATCTGAGCTCTTGATATTCATACAAGTGGTTCTCTTTTCTCCAAAGATCTCTTTCATTTTCCTGTAGGCAGCATCTATCTTACCCCTAGTGAGACAAGCCTCTATATCCTTACATTTATCCTCTAGCCATGCCTGCTTAGCCATTTTGCACTTCCTGTCGATCTCATTTTTGAGACGTTTGTATTCCTTTTTGCCTGCTTCATTTACTGCATTTTTATATTTTCTCCTTTCATCAATTAAATTCAATATTTCTTCTGTTACCCAAGGATTTCTACTAGCCCTCGTCTTTTTACCTACTTGATCCTCTGCTGCCTTCACTACTTCATCCCTCAAAGCTACCCATTCTTCTTCTACTGTATTTCCCCCATTCCTGCCATTTGTTCCCTTACGCTCTCCCTGAAACTCTGTACAACCTCTGGTTTAGTCAGTTTATCCAGGTCCCATCTCCTTAAATTCCCACCTTTTTGCAGTTTCTTCAGTTTTAATCTACAGTTCACAACCAATAGATTGTGGTCAGAGTCCACATCTGCCCCTGGAAATGTCTTACAATTTAAAACCTGGTTCCTAAATCTCTGTCTTACCATTATATAATGTATCTGAAATCTTTCAGTATCTCCAGGCTTCTTCCATGTATACAACCTTCTTTTATGATTCTTGAACCAAGTGTTAGCTATGATTAAGTTGTGCTCTGTGCAAAATTCTACAAGGCGGCTTCCACTTTCATTTCTTAGCCCCAATCCATATTCATCTACTACGTTTCCTTCTCTCCCTTTTCGTACTACCGAATTCCAGTCACCCATGACTATTAAATTTTCGTCTCCCTTCACTATCTGAATAATTTCTTTTATTTCATCATACATTTCTTCAGTTTCTTCGCCATGTGCAGAGCTCGTTGGCATATAAACTTGTACTACTGTAGTAGGAGTGGGCTTCGTGTCTATCTTGGCCACAATAATGCGTTCACTACGCTGTTTGTAGTAGCTTACCTGTATTCCTATTTTTTTTATTCATTATTAAACCTACTCCTGCATTACCCCTATTTGACTTTGTATTTATAACCCTGTATTTGCCTGACCAAAAGTCTTGTCCCTCCTGCCACCGAACTTCACTAATTCCCACTATATCTAACTTTAACCTATCCATTTCCATTTTTAAATTTTCTAACCTACCTGCCCGATTAAGGGATCTGACATTCCACACTTCGATCCGTAGAACGCCAGTTTTCTTTCTCCTGACAACGACGTCCTCTTGAGTAGTTCCCGTCCGGAGATCCGAATGGGGGACTATTTTACCTCCGGAATATTTTACCCAAGAGGACGCCATCATTAACCATACAGTAAAGCTGCATGCCCTCGGGAAAAATTACGGCTGTGCTTTCGCCTTGCTTTCAACCGTACGCAGTACCAGCACAGCAAGGCCGTTTTGGTTATTGTTACAAGGCCAGATCAGTCAATCGTCCAGACTGCTGCCCCTGCAACTACTGAAAAGGCTGCTGCCCCTCTTCAGGAACCACGCGTTTGTCTGGCCTCTCAACAGATACCTCTCCATTGTGGTTGCACCTACGGTACGGCTATCTGTATCGCTGAGGCACGCAAGCCTCCCCACCAACGGCAAGGTCCATGGTTCATGGGTGAGGGGGTCTCTGTTATGCCTTGATAATTTTCTAACATTCGAGGGTCTTTTCCTGTCCGACGCCGAGCGTAAAATATCAAACAACAAAAGCACAGGAATTTATTAAAGACGCTACGTGGTTGCCTCTGGGCTCAGTGAGGACTCAATAAGACTTAATTTCTGATTTTGTACGGCTCCAAACCCAAACACTGCTACGAATTTCTATGATATACGACATACAAAAATACCTTCACGAATGGCTTAAACGAAGGGCGGTTAAAATAGCAGGTTTTAACATATTTAGTGAAATCAGTTATTTAAGTATCACTTGATAAAATTGAAAGATATTTCTAAAAGACTGCAGAGGACGCTTCCTATATATTAAATACACATTACTATTGAATTATACACTGGTGTCGAAAATTAAATTTCCCATTACTGTTTCTAATTCACGATATAATGATACAAACTGTCAACAGTTGTCGTTACGATCGCGTTCTGCACGAAAGATGGCATTCTGATCAACGGACAACCACGCCAGCAATGACGTAAGGCCGGGCCCTACGTTAGCGACAGAAGGGAGCGACAGCGTTGTTTGAATCTTGTCGCTGCAGCACGCGCGACACAGAGCGACAGCCGTGTGTCTTCTTGGCAAAGCAGTGAATCGAACTCGACGGCAGCTATGAATTACTTAACATCCTATTTTAAGAAAACTATTCGGTGAAAAAATTTGATTCTTCCGCAACCTATAGCTTGATATCTTTAAATGATAATGGTCGAAAGTTATTTTCGTTATTCGTCATAGTTACTGTGCTGCCCGAAACTGAGTACATGGCTGCACAAAATTTTTAAGAATTTGCAGAGGTAAAATCATATTGTGTAGACTTTCCGTATAGTTCATTTAAGGCCACACATTATTGCGTATGAAATGTAACCAATATATCTAAATTGTATTTAATTCTTGAGATATTGGTTTTTATATCCGCGGACGGGGCGCTCGGGGCGCGTCCGAACCTTTCCTGTGCTTCAGGAATCAAGTGATCGTAAAAATCGTCGTATCTCATCAAAGGTTCAAGATATTGAAACGATGAATTTTGGGAATGGCTGCATGCAGAAAGGACTATTTTATCATATGATTAACACTCGATACGATTTTGTAAACGGGTGAGCAGAGCGAAAACAAGACTCCCTGTAACTTACTCCATGAGGTTTTGTCCAAATTTTCATAGCCAAACAAAGGGAGAGAAACAGGTAAATGGGGTATCAAAGTGACCGGCATGACTTCGTTTCGCAAGAAAATATTTAACTGCTTGAAAGTAATCAGGGTAATGAACGAAAACTTAATTAATAAGATGAGAAAAAACTGAAATATTTCACGAAAGGCTCCTGTAAATGGTGTGTCAAAAATGTCCTCTGTTCAAGACCTAGCTATTTTGCACAAAAAAGATACATTGGTACAGTATTTAAATGTCAAAAAGGCTTCCTTCGAATCAAGTACACCAGGATGGCAAACGAAGAGTCAGTAAGATCATGCTTTCTGAATAAAACTTGAAATTCAAAAATGGAAGAAGAAATCAGTCAAATATTTTATGAAATGATTTGTGTAAAAGAAATAAGTAGATCAGAGTAACGTTCTACATGACTTTGAATGATACTCGAAATCATGAACAGAAAATG
Source organism: Schistocerca nitens (assembly GCF_023898315.1). Lineage (NCBI taxonomy): Eukaryota > Metazoa > Arthropoda > Insecta > Orthoptera > Acrididae > Schistocerca > Schistocerca nitens. Next base: position 231,986,774 of record NC_064616.1, on the reverse strand, counting down.
AGGTGCACCAAACGTTTCCATAATATTTTTTGTTTCATACTTTTAGACAAATCATTATACGAAAGTTTGTCTTTCTTTTCAAAAAGTTTGTAAGGTTTACTTTTACAGACTTTTAACACTGACGTCCGCAACATCAGATATTTGTAAAATTTCATGGTTCATTAAAATTTATTAAGAATTAAATGTCTGTGATATACTGGTATAGGGGTGAAGATCAAGTTCTTTGGCAAGACCTTAAAAACATACTTTGCGATGCAGTGTAAACAGTGTACAGAATCGTAACTGAGTCAGTGAAAATATAAAAACGGGAGGGAATGGAACCCAGGACCTCTCAGGAAGGGTCTCATAACAGGAAATTCAAGGGTATATTGTTTATTTATAAAAAATATCACTTGTGGGTGTTGGATTTCTCTTGCTCCTCATTATCTGTTGTTTGGAAGCATGTAGGTATTGTAAGAAGTACATACATGGAGCAAAAATGTTGCATAACCTAATGTTTGGCACTGTACTCTGGGTGTCTTAACCTAATGTTTGGCCCTTTGTCGGCACTTAACCTGTTGTTCTGTTAAGTGGTTTTCCATGTCACCCCCATATCCTTACACTATTGTAACGCTTTTGATACCAAATTAAGTAATTAGTTATGTTTTCCCACCATTCTCTGGTACACTTTTCAAATTTCAGATGCTTTTGAACGCCATTTCTAGAGCATTCTTCTTGTAACCGACCCCCTTAAACTGTTGTACTGCGTTTTAAATAAAAATTATGCTAATTAACCTGGCGGTCTGCACTTAACCTGCTGTTCTGCTCCATGTTACCCACTCATGCATACCCTCCCCTTGACTATTGTACCGCTAACACCACGTTGATATAAAAATGTATATAAATTAATTATAATTGATATAAAAATGGATGCTACAGAATAATGATGATAGAATGTTGGGGCGAAAGACATGAATGGGCCCTGAGGGACTTGGATCTGAGGTACCTGCTTGTAGTTTGGAGAAGCACCACGAAGCAGTAGCAAAATCCCCGTCGTTGCCCCATTTTGCGTACTGTCGTTTATACTACCTTGTGTTGCAGGAGCAGGCTTCGTTTCCATCGAATGGTCAAAACATAGTTACGTCACAGTAACTCGGTTTCGCCTGTTTCTACACGGGTTGCAGAAGGTGGTAGATATAGATTTCTCCGACTTCTACTCAGTTCCAACTTACATTGGAATGATCACATGCGCAAAGCTGTAGGGACGGTAGCGCAGTGTCTGAGGGGTAGTTGGAAGATGCATAGGTGCTAACTAATACCATGTTGAAATTTTACTGTAGCAGATAAATTCGAGAAAGGTGGCTCGTTTGGAGATGTCAGAGTGCCAGAAATAATGATTCATTAGTTGCTGTAATCATTAAAGGACGTCTCCATAGGATCCAACGCAGGTATGTGGTTGAATGGAAAGACTTGATTCCAAATCATAGACATCATTTCTAGCGAAAGCGTAGAACTAGAGATCTGGAAAGCTAGTGTACATTTCTTGCGACCTCAATCATCACACCATCTACTACTGTTTGTGATCTTTCTCAAGCAATAATCGCCTATAACTCAGTGGATATATCGCAGAACTTCTGACATGCCATCGAGACAGAATGTATTACAAATACTGGAGAAATATCTAATGGCCGTGGCGTGAGGGAGTTGCAAATACCGGTTTCATACCATGCTCCTTAGCCGAATCAATTTCAAAATTCTGCAATTTTATTACGAGGGTGCACCGTTGACGACGTGTAATCGCACTGCTGGTCTGATAATATATACTCTGGCGATCACCATCTATATTAAGTGTCACGGTATTTGTCTGGTAAAACCATGTCATTCCTAGGTATGCCATATGTGGATTGATAAAGCCAGTATAGCTTTTAACAGTGATACTTGTGTGCTCCTGTAGAACCAAGACCGCTTGTGATGGTAATATGGCTGTGTTTTTTAAACATATAGCGGTTTGTAAGACGATAAGACGATTACGCTTCTCTTTCTAAGACACGGTGGTCGCATTTGCAAGATAAACTTAAGAGACATGTCCACCCATCGTTGATTGTCGGTCTGTATTATTTCATATCGCCAGCAATTAGTTATTGACGAATTCTTTTACTTAGTAATAGGGGGTGCATTATAGGTTCGCCTTGAGCATCAGGCTTATAAAGTATGTGTTTGTGTTCTGACATGTGCAAAGGAAATGACTATGTTCAGTCGTAAGGAAGGTATGGATTTGACGTGGAGTACTATGATAGCAAACGGAAGAGTATGTCAGGTCATAAGAATCGTACTGCTATTTCTATTTCCAGAGCCACAGCTGTCAGCAGGCTGTATTTCTGATACTTTGCTCATTGTCGAATGGCATTCAACTGAGACCGCACTCGTAACGTTTAGTTGTAACTACAGGGATAGAATATATATGAGGCTAGTTTTTTTCCTAGGACGATTCTGTCTATGCGTGCTTGGCGTGTAGCGCCGGTGACCTGTGGCGGGAATGATTCACGTTTCCTGTTAACGGTAGGAGCTGTCCGAATGGAGACGCCTGTTGGAGTGTAGGAATGTAGCTGACTTAACCATGTTGTCGTCTAGATGGCCGAATAGCAAACTAATTCTTAGTGTATGTTGGATAGCTTTCACGATAATGTGGAAATTTGAGAATATTCAAGATGTGTTTGCACTGGACCATTACACCCTCCCATGTAAATTGTTCAGTTGACTGTTTCTGCAAATTTCGCCCCTTTATTTAGTTGAGGGAACATCGATTGTGGTGCACATCTAGCAGGTGAAAGACGGGTGGAAGACAAGTTTGCTGGTTCTCTAGACATGAGAAACACCTTAGTTGACTTTGTAAATTATAGGACATCACCGACATCGGTATTCGCGAGTGGAAATATCAGTTTCCTCTATTTTTTTCGAGTTCTCACGAAAAGGTCTTTGCAGATGGGATAGGTTTCTAATTACTCAGTGGTCTACAGCAAGCTCCACCTTGCTAAAGTTTCGGGTTTGTAGAGAAATAATTTCCAGTCTGTGTCTTTGGAAATATGTTGTGCGAGAGATCAGTAGGACACTGCTGTGTGCTTGATATCGAGAGGTACCACGAAAATGGTATAATATTATGGCAAACCACACGAAAATACATGTGTTCCTGTAATCCAGGAGTCTGGAGATGGGTGTAGAAAAGCAAGCAAGCTGGTCCAGACCAGAAACAGTAATGTGTTTGTGCCAAGGGGAAACAAGCCCCAATTTGCAGAACAGTTCTGAGAGGGACTTCGGTACGCTAAGGGCGCTCTGGTCACACATTGGGAATTGATGACTTGTGACCGTCGGCTAGTATGTTTACTACATCGACACGGTACGAGGTGATATATTTCTGGGTTGGAGATCGGTTTCACGCTCTGATATTCAAGTTCCTGTCCTCAGTGGAAGAGCAGTGTAATAGCGACGAAAGTGTTCAATTCGATCTGCTATACTGCATAAACCGGACAGGCAATATGGCTTTAACAATACGTCTCCTCATCGACACCTTTAAGTGTACCCTGGCATTTTCCTTGTTCTATCGTAGTGATGTTGATACATTACAGCAATATGCATCCGTGATGTCTTTCCAAGCATTACATCCACGGGTGCGGTATTCATTATCACATAGTGCCAGACACCTGTCCTTCATAACACTTCTCTTGGCAGGATGCAGCATCTTCCAGAAGCGCCGATTCGAAGACTTTGTCAGATAATTTCCTAGGGCTGAGGAGAATCGAGACATATAGCTGGTTTGAGTGTAGGCATACCATAATTTTTTTGGGCACTGCACAGATATAAATGATGAAGGCACTGTTTGTGTAAAATATGTATATATTGCATTGTAATGTTACTGTGGCTTATGTTGTGGCATGGCCAGAGAAAATGAATGTGTGTTCTTTTGTGAGGGACATATAGATTCAGCGCATCGATAACCGCGAGGTTATGAGAGAGATTTTTACGTGGAAAATTGTGTGTGCTGTAGATACTGAAATTCTTTCCAGAACCACTGCTGTTAAGAGGAGACATTACCTGTACATCGATTGGTGTCAAACTGCAGCAGCAATCATAATATTTAATTGTAGTTACACTGGTAAACGTGTTCTTGGCTCCCAATATTCTTGTGAGTCTTGTATGTTTTTGATGATCTGTAGACAGCTTTTGTGGGGCTTAACTATCAGTGCAATGTAGCGATCTTTACAAGATTATTTTGCTGCTGAAAGTCTCATCTGCAGAAAATAATGGTGGACAGTGCTCCCACACCAGCAGCAGCAGCAGTTTGATAGGTAAATTCAGTGACATACGGGCTGTCCCATTAGGATTGCTAGGAAGATTGCACCCTGTGCTATTCTGGGAAGCACTGCAACATCTCTCTCAGCGCTGGACCTGCACCACATCTATGTGTCATCGCACCAGCAACGGTGCCTTGGTGAACATGTGTTTCGACAGGTATTTCTTGGGAGTAATGTATGAAAGAGATACTGCCGCCTCATCCTTGCGAGACCCGGACTGACATCTACACGTGGTTTGGCAGCTGATGGCTGTGTCGTCACTTCGCGGGGACCGCTGGTGCATCCCGACTCCTGGGGACATGTGCGGAGAAGGCGACAATGGCTTCGGGCATCGAGTGGTGGGATGTACCTTTTATTAGCGATTTTTTGTTTAAACTATATTCCATCTATTTCACTGACCAATAGGATGCTGCAAATTAAAAGAAAGCTACCGCAGACATGTGAACAATATCGATTTAATTAATTTTAATAAATTTTTTATATCAACGTGGTGTTAGCGGTACAATAGGTAAGGGGAGAGTGTGCGCGATTGGGTAACATGGAGCAGAATAGCAGGTTAAGTGCAGAACACTAGGTTAATTTGCATAATTTTTATGTAAAATGCAGTACAACAGTTTAAGGGGGTCGGTGCCAAAGAAGAATGCTCTAGAAATGGCGTTCAAAAGCATTTGAAATTCGAAAAGTGTACCAGAGAATAGTGGGAGAACGTAACTGATTACTTAATTTGGTATCAAAGGCGGTACAATAGTTTAAGGAAATGGGGGTGACGTGGAAAACCACTTAACAGAACTATAGGTTAAGTGCCAACAAAGGGCCAATCATTAGGTTAAGACACACAGAGTACAATGCCGAACATTAGGTTATGCAACATTTTTGCTCCATGTAATTACTTCTTACAAGACCTACATGTTTCCAAACAGCAGAGAATGATGAGCAAGAGGAATCCAACCCCCACAAGCTGATATCTTTTATAAATAAACACAGTACCCTTGAATTCACTGTTATGAGACCCTTCCTCTCCACCACCAGACCGCCATCTTGGATTACATCCTAGATGGGACGACAGTGCCCTCTGGTAGCAATACTGTGTACTAGGTCAGTTGGACTCCGGACCTTGGGGTGAACACACGTGATGGCAGTACTGCCTCTAATTGTTTAAATACAAACAGAAAATGAAGACTTATGTCCATCCTATTTAGCGTTGGCTGAGTTCTTTCCCTGCCAATTCCTAGGAAGAGGTGGCGGTCGGATAACATAGGTTGGTGGAGGTAGCCCAAGTGCCCTTTTTTCCCGCCATTTTCTTAGGCTAGTGGAGGTAGCTGTGGTGTGTTGCATTGTCCTGATGGAATTTGAACTTGTGCCATTTTCTGGGGAGGAGAGGGGAGGGGAGAGGGTAGGGGGTTTACCAGTGGGTGATAGGTTAATTAACTGATCAATTCAATTGAGTAGTCAATCAAATTGATAGGAGTGAGACGTACTAACAAAATGGAGTGGCGTCCAACTCGCTCTCCTTGTACGTGCTTTTTCTGCAAACAGTTTAGCTATTTAGTGAAGGAAAACACAGTTACAGCTTTTAAGTAACAACAGAAAGGAATTTTGTGAACGATGATAGCGGAAGCCTTGCGAAAGTTGATGCGTTTATGCTCCGCACATTTAGAGCGGCGAGGTGTGTAACGACGGACGTTCTTTTGCCTGCTCCCTGCAACATCATTAAACTCACTCAAAACTAAGTTACCTTAGAACTTTTGCTAATGGGTCCGTATATTGTTACTAGATTGTTGACTATTAGTCACGAGCTGCGACCCAAAACACAATAAAATTATTCTAGGCCAAACTTAGTGCTGAGATCCTTTCTAGAACAAACTCAGTAGATATTCTAAAACCGGCAAGCGCTCCGTTGCGCAACGGATAGCGCAACCGACTGCAGATTGAAAGCTTACTTGCTCGAATCGTGGAAGGGTCATATATTTTGAAAAGTTGTACACGACATACGAAAATAAAGTTAGGAAGAACTGATTGTAGCAGTTGCTTTGATGGTGCTATGTATTATAAATATATAGCTTCACAGTAGTCTTAGTCTGAGAAATGCACAATAAAGATTAAACAGTTCACATTTTGGAAAACGTTGCTAGTACAACGAGGTGTAAACGATGAGGTTATAGGGAAAGATATAAAACGTGTACGTCATGCAGGTGACACAAGTTAAAGGGCTGTGATGTTTGGGAGTGTAAACTAACTTTAGCGTCTGAAGTAGACTTACTTCATCTTTATGTAAGACGATGAAACTGCAAAAGATAAAACAATAACAGTCCTAACTGGACAGTACGAAGATAAAACATTTCTAATAAAGTAAAAAGTGTGTCGTCACATTAACTAGAAAATATCTTTCTGAAAGTGACGTGTGTGAGCAGCGATTGCAAATGTAAGCACATGTAAACAGCAAGAAACACACAATAATATTCTGTTTCTGATCAGTGTGGTGAAGTTTTGTAATTGTGATTTGGTTTTCATATGAGACGGCGGTCAAGTCATTGTAAAAATAAGTTAAAATGTTTTTTTCAGGTGAGATTCGAACCTGCGGTCTATGGATATCGTCCTATAAAATTCTATGGTCTACCGCTGTAACAACTGCGCTAGCGAAAACGACCAATTTCATTAATAGTTTGATTTCGTTGAATAACGTCGTCCTTCGTTGTAACAGTGGGAAAGGATATGTTAACTTCACAGTTGTTGGCAATGGCTCTATTTTTGATGTTGGAGGAGTACTGAAGTTGGCACCAGCCAGGCTATAAAACGTCACGTCTCCCCATTTTGTTTGAACTTGGAGACAGACCAGCTGCTGCAACATCACCTCCGTCGCAGCTGTGTCCTGTTATGCATTTTCCACCATGCATTGGTAGAAGTTTAACTACTCATTACTTTGAACATAACACAGCAATGCCGCTAGCGTACGTATGCTGTCTCGTTCGCTTGGCGATATAAGAGTATCCCGCGCTCCTATCACAAACCAATGGCGCCAGCCACAAGACTCAGTGAAATATCCCCCTTTCTCACCATGATTTGATTCTCGTGGTACAACATCTTCTACATGACTGTGATTCTGTGTACTTAGCTTTGGTTTCAATACATGTTCTCTGTTACGTTTCGCATAGCATAATGTCAGTGATAGTCTCCCTAGGCTTACTATTGGGTTTCACTCAATTCTCAATCCAGAATATATCTCAGTTTTTATTACTCCTTATTTCTTTCTTAGGAATAGCACGTTTTCCCAGTATCCAAACAAATTAGGGACTCTCTACAAGTACGAACATTGCCAACGGTTTACGTGGTCGCATACTGGCTACGCATTCAATTTAAAAACCTGCCAGTCTGTTAAAATGTACCACAGACAAAAAGTAAGTCAAGGTCCAATCATCTTCGCTGCCTTCGCAAGTTCTGTGGAAGACAGCAGGGTGAGGTAGCGCTACTCGTCCTACTGTATTAGTGTATACGGACATTAACATAAATTTATTTACTGCTACCTCTTTTGGTATTGCAAAATGGCTCTGAGCACTATGGGACTTAACATCTGAGGCCATCAGACCCCTAGAACTTAGAACTACTTAAACCTAACTAACCTAAGGACATCAAACACATCCATACCCGAGGCACGATTCGAACCTGCGACCGTAGCAGTCGCGCGGTTCCGGACTGAAGCGCCTAGAACCGCTCGGCCACCGCGGCCGGCTCTGGTATTGCAGATTTTTGTTTTAAGGAATGGGTAGACCTAGAAGAAGGTGTGTGTTCGGAAAATGACCAATGAGGAGAGGCATTCCTCATTCTACATTCTAGCTGTAAACTTAAACTAATGAAAATTAGAAGGATGTGCCGTTTTTCTAATTTCCAAACGGATATTTTGCAGTTTGGTGAGGTGTGAGCATAGGTATCAGTTATTTTGCAACTTGGTGCGGTGTGAGCATAGGTGTTGAAGGACGAGTGGTGAACGCTCTCAATGTTACGTAGCTGGTAACAGTGTAAGGTAGGCACTATTCAGTTTTCGTGGTGTACAAATAATAGTTTTTGGGCTTACATTATTCAACATTTTACAGGTAATAGTCTTCGAACATCGGTTCTCGACACTGAATTGTTTTCTACTGTTTCTGGGATAGAATTTGACCTTGACCTAATATTGAAATATTGTGCGACTGATAGGCAGCTATACTACCTATGGTGATAGACTGCCGCTGTTAGGTTCAAAATGGTTCAAATAGCTCTAAGCACTATGGGACTTAACATCTGAGGTCATCAGTCCCCTTAACTTAGAACTACTTAAACTTAAGGACATCACACACATCGACAAACTGCCTATTGGCTTCTGTCTCGGGTTCTTCGGCCGACGTTCATGTAATGATTTTTCTGACGTTTCGCCAGCACGAGTGGCTGGCATTGTCAAAGCTTCACCCTCCATTGCCGGTGGTGAACTGGAGGCGAGCTCGCGGCCGCAGGCTATATGTACCTGGCGCGCCAACGTCCGAGGGCTTCTCCGCGGTCATTTCCGGTGCGGTTCTCCTCTTGCTACCTGCGACGGTCGTTCGCTGCAGTACGGGAAGCCAGGATCCGTTTACCTTAAGGCTTTCCTCTTTCTTGTTGAAACTGTTCGCGTGTTTTTGGATTTCTACAGCTTCTCTGAACAAGCGCGTGTGATAGTGCTTCTCTACAGCCAGAACTTCCGTGTCGGCGAATTTTATAACGTGGTCGGTCTCATTCAGTGCGTGCTCTGCCACGGCCGATTTCTCCACCTGCCCCAACCTGCAATGTCGCTTATGCTCTTTGATCCTGGTGTTAATGGATCGTCCAGTCATTCCGACATAAACTTTTCCGCAAGTGCAAGGTATGCGGTATATTCCCGACATTGCAAGTGGGTCTCTTTTCTCCTTCGCCGATCTAAGACACTCTTTGATCTTCCTTGTCGGTTTGAAAATCGTCTTTACGCCATGTTTGCGCAGTATACGGCCGATTCTGTCCGTCACTCTGGGAATGTATGGCAAAAAGGCCGTACCCGACATTTCTTTTTCTGGTTCCTTACTTCGCCGAGTGTTTGGCTCTGTTACACTTCTAATGTAATTTGTGGAGTACCCATTGCTCCTCAGAACAGTTTCCAGGTGTTGCATTTCTCGTTTGAGGTGTTGAGGCTCACATATTCGTCCTGCTCTCGTTACGAGCGTACTAATCATGCCTCTTTTCTGGCTCGGGTGGTGGTTTGACAGTTTGTGCAGGTATCGGTCCGTGTGTGTCGGTTTTCGATACACGCTGTGTCCCAGGTTTTCGCCGTCCCTTGTGACCAGGACATCTAGAAATGGCAGTTTCTTGTCCTTTTCTACTTCCATGGTAAATGTTATGTTGGCATGGAGGCTATTCAAGTGTCTCAGGAATTCACCGAGCTGTTCTTCACCATGGCTCCACACCACGAAAGTATCATCGACGTACCTGTACCACACCTTAGGTTTGCAAGTCGCCGAGTCCAGTGCCTGTGCTCAGGACATTTCATTGAGAAGCTGAGGAAACTGAAACTTGCGCCAAACGACATCCTGGTCAGTTTTGATGTTGTTTCGTTATTTACGAAAGTGCCACTCAGCGACGCTCTGGAGCACATCGGTTCCATGTTCCCGCAAGACATCAAAAAGCTCTTTCATGCATGTCTCACCACGAGCTATTTCACGTGGAATGGCGATTTCTACGAACAGCTGGAAGGCGTCGCCATGGGTAGTCCTCTCAGTCCAGTGGTGGCCAACTTCTTCATGGAACAATTCGAAGCACAGGCACTGGACTCGGCGACTTGCAAACCTAAGGTGTGGTACAGGTACGTCGATGATACTTTCGTGGTGTGGAGCCATGGTGAAGAACAGCTCGGTGAATTCCTGAGACACTTGAATAGCCTCCATGCCAACATAACATTTACCATGGAAGTAGAAAAGGACAAGAAACTGCCATTTCTAGATGTCCTGGTCACAAGGGACGGCGAAAACCTGGGACACAGCGTGTATCGAAAACCGACACACACGGACCGATACCTGCACAAACTGTCAAACCACCACCCGAGCCAGAAAAGAGGCATGATTAGTACGCTCGTAACGAGAGCAGGACGAATATGTGAGCCTCAACACCTCAAACGAGAAATGCAACACCTGGAAACTGTTCTGAGGAGCAATGGGTACTCCACAAATTACATTAGAAGTGTAACAGAGCCAAACACTCGGCGAAGTAAGGAACCAGAAAAAGAAATGTCGGGTACGGCCTTTTTGCCATACATTCCCAGAGTGACGGACAGAATCGGCCGTATACTGCGCAAACATGGCGTAAAGACGATTTTCAAACCGACAAGGAAGATCAAAGAGTGTCTTAGATCGGCGAAGGAGAAAAGAGACCCACTTGCAATGTCGGGAATATACCGCATACCTTGCACTTGCGGAAAAGTTTATGTCGGAATGACTGGACGATCCATTAACACCAGGATCAAAGAGCATAAGCGACATTGCAGGTTGGGGCAGGTGGAGAAATCGGCCGTGGCAGAGCACGCACTGAATGAGACCGACCACGTTATAAAATTCGCCGACACGGAAGTTCTGGCTGTAGAGAAGCACTATCACACGCGCTTGTTCAGAGAAGCTGTAGAAATCCAAAAACACGCGAACAGTTTCAACAAGAAAGAGGAAAGCCTTAAGGTAAACGGATCCTGGCTTCCCGTACTGCAGCGAACGACCGTCGCAGGTAGCAAGAGGAGAACCGCACCGGAAATGACCGCGGAGAAGCCCTCGGACGTTGGCGCGCCAGGTACATATAGCCTGCGGCCGCGAGCTCGCCTCCAGTTCACCACCGGCAATGGAGGGTGAAGCTTTGACAATGCCAGCCACTCGTGCTGGCGAAACGTCAGAAAAATCATTACATGAACGTCGGCCGAAGAACCCGAGACAGAAGCCAATAGGCAGTTTGTCAACAAGTGGCCACGAAAGCCTTAACAATTTTGTATCACACACATCCATGCCCAAGGTAGGATTCGAACCTGCGACCGTAGCAGCAGCGCGGTTATAGACCGAAGCGCCTAGAACTGCTCGGCCACAACGGCCGGCCGCTTTTAAGTACTTTAACTTTTTTTCCTGTAGGTCGTATGATAATGTAATAAACTACTGACTTGTATTTCGGTGTATTAACTGGAGGACTTTAGTGAAGCTGAGACACTTTTGGAGTATGCATCCACATGCCACTTGAATAAGTAGTAGTTTCAAGGAATCTGCTATCACGTGTTCCGTATACACAAGCTTTACTGCGCGTGTACCATTTCATATGTTAAGATACCACTCCCATTAATACCATTTTTGTTGTGTATGGAAACAAATAACTTCCTTTAGTTTTCCTCACTAACGGCCTTGCCGCAGTGGATACACTGGTTCCCATGAAATTACCGAAGTTAAGCGCTGTTGGGCGTGGCCGTCACTTGGATGGGTGACCATCCAGCCGCCGTGCGCTGTTGCCATTTTTCGGGGTGCACTCAGCCTCGTGATGCCAATTGAGGAACTACTCGACCGAATAGTAGCGGCTTCAGTCAAGAATACCATCATAACGACCGGGAGAGCGGTGTGCAGACCCCACGCCTCTCCTATCCGCATCCTCCTCTAAGGATGACACGGCGGTCGGATGGTCCCGTAGGCCACTCGTGGCCTGAAGACGGAGTGCTTTTTTTTTAGTTAAGTGTTGGCTTGTATCACTCATGGTCCTCGATCACAATCGTTTAAATACTATTTAAAACTGGAAATTCACTTGACTTAACATTCCACAGGGTCGTACTTTATCCCAAACCAATGAAACAGTTAGCTGGTTGCATTCATTAGGCATCCTGATAGCAACGAAAGAAGGAGTGAGCTTACGTAGTGACCTAACGAGAGGAAAGATCGGAGTATCTTTGATAAAGAATAATCACATCCTTCACTAGAAGTTACTGAGGAAAGGTGAAAAATATTTTTTAGGTTGCTTTATCTACCTTCTTGAAAAAGGAGAGTTGTATAGCTTAAATAAGAGTTTTTACACCCTTAATGTTCACTCAACGTGTAAGATAAATGTTAGTACATTATCAGGTGTATAGTTCAGGCAATATTGTACATGGCCGAAAGTCATATTTACAAATATAAGATTACTGAACTGGTCACTGTGTGTTGTTCCACGTGGCCGACGTGACTGCCAACCGTGACCCTGCAACCAGTACAGACCACTTCGCTGCAACAGTGATGAGTATTTACAAAGGGGAGAAGAGACTCGCTCTCAGCTACATGCGAACATTGGATTATGGAATGTGATCACTGCACAACACTGCCATCTTCTCCTTGTGGCCGCAGTTGAGTGAAAAGCTTTGTTCTTATTGTTTGCTTCGGAGTCTAACAAGTGTGGAAATGTGGAAGGTCCGACGCTGTCTGATGTGGCCTGGGCTGATGGAGCGCTTGCAACAACTTCGGTTTCCATTCTCCTAAAATCACGAGCGCGTCACTCTGAAATGGGCACGTGAATGCTGTCGTTGGCGTGCCGAGTGACCAAGTGTACTGTTTTTCGAGTTCCTCTCCCACATGGACTACAGTGATGGCCACATTTTTGTTAAACTCTATTGTTGTAGGCGCCATCTGACAGTCTTCATTGGAACACAAAGGCCAAATACGAACCTTTTAGATGCCACTGAACGCAAAAAGCAATATCGAGTCCTTACTTTTGATTCAATGCTACAACCTTTGGCGGATTTTGATTTAGTAGTCTTGCGCTTCACACTGAACTGGATACTCCAGGGACAAACATAATGTTCAATTCTGTAGCGTTTCGCAGTATGTTGCCATATACATAATCTGTTAGATTTCCTTCATGCCGTTACTTATAGAATACGGTATCGGACTGTTTTCTGGAAATTGTCTTAAATGAATAATTATGCTATTTTATGTTCCTATCGTGCTTCTTTTACTCTCCAATTCCAGTATTCTTTTATAAGAACGAAAATGAAATTCAAATAATTCTGAAACCCGCTAAAGTTACGCTCCATTCCAGTCATATGATGTCTGTAACATTCCTTGTTAGCTAGCTGCTCCTGCTGTCGTAATGCTAATTGACTGTGGTGCCTTGTTTTGGAATTTACGTTTCGAAAATGTGTTACAAATGGACAGTAGTACGATACTGTACAAATATATCTATAAAATCTCCTGGTAAGTTGTTGTTGAGTGTTCCAGAAAATGAGAAGGTGCGTAAAATGTGGTTGTCCTGTACTGGAAAATTGCCACCACGTCGACGCACAAGTTCACTAACGTAATAGATAACTACTTCCTATACTTCACAGAGGCTTCTATACTGATAGGGTCCCAACAGTCTCAAAAACGGCTTTTCTCTGTATCTCTACGCCTCCCAAAAGATTCCTAATTAAAATATCAGCTGTTTTTAACAGTTGCCGCCATTGTGGGTAAATTAGCAACTGCATCTACATCTACATCTACACAGATATTCCGCAAGTCACCGTAAGGTGCATGGTGGAGGGTACCCTGTACCACTAATCATTTCTCTCCTGTTCCACTCGCTAATAGAGCGAGGGAAAACCGACTGTCTGTACGTCTTCGAATGAGCCCTAATTTATCGTATCTTATCTTAGTGGTCCTTACGCGCAATGTATGTTGGCGGGAGGAGAATCGTTCGGCAATAAGTTTCAACTCAGCCGGCCGGTGTGGCCGTGCGGTTCTGGGCGCTTCAGTCTGGAACCGCGTGACCGCTACGGTCGCAGGTTCGAATCCTGCCTCGGGCATGGATGTGTGTGATGTCCTTAGGTTAGTTAGGTTTAAGTAGTTCTAAGTTCTAGGGGACTGATGACCACAGATGTTAAGTCCCATAGTGCTCAGAGCCATTTGAACCATTTGAACCAAGTTTCAACTCACCTCAAAACGACGGCAGCATAAATCAGTTTCGAGGTAGCAGTTTCTCAGAAAATTAGGAATCATTAGCATGACGCTTCTGTTCTCTCGGGATTTTCGTTAACGGTTTAAACTGCGACTGAATTTTCAAATAACTCGAAATAAAAGTGGTAGGGAAATTATGGTTACACCTGTGGCTGGTTCACAACCAGAAAGTTCTGGACCTGTCATATGACTGAATGTTCTTAATTCCTATTCGACTCTTTCTTTGTTAACATCCACACGTGTGTCACGGAATGCAGCGATCCTGATAAGGTCTGTTGTGTTATGGAGTAGAAAACAAAATTTTTGCGAAAGTTAATACACATAGCTCTAAACTGGCCGAGCATCGAGTAGAAGTGAGCTTGAATGACAGATACAGGTTCATCATTCCATGCTGCTTCAACTCTATGCCAGTTATCATCAAAAGTAGTGCCTGTGAGTGGTTGCATACCAGTCTCTCGTCGTCGTGTAAACCACATGTAATAGGTGAGAGATTTGGGGGACGCGCTGACGACACCAACAGTTGAACGCCATCTGAATGGAGATAAGTCACGACAGCACAGGCTATATCCGGTCTTACATTATCCTGCTGAAAAACGTCACGATGACTTCGAAGATAAGGCACAGTCACCGGGTTTAACACGGTAGAAACGTAACTGCTGCTGTCCAGATTACTGGCTACGCGCATCAGGGGTGAATTTGTTGTGTACCAAATGGCAGCCCAAAATATCACCTCAGGCGCTGCGCCCATATGAAAATGACGAATGCGATCTGGCAACGTTCGGAACCTCCACAAACAGATACATCCATCGTGCTGCTGTATACAGAACCAGACCAGTATCAGAAGACATAATGTGGCGCCACTCCTGTCTTCAGTTTTGTTGTTGGACACACCATTATACCGAAGGCACATGAATCGTCGCCGCGCTGACATTCCGTCGTACTCCAAACGTCGTCCACTGTCAACAAAATGGTTCAAATGGCTCTGAGCACTATGGGACTCAACTGCGGAGGTCATTAGTCCCCTAGAACTTAGAACTAGTTAAACCTAACTAACCTAAGGACATCACAAACATCCATGCCCGAGGCAGGATTCGAACCTGCGACCGTAGCGGTCTTGCGGTTCCAGACTGCAGCGCCTTTAACCGCACGGCCACTTCGGCCGGCCGTCCACTGTCCTTCTGAATTATTGTAGTGCAGCAAACACGTCCGTTTTCTTATTCGAGGTGCGTAACGAGACTGTACGATCCTACACGGCCGATCCAACGATAAGTCTCTACTTCAGGGCGCTAGTCACTATGAGGTCACGTAATTCTCTATAGCGTTGAGCATGGCTCTCCTGAACCCATCGATTTCATAACTGCAAGACAACCGTTGGATCCCAATCAACGTGACCAGCAATATCGCGGAACTCTAAACGCCAATCTAGATGGATCACAATCACTCTGCTGTCGAATTCCGACGCATATCGGTAGACGTTTCTCCTTACAAAAGACAAGATACGATCTTCTTTCCAAAAAGCAACATACAAATGCGATTTCTGAACAGGAAACCCTCCACGTAATCTCTCGTTATACAGGGAGTGCACGGAACGATCATTCGAAGCAAAAAGTCCAGTAAACACGGACTCTAAAATGAATGCCTTAGAAGCTACTAGAACTTTTTCATCTTCAATAATGAGAAACAAATCTCTTTCACTGCTAGCTCTTTGTTTGAGAGGTGGTATTATGGCCCACAGAAAGTAGAAATGTTTACGAAACATGAACTCTAAAGCGCATTCCTTAGTAACTGTGAACACTTTTTCATCTTCGCTACTGTGAAACAGATCTCTTCCACTGAACAAGTGCCCACAGCTTTTCAGGTATTTATATTGAAGCCCATGTTTACTGGAGAATTTTTTTCTTGTTGCGGTCCATACTACCTCCTCAAAAAATATGGAAAACAATGAGTTTGGAAGTGCTGATGGCTCTTGAGGTTTTTGCGTTTCAGAGCCCATTTTTTTATACCTTTGCGCTTTGACTTATCGTTCCTCTTATAATCCTGAATATTTGACCATTTCCCCTTGGACACACTGTATACAGAAAGTCCAGGATGCGGTAGCTCAGACAGACCAGCCCAGATTCATCCAGAATGAATAAATACATCAAGCTAGAGGGCACAATATGGCAAATTTTCTGAAGTTCTCAAGTAATTTTTATTCTTTATAATCACCGAATTACGACACCGACTTTGTTTTATTTTCTAATGGAACTATAAACTATTTCCTGTGGCGTTTGGAAGAAGCTTCTAAGAGAACTTCAATGACATAACATGCATAGGACTTGATCTAATACTATCAAATAACGACGAGTTAAACAGTTGTCCGCGTCAGGAGAAAAGGTTTCACAAACGTCTGTCCCATTATACGAAATGTATGCAAAAACATAACTTTGGTATGGTTCTTGTGTTTACCTGTGCTCCTGAAGCTCATCAGTCTGTGTTCCGATGTTGTAGCTATCAGATAACTAACCCACAGAGCTACTGAAACATCCACAATGTATACGACAGTGAAAGTTATATCGTTTATGGCGAATGTCGCCAAATCATTAAAGCAGTGATGCGGTTGTAAACTGATGAATATTCAGATCGTGCCAAGCACTCACGATCTGTCCTTGCAAACATTACAAAAAATTCTAGAAACTGGAAATGTGGAGAACAAACACATCAAAGAAAAAGAAGAGCAACTGATGAAAGTAATGAAAAAAGTAATACTTTAGCACCAGTAACACACAATGCAAATGCTACTAACAGGCATCTCGGAACTAAGAGACGGATCAGCCAAACCAGTGTTCTGTGAACACTACTTTCCATTGCATTTCATCCTCTTCACGTTTCTCTGCATCTAAAACTTCATGCCAATGATTCGCAGAATTGGTTACAGTCTCCGAATGTTATCCACTACACGTGCAAAGTGATGCGGCATATATGCAAGGTGTTCATAATTAAAGTACCAATTTCAAAACGCTGTAGAAAGAGAACCACAGTTCAGAATGACGTCAAATTTCAACATCAGATTATCGTAACAGGGGAAACGTCATGGAACAAAAAGATCACATTTTGTAACCATTTTGCCCAGACCATTAGCAGACATCGAATCAGTGCCTTTTTTCATACCCTTGAGTGTCCGAAACTTCTGCAGGACTACTGGAAAACAGTACTGTTCTGTAAAGGAGCGTTATCATCAGTGTGCTGCCCTTCAACGAGAAAAACATGTTTGGTATCTCGGGTGCAAAATGAGAAACAGCGGTTCTAGGCGCTTCAGTCTGGAACCGCGCGACCGCTATGGTCGCAGGTTCGAATCCTGCTTCGGGCGTGGATGTGTGTGATGTCCTTAGGTTAATTAGGTTTAAGTACTTCTAAGTTCTAGGGGACTAATGACCTCAGATGTTAAGTCCCATAGTGCTCAGAACCATATGAACCATTGATCGTGACCGGGCCAAATATCTCACGAAATAAGCGTCAAACGAAGAAACTACAAAGTCGAAACTTGTCTAGCTTGCAGGGGGAAACCAGATGGCGCTATGGTTGGCCCGCTAGATGGCGCTGCCATAGGTCAAACGGATATCAACTGCATTTTTTAAAATAGGAACCCCCATTTTTTATTCCATATTCGTGTAGTAGGTAAAGAAATATGATTGTTTTAGTTGGACAACTTTTTTCGCTTTGTGATAGATGGCGCTGTAATAGTCACAAACATATGGCTCACAATTTTAGACGAACAGTTGGTAACAGGTAGGTTTTTTAAAATACAGAACGTAGGTACGTTTGAACATTTTATTTCGGTTGTTCCAATGTGAACTTACAATTTCTGAGAACGCATACTGTTACAGCGTGATTACCTGTAAATACCGCATTAATGCAATAAATGATCAAAATGATGTCCGTCAACCTCAATGCATTTGGCAATACGTGTAACGACATTCCTCTCAACAGCGAGTAGTTCGCCTTCCGTAATGGCCGCACATGCGTTGACAATGCGCTGACGCATGTTGTCAGGCGTTGTCGGTGAATCACAATGGCAAATATCCTTCAACTTTCCCCACAGAAAGAAATCCAGGGACGTCAGACCCAGTGAACGTGCGAGCCACGGTATGCTTCGACGGCCAATCCATATGTCATGAAATATGCTATTCAATACCGCCTCAACCGCACGTGAGCCATGGTATGGTGCTTCGACGACCAATGCACCTGTCATGAAATATGCTATTCAATACCGCTTCAACCGCAAACGAGCTATGTGCCGGACATCCATCATGTTGGAAGCACATCGCCATTCTGTCAAGCAGTGAAACATCTTGTAGTAACATCGGTAGAACGTTACGTTGGAAATCAGCATACATTGCACCATTTAGATTGCCATCCATAAAATGGAGGCCAATTATCCTTCCTCCTATAATGCCGCACCATACATTAACCCGCCAAGGTCGCTGATGTTCCATTTGTCGCAGCCATCGTGGATTTTTCGCTGCCCAATAGTGCATATTATGCTGGTTTACGTTACCGCTGTTGGTGAATGACGTTTCGTCGCTAAACAGAACGCGTGCAAAAAATCTGTCATCGTCCCGTAATTTCTCTTGTGCCCAGTGGCAGAACTGTACACAACGTTCAAAGTCGTCGCCATGCAATTCCTGGTGCATAGAAATATGGTACGGGTGCAATCGATGTTGATGTAGCATTCTCAACACCGACGTTTTTGAGATTCCCGATTCTCAAGCAGTTTGTCTGCTACTGATGTGCGGATTAGCCGCTACAGCACTTGCTTGGGCATCATCACTTGTTGCATGTCGTGGCTGACGTTTCACATGTGGCTGAACACTTCCTGTTTCCTTAAATAACGTAAAAATCCGGCGAACGGTCCGGGCACTTGGATGACGTCGTCCAGGATACCGAGCAGCATACATAGCACACGCCCGTTGGGCATTTTATCAAAATAGCCATACATCAACACGATATCGACCTTTTCCACAATTCGTAAGCGGTCCATTTTAACACGGGTAATGTATCACGAAGCAAATACCGTCCGCACTGGTGGAATGTTACGTTGTACCACGTATTTATACGTTTGTGACTATTACAGCGCCATCTATCACAAAGCGAAAAAAGTGGTCCAACTAAAACATTCATATTTCTATATGTACTACACGAATATGTAATAAAAATGGGGTTCCTATTTAAAAAAAACGCAGTTGATATCCGTTTGACCTATGGCAGCGCCATCTAGCGGGCCAACCATAGCGCCATCTGGTTTCCTCCTTCAAGCTAGACGAGTTTCGTTCTTTGTAGTTTTTTCGTTTGATGCTTATTTCGTGAGATATCTGGTCCGATCACTATCAATGGACCACCCTGTATATAATTTTATTAAAGGAAGAAGCATCGTTTACAAATCATGGGCAGCTCCATCTTCGCAATATACGCAGATCGTCAGTTGAAAAAACACGCTGACTCATAGAAGTGGATAAAAACTACGCTCTTGGTTGGTGTATGCTCTTCAAGAACCGTATCACTGATCGCTGTTTTATTGATGGAATCTAAATACACTCAATTATCTCTAGTTCCTAAGGTATGTTGCTGCTGCAGTTAGTGGAAGACACATCGCTGGAGATAAGGCAAAAAGTGCTGCACCAACATGAAGAACACTTGTCCCTCCCATTCCTTAAAAGTACTGACAGACCTTCTGAAGAGAATATTTGGAGATCGTTGGAACGGACGTTCAGGAAACACAAAATGGACTACACAGTTACCAAACTTAACATTTCCATACTTTTATCTGAGGCAAAAATGAGAACAAGAGGTCTGTTAGTAGACAACAACGACCCTCGAAGGCATGAAATGTCTTATAACACGGGCCTGTGTTACTGTTAACTCCAGATGGAATTCAAAATTGCAGTACTGTTTCTCCAGAATAACTTTATAGCGCGTAGCAGTGCTGGAGCACTTGGTATGACAGACGTGATCAGTGACGGTAACAACCGAATGAAAACAATCGTTTCCGTTGGTTGCTGGAAACCAGTCGACTGATTCGGTTTTAGTTTTACGTATCGGTTGAATCATTTATTCATTATTTTGAGTGAACCAGTCTGTGGGAGCAACCGAATGAAAACAATCGACATAGCCCGTTGTGGTTTTGCGTGTTGACTGAATTATTCATTCTAGATTTTCCGTGTCGGTTGAACCATGCATTCATTCTTTCTTTAAAGTGAAACAACTCTTTAGTGTTTCAATTGACTGATCTATCCGTTTATTCTCCTGAGTGAAACCAGTATGTATTACTTTCATTAGTTTAACTTAAGCAGTGATATACAAGTGGGGTACAGATACCCCTAGGGTTCATTTAATTATGTACTCACTAATTCCTCTTCTCATCATTTAAAACTGATTAATACATTGTTGTGGATTAAGATTCTCCAGACGCAATTAAAACTTAACTAATTAAAGTGATGCATCGTTGGAGATATACAGGGTGGTCCATTGATCGTGGCCGGGCCAAATATCACACGAAATAAGCGTCAAACGAAAAAACTACAAAGATGAAAACTTGTCTAGCTTGAAGGGGGAAACCAGATGGCGCTATGGTTGGCTCGCTAGATGGCGCTGCCATAGGTCAAACGGATATCAACTGCGCTTTTTTAAATAGGAACCCCCATTTTTTATTACATATTCGTGTAGTACGTAAAGGAATATGAATGTTTTAGGTGGACCACTTTTTTCGCTTTGTGATAGATGGCGCTCTAATAGTCACAAACGTATAAGTACGTGGTATCACGTAACATTCCGCTAGTGCGGACGGTATTTGCTTCGTGATACATTAACCGTGTTAAAATGGACCGTTTACCAATTGCGGAAAAGGTCGATATAGTGTTGATGTATGGCTTTGTGATCAAAATGCACAACGGGCGTGTGCTATGTATGCTGCTCGGCATCCTGGACGACATCATCCAAGTGTCCGGACCGTTCGCCGGATAGTTACGTTATTTAAGGAAACAGGAAGTGTTCAACCAAATGTGAAACGTCCACCACGACCTGCAACAAATGATGATGCCCTGGCAGGTATTTTAGCTGCTGTCGCGGCTAATCCGCACATCAGTAGGAGACAAATTGCGCGAGAATCGGGAATCTCAAAAACTTCGATTGCACCCGTGCCATATTTCTGTGCACCAGGAATTGCATGGCGACGACTTTGAACGTCGTGTACAGTTCTGCCACTGGGCACAAGAGAAATTACTTGACGATGACAGATTTTCTGCACGGTTTCTATTAAGCGACGAAGCGTCATTCACCAACAGTGGTAACGTAAACCGGCATAATATGCACTATTGGGCAATGGAAAATCCACGATGGCTGCGACAAGTGGAACATCTGCGACCTTGGCGGTTTATTGTATGGTGCGGCATTATGGGAGGAAGGATAATGGGCCCCTATTTTATGGATGGCAATCTAAATGGTGCAATGTACGCTGATTTTCTACGTAATGTTCTACCGATGTTACTACAAGATGTTTCACTGCGTGAGAGAATGGCGATGTACTTCCAACATGATGGATGTCCGGCACATAGCTCGCGTGCGGTTGAAGCGGTATTGAATAGCATATTTCATGGCAGGTGCACTGGTTGTCGAAGCAACAAACCATGGCTCGCACGTTCACCGGATCTGACGTCGCATGATTTCTTTCTGTGGGGATAGTGGAAGGATATTTGCTATCGTGATACACCGACAACGCCTGACAACATACGTCAGCGCATTGTCAATGCATGTGCGAACATTACGGAAGGCGAACTGCTCACTCTTGAGAGGAATGTCGTTACACGTTTGCCAAATGCATTTCTGACGGACATCATTTTGAGCATTTATTGCATCAATGCGGTATTTACAGGTAAACACTGTGTAAAAAAAAAAAAAAAAAACATATCTCTGAGCACTATGGGACTTAACTTCTGAGATCATCAGTCCCCTAGAACTTAGAACTACGTGAACCTAACTAACCTAAGGATATCACACATATCCATGCCCGAGGTAGGATTCGAACCTGCGCGCGTAGCGGTCGCGCGGTGCCAGACTGTAGCGCCTAGAACCGCTCGGCCACTCAGGCCGTCACTCTGTAACAGCATGCGTTCTCAGAAATGATAAGTTCACAAAGGTACATGTATCACATTGGAACAACCGAAATAAAATGTTCAAACGTATGTACGTTCTGTATTTTAATTTAAAAAACCTACCTGTTACCAACTGTTCGTTTAAAATTGTGAGCCAAATGTTTGTGACTATTACAGCGTCATCTATCACAAAGCGAAAAAAGTGGTCCAACTAAAACATTCATATTTCTTTGCGTAGTACAAGAATATGTAATAAAAATGGGGGTTCCAATTTAAAAAAAAACGCAGTTGATACCTGTTGTGTACATAGTTCTGCGTAGTCAGCGTGTACACAACTTTCCCACTAGAGCGCGTTCCGCTAAGCACAACAGTGCAGGCGCAGCGCTCGTCCGTCTCCGCACTACGAGATGGCGCTGTCTTAGAGATGGACCAAATTCTGCTTATGCCGATCCGCGTATTAATGTGTAACGCAGCCAATGAGATTGCTGCTAACGTAGAACCTTTTCTCCTCGCGGATCACACTCGCGCAGTGATACCTGAACGCGCGAGGCATTATAACGAGTGTACAGACCGCCGATTAGGCAGTCTGCATTTGTCTGCACCAGTCTGTACCAACCTGCATTAGTCTGCATTTGTCTGTACCAGTCTATAGTCAAGTTTCAGTCTGTGCCTAATAAGATTATCTTATTCCTGTACATAGCCATGAAGAGAAATGTATAGACACTTTGTCAAGTATCAGAGATATGTGAGAATAAGATTAACGTACCAAGACCAAAGGAGCTTCAGATTGTCAGTTGTAAACAGCACCCAGAATGAAGTTATGTAATGTCTATGATTTTTATTATTTTAATAAATGTGTGTGAAAATTAATCAAGTTCTGTTTAAAGTTGGTCACCGTCAATCTGCTACTCTAAGCGTGCAAGTGGCATTTCTATCGTCTAACCTAACGGCAGAAGATCATCATGGCAGGTCTTCGGACTGGTACGCGGCATCGACTCTGTCGTTGCCGATGCTACCGGAAAGATGACCAAACTTCATCATTTAGAGGAAGTAAAAGTCGTAACAAGGTTTCCGTAGGTGAACCTGCGGAAGGATCATTACCGACTAGACTGCATGTCTTTCGATGTGCGTGTCGTGTCGCGCAACACGCTACCTGTACGGCTCGCAGTAGCCGTGCGCCGCGTGCGGAACCACGCGTGCTTCTCAAAACTAGCCACAATAAGACCACGAGACATATTGCTGACACTCGCCTACTTCGTTAGAGCGACAAGTCAAATAATCTGATGGTGTGTGTACCGAAGGTCTTACAGTACGCACACCACAATACCCGTTTGACTTATGGCAGCCCCATCTAGCGGGTCAACCATAGCGCCATCTCGTTTCTCCCTTCAATCTAGACAAGTTTCGTTCTTTGTAGTTTCTTCGTTTGACGCTTATTTAGTGAGATATTTGGCCCGGTCACGATCAATGGACCACCCTGTAGAGTTGAGCACAAAAGTTACCTGAGCGGAAAGTGAAGAAGAAAGGAACATTACCAAATTTTAGGAGCTGTTTGCATTCCGTTTTACTGAAAAGTTGTCATAATGTCCATTAATTAAATACCATTTGAATCTAGCCATTATAGGTTCATTGAGCCTTTTATTCCAGTGGAAAGTAAATGTAGTGTACAAATCATACTTATGCATGCAGCAAACCTGTTTACATTGTACAGACTCTAAAAAGTAGCAGGCATAGTGTTCCACAGGCTTGAAGACGTACTCTTCTCATTCATATATTGGTGCTCGTCGGCCTCGGTAGCTGCGTGGCGGATTGCTAACCGAAGGGGCTCGGGTTCGATTTCCCGTCGGGTAGGAGATTTTCTCCTCTCGGGGACTGGGTGCTGTGTTGTCTTTGCGTTCATATCGTCAGAAATGACATTCCGATGTTGGGATGGCAGTATGGGCAGGCTGAAAGCCAATAAATAAACAAAAATTATTGTTATATAATAGGTTTGTTTATAAATAAATAAATCTTCTGCTACCAGTCACGATTTTTCTTTATGTTACTTTTTGCACGACGCGTTTTGAGAAATAATTTCCATTTTCAAGTGCGTTTTTTGTGTGTAGTAAGCCATTTCTTTCGATGTTGTCAGTGTGTGTGAGTTTCGTTGACTTTCTACTGCAATACATAAGAATGGCTTAATACACACAAAAAACGCACTTGAAAATGGAAATTATTTCTCGAAACGCGTCGTGCAAAAAGTAAAACAAAGAAAAATCGTGACTGGTAGCAGAAGATTTATTTATTTATAAACAAACCTATTGTTTCTACAGTCGCAAACTTTCAAAAACCGTTTATAATGGATCAAATCAAATATTATTTGTACTTCAATTTCACAGTTAAGCCTCTCTTTAGCCATCTCTGTAAGCAGTCTTGCCAACCCACGTTCACTCCCCTTGTTACGTCACCTGTAGTGCCGTCCAGGGCGGCAGGAGCGACGGAGAGGTGGCATCGGCCGCTGGCTGCAGCCGCCCAGGTGATCGATAGCCGCTATTTCTAGGGTTCGGCTGCTCACCTGGCCGGCGAGAAGGCTGGCTGCACTCCGTTCTGCGGGGTGGCACGCGAAAATTGCCGGAGAAGGATAGAGAAGGGGGAAGGAGGGGTTATATGTTACGTTTTGTTTTAAAGACAAAAAAATTCCTTCTTTTGCAACTGGATTTACACTACAGGCCATTAAAATTGCTACACCACGAAGATGTGCTACAGACGCGAAATTTAATTGGCAGGAAGAAGATGCTGTGATTGCAAATGACTAGCTTTTCAGAGGATTCACACAAAGTTGGCGCCGGTGGCGACACCTACAACGTGCCGACATGAGGAAAGTTTCCAACCGATTTCTCATACACAAACAGCAGTTGACCGGCGTAAAATGTTGTTGTGATGCCTCGTGTGAGGAGGAGAAATGCGTACCATCACGTTTCCGACATTGATAAATGTCGGATTGTAGCCTATCGAAATTGCGGTTCATCGTATCGCGACATTGCTGCTCGCATTGGTCGAGATCCAATGACTGTTAGCAGAATATGGAATCGGTGGGTTCAGGAGGGTAATACGGAACGCCGTGCTGGATCCCAACGGCCTCGTATCACTAGCAGTCGAGATGACAGGCATCTTATCCGCATGGCTGTAACGGATCGTGCAGCCACGTCTCGATCCCTGAGTCAACAGATGGGGACGTTTGCAAGACAACAACCATATGCACGAACAGTTCGACGACGTTTGCAGCAGCATGGACTATCAGCTCGGTGACCATGGCTGCGGTTACCCTTGACGGTGCATCACAGACAGGAGCGCCTGCGCCGGTGTACTCAACGACGAACCTGTGTGCACGAAAGGCAAAACGTCATTTTTCGGATGAATCCAGGTTCTGTTTACAGCATCACGATGGTCGCATCCGTCTGGCGACATCGCAGTGAACGCACATTGGAAGCGTGTATTTGTCATGGTCATACTGGCGCATCACCCGGCGTGATGGTATGGGGTGCCATTGGTTCACGTCTCGGTCACCTCGTGTTCGCAATGACTGCACTTTGAACAGTGGACGTTTCATTTCAGATGTGTTACGACCCGTGGCTCTACCCTTCATTCGATCCCTGCGAAACTCTACATTTCAGCAGGATAATGCCCGACCGCATGTTGCAGGTCCTGTATGGGCCTTTCTGGATACAGAAAATGTTAGACTGCTGCCCTGGCCAGCACATTCTCCAGATCTCTCACCAATTGAAAACGTCTGGTCAATGGTGGCCGTGCAACTGGCTCGTCACAATACGCCAGTCAGTACTCTTGATGAACTGTGGTATCGTGTTGAAGCTGCATGGGCAGCTGTACCTTTACACGCCATCCAAGCTCTGTCTGAATCAATGCCCAGGCGTATCAAGGCCGTTATTACGGCCAAAGGTGGTTTTTCTGGGCACTTATTTCTTAGGATCTATGTATCCAAAGTGTGTGAAAATGTAATCACATGTCAGTTCTAGTATAATATATTTGTCCAATAAATACCCATTCATCATCTGCATTTCTTCTTGGTGTAGCAATTTTAATGGCCAGTAGTGTACGTTATCAGGTGTATAGTTCAGGCAGTATTGTACATGGTCGAAAGTCATATTTAAAATTTAAGATTACTGAACTGGTCACTGTGTGTTGTTCCACGTGGCCGACGTGACTGCCAACCGTGACACTGCAACCAGTACAGACCACTTCGCTGCAACAGTGATGAGTATTTACAAAGGGGAGAAGAGACTCGCTCTCAGCCACATGCGAACATTGGATTATGGAATGTGATCACTGCACAACACTGCCATCTTCTCCTTGTGGCCGTAGTAGAGTGAAAAGCTTTGTTCTTAATGTTTGCTTTGGAGTCTAACAAGTGGAAATGTGGAAGTTCCGACGCTGTCTGATGTGGCCTGGGCAGATGGAGCTCTTGCAATTACTTCGGCTTGCATTCTCCTAAAATCACGAGCGCGTCACTCTGAAATGGGCACGTGAGTGCTGTCGTTGGCGTGCCGAGTGACCAACTGTACTGTTTTTCGAGTTCCTCTCCCACATGGACTACAGTGATGGCCACATTTTTGTTAAACTCTATTGTTGTAGGCGCCATCTGACAGACTTCATTGGAACACAAAGGCCAAATACGAATCTTTTAGATGTCCAGGCGTATGAAGGCCGTTATTACGGCCAGAGGTGGTTGTTCTGGGTACTGATTTCTCAGGATCTATGCACCCAAATTGCGTGAAAATGTAATCACATGTCAGTTCTAGTATAATATATTTATCCAATGAATACCCGTTTATCATCTGCGTTATAAAAAGATTATTTAATTATGCATACCTTGTTATGAGGTTTAAAGTGATTCTTTGGCTGTTTTGTCTAAATCAACATCTTTCTGTTGATAACTACATGGAATTGAAGTAAAAAACAAACCGTATAGTTATAAATAGAAGTAGCTAGATTTAAAGAAAACTGCCATACAATCATTAGAAATTTCACATCAAGAGATGTATAATTGAATAATCTTTTTATGTACGATGGCCACTAAATTATTAGAGAGACAAATTGGTCTGGGGAAAAAGCTGTGAGTAGGGCAAGTTTGGTACTTTTATGGCTTTAAGTTGGCATCACTGGGGTGATCCTTGATAAGCTGATGTATCAACGTTGTTTTGTTTATAACTTCAAAAATACATTTCAAGATGGCGAATTCGCTCTACACGTCCACACATTAATTGAACAACGTTCTGTTAATCGTTTTTTACTTGCTGAAGGCAAGAAACCAGTTAATATATACCGTAGAACGTCTAACGTTTATGGTGAAAGTTGTATTAATCGTGGAAATTTTTACATGCGGGCGGAGCAGTTAAAAAATGGTCGCGACTCAGTGACTGAAGAATACCGTTCTGGCCGACTATTTGCAGTTTCAACTCCCTCACTTGAAAGTCGAATTGATGACATTATTCGTGCCGACCGCCGTGTGAGTGTGGAAATGATGGTTGATTAGGTTCAAGTTAGTACTGATACAGTCCATGGCGTTTTTTGTAATAAGCTGAAGTACCGCAAAAAATGTGCAAGATGGGTCCCAAAGGAGTTGACGCGGCTACACAAGGAAACAAGGTTGAGAGTGTGCATAGAGGGTAAGGAATGTTAAGAAAGAGAAGGTGAGCACTTCAACAATATTATAACTTGTGATGAAACTTAGGTTCACTATTATGAGCCAGAATCAAAAAGACAAAGCATGGAGTGGAAGCACACCAACTCACCCGTCAAGAAAAGTTTAAAACGCAAGCATCAGCAGGAAAAGTCATGCTGACGGTGTTTTGGGATGCTGAAGGTCCTGTGTTTTGGGATTATCTCGAAGAGCAGCGTACAATGAACAGCCAATACTACTCGGATTTGCTTTTAAACAAGGTGTAGCCAGCCATGAGAGAGAGGCGTCGTGGATCTCAGAGGAGAGGTGTGATTCTCTAGCAAGACAACGCATGTCCTCATATTGCTCAACTAACCAGTCAAACCATCGACAGAATGGTCTGGGAAGTACTGCCTCATCTCTCTTACAGTCCTGATTTAGCACCTAGTGGTATCCATAAGTTTGCACTGAAGGAGGCATTACTTGGAAAGCGGACAACGAGCACGTGAAAAGGTTTGTGGGAAATTGGTTCAAACATGAAGATAAAGAGTTCTTTGCAGACGGAATAAAAAAGCTTGTAGCCTGTTGGAACAAGTGCATAAATATTCAAGGGGATCACGTTGAAAAGCAGAAAAAGTATTGTTTTTTTAAAAACAAACGCTTTTTTATCCGGACCAATTTGTCTCTTTAATTATTGTATGACCCTCGTGTTATAGATCACTGAAGATGCCTAACATGAGTAAGTGAAATATGCCTGGTAAACAGAAATAAATTCAATTGCAAAAGCCGAAATTTTTATTATCTTTTTAGTAAAACGTAACTGAAGTTAGCAATTGGGGGAAATGGCTGAGAATATTAACAGTCTTAATATTAAGTAGTACCTTTCCGCTCATATGAAGAGGTTCTCAGCACGGCTGTTGGTGTTCACAACACGTCCAGTATCCAGTAATTTTCTGGTGAGAGCTTCTTAAAGTGAAACACGTAAAGCGACGTTTTCCCCACAACTAATACTTTTAGAATTATTTTTTTTATTCACATCTCCTTCAAATTATACATATTTTTGTCTCTAAAAAAGTTGGTAACCCCAGGCACGGTTCATGTACAATCGAAAAGGCTGAAAAAGTATGTAAGTGAAATCACTCAAACCCAGGGACTGAGCGAAAAACATTCATATAGCAGACGTGCCTTCAGAGACTAGTTTCATTCGGTTGTTTTATTCGACTGAAAAAAAAAAAAACTAAATGGAAAAACATTCGATTGGCTTCTTAAAACCAGTAGTTTATCGCATCAGTAGCCCTGAACCGTACTCGAGTTTCACGATTTTTCACATTTGGTATCGTACGCCAGAAGTTTGTGGAACCTCTTCTGGTGACGGCGCACAGTGGGCCAACTCGCCTTGAAACCTGGACAGAATAGAAAAAAAAAAGTTTGCGCTCTGACTCTAGTCACTCGTAATCTTGTGCAGATTGCACTAGTAAATACTTGCCCTGTGCTGCTGTATCATGCCAGGCTCAAGTCGATATCTACAGCTCCATGGATACACTGCAAATCATACATAAGTGCCTGGCAGATGGTTCAACCAACCACCTTCACAATAATTATCTATTATTCCACTCTCGCACAGCGCGCGGAAAAAACGAACACCAGTATCTTTCCGTGCGAGCTCTGGTTTCCTTTATTTTTTAATGATGATCGTTTCTCCCTATGTAGGTCGACGTTAACAATATATTTTTGCGTTCGGAGGAGAAAGTTGGTGATTGAAATTTCGCGAGAAGATTCCGCCGCAACGAAAAACGCCTTTGTTTTAATGTTGTCCATCCCAAACCCTGTATCGTGTCCGTGACACACTCTCTTCTTTTTCGCCATAATACAAAACGTGCTGTTATTGTTTGAACTTGTACTCCGTTAATCCTATCTGGTACAGATCCCAGACCGCGCAGCAGTAATTCTAAAGAGAACGGACAAGCGTAGTGTAGGCAGTCTCGTTAGTAGATCTGTTACATTTTCTAAGTATTTTGCCAGTAAAACGCAGTTTTTGGTCTGCCTTCCTCACAATATTTTCTATATCTTCTTTCTAATTTCAATTGTTCGTAATTGTAATTCCTAGGTATTTAATTGAATTTACGGCCTTTAGATTAGACTGATTTATCGTGTATCCGAAGTTTAACGGATTCCTTTTAGCACTTATATGGATGACCTCACCCTCTTCATTATTCATGGTCAATATCCAATTTTCTCACCATTCATAATATCTTTTCTAAACCGTTCTGCAATTTGTTTTGATCTTCTAATGAGTTTACTAGACGATAAATGAGAACTTCATCTGCAAACAACCTAAGACGGCTGCTCAGATTATCTCCTAAATCGTTTAAGTGGATAAGGAACAGCAATGGCATCACTTCCGTTTTACTTGATGACTTTCCGTCAATTACTACGAACTGTGACCTCTCTGACAGGAAATCATGAATCCAGTCATATAACTGAGACGACATTCCACAAGCACGCCTTTTCACTACAAGCCGCTTGTGTGGTACGGTGTCAAAAGCCTTCTGGAAATCTAGAAATACGGAATCAGTCTGAAATCCCTTGTCAATAGCATTTAGCGCTTCGTGTGTGTGAAGAGCTAGTTGTGTTTCACAAGAACGATGTTTTCTAAATCCATGTTGACTGTGTATCAATAGACCGTTCTCTTCAAGGTAATTCATAATGTTCGAACACAATACATGTTCCAAAATCTTGCTGCATATTGACGTTAATGATATGGGCCTGTAATGTAGTGGATTACTCCTGAGCCGTGAGTGGCTCGTGTTCCAGCCATCATGTATTTTCCACTCTGTTTTTAAAGTACTTCCACCTCACTACATTAATTTAAATTACTACTGTCACTTAGCTGGTGCTTTGCCTCACCGTGACCGGCGCTAGCTGCGCGTATCGATACATCCACTCTCGTATTATCTTTGCTCGATTGCTATTACTTCCCGCTCGTGGTCTATAGTAAGACAGTTCGAGTTGCGAGTTCGGATCGCGAGTCGGGCTGCCAGTCGGTTGGAACATGTCTGGTGCGCAGTCTGACCTGCCAGTCGCGGAGTTGCAAAGCGCCACTAGTGCAGTCGGGTTGGAGCAGCAGTGAGGTCTGCATCGACATGGCTCGCCCGACCATTGCCACCACGCATCATTTGAGCCAGGCCACGGTCTTGGTGGATCGTCGGTCGGTCGTCCTACTGGAAGACGCGTTTTGGCTAGCCGATCGTTCATGAGTCGGCTGTGTGTGTGTGTGCATCGACTCCCGATTTGTCTTCGTGTGTGCTCATTTACTGTTGGGTACCGTTCAGGTCTTCGTACAAGTGTTTGCCAGGTGGTGTCTGTAGTTGGCGTTATTCCTACTGACTACAATTTTAGATGTTATCGGCATTCGGAGGCAGGCGGTCAGTTGCTGCGGGCCAGGGCAGTTATCTCCGCGCGGTGCAGTCGGCTGGGTCCACTGGCGGTTCCTGCGCAGTGTTAGAGCGTGTGTGGAGCTGTCCAATCGCTACGAGCTTCGTGGTTCACCGACCCAGGACGTCAAAGTTGAATAGTGGTTTTAACTTCCCAAGCCACGTCCATTCATATTATGGTGGTTCGTTTCGGTGGTTTGCTGTTGGGGAGGTTTCCCTGTGAGCAACACCGACTGTTTCTATTGCTGAAGTTTAGCCGCCATGCGGTGCAATTAATTATTTTGGTTGACTACAATTCGAGTGCACCAGTGGAATTTTCTGCCTTGTGGCTGTTAGTGTTCTGGTTACCTGCCCTGGCCACTGACGTAAATTCAGGCAGTGTTCTTTTTGGGTGAAGTTAACTATATTACCGTATTTCAAATTCAAGTGTACCAGCGGAATTTTCTGTCTTGTGCCCTTTAGTGTCCCGGTTACCTGCCCTGGCCAATAACGTAACTTCAGGCAGCGTCCTTTCCTCACCTGTTGTCGCTGTCCAACATTGTGTGTAATTTTGACAGATAATACATACTCCATTGTGGATTATCACATTGTAACCTTCTGTGTTTGAGTTCTCATGTACTGATTGAAGTGGAGGCAAGTCGTTGTGTCAGTCGGTCCGTGGCTGTCCCCTGGTTGGGTTCCGACGGATCAAGTGTAGATGGCCTCACCACCTATATCACCTAAATGAACGAGGGCAGACCGACCTCCCTGGAGGCTTCTGAGTGCCGTTGTCTTTACTGTCTTTCCCACCGATGTTTAATTATCTGTTTCCAGCTACTTAAAATTTATGGCTAATGGTTATTATTATTTTTAAAAAAGTTTGCAAATTAATTGTGGGCTTTCAGACTTTCAACATTATTCTTAAAATTATCTTTCAAGATAATCATTGCGGCCTTCTGCCTTTAAAGGATTATGGTAATATAATATAAAATTTTGAAACTTAATGGTGGCCTTCAGCCATTTGTATTGCACCTTGCATATGTCTGTTCTATCCACTTTGCCTTGCCTTGTGGCTTTCCACCTAGCTGTGATACACAGGGTGGTCCATTGATAGTGACGGGGCCAAATATCTCACGAAATAAGCGTCAAACGAAAAAACTACAAAGAACGAAACTTGTCTAGTTTGAAGGGTGAAACCAGATGGCGCTATGGTTGGCCCGCTAGATGGCGCTGCCATAGGTCAAACGGATATCAACTGCGTTTTTTTAAAAATAGGAACCCCCATTTTTGATTCCATATTCGTGTAGTACGCAAAGAAATATGAATGTTTTAATTGGACCACTTTTTTCGCTTTGTGATAGATGGCGCTGTAATAGTCACAAACATATGGCTCACAATTTTAGACGAACAGTTGGTAACAGGTAGGTTTTTTAAATTAAAATACAGAATTTAGGTACGTTTAAACATTTTATTTCGGTTGTTCCAATGTGATACATGTACCTTTGTGGACTTATCATTTCTGAGAACGCATGCTGTTACAGCGTGATTACCCGTAAATACCACGTTAATCCAATAAATGCTCAAAATGATGTTCGTCAACCTCAATGCATTTGGCAATACGTGTAACGACATTCCTCTCAACACCGAGTAGTTCGCCTCTCGTAATGCTCGCACATGACATTGACAATGCGCTGACGCATGTTGTCAGGCGTTGTCGGTGGACCACGATAGCAAATATCCTTATACTTTCCTCACAGAAAGAAATCCGGGGACATCAGATCCGGTGCACGTGCGGGCCATGGTTTGGTGCTTCGACGATCAATCCACCTGTCATGAAATATGCTATTCAATACCGCTTCAATCGCACGCGTCCTATGTTGGAAGTACATCGCATCGCCATTCTGTCATGCAGTGAAACATCTTGTAGTAACATCGGTAGAACATTACATAGGAAATCAGCATACATTGCACCATTTAGATTGCCATCGATAAAATGGGGTCCAATTATCCTTCCTCCTATAATGCCGCACCATACATTAACTCGCCAAGGTCGC
This sequence comes from Schistocerca nitens, assembly GCF_023898315.1. Classification (NCBI taxonomy): domain Eukaryota; kingdom Metazoa; phylum Arthropoda; class Insecta; order Orthoptera; family Acrididae; genus Schistocerca; species Schistocerca nitens. The sequence goes on along the minus strand of NC_064616.1, from coordinate 231,953,247 downwards.
TGATGTTCCACTTGTCGCGGCTATCGTGGATTTTCCGTTGCCCAATAGTGCATATTATGCTGGTTTACGTTACCGCTGTTTGTGAATGACGCATCGTCACTAAATAGAATGCGTGCAAAAAATCCGTCATCGTCCCGTAATTTCTCTTCTGCCCAGTGGCAGAACTGTACACGACGTTCAAAGTCGTCGCCATGCAATTTCTGGTGCATAGAAATAGGGTACGGGTGCAATCGATGTTGATGTAGCATTCTCAACACCAACGTCTTTGAGATTCCCGATTCTCGCGCAATTTGTCTGCCACTGATGTGCGGATTAGCAGCGACAGCAGCTAAAACACCTCGTTGGGCATCATCATTTGTTGCAGGTCGTGGTTGGCGTTTCACATGTGGCTGAACACTTCCTGTTTCCTTAAATAACATAACTATCCGGCGAACGGTTCGGTCACTTGAATGATGTCGTCCAGGATACCGAGCGGCATACATAGCACACGCCCGTTGGGCATATTGATCACAATAGCCATGCATCAACACGATATCGACCTTTTCCGCAATTGGTAAACGGTCCGCACTGGAGGAATGTTACGTGATATCACGTACTTATACGTTTGTGACTATTACAGCGCCATCTATCACAAAGCGAAAAAAGTGGTCCAACTAAAACATTCATATTTCTTTACGTACTACACGAATATGTAATAAAAATGGGGGTTCCTATTTAAAAAAAACGCAGTTGATATCCGTTTGACCTATCGCAGCGCCATTTAGCGGGCCAACCATAGCGCCATCTGGTTTCCCCCTTCAAGCCAGACAAGTTTTGACGATCAATGGACCACCCTATATATATATATATATATATATATATATATATATATATATATATATATATACTCCTGGAAATTGAAATAAGAACACCGTGAATTCATTGTCCCAGGAAAGGGAAACTTTATTGACACATTCCTGGGGTCAGATACATCACATGATCACACTGACAGAACCACAGGCACATAGACACAGGCAACAGAGCATGCACAATGTCGGCACTAGTACAGTGTATATCCACCTTTCGCAGCAATGCAGGCTGCTATTCTCCCATGGAGACGATCGTAGAGATGCTGGATGTAGTCCTGTGGAACGGCTTGCCATGCCATTTCCACCTGGCGCCTCAGTTGGACCAGCGTTCGTGCTGGACGTGCAGACCGCGTGAGACGACGCTTCATCCAGTCCCAAACATGCTCAATGGGGGACAGATCCGGAGATCTTGCTAGCCAGGGTAGTTGACTTACACCTTCTAGAGCACGTTGGGTGGCACGGGATACATGCGGACGTGCATTGTCCTGTTGGAACAGCAAGTTCCCTTGCCGGTCTAGGAATGGTAGAACGATGGGTTCGATGACGGTTTGGATGTACCGTGCACTATTCAGTGTCCCCTCGACGATCACCAGTGGTGTACGGCCAGTGTAGGAGATCGCTCCCCACACCATGATGCCGGGTGTTGGCCCTGTGTGCCTCGGTCGTATGCAGTCCTGATTGTGGCGCTCACCTGCACGGCGCCAAACACGCATACGACCATCATTGGCACCAAGGCAGAAGCGACTATCATCGCTGAAGACGACACGTCTCCATTCGTCCCTCCATTCACGCCTGTCGCGACACCACTGGAGGCGGGCTGCACGATGTTGGGGCGTGAGCGGAAGACGGCCTAACGGTGTGCGGGACCGTAGCCCAGCTTCATGGAGACGGTTGCGAATGGTCCTCGCCGATACCCCAGGAGCAACAGTGTCCCTAATTTGCTGGGAAGTGGCGGTGCGGTCCCCTACGGCACTGCGTAGGATCCTACGGTCTTGGCGTGCATCCGTGCGTCGCTGCGGTCCGGTCCCAGGTCGACGGGCACGTGCACCTTCCGCCGACCACTGGCGACAACATCGATGTACTGTGGAGACCTCACGCCCCACGTGTTGAGCAATTCGGCGGTACGTCCACCCGGCCTCCCGCATGCCCACTATACGCCCTCGCTCAAAGTCCGTCAACTGCACATACGGTTCACGTCCACGCTGTCGCGGCATGCTACCAGTGTTAAAGACTGCGATGGAGCTCCGTATGCCACGGCAAACTGGCTGACACTGACGGCGGAGGTGCACAAATGCTGCGCAGCTAGCGCCATTCGACGGCCAACACCGCGGTTCCTGGTGTGTCCGCTGTGCCGTGCGTGTGATCATTGCTTGTACAGCCCTCTCGCAGTGTCCGGAGCAAGTATGGTGGGTCTGACACACCGGTGTCAATGTGTTCTTTTTTCCATTTCCAGGAGTATATATATATATATATATATATATATATATATATATATATATATATATATATATATATATATATATATATATATATAATCTGCGTCCTGATCTCTATTTCCCCCGTCTCTCTGTCAATCTGCTCTTCCCCTCTCTCTTTGTCCATCTCCTTCTCCTTTCCTCTTTCTTGGTGCATCTCCTTCTCCTTCCTCTCTCTCTGTTCATCTCCTCCCTCCTTTCCTAGACAACGTTTACGCCTCCCTCTCTGTCCACCTTCTCTCCCCCATCCCTCCCTCAGTGACTTTGAGTTGTTGGTAAAGAAATCTTAATTGGGAACTGAATTCGCTTAAAATGTATGGGTAAATCGGTTGGTATCATTTGGTTCATGGGCTATCAGAGAAACCTCTCCAGGTGCTAGATCTGTGAGAATAGTAACTCCGATGACAATATTTTGCATGGTTCTAATCCGCTAACGGGCAATACTGCAAATTCTCGGATGTTTCAGACTCCGTTGTAGTATTCTAATCATAAGCCGGTAAACTGTAAATACAACATTCTTATTTTGTGTTAAAACTGACTGTGAGGAATAAAGTGGAACAACAAATTGTGTATACAAATTTGATTCGAAATATACATAAGGAGGAAGAATACAATAGGAGAAACGATTTGTCTTATGGTTTATGGGCCTTGATATCGAAGTTAAAATTGACTGCGAGAAAGAAAAGTAAGCCACACATTCTCACATTACAGTACAGAGTTTTTTTTATCGCAGTCAGTTCCAACTCACAGTAGCTTAGGAAGTATATTATATAACCTATGCCCGTTTGAATGTTTAGAGTATTGTGCAAAAATGTGGAGTACACTGATCACGAATTTTCCGAATTTTTTGCTAACAACATTTGCCCAATACATCTTACACATATTTATACCTTTAAGAAATATAAGTTCTATGGTCGTATAGTATTACAGTGTCATGTGAAAATTTGAGGTAAATCGGTAAAGAACATTTCGTCGTTTCTGATTACAACATTTCCTCTTTATATATTACATGTATATTTATGTACAATATTCATCTAAAATATGTAGCCTATCTCCGTCCAAACATTTAGTAGAATATTGTGTAAAAGTTTGAACTAAATCGATCAAAATTTTACGAGATGTTTACTAACAATGTTCGTGTTAAATATATAGTGTGTGTCTTCTTAGAGTCATCAGGTGCTTTTTCTTCGGTGTTTTAGCAGATATTTACAGTTAAGTTTTCATCGTGTACCTGGAATCATCCCAAACGAATAATGCTCATCACAACCTTCGTGCGATGCCCAGAGTCCACAGAAAGCGTCGATTTGTTTCCCAGTACAAACAAAATGATATTTGAAGCGGAATTTTTCGTCCCCATTCGACAGAGCGGTCCCAGATTAGTCTAGTGCGATATTTGTTTTATCGATACGTGTTAACATCGACAGTAAAACACGAAGAATGAACAGCAGTTGAGCAAAGACTCAATAGTGCACCACACTTCGCGGTAGCAGTAAGCGCGGGTTAGGGCAGTGCTGTCACTGTTACAATAAAAATGCGCCACATAATCGTATGATTCAAGTATGGGTATGTCCGATTGCAATGGCGACCGTTAACAGTGACTGCCACAACACAACTGAAGAAAATCGTGTTCCTCAGTTTAACAATACTACATTCCGTGGTTGTGTGGATTTCATTTGTGTATATAACCTTGTGAAATATATAAGTCGTTCATCTTTGAGTTGACAACTCATGAGGCGAATATTAAATGAAGACTAGGTACGTTAGTCTCTATACAATCACAAGAAATAACAAAATTAAATGCGGGAATACTATTGAGGTAACTATCGGAATTCATATAAGAAATAGCTTGAGTGAAAGATCTTTCTGTCTCCCTGACCGCGGCAGCTTCGGAGAATGGAACGTACAGGAAGGTATTGCCGGACTGGAGACAGGTGGAGGACCACACACAGACAACAGAAAGGCAGGAAATGAATTAGTTCTCGTATATGTTGAACCAAAGCACACCTGAAGTGCGGGACAGCCGTTTCAGAGTAGGATATAACTAATCCACAGTGCAGGGTTTTCCGTACTACCCAAATTTACAAAACATGAATACAAAAAGTTCTTGCCGCCCGTAGGGTGTTCTAATTGATAAAAGGCTCGGGAAATAGCTCTGAGCCGGCCGCGGTGGTCTCGCGGTTCTAGGCGCTCAGTCCGGAACCGCGCGACTGCTACGGTCGCAGGTTCGAATCCTGCCTCGGGCATGGATGTGTGTGATGTCCTTAGGTTAGTTAGGTTTAAGTAGTTCTAAGTTCTAGGGGACTGATGACCACAGATGTTAAGTCCCATAGTGCTCAGAGCCATTTGAACCAAGCCAAATAGCTCTGAGGGAGAGTGGGAAGACGATGAACGTGAATGTGGAAGAGATTCGAATACAAGGGGCTTCACCTGTTACCAGAGTAGCATCGGCGTGTGGTGTGCGGTCGGCTCACAGAACAGATGCGAGCGCGCGTCGTAACGGCAGTCGCGGTAGTCGTGTACACTCTCGCTACGCGATCTGCTCCCTACCGTAATTATTCTATGCACATCTCACTCCAAGGTGATGGAGGCCAGAACGTGCTGCTAGATAAGATGGCGGCAGACTTTCGCGCCAGTTTTCTCGAACGAATCCGAAACCAAACGTCATCGACGAGAACCTGCGTCAGAATCTACTGGAGAGTTTGCCTCTGTCCATTTTAGTGCCGAGGTCGTGTATCTCCGCTAGTAAAACACATTCCCCGCAGCCAACATTATAGGCGACACTTCTAAAGAGTGACAACTGTACAAAGATGGAATGTGTTGATATTTCTACGGAACACTGTCACTTTAGTGGACCTCGGAACAGGGTGTTCGAAGAGTAGCATACACCACGCTGTCCGTTGCTACCTGTGACGTACTCTTGGAGGGGAGGGTGAGGAGGGGGGAGGGGGGAGGGGGGAGGTGGGGGAGGGGGGGAGAGGGGGGCGTTGGTCACCTCCCCTCCTGTAGTAAGAACCCTCTCCACGCACCAGTTAATCGACAGACAGTTTTCAGTACTGCAGTTGATCTCTCACTGGCAAGAAGTGTTCCGTGTTGTAAGTATGGTGAAGATGGACTTTACCGAGACCATCAAAAGGAAGCCTTTATTGATTTACAACGGGATCCACTATATGATGGACTACATCACGAAGGAGGATGTAACGTACTGGCGTTGTGTAAACATTATAAAGGATAAGTGCAAAGGAATACTATATGCTAAAAGTAACATAGTTATAGGCGAAGGGGTAGCCATGTTTGTATTCCAGAGAAAGCAGCAAACGAAGTGCGAAAACATTCTGTAAGTCCATTAAAGCGTGCAGAAGAAACAGATACTACAATTTCATCAATTTACGTTACTGAAGTAGGGCTTCAATCGAGGCTACGACTTAGTAACATCGACACCGTCACACGGAAGTGGGCAACAGTCAGCGCATCGCACTAGGAGAAAATACGACTACGTGGGACACACGCAAGATCTGACCGATTCTCGGCGAATATCATCTCTAGAAAATAATTTACTGTCGAATGACGGCAGCAGCTTTTTATTTGCAGATGATAATAGGTGACCGATTAAGAGGAGGTTGGTGTCTGTCAGTAAAACGAGAAAATATTTGTATGGAGCTGTGAATCATTCTCTATGGACAGAACGTTCAAAGTTCGAGCAAATATTTTGGAGAATTGTTTATACTTCACACCTATCGTGCAAATTCGTGGGAGGAAACAAACACTATTCCAGCTGCCTACGTTTTGCTACCGAACAAAAAATGAAAAAAATTATCTTTTTAATTAACTATTAAATGCAACCTGCTTGGATGGAACCTTACTTCTCTCATGATGGACATGGCAATTGCTACTGACCAGTCAGCTAGAAGTTTGTTTCCTCAAATAGATTATGGGTTGCAATTTTTAATTTAGTCAATGTTCATGGACACAAGTTCACTGTACTGGCCTTTCCCTGTCTACAGGGAAAACGAACAATATGTTCAGCTCTAGTACTCGTATATCTTCCCCTCGATATGTTGGATGATGTTTGACTGTCTAGTTAGGAGAGCACATCCGAGAACCAAATGCTTCAGGACATAAACGACTATTTCTGGACCAGTGGTTCGACAATGTACGTGTGCCAAGAGATACGTACGTGGAACTGCAGTGGAAGGCGTCATCCCACTAACAACGATTCTGAAGGACGAAAACGAAGGATAAATACATTAGTACTGAAGTATTTTCAAATGTTCACTCATTACTAAAAAATATTCGAGAAGATGCAAAGTAGCACGTCCACCAGTTTGATCGATTAATTTAAAAATTCGATGGGAAAAGAAAAAAAGAAGTCAGCACTTAAGACTGACGAAACAACTGCAAATATTTTAAAAATGTTCCAAACTGACGGTACCTTAAAATCAATTCTGACTTGAGTGACCTATGAGCAGAAATGACTGTGAAGGAAACGTCACAACCACTGGAAATTATGTACATCCAGAGTGAGATTTTCACTCTACAGCAGAGTGTACGCTGATATGAAACTTCCTGGGAGATTAAAACTGTGTGCCGGACCGAGACTAGAACTCGGGACCTTTGCCTTTCGCGGGCAAGTGCTCTACCAACTGAGCAACCCAAACACTTGCCCGTGAAAGGCAAAGGCCCTGAGTTCGAGTCTCGGTCCGGCACACAGTTTTAACCTGCCAAGAAGTTTCAGTTATGTACATATTGGAAAGTACTGTAATTTGCGTCATACTCTTGGGCTATGCTGTAAATAAATTTAATGAGGGACGAAATGAGACTTCAATCCTTTAGTTTTCCTTGGGGAACGACAGAAATTCCTCAAAATGTCGTTTGCAAATTTCTAAAGTATTCGCTAACGAAGTCCAGAAGGAGTATCTCAAACGCCATGCCTCTTCTAAGAAATCATCTCGACATTCCCCTTGAGAGATTCCATGAATAAAAATCTGTGTCAACGGACCCTGAACACAAAATCGCTGCAGCGTAAGCACAGGGAAATGACAAGTAACTACATCCATTCATTTTCCCTCCGTCTGATGACGTGTCGTAGCTACATCATGTTTGGTATACTGCTAGACTTCTTTGTGTGCCTGCACCTGTGGAAAACCGCTTACTGCAGCAAGAGCCCCGGGCTCTGTAAGAGAGTCACTCCTTACAAGTGTTCCATCCCCGCGCTAACCCCCTACTGCTTTTTATGCAGTGAGGCGAGGGACGACTCCTTGGCTCTTAGGTTAGAAAAAGAGGTATTTATCTGTGCCAGCGAGGCCACGAGGCCAATTTGAACTAAACGGCTCTTTTCCTTTGTTGGTCATCGCCATCTTGGGCTTTATCTTTAATAATATGCTTGGCCGATCTGAGAACTGTTCGGATCTTATCATTTGATGATTTTGTACTTCAACAACACACTGGAAGGTCCATAATCCCGACCAAAATTGATGTTATAGAAGAAATTTGCATATTAAGTATTGCGACTGATTTATTATGTATCCAATCGACCCGTCATTGTAATCAGTGGTTCCGTAATTTTCCGTTCTGTACGAATCTGTGACTGGATGTTACGTCAGCTGAATAATTCGACTCTATTTCCATTGTAGGTGCTGAACGAAACTCTCGCTAAAGCTTCTCCACGTGTGCATGAAAAACCTACGAAAGTCTCAAATTTATAACTCTTACTCATCTCTTAATGAAGTGTACTCTTTATTTATTACTTGTTTAGCCTGACAAGATTAGGACCTTACGGCCCCCTCTCACATCTGATCGAGTACAACACATACCAAATATACTACAAAAAAACCACAGGTATAATACTACCACTGCTGCTATTACTGCTACTACTAACAATAATAATATTAACTGACACTAAGAATGATAATAATTGGCACTAATAACAGTAATAACGATAATGGTACTAAAGGGGATTGAAAATGACAGAGGTTAGTTTAGCACTTTTGAATCCATATTTAGTGTTATAAAAGCGGAAGGGATGAAGAAGTAGGAGAAGACTGAAACGACACTGACAGTGGCTCTTACGAAGAACAGAATTATGTAAAGTACTCTGCCGACGTCGGGAAGGGCAAATGTTGGACGAGATTGAGATGAAGACTAGTATATGGAGGAATGTCTATTGTCATAGAATGTGAGCCATTAACTGTCTTTTAAAGTTTAGAAACAATTACATTTCTTGACATTTTGAGGAAGATTGTCCTAGAGACGGGTTCCTTGTGTAGAAAATGATTTAGAGAACATGGGAGTGTTATGTGAGGGTACACAGAAGTTTTTAATTTGTTAAAATCGAATACTTCTGCTGTGCTTTTCAGATAGTAATGAGAAAGTTAAAGATAAATAAGGAGTGCAATGATTGAGAAGACGAGAGTGCAAAACATACACCATGATAGTCTTCATGCTTATCGCCACATGGTCATGATAATTGTTCATAACCACCAGTGATATGGTCGAAATAGCGTACGTCACAAATGTATTTCAGACAAGCATTCATCGTCTTTTCTAGTGTTTTTGAGCTTTCATAGGAACGTTCTTGGAGAGTAGCGTCTCCATACTTAAGTATGACTCTACGACCTTTTATATCTTGCAAGTTTGAAGAGAACCATGCTGGTACCTACTAATATCATTCTGGTGAGAGCTTCCATTTCTAATTTACAGAGTAGTTAACACTATCACTGTCAAAATTTGGGAAACTTAGATTACATAGCTGACAGGCGTGAAAAATACCGAACAATGAGACTGATAAGTCGTGGTTGCAAAATACTAAAGCGGATTCTTTACAGAAGAATGGAAAGACTGGTAGAAGCTGACCTCGGGGATAATCAGTTTGGATCCTGGACAACTGTAAGAACACGCGATGCAATACTGCCCTACGACTTATCTTAGAAGATGGGTTAAGGAAAGGCAGACCTACGTTTATAGTGACTGTAGACCTAGAGAAATCTTTCTACAATGTTGACTGGAATACTCTCTTTGAAATTCTGAAGGTAGCATGGGTAAAATACGGGGAGCGAAGGCTATTGACAACTTGTACAGAAACCAGACGGCAGTTATAAGAGTCGAGCGGCGTGAAAGGGAATCATGATTGAGAAGGGAGTGAGACAGCATTGTAGCCTATCCCATATGTTATTCAATCTGTATATTGAGCGAGCAGTAGAGGAAACAAGAGAAAAATTGGGAGTAGGAATTAAAGTTCAAGGAAAATAAATAAAAGCTTTGTGGTTTGCTAACGACATTGCAATTATGACAGAGGCAGATACAAGACAAAAAATTAATAAAAGCAAACATGAATAATGGAATGTAGTCGAATAAAATCAGGCGATGCTGAGGAAATTAGATTAGGAAACGAGACACTGAAAGTAGTACATGAGTTTTGCTAATTTGGCAGCAAAATAACTGACGATGGCCGAAGAGGGGATATGGTTCAAATGGCTCTGAGCACTATGGAACTTAAAATCTGAGGTCATCAGTCCCCTAGAACTTAGAACTACTTAAACCTAACTAACCTAAGGACATCACACATCCATGCCCGAGGCAGGCTTCGAACCTTCGACCGTAGCTGTCGCGCGGTTCAAGGCTGCAGCGCATAGAACCGCTCGGCCACACCGGGCGGCGAGGGGATATGAAACGTAGACCAACAATGGCAAGTAACCATATACAGATGTGAAAGATGGACAATAAACAGTATAGATAAGAAGACAATAGAAGCTATTGACATGTGGTGCTACAGAAAAATGCTGAGGATTGGATGGGTAGATCACCTAACTATAGAGGAGATACTGAGTAGAAACCAGGAGAAAAAAAATTTGCGGCACAGCTTGACTAAAAGAAGAAATTGTTTGATAGGAGACATTATGAGACATCAAGGGATCACCAGTTTAGTTTTGGACGGAGGTGTGGGAGGTAAAAGTCGTAGAGGGGGACTAAGCGATAATACAGTAAGTAGCTTCAGAAGGATGAAGGTTGCAGTCGTCATCCGGAGATGAAGAGGCTTGCACACGATTGAATAGCATGGAGAGTACGTTGCTTGGTACAGGGTAACGTTCACTCACGATACGATCAGCATTAGAAGAGTTTGTTCCCCTGGTGACAACAGTAGTGGTCCAGAATTGGGTTACTACAAACTCTAGTTTCATGATGTCAGTTTAGACATTCTGGGACCAGAATACTACTCCTGTGGAGTAAGAGACCGGTGACTTAAGCACTGCGTCATCTTCGTTGGTCTCGGCGTCTTTTCATTTTTGTATGAGGGAGGAACATAAAATTAGATTGTGGGCGACTCACAGAGGATATGTTGCTGCACTACAGGGAAGGGAAGAAAGACACAGATCAGGGTGTTTTTCATGAGACTGATGCTGCCGTGCCCAATGGGTATTACTAAACGAAAGGTACGACTCTGCTGTCGGCTTTTTCCATTGCCCGACTCACCCTGAGAGAGCGAGACAGCCCCACCCGGCTGATGTAGGTCAGTGTACCTTGGGAAAATCGATTCACACAGGGGTATCACCCCCCCCCCCGGCCCGTCTAACCCTGACTAACCTGTTGCGTACAGCAACAGGTCTGAGACAACCAACGCCGAGGACGCCTTGCTGTGGCTAATGTTCCCAGCATTGCGTGATCCCGCTGGCATCACATGTCTCCATCTCCAGCAGTGCTATTTCAGAGCTGAACAGATCCTAGTTTAAATGATATCATGACTGGCAAAGACGCATGTGCTTTCCTGACCAGAATGTCACATATTTCATGCAGGAGCTAAATACATCTCAATGTTTACAGAGGAAGAGAACATGAAACATGATAATAACTACCAGCACTGCGTCACTGTAGACTCAGCGTTAGAGGAAACAATCCAAAGAAATACGACTAACCTCAGCGCTTGATATGGGGCGTGTTATTTTCGCAGTATGTGCCAGGAACCTGGGATACAGAGTTCCAGACGAGTGCCAACGTTTCCAGCTTGGTGGGCCCCCAGGAGAGGAAGGGAAGACTTCACAGCAGCTGGATCTGCGGTACCGGACAATGGGGAGGACGACAGTCACCTCCGATGTACGACAACCTGCGTGTCAAACAGGATGACCAGTGTGAACACCCTGCGAGAAATAAAATAGACCACGTTTTCCGAGTCTAATGTCGAGTACATAGAGTGCTAAGAAGCGCTGGATACGGAGTCTTGGATTTCGATTAGTGGTCTTCAACACGTGCAGATAAAGCAATAGCAGAATTTTAAGCAGTTAATACTTGCATATAGCATTGTGTCATTAATTTCTGTACCTTGTATTTACTGTTACTAGTAGTCTCTTTTCATTGAGTAATTTTTTAAATTATTACCTACTCCCTTGCCTTTCTCTCTATCACATACTCTACCATCATTCGTATTCTCTCCTTTCCATTTCTCTTTCTCCCTTCTCTAGATTAGATTATTTAATTTTTTAAATAGTTAATTGCAGTAATCTGGTGTTTGGTTTCGAAGTATACAGATAAGTAAGAAGGAAACAATTTACTAATGAACTATGGATCTTAATAACAATTACAACTGTGAAACACGACAGCATTACTTCTAGGGAGCAGATCATAGACTGATCAGCTAAACATTATAACCATCTGCACATACTCTGGAACGCAATATAGTAGTGACGTAGCGCGGCATGATATCGACAAGTCCTCGGTAGGTTTCCGCAGATACGTGACACCAGATGTTACCGCACAGGGGACGTAACTCCCGTAAATAGTGACAGGTGGTTTGTGTGAGCGAAGCTGGTGCCCGAAAAGCGTCTCACAAGTGTTAAATCAGGTTTACATCAGGCGAATTTGGAGGCCAAGACATCAATGTGAGTTCATTACAATGCTTCTCAAAACACTGTAGCACGATTCTGGCGTTGTAGCACGGACAGGTGTCCTGCTGGAAGACTGCTGTGTCTGTGAAGGAAGACATCAAATATGAAGCGAAGCAGTTGGTCCATAATAATGTTCATGTAGTCTACAGCTGTCTTGGGGGCTTCGATTACTACCACACGTCCCTTAGAAGCCCAGATGAATGTACATAATAGCATAGCCGGTAATGCTCTCAGCGGCCGTCACATTTCTGACGTGTTAAGGTTGGTTTGCTATGTCCTATCTTCGATGTTTCTGTTATGTTACAACAATATAACGCAAGACCACATGCTGGCTCTGCTCTCTTAATGAAGACGGCAGCCGTCCGTTGTGGCCGAGCTGTTCTAGGCGCTTTAGCCCGAAACCGCGTCACTGCTACGGTCGCAGGTTCGAATTCTGCCCTCGGGCATGGATGTGTGCGATGTCCTTAGGTTAGTTAGGTTTAAGTAGTTAAGTTCTAGGGGACTTATGACCTTAGATGTTAAGTTCCATAGTGCTCAGATACATTTGAACCAATACAGACGGCGATAGACTGGCCAGTGTTTTTTCCAGCTCTGTCATCAGCTGAAAACGTCTGGTCATCGGTTCCAGAGAGACTGGCCTGCCATCACTAGCCAGTCACTAAGGCTGATAAAAACTGGCACAGAGTTGAATCATTATGGGGTGATATATCTGTCATACATAGTCAGTAGCTCAGCGTGTTCGGTCAGAGAGCCTGTTGGCCTGTGTAATAAAAAACTGAATGGAAGGATCAACCACCGAACATGAACAGGATGTCTTGCGACGTCCGCAACGACCAAACACAACGATCAATAACGACAAAAATGCAAAAAAAAAGTTCCCAGTCGGGGTAGGAACATCGTTACTGCCAGAGATAACACCTCTGTGTAGTAAATTTTACACCCTTTATACCACAACATCATCGTCGTATTTAATCATATTTTTTCCTACTATATTGCAAATGTACAATAACTAAATTTTGCATTTTTATCCTTCCTGAGATTGCCGTTTTAACTGCAGGCAGTTGTGTAAACACTTGAATCTCATCATGTAAGAAGACAATATTAATATCGTACTGCTCAAACCTCAAACGGATTTCGCATGGACGAGAGAGTCGATGTAGTGGTAAGAAACTGGGTTCTCGTTTGATATTCGAATTCTCGTCCAGCCATCCACATCTAAGTTGCCAGTTGTTTCGCTAAATGTCTCTATGGATCATTGAAAGATACAGGCCGATTTTCTTCCTTGCTCCGTCTGAGAAAGGAAATTTAGGGTTTCAGGTCATTAGAGACGGCATGCAATCTAGTATCGGGGTTTGGTTGGTTGGTTGATTTGAGGGAGGTGACCAAACAGCAAGGTCATCGGTCCCATTGGATTAGGAAAGGATTGGGAAGGATGTTGGCTGCGTCTTCCAAAGGAACCGTCCTGGCATTTACCTGAAGCGATTTAGGGAAATCACGGAAAATTGCATCAGGACGGCCGGCCGCGGGTTTGAACCATTGTCCTCCCGAATGCGAATCCAGCGTGGTAATCACTGTGCCATCTCACTAGGTTTGGGATTCAGATGGGAACTGAAATCGGATGAATATTTTTGAAAGGAACCATTCCACCATTGCCTTCAGCTATTTTGGGAAAGCACACAAAATTTAAATCTGGATGGATCTGAATCACCGTGTTCCAAAATATGAGTCCAGTGTGCTGATCTCTGCACCATGTCTATTGGCGCTGTGTCTCTAATGACCTCGCTGTTGTCGAGATCTTTATTCTTTGCTTTTACTGCGCCTTGGAGGACTGAATGTTCAGATTCCAGCGACCATTTTGTATACTAATAAGCAGAATGTTGCTACAATACGCAATTTATGTAAAAAATGCAGTTCATGTTATACGTTCTGTGTTGAATTGTTTTATATTCATTTGTTACTCTTGTCATTACAATTCCTGTTCTGTAAACTGCAGAAAAGCATTATGCTGCTAGTGTGGTTAAGAAAATGCAGCATCTTTGGATACAACTGAGCTGGAGTAGAGTGGATGAGGAAGGCGCTGCTGAAAGGGAGAAAATGTTTATGAAGAGTGTACTGTCTGCCATCCGGGTTCCCGGGTTCGATTCCCGGCGGGGTCAGGGATTTTCTCTGCCTCGTGATGGCTGGGTGTTGTGTGCTGTCCTTAGGTTAGTTAGGTTTAAGTAGTTCTAAGTTCTAGGGTACTTATGACCACAGCAGTTGAGTCCCATAGTGCTCAGAGCCATTTGAACCATTTGTCTGCCATCGGGTTCCCCTAAATAGGAGGCAGCACCGCATAACAGCCACCCTATGAGGGAAACAAACCAACAGCCAAATAGGCGAAGACATGAGGTAAACACGCCGAAGATTCCAGTCGATTAATAGGAACCTTCCCTTGCAGAGGTCGCCGCGACATATCTGGCCACGGATTCCTACGCCGGGTTTCTATTGGCTCCAGCTCACTATATAGGCCTGGCCGGCCGAAGGCAGACCAGTCTTCGTCCGCTGCTAATGGCAACCTCTATAGCAGAGTCTCCGAGAAGATATCACTGAAGCCGCTGTACTGCAGCGTTGTTCGAAGTACCAGCCAACCGAGAGGAACCACATCTCCGGCTAGATCGACGGACGTCTACATCTATTGTACATCCAGCTATTGTATTGTAGAAGAAGTTACGCTCAATAAACTGTTGGAGAATACAACAGTGGCGACGAGTAAGGATTCGACAACCCAAAGAAGATGGAACCACAACAACAACAAGCACAACCACAACTGCAACAGCAGAATCTATCAGTGCAGCAAGTACTGAATCAACTTTTTCAACAGTTCGCGATACTGCAGCAGCAACTGATTGCCGAAATTCAAAGTCTTCACTGTCCACCGACACCGCCAGCGTTCCCGGCATTCGATGAAGACGCTGAAGATTGGGAAAGAAACGAAAAGAGGATTCGTCAACATTTCTGGATTCATCAGGTATCCCAAGAAAATGATCAGAGAGCCTATTTTCTTACTTGTGTGTCTCCCATATGTACATGCTCCTGACGAAACTCCAGCCACGTGATCCTGACAGTCTTACCTTCACCGCCATATGTGAGTGTCTCACCTCCTACTATCGCCGCAGATATCACGTCATGGCAGCGAGAGTGGAATTTCACCAGAGTCGAAAGATACCCGATCAGACGTGCCGCAATGGGCTGCTGAACTCCAAGGTCTCGCTCGGAAGTGCAACTTTGTCACCCGCATATCCCGGGAATCTTACGCAGATGACATGGTCCGGGATCACCTGATCCAAGCAGCCCCAGACGCGGCTTTCCGCCACGACGCCTTGAAGTTGGAGGACCCGTCGCTAGATCAAATCATAGAACTTGCATTCAAGTTTCCACTGCAGCTGACCGCAGATTGGAAACGTGGGCCGACGTCGCAGCCATCCGAAAAGAGACTTGCGACGTCCAGTAGAACGTCACGGCCTTATACGCACCTTCACGCCGCACTCCCCAGCGCAACACCCCGGCATCTTCTCGGAGTACGGAAAAGAAAATAAGACGGTCGTTCCAGGAAGACAACCAGCAGCCACCGCTGGGACAGCAACGCCACCGCAGGGAACCCCTGCGCCTTCCAAATGGTTCAAATGGCTCTGAGCACTATGGGACTCAACTGCTGTGGTCATAAGTCCCCTAGAACTTAGAACTACTTAAACCTAACTAACTTAAGGACAGCACACAACACCCAGCCATCACGAGGCAAAGAAAATCCCTGACCCCGCCGGGAATCGAACCCGGGAACCCGGGCGTGGAAAGCGAGAACGCTACCGCACGACCACGAGATGCGGGCTCCTGCGCCTTCCATCTTGTCCGGGATGCTACTCCCAGCATGAACACAAGGATTGTCCCGACCGCTGGGCGACGCGTCGCCGTTGCGGTCGGGACAGGCACCTTGCATCTGTCTGTCGCTCTGCGCTGATCTCCAGGTGCTCTGACACCGAGGCGTCCATGGACATCAACCAAGTTGTGTCTTCGGCGTCCCCCAAAATTTATATTGATGTCACAATATTGGGTAAGCCAGTTAGAATGCAGATCATACAGGGGCTGCGGTATCCCTGCTCAATTACACTACTTACATCGTTTTAGGAGCACCAAGCCTCCAACCGGCTGCTCGATGCCTCCTTACGTACAACAGACGGGAAATCGCGTTGTTGGCGCAGTTCACGACGGTGGTTTCTCACAAATCTGTCAGTCGTACAATTTCTTTTCTGGTAGTCAACAGATCCGATGCTGCCGATCTGTTTGGGTTGGATGCTTTCCAAATGTTCGGGTTCACAATCGACGATCATGTACATCTGGTTTCTCCACAGGTGCCATTTCCTGAAGTTGACTCTCTCTGCAATGAATTACAGGATATCTTCTCCCCCAGCATCGGGTGCGCCAAGGGGTTTGCAGCGACCCTCCACCTCCGGCCGCCAGCCCGCCCTCGATACTTCCGGGCGAGGCAGGTCCCCGTTGCTCTCCAGCAGCCGCAGCGCGACGAATTGGACCGTCTGCAACATGAAGGGGTGCTACGGCCTGTTCAGTTCAGCCCCTGGGCCACGCTTCTCATCATTGTCCAGAAGCCAGGCAGGCGTCTCCATCTCTGTGGGGACGTTTCGGCGACCCTCAACCCCCAGCTCCAAGTGGACGACTTTCCGCTCCCTCGGCCTGATGATCTCTTCCGTAAATTGGCTGGTGGTCGTTACTTTACCAAAATTGATCTCGCTGAGGCGTACCTCCAGGTTCCTTTGAACACGCCCTCCGGCCTGTTCCAAGTCACGTGCCTTATGTTTGGCCTGGCTAGCGCCCCGGCTATTTTCCAACGCTTCTTGGAACAACTTCTGCAGGACATTCCCGGTTGCATTAATTACCTCGACGACATTGTCGTTACGGGCCCTATTGCTGCAGCCCATCTTACCAACTTGCGTCAGCTGTTTCTTCACCTCTGCCAGCCTGGGCTAAAATGCAATAAAGAGAAGTGTTCCTTCTTTCAACCTTCTATTTCCTATTTAGGACATGTTATTTCACATAAAGGTATCTCTCCGTCATTTTCCTATGTCGACGCCATACACCGCCTGCCTCCCCCATGGGACATACATCAACTGAAATCCTTCCTTGGAAAAATATTATACCGGAAGTTCCTTCCGTCAGCCACTCAGGTGGCGGCCCCCTTATATCACTTATGCAGCAAAAATGTCCCCTTCAGTTGGTCTCCGGCCTGTCAGACGGCCTTTTCCACCCTAAAACGCCAGTTGCAATCGGCCTCCTGCCTGATGCCGTATGATCTGTCTCTGCCATTGCTCCTGGCCACGGATGCCTCTGATTACGGAGTTGGGGCTGTCCTCTCCCACAAGCTTCCAGATGGGACAGAACGTCCGGTGGCTTTTCTATCCAAGGCCCTAACTGCCACCCAACTGAAGTACTCTCAGATCGAAAAGGAGGCATTGGCTATCGTATTCGCCTGTTCCAAACTCATGCCTTTTTTATATAGGCAGGCCTTTCATACAATCACTGACCACAAGCCCCTCCTCTCCCTGTTTTCCCCGGCTTCCTACGAAGACGTCTCAGAGGCGTCAACGATGGGCCCTGTTCCTCTCGCAATTCCGTTACACCTTGCATTTTCATCCCAGCACGCCAATGCGGATGCTCTTTCCCGCCTTCCTCTTGGTCCCGACCCTGCGTTTGACTCTTCGGACGTCCTCGTGTTTCAAGTTCATGAAGCGATCCACGACACCCTGCGTGGGTTTCCCATCACGACCTCCACGGTGGCAATTGCGACCACGCGTGACCCATTGTTACGCCGTGTCCGCTGCTATGTTCAGCGCGGGTGGCCCAAATGTGCCCCACCCGCGAGCAGCAGCACCTTTGGTTCTTTTTTTTCTATCCGCCATCAGCTGTCGCGGTGGATGGTGTCCTATTGTGGGTAGAACCTACGTCCACTGCGCGTGTGGTCGTTCCCCAGCATCTACGGACCAAAGTCTTACGTCCCTTACATCAAGTCCATTGGGGAATCGCTCGCACCAAGGCGTTGGCCCGTCGTCACGTCTTTTGCTTCGGGCTTACCAGGGACGTCACTCACATGGTTCAGAATTGCTCCACGTGCGCCAACAGCTGTCCCGGCCCCCTCAAACCTTCCTCTCTTGGCCTACGCCGGCGGGTCCCTGGGATCGCATTCATTTTGACTTCTCCGGCCCCTTCCTCGGCTACCAATGGCTTCTCGTCACCGATGGCTTCTCACATTTTCCGTTCGTTATCCGTTGTAACAGCACCACTTCGGAAGCGACCCTCGCTGCTCTCCAGAAAGTTTTTCCTTGGAAGGGTTGCCGCTGACAATTGTTAGCGACAACGGCCCTCAGTTCCGGAGCCAGGAATCCGCGACGTTTTGTTCTGCCAACGGCATCCAATATGTCCTCACTCCGCTCTTTCACCCGCGGTCGAACGGCGAGGCCGAACGCCTCGTCCAGACATTTATGGCCCAAATGACAAAATATGCCTCCGCCCACACTTTGGACGAGATGCTGACTTTGTTCCTCAGTTCCTATTGGTTGACGCCCATCAGCTCCTGTAGTCCGGCGGAACTATTTCATGGCCAGCAACCTCATAACCTTTTGCACCTCCTCCGGCCCGGACCCAAACAACGGGTTCCGACTGCACAGGCTCCCTTTGTTCCGGGATCCCTTATCTGGGCGCAAGGTTTCGGCCCGAGAGCCGGATGGATTCAGGGGGTAATCGTTCAGCCACGAGGCCGTCAGCTCTTTGCTGTCCGCATCGCCGACACTGTGGTCCGCTGGCACCGCAACCAACTCTGGCGGGGGTTTAACGGTTTTCCGACCGCCTCTTCTTTCTGGCAAGCCGCTCCACCGCCTTCTTCTGGCCGCCCGGATGTGCTCCCTTCCACCCATGGCGCCAGACCCCATCCAGCAGCAACAGCCGTCGTCTCCACAGCGGCTGCAGGCTCCACCGGCTCCTCCGCCCGGCTGCGCCATCCGCCATCATTGACGATGCCCCCATGCCCTTGGCACCACCGCCGCCGATGTCGCAGCCTAGCCAGCGACGCCTGCACGGTCCACTTTCTGGGCAGCATCCGGCGGACGTCGATGAACCTATGCCCCTGGCGCCGTTGCGGCCGGCTTCCCCGCCTCTTCCGCGACGCAGCTCTGCCTGTCTGGCCTGCCACGCCGCGCCCTACTCTGCGGGGGCGAGTTTTCACCGCCTCCTCTACGAGGCCGCCAAGGCCGAGCAGGACGACGTCGTCCTCCCCCCCCCCCCACCCTCCCCCCGGGAAGGGTGGTGTGTACTGTCTGCCATCGGGTTCCTCTAGATGGCAGGCAGCACCTCATAACGGCCACGCTATGAGGGAAACAAACCAACAGCCAAACAGGCGAAGACATCAGGTAAAAACGCCGAAGGTTCCAGTCGATTCCCTTGCAGAGGTCGCCGCGACATATCTGGCCACGGATTCCTATACCGGGTTTGTATTGACTCCAGCTCACTATATAGGCCCGGCAGGTCGAAGGCAGACCAGTCTTCGTCCGCTGCTAATGGCAACCGCTATAGCAGAGTCTCCGAGAAGGTCTCACCGAAGCTGCTGTACTGCACCACCGATCGAAGTACCAGCCGACCGAGAGGAACCACATCTCTGGCTAGATCGACGGACGTCTACATGTATTGTACAGCCAGCTATTGTATTGTAGAAGAAGTTACGTTCAATAAACAGTTGGAGAATACAACAAAGTGACTTAAGGAACCCGTAGTTTGGAATCTGGAAGTATTCTGCACTTGTTAAATAGTAAGGTGCAACTAGACTGAAATGGAACAACTTTCAATGGTCAACCAAAGTTGCTTCCTTCTCTTTCACATTAAGTTTACTATAGATTTACGGTTAAAATAAAATCTAGGGAAGTAGACTGCCTCTGAAACCAACTGCTCGTGTGGATCTTGATATAAGAAACAATACGAACTTCGAATCTTTCAATGAAAACACATTTCCGTTAGCCAGAGCAATCAGTACTTTTTATTTAAACAATCTCACTTCGTTCAATTAACTTTCTCCCTGGCAGGAAAAGGTGCCACCGCATATCCTCTTCATGATTTCTCTTCGATCTCTCGGAACAACGTCGTTGTAGTTAGTTTATTTCAAGCCCAGTACATGCAACTATTGTTCTTTTACATGGGGAATATTTGGTGAAGCTTTTGTACATTCCGTAAATGCCGTTGTAGTAAAAACTTGTGAGTCTCAGTCTCCTAGTTATTGTCATATGAATGTGAAGTCGACGTCACATAACAAATCTTCTTATGACTGTAAGCTCATCATGCTGCATTTAAGATGCGCCTCTTACCTTTCGCTACCGCCTAAGTCTCCGAAGAATACTCCTCGTGTTTCGTCCACTTCTTTTTGATGTGTCTTGACAAAGTTGTAGGATGTATTAAACGGACTTCCGTTTTGTCTTTCACTTATATGACACCCACGTTGAAGGAGATTTTGCGAGATGTTTTGCATATGCCATTTCCCCAGGAAATTTGTGGAGTTAGATAGGGCAGAAGGCGACATCAAAAATTGTACATACAAATCTTTTATGTTGCATTGATTTCAAATAAACGTACGAAACGATAGAGTGTCAGTCCACTAAACGTTTAGTGAAATTCTTAGAACGTAAGCAAGTCTTAGTCTTTTCCATGACAGAATTCTTATTTTCTTCACGTCATAAGAGGAGATAGTTATTACGGATATCACTACCCACAGCGTCATTCAGAGCCGCAGAGAGAATTTTGAAGGCGACCATTGGCTGGTCCAGCTTCTGTATATATGCAGAAACATTTTTGCAGTGCTCACGCTGGTGCTATTAGGAATATCTATGACAAGGAACTATTTGGACAAGCAGTAGCAGCTGAAGAAGTGGTGCGGATCCTACAGTCTGATATAAATTAGTCGACTCCGATGTTTTAAAGTCCAAATTAAATTTGCAGTGTTTTCGAGACAAGCACCGTCTGCAGCAGTCGCCACAGCGCTCCCCGATAGAAAGTCATTTTAAGGTCTCAATCTCACGCAAAAATCAAATTAAAAATTAAAATTTCACGTAGAGTGTATATTTACTTAGCTTCCTTCCTACGCCCCTCTTTCGACCACGTCGCAGGGCACGCAAAACTGAAAGTTACGGGAATCTCCTAATGCGATGGTTCGCTGAGAACACAGTGCTTTGTTCAGCGGAAGTGGTAACACAGTGGCAGACAGCACTGCTGGGCTCCAGTTAGTGTACTCACCGTGGGAGCAGCCCTGCACGATAGCCGCCAAACGCCAACTAGTTTAAATGCGTCTTTAGCGGCAGGTAACAGCAGCGCTTCGCCCAGTAGGCGACGCTAGTGTAAGAGAGGTATTGACAAAACGCCAATAGTCAGCGGTAAGGCAATTATCCACATGGAAGTAATTTATGAAAGTGTTTGCCGAGGTGTTTCCACTAGAGTCGCGACGTGAAATAGGCTAGTGATAGATTACAATGTAGTCCTAAAAGTCAGAGCCAGCTGCCACCGTTGTTGCACTATTAATGTTAAAGAAAAATCGTGACGCAAAACATAAAGTTAGGAAAAAAAGAAGTGTTTGGGTGAAGAAATGGATACAGCCACGTACATATTCAAGTTTTCGAGAAACACATTATTAATTTCTTGTCCATAGTGAGCCCACAGTTTGTGAAATTTTGTAAAATTATCTCCAAATCTGCCGCAATGTTTTCTATCGAGTCCTGCTTTATAACTCTCTTCATACACACATCAAAATAAGCTTTGCATCACTCTGGTTCCCAGATGTCCTGAAGACAGACGTTGATTGTGGATATTGTATCACAGACACAGTCCCTTTGACTGTCCAGAGATGTCACTAAACCCGTCAAAAGATGTAAACAACCAAGGATGAGCAACCGATCAGTTCCAGTCATTCCACCAGGAAGGAGGTAAACGGCAAGTGTTGTCTGTAGTTCAACCGTGCCTAAACGGTCAATACCGCCGTTCGATCGCATCCGCATTGTTACTTTGTGCCAGGAAGGGCCCTCAACAGGGGAAGTGTCCAGCCGTCTCGGAGTGAACCAAAGCGATGTTGCTCGGACATGGAGGCGATACAGAGAGACTGGAACTGTCGATTACATGCCTCGTTCAGACCGCCGAAGGGCTACTACTGCAGTGGATGACCGCTACCTACGAATTATGGCTCGGAGGAACCCTGACACCAACGCCACCATGTTGAATAATGCTTTTCGTGCAGCCACAGGACGTCGTGTTACGACTCAACTGTTCGCGATAGGCTACATGATGAGCAACTTCACTCCCGGCGTCCGTGGCGAGGTCCATCTTTGCAACCACGACACCATGCAGCGCGGTACAGATGGGCCCAACAACATATCGAATGGACTGCAGAGGACTGGCATCATGTTCTCTTCACCGATGAATATCGCATATGCGTTCAACCAGAGAATCGTCGAAGACGTGTTTAGGCAACCGGGTCAGGCTGAAAGCCTCAGACACACTGTCCAGCGAGTGCAGCAAGGTGGAGATTTACTGCTGTTTTGTGGTGCTATTATGTGTGGCCGACGTACGCCGCTGGTGGTCATGGGAAGCGCCGTAACGGCATCACGATGGTCGCATCCGTCTGGCGACATCGCAGTGAACGCACATTGGAAGCGTGTATTTGTCATGGCCATACTGGCGCATCACCCGGCGTGATGGTATGGGGTGCCATTGGTTCACGTCTCGGTCACCTCGTGTTCGCAATGACTGCACTTTGAACAGTGGACGTTTCATTTCAGATGTGTTACGACCCGTGGCTCTACCCTTCATTCGATCCCTGCGAAACTCTACATTTCAGCAGGATAATGCCCGACCGCATGTTGCAGGTCCTGTATGGGCCTTTCTGGATACAGAAAATGTTAGACTGCTGCCCTGGCCAGCACATTCTCCAGATCTCTCACCAATTGAAAACGTCTGGTCAATGGTGGCCGTGCAACTGGCTCATCACAATACGCCAGTCAGTACTCTTGATGAACTGTGGTATCGTGTTGAAGCTGCATGGGCAGCTGTACCTTTACACGCCATCCAAGCTCTGTCTGAATCAATGCCCAGGCGTATCAAGGCCGTTATTACGGCCAAAGGTGGTTTTTCTGGGCACTTATTTCTTAGGATCTATGTATCCAAAGTGTGTGAAAATGTAATCACATGTCAGTTCTAGTATAATATATTTGTCCAATAAATACCCATTCATCATCTGCATTTCTTCTTGGTGTAGCAATTTTAATGGCCAGTAGTGTACGTTATCAGGTGTATAGTTCAGGCAGTATTGTACATGGTCGAAAGTCATATTTAAAATTTAAGATTACTGAACTGGTCACTGTGTGTTGTTCCACGTGGCCGACGTGACTGCCAACCGTGACACTGCAACCAGTACAGACCACTTCGCTGCAACAGTGATGAGTATTTACAAAGGGGAGAAGAGACTCGCTCTCAGCCACATGCGAACATTGGATTATGGAATGTGATCACTGCACAACACTGCCATCTTCTCCTTGTGGCCGTAGTAGAGTGAAAAGCTTTGTTCTTAATGTTTGCTTTGGAGTCTAACAAGTGGAAATGTGGAAGTTCCGACGCTGTCTGATGTGGCCTGGGCAGATGGAGCTCTTGCAATTACTTCGGCTTGCATTCTCCTAAAATCACGAGCGCGTCACTCTGAAATGGGCACGTGAGTGCTGTCGTTGGCGTGCCGAGTGACCAACTGTACTGTTTTTCGAGTTCCTCTCCCACATGGACTACAGTGATGGCCACATTTTTGTTAAACTCTATTGTTGTAGGCGCCATCTGACAGACTTCATTGGAACACAAAGGCCAAATACGAATCTTTTAGATGTCCAGGCGTATGAAGGCCGTTATTACGGCCAGAGGTGGTTGTTCTGGGTACTGATTTCTCAGGATCTATGCACCCAAATTGCGTGAAAATGTAATCACATGTCAGTTCTAGTATAATATATTTATCCAATGAATACCCGTTTATCATCTGCGTTATAAAAAGATTATTTAATTATGCATACCTTGTTATGAGGTTTAAAGTGATTCTTTGGCTGTTTTGTCTAAATCAACATCTTTCTGTTGATAACTACATGGAATTGAAGTAAAAAACAAACCGTATAGTTATAAATAGAAGTAGCTAGATTTAAAGAAAACTGCCATACAATCATTAGAAATTTCACATCAAGAGATGTATAATTGAATAATCTTTTTATGTACGATGGCCACTAAATTATTAGAGAGACAAATTGGTCTGGGGAAAAAGCTGTGAGTAGGGCAAGTTTGGTACTTTTATGGCTTTAAGTTGGCATCACTGGGGTGATCCTTGATAAGCTGATGTATCAACGTTGTTTTGTTTATAACTTCAAAAATACATTTCAAGATGGCGAATTCGCTCTACACGTCCACACATTAATTGAACAACGTTCTGTTAATCGTTTTTTACTTGCTGAAGGCAAGAAACCAGTTAATATATACCGTAGAACGTCTAACGTTTATGGTGAAAGTTGTATTAATCGTGGAAATTTTTACATGCGGGCGGAGCAGTTAAAAAATGGTCGCGACTCAGTGACTGAAGAATACCGTTCTGGCCGACTATTTGCAGTTTCAACTCCCTCACTTGAAAGTCGAATTGATGACATTATTCGTGCCGACCGCCGTGTGAGTGTGGAAATGATGGTTGATTAGGTTCAAGTTAGTACTGATACAGTCCATGGCGTTTTTTGTAATAAGCTGAAGTACCGCAAAAAATGTGCAAGATGGGTCCCAAAGGAGTTGACGCGGCTACACAAGGAAACAAGGTTGAGAGTGTGCATAGAGGGTAAGGAATGTTAAGAAAGAGAAGGTGAGCACTTCAACAATATTATAACTTGTGATGAAACTTAGGTTCACTATTATGAGCCAGAATCAAAAAGACAAAGCATGGAGTGGAAGCACACCAACTCACCCGTCAAGAAAAGTTTAAAACGCAAGCATCAGCAGGCAAAGTCATGCTGACGGTGTTTTGGGATGCTGAAGGTCCTGTGTTTTGGGATTATCTCGAAGAGCAGCGTACAATGAACAGCCAATACTACTCGGATTTGCTTTTAAACAAGGTGTAGCCAGCCATGAGAGAGAGGCGTCGTGGATCTCAGAGGAGAGGTGTGATTCTCTAGCAAGACAACGCATGTCCTCATATTGCTCAACTAACCAGTCAAACCATCGACAGAATGGTCTGGGAAGTACTGCCTCATCTCTCTTACAGTCCTGATTTAGCACCTAGTGGTATCCATAAGTTTGCACTGAAGGAGGCATTACTTGGAAAGCGGACAACGAGCACGTGAAAAGGTTTGTGGGAAATTGGTTCAAACATGAAGATAAAGAGTTCTTTGCAGACGGAATAAAAAAGCTTGTAGCCTGTTGGAACAAGTGCATAAATATTCAAGGGGATCACGTTGAAAAGCAGAAAAAGTATTGTTTTTTTAAAAACAAACGCTTTTTTATCCGGACCAATTTGTCTCTTTAATTATTGTATGACCCTCGTGTTATAGATCACTGAAGATGCCTAACATGAGTAAGTGAAATATGCCTGGTAAACAGAAATAAATTCAATTGCAAAAGCCGAAATTTTTATTATCTTTTTAGTAAAACGTAACTGAAGTTAGCAATTGGGGGAAATGGCTGAGAATATTAACAGTCTTAATATTAAGTAGTACCTTTCCGCTCATATGAAGAGGTTCTCAGCACGGCTGTTGGTGTTCACAACACGTCCAGTATCCAGTAATTTTCTGGTGAGAGCTTCTTAAAGTGAAACACGTAAAGCGACGTTTTCCCCACAACTAATACCTTTAGAATTATTTTTTTTATTCACATCTCCTTCAAATTATACATATTTTTGTCTCTAAAAAAGTTGGTAACCCCAGGCACGGTTCATGTACAATCGAAAAGGCTGAAAAAGTATGTAAGTGAAATCACTCAAACCCAGGGACTGAGCGAAAAACATTCATATAGCAGACGTGCCTTCAGAGACTAGTTTCATTCGGTTGTTTTATTCGACTGAAAAAAAAAACTAAATGGAAAAACATTCGATTGGCTTCTTAAAACCAGTAGTTTATCGCATCAGTAGCCCTGAACCGTACTCGAGTTTCACGATTTTTCACATTTGGTATCGTACGCCAGAAGTTTGTGGAACCTCTTCTGGTGACGGCGCACAGTGGGCCAACTCGCCTTGAAACCTGGACAGAATAGAAAAAAAAAAAGTTTGCGCTCTGACTCTAGTCACTCGTAATCTTGTGCAGATTGCACTAGTAAATACTTGCCCTGTGCTGCTGTATCATGCCAGGCTCAAGTCGATATCTACAGCTCCATGGATACACTGCAAATCATACATAAGTGCCTGGCAGATGGTTCAACCAACCACCTTCACAATAATTATCTATTATTCCACTCTCGCACAGCGCGCGGAAAAAACGAACACCAGTATCTTTCCGTGCGAGCTCTGGTTTCCTTTATTTTTTAATGATGATCGTTTCTCCCTATGTAGGTCGACGTTAACAATATATTTTTGCGTTCGGAGGAGAAAGTTGGTGATTGAAATTTCGCGAGAAGATTCCGCCGCAACGAAAAACGCCTTTGTTTTAATGTTGTCCATCCCAAACCCTGTATCGTGTCCGTGACACACTCTCTTCTTTTTCGCCATAATACAAAACGTGCTGTTATTGTTTGAACTTGTACTCCGTTAATCCTATCTGGTACAGATCCCAGACCGCGCAGCAGTAATTCTAAAGAGAACGGACAAGCGTAGTGTAGGCAGTCTCGTTAGTAGATCTGTTACATTTTCTAAGTATTTTGCCAGTAAAACGCAGTTTTTGGTCTGCCTTCCTCACAATATTTTCTATATCTTCTTTCTAATTTCAATTGTTCGTAATTGTAATTCCTAGGTATTTAATTGAATTTACGGCCTTTAGATTAGACTGATTTATCGTGTATCCGAAGTTTAACGGATTCCTTTTAGCACTTATATGGATGACCTCACCCTCTTCATTATTCATGGTCAATATCCAATTTTCTCACCATTCATAATATCTTTTCTAAACCGTTCTGCAATTTGTTTTGATCTTCTAATGAGTTTACTAGACGATAAATGAGAACTTCATCTGCAAACAACCTAAGACGGCTGCTCAGATTATCTCCTAAATCGTTTAAGTGGATAAGGAACAGCAATGGCATCACTTCCGTTTTACTTGATGACTTTCCGTCAATTACTACGAACTGTGACCTCTCTGACAGGAAATCATGAATCCAGTCATATAACTGAGACGACATTCCACAAGCACGCCTTTTCACTACAAGCCGCTTGTGTGGTACGGTGTCAAAAGCCTTCTGGAAATCTAGAAATACGGAATCAGTCTGAAATCCCTTGTCAATAGCATTTAGCGCTTCGTGTGTGTGAAGAGCTAGTTGTGTTTCACAAGAACGATGTTTTCTAAATCCATGTTGACTGTGTATCAATAGACCGTTCTCTTCAAGGTAATTCATAATGTTCGAACACAATACATGTTCCAAAATCTTGCTGCATATTGACGTTAATGATATGGGCCTGTAATGTAGTGGATTACTCCTGAGCCGTGAGTGGCTCGTGTTCCAGCCATCATGTATTTTCCACTCTGTTTTTAAAGTACTTCCACCTCACTACATTAATTTAAATTACTACTGTCACTTAGCTGGTGCTTTGCCTCACCGTGACCGGCGCTAGCTGCGCGTATCGATACATCCACTCTCGTATTATCTTTGCTCGATTGCTATTACTTCCCGCTCGTGGTCTATAGTAAGACAGTTCGAGTTGCGAGTTCGGATCGCGAGTCGGGCTGCCAGTCGGTTGGAACATGTCTGGTGCGCAGTCTGACCTGCCAGTCGCGGAGTTGCAAAGCGCCACTAGTGCAGTCGGGTTGGAGCAGCAGTGAGGTCTGCATCGACATGGCTCGCCCGACCATTGCCACCACGCATCATTTGAGCCAGGCCACGGTCTTGGTGGATCGTCGGTCGGTCGTCCTACTGGAAGACGCGTTTTGGCTAGCCGATCGTTCATGAGTCGGCTGTGTGTGTGTGTGCATCGACTCCCGATTTGTCTTCGTGTGTGCTCATTTACTGTTGGGTACCGTTCAGGTCTTCGTACAAGTGTTTGCCAGGTGGTGTCTGTAGTTGGCGTTATTCCTACTGACTACAATTTTAGATGTTATCGGCATTCGGAGGCAGGCGGTCAGTTGCTGCGGGCCAGGGCAGTTATCTCCGCGCGGTGCAGTCGGCTGGGTCCACTGGCGGTTCCTGCGCAGTGTTAGAGCGTGTGTGGAGCTGTCCAATCGCTACGAGCTTCGTGGTTCACCGACCCAGGACGTCAAAGTTGAATAGTGGTTTTAACTTCCCAAGCCACGTCCATTCATATTATGGTGGTTCGTTTCGGTGGTTTGCTGTTGGGGAGGTTTCCCTGTGAGCAACACCGACTGTTTCTATTGCTGAAGTTTAGCCGCCATGCGGTGCAATTAATTATTTTGGTTGACTACAATTCGAGTGCACCAGTGGAATTTTCTGCCTTGTGGCTGTTAGTGTTCTGGTTACCTGCCCTGGCCACTGACGTAAATTCAGGCAGTGTTCTTTTTGGGTGAAGTTAACTATATTACCGTATTTCAAATTCAAGTGTACCAGCGGAATTTTCTGTCTTGTGCCCTTTAGTGTCCCGGTTACCTGCCCTGGCCAATAACGTAACTTCAGGCAGCGTCCTTTCCTCACCTGTTGTCGCTGTCCAACATTGTGTGTAATTTTGACAGATAATACATACTCCATTGTGGATTATCACATTGTAACCTTCTGTGTTTGAGTTCTCATGTACTGATTGAAGTGGAGGCAAGTCGTTGTGTCAGTCGGTCCGTGGCTGTCCCCTGGTTGGGTTCCGACGGATCAAGTGTAGATGGCCTCACCACCTATATCACCTAAATGAACGAGGGCAGACCGACCTCCCTGGAGGCTTCTGAGTGCCGTTGTCTTTACTGTCTTTCCCACCGATGTTTAATTATCTGTTTCCAGCTACTTAAAATTTATGGCTAATGGTTATTATTATTTTTAAAAAAGTTTGCAAATTAATTGTGGGCTTTCAGACTTTCAACATTATTCTTAAAATTATCTTTCAAGATAATCATTGCGGCCTTCTGCCTTTAAAGGATTATGGTAATATAATATAAAATTTTGAAACTTAATGGTGGCCTTCAGCCATTTGTATTGCACCTTGCATATGTCTGTTCTATCCACTTTGCCTTGCCTTGTGGCTTTCCACCTAGCTGTGATACACAGGGTGGTCCATTGATAGTGACGGGGCCAAATATCTCACGAAATAAGCGTCAAACGAAAAAACTACAAAGAACGAAACTTGTCTAGTTTGAAGGGTGAAACCAGATGGCGCTATGGTTGGCCCGCTAGATGGCGCTGCCATAGGTCAAACGGATATCAACTGCGTTTTTTTAAAAATAGGAACCCCCATTTTTGATTCCATATTCGTGTAGTACGCAAAGAAATATGAATGTTTTAATTGGACCACTTTTTTCGCTTTGTGATAGATGGCGCTGTAATAGTCACAAACATATGGCTCACAATTTTAGACGAACAGTTGGTAACAGGTAGGTTTTTTAAATTAAAATACAGAATTTAGGTACGTTTAAACATTTTATTTCGGTTGTTCCAATGTGATACATGTACCTTTGTGGACTTATCATTTCTGAGAACGCATGCTGTTACAGCGTGATTACCCGTAAATACCACGTTAATCCAATAAATGCTCAAAATGATGTTCGTCAACCTCAATGCATTTGGCAATACGTGTAACGACATTCCTCTCAACACCGAGTAGTTCGCCTCTCGTAATGCTCGCACATGACATTGACAATGCGCTGACGCATGTTGTCAGGCGTTGTCGGTGGACCACGATAGCAAATATCCTTATACTTTCCTCACAGAAAGAAATCCGGGGACATCAGATCCGGTGCACGTGCGGGCCATGGTTTGGTGCTTCGACGATCAATCCACCTGTCATGAAATATGCTATTCAATACCGCTTCAATCGCACGCGTCCTATGTTGGAAGTACATCGCATCGCCATTCTGTCATGCAGTGAAACATCTTGTAGTAACATCGGTAGAACATTACATAGGAAATCAGCATACATTGCACCATTTAGATTGCCATCGATAAAATGGGGTCCAATTATCCTTCCTCCTATAATGCCGCACCATACATTAACTCGCCAAGGTCGCTGATGTTCCACTTGTCGCGGCTATCGTGGATTTTCCGTTGCCCAATAGTGCATATTATGCTGGTTTACGTTACCGCTGTTTGTGAATGACGCATCGTCACTAAATAGAATGCGTGCAAAAAATCCGTCATCGTCCCGTAATTTCTCTTCTGCCCAGTGGCAGAACTGTACACGACGTTCAAAGTCGTCGCCATGCAATTTCTGGTGCATAGAAATAGGGTACGGGTGCAATCGATGTTGATGTAGCATTCTCAACACCAACGTCTTTGAGATTCCCGATTCTCGCGCAATTTGTCTGCCACTGATGTGCGGATTAGCAGCGACAGCAGCTAAAAAACCTCGTTGGGCATCATCATTTGTTGCAGGTCGTGGTTGACGTTTCACATGTGGCTGAACACTTCCTGTTTCCTTAAATAACATAACTATCCGGCGAACGGTTCGGTCACTTGAATGATGTCGTCCAGGATACCGAGCGGCATACATAGCACACGCCCGTTGGGCATATTGATCACAATAGCCATGCATCAACACGATATCGACCTTTTCCGCAATTGGTAAACGGTCCGCACTGGAGGAATGTTACGTGATATCACGTACTTATACGTTTGTGACTATTACAGCGCCATCTATCACAAAGCGAAAAAAGTGGTCCAACTAAAACATTCATATTTCTTTACGTACTACACGAATATGTAATAAAAATGGGGGTTCCTATTTAAAAAAAAACGCAGTTGATATCCGTTTGACCTATCGCAGCGCCATTTAGCGGGCCAACCATAGCGCCATCTGGTTTCCCCCTTCAAGCCAGACAAGTTTTGACGATCAATGGACCACCCTATATATATATATATATATATATATATATATATATATATATATATATATATATATATATATACTCCTGGAAATTGAAATAAGAACACCGTGAATTCATTGTCCCAGGAAGGGGAAACTTTATTGACACATTCCTGGGGTCAGATACATCACATGATCACACTGACAGAACCACAGGCACATAGACACAGGCAACAGAGCATGCACAATGTCGGCACTAGTACAGTGTATATCCACCTTTCGCAGCAATGCAGGCTGCTATTCTCCCATGGAGACGATCGTAGAGATGCTGGATGTAGTCCTGTGGAACGGCTTGCCATGCCATTTCCACCTGGCGCCTCAGTTGGACCAGCGTTCGTGCTGGACGTGCAGACCGCGTGAGACGACGCTTCATCCAGTCCCAAACATGCTCAATGGGGGACAGATCCGGAGATCTTGCTAGCCAGGGTAGTTGACTTACACCTTCTAGAGCACGTTGGGTGGCACGGGATACATGCGGACGTGCATTGTCCTGTTGGAACAGCAAGTTCCCTTGCCGGTCTAGGAATGGTAGAACGATGGGTTCGATGACGGTTTGGATGTACCGTGCACTATTCAGTGTCCCCTCGACGATCACCAGTGGTGTACGGCCAGTGTAGGAGATCGCTCCCCACACCATGATGCCGGGTGTTGGCCCTGTGTGCCTCGGTCGTATGCAGTCCTGATTGTGGCGCTCACCTGCACGGCGCCAAACACGCATACGACCATCATTGGCACCAAGGCAGAAGCGACTATCATCGCTGAAGACGACACGTCTCCATTCGTCCCTCCATTCACGCCTGTCGCGACACCACTGGAGGCGGGCTGCACGATGTTGGGGCGTGAGCGGAAGACGGCCTAACGGTGTGCGGGACCGTAGCCCAGCTTCATGGAGACGGTTGCGAATGGTCCTCGCCGATACCCCAGGAGCAACAGTGTCCCTAATTTGCTGGGAAGTGGCGGTGCGGTCCCCTACGGCACTGCGTAGGATCCTACGGTCTTGGCGTGCATCCGTGCGTCGCTGCGGTCCGGTCCCAGGTCGACGGGCACGTGCACCTTCCGCCGACCACTGGCGACAACATCGATGTACTGTGGAGACCTCACGCCCCACGTGTTGAGCAATTCGGCGGTACGTCCACCCGGCCTCCCGCATGCCCACTATACGCCCTCGCTCAAAGTCCGTCAACTGCACATACGGTTCACGTCCACGCTGTCGCGGCATGCTACCAGTGTTAAAGACTGCGATGGAGCTCCGTATGCCACGGCAAACTGGCTGACACTGACGGCGGAGGTGCACAAATGCTGCGCAGCTAGCGCCATTCGACGGCCAACACCGCGGTTCCTGGTGTGTCCGCTGTGCCGTGCGTGTGATCATTGCTTGTACAGCCCTCTCGCAGTGTCCGGAGCAAGTATGGTGGGTCTGACACACCGGTGTCAATGTGTTCTTTTTTCCATTTCCAGGAGTATATATATATATATATATATATATATATATATATATATATATATATATATATATAATCTGCGTCCTGATCTCTATTTCCCCCGTCTCTCTGTCAATCTGCTCTTCCCCTCTCTCTTTGTCCATCTCCTTCTCCTTTCCTCTTTCTTGGTGCATCTCCTTCTCCTTCCTCTCTCTCTGTTCATCTCCTCCCTCCTTTCCTAGACAACGTTTACGCCTCCCTCTCTGTCCACCTTCTCTCCCCCATCCCTCCCTCAGTGACTTTGAGTTGTTGGTAAAGAAATCTTAATTGGGAACTGAATTCGCTTAAAATGTATGGGTAAATCGGTTGGTATCATTTGGTTCATGGGCTATCAGAGAAACCTCTCCAGGTGCTAGATCTGTGAGAATAGTAACTCCGATGACAATATTTTGCATGGTTCTAATCCGCTAACGGGCAATACTGCAAATTCTCGGATGTTTCAGACTCCGTTGTAGTATTCTAATCATAAGCCGGTAAACTGTAAATACAACATTCTTATTTTGTGTTAAAACTGACTGTGAGGAATAAAGTGGAACAACAAATTGTGTATACAAATTTGATTCGAAATATACATAAGGAGGAAGAATACAATAGGAGAAACGATTTGTCTTATGGTTTATGGGCCTTGATATCGAAGTTAAAATTGACTGCGAGAAAGAAAAGTAAGCCACACATTCTCACATTACAGTACAGAGTTTTTTTTATCGCAGTCAGTTCCAACTCACAGTAGCTTAGGAAGTATATTATATAACCTATGCCCGTTTGAATGTTTAGAGTATTGTGCAAAAATGTGGAGTACACTGATCACGAATTTTCCGAATTTTTTGCTAACAACATTTGCCCAATACATCTTACACATATTTATACCTTTAAGAAATATAAGTTCTATGGTCGTATAGTATTACAGTGTCATGTGAAAATTTGAGGTAAATCGGTAAAGAACATTTCGTCGTTTCTGATTACAACATTTCCTCTTTATATATTACATGTATATTTATGTACAATATTCATCTAAAATATGTAGCCTATCTCCGTCCAAACATTTAGTAGAATATTGTGTAAAAGTTTGAACTAAATCGATCAAAATTTTACGAGATGTTTACTAACAATGTTCGTGTTAAATATATAGTGTGTGTCTTCTTAGAGTCATCAGGTGCTTTTTCTTCGGTGTTTTAGCAGATATTTACAGTTAAGTTTTCATCGTGTACCTGGAATCATCCCAAACGAATAATGCTCATCACAACCTTCGTGCGATGCCCAGAGTCCACAGAAAGCGTCGATTTGTTTCCCAGTACAAACAAAATGATATTTGAAGCGGAATTTTTCGTCCCCATTCGACAGAGCGGTCCCAGATTAGTCTAGTGCGATATTTGTTTTATCGATACGTGTTAACATCGACAGTAAAACACGAAGAATGAACAGCAGTTGAGCAAAGACTCAATAGTGCACCACACTTCGCGGTAGCAGTAAGCGCGGGTTAGGGCAGTGCTGTCACTGTTACAATAAAAATGCGCCACATAATCGTATGATTCAAGTATGGGTATGTCCGATTGCAATGGCGACCGTTAACAGTGACTGCCACAACACAACTGAAGAAAATCGTGTTCCTCAGTTTAACAATACTACATTCCGTGGTTGTGTGGATTTCATTTGTGTATATAACCTTGTGAAATATATAAGTCGTTCATCTTTGAGTTGACAACTCATGAGGCGAATATTAAATGAAGACTAGGTACGTTAGTCTCTATACAATCACAAGAAATAACAAAATTAAATGCGGGAATACTATTGAGGTAACTATCGGAATTCATATAAGAAATAGCTTGAGTGAAAGATCTTTCTGTCTCCCTGACCGCGGCAGCTTCGGAGAATGGAACGTACAGGAAGGTATTGCCGGACTGGAGACAGGTGGAGGACCACACACAGACAACAGAAAGGCAGGAAATGAATTAGTTCTCGTATATGTTGAACCAAAGCACACCTGAAGTGCGGGACAGCCGTTTCAGAGTAGGATATAACTAATCCACAGTGCAGGGTTTTCCGTACTACCCAAATTTACAAAACATGAATACAAAAAGTTCTTGCCGCCCGTAGGGTGTTCTAATTGATAAAAGGCTCGGGAAATAGCTCTGAGCCGGCCGCGGTGGTCTCGCGGTTCTAGGCGCTCAGTCCGGAACCGCGCGACTGCTACGGTCGCAGGTTCGAATCCTGCCTCGGGCATGGATGTGTGTGATGTCCTTAGGTTAGTTAGGTTTAAGTAGTTCTAAGTTCTAGGGGACTGATGACCACAGATGTTAAGTCCCATAGTGCTCAGAGCCATTTGAACCAAGCCAAATAGCTCTGAGGGAGAGTGGGAAGACGATGAACGTGAATGTGGAAGAGATTCGAATACAAGGGGCTTCACCTGTTACCAGAGTAGCATCGGCGTGTGGTGTGCGGTCGGCTCACAGAACAGATGCGAGCGCGCGTCGTAACGGCAGTCGCGGTAGTCGTGTACACTCTCGCTACGCGATCTGCTCCCTACCGTAATTATTCTATGCACATCTCACTCCAAGGTGATGGAGGCCAGAACGTGCTGCTAGATAAGATGGCGGCAGACTTTCGCGCCAGTTTTCTCGAACGAATCCGAAACCAAACGTCATCGACGAGAACCTGCGTCAGAATCTACTGGAGAGTTTGCCTCTGTCCATTTTAGTGCCGAGGTCGTGTATCTCCGCTAGTAAAACACATTCCCCGCAGCCAACATTATAGGCGACACTTCTAAAGAGTGACAACTGTACAAAGATGGAATGTGTTGATATTTCTACGGAACACTGTCACTTTAGTGGACCTCGGAACAGGGTGTTCGAAGAGTAGCATACACCACGCTGTCCGTTGCTACCTGTGACGTACTCTTGGAGGGGAGGGTGAGGAGGGGGGAGGGGGGAGGGGGGAGGTGGGGGAGGGGGGGAGAGGGGGGCGTTGGTCACCTCCCCTCCTGTAGTAAGAACCCTCTCCACGCACCAGTTAATCGACAGACAGTTTTCAGTACTGCAGTTGATCTCTCACTGGCAAGAAGTGTTCCGTGTTGTAAGTATGGTGAAGATGGACTTTACCGAGACCATCAAAAGGAAGCCTTTATTGATTTACAACGGGATCCACTATATGATGGACTACATCACGAAGGAGGATGTAACGTACTGGCGTTGTGTAAACATTATAAAGGATAAGTGCAAAGGAATACTATATGCTAAAAGTAACATAGTTATAGGCGAAGGGGTAGCCATGTTTGTATTCCAGAGAAAGCAGCAAACGAAGTGCGAAAACATTCTGTAAGTCCATTAAAGCGTGCAGAAGAAACAGATACTACAATTTCATCAATTTACGTTACTGAAGTAGGGCTTCAATCGAGGCTACGACTTAGTAACATCGACACCGTCACACGGAAGTGGGCAACAGTCAGCGCATCGCACTAGGAGAAAATACGACTACGTGGGACACACGCAAGATCTGACCGATTCTCGGCGAATATCATCTCTAGAAAATAATTTACTGTCGAATGA
Organism: Schistocerca nitens; assembly: GCF_023898315.1. NCBI lineage: Eukaryota > Metazoa > Arthropoda > Insecta > Orthoptera > Acrididae > Schistocerca > Schistocerca nitens. Next base: position 231,916,798 of record NC_064616.1, on the reverse strand, counting down.
CGGCAGCAGCTTTTTATTTGCAGATGATAATAGGTGACCGATTAAGAGGAGGTTGGTGTCTGTCAGTAAAACGAGAAAATATTTGTATGGAGCTGTGAATCATTCTCTATGGACAGAACGTTCAAAGTTCGAGCAAATATTTTGGAGAATTGTTTATACTTCACACCTATCGTGCAAATTCGTGGGAGGAAACAAACACTATTCCAGCTGCCTACGTTTTGCTACCGAACAAAAAATGAAAAAAATTATCTTTTTAATTAACTATTAAATGCAACCTGCTTGGATGGAACCTTACTTCTCTCATGATGGACATGGCAATTGCTACTGACCAGTCAGCTAGAAGTTTGTTTCCTCAAATAGATTATGGGTTGCAATTTTTAATTTAGTCAATGTTCATGGACACAAGTTCACTGTACTGGCCTTTCCCTGTCTACAGGGAAAACGAACAATATGTTCAGCTCTAGTACTCGTATATCTTCCCCTCGATATGTTGGATGATGTTTGACTGTCTAGTTAGGAGAGCACATCCGAGAACCAAATGCTTCAGGACATAAACGACTATTTCTGGACCAGTGGTTCGACAATGTACGTGTGCCAAGAGATACGTACGTGGAACTGCAGTGGAAGGCGTCATCCCACTAACAACGATTCTGAAGGACGAAAACGAAGGATAAATACATTAGTACTGAAGTATTTTCAAATGTTCACTCATTACTAAAAAATATTCGAGAAGATGCAAAGTAGCACGTCCACCAGTTTGATCGATTAATTTAAAAATTCGATGGGAAAAGAAAAAAAGAAGTCAGCACTTAAGACTGACGAAACAACTGCAAATATTTTAAAAATGTTCCAAACTGACGGTACCTTAAAATCAATTCTGACTTGAGTGACCTATGAGCAGAAATGACTGTGAAGGAAACGTCACAACCACTGGAAATTATGTACATCCAGAGTGAGATTTTCACTCTACAGCAGAGTGTACGCTGATATGAAACTTCCTGGGAGATTAAAACTGTGTGCCGGACCGAGACTAGAACTCGGGACCTTTGCCTTTCGCGGGCAAGTGCTCTACCAACTGAGCAACCCAAACACTTGCCCGTGAAAGGCAAAGGCCCTGAGTTCGAGTCTCGGTCCGGCACACAGTTTTAACCTGCCAAGAAGTTTCAGTTATGTACATATTGGAAAGTACTGTAATTTGCGTCATACTCTTGGGCTATGCTGTAAATAAATTTAATGAGGGACGAAATGAGACTTCAATCCTTTAGTTTTCCTTGGGGAACGACAGAAATTCCTCAAAATGTCGTTTGCAAATTTCTAAAGTATTCGCTAACGAAGTCCAGAAGGAGTATCTCAAACGCCATGCCTCTTCTAAGAAATCATCTCGACATTCCCCTTGAGAGATTCCATGAATAAAAATCTGTGTCAACGGACCCTGAACACAAAATCGCTGCAGCGTAAGCACAGGGAAATGACAAGTAACTACATCCATTCATTTTCCCTCCGTCTGATGACGTGTCGTAGCTACATCATGTTTGGTATACTGCTAGACTTCTTTGTGTGCCTGCACCTGTGGAAAACCGCTTACTGCAGCAAGAGCCCCGGGCTCTGTAAGAGAGTCACTCCTTACAAGTGTTCCATCCCCGCGCTAACCCCCTACTGCTTTTTATGCAGTGAGGCGAGGGACAACTCCTTGGCTCTTAGGTTAGAAAAAGAGGTATTTATCTGTGCCAGCGAGGCCACGAGGCCAATTTGAACTAAACGGCTCTTTTCCTTTGTTGGTCATCGCCATCTTGGGCTTTATCTTTAATAATATGCTTGGCCGATCTGAGAACTGTTCGGATCTTATCATTTGATGATTTTGTACTTCAACAACACACTGGAAGGTCCATAATCCCGACCAAAATTGATGTTATAGAAGAAATTTGCATATTAAGTATTGCGACTGATTTATTATGTATCCAATCGACCCGTCATTGTAATCAGTGGTTCCGTAATTTTCCGTTCTGTACGAATCTGTGACTGGATGTTACGTCAGCTGAATAATTCGACTCTATTTCCATTGTAGGTGCTGAACGAAACTCTCGCTAAAGCTTCTCCACGTGTGCATGAAAAACCTACGAAAGTCTCAAATTTATAACTCTTACTCATCTCTTAATGAAGTGTACTCTTTATTTATTACTTGTTTAGCCTGACAAGATTAGGACCTTACGGCCCCCTCTCACATCTGATCGAGTACAACACATACCAAATATACTACAAAAAAACCACAGGTATAATACTACCACTGCTGCTATTACTGCTACTACTAACAATAATAATATTAACTGACACTAAGAATGATAATAATTGGCACTAATAACAGTAATAACGATAATGGTACTAAAGGGGATTGAAAATGACAGAGGTTAGTTTAGCACTTTTGAATCCATATTTAGTGTTATAAAAGCGGAAGGGATGAAGAAGTAGGAGAAGACTGAAACGACACTGACAGTGGCTCTTACGAAGAACAGAATTATGTAAAGTACTCTGCCGACGTCGGGAAGGGCAAATGTTGGACGAGATTGAGATGAAGACTAGTATATGGAGGAATGTCTATTGTCATAGAATGTGAGCCATTAACTGTCTTTTAAAGTTTAGAAACAATTACATTTCTTGACATTTTGAGGAAGATTGTCCTAGAGACGGGTTCCTTGTGTAGAAAATGATTTAGAGAACATGGGAGTGTTATGTGAGGGTACACAGAAGTTTTTAATTTGTTAAAATCGAATACTTCTGCTGTGCTTTTCAGATAGTAATGAGAAAGTTAAAGATAAATAAGGAGTGCAATGATTGAGAAGACGAGAGTGCAAAACATACACCATGATAGTCTTCATGCTTATCGCCACATGGTCATGATAATTGTTCATAACCACCAGTGATATGGTCGAAATAGCGTACGTCACAAATGTATTTCAGACAAGCATTCATCGTCTTTTCTAGTGTTTTTGAGCTTTCATAGGAACGTTCTTGGAGAGTAGCGTCTCCATACTTAAGTATGACTCTACGACCTTTTATATCTTGCAAGTTTGAAGAGAACCATGCTGGTACCTACTAATATCATTCTGGTGAGAGCTTCCATTTCTAATTTACAGAGTAGTTAACACTATCACTGTCAAAATTTGGGAAACTTAGATTACATAGCTGACAGGCGTGAAAAATACCGAACAATGAGACTGATAAGTCGTGGTTGCAAAATACTAAAGCGGATTCTTTACAGAAGAATGGAAAGACTGGTAGAAGCTGACCTCGGGGATAATCAGTTTGGATCCTGGACAACTGTAAGAACACGCGATGCAATACTGCCCTACGACTTATCTTAGAAGATGGGTTAAGGAAAGGCAGACCTACGTTTATAGTGACTGTAGACCTAGAGAAATCTTTCTACAATGTTGACTGGAATACTCTCTTTGAAATTCTGAAGGTAGCATGGGTAAAATACGGGGAGCGAAGGCTATTGACAACTTGTACAGAAACCAGACGGCAGTTATAAGAGTCGAGCGGCGTGAAAGGGAATCATGATTGAGAAGGGAGTGAGACAGCATTGTAGCCTATCCCATATGTTATTCAATCTGTATATTGAGCGAGCAGTAGAGGAAACAAGAGAAAAATTGGGAGTAGGAATTAAAGTTCAAGGAAAATAAATAAAAGCTTTGTGGTTTGCTAACGACATTGCAATTATGACAGAGGCAGATACAAGACAAAAAATTAATAAAAGCAAACATGAATAATGGAATGTAGTCGAATAAAATCAGGCGATGCTGAGGAAATTAGATTAGGAAACGAGACACTGAAAGTAGTACATGAGTTTTGCTAATTTGGCAGCAAAATAACTGACGATGGCCGAAGAGGGGATATGGTTCAAATGGCTCTGAGCACTATGGGACTTAAAATCTGAGGTCATCAGTCCCCTAGAACTTAGAACTACTTAAACCTAACTAACCTAAGGACATCACACATCCATGCCCGAGGCAGGCTTCGAACCTTCGACCGTAGCTGTCGCGCGGTTCAAGGCTGCAGCGCATAGAACCGCTCGGCCACACCGGGCGGCGAGGGGATATGAAACGTAGACCAACAATGGCAAGTAACCATATACAGATGTGAAAGATGGACAATAAACAGTATAGATAAGAAGACAATAGAAGCTATTGACATGTGGTGCTACAGAAAAATGCTGAGGATTGGATGGGTAGATCACCTAACTATAGAGGAGATACTGAGTAGAAACCAGGAGAAAAAAAATTTGCGGCACAGCTTGACTAAAAGAAGAAATTGTTTGATAGGAGACATTATGAGACATCAAGGGATCACCAGTTTAGTTTTGGACGGAGGTGTGGGAGGTAAAAGTCGTAGAGGGGGACTAAGCGATAATACAGTAAGTAGCTTCAGAAGGATGAAGGTTGCAGTCGTCATCCGGAGATGAAGAGGCTTGCACACGATTGAATAGCATGGAGAGTACGTTGCTTGGTACAGGGTAACGTTCACTCACGATACGATCAGCATTAGAAGAGTTTGTTCCCCTGGTGACAACAGTAGTGGTCCAGAATTGGGTTACTACAAACTCTAGTTTCATGATGTCAGTTTAGACATTCTGGGACCAGAATACTACTCCTGTGGAGTAAGAGACCGGTGACTTAAGCACTGCGTCATCTTCGTTGGTCTCGGCGTCTTTTCATTTTTGTATGAGGGAGGAACATAAAATTAGATTGTGGGCGACTCACAGAGGATATGTTGCTGCACTACAGGGAAGGGAAGAAAGACACAGATCAGGGTGTTTTTCATGAGACTGATGCTGCCGTGCCCAATGGGTATTACTAAACGAAAGGTACGACTCTGCTGTCGGCTTTTTCCATTGCCCGACTCACCCTGAGAGAGCGAGACAGCCCCACCCGGCTGATGTAGGTCAGTGTACCTTGGGAAAATCGATTCACACAGGGGTATCACCCCCCCCCCCCCCGGCCCGTCTAACCCTGACTAACCTGTTGCGTACAGCAACAGGTCTGAGACAACCAACGCCGAGGACGCCTTGCTGTGGCTAATGTTCCCAGCATTGCGTGATCCCGCTGGCATCACATGTCTCCATCTCCAGCAGTGCTATTTCAGAGCTGAACAGATCCTAGTTTAAATGATATCATGACTGGCAAAGACGCATGTGCTTTCCTGACCAGAATGTCACATATTTCATGCAGGAGCTAAATACATCTCAATGTTTACAGAGGAAGAGAACATGAAACATGATAATAACTACCAGCACTGCGTCACTGTAGACTCAGCGTTAGAGGAAACAATCCAAAGAAATACGACTAACCTCAGCGCTTGATATGGGGCGTGTTATTTTCGCAGTATGTGCCAGGAACCTGGGATACAGAGTTCCAGACGAGTGCCAACGTTTCCAGCTTGGTGGGCCCCCAGGAGAGGAAGGGAAGACTTCACAGCAGCTGGATCTGCGGTACCGGACAATGGGGAGGACGACAGTCACCTCCGATGTACGACAACCTGCGTGTCAAACAGGATGACCAGTGTGAACACCCTGCGAGAAATAAAATAGACCACGTTTTCCGAGTCTAATGTCGAGTACATAGAGTGCTAAGAAGCGCTGGATACGGAGTCTTGGATTTCGATTAGTGGTCTTCAACACGTGCAGATAAAGCAATAGCAGAATTTTAAGCAGTTAATACTTGCATATAGCATTGTGTCATTAATTTCTGTACCTTGTATTTACTGTTACTAGTAGTCTCTTTTCATTGAGTAATTTTTTAAATTATTACCTACTCCCTTGCCTTTCTCTCTATCACATACTCTACCATCATTCGTATTCTCTCCTTTCCATTTCTCTTTCTCCCTTCTCTAGATTAGATTATTTAATTTTTTAAATAGTTAATTGCAGTAATCTGGTGTTTGGTTTCGAAGTATACAGATAAGTAAGAAGGAAACAATTTACTAATGAACTATGGATCTTAATAACAATTACAACTGTGAAACACGACAGCATTACTTCTAGGGAGCAGATCATAGACTGATCAGCTAAACATTATAACCATCTGCACATACTCTGGAACGCAATATAGTAGTGACGTAGCGCGGCATGATATCGACAAGTCCTCGGTAGGTTTCCGCAGATACGTGACACCAGATGTTACCGCACAGGGGACGTAACTCCCGTAAATAGTGACAGGTGGTTTGTGTGAGCGAAGCTGGTGCCCGAAAAGCGTCTCACAAGTGTTAAATCAGGTTTACATCAGGCGAATTTGGAGGCCAAGACATCAATGTGAGTTCATTACAATGCTTCTCAAAACACTGTAGCACGATTCTGGCGTTGTAGCACGGACAGGTGTCCTGCTGGAAGACTGCTGTGTCTGTGAAGGAAGACATCAAATATGAAGCGAAACAGTTGGTCCATAATAATGTTCATGTAGTCTACAGCTGTCTTGGGGGCTTCGATTACTACCACACGTCCCTTAGAAGCCCAGATGAATGTACATAATAGCATAGCCGGTAATGCTCTCAGCGGCCGTCACATTTCTGACGTGTTAAGGTTGGTTTGCTATGTCCTATCTTCGATGTTTCTGTTATGTTACAACAATATAACGCAAGACCACATGCTGGCTCTGCTCTCTTAATGAAGACGGCAGCCGTCCGTTGTGGCCGAGCTGTTCTAGGCGCTTTAGCCCGAAACCGCGTCACTGCTACGGTCGCAGGTTCGAATTCTGCCCTCGGGCATGGATGTGTGCGATGTCCTTAGGTTAGTTAGGTTTAAGTAGTTAAGTTCTAGGGGACTTATGACCTTAGATGTTAAGTTCCATAGTGCTCAGATACATTTGAACCAATACAGACGGCGATAGACTGGCCAGTGTTTTTTCCAGCTCTGTCATCAGCTGAAAACGTCTGGTCATCGGTTCCAGAGAGACTGGCCTGCCATCACTAGCCAGTCACTAAGGCTGATAAAAACTGGCACAGAGTTGAATCATTATGGGGTGATATATCTGTCATACATAGTCAGTAGCTCAGCGTGTTCGGTCAGAGAGCCTGTTGGCCTGTGTAATAAAAAACTGAATGGAAGGATCAACCACCGAACATGAACAGGATGTCTTGCGACGTCCGCAACGACCAAACACAACGATCAATAACGACAAAAATGCAAAAAAAAAGTTCCCAGTCGGGGTAGGAACATCGTTACTGCCAGAGATAACACCTCTGTGTAGTAAATTTTACACCCTGTATACCACAACATCATCGTCGTATTTAATCATATTTTTTCCTACTATATTGCAAATGTACAATAACTAAATTTTGCATTTTTATCCTTCCTGAGATTGCCGTTTTAACTGCAGGCAGTTGTGTAAACACTTGAATCTCATCATGTAAGAAGACAATATTAATATCGTACTGCTCAAACCTCAAACGGATTTCGCATGGACGAGAGAGTCGATGTAGTGGTAAGAAACTGGGTTCTCGTTTGATATTCGAATTCTCGTCCAGCCATCCACATCTAAGTTGCCAGTTGTTTCGCTAAATGTCTCTATGGATCATTGAAAGATACAGGCCGATTTTCTTCCTTGCTCCGTCTGAGAAAGGAAATTTAGGGTTTCAGGTCATTAGAGACGGCATGCAATCTAGTATCGGGGTTTGGTTGGTTGGTTGATTTGAGGGAGGTGACCAAACAGCAAGGTCATCGGTCCCATTGGATTAGGAAAGGATTGGGAAGGATGTTGGCTGCGTCTTCCAAAGGAACCGTCCTGGCATTTACCTGAAGCGATTTAGGGAAATCACGGAAAATTGCATCAGGACGGCCGGCCGCGGGTTTGAACCATTGTCCTCCCGAATGCGAATCCAGCGTGGTAATCACTGTGCCATCTCACTAGGTTTGGGATTCAGATGGGAACTGAAATCGGATGAATATTTTTGAAAGGAACCATTCCACCATTGCCTTCAGCTATTTTGGGAAAGCACACAAAATTTAAATCTGGATGGATCTGAATCACCGTGTTCCAAAATATGAGTCCAGTGTGCTGATCTCTGCACCATGTCTATTGGCGCTGTGTCTCTAATGACCTCGCTGTTGTCGAGATCTTTATTCTTTGCTTTTACTGCGCCTTGGAGGACTGAATGTTCAGATTCCAGCGACCATTTTGTATACTAATAAGCAGAATGTTGCTACAATACGCAATTTATGTAAAAAATGCAGTTCATGTTATACGTTCTGTGTTGAATTGTTTTATATTCATTTGTTACTCTTGTCATTACAATTCCTGTTCTGTAAACTGCAGAAAAGCATTATGCTGCTAGTGTGGTTAAGAAAATGCAGCATCTTTGGATACAACTGAGCTGGAGTAGAGTGGATGAGGAAGGCGCTGCTGAAAGGGAGAAAATGTTTATGAAGAGTGTACTGTCTGCCATCCGGGTTCCCGGGTTCGATTCCCGGCGGGGTCAGGGATTTTCTCTGCCTCGTGATGGCTGGGTGTTGTGTGCTGTCCTTAGGTTAGTTAGGTTTAAGTAGTTCTAAGTTCTAGGGTACTTATGACCACAGCAGTTGAGTCCCATAGTGCTCAGAGCCATTTGAACCATTTGTCTGCCATCGGGTTCCCCTAAATAGGAGGCAGCACCGCATAACAGCCACCCTATGAGGGAAACAAACCAACAGCCAAATAGGCGAAGACATGAGGTAAACACGCCGAAGATTCCAGTCGATTAATAGGAACCTTCCCTTGCAGAGGTCGCCGCGACATATCTGGCCACGGATTCCTACGCCGGGTTTCTATTGGCTCCAGCTCACTATATAGGCCTGGCCGGCCGAAGGCAGACCAGTCTTCGTCCGCTGCTAATGGCAACCTCTATAGCAGAGTCTCCGAGAAGATATCACTGAAGCCGCTGTACTGCAGCGTTGTTCGAAGTACCAGCCAACCGAGAGGAACCACATCTCCGGCTAGATCGACGGACGTCTACATCTATTGTACATCCAGCTATTGTATTGTAGAAGAAGTTACGCTCAATAAACTGTTGGAGAATACAACAGTGGCGACGAGTAAGGATTCGACAACCCAAAGAAGATGGAACCACAACAACAACAAGCACAACCACAACTGCAACAGCAGAATCTATCAGTGCAGCAAGTACTGAATCAACTTTTTCAACAGTTCGCGATACTGCAGCAGCAACTGATTGCCGAAATTCAAAGTCTTCACTGTCCACCGACACCGCCAGCGTTCCCGGCATTCGATGAAGACGCTGAAGATTGGGAAAGAAACGAAAAGAGGATTCGTCAACATTTCTGGATTCATCAGGTATCCCAAGAAAATGATCAGAGAGCCTATTTTCTTACTTGTGTGTCTCCCATATGTACATGCTCCTGACGAAACTCCAGCCACGTGATCCTGACAGTCTTACCTTCACCGCCATATGTGAGTGTCTCACCTCCTACTATCGCCGCAGATATCACGTCATGGCAGCGAGAGTGGAATTTCACCAGAGTCGAAAGATACCCGATCAGACGTGCCGCAATGGGCTGCTGAACTCCAAGGTCTCGCTCGGAAGTGCAACTTTGTCACCCGCATATCCCGGGAATCTTACGCAGATGACATGGTCCGGGATCACCTGATCCAAGCAGCCCCAGACGCGGCTTTCCGCCACGACGCCTTGAAGTTGGAGGACCCGTCGCTAGATCAAATCATAGAACTTGCATTCAAGTTTCCACTGCAGCTGACCGCAGATTGGAAACGTGGGCCGACGTCGCAGCCATCCGAAAAGAGACTTGCGACGTCCAGTAGAACGTCACGGCCTTATACGCACCTTCACGCCGCACTCCCCAGCGCAACACCCCGGCATCTTCTCGGAGTACGGAAAAGAAAATAAGACGGTCGTTCCAGGAAGACAACCAGCAGCCACCGCTGGGACAGCAACGCCACCGCAGGGAACCCCTGCGCCTTCCAAATGGTTCAAATGGCTCTGAGCACTATGGGACTCAACTGCTGTGGTCATAAGTCCCCTAGAACTTAGAACTACTTAAACCTAACTAACTTAAGGACAGCACACAACACCCAGCCATCACGAGGCAAAGAAAATCCCTGACCCCGCCGGGAATCGAACCCGGGAACCCGGGCGTGGAAAGCGAGAACGCTACCGCACGACCACGAGATGCGGGCTCCTGCGCCTTCCATCTTGTCCGGGATGCTACTCCCAGCATGAACACAAGGATTGTCCCGACCGCTGGGCGACGCGTCGCCGTTGCGGTCGGGACAGGCACCTTGCATCTGTCTGTCGCTCTGCGCTGATCTCCAGGTGCTCTGACACCGAGGCGTCCATGGACATCAACCAAGTTGTGTCTTCGGCGTCCCCCAAAATTTATATTGATGTCACAATATTGGGTAAGCCAGTTAGAATGCAGATCATACAGGGGCTGCGGTATCCCTGCTCAATTACACTACTTACATCGTTTTAGGAGCACCAAGCCTCCAACCGGCTGCTCGATGCCTCCTTACGTACAACAGACGGGAAATCGCGTTGTTGGCGCAGTTCACGACGGTGGTTTCTCACAAATCTGTCAGTCGTACAATTTCTTTTCTGGTAGTCAACAGATCCGATGCTGCCGATCTGTTTGGGTTGGATGCTTTCCAAATGTTCGGGTTCACAATCGACGATCATGTACATCTGGTTTCTCCACAGGTGCCATTTCCTGAAGTTGACTCTCTCTGCAATGAATTACAGGATATCTTCTCCCCCAGCATCGGGTGCGCCAAGGGGTTTGCAGCGACCCTCCACCTCCGGCCGCCAGCCCGCCCTCGATACTTCCGGGCGAGGCAGGTCCCCGTTGCTCTCCAGCAGCCGCAGCGCGACGAATTGGACCGTCTGCAACATGAAGGGGTGCTACGGCCTGTTCAGTTCAGCCCCTGGGCCACGCTTCTCATCATTGTCCAGAAGCCAGGCAGGCGTCTCCATCTCTGTGGGGACGTTTCGGCGACCCTCAACCCCCAGCTCCAAGTGGACGACTTTCCGCTCCCTCGGCCTGATGATCTCTTCCGTAAATTGGCTGGTGGTCGTTACTTTACCAAAATTGATCTCGCTGAGGCGTACCTCCAGGTTCCTTTGAACACGCCCTCCGGCCTGTTCCAAGTCACGTGCCTTATGTTTGGCCTGGCTAGCGCCCCGGCTATTTTCCAACGCTTCTTGGAACAACTTCTGCAGGACATTCCCGGTTGCATTAATTACCTCGACGACATTGTCGTTACGGGCCCTATTGCTGCAGCCCATCTTACCAACTTGCGTCAGCTGTTTCTTCACCCCTGCCAGCCTGGGCTAAAATGCAATAAAGAGAAGTGTTCCTTCTTTCAACCTTCTATTTCCTATTTAGGACATGTTATTTCACATAAAGGTATCTCTCCGTCATTTTCCTATGTCGACGCCATACACCGCCTGCCTCCCCCATGGGACATACATCAACTGAAATCCTTCCTTGGAAAAATATTATACCGGAAGTTCCTTCCGTCAGCCACTCAGGTGGCGGCCCCCTTATATCACTTATGCAGCAAAAATGTCCCCTTCAGTTGGTCTCCGGCCTGTCAGACGGCCTTTTCCACCCTAAAACGCCAGTTGCAATCGGCCTCCTGCCTGATGCCGTATGATCTGTCTCTGCCATTGCTCCTGGCCACGGATGCCTCTGATTACGGAGTTGGGGCTGTCCTCTCCCACAAGCTTCCAGATGGGACAGAACGTCCGGTGGCTTTTCTATCCAAGGCCCTAACTGCCACCCAACTGAAGTACTCTCAGATCGAAAAGGAGGCATTGGCTATCGTATTCGCCTGTTCCAAACTCATGCCTTTTTTATATAGGCAGGCCTTTCATACAATCACTGACCACAAGCCCCTCCTCTCCCTGTTTTCCCCGGCTTCCTACGAAGACGTCTCAGAGGCGTCAACGATGGGCCCTGTTCCTCTCGCAATTCCGTTACACCTTGCATTTTCATCCCAGCACGCCAATGCGGATGCTCTTTCCCGCCTTCCTCTTGGTCCCGACCCTGCGTTTGACTCTTCGGACGTCCTCGTGTTTCAAGTTCATGAAGCGATCCACGACACCCTGCGTGGGTTTCCCATCACGACCTCCACGGTGGCAATTGCGACCACGCGTGACCCATTGTTACGCCGAGTCCGCTGCTATGTTCAGCGCGGGTGGCCCAAATGTGCCCCACCCGCGAGCAGCAGCACCTTTGGTTCTTTTTTTTCTATCCGCCATCAGCTGTCGCGGTGGATGGTGTCCTATTGTGGGTAGAACCTACGTCCACTGCGCGTGTGGTCGTTCCCCAGCATCTACGGACCAAAGTATTACGTCCCTTACATCAAGTCCATTGGGGAATCGCTCGCACCAAGGCGTTGGCCCGTCGTCACGTCTTTTGCTTCGGGCTTACCAGGGACGTCACTCACATGGTTCAGAATTGCTCCACGTGCGCCAACAGCTGTCCCGGCCCCCTCAAACCTTCCTCTCTTGGCCTACGCCGGCGGGTCCCTGGGATCGCATTCATTTTGACTTCTCCGGCCCCTTCCTCGGCTACCAATGGCTTCTCGTCACCGATGGCTTTTCACATTTTCCGTTCGTTATCCGTTGTAACAGCACCACTTCGGAAGCGACCCTCGCTGCTCTCCAGAAAGTTTTTCCTTGGAAGGGTTGCCGCTGACAATTGTTAGCGACAACGGCCCTCAGTTCCGGAGCCAGGAATCCGCGACGTTTTGTTCTGCCAACGGCATCCAATATGTCCTCACTCCGCTCTTTCACCCGCGGTCGAACGGCGAGGCCGAACGCCTCGTCCAGACATTTATGGCCCAAATGACAAAATATGCCTCCGCCCACACTTTGGACGAGATGCTGACTTTGTTCCTCAGTTCCTATTGGTTGACGCCCATCAGCTCCCGTAGTCCGGCGGAACTATTTCATGGCCAGCAACCTCATAACCTTTTGCACCTCCTCCGGCCCGGACCCAAACAACGGGTTCCGACTGCACAGGCTCCCTTTGTTCCGGGATCCCTTATCTGGGCGCAAGGTTTCGGCCCGAGAGCCGGATGGATTCAGGGGGTAATCGTTCAGCCACGAGGCCGTCAGCTCTTTGCTGTCCGCATCGCCGACACTGTGGTCCGCTGGCACCGCAACCAACTCTGGCGGGGGTTTAACGGTTTTCCGACCGCCTCTTCTTTCTGGCAAGCCGCTCCACCGCCTTCTTCTGGCCGCCCGGATGTGCTCCCTTCCACCCATGGCGCCAGACCCCATCCAGCAGCAACAGCCGTCGTCTCCACAGCGGCTGCAGGCTCCACCGGCTCCTCCGCCCGGCTGCGCCATCCGCCATCATTGACGATGCCCCCATGCCCTTGGCACCACCGCCGCCGATGTCGCAGCCTAGCCAGCGACGCCTGCACGGTCCACTTTCTGGGCAGCATCCGGCGGACGTCGATGAACCTATGCCCCTGGCGCCGTTGCGGCCGGCTTCCCCGCCTCTTCCGCGACGCAGCTCTGCCTGTCTGGCCTGCCACGCCGCGCCCTACTCTGCGGGGGCGAGTTTTCACCGCCTCCTCTACGAGGCCGCCAAGGCCGAGCAGGACGACGTCGTCCTCCCCCCCCCCCCCACCCTCCCCCCGGGAAGGGTGGTGTGTACTGTCTGCCATCGGGTTCCTCTAGATGGCAGGCAGCACCTCATAACGGCCACGCTATGAGGGAAACAAACCAACAGCCAAACAGGCGAAGACATCAGGTAAAAACGCCGAAGGTTCCAGTCGATTCCCTTGCAGAGGTCGCCGCGACATATCTGGCCACGGATTCCTATACCGGGTTTGTATTGACTCCAGCTCACTATATAGGCCCGGCAGGTCGAAGGCAGACCAGTCTTCGTCCGCTGCTAATGGCAACCGCTATAGCAGAGTCTCCGAGAAGGTCTCACCGAAGCCGCTGTACTGCACCACCGATCGAAGTACCAGCCGACCGAGAGGAACCACATCTCTGGCTAGATCGACGGACGTCTACATGTATTGTACAGCCAGCTATTGTATTGTAGAAGAAGTTACGTTCAATAAACAGTTGGAGAATACAACAAAGTGACTTAAGGAACCCGTAGTTTGGAATCTGGAAGTATTCTGCACTTGTTAAATAGTAAGGTGCAACTAGACTGAAATGGAACAACTTTCAATGGTCAACCAAAGTTGCTTCCTTCTCTTTCACATTAAGTTTACTATAGATTTACGGTTAAAATAAAATCTAGGGAAGTAGACTGCCTCTGAAACCAACTGCTCGTGTGGATCTTGATATAAGAAACAATACGAACTTCGAATCTTTCAATGAAAACACATTTCCGTTAGCCAGAGCAATCAGTACTTTTTATTTAAACAATCTCACTTCGTTCAATTAACTTTCTCCCTGGCAGGAAAAGGTGCCACCGCATATCCTCTTCATGATTTCTCTTCGATCTCTCGGAACAACGTCGTTGTAGTTAGTTTATTTCAAGCCCAGTACATGCAACTATTGTTCTTTTACATGGGGAATATTTGGTGAAGCTTTTGTACATTCCGTAAATGCCGTTGTAGTAAAAACTTGTGAGTCTCAGTCTCCTAGTTATTGTCATATGAATGTGAAGTCGACGTCACATAACAAATCTTCTTATGACTGTAAGCTCATCATGCTGCATTTAAGATGCGCCTCTTACCTTTCGCTACCGCCTAAGTCTCCGAAGAATACTCCTCGTGTTTCGTCCACTTCTTTTTGATGTGTCTTGACAAAGTTGTAGGATGTATTAAACGGACTTCCGTTTTGTCTTTCACTTATATGACACCCACGTTGAAGGAGATTTTGCGAGATGTTTTGCATATGCCATTTCCCCAGGAAATTTGTGGAGTTAGATAGGGCAGAAGGCGACATCAAAAATTGTACATACAAATCTTTTATGTTGCATTGATTTCAAATAAACGTACGAAACGATAGAGTGTCAGTCCACTAAACGTTTAGTGAAATTCTTAGAACGTAAGCAAGTCTTAGTCTTTTCCATGACAGAATTCTTATTTTCTTCACGTCATAAGAGGAGATAGTTATTACGGATATCACTACCCACAGCGTCATTCAGAGCCGCAGAGAGAATTTTGAAGGCGACCATTGGCTGGTCCAGCTTCTGTATATATGCAGAAACATTTTTGCAGTGCTCACGCTGGTGCTATTAGGAATATCTATGACAAGGAACTATTTGGACAAGCAGTAGCAGCTGAAGAAGTGGTGCGGATCCTACAGTCTGATATAAATTAGTCGACTCCGATGTTTTAAAGTCCAAATTAAATTTGCAGTGTTTTCGAGACAAGCACCGTCTGCAGCAGTCGCCACAGCGCTCCCCGATAGAAAGTCATTTTAAGGTCTCAATCTCACGCAAAAATCAAATTAAAAATTAAAATTTCACGTAGAGTGTATATTTACTTAGCTTCCTTCCTACGCCCCTCTTTCGACCACGTCGCAGGGCACACAAAACTGAAAGTTACGGGAATCTCCTAATGCGATGGTTCGCTGAGAACACAGTGCTTTGTTCAGCGGAAGTGGTAACACAGTGGCAGACAGCACTGCTGGGCTCCAGTTAGTGTACTCACCGTGGGAGCAGCCCTGCACGATAGCCGCCAAACGCCAACTAGTTTAAATGCGTCTTTAGCGGCAGGTAACAGCAGCGCTTCGCCCAGTAGGCGACGCTAGTGTAAGAGAGGTATTGACAAAACGCCAATAGTCAGCGGTAAGGCAATTATCCACATGGAAGTAATTTATGAAAGTGTTTGCCGAGGTGTTTCCACTAGAGTCGCGACGTGAAATAGGCTAGTGATAGATTACAATGTAGTCCTAAAAGTCAGAGCCAGCTGCCACCGTTGTTGCACTATTAATGTTAAAGAAAAATCGTGACGCAAAACATAAAGTTAGGAAAAAAAGAAGTGTTTGGGTGAAGAAATGGATACAGCCACGTACATATTCAAGTTTTCGAGAAACACATTATTAATTTCTTGTCCATAGTGAGCCCACAGTTTGTGAAATTTTGTAAAATTATCTCCAAATCTGCCGCAATGTTTTCTATCGAGTCCTGCTTTATAACTCTCTTCATACACACATCAAAATAAGCTTTGCATCACTCTGGTTCCCAGATGTCCTGAAGACAGACGTTGATTGTGGATATTGTATCACAGACACAGTCCCTTTGACTGTCCAGAGATGTCACTAAACCCGTCAAAAGATGTAAACAACCAAGGATGAGCAACCGATCAGTTCCAGTCATTCCACCAGGAAGGAGGTAAACGGCAAGTGTTGTCTGTAGTTCAACCGTGCCTAAACGGTCAATACCGCCGTTCGATCGCATCCGCATTGTTACTTTGTGCCAGGAAGGGCCCTCAACAGGGGAAGTGTCCAGCCGTCTCGGAGTGAACCAAAGCGATGTTGCTCGGACATGGAGGCGATACAGAGAGACTGGAACTGTCGATTACATGCCTCGTTCAGACCGCCGAAGGGCTACTACTGCAGTGGATGACCGCTACCTACGAATTATGGCTCGGAGGAACCCTGACACCAACGCCACCATGTTGAATAATGCTTTTCGTGCAGCCACAGGACGTCGTGTTACGACTCAACTGTTCGCGATAGGCTACATGATGAGCAACTTCACTCCCGACGTCCGTGGCGAGGTCCATCTTTGCAACCACGACACCATGCAGCGCGGTACAGATGGGCCCAACAACATATCGAATGGACTGCAGAGGACTGGCATCATGTTCTCTTCACCGATGAATATCGCATATGCGTTCAACCAGAGAATCGTCGAAGACGTGTTTAGGCAACCGGGTCAGGCTGAAAGCCTCAGACACACTGTGCAGCGAGTGCAGCAAGGTGGAGATTTACTGCTGTTTTGTGGTGCTATTATGTGTGGCCGACGTACGCCGCTGGTGGTCATGGGAAGCGCCGTAACGGCATCACGATGGTCGCATCCGTCTGGCGACATCGCAGTGAACGCACATTGGAAGCGTGTATTTGTCATGGCCATACTGGCGCATCACCCGGCGTGATGGTATGGGGTGCCATTGGTTCACGTCTCGGTCACCTCGTGTTCGCAATGACTGCACTTTGAACAGTGGACGTTTCATTTCAGATGTGTTACGACCCGTGGCTCTACCCTTCATTCGATCCCTGCGAAACTCTACATTTCAGCAGGATAATGCCCGACCGCATGTTGCAGGTCCTGTATGGGCCTTTCTGGATACAGAAAATGTTAGACTGCTGCCCTGGCCAGCACATTCTCCAGATCTCTCACCAATTGAAAACGTCTGGTCAATGGTGGCCGTGCAACTGGCTCATCACAATACGCCAGTCAGTACTCTTGATGAACTGTGGTATCGTGTTGAAGCTGCATGGGCAGCTGTACCTTTACACGCCATCCAAGCTCTGTCTGAATCAATGCCCAGGCGTATCAAGGCCGTTATTACGGCCAAAGGTGGTTTTTCTGGGCACTTATTTCTTAGGATCTATGTATCCAAAGTGTGTGAAAATGTAATCACATGTCAGTTCTAGTATAATATATTTGTCCAATAAATACCCATTCATCATCTGCATTTCTTCTTGGTGTAGCAATTTTAATGGCCAGTAGTGTACGTTATCAGGTGTATAGTTCAGGCAGTATTGTACATGGTCGAAAGTCATATTTAAAATTTAAGATTACTGAACT
Source organism: Schistocerca nitens (assembly GCF_023898315.1). Taxonomy (NCBI): domain Eukaryota; kingdom Metazoa; phylum Arthropoda; class Insecta; order Orthoptera; family Acrididae; genus Schistocerca; species Schistocerca nitens. The sequence goes on along the minus strand of NC_064616.1, from coordinate 231,899,064 downwards.
GGTCACTGTGTGTTGTTCCACGTGGCCGACGTGACTGCCAACCGTGACACTGCAACCAGTACAGACCACTTCGCTGCAACAGTGATGAGTATTTACAAAGGGGAGAAGAGACTCGCTCTCAGCCACATGCGAACATTGGATTATGGAATGTGATCACTGCACAACACTGCCATCTTCTCCTTGTGGCCGTAGTAGAGTGAAAAGCTTTGTTCTTAATGTTTGCTTTGGAGTCTAACAAGTGGAAATGTGGAAGTTCCGACGCTGTCTGATGTGGCCTGGGCAGATGGAGCTCTTGCAATTACTTCGGCTTGCATTCTCCTAAAATCACGAGCGCGTCACTCTGAAATGGGCACGTGAGTGCTGTCGTTGGCGTGCCGAGTGACCAACTGTACTGTTTTTCGAGTTCCTCTCCCACATGGACTACAGTGATGGCCACATTTTTGTTAAACTCTATTGTTGTAGGCGCCATCTGACAGACTTCATTGGAACACAAAGGCCAAATACGAATCTTTTAGATGTCCAGGCGTATGAAGGCCGTTATTACGGCCAGAGGTGGTTGTTCTGGGTACTGATTTCTCAGGATCTATGCACCCAAATTGCGTGAAAATGTAATCACATGTCAGTTCTAGTATAATATATTTATCCAATGAATACCCGTTTATCATCTGCGTTATAAAAAGATTATTTAATTATGCATACCTTGTTATGAGGTTTAAAGTGATTCTTTGGCTGTTTTGTCTAAATCAACATCTTTCTGTTGATAACTACATGGAATTGAAGTAAAAAACAAACCGTATAGTTATAAATAGAAGTAGCTAGATTTAAAGAAAACTGCCATACAATCATTAGAAATTTCACATCAAGAGATGTATAATTGAATAATCTTTTTATGTACGATGGCCACTAAATTATTAGAGAGACAAATTGGTCTGGGGAAAAAGCTGTGAGTAGGGCAAGTTTGGTACTTTTATGGCTTTAAGTTGGCATCACTGGGGTGATCCTTGATAAGCTGATGTATCAACGTTGTTTTGTTTATAACTTCAAAAATACATTTCAAGATGGCGAATTCGCTCTACACGTCCACACATTAATTGAACAACGTTCTGTTAATCGTTTTTTACTTGCTGAAGGCAAGAAACCAGTTAATATATACCGTAGAACGTCTAACGTTTATGGTGAAAGTTGTATTAATCGTGGAAATTTTTACATGCGGGCGGAGCAGTTAAAAAATGGTCGCGACTCAGTGACTGAAGAATACCGTTCTGGCCGACTATTTGCAGTTTCAACTCCCTCACTTGAAAGTCGAATTGATGACATTATTCGTGCCGACCGCCGTGTGAGTGTGGAAATGATGGTTGATTAGGTTCAAGTTAGTACTGATACAGTCCATGGCGTTTTTTGTAATAAGCTGAAGTACCGCAAAAAATGTGCAAGATGGGTCCCAAAGGAGTTGACGCGGCTACACAAGGAAACAAGGTTGAGAGTGTGCATAGAGGGTAAGGAATGTTAAGAAAGAGAAGGTGAGCACTTCAACAATATTATAACTTGTGATGAAACTTAGGTTCACTATTATGAGCCAGAATCAAAAAGACAAAGCATGGAGTGGAAGCACACCAACTCACCCGTCAAGAAAAGTTTAAAACGCAAGCATCAGCAGGAAAAGTCATGCTGACGGTGTTTTGGGATGCTGAAGGTCCTGTGTTTTGGGATTATCTCGAAGAGCAGCGTACAATGAACAGCCAATACTACTCGGATTTGCTTTTAAACAAGGTGTAGCCAGCCATGAGAGAGAGGCGTCGTGGATCTCAGAGGAGAGGTGTGATTCTCTAGCAAGACAACGCATGTCCTCATATTGCTCAACTAACCAGTCAAACCATCGACAGAATGGTCTGGGAAGTACTGCCTCATCTCTCTTACAGTCCTGATTTAGCACCTAGTGGTATCCATAAGTTTGCACTGAAGGAGGCATTACTTGGAAAGCGGACAACGAGCACGTGAAAAGGTTTGTGGGAAATTGGTTCAAACATGAAGATAAAGAGTTCTTTGCAGACGGAATAAAAAAGCTTGTAGCCTGTTGGAACAAGTGCATAAATATTCAAGGGGATCACGTTGAAAAGCAGAAAAAGTATTGTTTTTTTAAAAACAAACGCTTTTTTATCCGGACCAATTTGTCTCTTTAATTATTGTATGACCCTCGTGTTATAGATCACTGAAGATGCCTAACATGAGTAAGTGAAATATGCCTGGTAAACAGAAATAAATTCAATTGCAAAAGCCGAAATTTTTATTATCTTTTTAGTAAAACGTAACTGAAGTTAGCAATTGGGGGAAATGGCTGAGAATATTAACAGTCTTAATATTAAGTAGTACCTTTCCGCTCATATGAAGAGGTTCTCAGCACGGCTGTTGGTGTTCACAACACGTCCAGTATCCAGTAATTTTCTGGTGAGAGCTTCTTAAAGTGAAACACGTAAAGCGACGTTTTCCCCACAACTAATACTTTTAGAATTATTTTTTTTATTCACATCTCCTTCAAATTATACATATTTTTGTCTCTAAAAAAGTTGGTAACCCCAGGCACGGTTCATGTACAATCGAAAAGGCTGAAAAAGTATGTAAGTGAAATCACTCAAACCCAGGGACTGAGCGAAAAACATTCATATAGCAGACGTGCCTTCAGAGACTAGTTTCATTCGGTTGTTTTATTCGACTGAAAAAAAAAACTAAATGGAAAAACATTCGATTGGCTTCTTAAAACCAGTAGTTTATCGCATCAGTAGCCCTGAACCGTACTCGAGTTTCACGATTTTTCACATTTGGTATCGTACGCCAGAAGTTTGTGGAACCTCTTCTGGTGACGGCGCACAGTGGGCCAACTCGCCTTGAAACCTGGACAGAATAGAAAAAAAAAAGTTTGCGCTCTGACTCTAGTCACTCGTAATCTTGTGCAGATTGCACTAGTAAATACTTGCCCTGTGCTGCTGTATCATGCCAGGCTCAAGTCGATATCTACAGCTCCATGGATACACTGCAAATCATACATAAGTGCCTGGCAGATGGTTCAACCAACCACCTTCACAATAATTATCTATTATTCCACTCTCGCACAGCGCGCGGAAAAAACGAACACCAGTATCTTTCCGTGCGAGCTCTGGTTTCCTTTATTTTTTAATGATGATCGTTTCTCCCTATGTAGGTCGACGTTAACAATATATTTTTGCGTTCGGAGGAGAAAGTTGGTGATTGAAATTTCGCGAGAAGATTCCGCCGCAACGAAAAACGCCTTTGTTTTAATGTTGTCCATCCCAAACCCTGTATCGTGTCCGTGACACACTCTCTTCTTTTTCGCCATAATACAAAACGTGCTGTTATTGTTTGAACTTGTACTCCGTTAATCCTATCTGGTACAGATCCCAGACCGCGCAGCAGTAATTCTAAAGAGAACGGACAAGCGTAGTGTAGGCAGTCTCGTTAGTAGATCTGTTACATTTTCTAAGTATTTTGCCAGTAAAACGCAGTTTTTGGTCTGCCTTCCTCACAATATTTTCTATATCTATAACTGAAAGTTACGGGAATCTCCTAATGCGATGGTTCGCTGAGAACACAGTGCTTTGTTCAGCGGAAGTGGTAACACAGTGGCAGACAGCACTGCTGGGCTCCAGTTAGTGTACTCACCGTGGGAGCAGCCCTGCACGATAGCCGCCAAACGCCAACTAGTTTAAATGCGTCTTTAGCGGCAGGTAACAGCAGCGCTTCGCCCAGTAGGCGACGCTAGTGTAAGAGAGGTATTGACAAAACGCCAATAGTCAGCGGTAAGGCAATTATCCACATGGAAGTAATTTATGAAAGTGTTTGCCGAGGTGTTTCCACTAGAGTCGCGACGTGAAATAGGCTAGTGATAGATTACAATGTAGTCCTAAAAGTCAGAGCCAGCTGCCACCGTTGTTGCACTATTAATGTTAAAGAAAAATCGTGACGCAAAACATAAAGTTAGGAAAAAAAGAAGTGTTTGGGTGAAGAAATGGATACAGCCACGTACATATTCAAGTTTTCGAGAAACACATTATTAATTTCTTGTCCATAGTGAGCCCACAGTTTGTGAAATTTTGTAAAATTATCTCCAAATCTGCCGCAATGTTTTCTATCGAGTCCTGCTTTATAACTCTCTTCATACACACATCAAAATAAGCTTTGCATCACTCTGGTTCCCAGATGTCCTGAAGACAGACGTTGATTGTGGATATTGTATCACAGACACAGTCCCTTTGACTGTCCAGAGATGTCACTAAACCCGTCAAAAGATGTAAACAACCAAGGATGAGCAACCGATCAGTTCCAGTCATTCCACCAGGAAGGAGGTAAACGGCAAGTGTTGTCTGTAGTTCAACCGTGCCTAAACGGTCAATACCGCCGTTCGATCGCATCCGCATTGTTACTTTGTGCCAGGAAGGGCCCTCAACAGGGGAAGTGTCCAGCCGTCTCGGAGTGAACCAAAGCGATGTTGCTCGGACATGGAGGCGATACAGAGAGACTGGAACTGTCGATTACATGCCTCGTTCAGACCGCCGAAGGGCTACTACTGCAGTGGATGACCGCTACCTACGAATTATGGCTCGGAGGAACCCTGACACCAACGCCACCATGTTGAATAATGCTTTTCGTGCAGCCACAGGACGTCGTGTTACGACTCAACTGTTCGCGATAGGCTACATGATGAGCAACTTCACTCCCGACGTCCGTGGCGAGGTCCATCTTTGCAACCACGACACCATGCAGCGCGGTACAGATGGGCCCAACAACATATCGAATGGACTGCAGAGGACTGGCATCATGTTCTCTTCACCGATGAATATCGCATATGCGTTCAACCAGAGAATCGTCGAAGACGTGTTTAGGCAACCGGGTCAGGCTGAAAGCCTCAGACACACTGTGCAGCGAGTGCAGCAAGGTGGAGATTTACTGCTGTTTTGTGGTGCTATTATGTGTGGCCGACGTACGCCGCTGGTGGTCATGGGAAGCGCCGTAACGGCTGTACGATAAGTGAATGCCATTCTCCGACCGATAGTGCAACCATATTGGCAGCTTATTTGCTAGGCATTCGTCTTCATGGACGATACTTTTTCAAGAAGTGTCATAAATCAGATGCGAATAATTATAGGCCTATTTCACTTACGTCAATCTGTTGTAGAATAATGGAACATGTTTTGTGTTCTCGTATTATGACGTTCTTAGATAATACAAATCTCCTTCATCATAACCAACATGGATTCCGCAAACAGAGATCATGTGAAACCCAGCTCGCCCTATTTGCCCAAGAAATTCACAGTGCCGTAGACACTGGCGAGCAGATTGATGCCGTATTCCTGGACTTCAGGAAGGCATTTGATACGGTTCCGCACTTACGTTTAGTGAAAAAAATACGTGCTTACGGAATATCGGACCAGGTTTGTGATTGGATTCAGGATTTCCTAGAAGAAAGAACACAACATGTCATTCTTAACGGTTCAAAATCTGCAGATGTAGAGGTAATTTCGGGAGTACCGCAAGGAAGCGTGATAGGACCTTTATTGTTTACAATATACATAAATGACTTAGTTGACAACATCGGTAGCTCCGTGAGGCTATTTGCAGATGACACGGTTGTCTACAAGAAAGTAGCAACATCAGAAGACTCGTACGTACTCCAGGAAGACCTGCAGAGGATTAATGAATGGTGCGACAGCTGGCAGCTTTCCCTAAACGTAGATAAATGTAATATAATGCGCATACATAGGGGCAGAAATCCATTCCAGTACGATTATGCCATAGGTGGTAAATCATTGGAAGCGGTAACGACCGTAAAATACTTAGGAGTTACTATCCGGAGCGATCTGAAGTGGAATGATCACATAAAACAAATAGTGGGAAAAGCAGGCGCCAGGTTGAGATTCATAGGAAGAATTCTAAGAAAATGTGACTCATCGACGAAAGAAGTAGCTTACAAAACGCTTGTTCGTCCGATTCTTGAGTATTGCTCATCAGTATGGGACCCTTACCAGGTTGGATTAATAGAAGAGATAGACATGATCCAGCGAAAAGCAGCGCGATTCGTCATGGGGACATTTAGTCAGCGCGAGAGCGTTACGGAGATGCTGAACAAGCTCCAGTGGCGGACACTTCAAGAAAGGCGTTACGCAATACGGAGAGGTTTATTATCGAAATTACGAGAGAGCACATTCCGGGAAGAGATGGGCAACATATTACTACCGCCCACATATATCTCGCGTAATGATCACAACGAAAAGATCCGAGAAATTAGAGCAAATACGGAGACTTACAAGCAGTCGTTCTTCCCACGCACAATTCGTGAATGGAACAGGGAAGGGGGGATCAGATAGTGGTACAATAAGTACCCTCCGCCACACACCGTAAGGTGGCTCGCGGAGTATAGATGTAGATGATGTAGATGTAGATACTTCGCGCCCCCATCGTGGACATCTTGTGAATGACTTCCTTCAGGATAACGACAGCGCTCGACTAGAGTGGCCAACATGTTCTCCAGACAGGAACCCTGTGAACATGCCTGGGATAGATTGAAAAAGGCTGTTTATGGACGACGTGACCCACTAACCATTATGAGGGATCTACGCTGAATCGCCGTTGAGGAGTGGGACAATATGGACCAACAGTGCCTTGATGAACTTGTGGATAGTACGCCACGACGAATACAGGCATGCATTAATGTAAGAGGCCGTGCTACTGGGTATTAGAGGTACCGGTGTGTACAGCAATGTGGACCACCACCTCTGAAGGTCTCGCTGTATGGTGGCACAACATGCAATGTGTGGTTTTCATCAGCAATAAAAAGTGCGAAAATGATGTTTATGTTGATCTGTATTCCAATTTTCTGTACAGGTTCCGGAACCCTCGGATCCGAGGTGAAGCAAAACTTTTTTTTAAATGTGTATATTCCACCTGTTTCGCGTCCCGCATTACGGAATAGCACTCCACTTTCTAATTTAACAATTGAGATCTTTCACTTAACACGTATTTAACACTTTTCGCCACTGACACACAAAACTTCTGCAAATCTCAGAAAAACTTCCAGCAATCGACAAGTATCTCCAACGGGATGCGGGAAACTGCTGGCAGTACTGCTACTTCTGAAACTGAACGAAACTTGGGGAAATCGGCTTTCACTGGGCGTTTTCACCTCAAAGGACTTGCGGAAGGAGCTTCTAGAAGTGACCTGTGGAAGTTCACGTGATACTGGACACACGCCAATAGAGTGCGGGTTTCCTCCTGGTTCTCGCTATACAGAGGAGCCGCGCCAGTTCGCAGCTGAGCGCAACCAGCGTCGGCGGCCCATCACTTCCTCACCTCTCCGAGATGCTCTCTGAGGTAATTCGCGTATCCATCTTCTCAACTCTCTTCATCAGATCCTGCATTCATCCGTAAAATCCTGTATTTATCATCTTTAGTTACGTCCATTACCCACACAGAGGAGGATGGCTGCGGTTTCAGTGAGGGGTGGAGTTCACTGCGGAGCTCGTGGATCCATCCTTTCGAACTTCGGACAGTTGCATATAAACAAAGGTATTTTTTCATTAGAAGAATATATGTAACACCGACATAAATTAAGGAATAACCTTACTCAGCGCACTTTCTTCTAATGTCGAGAGGAAAAGCAGATCAAATGAGAAATAGTTATGCACCAAGCAAATAGGGTGTTATGGGTTTATTCTACATGAAATAAACACTAGAACAATCGGTACTTGTTGGAGTTGTTCCCAACAAGAATTTACGCGTCTAAAAACAAAACCATTCAAAATTTAATTCCTTTCCTCTCGCTTAGCGATAAAACGTATCTGTACGCCAGGATGTAATGAAGAACTGACCACCAGATGTAACGAGAGGCGGAAATGGAAGAATAAAAGGAGGCGATGAATATTGTGTTGTCCGTAGAGAAGCAGTAACAGCATAATGGGTCGGCCAGTAGAGCTCAGCGTCTTCGAACTTGGAACAGTCATTGGATGTAACCTGAGTAACAAATTCGTCAGGGACATCTCAACCTTTCTAAAGCTACCCAAGTTGATTGTTGTTGATATTATGACAAACAGGAAACGCGAAGGAACAGCCACAGCTAAACTAAGACATACGTGCTGACGGATAGGGACTGTGGAGCATTGCGGAGGGTGGCTGTAAAAAGTTGCATGAAATCAGCGGAAGGAATTACCCTTGAGTGCCAAAGTGCTACCAGCAGTCCAGCTGGCGCAGTGAGTGCGCGTAAGGAGTTAGGAAGGTAGGGGTAGGACTCCTCATAAGCCAAAGTTCCTGTAGTCAGTGCTATGCGTACCTTGACATAATGTAGAGAGTAACGCTACTGGACAGTGGTTGACGGGAAGCGAGTGACTGGGACTGCTGAATCACGCTGTACCCTGCGGTAGTCCGGCGGAAGAATTTGGGTTCGGCGAATTCCAGGACAGCGTTGCCTGCCATCGTGTGCAGTGCTAACAGTGAAGCACGGAGGAGGTGATTTTTCAGTATGGGGTTGTTTTTGATTATTTGAGAATGTTCTTCCTACTGCGCTTAAGAATGCGGTAAAAGCGAAAGGACATGAACACATCTTACAGCACTGTTGGAAATTTTGATATTTGTGGTAAGATCTTATTGGACCAAACTGCGGAGGTCATCGGTCTCTAAGCTTACACACTACTTAGTCTAACTTAAACTAACTTAGGCGAAGGACAATACACACAAACCCATGCCCGAGGGTGGACGCGAACCTCCGACGGGGGGAGCCACGCGAACCGTGACAGGACGCCTAAGACCGCGCGGCTATCCAGGGGGTTTTGCAGCACTGTGTACTGCGTACAGCAGAGGAATAGTTCGGAGACGCTGATTGTTTCTAGGCCTACAAGTACAACAATTCACCCTTTCATAAAGCAACATTGGTGAGGCAAATCATTTTTGGACAATAAAATTCCTGACATGGACTAGTCTGCCCAGAGTCCTGGCCTGAATCCTGGGAACATCTTTCGGATGAGACAGAACGTTGACCTCGCTCCATACACCCAGCGTCCCCAGCATAGTTCAAGCCGTCATAAAGGCGAATGGTGTACACACCCCATATTAATGTCCCCTATTAGGTGTCCGGATAATTTTGATCAGGTAGTGTACGAGTGACCTACAATGGCCTCAACAGACAGCTAAGTCCCCAACGAAATTGCAGCCGTCAGCAACCAAACCTCCTGCAACTCGTAAATGTAGGCGCAGTACGTTAATATTTTGTATTCTATATAAAGTCTAGTAATTTGTTATTCTGCCAATACCTGTCTCTGACTTTCAAAACAACATACAAGATTTTCTTCATCCTGCCATAAAGCTCCATAACTGCAAACACTCTACTCGAAAGTGAATGATGCATTTTAATAGCAAATTTCCGCCTTACTGAGAGTGGTACTGGCAGTATTAGACCTTTCGGCAATGTATGACATCACTTGTGGAAATACACTAAGCTGCCCACTAGTTTCTTTAACAACTGAAACCCGAAGAAAGAGATTCCGTTCCATGTTTACTGGAAATGTCAGTTTGTACAATGAGTAATCAAGGTTAACCAATGAAATGTAGATGTATAGAAAATGCCGGCCATACAGCAGTCGTAACACTGATAAGAGCTCACATTTCACACGATAACTGAAAAACTGTGTGAGTCATATTTCCATGTCATCAGGTTTCTCTGGATAGCAATTTTAAATGCCTTGTTACACGTTTATACCTACTGTGATTTCAATGACACGGGCAACGCAAAACGATAGTGGAACTTAGCTAGCCTGGAGGTAAATTTTGACAGCGGCTTGGCGATTCTTCTCCCGATTAAATCACGAAAGCGATATGTTCCACGATCAACATGAGATGCTCTTACCAATCCTCTTACTGCATACGCTCTCACTAAAAGACTTTGCCAATAAGGTTGATTGCGATGGGTACCTACTTCGCGACCTCAACATCAAATGTCGTCTGCTTTAGAAACCCAATGAAAGTGATCCTTGCGGCTCCTAGTTAAAAACTCGCTTCAGAAGCAAATGATACCGTCGTCGTTGGTATTAATTTCATTTACAATCCTAACTGGACGTTCGTACAAAAATTTGTTCACTTTTCCTGGTGCGTTCTGATCGAATTCTGCAGACCTGTTAAATTTCCATTAACCGGGTGGTCCTAATCGTCTGCTAACATCGCCCAGACGCATCCTTACGCTCGTGGTTTTCCCAGTCACAAAAAGAACCTGCTTAACGATTACCGCCATCTTGGCAAAAATTAATAATTACGAATTAGAGGAATTACATGGAATTAAAATCACCCCAAAAGACTTTCGTACGCAACAAGTTATACACTCTAAGAGAAAACAAATTGGCACCACAAAGGAGTTGTGCGAATGGGACGGGAATAGCTAGATGAGTTGTACATGTACAAACAAACAAATGATTACTACTTCAGAAAAATTTGATGATTTTTACAAGATAATGAGCTTTACAAATTGAGCAAGTCACTAACGCGTTGGTCCCAATCTGACCATTATGCAAGTAGTTATTCGACTTGGCACTGACTGATAAAATTGTTGAATTTCCTTCTGAAGTATATCGAACCAAATTCTATTCAATTGGCTCGTTAGATTGTTAAAATCCCGAGCTGGATGGAGGGCACTGGGAGGCTGCCTATAATGTTCCAAACTTTCTAAACTGGGGAAAGATCCGGCAAACTTGCTGGCGAAAGTAGGGCCTCGCAGTCACGAAGACAAGCAGTAGAATCTGTCGCCGCGCACGGGCTGGCATTGTGTGGCTGAAACGAAAGGCTAGAATGGCTTGCCATGAAAGGCAAGAGCATAGAATATCGTCGACGTACTGCTGTGCGGTGAGGACGCCGCTGGATGAAAACCGAAAGCTCAAAAATGGCTCTGATCACTATGGGACTTAGCATCTGAGGTCATCAGTCCCCTAGAACTTAGAACTACTTAAACCTAACTAACCTAAGGACATCACACACATCCATGCCCGAGGCAGGATTCGAACCTGCGACCGTAGCGGTCGCGCGGTTCCAAACTGAAGCGCCTAGAAGCCCTCGGCCACTGCGGCCGGCTAAAACCCAAAGCGCCCTGCTACGAAAAGAAAAGTCAGCCCAGACCATCTCTCCTGGTTATCGGGCTCTGTGACTGGTGGTAGTCAGGTTGGTATACTGCGCTCTCCGGGGGGTCTCCAGACACGTCTTCGGCCTGTAATCTCATTGACTGGAGGAGAACTGTCTTCATTATGAGTCCCGCTTCGAAGTGAGTCTCGATGGCCAGCGAAGACGGGTCCGGAGACAGCGGTGGGAGACTAACCTCATTGTCGCCCCCATACAGCCCGACAGTCAGCAGCGATGGTTTGGTGTGCCATTTGTTTCCATACCAGGATCTCTTTGATTGTTATGCGCGACATCCTTACGGCAGTGCGGTACTTCGACGACATTCTACGTCCCGATTTGTTGGCCTTTGTGGCAAGCTATCCTTGGTTTACATTTCAGCGAGATAACATCCACCCGCACACGGTGAGAGTTTATATCGCTTGTCATCGTACTTGCCAAATCCTAAACTGGCCAGCAAGATCCCAGGATCGCTCTTTAACTGGGAACGCATTGAATTTCTCAGTGTATGAAACTCTTTCATCTCAATAAATAGTCCTCTTTTTTTTAAATCTACCGATTTCCGTCCCATTCAGATATTTCTTTCGTGGTGCGTTTTCTTTTGTATTATAGTGTAATACCTAATTTCTGTTTGTCTTTCATCTCGCCAACACATCGATACGCTTTCTTAAAATTTTAACACTAGTTAATTAATAACTTGCTCTTAAACAAAATATCACACTGCCATTCATCTAAGTGTACCTGTACCTTGGCAGCGGAGGAGCATTAAAATATGCACACATTTTGGTGTCACACTCGCCTATTTTCTATGTCATCGTTCCAATTTAAGTTGTTCGCAATTGTGATCCCTAGGACTTAGATGACTTGACAGCCTTTACATTTGTGTATTTTACCGTGTAACCGAAATTTGACGGATTACTTTCAGTACTAAAGTATTTAGACTTTTCGTTAGAGTCAACTGCCACTTTTCTCCCCATACAGAGATCTTCTCAAAATCAATTAGCAATTGAGTTTGATCTTCTGATAACATTGCTACACGGTAAACGACTGTGTCATCAGTAAACAATATAAGTGTGGAGCTCAGATCGTCTCCTAAATCGTTTATATTGATTAAGAATAGCAGAGGGCCTATTAGACTACCTCGTCAGATATAATTTCCATTTTACTCAATGGCTTCTGTCAGTTACTGAGAAAGGTGAATTTTCTGACGGAAATCACGAATCCACTCGCAAAACTGAGACGATACTCCTTAGGTAAGCAGTTTTATTAAGTGAGGGATGGTGCCAAAAGCCTGCTGGAAATATAGTAATATGTATTCTGTTTCAGATTCCTTGTCGATAGCACTCATTCATTACTTCGTGCGAATAAAGAGCCAATTGTGTTTCACAGGAACAGTATTTTCTGAATCTGTGCCATGTTTCAATAGGCTTCTCCGAAGTAATTCATAATGTTCGAAGGCAATATATGTTCCAAAATCCTACTGCAAATCGACCTCAGTGATACGAGTCTGTAATTCAGCCGGTTATACATATTGTCCTTTTTTTAGTATTGTTGTGAACTGTGCAAGTTTCCACTCTTCAGGTACGGACCTATCGTCAAGTGAGCGGTTGTATATGACTGCTAAGTATGGAACTATTATATCAGTATGCTATTAAAGAAACATAGCTGATATACAGAGAGGGCCAGAAGACAGAGCTTTAAGCCCTAATAGAAAGCACAGAAGCTCAAATAGTTATGGATACAGAAATCTGGCTAAAACTGGAAATAAGTTCTGCCGAATTTTTTTCAAACGATCTAACAGTGTTCAGAAAGGATAGATTAAATACAGTTGGTAGTGGAGTATTTATTGCTTCAGAAGTAGTTTGCCTCGAAGTGAAATTGATGTAGATAGTTCTGCGAAATAGTATGGGTAGAGGTTATACCTGACAATCGGACTAAACTATTAATTGGATGGTTTGACCGACCCCCCCCCCCCCCCCGCCCACTCAGAAGACATAGTTGCTGAAAAGTTCAAAGAAAACTTGAGTCTCATTTCAAATAGGTACCCACTCATACAATTATAATCTGTGGTGACTTCAACCTACCCTCAATATGCTGGAAACATTATACGTTTAATGCCAGCGGCAGGCATAAAATGTCATCCGAAATTGTACTGCATGCTTACTCAGAAAATTAATTTGAACAGTTAGTTCCTGAGCCCACTCGATGCATAAATGCTTGCGAAAGCAACAAATAATCCTGGACAAATAGTGAGTATCGCGACGGATACAGGGGTTAGCGACAGCAAGGCAGTTGCTGCTGGACTGAATACCGTAACACCTACAACCATCAAAAAGAAACGCAAACTATATCTGTTTAAAAAAACTGATAAAAATGCTCTTAACGCCTTTCTAAGAGACAATCTTCACTCCTTCCGGTCTGATCAAGTAAGCGTAGAAAAGTTGTGGAATGATTTCAAAGAGATGGTATCAACAGCAGTTGAGAGATATATACCACATAAATTAATAAGTGATGGTACTGATCCCCTATGGTACACAAAAGGGGTTAGATCGCTGTTGCAGAAGCAGCGAAAAAAGCACGTCAAATTTAAAAGAACGCAAAATCCCCAAGAATGACAAAATTTTGCAGGAGTTCGAAATATAGCGCGTACTTCAATGAGAGATGCTTTTCATAATTTCCACAATCTGTCTCGAAATCTGGCAGAAAACACCAAGAGATTTTGGTCATACATAAAGCACACCAGTGGCAAGGCGCAATCAATAGCTTCACTGCGCGGTAACAACGGTGAAGTCACTGATGACAGTGCACTAAAGCAGAGTTATTAAATATTGTTTTCCGAAACTCCTTCACCAAAGAAGACGAAGTAAATATTCCTTTATTGCAATCAAGAACAACTGCAAAGATGAGAATCGTAGAAGTAGATATCCTCGGTGTAACAAAGCAGCTTAAATCACTTAATAAAGTCAATGTCTCTGGTCCAGATTGTATACCAGTCACGTTCCTCTCACAGTATGCGGATACAATAGCTCCATATTTAGCAGTCATATACAACCGCTCGCTCACAGAAAGATCCGTACCTAAAGACTGGAAAATTCCTCAAGTCGCACCAATACCCAAAAAGGGAAGTAGCAGTAATCCGCCGAATCACAGGCCCATATCGCTAACGTCGATTTGCAGTAGGGTTTTGGAACACATACTGTATGCGAACATAATGGAGTACTTCGAAGAACACGATTTATTGACACATAGTCAGCACAGATTCAGAAAACATCGTTCTTGCAAAACACAGCTGCACTCATGCTCATAAATTAGGGATAATGCTGATACATGGTGAATCAACGCTCTGGTGGGCGGTTTGCGGGTTTAAATCACCTCGGGGTATGACCGTGCGGTTCATTTGACTTGCGGTCGTCACACGGTACGCAGAGGTGTGTTGGTGCATGTCAGAGTACGGTGCAGCGAGTAATTGTGCAGACGTTTTCAGACCTGCTAATTGTGACTATGTGTTGAAAATGGCTCAAAGAACGCATATTGATGACGTTATGAGGAGTAGAATACTAGAGTGACTGGAGGCTGGTCAAACACAGCAGCTCGTATCACGGGCCCTCCGTGTGCCATAAAGTGTGATCTCAAGATTATGTCAACGATTCCAGCAGACAGGAAACGTGTCCAGGCGCTACAATACTGGACGTCCACAGTGTACAACACTACAAGAAGACCAATATCTCACCATCAGTGCCCGCAGACGGCCACGGAGTACTGCAGGTAGCCTTGCTCAGGACCTTACCACAGCCACTGGAACAGTTGTCTCCAGACACAAAGTCTACAGACGACTGAACAGACGTGGTTTATTCTCCCGGAGACCTGCAAGGTGCATTCCACTGACCCCTGGTCACAGGAGAGCCCTTAAAGCCTGGTGTCAAGAACACCGTACATGGTCAATGGAACAGTGGTCTCAGGTTATATTCACGGACGAGTCCAGGTATAGTCTGAACAGTAATTCTCGCTGGGTTTTCATCTGGCGTGAACCAAGAACCAGAATCAACCCCTTAATGTCGTTGAAAGGGACCTGTATGGAGGTCGTGGTTTGATGGTGTCGGGTGGGATTATGACTGATGCTCGTACGCCCCTGAATGTCTTTGACAGAGGATCTGTAACAGGTCAGGTGTATCGGGACGTTATTTTGCACCAGTATGTCCACGTTTTCAGGGGTGCAGTGGGACCCACCTTCCTCCTGAAGGATGATAACGCACGGCCCCACCGAGCTGCCATCGTGGAGGAGTACTTTGAAACAGAAGACATCAGGCGAATGGAGCGGCCTGCCTGTTCTCCAGACCTAAACCCCATCGAGCACGTCTGGGATGCTCTCGGTCGACGTATCGCTGCACGTCTTCAAACTCCTACGACACTTCAGGAGCTCCGACAGGCACTGGTGCAAGAATGGGAGGCTATACCCCAGCATCTGCTCGACCACCTGATCCAGAGTATGTCAACCCGTTTTGCGACCTGTGTACGTGTGCATGGGGATCATATCCCATATTGATGTCGGGGTACATGCGCAGGAAACAGTGGCGATTTGTAGCACAAGTGTTTAGGGACGGTTTTCTCAACTTATCACCAATACCGTGGACTGTGTCGTGCGCGTTCCCAATGCACCTATGCTATTAGCGCCAGTTTTGTGTAGTGTCACGTTGTGTGGCACCACATCATTAATTTATGAGCATAAGTGTAACTCTTTATACTCATGAAGTAAAGGATGCTATGGACTGGGGATGTCAAATTGATTCCATATTTTTAGATTTCCAGAAGGCTTTCGACACCGTTCCTCACAAGCACGCCGCGCGGGGTAGCCGTTGAGTCTATGGGACCTTGCCACGTTTCGCGCTGGACTCCCCGTCGGAGGTTCGAGTCCTCCCTCGCGCATGGGTGTGTGTGTTGTCCTTAGCGTAAGTTAGTTTGAGTTAGGTTAAGTAGTGTGTAAGCCTAGGGACCTATGACCTCAACAGCTTGGTCCCATAGAACGTACCACAAATGTTTCCTCACAAGCGCCTTGTAACCAAACTGGGTGCCTATGGAATATCGCCTCAGTCGTGCGACTGGATTCTTGATTTCCTGTCAGAAAGGTCACAGTTCGTAGTAATAGACGGAAAGTCATCGAGTAAAACAGAAGTAATATCCTGATCTATATTAACGACAGAGTAGCTGTCATACGTTGTTTGCTGCTGTCATTTACCGTCTTGTAAAGTCATCAGATGACCAAAACGAATTGTAAAATGGTTTAGACAAGATATCTGTATGGTGCGAAAAGTGGAAATTGACTCTGAATAAAGTAAAATGTGAAGTTATTCATATGAGGACTAAAATAAATCCTTTAAATTTCGATTACGTGGTAAGTTACACAAATCTAGAGGCTGTAAATTCGACTAAATAATCAGGGATTACAATTACAAATAACCTAAATTGGAACGATCACATAGATAATCTTGTGGGCAGAGCAAACCAAAGACTGTGATTCACTGGCAGAACACTTTTCAGGTGAGAGACTGCTTACACCACGTTTGTCCGCCCTATTCTGGAGTATTGCTGTGCGGTGTGGGATCCGTATCAGGTGCGACTGACGGATGACATCGAAAAAGTACAAAGAAGCGCAGCTCGTTTTGTATTATCGCGAAATAGGGGAGATAGTGCCACAGACATGATACTTGAGTTGAAGTGGCAACCATTAAAACAAAGACTTTTTCGTTGCGACGGGATCTTCTCATGAAGTTTCAATCAACAATTTTCTCCTCCGATTGCGTAGTAATTCTGTTGGCACTAACCTACATAGGGAGAAATGATCATCGCGATAAAATAAGACAAATCAGGGGTTGCACAGAAATATTTAAGTGCTCGCTTTTCCCGCCCGCCGTTAGAGTGGAACCGTAGAGAGACAGCTTGAAGATATTACATTGAACCCTCTGCCAGTCACTTTATAGTGAATAGCAGAGTAATCACGTAGATGTATTATGTGATTTTAGTTACTTCACTACATCGAGGATATCGACTTCTAAGTTTCTCATATTTACAACTGCACTTGATTAGAATGCCGAGATATTTATTTCTCGTTCTTTCGTGAAGGAATTTTAGAAAACCGTGTCCAGTAACTCCCCCCCCCTCCCCCCACCCCCCTTAGTGGCAGTCACCGGTTCCAATACCATTGTTAATGCGCAGTGATGGTAATGAATGCCCCTTTCCCCTGAGGATTTTTCATGCTACCAGAATCTCTTCCGATTTTCTGCCAGATTTCGAGACAGAGTTTCGTTGTGGAAACTACTAAGAGCATCTCGCACTGAAGCCAGCACTAAATTTCGGGCTTGGCCGGCCGGTGTGGCCGAACGGTTCTAGGCGCTTCAGTCTGGAACCACGCGACGGCTACGGTCGCAATTTCGAATCCTTCCTCGGGCATGGATGTGTTTGAAGTCATTAGGTTAGTTAGGTTTAAGTAGTTCTAAGTTCTAGGGTACTGATGACCTCAGATGTTAAGTCCAATAGTGCTCAGACACATTTTTTTTTTTAATTTCGAGCTTCTGTAAAACGTCGTCATTCTTTTACATTTTGCGTTCTTTTAAATATGGCAAGCTTTTCTCGTTGCTTCTGCAGCAGTCCTCTGACCTGTTTTGTGTACCATGGGCGATCAGTTCGTCTCTTATTAATTTATTTGATATAAATCTCTGAATTGTCTTCAATACTAGTCTTTGAATTTAATCCACATCTAGTTTACACATACGTAGTTGGTTTGCAAGGAGTGGATACTATCCCTAAGGAAGGTGTCAAACGAGTTTTATCGCTTTCTTTGAAACAGGTACTCAACGCCATTCAGGATTCCAACGCCCCAAGTAACTAGTGCCCGAGAGGACAACAATTTTTCTGTCACCTCTGTAGGATCGTGCTGCCATGTGACATGCTTTGAATCACGCAATTGGCTTGTTAGCAACACAGCAGCACAGACTGTGAGAATGGCCACCATTGTTGCTGGTTCCTTTGATGCGGTTGAAGAGAGAGCCACGTTGACATGGTGCGCCCATAGGTAAGACTGGACGCAGGCCAGGCACCACATCGTTTTTTAGATGAGTCTCGCTTCTGTGTACAACATCACTCTAGATGTATACGTGTAGGAAGCGCCGATTAGAACGAACGTTGTGATATTGCATTCGTTATCGTCATACCCGCCTAACACCTAGCATGCTGATACGGAGTAACACTGGATACACAGCATGATCACCTCTGGTTCGCATAGACTGTAATGTGGACAGCGGGCGCTACATTTGTGACGTTTGGACGCGAATGGCTATGCTTTATTTTCGAGATCTCTGTGATTTTATTTTTGAACAAGATAACGCAAAACCAAATGTTGCCCGTGATTTACTGACCTGCGTAGATACAGAGTGTGTACAACTTTTGGCCTGGCTAGCACGTTCTCCACAACTGTGACCCACTGAAGAGATTTTGTCATCGGTTACTCAAAGACTGGCACACCACCATCACCAGCCTCCACGATTGATTAATTCTGGAATAGAGTTGAACTGCTGTGGAATGATGTACCTGCATCTGCCATCCAAGCTCGTATAGACTTAGAGCCATTGTTGCCGTGAGAGGTGTGAGCCCTGACCTACTTTTCGTAACGTGTATGCCGCCAAATCACCCCCAGTTTAAATCAGTTATTCTTCACGCAGAATGATTAACTTCTCGTTATTCTATCATTCCTGATGTTGCGATTGTGATTGTCAGTAGTGTATCATCACATTATAATTTAGCTCTATAACATACAAACTTGCACGCATTCCGAAATTTAAAAAAAAATAGAGGATAAAATAGGAGTACGTGGAAAGAATGTAACTGAGGATGAATGATGGGAGCAGCAGAGGCAGGAAAGCGGCAGGAACGAGTCAGTGGAGGTGCTCAGATGGTGGGTGGCTGCTGCGCAGTTTCTGGGTTTGTCGATAATCTGGGACGTTCCATAGCAAGGGGAGGACGGCAGCCTCAGGTGGCCAGCCTAGCTGGTTTAGGTGTTGCGTTAAGTCTGCAGCTTGCAATACTCTTCGCCAGAATGTCAGATTTCCGTCTTGTACTGATCTTTAGCATTGCTTGTGCTGTCTTCTTCCTCATCTTCCTCTACAGGCTAATCGCGGACCACCTTTAAAAAGCTTAGTCAGAGATATACTTTCACAAACAGTCCTTGAACTGCAATTTTTTTCTGTCTACTAATCTACATCTAGTTACATATTATCAATGCCCATCTTTACGATATCATAAAAGTGGCGCGTCGCTCGACCTTCTCCTACTGCAGCTTGTCCCGTTATGGTATATAATTTCTACTGATGAGCACTTACTTTATCTTGGGTTTGACGGGTAGTTAGCCACATGTTTTACGTACCTTTGCATGTCACAAAAATGTCGATGGAATCGGGCTACAACCTACTGAAGCAATTCACCTTTTCATGCGAGTAAATGCTGCTTCGTTACAGATTGGTAAGTAAATCCGTGAAAAATACGAGAGCGCGTAGAAAAAAATGCCACCGAATTTTTTATTCTGTACTCAATATAGGTGTGCGTATTACATGTAATGCGTATTACTCGGTCGCTGACGCAAGTTGTAACCCTCTGCCCCCAATCGACTCCGAATTGTACCGTGTAACATGGCGGTGGTAGCGTAACCAGGTGACGAAAGTCATGGGATAACGATATTCGCATATACAGATGACGGCATAATTGCATATACGAGGTATAAAAGGTCAGTGCATTGGCGGAGCTGTCATTTGTACTTAGGTGAGTCATGTGAAAAGGTTTGCGATGTGATTATGGCAGCACAACGGGAACTAGCAGACTTCGAACGCGGAATGGATATTGGAGCTAGAGGCATGGGACGTTCAGATTCGGAAATTGTTAGGGAATTCAATATTCCGCAACCACAGTATCAAGAGTGTGCCGAGAATACCACATTTCAGGTATTACTTCTTACCACAGACAAAGCAGTGGCCGACGGCCTTCACTTAACGACCGAAAGCAGCGGATTATGTGTAGAGTTGTCAGCGCTAAGAGACAGGCAACACTGCGCGAATTAACCGCAGAAATTTGTGTGAGTTTGTCGAACGTATCCGTTAGGACGATTCTTCGGAATCTGGTGTTAATGGGCTACGGCAGCAGATGGTCGACGCTAGTGCAGCGCCTCTCCCGGGCTCGTGACCATATCGGTTGGACCCTAGACTGGAAAACCGTGGCCTAGTCAGATGAGCCCCGATTTCAGTTGGTAAGAGCTGATGATAGAATTCGAGTGTGACACAGAACCCAAGTTGTGAACAAGGCACTGTGCAAGCTGGTGAAGGTGCCATAGTGGAGTGGGCTGTGTTTGCCTGGAATGAACTGGGTCTTCTGGATGTTCAGCTACTTGGAGACCATTTACAACCATTCACGAACGTCACATTCCCAAACAAATGAGGAATTTTGATGGTTTCCAATGCACCATGTCACCGCGCGACATTTGTTCGTGATACATTTGAAGAACTTTCTGGACAGTTGAAGGGATTGGTTTGGCTTCCCCGATAGCCCGACATGTACCCTACCGAAAATACATGGACGTAACCGAGAGATATGGCAGTGCACATAATCGTGCACCAAAAGTACTTTCGCATTTGGTTCAAATGGCTCTGAGCACTATGGGACGTAACTTCTGAGGTCATCAGTCCCCTAGAATTTAGAACTACTTAAACCTAACTAACCTAAGGACATCACACACATCCATGCCCGAGGCAGGATTCGAACCAGCGACCGTAGCGATCGCGCGGTTCCAGACTGTAGCGCCTAGAACCGCTCGGTCACCCCGGCCGTCAATTTCGCATTTATGGGCGGCTATTGAGGCAGCATGGCTCGATGACTTTTGTCACGTCAGTGTATTTCGGTGCGTGAGGAACAGCGTTCTGTAATCGATAGTACGAATTCGAAGAGTCTGTCCACACACGGAACACCCTCTCCTTCAGAATGATAATGCCAGACCATTATAAGAGATAAGAGAATATAGAATGATCCTCTCTCTAGCATCGTTTTTTGTGAGAGGCACCCGTATTTTGTGTGTAGGCGCGCGCGCCGTTGTGTGTATGGGTGAGAGAGAGAGAGAGAGAGAGAGAGAGAGTAATTGTTCTCAATTATACGTATATAATCACTGGACTGAAACTTCCTGGCAGATTAAAACTGTGTGCCCGACCGAGACTCGAACTCGGGACCTTTGCCTTTCGCGGGCAAGTGCTCTACCAACTGAGCTACCGAAACACGACTCACGCCCGGTACTCACAGCTTTACTTCTGCCAGTACCTCGTCTCCTACCTACCAAACTTTACAGAAGCTCTCCTGCGAACCTTGCAGAACTAGCACTCCTGAAAGAAAGGATCTTGCGGAGACATGGCTTAGCCACAGCCTGGGGGATGTTTCCAGAATGAGATTTTCACTCTACAGCGGAGTGTGCGCTGATATGAAACTTCCTGGCAGATTAAAACTGTGTGCCCGACCGAGACTCTGTAAAGTTTGGAAGGTAGGAGACGAGGTACTGGCAGAAGTAAAGCTGTGAGTACCGGGCGTGAGTCGTGCTTCGGTAGCTCAGTTGGTAGAGCACTTGCCCGCGAAAGGCAAAGGTCCCGAGTTCGAGTCACGGTCGGGCACACAGGTTTAATCTGCCAGGAAGTTTCATACCAGCGCACACTCCGCTGCAGAGTGAAAATCTCATTCTGGAAACATCCCCCAGGCTGTGGCTAAGCCATGTCTCCGCAAGATCCTTTCTTTCAGGAGTGCTAGTTCTGCAAGGTTCGCAGGAGAGCTTCCGTAAAGTTTGGAAGGTAGGAGACGAGGTACTGGCAGAAGTAAAGCTGTGAGTACCGGGCGTGAGTCGTGCTTCGGTAGCTCAGTTGGTACAGCACTTGCCCGCGAAAGGCAAAGGTCCCGAGTTCGAGTCTCGGTCGGGCACACAGTTTTAATCTGCCAGGAAGTTTCACATCAGCGCACACTCCGCTGCAGAGTGAAAATCTCATTCTGGAAACATCCCCCAGGCTGTGGCTAAGCCATGTCTCCGCAAGATCCTTTCTTCCAGGAGTGCTTGTTCTGCAAGGTTCGCAGGAGAGCTTCTGTAAAGTTTGGAAGGTAGGAGACGAGGTACTGGCAGAAGTAAAGCTGTGAGTACCGGGTGTGAGTCGTGCTTCGGTAGCTCAGTTGGTAGAGCACTTGCCCGCGAAAGGCAAAGGTCCCGAGTTCGAGTCTCGGTCGGGCACACAGTTTTAATCTGCCAGGAAGTTGCATATCAGCGCACACTCCGCTGTAGAGTGAAAATCTCATTCTGGAAACATCCCCCAGGCTGTGGCTAAGCCATGTCTCCGCAAGATCCTTTCTTTCAGGAGTGCTAGTTCTGCAAGGTTCGCAGGAGAGCTTCTGTAAAGTTTGGAAGGTAGGAGACGAGGTACTGGCAGAAGTAAAGCTGTGAGTACCGGGCGTGAGTCGTGCTTCGGTAGCTCAGTTGGTAGAGCACTTGCCCGTGAAAGGCAAAGGTCCCGAGTTCGAGTCTCGGTCGGGCACACAGTTTTAATCTGCCAGGAAGTTTCATATCGGCGCACACTCCGCTGCAGAGTGAAAATATCATTCTGGAATCACTGGACTGTCAATAAAATAGGCTTCTGTGGAAGTTGTCATGCGATACTTATAGCCTGTGTCCGTTAAACCAGATTCTTAAGGGTCTCAGACTATCTATCAACTCTCGTATTTTGTCGTAATACACCATGGAAATCCTAAGCACGTCATGTATGCGGTAAACAATTATAGAATTGAAGATCGATCGTAGGTAACACCATACTGACATTAGCACTGTATAGTGGGACCATGACACCTGTGAACAGACATTTCCGCCAGCTGTAGGTGCGTGAGCGTGATAAATTAGTTCAGAGCCTTTGCTTCTATGGGAGAACAACGAGTGGTATGGAAATTCCACAATTCCAAAACCGAAGCAAGTATAACAGTTCTGTCTAATCGATTTCACGTTAAAACTATAGGCATTCAGTACTTAGTTTAATAAGCCAATGTAGGGTCTGATTGTATTTTTTAAGTATAGTATCGAGATATGGTATTAGATCCTTCCATTGCAAAATGATCCATCACAGCTACAGTCTTCCACAACAGGTACGCAATCAGCTAAAAACGCCGTACGTTGACGACGAATACAGGAGATGGTCACATTACTGTGACTGGCTTGTGTATTAAACACACAGTGAAGATAAATGAAAGTGCGGGAGCATGTTGCCAGAGGTCTACCAGCTGTGCACAGAAAGCTGGACATCATATGACGTCAGGTGAGCGTCACTATAGCGCCTAATGGAGTTGGCTCCATAACACGAGGCATCTGAAGGAACGGGAGAAGATAGTGTGTGTCAACCATCTACCGGTTATGGTGCACTCTGGTGGTGTTTTTCATTATAGCAAGACCCAAGACAACATTTACAAGACTTCACACGTGGAAAAATCATATCGGAACTGGAAGGAGGACGAAGTGTGACGAGTGTAGCCCAGGAGTTTACTACTGCTCACAGGACTAATTCGAGTGCACGAGGAGAATTCCGAACCACAGGCACTGCTATCCGAAGAAAATGAGGTGATCGACCAGAGTAAACCATAGCAGCAGACACGTTCTAAATTGTGCAACAGATCAAAAGGGACCTGCGTCAGACTGGTTACAACAGGCGGAAGTGTAAGAGACAGAGACTCACTTTCCACAGTGACAGGACGACTGCAGAGTGGGGTTAGTCTCTTTGCCTGATCACTAGTATGTTGTGTTCCGTTGACACCTGCACATCGGGGGACCATTTCGGATGGTGTCAAGAGCACGGAGACTCGACCTACGAGGAATGGTGTCGCGTTCTCATCTCCAATGAGAGCAGATTCAGTGTGAGTAATGATTCTGGACGTATCCTCATATGACGGGAGGTGGGAACACTTAATGCACTCAGCAATATTATCGAACATAATCGTTTTCGTGGCCCTTGTGTTATGCTGTGGTGAACCATAACACTGCATCCAAATCTTTGAACACAGTACTTTCACCGGTCAACATTACTGCTACACTGTACCCCTTTCCCAAGGTTTTACAGAGCAGGTGGTGGAGCTCTTGAAATAAGAATATGTTTGGGGGAATGCTCTGGATTGCCCGTTGCCCCGAGTTGAATCCCATCGAGCACATGTAGTATGCACTGGGGAGACGTACTCCAGCATGTCCACATGCGCCAAAGACAATCCATCAGTTTTGGACCGCGGTAATGGAGGAATGGAATCCTTTACGACAAGAATATCTCGCCAAATTTATGGCGAGCATGAGAGCACATTGCTAGTTATGCATTGCACTGTCAGTCTGCGTTAGTACTCATAAAAGTTGTGCACAAACACTGGATTGCGTCGTACCATGGCAATATGACCACTAACAGCAAACGCTTTTTAGTAATGATAGTTATTCACTATAGTAGTAAAAGACCATCGGGTATAGGTCATCATGGTGACACCATTCACATGACCTTCTAATTGTGACTGAACTCACACTATATTGTGAGTGCTGTGATGTGGATACCCAAGAGTGTGGGGTACGGGCGTGGAGTCCAACAACGACGAGGAACATGCATATTGCTTCTCTGCATACCATAAACGGATACTTTGCGGTGTATATTTATTAAAGTATCAGCCCAAATGTTTATAAAAATGTGAGATACAGCTCCCAGGCCCGACAAACATAGGGAAGAACGTGATAATGCTACGCTAGGATCATTACAATGCATGAATGACTTTGAAATAGTTTGAAGTGGAACTAAGACGTGTATTTTAATGAAATAATACGCATAATATAGAATTAACCCTATCAATATCAAGACATTTTCACAACGCCCATTACCAACGTGGGGGAGGGGGTACTTGATGCCCACTCGAAAAAAAATTGAAACTAAATTCGTTAATTGTTGAATTATATTAACGGAATGTTTTTTTAAAGAGCTACTGATGTGAAACTTGGCTCCAGAACCTGAAAATACGTTTCGAGACACTCTTAGCAATAACAGTACACGTTCAACCATACCTACTACAAACATCGTGACCACCACAAAAACAATTAAGAAATGCAGATTTATTTTATTGTTCTTAAATTTTAATCTAAACATACTTTTTAAAATGTCTTTTGATATGTAAGTAAGGTCCTGAACCCGGAGATATTCAACACGAAACTCGTTCATTCGTTTGTGAAAGTGAGAACTGCTATGGAGACTTCAATTTTTGGATAAACTTTAACTGAAAAATATAAAGCATATAAGGAATATGCTAGCAGAATCCTTAAAAATCTAATATTTTTTCAAAATTCTATAAGATAACTCTCCATTAAAACACTTCATTCTATAGTCTTGAAAGCAATAAATTAATTACAGTTGATGCAACTGGAGACAGCAGTCGATACAAAGGTTAAAAGTACGACAAATGGGTTTAAAAAAACAGACAAACTCAAAGCAGTAGTATTAGGAGCTAAGTCATGTTTATCAAACTAATGCTACCCACGTTGCAGACAGAGTCCCTTTTTTATTATTTCTCTGCAAACTTTTGATGATTTGCTTATAGTAATATAAATATGCAATCAATGTATTTCGATTCCGAAATGATAACACTTTACACGGCATCCAACAATTTTTTTACGATTACAAATACATACGACTTGCAAATAAAATGTATTGGCCTGAAAAATGACACGACATTCAGAATAAAGTAACACCAGAAATCTCTCTCTCACACACACACAGAACTAATGTGAGTAAGACAGTTTCGTCTTGTCTCTCTAGACGCCTTGGCCATCGGTGGGGGGAACGAGTGGCGACACTTGCTGGAATCCAACATGCAAAGTGGCATAACAGTGTGTGTTGCAGCAAAATAACGTCAACACACTACCTGAAACAGCAATCTATGTACGTGTTTTTGTGTATGTGTGTTTTAGCGTTGATAATGGCACTTAGAGGACTAAATATGTATCCTGGCTGTTGTGGGCTATGTGTTAAAGTTAGATGGCATAAAAAGTTAGCAAGCCCCATCTGGTGATGTAAGCAATAAGGGCATATTTATGTTTATACGTTTGTACACTTATACATGAAAAAAAGGATAAATATCTAAAAATGTGGAAAAGGTCAAATATTCGGTAAAAAGTCCGGATGTGAAATGCTTACACAGGATATCTGTATTTATACTGTAAATAGGCTGTTTATGTTTTCTTATTGGCAACGTTACGTAGCGCTCTATGAAAATCACTGGCTGTGCTGTGTGCAGTCTGTGGCTAGTTTGCATTGTTGTCTGCCATTGTAGTGTTGGGCAGATGGATGTTAACAGCGTGTAGCGTTGGGCAGTTGGAGGTGAGCCACCAGCAGTGGTGGATGTGGGGAGAGAGATGGCGGAGTTTTGAAATTTGTAATACTGGATATCATGAAGTGCTATATATATTATGACTATTAAGGTAAATACATTGTTTGCTCTCTATCAAAATCTTTCATTTGCTAACTATGCCTATCAGTAGTTAGTGCCTTCAGTAGTTTGAATCTTTTATTTAGCTGGCAGTAGTGGCGCTCGCTGTATTGCAGTAGTTCGAGTAACGAAGATTTTTGGTGAGGTAAGTGATTTGTGAAAGATATAGGTTAATGTTAGTCAGTGCCATTCTTTTGTAGGGATTTTTGAAAGTCAGATTGCGTTGCGCTAAAAATATTGTGTGTCAGTTTAAGCACAATCGTGTATAATTGTTCAAAGGGGACGTTTCATATGGCGACCCTGCCAGGATACCTCACTGGAATCTTCTGATTTTTTTCTTGTAGTTTGTGTAATTAGTGTAGCTTTTGTTTATTGCTAGCGTATAATTATAGAGAGAATTTCCTTTGTAGTTGTAGTTTTTCATTGTTGTACACAGTTGTGGCATGCATGTAGATTTGCACCAAGTATTTCGCAGCTGCGCTTGCAATTAACTAGATATTATTTTCAATGCTATGTTAATATGTTTTGTTAGTTTGCTCTTCAAATTGTGCTTTTCTGTGTTATCGTGTGAAATATTGTGACAATTATGGCGTGTGAAAAACGTAATACTAGGCTCCAAAGTAAACTGAGAAATGGCAGTGAAGACGAAAGCAGTGTGTTAGCGCCACCGTGTAATGAATTAACTAATGTTCAACATAGTAATTTGGTAATTGTGCATACGGAAATGGAGCGGGCGGCAAACAATGGCGTAGGCAGTGAAACAATTAGTGAACAGGGAAGCATTATCGATCGATCGCTCGGCAATAGTTCGCCTCAGGAATCCGAAATGACAGGACACAATTTTGCAAATACTGTAGATTCAGGTTTTTCGTCCTCACCGTTTTCTCAAATAAGTCAAGACACATTTTCTGTTTGTCAAAATGTGAATGTTGCCGGTGCAAAAGCACTGCCGAAAAGCGTAGAGGAACAGATTCCAGACACTAATGCATTGTTGTTACAGCTAATGCAACAAATGGAACAAAATCAGAGACAAACACAGCAAAAGCTTCAAAAGTTAGACACAATGGATCAACACCAGAGACAAACACAGCAACAGTTAGATACAATGGAACAAAATCTTCTAAAGTTAGACACCACGCTTGAACAAACACGTGAAGATTTAACTACTGAGTTACATAACATCGAATCGAAATGTCAAAAAGTCTGTAATGACGTAAAAACACAAATTTGTGAGCATTTCCAACCTATTTTTTCGCGTCATGAAAATGCAATACAGAATCACGAAGCAGCCATAAAAGAACTCATAACTATTGTTCATGAAAATCACGACACCTTACAAGCTAAAATTGACTCAGTTGCATCTACCGATTCGGTTACGCAACTTGCAAAAACTCAAGAAAACTTAAAGGACACAGTAGATACGATTTCAACACAAATGGACACTCTGAAACTTGGTTCAGAAAAACACACTGAGGAAATAAGTACACTATCGGAGAAAGTATCAGAACTTTCGGATCAGTTCACTAACTTATCTGCAAAGGTAGATGATGATCTGAATGACACAGGACCTGTAGCCATCACTGACACAGAAGAGTATGAACAAATTAAGAAATTCAAAGAAAATCAGAATCAAATTAATACACAATACAAAAGAGAAATCCGGGAAGTGGCACAAGTAATACAAAAATTTCATATTTCAGAGGACACTCGCGCTCCAACACGGGAAGAGGAACTTAGAAATACGGAAAAGCCACAAAATAATAACACAGGGCATTTCGGAAATTATGAAAGAAATTGGCAAGGTGCACCGAATTTTGAAATGGAACCGCCGACACGACGTAACAATGACCGATATGATACTCGCCGACACGATGATTTTGACTATAAGCTGTTCATTGCTACACGTAAATTCAAAACGTTTAAGAATTCTGCCAACGACATTCATCCACAAGCGTGGCTCCATCAATTCTCTCATTGTTTTCCTCCCAACTGGTCATTGGAGCACAAGTTAGAATTTATGTGTGGCTACTTGGAGAATGAACCAGCTGTAAGAATGCGATCGGTCATTCACGATTGTCACAGTGAAGGAGATTTTTATCATGCCTTCCTCTCAGCATATTGGTCTCAAGCTACACAAGACCGAGTAAAACATGGCATCATAATGATGAAACATTTCGAACAATCTGAATTTTCCAGTCTTGTGAAATATTTTGAAGACATGTTGCACAAGAATCAGTACCTGTGAAACCCATACAGCCACTCAGAACTCATCCGCATTTGCTTAATCAAACTGCCTAAACATTTACGACATATTATTTTAGCAGGACGTTGCAAAGACGACATTGAAGCTTTTCAGGGACTGTTACAAGAACTGGAAATTGACACTGACAATCGCGGAACGCGAAAACAGGAGCACAACAATTACAGATCACATCCGTCACAATTCCGCGATGACAGAAATAATACACGACAAGGCTATTCTTTCAACGTAAATCGTGACCATAACAGACAACACCCATATGACAACCGTTGGCAGAGTAATAATAATTACTGCAAAAGATCACCTCTCCGCGGTAATGACTATCACAGAGACAATCAGAGAAACAGACAATATGGGAACCAAAATAAATATTATCAAGGGAGACAGAATAACTTCAGACGCAACGGTCCACAACGCAGTTATGATTCCGGGAGAAATTCTCCACCACATGACCGACAAGAAAGAAACTATGGAATCTACCAACATAACGACAGACGATATAATCGTAACGACAGACCTGAATTACATCAGAACTGGCGGGATTCGAACAGATCAGGGCCCTCTCGACAAGGTGAATTTGTAGAAGTTAGGTCTCCAAATCCCAATAACGACGCGCGCCAACAAAGACACAATAGGCAATGACTCATACCGCTGGCAACCACAAAACGTATTTATGAAACTGACGACGCAGCTGCCGTAGCTAGTAATTACGTAAAAATGGAAGACATTAGGGTCATCTTACTCCAGGAACACGACGTAAAACATAACAACATTGCATATCCTGTGATTCACATTACTGTAAATGACGTAAAATTTACGGCAGTACTTGACTCTGGCAGTCTCATTTCAGTAATTAGTGAAACAGCTTTTAGCAAATGCAACAAATCGAACGAGTGCCCCACACTTCCGTTACGTAAGATTAAATTACAAGGTGCAATCTTTGGAAAAAGTGTAGATGTACACCAACAAACCAATTTAGAATTCTTTTGCCAAAGCCACAGCTTCTCTATGAACTTTCTTATTGTTCCATTATTGTCGATGGAAATTATATTGGGAGTAGACTTTTTGAATGAATACAAAGCAATCTTAAACTTTCACGATGCTGAAATAAGTTTAGAGAAGGAAGGTAAGTCAATAGCTTTGAAATTTGAAGATTGGCTCTCAAACCATGACGAGGAAATTAATCGGCTTTACCTTTTGTTAGACAACAGTTCGGAATTTTCTACGGAACGAGACACTCACAATCACTCTGCAAGTACTGACAGGGATGATATCGACGGCATATTTGAAATTAATGACTTAATTCAGAATAAAATTCAAACAATTGAGAATTGTAATGACACTGATAGGCAGGACCTTTTTGAGATTTTACAAGCACATTCCACAGTTTTTACTCACAAAACAGGAACAATCAAGGGATTTCAATACCAATTTCGTGTTCGTGAGCATACTAAATTTTGTGTTAGACCAGGGCTTAACAACTAGCCAGTTTTGAGCGCGAGTACTCGCGTCTGCTCAGGCACGTGCTCACGAGCAGGTGCAAGGTCGCAGAGTAGGGAGAGAGGGGAGGGAGGGGAAATTCGCGCACACGTTTGAATAGGGCTGCAGCGTGCCTATTGAATTCGCGCCGACTGTGTAACGTTTAAAGTACTACTATCAGCTCTAACAGTCACTTCGCTGGTTAAGAATCATGTCAAGTCGCCGTCGTGTAACCCCAACCATGCTTTCGCAGTTCAACCCCCATTGGGAGGAATTGTATCTGTTTACAGAAAAAGATGGTGTTGCAAAATGTTTAGTATATCACAAAACGCTGAATTCTTTTAGGAAATTTAATTTGCAGCCACATTATATGTCGTACCACGCGAAAGACTACGAAAGTGGAAAATGTGATGGACCAGATCGTGCACAGGAAGTTATTAAACTTAAAAGGAAGCTACCTGAAGAAGATCTGGACGACGAAGAAAAATCAACTGAGGCAGCTCTTAGAGTGAGTTACAAAATTGCTGTGCTTTTAGCAAAATCCCTGCGCCCCTTCACTGATGGCGATTTAATAAAAGAATGTTTGGTAGTTGCAGCGGAACATTTGTGTCATCTCAAGTTGAACAGTTTCGGATTGTGCCATTATCTAACATGACCATTATGCGTCGCATACAGGACATGGTAGACGACGTCCAGAGCCAGCTTGCAAATATCTGTAAAGATTTTATGGCGTATTCTCTAGCTCTGAACGAAAGTGTTGATATCACTGGAACAGCGCAGCTTGCCATATTTATTAGAGGTGTTAATAGAGATCTTCAGGTGAGGGAGGAGCTCCTCGATGTAGTAGCCATGAAGAACACTACAACTGGAGGTGATATTTTAAGTAGTGTTGAAGAAAGTGTTGAAAATATAGGATTGTCGTGGAATTCTTTAGTTTCAGTGTCTACAGACGGTGCACCACCGATGACAGGGAAAAAATCAGGTTTCGTTGCGCTGTTGAAGGAGAAAATAAAAAAAAACTGACCGTGCCGAATGAAATAAGGGGTGTTCACTGTGTGATCCACCAGGAAAACTTATGTGCAAAGAGTATCACTCTAAAAATGTGATGAGTGTTGTTGTTCGTACAAACAATTATATGTATAAGGAAGCATGGGCTACAACCCAGGCAATTTAAAGGCTTTCTTGAGGATGTAGAAAGCCAGTATGGTAGCTTGCCTTATTACAGCGAAGTCCGCTGGCTTAGTAGTGGCGAATTATTAAATCGATTTTTTTGCCTATTAGATGAGATAAATATGTTCATGGAAATAAATAACATGTGCGTTCCTGAATCGAAAGAGCCTTCATGGAAATGTGATCTCGCGTTCTTAGCAGATTTAACTAACCATCTGAATGCTTTGAACATTTCACTACAAGGTAAAGATCTGCTAATTACTCATTTCATAGATCGAATATGAGCTTTTAAAATGAAATTGACACTTTGAGTGAGTCAGCTGGAAACAGGAAATCTAGCTCATTTTCCTAAATTATCATCCATGCAAGATGTTCACAAAGACTGTGAACGTTATTCACATAGTTTAGTTGCCCTTAAGAAAGAATTTGATCAACGCTTTCAAGATCTGACAGCACTAGACAGTGATTTTGATCTGTTCTCCTCTCCATATTCAGCGAATATTGAAGAGATTCGTCCTGAGCTGCAACTAGAAATTATTGATCTGCAGTGTGATAGAGAATACAGAGGCAAATTTCAGAACAAGAAAAACATTTTGGAATTCTACAGACACTTCCCTCAGGATAGATTTCCTCATTTGCACCACCTGGCGGCTACAATAATATCAATGTTCGGTTCCACGTATGTTTGTGAACAACTGTTCTCTGCAATGAAATGAAACAAGATGCGCCTGAGAAACGCATTGTCTGATCGAAATTTAAACTGCACGCTGCGCCTACAATGCACAAGAACAATTACTCCGAACATAGACGCAATTGTAAAGGGCAAAAAGTACAAGATAGCCGAGAATCCCACACTTCAGTGACACCTTTTATTGTGTAACAGTTCACAAATAAATACGAATGTAGAGGCATACACTAAGCTAATAAAATTATGTGGCATGTGTACATTCTCCTTTATTTGTTTCATTTGTCACAGTAATAATTCGTGAGTGATATCCCTGCAGGTGGCCGCGGATTTACATTGACTGGCGGCAGCTGTTGTGTGCCCCACGTGACTCTCCCCACTCTCCGCTCTGGTCCGGTAGTGGGGGTAGCGTGCTCGCGCTGCTCCGTGCTCGCGCATTGCTGCTCATAGCTTGCTCCGCGAGCACGTATGTTGTGAAGACCTGTGTTAGACCATACGTAATTCCAGCACATTATAGGGACCGTGTTAGAACAGAAATACAATCTATGCTTGACGAGGGCATTATTGAGCCTGCAGTAAGCTCATACAACAATCCATTACCTGTTGTTGAGAAGAAAAATGGACCGATCAGGCTTGTCTTAGATTCGAGACAAATCAATACTATCATTATTCCTGAAACAGACAGGCCGCAAACGTTGGAAGAACTTCTTCAAAATTTTAATGGTGTAAAAGTGTTGTCTTCCATTGATCTCAGATCCAGCTTTTATCAGATCGAACTTAATCCAGAATGTAGAAAATACACAGCTTTCCTTTGTTTCGGCGTTTGTTATCAGTTTCGGAAACTTCCTTTTGATTTGAACATTTCTTCAGCAGCATTCATTCGCGGGCTAAATTCCATATTACCTGAGTTCTTAAAACGTCACATCACCTTATATGTGGACGATATTCTAATAGCAGAAGCTTCATGGGAACAACATAATCGCATCCTCAACAGTCTGTTACGTATTTTTGCAGAATCTGGAATTACAGTTAACTTGGAAAAGTCTGAATTCGGTAGGTCAAAGGTGAGGTTTTTGGGACATATTATTTCTTCTGAAGGCATTTAGCCGGATCCTGAAAAGTTAGAAGCAATCAGAGCCATTCCAGTTCCATCCACAAAAAAACAAGTCCGCAGTTTTTTAGGTCTCGTAAATTTTTACCGTCGTTTTCTGAATATGCAAATTCTTGTTACACCAAAACTTTGTTTTCTCACTGGAAAAAATACTATTTTGAACTGGGACGAACAAGCACAGTTGGAATTCAATTCTTTGAAAGAAACGCTACTTAACGCGCCAATACTAGCTCATCCAGATCTGTCACAAGATTTCTGCCTTAGCACGGATTCTTCTAAAGTCGGTCTTGGTGCCCATTTATTTCAAGAAGCCATAGAAAATGACACTACCATTCAGAAAACCATTGCTTTTGCTTGCCGAGTGCTAACAAAATCTGAAAAAAATTATTCCGTTATTGAATTAGAAGCTTTAGCCATCGTTTGGGCATTTAACAAATTCCGTTTCTTTCTTTCTGGTAAGCACGTAAAAGTATACAGTGATCATCGTACATTACAATTTCTTATGTCTTCAAAATTAAATCATGACAGGTTAAAACGTTGGGCATTGTTTCTGCAAGAATTCCACTTCACAATAGTCTACATTCCCGGCAAGGAGAACATTGTTGCGGACGCACTGTCACGCGCACCGGCTGGGCTTGAGAAAAGTAACACAGAAGGCAACCTCGAGAAAAATTTCAGTATTCTTTACATTCAGAAAGTCGCCTTTGAAAACTTCATCACCACATCTTTGAAGGACATTGCTCATGAACAAGATAAAGATCCGATTTGGAAAGACATCAAGAGCAAATGGCATGAAAAGACACACACACAGATTCGGCATTATTATCTGGTTAGAAACAACATACTGTTCAAACGCTGCACTGTTGATGACAAGCTATGGGTACTTTGAATTCCTGACGATTTTGTTAATAAGGTCATTTGGTGCATTCATTTCAGCTACGCACATTTTGGTCCACGAAAATGTTATCATATTCTTCGAACGACTTGTTATTTTAACAATATGGAAAAGAGAATTCGAAGAGTCTTGTCTATTTGTAAACTTTGTCAAAAGGCGAAACCATCTACTATCTCACATCATGCTCCGTTGTTTCCTATTATTCCTTCTAAATTAAAAGAATTTGCTGCTGTTGATCTCTTGGGACCGCTTGTCAGAACATCTAATGGATTTTCGTACGTTCTAGTCGCTGTTGAACTTACTTCAAAATTTGTTTCTTTCACTCCGTTACGTAAAGCCACTGGATGGTCTGTATCCAACGCCTTTGTTAAAAATTTCTTACGTGAAGTTGGACACGTTAGTAAAGTCATTTCAGATAACGGACCGCAATTCAGATCTGCTGTTTGGTCATGCATGCTTCGGAATCATAAAATCAAACCTGTTTTTATTTCATTGTACTCACCACATTGTAACCCGTCTGAACGGATTATGAAAGAAATCAATAAGCTTTGCAGACTTTATTGTCACAGAAAGCATCAGCATTGGGACAGATATTTACACTTATTTCAAAACGTGCTGAATGAAATGCCTCACGACTCCACTGCTTTACCACCTACTCTTGTACTAAAGAATGAAGAACCACCGAACAGAATCAGAGAGCTTGTACCTTTCCCAAATACACGTAAACTGCTGCTGTTGATCTCTTGGGACCGCTTGTCAGAACATCTAATGGATTTTCGTACGTTCTAGTCGCTGTTGAACTTACTTCAAAATTTGTTTCTTTCACTCCGTTACGTAAAGCCACTGGACGGTCTGTATCCAACGCCTTTGTTAAAAATTTCTTACGTGAAGTTGGACACGTTAGTAAAGTCATTTCAGATAACGGACCGCAATTCAGATCTGCTGTTTGGTCA
Source organism: Schistocerca nitens (assembly GCF_023898315.1). Lineage (NCBI taxonomy): Eukaryota > Metazoa > Arthropoda > Insecta > Orthoptera > Acrididae > Schistocerca > Schistocerca nitens. The sequence continues at coordinate 231,863,814 of NC_064616.1, read as the reverse complement.
TGCATGCTTCGGAATCATAAAATCAAACCTGTTTTTATTTCATTGTACTCACCACATTGTAACCCGTCTGAACGGATTATGAAAGAAATCAATAAGCTTTGCAGACTTTATTGTCACAGAAAGCATCAGCATTGGGACAGATATTTACACTTATTTCAAAACGTGCTGAATGAAATGCCTCACGACTCCACTGCTTTACCACCTACTCTTGTACTAAAGAATGAAGAACCACCGAACAGAATCAGAGAGCTTGTACCTTTCCCAAATACACGTAAACTTCGACACAAAGACATAATTGATTTGGCTATTATAAATATAAATTCTGCAGCAGACAAAAGGAGAAAACTACACGGTAAAGCAAATGCAAAGAAATTATCTATTGGTCAGAAAGTTCTCATTAAAGCTCATTCATTGTCACATAAGAAGAAACACTTGAGTCACAAATTCTTTCTAGTTTACAATGGACCTTACAGAATCCGACGTATACCACATGATAATTGCGTTGAAGTTTAAACTCTGCGTACTAGGAAGAGTAAAGGTTTACACCACATTTCACATGTAAAACCGTTTATTGAAAGATAATCTGCTTTTTAACTTTGTCTTTGCCATAAAACTTTTCACTTCACATTTCTAGTATGCTTTATCAGACTTAAGAAACTGTTAACATGCAACAATGAAGTTAAATATCCCGTCTAGAACCTAGGGAACATTTTTAAACAGAAATTACGAATGCATTGTTATAGTGAACAGACGACACAGTGTTGTATTTATACATTCTTGCTTGTTAGTTGCACGATTACGTAACGACTATAAGGCTCACATACATAGAACATTTACCAGTACTGCTAATGAGATTTTAATGCAACATTTTGGTTTACTTGAAAATACATTCTGGATTTAAAGTACTTTCTGTGAAATACCAGATGACACAGTGGTTAGTTTATGTGACACACGATTTTATCACGACGCTACTAATGAGTGACAATTTACAATGTTGCTTTTGCGGTGTATCTGTTTTATATCTGCACAGTTTTTCTGAATTATTCTGGAAAGTAAAACATGTTTTAGTGGTAACTTTTGTGGTATAGCTACAATGAGACAGCCTTTTCCGTAGCACAACAATACGTTACAGCACAGTACTTTCTTCATCACGGCAATAAGCGTAATAACTAAGATATCTATACGCAAAGCATTTCACTTTTGTTTATCATGAGGTAAGTGCATTGACTTCTGCAGAACTTAGCTTTCGGAGGACGATAACTACGACACTTCCACAGAGATTATCTTACAACAAGACGCACAGTTTAGCGCTACAGTACACGTATTTGAGTGATTAATTTTGTACTTAAATCATTTATTTTTAAAGATATTTGAAGTACAATGATACAAAGGTTTTCCGTGATACATTTCATTCCATTGCTGTAATCTGTAACACCTGAGGGTATAATTATATCCTCAGGGGGGTACACGCCTACTTTGTGTATCATGTGTTTGGAAAGCACAAGGAGCCCTAGCTAATATGGTATTTGCTTATACAACTTTACACATCGGTACGATATTTACCTAATACATAAATTACACAGCTATCTGATCATTTAACTGAGAGACAAACATTTTTTTTACTACATCAGTGACAGAAGTTTACGTAATTACATCGTTGTATAACTTCACACTTTCTAAATTGTATTTTGTCTGTACTTTGTGAACTGTTCATATTTTTTCAGACCCATTGTGATATTATGAGAACTTTGAATGATATATTTGGTATGGGATCACGATTTTTAAAGTACGTTTGAGGCAGATGACACTTTTGACTTGAGCAGAGAATTTTTTTTAATTATTGGAGGAAGCTACGACGATTTTGAGAGTTGGCTGAGGTGTTATGATGTTATTATTACGATGACTATGTGTATTATGCTGTTGCGGTATGTTTATGATCAATAAGCTGATGCTATATGAGTTATTTGAGTATTCTACGTATCTGTTATGATGAAATATTGAAAAAGTGTCTACGAATAAGGTAAGGAATAATGAGTAGTGGTTAGGGACTCCGGTTTGTGAAAAAGGTTGTTGGAAACCAAAAACCGTATTTTAAGAGTTATGAAATGTGTGTACACGTATGAATGTATCACAATGACACTGAAAATTTTTTGGACACTGTTATATTCATAGGATTTTGTTTCTACACATTTGCAACGCAAATTCTCGACCTGTGAAATTTTTTATATGAGACTGCCACTGTAGCGGAAACTGCTGTCGTAAATATTTCCGTAAGAAAGTTAAGTGACCACCTGCACGTAATGCGTCGTGGGCACCCAGCTGTGTCAGACGCCTGGAGAAAAAGCCATTAGTGTGTGCCTTTTCAGAGGCACAGGTAGAAAAAAAAAGGGAGGCCATTATCCTCGCTATTGACATTCCTTTGTAGAAAGCATCGCAAATACGACATGCTCAAACTTGAAAACATATGATTATACTGTGGAGCTCTTAATTTATGATGTTTACTAAAATGCCTAATGAAATGATGAGAAACATTTCACATCTATTGCCTTGCTAGTTGAAAGATTGTTTACTGCATTATGAAATTCCATATGGCTAGTGAATGACGTTTCACGCCTTGCTTTGCCTATTGTGTTTAATATCTAGTTTCTAGCTGCACTGCAGCATTGGTTAAAATAAAATAGATGTACTAATATAAACATTTTCTGTCTACAGATCGAGTAAATAATAATTTTTTCAAAAAAATGAGGGAGCGCAAAAAGACATGTACCTTCACAGGAACTGCATTCATAATTTTCTTTTCAAGTACTTGGTAATTTATTTTGTAGAATAAGTTGTGGTGCACCACTTTAATGACATAGATATTAAGATGTGAATATACATTTCCCTTGTCTGCATTGTTGTCTTTAGTGTAATATTTTTTTTTTTGCTTGAGCTATGTCATGTTTAGATATAAGTTATTTCATTTGCTGCTGCTGTTTTCCAGGCATAGTGTTACTGAATTTGACTTTGTGTTACTCTGCTAAGCCAGTTTACTACCGATTTATTTTTCTTGTTTGTTGCTCATTGCCTTATATTAGTTGTAATATTGTTGCTTACTTTGCCAATTTGTATTTTTTTAGTCATTGATGTTTGTGTTAATTGTTTTGTGCTGCTGCATTGCCTCGTCCCTTAGTTTAGCATCTGAGCTCAGTAGATTTAAGTTAGCTTAAGATGGGGTAGGCTATATGTGAGAACGAGTTGTGATAAATTGGAAGAAATGCATTGAGAAGTTATATGAAAACGATTTGGGCCAAAATGAGTATTGTACAATGAGCCATAATTATTTTGAAAGAAATATGGTTAGAATACTGAAAAGAGGTATAGATAGGACTTTTTTGGAATAATGATGAACGAAGGGAGATCTCCAAGAACAAAAAAGGTTTTGTTCGCAAAATACTGCAGTACCAAATGCTACACTAAAAACGAACCCTGTCCTTTCCATTGTGTTATCCCCCTATGTGTTTGTGTACCCTTGTGTATTTGTTTTCTTCCTGTCTCTGTGTACTGTTTCATAGAATTTTTTTCTCTTCTAATACTAAGCTACATTCACTATGATGAGGAATACTGTTATCCTCAAATATAACTGGCATTAATAATATGTTATTTACTTTGTAAAGATGTTTAGACATTATTTATTCTGTTTTGTTTTAATGCTCATGTGTGAAGTTGATGTTTCAAAAGTTATTCTGATCTTTTATGTATGTACTTATGCCATAATTCTTGTAACACTGATGTACATGTTTATTTCTATTCTTTTGTAAAGCCTGTTTTACTAAAAATCTTATCTGTATTGTTATGTTCTTTAATGATGTATTTTCTACCTTTGTTATTGTATTCTTATGTTATAAAATTGTAATTGACACCAGTTCAACAAATTAAGTAACTTGTAAGTTACATTTCACTGCACACGTTTCTGTTGGTCATAGTATATGGACAATATGTGAGAAGTAGGGACTGATAGTGTTTGCACGTGTGTTAAGAATTCAGCAAGGGACTGGATAACAGCATTGCTGGTTCTAAAGACATTTCAAACAAATTTTTGTAGTGGACAAGTGGTGGGTTATGGACTTGCTATATTATCCGCAAGACTCTTCAATGGTGATTGTGCACCTGCACAGTCACAACAGATGGCTGCTGGCCATTTCTACAAGGACTATAGTGGGTCTACACCTTTGCTGACTCACCAGTACCATTATTTCTACAATGACTGCAGTGGGTCTGCACCTCTGGTGGCCCACCAGTACCGTAATCTCTACCAGGACTACAGTGGGTCTGCTCTGTGATGACCTACCTACCAATATTCTTCAAAACGTCGACTGACTCTGCTGTGGGTTTGCTCTGTTGTGGACCAATACCTGTCTGCATGTCAAGAGTCAGCACTGTCTTTCCGTTGGAAGGACAACACTACTTCTTCAAGATTGCATGGAAATCCACTACTTCCGTGTGCATTTTCTTTTACTGCTCAGACTTTGAGAAAAACACTGCAATGTTACTGTGATGAATGATCAGGACTGTCTTTATGGACTGTGAGAAAATTTTAGCTTTTGACCAACATTGTATCAATAAGTGTGTGCCTTTGATTTCTTTGTTATTGTAATTATGAAAAATTTTATCAAATCATTATTGGCCACTGCCCAAAACAATTTGTAAAATTTTTTGTGGGGAGCATGGGGGCTATGTAAATAGGCTGTTTATGTTTTCTTATTGGCAACGTTACGTAGCGCTCTGTATGAAAATCACTGGCTGTGCTGTGTGCAGTCTGTGGCTAGTTTGCATTGTTGTCTGCCATTGTAGTGTTGGGCAGATGAATGTTAACAGCGCGTAGCGTTGGGCAGTTGGAGGTGAGCCGCCAGCAGTGGTGGATGTGGTGAGAGAGATGGCGGAGTTTTGAAATTTGTAATACTGGATATCATGAAGTGCTATATATATTATGACTATTAAGGTAAATACATTGTTTGCTCTCTATCAAAATCTTTCATTTGCTAACTATGCCTATCAGTAGTTAGTGCCTTCAGTAGTTTGAATCTTTTATTTAGCTGGCAGTAGTGGCGCTCGCTGTATTGCAGTAGTTCGAGTAACGAAGATTTTTGGTGAGGTAAGTGATTTGTGAAAGGTATAGGTTAATGTTAGTCAGTGCCATTCTTTTGTAGGGATTTTTGAAAGTCAGATTGCGTTGCGCTAAAAATATTGTGTGTCAGTTTCAGCACAATCGTGTATCATTGTTCAAAGGGGACGTTTCAATACTTAGAATGTAGTCGAAACGTGACGCAAGCAGCAGATCAGGCTGTCTGGAGAAATGTCTTCGATGCTTACCTACAGTAGAAATCTATGTGGGTGAGTCATGTATTACAATCACTACACAATCTGTCTCCAAATTAGCTGAGACCTGTGCTAAAGGTTCTGAGAAAGTGAGCTCATATTAGAATATATATAGGGAGAGACTTGGCTTCGGGGTCACAGATATACTTAGGAAAACAAATCATTATACAGATAAGGTAACAGGTGGAGAGGAGTTGTAACGAATAAATATAAGAGGCACCTTTGCAGTACTAGTGGAACGATGGTGCATTCTAGATAGACAAGACAAAATTATCATACTCTCATTAGTTCTATGTGTGCGAGAGAGAACGGTATTATTATTTTATTTTGAATGCTCTGGCGCTCTAAAACCCATACATTTTAGTTGCAAGTCATATGTGTTTAAAATCGTAAAAAAAAGTTTGATGCGGTGTAAAGTGGTATCATTTCAAAATCGAAACACATTGATTGCATATTTATATTACTATAGGTGATTCGCGAGACGTTTGCTGATAAATGAAAAAAAAAGGGACTCTGCAACGTGGATAGCATTAGTATGATATACGTGACTTAGCGCCTAATACTATTGCTTGGGTTTTGTCTATTTTTTAAACCTATTTGTCGTACAATTAACATTTTCATAGACGTTTCTCTCCGGCTGCATCACCTTTGTCAAATTTACTGCTTTCGACACATATACCATGGAGTGTTTTGGCGGAGAGTGAAAGCGTGTTGGCGAAGGATGGTCTAAGGCGACGTCAGCATTAATACTGCTTTATATCTCATTGCTACAGAACTATGTGGCTTGATAATGTGAACTTAACCGTTCGGATCATCTGGATAGCTACATGTGTCTGCTTGTGACCTCCTGCGTCCACTCTTTGTTTAACATTTAACCGACGTACGCTATTATAATTTAAATAAACAACTGCTCTCTGCTATGAAGTGGGCTGGGTATCTTTAAAGTGAATAACTCCATTAATGTCCCGTCACCAATACAGAAAATGAATCTGATTCCACCCTACCTTTACCCTTGGAGTACTCACGTAAAAGAGTGTAATACAACCACACTTACAGGTTATGACCGAAAGTACTGACATCTGGAGTCTTTACTCATAAGTTTTCAATATCAGTATTGGTAATCGACTAACTGTGTTTGACGTGTGCAAAACATTATCTATTTGTCTACATTATTAATTTGGAAATCTATTACGCAACCTCGTGCCGTTGATGGGCGCTCATATAAAAATATGTATTCTGAGCCATTTACTACTATTACAGAGATAAGCGTTGTACTAAAGACTTATGTCTAGATTGTGCATATTATTTTATCAAAATATATACAAAATAATAACTGGGTGTGCCACCTGGCTGAAAAAGGGGTACCCACGTTAGTTTTTAAAGCATACCGGATGGGGAAGGAGGGCGGCGGGGATTATGTTTGTGACTGTTCCGGAGAAAAAAAGGTGGTGTTGAGAAATGTGCTTGGCGCTGAAACCGTTAGCAGTGGTTATCTGCAAAGGCGTCGGTGAGTTAAGACAGATATTGCTGTGGCAGGATATCATCTCCCTAGAATGATTGTCATCCGTGCCAACTACCATATCGGAGGTGATTACACATACACTGTGCAAATTTCTCTACCACTCCTGGGGAGTTGTGGGACACTCCCGTTCGCGACCTAGTGATCACGATAGCACAAGGAGTTCCATATCGTACCGACATTATCCAGCGAATACAGGGGAAGAGCGGTGTGTATTTTCACCAGTCTATGATACACTCCTGGAAATGGAAAAAAGAACACATTGACACCGGTGTGTCAGACCCACCATACTTGCTCCGGACACTGCGAGAGGGCTGTACAAGCAATGATCACACGCACGGCACAGCGGACACACCAGGAACCGCGGTGTTGGCCGTCGAATGGCGCTAGCTGCGCAGCATTTGTGCACCGCCGCCGTCAGTGTCAGCCAGTTTGCCGTGGCATACGGAGCTCCATCGCAGTCTTTAACACTGGTAGCATGCCGCGACAGCGTGGACGTGAACCGTATGTGCAGTTGACGGACTTTGAGCGAGGGCGTATAGTGGGCATGCGGGAGGCCGGGTGGACGTACCGCCGAATTGCTCAACACGTGGGGCGTGAGGTCTCCATAGTACATCGATGTTGTCGCCAGTGGTCGGCGGAAGGTGCACGTGCCCGTCGACCTGGGACCGGACCGCAGCGACGCACGGATGCACGCCAAGACCGTAGGATCCTACGCAGTGCCGTAGGGGACCGCACCGCCACTTCCCAGCAAATTAGGGACACTGTTGCTCCTGGGGTATCGGCGAGGACCATTCGCAACCGTCTCCATGAAGCTGGGCTACGGTCCCGCACACCGTTAGGCCGTCTTCCGCTCACGCCCCAACATCGTGCAGCCCGCCTCCAGTGGTGTCGCGACAGGCGTGAATGGAGGGACGAATGGAGACGTGTCGTCTTCAGCGATGAGAGTCGCTTCTGCCTTGGTGCCAATGATGGTCGTATGCGTATTTGGCGCCGTGCAGGTGAGCGCCACAATCAGGACTGCATACGACCGAGGCACACAGGGCCAACACCCGGCGTCATGGTGTGGGGAGCGATCTCCTACACTGGCCGTACACCACTGGTGATCGTCGAGGGGACACTGAATAGTGCACGGTACATCGAAACCGTCATCGAACCCATCGTTCTACCATTCCTAGACCGGCAAGGGAACTTGCTGTTCCAACAGGACAATGCACGTCCGCATGTATCCCGTGCCACCCAACGTGCTCTAGAAGGTGTAAGTCAACTACCCTGGCCAGCAAGATCTCCGGATCTGTCCCCCATTGAGCATGTTTGGGACTGGATGAAGCGTGGTCTCACGCGGTCTGCACGTCCAGCACGAACGCTGGTCCAACTGAGGCGCCAGGTGGAAATGGCATGGCAAGCCGTTCCACAGGACTACATCCAGCATCTCTACGATCGTCTCCATGGGAGAATAGCAGCCTGCATTGCTGCGAAAGGTGGATATACATGTACTAGTGCCGACATTGTGCATGCTCTGTTGCCTGTGTCTATGTGCCTGTGGTTCTGTCAGTGTGATCATGTGATGTATCTGACCCCAGGAATGTGTCAATAAAGTTTCCCCTTCCTGGGACAATGAATTCACGGTGTTCTTATTTCAATTTCCAGGAGTGCATTTCCACCTACATCTTGGGACCTGTTTGCCGTTATTACCGATGTCGGGAGACCTCCCATTCAGGACTGATACACAGCAGCAATGCCAGACACCTGACCAGTGTTCTTACATTGCAACCATTTGCTCGACTCTGTGACCGCAAGCATCGGCGTTCACTGTTACGTATCCACAGTTCGGAGTATGAGGGGAGGGCTACTCTGCAAACGACATTATTTACGCTGGGGTTGTTACAGATACTGGACAACTCTCTAGAGGCGTATGCAGTAACACAGTGCTAAAAATTCAGTACCTTTGATTGGCTGCATCAGAAGTTTACTATGACGTCACACAATCTAGTAATGTAGTTTGGTATTTCTTAAGCAATAGCTCTGGTTAGAAATCGATAGCGCTTATAGAATTCTCTACGACGTCATCGACACGACGAACTATTTATGTCATTATGTTCGCTTCTAACAATATGACGTCACACACTAGTAATGGTGTGGTGACTTAGCAATGATACATAAATCTGGACAACGGTGAGATGTTGACAAACATAACTCGAGTAATAGGTAAAAATTATGGAAAAATTTGAGTAAATACATATCTGTCTGGGTGAGTGGTTTGTTGGTGCCTCGAAATATTAATTTGTTGTTAAGAGACGTCCCCTGTGGCCGAGCGGTTCTAGGCACTTGCGTCTGGAACCGCGCGACCGCAACGGTCGCAGGTTCGATTCCTGCCTCGCGCATGGATGTGTGTGATGTCCTTAGATTAGTCAGATTTAAGTAGTTCTAAGTTCTAGGGGACTGATGACCTCAGATGTTAAGTCCCATAGTGCTCAGAGCCATTTCAACCATTTTGTTGTTAAGAAATAGACCTAGAGTGGTGTAATTTGTTATTAACATGCAGTCGTCCAGCTATCAAAGATGGAGTAGGGATGGTGTGTCTCAATATCAGTGATATTTAATTCAGGCACTTGTAGCATTGTGATTGTCTGAGAGCATCATAGCGTCGGGAAAGAGGGGTGGATATTCCGTGATTGGACAAAATACTAAAATGAGAAGAATGCGTAAAATATTTGAAAATATGAAATTACGAGAGTGCGAGAGACACTAATTTGTTAACAAGCTAAGAAAAAGAGACCCTTAATGATACTGTACGGCATCCCAGAGGACACAGATGCAAAGGCACTGAAAGACACAATATACATGGAGAACTTCGAAGACGAACTGAGTAAGGTAACCCTCTAAAGCGGCTTTACAGTACGATTCAGGACAGGACCAAAGGGAAAGAAAGTAGTCTATCAAGTTATTGAGGTGAGCCCTGAGGTTAGAACAGCTCTCATGAATGGATAAAAAGTATATCTTGAATTTCGTTCGGTTATAGTGAAAGACTTTCTAGTAGTGAGGCGGTGCGGTCAATGGCAAGACCTTGGTCACTGGCGAGACATTTTGATAAACAAGTAGTAATTTGTGGACATTGTGTGGAAGAAGGCCACACCAGAAAAAAAAAAAACGCAAACAAGCGACATTATGTGAGCCATGCAAATATAGGGATAAAGAAGGCACAGGGAACAGAAACGAATGTCACAAGTATCAAACCCTCCTAACTAGGAACATTTTAAAACTGGTTATGAGTAGGCGTCTTGTAACAATAAAAAGCATAGAGGACTCTAGTGACACTATCAAGGGCCGTCTATGTAAGAAAGTGAAATCACCATCGAGGAGAAGGAGGGACGCCGAAAGAGTGGATAATTTCTGGCATAAAGCGATCAGTAGGTACCATGGAACAGAGCATGCGACACAGACTGAAGCAGAGCATCGTGCACCTACGAAAAAGCAGGAAAAAAGATTTTGGCGAAAATTCAGAACTATGTGGTGTAACAGAGAAGCAAGTTCAGAGGCGGATTTAGGAGTGAGATATGATATAGGCGAACAGGATTTGGTAACACAAATTGGGCAGTTGTACGGTAGAATGCGACAACATACTTACTGAGGAATACATTGCGCTACCTGCAGAAGTAAAAGAAGATTTGCCAATGCAGGCAGTGAATCTGCATCAAAAACAGCCTCAGAGCCAGATTGCACAGGAAACAAACATCTTTTACAAAGAAGCAAACAATAAAACACCAACCAAAAGAGGTCCGTGACAAATTTATGAAATCATAGAGAACGTTACGCAACACACTAGACTGGAAGAGCTGAGGACGCTTACTACAGCGTTAAGATATCTAGTAACTTATAAGCATCCAGAAGGGGAGTATATTACTCTTTCTGTACCTGATTTCGTACACAGAATCCATCTCAGATTGAACGATGTGCCAACAGAAATGGAAAAACTGGACAAGTTACTGAAGCAGGTTTCTACCAGAAGAGATGAATCATTCTCCTTAGATACCTTAGATACTTTGTACAAACGCTTTGTGATGACGCATGGTCGTATAGCATTCGATTGCAGGCGAGTATGTCAAAACTGTCGAATGTATACCCGTCATCCCTAATGGAGATAAAGATGTTGTTGTTGTGGTCTTCAGTCCTGAAACTGGTTTGATGCAGCTCTCCATGCTACTCTATCCTGAGCAAGCTTCTTCATCTCCCAGTACCTACTGCAACCTACATCCTTCTGAATCTGCTTAGTGTATTCATCTCTTGGTCTCCCTCTACGATTTTTACCCTCCACGCTGCCCTCCAATGCTAAATTTGTGATCCCTTGATGCCTCAAAACATGTCCTACCAACCGATCCCTTCTTCTAGTCAAGTTGTGCCACAAACTTCTCTTCTCCCCAATCCTATTCAATACCTCCTCATTAGTTACGTGATCTACCCACCTTATCTTCAGCATTCTTCTGTAGCACCACATTTCGAAAGCTTATATTCTCTTCTTGTCCATACTAGACATCGTCCATGTTTCACTTCCATACATGGCTACACTCCATACAAATACTTTCAGAAACGATTTCCTGACACTTAAATCTATACTCGATGTTAACAAATTTCTCTTCTTCAGAAACGATTTCCTTGCCATTGTCAGTCTACATTTTATATCCTCTCTACTTCGACCATCATCAGTTATTTTGCTCCCTAAATAGCAAAACTCCTTTACTATTTTAAGTGTCTCTTTTGCTAATCTAATCCCCTCAGCATCACCCGATTTAATTCGACTACATTCCATTATCCTCGTTTTGCTTTTGTTGATGTTCATCTTATATCCTCCTTTCAAGACACTGTCCATTCCGTTCAACTGCTCTTCCAAGTCCTTTGCTGTCTCTGACAGAATTACAATGTCATCGGCGAACCTCAAAGTTTTTACTTCTTCTCCATGAATTTTAATACCTACTCCGAATTTTTCTTTTGTTTCCTTTACTGCTTGCTCAATATACAGATTGAATAACATCGGGGAGAGGCTACAACCCTGTCTCACTCCTTTCCCAACCACTGCTTCCCTTTCATGCCCCTCGACTCTTATAACTGCCATCTGGTTTCTGTACAAATTGTAAATAGCCTTTCGCTCCCTGTATTTTACCCCTGCCACCTTTAGAATGTGAAAGAGAGTATTCCAGTCAACATTGTCAAAAGCTTTCTCTAAATCTACAAATGCTAGAAATGTAGGTTTGCCTTTTCTTAATCTTTCTTCTAAGATAAGTCGTAAGGTTAGTATTGCCTCACGTGTTCCAACATTTCTACGGAATCCAAACTGATCTTCCCCGAGGTCCGCTTCTACCAGTTTTTCCATTCGTCTGTAAAGAATTCGCGTTAGTATTTTGCAGCTGTGACTTATTAAAATGATAGTTCGGTAATTTTCACATCTGTCAACAACTGCTTTCTTTGGGATTGGAATTATTATATTCTTCTTGAAGTCTGTGGGTATTTCGCTTGTCTCATACATCTTGCTCACCAGATGGTAGAGTTTTGTCAGGACTGGCTCTCCCAAGGCCGTCAGTAGTTCTAATGGAATGTTGTCTACTCCCGGGGCCTTGTTTCGACTCAGGTCTTTCAGTGCTCTGTCAAACTCTTCACGCAGTATCGTATCTCCCATTTCATCTTCATCTACATCCTCTTCCATTTCCATAATATTGTCCTCAAGTACATCGCCCTTGTATAAACCCTCTATATACTCCTTCCACCTTTCTGCCTTCCCTTCTTTGCTTAGAACTGGGTTGCCATCTGAGCTCTTGATATTCATACAAGTGGTTCTCTTCTCTCCAAAGGTCTCTTTAATTTTCCTGTAGGCAGTATCTATCTTACCCCTAGTGAGACAAGCCTCTACATCCTTACATTTGTCCTCTAGCCATCCCTGCTTAGCCATTTTGCACTTCCTGTCGATCTCATTTTTGAGACATTTGTATTCCTTTTTGCCTGCTTCATTTACTGCATTTTTATATTTTCTCCTTTCATCAATTAAATTCAATATTTCTTCTGTTACCCAAGGATTTCTATTAGCCCTCGTCTTTTTACCTACTTGATCGTCTGCTGCTTTCACTACTTCATCCCTCAGAGCTACCCATTGTTCTTCTACTGTATTTCTTTCCCCCACTCCTATCAATTGTTCCCTTATGCTCTCCCTGAAACTCTCTACAACCTCTCGTTCTTTCAGTTTATCCAGGTCCCATCTCCTTAAATTCCCACCTTTTTGCAGTTTCTTCAGTTTCAATCTGCAGTTCATAACCAAGAGATTGTGGTCAGAATCCATATCTGCCCCTGGAAATGTCTTACAATTTAAAACCTGGTTCCTAAATCTCTGTCTTACCATTATATAATATATCTGATACCTTTTAGTATCTCCAGGATTCTTCCAGGTATACAACCTTCTTTTATGATTCTTGAACCAAGTGTTAGCTATGATTAAGTTATGCTCTGTGCAAAATTCTACAAGGCGGCTTCCTCTTTCATTTCTTCCCCCCAATCCATATTCACCTACTATGTTTCCTTCTCTCCCTTTTCCTACTGACGAATTCCAGTCACCCATGACTATTAAATTTTCGTCTCCCTTCACTACCTGAATAATTTCTTTTATCTCGTCATACATTTCATCAATTTCTTCATCATCTGCAGAGCTAGTTGGCATATAAAGTTGTACTACTGTAGTAGGCATGGGCTTTGTGTCTATCTTGGCCACAATAATGCGTTCACTATGCTGTTTGTAGTAGCTAACCCGCACTCCTATTTTTTTTATTCATTATTAAACCTACTCCTGCATTACCTCTATTTGATTTTGAATTTATAACCCTGTAATCACCTGACCAGAAGTCTTGTTCCTCCTGCAACCGAACTTCACTAATTCCCACTATATCTAACTTTAACCTATCCATTTCCCTTTTTAAATTTTCTAACCTACCTGCCCGATTAAGGGATCTGACATTCCACGCTCCGATCCGTAGAACGCCAGTTTTCTTTCTCCTGATAACGACGTCCTCTTGAGTAGTCCCCGCCCGGAGATCCGAATGGGGGACTATTTTACCTCCGGGATATTTTACCCAAGAGGACGCCATCATCATTTAATCATACAGTAAAGCTGCATGTCCTCGGGAAAAATTACGGCTGTAGTTTCCCCTTGCTTTCAGCCGTTCGCAGTACCAGCACAGCAAGGCCGTTTTGGTTAATGTTGCAAGGCCAGATCAGTCAATCATCCAGACTGTTGCCCCTGCAACTACTGAAAAGGCTGCTGCTCCTCTTCAGGAACCACATGTTTGTCTGGCCTCTCAACAGATACCTCTCCGTTGTGGTTGCACCTACGGTACGGCCATCTGTATCGCTGAGGCACGCAAGCCTCCCCACTAACGGCAAGGTCCATGGTTCATGGGGGGGAGAGATAAGATAGGACAGCCTAATGCCATGACAAGTGTCAGCGTATTGCATGGGGCTAGAAGAGTGGCAGAGGAGTTTCAGTTAGATGTATTATGCCTCCAAGAACAGTATACGATAGTCACACAAGAGCAGCGTCCTATGGCAGCAACAATAGTACTTAAAGCCATAACACTGACAAAAATATCACGATACTGTTCAAAACACGTAATCTATGTGGAAATGTTAACCGGAAGGGAGCGTTGCTTCCTGGTTTCCACTTATTTTCAATTTAGTGATGAGATCGATGAGTATCTGCTACGACTTAAGGATATTAGTCATCTAGGACTAAGCCTCGTGTGTAGTCCACTGATGCAAATGCGAAGTCAGTATTGCGGGATTTCCGCCTGACTGAAGACCGTGGAAGACAACTGCAGGTATTGAATGCACCTCACAATCCGACAACGTACGATGGGATGGTCGTAGCAACGTCAAATATTGACGTCACTTTAGCAAATACGGAAGCGGCGCGCCGTGTGAAAGGCTGGAGGGTTGCGAGTGGAATGACATCGAGTGACCGTAATATCATACACTATACAATCACTGGAAGAGAAATCCAAAACGGCACAGAAAATGTGCGCATAAGGCCCAAATATAAGAGCAAGGATGCTAACTTAGAAGAACTAAGAAAAGCGTTTCATTGTCCAGGTAGTCCATCGCTGGGTGATAATGTAGATGACAAAGCGCAAGAACTGACAGTGGCTATAAATGAGAAATGGGGGCATCGATACCTATCAGCTGAGGTCATTCTAAAGGAGTACCTTGCATCTGGACCGAGGAGCTGCAGAAATTAAGATGCAGGACAAGAAGAGCCAGAGAGCTACACCAGAGCAGCATGACCCAAGAAGAAAGAGTCCGAGGGTTGCATAGATACAGGTATTTTAAACAATGCTTTAAGGAAGAGTTGTGGAAAACAAAAATGGAACGATGGAAGCAATTCGTGGAGGCTAACTTAGAAACCGATCCCTGGAGTGTACCATATAAAATAGCCTGCTAGAATACACGAACACCAACAGTCTTATCCAGGCTCAGAAGGAATGATGGGACGGTAATAGAAAGATGGGAACAGTCTACTGCCCTGCTAATGAAAACACTGCTTCCCGACGGTGGAGAAGAAGGCGAGACAGATGATTGGCGTAGGTTACGGGAAATGTTATGGGAAGTATATAGGAACAATAAATTTGTGTACCACTTCGCACAAGAATAAATTAGGCGTATAATTTTAAGACTGAAAAAGAAAAAAGTCTCTAGGAGCGGACAGGATCCCTACCGAAGTAATACAAGCCTTACATAACTAATTACATAGTTACTTGTGCGATCTGTATAGTGAGTGTCTCTTACAAGGAATTGTCCCTGCAGCCTGGAAGAACGCTGAAGTGGTAATAATTAGTAAAAGGCAAGATAAAGATCCAATGATACCCAAATCATGTAGACGAATTTGTCTTTGGAACGTTGTCGGCAAGATATTTGAAAAGTTATTGTGCAGAAGATTTCAAGATCACAGACTGCTACACGGGATGAGCCCCACCAGTACGGGTTTAGAAGAGGTAAGTCAACTGAAGACCCGATTAACAAGGCGATTTCGCTAGGGACAGATACCCATCCTACCTACGCTCTAGCCATGATGATTAATATTGCTGGCGCTTTCGATAACCTATTGTGGGTGTCTTTCTATGGTCGCCTTAGGGATTTGGAGGGTTCAGAGACGCAGTACAATTGCCTGAGAGATTATTGAGACGGGTGACATGCTTCTTTAACATACCCAGGAAAGAAAATAACGAAGACAATAACAAAAGGCTGTTCGAAAGGATCAATGTGTGGCCAGAGTTTTGGGACGTAGCACTGGAACCCATACTGTAGAAGTAACATGACAGCGGTAACATAAGCGGTCTTGTCGCATTTGCAGATGACATTCTGTTCGTTGTAAGTCGTGACTCCAGACGAATTATAGAAGACAAAAACAATGCAGCCCTCCACTAACTGGAGGGTTGGTGTCGAAGTGTTAAATTGTCAATAGCAGCTCACAAAACAATGTCCCTCATGCTGAAAGGGGAGCTAATAAGAAACCCTAAAATAAAACTCAATGATATAACGATTAGGAGAAGCGCAGTAACGAGATATCCATGGGCATTTCTGGACGAACGTCGTAACTTTGCACATCATGTAGAGGAAGGATGCAGGAAAGGTACGAACGTAATGGATAAAATTATAACCATTGCAAATAGGCAATGACGGTTTCCCTTGAAGACAATCGGAATATACCATCAGTCTGTATTAGCATCAGTAGTAGGATTTGGTGCGAGCGTCTGGGCTCATAGACTTCAGCTACAGAAGCTAGCCTCAATAGTGAGAAGAGTACAACGAGGAGTGCTACTAAAATTAACGGACGCCTACGGCACAACCGCGAATGATGCTTTGTTAGTAATCCTAGGACTTGGAAATTAGGGAAAGGGGAGCCTTATACTGGTTCAAGAAAGGCAATGAAACGGAAGTGCGAAAGATGCTTGGATCTGAGGCCAGTTCGAAAAAGGCAATGAAAGATCGCATATGACAACTGTGACATGATGAATGGGACACTTCAGGCACTAGCAACAGAACATACGAATTTCTGAAACTTCCTGGCAAATTAAAACTGTGTGCCGGACCAAGACTCGAATTCAGGACCTTTGCCTTTTGCGGGCATTTGTACGCGAAAGGCAAAGGTCCCGAGTTTGAGTCTCGGTCCGGCACACAGTTTTAATCTACCAGGAAGTTTCGTATCAGCGCACACTCCGCTGCAGAGTGAAAATCTCATTCTGGATACGAATTTCTCCCTAGCATCAAGGAGAGATTAAAAATTAGATTTCGTAACCCATCGAGAAGATTGATATATTACCTGACTGGCCATGGCCATTAAGCCACGTATCTATATAAAATCAGAAGACGGATGAATGATAGCTGCGCCTGCTGCAGTGTAGGCACACCAGAACTCACAATGTGGGACTGCGCGCTCTATGAAGATGCGGCGGGTAATGGACGTCAGGTATTAAGGATATGGGATTACAAAGCAGCACTAAGGACGGAGTCGACCTTGCGCATCTTGGACGATACTGTAGCCGCAGTATCTGGGAAGGCCAAGAAAGACTTCACGAGGCATTCAACCATACCTCATCATGCTGGCGTCCAGGCTCGACAATATACTTTACAGATGGAGAGAGGATGACTGAGGTCGGCGACCACCGAGTGAAATACTGTCCCAAGAATCTATACTGCGTTGGTGCAAGTAATCATGGAAGTGTGGACTTTAAGAAGTAACAGTGATAGGTGGAACTACTCTCTACAGTGGAAACTTTGCTGACATGATGGCCGACGCCCAAGGATCAAGCAGACTATGCCTGTTGACCAGGATATCATGAGGGCGGATCCAGTAGTGAAAACAACCATGAACAGGTTGAATGCACCTAAATAACAGAACAACCAGAGAACAAATTCCAATGTTCGTAGTGGATTAGTAGTTGGGTAATTGGTCAATGGTTGTAATTCAGTTTTGTTGTAGAAGAAGTAGTTGCAGCTTTTTTAATTTTTTGAATCTCTCTTTTTTTAAAAAAAAATTAAGTATCAGAAATAAATAATTAATACATAACTGATAGCTATCCAAGGAAATTTGATTTGTATTACTTATTTTAGTGCCGGCCGAAGTGGCCGTGCGGTTAAAGGCGCTGCAGTCTGGAACTGTCGCAGGTTCGAATCCTGCCTCGGGCATGGATGTTTGTGATGTCCTTAGGTTAGTTAGGTTTAACTAGTTCTAAGTTCTAGGGGACTAATGACCTCAGAAGTTGAGTCCCATAGTGCTCAGAGCCATTTGAACCATTTTTGAACTTATTTTAGTTTCTTAGATAATTGACTGTAATTATGACGAATAGATTAAAAAAAGTACTTTCATATCTGCCAATGTGTGGTCTCTGCAGATCCTGTGTACTACAAAATTGCTATTAACAAATAAACATAAAATTGTTGTTAACATACAAACTCAATCTGCCCTCATTGCTACCCAGCTCTCGAGTGCCTTTCCCAGTTCTAAAATAGGGAAAGCCGTAAAGAATATTAATATTGAGGAAGACGTTGAAAAACACGTAGAACTGAGTGTACTTACACATTTGCTTGGATGTGCTCACTGCCGGTGTCACGTAAGATTTTTAATAACAAATAGACACACCCTCTCCCTGTGCTGTCCAACTCCACAGTAACCCCTACAATAAAAATGTTCCAGTTTTAATGATGAAGGTGTGGAGTTGGTGCATGATCCTCGTTGGTCCAGAGGTTTCGTGAGGGGCGGGGAGGGGAGGAAGAAGGGGTTTCCACCACTTCTATGACATCTGACAACTATAAATTTGCGTCCTGGAGTTGAATATAAGTAGCACACTTGCCTTGGTGACTACCCTCGGTGACCGTGATCAATTCCCGGTTTCCCGGGGAGATTTGGCGGGGGGGGGGGGGGGGGGGGCAAGGGGTGAAGCATGGAGTCCGAGTGGATAACTTGACGCCGGATACGTAACATGACACTGCATATGAGAATATAGTTAACCTGGCCTGAACTCTCACTGGTATTCTACATACGTTTTGCAGATTATCTTTCTGTATACATCCAATATGTCTACAGAGTATTGAACAACTTCTATTAAAAGCTTCTAGGTATTGTAGAGGAGACTTAGTAGATAAAGTTTTAATGAGGAACCTACTTCCGGTACTATACCGTATGGATGTAAAATAAGTTTGAAGATCGGATCAGTTTCACGGTAAGCACCCAGAGGAGGCAGTGAGCTTTGACCTGTGTGGTCTCCAGAAGTCCACGGTATGGACAACTTTTCGAGCACTTGCCTTCGGGTTCTCTTCTACGTAACGAGGTGCTTCCTCTTCGAAGTCAAAGGGTGCGACGCGTCTGTGGAGTACCACAGTCAACCCTCCTAGCTTCAGACGTACTAATTGCTCGCTGCCGTTGTTATACGATATGTGTTGTCATAATTACAACAGCGACAGACAACGGCGCCCTGTTCTCAGTTCGTGTGCGTGACGCAAACCGGAGTATTTGGAAGCGATCAGACCTTCAAAGCTATTTTACACCGCCTGACAAAAAAGTGATGCACCCAGTAAGAGTTGGGTTGGGTTGTTTGGGGGAGGAGACCAAACAGCGAGGTCATCGGTCTCATCGGATTAGGGAAGGATGGGGAAGGGAGTCGGCAGTGTCCTTTCAAAGGAACCATCCCGGCATTTGCCCGGAACGATTTAGGGAAATCACGGAAAACCTAAATCAGGATGGCCTGACTCGGATTGAACCGACGTCCTCCCGAATGCGAGTCCAATGTGCTAGCCACTGTGCCATCTCGCTCGGTCCCAGTAAGAGGAAAGGAAACGAAACTTCACGGGCTGCCAGAGAATGTGATGTTATTTCAGCGATTACAAACCTGCGTCAGATCCAGAAATAACGTGTCAGGTGATGCCCATTAATCAGTATCACGTTGCACACCTCTCTGGATAGGATGAATTCACTGACTCTTTTGGAAAGGTTGTCATAAAGCCTTGGTCTCCTCCTTGAGACAAACTGGTCCACGACTGTTCTAACTGGTCTTTGATATCCTCGATACTGGCACTGGGACGAAGTAGACACCCGAGCTGGTCCCACACATGTTCTATCACAGACAAATCTGGGGATCTTGTTGTCCACGGGAGTACCTCGGCATGAGGCAGACAATGAATACAGACACGAGTCATATGTGGACGAGCAACATCCAATTTAAAAAGGCCATCACGATACTGTAGCATGAGATGTAATAAATGAGGTCGCATGATACGTGGGATGTACCCCTGGGCCGCCAGAGGTCCCTCAGTCATTACCAGTTATAACGTGGAGTCATGCCCGGTGAGTCCCAAAGCCATAACGCAAGGAATAACACTGCTATTGCTCTCCAAAGCATTGAACGAATGCGACTTCTGTACAGCTCGCCACCGTACTCACCAATGCTGGTCGTCCGGTATAGTGCAGAACCGCTATCCATGACTGGACACAGTGCGGCGCCATTCATCTGTAGCCCGTGCTTCCTGGTCAGGGCACCACGGTACTACTGTTGTGATGTTCACGGCAGCTTTCGCATGGGTCGGCAATTCTCTAGTCCAGCTGCCTCTGGTCTCCCACCAGTGGTGCAGCATGACACAGAATGTTGCAGCGAATCTATTACTTGTTCTCGAATGGCAGGCGCCGATGTGACTGGGTTACGATGATCCTAGTGCACAATACGACGATTTCCCTTGGTAGTGGTCAGATTTCGTCGAGTTTTATACTGGCCCTCACATTCCCATGTAATATCACATCGGACCGCTCTCACATCGGAGTGCATCACAAATCTGGATACTGAACGATTCGACCAGACAGCGAAATCGATATCCACAATGAGGCCAATTTCAAATTCCGACATGAGCTGATAATGATTACACGAGTAAGTGACATTTCAGTGTTCTACAAAGTAATCTCTCACAATATGACGGTGTTCACGCTCCTTATATACCCTACCAAGTCTGGTGACAACACTGAACACACTAATGCACACTTCTAGCAGTTCTATCTGTCCAAGAAAATTGCAGCTCTAATCTTTTGCGTACCCGCCGAAGGTGTGTACGTTTACGTAACTACGATGTCATCCGACCATGTCTCCTGGTGGTTCGCTTTCTTTGTCAGGCAGTGTATATCCTAAAAGTACATTTCCGGATATGGGTTCCTTATCGAAATATATTCTACTAAGTCACTTCTACGACAACTAGAACCCTATATAGTGTTCTCGTGTCTTAGGATGTTTTCATGCTGTTTATGTCGGGAAAAGAGAACCGTGATCAACATCTGCACCAACTGAGGAAAATAATGAGTAAACGATGTAGAATACAAGACGAATACAATTAAACCGGCAATCGAATTCCACCAAGTGTCAATTTATCTTTTGCCTCCAACAAAAGCGCTGTTGCACCACGCTGTCTGAGTAGAGGTACAAGTGTGTTGATCGCAAAACTGAGTATCTAGTAGTAAAACTCAGAAAAAAGCAAACAAAAACTAAATCATTATGGAAACAACACGTAATCAATTATCATTAGATAGTACAGCGTTCGTCGACTGAGTAATTTGTAGGGCCACAATTCTTCTGGTATTATGTATGATACGTTCAATGATTTAAGTCATAACTATCTCCATTATAGCGAAATACGTAACATTCGATTACTCATATAGAATAACAGTATTTAATATTTTTTAATTCTATTCATATTTAACTATTTAAAGCGTCCAGAACCTTCGGTGAGGATTAACTTACTTTTATTCGTTTGCTGTGATACGTTTTGGGACCTTAGGTATGTCCGCCAACTAATTTCCTAGGTTAGGTGTATGGAAATCGAATGCTGTTCCCGAATTTCATTCGACTCTGTGTTTTCTTGTCCATAATGCTAAGATCTTGGCAACGACAGAATCCAAATGCTTAAAATATTTTTTGAGGAAAGAGGGCTGATGGACTGACATTAATATTTCAATACCTGCCGACCATCAAATCAAAGGTGGCGCTTCTCAGTAGCGAGTGACTATACCAGGGCCGGCCAAACGCTGCACAGTGTGCAGACGGGCGGAAGTGCTGCACATGTGCGCACTTGTGCGACAGTGACATCTGTTATTAGACATGTGTCCTAAATGAACGGCGGCGGCTCCACTTCCCTGTTTATGTGGTACAAGCAAGAGGAAAACTGGTCATTAAACCGATTGTTTCAATGTATACTTACATCTAGGTTTTTTTTTTAATGTGTGAAGGGCTACGCTCAGCTGAAGTCGATAAAACATAACATTCATCTAACTGTCGGTTATTATGCAGATTTCAGACGTAACTGATGAAAGATATAGCAATAATGGTATTGAAATAACAGGTGATCATCGAGAGGTCTGCGGTTATCATTCTGTTCAAAGGTCAGTGAGAGAGAAATTGTGTCAGGCGATCATTGTAGGCAAAACCACCCCTTCCTTCCGCCTCCTTGATTTCTATCTCACCATCTCTGGCCGTCCTATCGCCCCCACTCCCACCCTTAAGTACCTTGGCGTCACCCTCGACCGTCGACTCTCCTGGACTCCCCACCTCCGGACAATCCAAGCCAAGGCACGCTCCCGACTCAGTCTCCACAAGCTCCTCGCCGGCCGTACGTGGGGTCTGGACCCCACCACCATCCTCCACACCTATAAATCCCTCATCCGCCCTATCCTTTGTTATGCACATCCGGCTTGGATCTCCGCCCCCCCCCTACCTTTTATCAATCCCTCCAAATCCTTGAACGTCATGCTCTCCGCCTCGCCTATCGCATCCGTCTACCATCCCCCACGCAGATCCTGTACGATCTCATCCCCTTCCCCCACCTCCTCCTTTTCCTTGAAAGGATACGGATCCTGTACACCTCCCGCAAACTCGATCCTCTCCACCCGCTCATCTCCCCGATCCTCTCCCGCCCCCGCCCGCTGCCGCGCCTGTATTCGCACGTCCCACCCGGTCTCCATCTCTCCACCCTCCTTACCCTCTCCCAAGGTGGCTTCCGCCAGCTCCCCTTCCCTGATGATGCCCTCCTCCCCTCCATCTACCCCTCCTACCAACTTTGATCCTCCCGCCCTCCTCCTGTGCTTGCTCCTCTGGACACCCTCCCTCCCTTCTCTCCCTTTTCCCTCCCTCCTCCTTTTCTCCCCCCTCCTCCCCCGGGCCTCCCCTCCCCTGTCCCTCTCCTCCTGCCCCCGTCTCCTCAGCCATTGGCATCCTTTTTCTCCCCTCTCCCCCACCTCACCCCTGTTCCCCTCTTGGCAGGTCCCCGGACTCGCACACGCTAAGTGGACATTCACGCGCCGGAGATCACCGCCATCAGTGTTTCGTGTGTGCCGTCATGTTTGGTGTTCAGTGTTCACCGTCACACTCCATCGTTCACCAGTACCATCGACATCTTCAGTGTTTGTGCCTCGTGTCAACAGTTTGTAGTGTGCATTGTCTTCGAGTGTGAACGGCTTCATGTTTTTTATGTTCATGTGTCTACTGTTTTTCTCCCGCCTTTTTGTTCCAACCCATGTATCTTCTCTGTTTTATCATTGTACTATCTTTGGCTGAAGAGCGGCGTATTGTGCTGCTGCCAGCCTACCTGTTATACTGGTATTAAAATCAGAATATAAAGAAAAAAAAAAAGAAATTATGTGGGTGTAACTGAGGGCACCGAGAATTAGTTATAGGAAACCTTGCACTAGTTTAATGTTATTTGAAATCATGAATAAGATTCGTTGGAAGTCGCTAAGTGCTCTCTTTCGTAAATACTAGCTTAAAAACATTACGCGTATTTACCTGCCGTCAGTCAAGCTTCCTTAATAAAAACCCACGGTTGTTAACTGTATTAAATGTCTTACTGGGTTAAACTGTTAACATAAAAGTAGATGTCTCAATGAGTAGACTATGACAGTATTTTAAATGTTTAATACGCGAAATACCTTCCCATGGTTGGCTTGCAAGCTGTGGAAAGAGCACTAGAATGTGCCGGTACAGAGTATCTCAGCAACAGGATAAAGCGACGCCTGTGCGTAGAAACATGCACTACATGGACGCTGACGGCTGCGGCGTGCACGCTGTGACCCGGAAGTTGCACGTGTGCAGGAGCACCGCACGCGTGCAGAATTTCTGGCCGGCCCTGGACTATACGAAAGCTCTTTGAGATCTGAAGGACTTTGTTCATTGAATTTCCGTATGTGAAAATGTAATGTCGTATGATATGGTTGGCTGGGATATCCCACGAAGGGGGATAAGCCGCCTGTCGGAAAGGGTGTTCTTCCCCTGTGCACATTGGGCTTTTTCCTTGTGGGTATGTGAGAGTTGTGTCTAATGTGTAATTGTAGAGTGCAGGTGATCCAAAGGGATATGTGTATCGCTAAGCGTGGAAACGCTGTAATAAGTATATCTGAAGATCGTGCGCAGCATCTTGGTTTGGGTGGGGAGAGGTGCTCGATTTCAATTTGAGCTAGGAACATGGGGTGAAAAGTTTCTGGTTTAGATCGGACCAGCGGACATTTGTACAGCCACTCGAACATCTGCCTTACTTCAGCTATGTTATCGTAATTATGAAATGTTCTAAGCGACGAATCGGAGGTGGCACAAGGGAAAAGTGTGCGAATCGATAAGTTCTTTTAGAAAAATATTTTAATTTGGCTGAAATTAATGCTCAGATAATGGCACCATTTGTCTGTGCACCGCTCGGATTATGCGTGCAAAAACGGTCTCCCTTAAATAACTCCGGACTGGAGCGAGACTGATGATTCAGATGTGGTCCACCGATGTATCGGACCTTGGTCTAAGGCAAGATTTAATTGTTTAAAATAATTTTGCGTCATTAGCAATTCTGGGAGGTTTAAAAGGTGCATCACTTTAAACTTCTACAAATCATTGAAAACTTTGCTCAAAAGTAGATAAATGGTTATTCGTTGTCGAGATATGATGGTTTAAAGTCAAGCTAAATGTAGCACGTAAAATTCGTTCCTACGTAATTGAATGAGCAGAAACTATTTAAGGTTAATTAAATTATTAAATAATGCATAAAATTGAAAACTCGCTTTCGAAAATCTATCTTCGTTCGGATGTTATGTGCAAAAAATTCGTTTTTTGAGTTTTTATACTCGTGCTGCTTCAATGTGGCAGACTTGTGCGAATAGGTTCAAATTTTGTAAGATGACAGACAAATAAACGTTATTAATGGTTGTACTGTTGTTTTGTGAAAGCTTTATTCGTTGCCACGATATAAGGAACATGGTTCTAAATTAAATTAAAAAACCTATGCCATATCAGTTTTTGCCCGAGACCCCAAAATTCTGCATCGGTTGCCAAACTGTGGTAATCTAATGTCAAAATTATGGTAGAGTAAAAGTTCGGGGCCAGAATGAAAAATTCCCCTATCTTAGCACGAAAAACGCGGACGTGTCCTGGGCAGAGTTAGGGATGGAAAGAAGGGAACTAGCTTTACGACTTATTTGGCAGCTTCAGAGACATTTAAATAAAAACATCTTGACGTATTTGCGTTTCTTTTTTTACGAGTTAACCCTACTTCCCCATCGCAGTGAGCTCTCTTAGACCCATTCGCTGTTACATGTCTGGTGAGCGGTGTAAGTCCAAATAGACAGAAATTTATGTGCTTGTAGAGAGTGGAATGCGTCTACAGTAGGAAGTATCCGAGAGTGGTGGTGCATCTATAATAGGAAATATCCCAGAGTGGGGATGCATGCATTCTAAACTTTAATAACACGTTGCGTGCAAAAATTTCGTCCACCACCAGGAATCGAAGCAGCTTATTTCCGAGTCGAAAGACACAGCAGAAGAGTGCATCAGCGACCTCGGCTAAGGAGGTGGGTAACTGCCATATTCAGCTCTGAGAGTGTACTTGCACTCGATAGTCTGGGTTTCCTTCTCTCTCCTGACAACGCACGGGCGATCAAGTAACATCTTTTGTAACGCGTTACGTATAATGAAAAATACGACAGATTATACTTTTTTAGCAGACATTTGCCACTCTCAGTAAATGCCCTGTTCTCTTCAGCATGAGCTATCTCGGCACGCCGCGAATCTGCACGGAACCAAACACGCCTTCAATTGGCCGCAGAGATTTACGGGGAATATTGAGAGGTACTTGTGGGGAGAACTGGAAGGGTTCGTGTCTAGGTCGAAAAAGTTGAGTAACGCTGTCATTAACGTTTAACACATATTAGTTTTAGAGAAACTGACATGCAAGACCAATGTAGCCACGTACGTTCGAAAAAAAAAAAAAAAAAGAGGAAACACACACACACAGAGAGAGAGAGAGAGAGAGAGAGAGAGAGAGAGAGAGAGGGCACGGAAATCATCGTTTAACGTTCTCCTTCCTCTCTCTCTATCTTATTTTTTACACCGTCATATGTTTTCATCTATTTTGCCAGCTTCGAGATGTTACAGATTAGGATGAAATTTATGTACATGACTTTTTAATTTGCACAACGTAATCTTTCTGCCATTTGATTTTACTTGAGCGTAGTACGTATTCTGTATCGATACATTAAAAGCTCACTCACATGGCCAACCCATAACATGAACCCATGGTCTTTGCATTCCTAGACAACAATGCTGCTCTGAACGACGGAGGCTAACTGGATGTCAACTCTGTATTATATACTTCCACATTACGTAGCCTCCTTCACGACTCAGAAGGAATTTTGTACAAATGGGCTACTATAAACAAAATATGAGAGCGACACAGTTAATAGGCGTCAACCTCCAGAAAAAAAGTATTTAGTATTCATACACATTACCAAAGCCTGATTATACGGATTAGTTACACGAAGGTTGCCAGCAGTTGTACTTGTGGAGGGGATGGGGGGGGGGGGACAGCTATCCAGTGCTCTGCTATTGATTCGTTACAGCCCAATGGCGCTCCCGGTTTCCTATTTTTTTTTTTTCACGGGGGGCGGGAGGTGTCGGAGCGACGAACGAGGACAATAAATACTTCCAATATGGCTGGCACGGGGCGCAGCTCCTGGCCTTGGCCGGAGGGCTGAACTTGGGTGGAACAGGTGTCTGTCTCCATGGTTACGGCCGGTGCGGACGGCTTCTGAGCGCGTGGCAGCGCCTGCGAAGGGGTGGAGTCCGCAGCCAGCAGCAACCGCGGCCAGACACCTTGCTCGCGCCGCTCTTCAGGTAAGCCACACCGGCAGCCCGGAAGTCTGCCCGACAGATCGCACTTCTGACGTTCAATATTAATTTATCTTTGCGTCCCTTCAGGTCGTTTCTTTCGTAGAAATATAGACGCTAAATGTCTTAGGTAGACTTTCTATTGGTGCAAAAAATAAGGTTGACTTCTAGGTGGCAGAAGCAAAACCGTGATACGGTCTTCGTTCACTGTAGAAGCTAAAAGCAAATTCAACTGAAGTTGTAATACGTATGACTTGACAGATACTTTACATAATTAAGGATGTACTGCCACCTTTTTAAAGCTATAGTCAGCAAGGAAATCATATTGATGGGCTAACGTCTTTACTTTTGTTATGCAAAAATTATCTCAAAATAATAATGCGTTTAGTTTTTCACTTCTGAGTCTTAATCCAACTGTCACGGAAAATTGACCTATTTTGTTGATTTATTAGGATCACTAAAGACCTATTTGTCTAGGTAGCTACATGATTTTTTGTAAATAATCGTCATTTGCTTGACTGATGGTTTCCTACTTGAGGGAAATGCTGTCTTTATTATAATAAATAACACATATTTACAAACTGGGGAGTCTTGTAACCTGGATGTTGTAGGTTGGAGTCCTCCTTGCTTTGAGTGCGAGTTTTGTGAGTTTTAAAATTGCTACTACTGAGTGAATCCTTCAAACTGACCGAAAGTAATCGTGGAAATAGTTTCAGGTTCATTTAAATCATGAATATGAGATCATACAAGTAAATAATCAAGATCATAAGGTAATGAATACAATTTATGATGAGTGTAGCAAAAGGTTTGCTCTCTGCATGACCGAGGAGCGAAAAGTCAATTTGCGATATAAATAATTCTAGAAGCTAATTTGTGCAAACAACAGAGAGAAGCCAAGGGCATCTGTATATCAAAATGTGTCATTATAGAAAAATTTTTGAGTTCACGACGTGAAAACTTTCAGACTAGAATTATGTTGGACATATTCCACTTACTTGTATTGTGAAGTAATTCGTGCAAAGTGAGCTGCAAATTTTCAAAATTAATCATTCTCATTTGTAAGGTAATGCGTTACATACCAGATACAAAGTGTCACGAGCTTTCTTGTCTCTTAAGAGAAATACTAGCACTGTATAAAGAAAAATAAAGTCGCTGAGAGAGAGTTTTTTATTTTCTTGGAAACATAACTCTCTTACCGAAGGAATGCAAATATATTCACATAAAAAATCCTTGTTCTGAGCAGAAAAGAAAAAATATTTCTACTTTCACTCTGGTTCTTAACATATGCAAACAGCTAATACTTCATGTATTAATTATTTGAGTGAAAAGGAGTGATTTGTTACTTATGGGACTAACTGCTGAAGCCAACGATTATGAGAATGATTTCATAAATTACAAATTGTAATTTCTGTTAATACTAAGATAAGAAACAATTATTGCTGTTCGTACTCGTTCGCATGCTGTTAGCTCAATTTATATTCCATGGCTGCGTAAAACATGACGGGTTAAAAATTTTCGCAGTTAGTATTAGGTTCTCACTAAAAAAAAGTGTTTTAGACTGCATAACGTATAGACATTGATTCACATAATAGGTTACAGTTGATAAGGTGTAAAATGAACTTCGAAATAAACAAACAGGACGCAAGATACACTACTGGCCATTAAAACTGCTACACCAATAAGAAATGCAGATGATAAACGGGTATTCATTGGAAAAATATATTATACTAGAACTGACACGTGATTACGTTTTCACGCAATTTGGGTGCATAGAGCCTGAGAAATCAGTACCCAGAACAACCACCTCTGGCGTTAATAACGGCCTTGATACGCCTGGGCATTGAGTCAAACAGAGCTTGGATGTCGTGTACAGGTACAGCTGCCCAAGCAGCCTAAACACGATACCACAGTTCATCAGAAGTAGTGACTGGCGTATTGTGACGAGCCGGTTGCTCGGCCACCATTGACCATTGACCAGACGTTTTCAATTGGTGAGAGATCTGGAGAATGTGCTGGCCAGGGCAGCAGTCGAACATTATCTGTATCCAGAAAGGCCCGTACAGGACCTGCAACATGCGGTCGTGCATTTCCTGCTGAAATGTAGAGATTCACAGGGATCGAATGAAGGCTAGAGACACGGGTCGTAACACATCTGAAATGTAACGTTCACTGTTCAGACTGCCGTCAATGCGAAAAAGAGGTGACCGAGACGTGTAACCAATGGCACTCCATACCATCACGCCGGGCGATACGCCAGTATGGCGATGACGAATACACGCTTCCAATGTGCGTTCACCGCGTTGTCGCCAAACACGGATGCGACCATCA
The DNA here is from genome assembly GCF_023898315.1 of Schistocerca nitens. Lineage (NCBI taxonomy): Eukaryota > Metazoa > Arthropoda > Insecta > Orthoptera > Acrididae > Schistocerca > Schistocerca nitens. Next base: position 231,834,408 of record NC_064616.1, on the reverse strand, counting down.
TGATGCTGTAAACAAAACCTGGATTCACCCGAAAAAATGACGTTTTGCAATTCGTGCACCCAGGTTCGTCGTTGAGTACACTATCGCAGGCGCTCCTGTCTGTGATGCAGCGTCAAGGGTAACTGCAGCCATGGTCTCCGAGCTGCTAGTTCATGCTGCTGCAAACGTCGTCGAACTGTCCGTGCAGATGGTTGTCGTCTTGCAAACGTCCCCATCTGTTGACACAGGGATCGAGACGTGGCTGCACGATCCGTTACAGCCATGCGGATAAGATGCCTGTCATCTCGACTGCTAGTGATACGAGGCCGTTGGGATCCAGCACGGCGCTCCGTATTACCCTCCTGAACCCACCGATTCCATATTCTGCTAACACTCATTGCATCTCGACCAACGCGAACAGAAATGTCGCGATACGATAAATCGCAATCGCGGTAGGCTACAATCCGACCTTTATCAAAGTCGGAAACGTGATGGTACGCATTTCTCCTCTTTACACGAGGCATTACAACAACGTTTCATCAGGCAACGCCGGTCAACTGCTGTTTGTGTATGAGGAATCGGTTGGAAACTTTCCTCATGTCAGCACGTTGTAGGTGTCGCCACCGGCGCCAACCTTGTGTGAATGCTCTGGAAAGCTAATCATTTGCATATCACAGCATCTTCTTCCTGTCGGTTAAATTTCGCGTCTGTAGCACGTCATCTTCGTGGTGTAGCAATTTTTAAGGGCCAGTAGTGTAGATCAGAAGTAAAGAGGAATAATTTGTGACATCTGAGACGTTGTAAGCTATCATATAGTCAACAGTTTCAAGATTCTTGTGTAGAATCAGCAGTGAACTTAGGTTTTATTCAACCTAATTTCCGATGTATCCAAGTTTTTAACTAAAGACTTGCAGATATATGTTGCTGATATACTTTATCTGATCGAAAGTATTATTAGTGGACATTATGGGGTCTGTCTGCCCTTCGTCCTTATAATGGCATCATCAGCCGGCCGCGGTGGTCTCGCGGTTCTAGGCGCGCAGTCCGGAACCGTGCGACTGCTACGATCGCAGGTTCGAATCCTGCCTCGGGCATGGATGTGTGTGATGTCCTTAGGTTAGTTAGGTTTAAGTAGTTCTAAGTTCTAGGGGACTGATGACCACAGCAGTTGAGTCCCATAGTGCTCAGAGCCATTTGAACCATTTATAATGGCATCAGCTCTGCTGGGGACACTTTCAGGGAAGCGACTCAACGTCTGTGAAGAAATGACATCCCTTTCTTCCCTACCGTCCAAAATTAGAGAAGGTAGTGATGTTGGATACTGGTACCTGGAGCAATTAAACTTTCTGATTCATTCCACTGGTGTTCCATTGGCTTCAGGTCGGAACTCTGGGCACCACAATCCATTTCAGGAATGTTGTGTCCACAAACCATCGCTTCACAGATGCTGCTTTACGACAGGGTGCATTGTCAGGCTCATACCAGCGGTTCCAGTACAATTAAATGTGTTCATATCCTTCCGCATTTACGGTTTTCCTCGGCCCAATAGAGAGACCAATCACAAAACGACTATAATCAACCCCACACCGTAACTCCACATCCTCCATAATTCACTGTTCGCACTACAAGTGCTGGCAGGTAACGTTCTTCAGGTATCTGCAAACCCAAACCCTTTCATCGGATAGCCAGATATAGCGTGATTCGTTACACCAAATTACTAATTTCCAGCCATCCATTGTTCAGTGGCGTCACTCTTTACGCTCAGACACCGCTTAGCATTGGTGACAAGAATGAATGGCTTATGAGAAGCTACCTGACCATTGTACCCCATTCTTTATAGCTCCCAACACATTCTGCCAGTTGGACTGCTGGCAGCACTTTGGAACTAACGAGTGGTTCCTCCCACTGTTTACATTCGTTTTTTACAACAACCCTCCATAATACTTAACGATCACTGTCTGTCAGTCCATTACGTCTGCATGGTCTTGGTATAGTTATGGTTGTTCTTCGCGTTTCAACTTCACAGTCACAATGACTTGGTCAGCTTTAGCAGGGATGAAATGTCCCTTACTGATTTGTTACCCAAGTTGCATTCAATGAGTAGTCGATGTTCGAAGACACTCAGCTCTCCTGACCACCCCATTCTGCTGTTAGTGCTTCTCTATGGACAACACAGTACTCCCCGCCTCCTTTTACTCTCTAAGACAATAAAAAATTATCAGAATGGGACAGAAATCGGTAAGGTTTGGCAAGTATGAAGACAAGCCGTAAGAACTCTCGCCGTGTACGGGCGGGCATTAGCTTGCTGAAACGTAGGAACAGGATCACTTGCCATGAAGGGCAACAAAACGGAGCGTAGAGTATCCTCGACGCACCTCTGTGTTGGAAGGGTGCCGCAGATGACAGTCAAAGGGGTCCTGCTATGAAAAGAAAAGGCACCCCAGACCGTTACTCCTGGTTGTTGGGCTGTATATCGGGCGACAGTTAGGTCCGTACCCTACTGCTGTCTGGAGCGTCTCTAAACAGATCTTCGCTGGTCATCAAGGCTCAGTTCGAAGAGAGACTCATCACTGATGACAGTTCAACTCCAGTCAGTGAGATTACAGGCTGAAGACATGTCTGGTGAAACCACGGACAGCTGTGAGATACCAAGCAGACTGTCGCCCACCATATGTTCCGACAACCAGGAATGAGCGCCTGGGGTCCATTTCTTTTCACTGCAGGACACCTTCTTTTATCATCTGCGGCGCTGTTACTACACAGGGGTACATCGACGGTATAGTACCCCCGTATCGGTGCCCTTCACGGCAAGCGATACTGAGCTTACGTTTCCGCAAGCTGATCCCAGCCGCGAACGGCGAGAGTTTGTATTGATTGTCTTCACTCTTGCCAAATCCTACCTTTACCAGCAAGATCTCTCCACAATTAAGAACATCTGGAGCATTATGGCCCATGGTTTCCAACCAGCTCGGGATTTTGTCGATCTAACGCGCCAAACGGACATATTTTGGTAAGATATCCCTCAGGAGGACATTCAACAACTCTATCAATCAATACAAGCAGAATAACCACCGCGTTACTGACTGACTCAGTTTGTGAAGCTCTTTCTGTTGAATAAATCGTCCAACTTCTTTTTTTAAATAGTAATCATTTGTTTGTCAGTTCATGTATTACATTACTTCTACCGATTTCGGTCCCATTCGCATAATTCCTTCAAGGTATATCGTTTTTTAATTTTTTTAATTTTTTTAGTATAGATTGGCTGGTCGTCCTCTAGTACCATCTAGTGGTCAATATCACATTACATTGGGGTGTCCGGATACTTTTGATCTCAAATGTGTAATAGGGAGCACTGTCATGTTCAGGAATGCATCCATACCGGAAGTTTGAGGAATGTCATTAATACAATTAATTGACGTAATTTTTTCTGTTCATGTAATAAGCCTGTTGAAAAAAAAAAGAGTGAGACATTTTTGTTTCTATTTTGTACATGAGTTTTCTGCTTTGAATTCGTGTCACTAGTGGAGATTTTTATGGTCATATCTACTTCCTACACATCTAAGGATAAAAACAGACAAGATTTAGCAGAGCACATGAACAACAGCGGCGCTACAGACTCTACCGTCGCGCGATGTAGATTACGTCACTCCACCATTTCGCCGGACGAGGTGGCCGAGCGGTTCTAGGCGCTATGGTCGCAGGTTCGAATCCTGCCTCGGGCATGGATGTGTATGATGTCCTTAGGTTAGTTAGGTTTAAGTAGTTCTATGTTCTAGGGGACTGATGACCTCAGAAGTTAAGTCCCATAGTGCTCAGAGCCATTTGAGCCATCCACCATTTCCAGGCTCTTGGCAACTCGAGAAGATCATTCCAATAAACTAGATCAAAACAGTTGTGAATCAGCTTAATGGTTTCCATAGTTTGTGTGGGTGTTTCTACTTTTCCACAGAGGAAACTCCTACTCAGTGCTGTCTTGACTCCAGGAAATCACAATTTGTGTCACAGAGGTAAGGGTAAGTCAGCTTTCTCAATAGGTGGCAATGTGCTTCCAGTCGTGAGCGGGACAATGCGGCTTTTGAACATAGTTCAGTTTGTCAACATGCCTCGAAGGATCACGTCACGTTTAGCCCATGCGCTCGTTGCCACTGCACGGAAGGCAGATGGTCAGCAAATTGGTGTACATCGCACTTACGTCATCCTGCACTGAAGCGACAAAGAAACTGGTATAGGCATGTGTATTCAAATGCAGAGATATGTAAATAGGCAGAATACGGCGCAGCGGTCGGCAACGCTATATAAGACAACAAGTGCCTGGCGCAGTTGTTAGATCGGTTATTGCTGCTACAATGGCAGGTTATTAAGATTTAAGTGATTCTGAACATGGTATTATAGTCGGCGCACGAGCGATGGGACATAGCATCTCCGAGATAGCGAAGGAGTGGGGATTTTCCAGTACGACCATTTCACGAGTGCACCATGAATATCAGGAATCCGGTGAAGCATTAAATCTCCGACATCGCTGCGGCCGGAAAAGATCCTGCAAGAAAGAGATCAGTGACGACTCAAGTGAATCGTTCAACACGACAGAAATGCAACCCTTCCGCAAATTGCTGGGCCATCAACAAGTGTCAGCGTGTGAACCATTGAACGAAACATCATCGATATGGGTTTTCGGAGCCGAAGGCTCACTCGTGTACCTCGATGACTGCACGATACGAAGCTTTACGCCTCGCCTGGGCCCGACATCACCAACATTGGACTGTTGATGACTGGATGGGAGTGTACGGATATGGAGACAACCTCATGAATCCATGGACCCTGGATGTCAGCACGGGACTGTTCAAGCTGGTGGAGGCTCTGTAGTGCTGTAGGGCGTGTGCATTTGGAGTGATAGGGGGGACCTCTGATACGTCTAGATACGACTCTGCCACATGAGACGTACGTAAGCATCCTTTCTGATCACTTGAATTCATGCATGTCCATTGTGCATTCCGACGGACTTAGGCAATTCCAGCAGGACAATTCGACATCCCACACGTCCAGATTTGCTACAGAGTGGCTCCAGGCACACTCTTCTGAGTTTAAACACTTTCGCTGGTCACCAAACTCCCCAGATATGAACATTATTGAGCATATCTGGGATGCCTTGCAACGTGCTGTTCAGAAAAGATCTCCGCATCCTCGTACTCTTACGGATTTATGGACAGCCCTGCAGGATTTATGGCGTCAGTTCCCTCGAACTCTACTTCAAACATTAGTCGAGTCCATACCAACTCGTGCTGCGCTCTTCTGCGTGCTCGCGTGGCCCCTTCACGATATTAGGTAGGTGTACCAGTTTCAAAAAAATGGCTCTGAGCACTATGCGACTTAACCTCTGAGGTCATCAGTCGCCTAGAACTTAGAACTAATTAAACCTAACTAACCTAAGGACATCACACACATCCATGCCCGAGGCAGGATTCGAACCTGCGACCGTAGCGGTCACGCGGTTCCAGACTGAAGCGCCTTTAACCGCACGGCCACACCGACCGGCTGTACCAGTTTCTTTGGCTCTTCAGTGTATACTTAAAGCATTATCGTGAGGCACAAAACATTAAAATTCTGCCTTTTAGTGATCGCTAAGGACCACAACCTACAAATTGCGACTCAAACACCACGCAGTCGTCTCCACACAATCTGTTTTGCATCTAAGACCGTCATGCACGAAGTAGTTGGGCAAGAGTACATTTCGAATGAAAACTGGAGTAATGGCGTCGAGTTCTCTTGGCCGACGAGTACAGTACTTGTCTGACGCTAGATGATCGTCACAGAAAAGTGTGGAGGCGGAGAGGTAATAAGACTGTCCCTCAGGTTCAGCATGGAGGCGGGTCAGTCGTGTTCTGGGCGGTAAGTTCTACGGATGTTGGAAGCCACTCACCGCTATCGAGGATTAGTTGAGTGATATGCAGTATTTTGACAGGATCCTACCAACTCATGTCCAGCACTACAGTCAACATTTTGGCGATGGATTCGTCTTCCGAAATGGCAATGCAAAAGCCTACAGCACCCGTCTTCCTCAAGGAGTCAGGAGGCAGCCGAATGGAATGGCCTGCGGTATCTGTTGTTGTAAATATGACTGACCGTACTTGAGACCAACTGAAACTCGCAGGGCGTCTTCGCAAGAACCCTTCTGTCGCACTGAACGCCGTCAGAAGAGCGTCGAAGAATCGGACATGATTGAGCAGTAACATCTCGACCTCATTGTTGACAGCATTTCAGGTGAGCAGTACAAGCACTGAACAGTCATCCTCACGAAATACGCTGATGGAAATGGAAACTGTTACAGCATGAGGCACCTGTTCGATATTTATGGAAGTTTGTGGAGATGGTCATCACATTATGCGTTTTAAGAGATTGCAATTTCATCAACATCAGTATGAGGTGTGACCGCCACGGACACGAATGCATAGAAACAAACGTCTTCCGAATGTCATCGTGAGCAATTTCTTGCCACGCCTGAAACGCGAGCTGTGTCAATTCCTGAAGGTTGCTGATCTGGAGGCTGGTATGAGAGAATATTTCTTCCCATTGCATCCCATACACTCTGCAAGAACGACTAATCAGAAGACCACGGAGGCCATTCGAATATCCATACGTTTTTCAAGGCTTTTATCGAGAGAACTGGTGTGTGGGGTCTTGCTTTATTCTGCTGAAATATGCCATTTGGTTCCCTGGTCATAAAGCTTATGCCAGCAGGGTATTTATTGCCACATACTGGCGAACATGTAATCCTGCTTCAGTTATTACAGAATTAGTCCTGTTGACATTTCAATAGTTACCCAGACCTTGATTTTAGGAGAATGCGAGGTAGGGGCCTCGAGAATCGCCATTTCCTGTGACCTTTCACCAGATAGTCTACAAACACATTGGTGTCTTACTGAGATCCCAGACAGAAGTGAGACACATTGCTGAACACCACAGAATGTCACTCTATGTCCCACTTGACTCTCGCTCTATACTATGTCAGTCTCGATTGTCTCTGATATGGTGTCAGCGGTTAGAGACATATAAGAACTAGAGATCTCATTCAAGCTTTTACTAATCTGTTACAAACGGTTGGTGATGATATTCTGCCTGTAATTAATGCTCTGATTTCAACTGTTATCGTCCGTCTGTTCGTCAGAGACAATGGTACAATCCTACGATCTTGTCGTCATGTAGTCTGAAACTCATCAGTAAGCTAGCTGTGTCGTACTCTGTGCATCCTGTGTTGTGATATCTACTTGAAACGTTTCATTAACGTTACACAATCCAAATAGACTTCTTGTACTCACAACATCCTTCATCTGTAAAAAAGTTTTTTTTCTAAACTGAAATTAATGAAATTATGCTCTCATGAGGACTACATTGTAATTAATATGTCGCACATATTGATTACAATGTGATTTCAGACACCAGAAATGCAGCGAAGTGCCGCGAGCTCAAAGCACCTTCTTCTGGTATGACGTCTTCTACCTACGCGACCGTTGGGAATCTAAGGTGGAAGATGTTCCTCTTCCATCCGCTTCATCGTTGGGTCCTAGGATGTCGGGGAAAAGAACTATGCAAGGGGATGTGGAAAGAGATGGGGTGTTGGGGGACACACTTTGTGTGTTTCATCCACTGAGACCTGTCCGGCTTGCGAGAGACTGCCAGTAGCTACGCTACCGCGAACATAGCCCTCAGCTTAACATTAACACGCAATCGTATCTGCCTCGAAGGACAGTTCTATGATAATGCGGTGTCCTCTGGTGAAGAAACGCGTATATTATTGATGATTATGCCACATCTTATCCAAAATAAAAGAGGTTCGCCACTCACTTCGTTACAGGTACGTCATAAAGCGTAATTCCTCAACCGTTTCGAGCATGCCATTTTTTTCGATATCCACCATTAATAGTAAGTAGCTTCCAATGGAGGAAGGTCACTCTAATACCAAATCGGATAACAACACTCCACTATCAAGGTACAAAACTTTTGCGAGATGTGAGTGGCGAGTGGGAATGCGGAAACGCATGCAGCATGACTAAATACACTCCTGGAAATGGAAAAAAGAACACATTGACACCGGTGTGTCAGACCCACCATACTTGCTCCGGACACTGCGAGAGGGCTGTACAAGCAATGATCACACGCACGGCACAGCGGACACACCAGGAACCGCGGTGTTGGCCGTCGAATGGCGCTAGCTGCGCAGCATTTGTGCACCGCCGCCGTCAGTGTCAGCCAGTTTGCCGTGGCATACGGAGCTCCATCGCAGTCTTTAACACTGGTAGCATGCCGCGACAGCGTGGACGTGAACCGTATGTGCAGTTGACGGACTTTGAGCGAGGGCGTATAGTGGGCATGCGGGAGGCCGGGTGGACGTACCGCCGAATTGCTCAACACGTGGGGCGTGAGGTCTCCACAGTACATCGATGTTGTCGCCAGTGGTCGGTGGAAGGTGCACGTGCCCGTCGACCTGGGACCGGACCGCAGCGACGCACGGATGCACGCCAAGACCGTAGGATCCTACGCAGTGCCGTAGGGGACCGCACCGCCACTTCCCAGCAAATTAGGGACACTGTTGCTCCTGGGGTATCGGCGAGGACCATTCGCAACCGTCTCCATGAAGCTGGGCTACGGTCCCGCACACCGTTAGGCCGTCTTCCGCTCACGCCCCAACATCGTGCAGCCCGCCTCCAGTGGTGTCGCGACAGGCGTGAATGGAGGGACGAATGGAGACGTGTCGTCTTCAGCGATGAGAGTCGCTTCTGCCTTGGTGCCAATGATGGTCGTATGCGTGTTTGGCGCCGTGCAGGTGAGCGCCACAATCAGGACTGCATACGACCGAGGCACACAGGGCCAACACCCGGCATCATGGTGTGGGGAGCGATCTCCTACACTGGCCGTACACCACTGGTGATCGTCGAGGGGACACTGAATAGTGCACGGTACATCCAAACCGTCATCGAACCCATCGTTCTACCATTCCTAGACCGGCAAGGGAACGTGCTGTTCCAACAGGACAATGCACGTCCACATGTATCCCGTGCCACCCAACGTGCTCTAGAAGGTGTAAGTCAACTACCCTGGCCAGCAAGATCTCCGGATCTGTCCCCCATTGAGCATGTTTGGGACTGGATGAAGCGTCGTCTCACGCGGTCTGCACGTCCAGCACGAACGCTGGTCCAACTGAGGCGCCAGGTGGAAATGGCATGGCAAGCCGTTCCACAGGACTACATCCAGCATCTCTACGATCGTCTCCATGGGAGAATAGCAGCCTGCATTGCTGCGAAAGGTGGATATACACTGTACTAGTGCCGACATTGTGCATGCTCTGTTGCCTGTGTCTATTTGCCTGTGGTTCTGTCAGTGTGATCATGTGATGTATCTGACCCCAGGAATGTGTCAATAAAGTTTCCCCTTCCTGGGACAATGAATTCACGGTGTTCTTATTTCAATTTCCAGGAGTGTAGTATGAGAAGAGGCGGCCACGTAATATATTCCGAAAACAGTAACTGCAATGAAATCTAAGAAACACGTTACAACTGCATATGCATATGGCAAATCGTAGTACGTTAACTGCAAAATTATGAAAGAAACTCTAAATTAGAGAGCCAAATAATGAAGGAGAAAAGAGCTAGACACCGTACTATAAATATCACTTAAGAAGACAGAACAATTCGTTCACTAGTAATTATCTTTTTCCATACTTCATCCATGTAAATAGAAGTAACGTGTTAAGTAGGTTCAGTTCCAGATTTTTACCGCTTTATGATATCAGAACACGAAGTACGATACGACTTCCGCCAGCAAATGCACATAACTGATATTGGTGAGGTACTTAAGCCGACTTAAGAGGCTAAGACTAAATGGAAGAAGCTAATTTGAGACTGGGAGCACATTTGTAAAACGACAGCCTCACAGCCCCACAAACACGGAGATCATCAACCGTTTTTGCCGTAATGCAAATTAGTCAATATGAAAAATGTCCAGGACGAACGCTGATGAGCCAATACATTATGACCATAGCCCAATGCGAGGTTTACTGCTTCGTGATGGTGTTGCTCATACGTGACGTAGTAAGGAAAGAATGTAAGTGGAAAAGACGAATCGGCAGTCATATAGCGAAGATACAGGGTGTAAATGCGTAAATCCACTAATATAGATGGTTTTGACGAAGGATAGATTCTTGTGCCACTGAGGCTGGAAACGAGAATCTCTGAAACGGCTAAGCTGGTCAGCAGTTTGCCTACTACTGTCGTAAGAACCTATGGAAACTGATTGAAGGATGGTGGAATACCGCGTAGGCCGTATGGTACCAGATATCCACGTCGCACACGTCGCATCACAAAACGTAGAGGTCGGAGGATCCCACACTATGTAATTCAGGATAGGCAGCGATCTGTGGCAGATCTGACGTCATAGTACAATGCTGGTGCAAGCACAAGTGTTTCGGAGCACACCGTTCAACGCCTATTACTAAACATGGGGCTCCACATCACACGACTCCTACATATTCCTATGCTGACCCGACGAAATCTTCAGTTACGACTGCAATGGGCACAGCATCACTAAGTTTTCAACGTGGATCAATAGAAATGTTTCGCCTGTCGTATGAATCGCATTTCTTGTTGTACTAGGTCGATGGTCGGGTCCCGTCACCCGGGCGACTGGCTGCTTCATACGTGCACCACGCCACAGATGCAGGCCTGTGAGAGCAGAATTATGCTATGGGGTACATAGAGTTGGGCTTCTATTATATCTATGACAATACTCGAAGACAGCTTGACAGCAGTGAACTACGTGAACATTACTGCGAAACGACTGCATCCCGTCATGCTTGAAGTCTTCTCTGAGGGTGATGACATTTTCCAACAGGATAACACTCCACGACACAAGGCCAGAATCGCGTTGTAGTGGTTTTAGGATCATGATGGTGAACTCACACTGAGGGCTTAGCCAGCAAATGTCCCTGATCTGTACCCAATAGAACACATACTGGGCGCCAACTGCATACCCACAATCAAATGGTTCAAATGGCCTGAGCACTATGAGACCTAACATCTGAGGTCATCAGTCCCCTAGAACGTAGAACTACTTAAACCTAACTAATCTAAGAAGATCACACACATACATCATGCCCGAGGCAGGATTCGAACCCGCGACCGTAGCGGTCGCACGGTTCCGGACTGAAGCGCCTAGAAGCGCTCGGTCACCGCGGCCGGCGTACCCACAATCCACCGCCCTTTAATTTTCTGAAATTTAGAGACCTGTGAGTAGACATCTGGTACCACATACTTCTGGAAACCTGTCAGCACTTGTAAAACCCATGCAAAGCAGGATCGCTGCTGTACTGTGTTTGAAAATGGACCAACACGCTATTAAACATGTAGTCATAATGTTTTGACCATCGGTGTAAATTGCAACTATTAGGAAATACTTCAGCCTAACAGTTCAGATTAACCGGTAAGCAGCATAAATTTATAACGAATAATTCTCAAAACTATTTCGTTGGCTTACAAACTGTGCCATCGACTTCAAGAAAAAAGAAGTGCATTGACTGAAGGTTTCTATTTAACAAAGAAATTACTGGATGAATGCAATGTAACTGAATTGTGCTGAATCTTGAAATGATTATCAATTTCATCGTCCATAAGAATGCTCATCAGTATTTCCAGAATGTGTACAATACAAGTTCACGCATTTCCCCTTGAGCGGATCTAATGCGTTCGTAAGGCAGATAACATTTCAATACGCGTACTAAAGAAGACGGAAACCTGCTACAAGGCAACGAAATATCAGTAGCTCTGAAACTGGAAGCCGCAGACACTCATCCACGGAGGATTAAATTAACTGAAGAATAGAAAATCATATGCGAAATGAGTTTACACACATAGACAATGGAGAAGGTGTAATGTTGATACATTAAGTTGTTCTGAAAGCGGTGCTGATACTCAAGACAATAAAAGCGGGTTAAAAGGTGTGAGCTATCTCGGGAAGCTAACCGTGCGTTACTGAGCAACTGTTTCACCAGGTATCCAGGTATCATTAATCTTTTAATAGTCCTATTACAACGACCGGTGATATATATATATATATATATATATATATATATATATATATATATATATATATATATATATATATATAAAGAGAATTAAAATAAAAAGAAAGAAATCACTTTATATTTGGACATTTATTTTAACATTCATCATTGTTCCGTTAAAATTTCAGCATATTAAACTTGATTCATAACTAAACTGGTGCCTTATTTAGGATTGTGAAAATGTGAGTTTGTAAGCTTACGGAACACATCAAATAGGGAGCCAAGATTGGGAGACTACATACAACACTACATTCATAAAATAACACACGAAGAACGTTGTAACATATCCAAGAGGAAATTAACCACAACCAACCGATTCAATTTTCACCCAAAGAAGCTACGTTCGTAGCGTAATCCTGTCCGTCATGTAATTACCACACACTGGTATACTAAATTCATACTAACTCCCTGTGAAATCTTCCCGAAAAGAATAGCTGAGGGCTACTTTGATGATTACACCACATGCTTCACGTGGTCAACTTGGTTTACACAAAGAGTGTAACTCCACAATAATTTTGATGATTAAAATAAATTACATCGAAACGCAATTTACAAAAGAAAAACCTCGAACTGGTTACTATCGTCTTACTATTAACTTGATGGGCCAAACAATTGTATAAGCACGTGGTACTGGTCTCACAAAGTACACCCAACGTGGGTTGAACATAAAGAAAAGTTGCTATATTGAAAAATATTGTCAAGACGAGACGTTATAATCTCACGCACATTCGCATTTAAGATTGATGAACTTAGTTAGAGTTACGGATCAACATGTGGTTCTGCTTTACTCGCAAAGTAGTGACAAAGCAACTACCGGAATATTATTCTGAACTTCACACTCGAATTACACTGCGTTGCAATTTAAGATAACATTAGATATTTTAGAGCTAAACCTGAAATAAAGGTGATTAAATTTTCAGTTAGGCTGAACTTAAGAAATCCACTGTCCTACGGACTTAGCAGACACGTGCATAGCCGGAGATCTTACCACTTCAGACGCTCGCCGCGGACAGACTGCCGTGGTCCCTTCCTGAGGGGTGCCTCACAAATATAAACGGAAGTCATGTAGTGACCAGAGAGGCAGCTTCCTATACCAACATGACAAGGGACGGACAGGACCATACTAAGAATAGAAACCTCTCTGCTTTTAGAAAGCGCAGCTACCTGTTCCGATGTTGGTCCTACTGTTCTCTAGCAGACAGGCTTGTCTGCTACCATCAAACATGCACTTAGAAATACATTTGCTCATTCATTCTTTCACACAGAAGGGAAGGGGGATGACAGTATCTTATCATATACAGTATATAAAATAAAGCGGATGTAGGTTCCGTATGAGACTGTGTGACATGAATTACATATAAACTGTGTTTTAAAGTGTAGTAGTGTGACAGATCGTTCTTGTTAATGTGTAAAAGTAACACGTTTCGCTGCTCAGTCTCCTCCCAGATAGTCAGAAACACCACAGTAAATTTAGAAGAGGAATTTATGCCGTAATGACAACATATTTAAGAAATTAACATGAAAGGAATCGAACAGAGACCTTTCATAACCCCAACGCTCCGGGAAAAGACTGTGCAGGGAATTTTCTGGCCATGCTGGGACATTCTCAAGCAGGCTTCTCACACCCAACTTAAACCAAAAATGTAAAGAAAAGGCAAAAGGTCACCAGTTACTTGCTAAAACACAATAATGTCAACACATCTTTAGAATCTACCAATTTCAAAGAGAAAAAAACAATCTGTGACACCTATTTAAAAGATAGTGTAGACCTAATTCGGTCAGCAAGTAAAAACAATGGTTCCTGTGTCATTAATATGAAAACAATTTCTGTTTGTTACCCTTATGGAGTTCACCAGTATTTGCTCATTGCAAGAGCCAACTGATCACAGGAAAATTTATGACTGTTTATTTATTTATTTATTGCTTTTACGACCCTATTGGATCACTTTAGTTCAAATCTTGTAGTCGTCCTTAGCCGTTTCATTTGTTTGGCTGTTTCTTCTTTCTTTTTAGCCCATATTTTTTTGAGCCGTTCCGATCTTCGTTTTCTTTCCTCCTCTGAATACACCACATTTCGTCTCTGCCTTGGTTTGTGCGTGAGTGTTATTGTGTTTGTTTTTACCCATTCGCTGTATTTCTGTGATTTTGTTACAAGATCCTCCTTCGAGATTCCTAGTTCTTCCATGTCCTTCTGCACTTCTCTCACCCAGTTTGACTTGATTTTTTTATTCCAATAAAAGTCGATCAGTCGTTTAGCTAGTCTAGTGTCTTCCGTTCTCAGTATGTGTCCCAGGAATGATATCCTTTTCCTTCTGAAGAATTCTGTTAGTGGAGTGATTGTTTTGTAGACGGTTTCGTTTGGGATTATTCTCCATTGGCCTTCCACTAGGTTCTTCTTGTTTATACACTTTCTTACTATCCTTCTTTCTATTTTTTCTATTGCTTCTATCTCTCCTATTTTATACGGTCCGGAGATTGTCTCGCATGCGTATTGTATTTCCGGGAGAATCACCGTCTGGTAATGTCTGATTTTGGTTTTTGTTGATAGGCATCTCTTATTGTATATGTTCTGAGTTGTGAATAGAGACTTCTTCAGTTTGTCAGTTCTTTCTTTCCAGTTTATTTTCTCGTTATTGTTGTGTGTTATTGTTTCCCCTAGATACTTGAATTTTTTCACCAGTTCTACTTTAGTGTTGAAAATTGATATGTGATCAACGCAGAGAGGATCCCTGACCATGATTTTGGTCTTTTGGAACGAGATTTTTAGTCCAATTTTCCCAGCTATCTCTTCTAGTGTCTCAATTTGCGTTCTTGCCTCTTTTATGTTGTTTGCTAATAGCGCTAAGTCGTCCGCAAAACCTAAACAGTTTACTTTGATTTTTGTTCCTACTTTTATTAGTTCTGGATTAATCTTCCTCCATTCTCTCATCAGATATTCCAGTGCACAGTTAAACAGAATTGGGGACAGCCCGTCCCCCTGTCTTAATCCTGTTTTAATTTCGAACGCGTCTGAGGTTGCTCCTCTGAATTTGACTTTAGAGGTTGTGTTCTCCAGTGTAAGCCCAATCATTTTGATCAGTTTGGGGTGTAAGCCTAAATTTCTCAGTATCTTCTTCAAAGATTCTCTATGTATGCTGTCGTAGGCTTTTTGGAAATCGATGAAAGAGATCACTAGTTGTTTGTTTCTTGATTTGTAGTAGTCGATGATTAGCTTTAGGTTTAATATTTGTTCTGGGCAGCTTCTTCCCGGTCTAAATCCCGCCTGATACTCTCCCAGTTCTTTTTCTAGTTGGTCTCTGACCCTGTTATAAATTATTTTGGAGAGAATCTTGTACGTACAGTCCAGTAGGGAGATCCCTCTATAATTGCCTGGGTCTGTCTTACTCCCTTTTTTGTGGATGGGACATATTATCGCTGTTGTCCATCTTGTCGGTAATTTCTCCTCTTTCCAGATCTTTTGAATGTTCTTGTGGAGGCTGGCCACTGCGTTTTCTCCGGCGTACTTCCATAGCTCTGCCGTTAGTTGGTCTTCTCCGCTAGCTTTGTTGTTTTTTAATTGTTTAATTGCTATTTCCACTTCTGATATTGATGGTGCTTGTATGTTCTCTTCCGGTGTCCTGACTTCTGTGTTAGTATTTATGTCGAGTATATTGATCGGGTCTTCGCAGTTCAGAAGATTTCGGAAGCTTTCCGCCATAATATTGGCATTTTCTTCATCGTTGTGTGCCGTTACTCCTTCTTTGTTTTTGAGCATGAGGGTTGGTGGTGTAAAGGTTTTGGTTTTTTCCCTAAATGTTCTATAGTATTGCCGTGAGTTGTTTTTGGCAAAGCTATCTTCTATTTGGTCCAGCAGTCCGTGATGATACTTTCTTTTGCTATTTCTTAACGTTCTTTGAGTTATTTTCCTTTGTTGGGTCAGCGTTGCAAAATTTTCGTCAGTTTTGTTATTTTGGAATTTCTTCCACGCTTCATGTCTCTTGTCGACTGCCTCCTCACACACTCTGTCCCACCACTGGTGTTTTTTTCTCTTTTCGGGTTGTGCTATTTCTGCGGCTATTGTTTTCAACTTCTCTGTCAGTTCTTCCAGTTCCGTGTCTGATTGGACTGTGTTTGTTTTCATTGCGTATTGTGTGTTGTTTTGTATTTTTGCTTGGTCGTGGGTTCGTCTCAACCGGTTGGTTCTTTTTTTCTTTTTTCCAGCCGGTGTTATCTTGATTTTTATTTTGGACAGGTAGTGATCAGAGCCCAGGTCCTTTCCCCTCAGAACTTTAACGTTGTAGATTTCTCTGTGATGGTCTTTGTCCATACAGACATGGTCAAGTTGGTATTCGCCCTTTTTCCAATCAGTGTGTTTCCACGTTTTCTTCTTGTGTGGTCTTCTTTTGAATCTGGTCGATTTAATCACCATTCTGTGTTCTCTGCAAATTTCTATCAATCTTCTGCCATTCGTGCTAGTTTTCTTTTGTGCCGGCCAGTCCCCAACAATGTTCCTGAACCTTTTCTCTCTTCCTATCTGCGCATTGAAGTCTCCCATTACGATTTTAGTGTGGTTTGATGGAACATTAGTGAGGACTTGGTCTAGCAGATTCCAGAATCCCTCTACATGTTTCGGGTCAGTTCTGTTCTTCTCGTTTGTGGGTGCGTGCACGTTGACTAACGTGTACGTCTTGTTTGCGGACCTGATGGTCAGAGTTGCTATTCTATCCGTGTAGGCCTTGAACTCCTTGACAGAATTTATTATTGTGTTTTTCACTATGAAACCTGTTCCGAATTGTGGTACATTTTTCATTACTCTCTTTCCAGGGATTCCTTGGTAGATTCTGAATCCCTGTGATTCGTATGGTTCCCGCATTGTGTTTCTCATCTCCTGTATGGCGAGTATTGTTATCCTTTGCTCTATGGCAGTGTCCAGTAGAGTTTTGAGTTTTCCAACCTTAGCTAGTGAGTTTATGTTTATCGTGGCGAAGTTTGTAAAGGTGTTGGTTCTCAGTGTTTGCTTCGGTGTATTCAGATGCTCCGATTCATCCGTAAGTTCCTTTGGTTGATTGCCCCCCGGATCCGATGGCAATCTTTCCTGTCTTATTTTGGCAGGCGGGGAATTTTGACTAAAAGAACTTTCCATGTTTTGAACTTTCAAGGATGTATCTTTCCTGTGTGGAGACAAGTCTCCGAGATTACAACTACAAATGTGATTTGTAGAGGAAGGTGATTCAGCCGCACAATCTGTGAACAGATGACTGTTTATTAACAAGTAAAATTTATCAAAATAGCAAAGGTGCCACAGCAATTAAAAAGGGCATGAAAATAACATCAGTATTATAAAGCAGAACATTACGATGCACAATACGCAAAAAAAAAAAAAAAAAAAAAAACTTGTTTTACAAAGTGGTTATCGCAAAAAAATTCTATATCTTATAAAACTAATAATTTGTAGAATTAAAATAACTTTGTGGCACTAATTTAATCACTCTACTATATTTCAATTAGTTAGCAAAAAATGAGCACTGTGTCATTATACTGAAACTACAATAATTATGTGATTGTTACCCTTATGGGGTTTTCACTATAAATATGCCCCATGCAAAGGCTAATCGATCACAGTCCAATGAGAATGAATAGCTATCTGACTGATAAATGAAGCAATGCCACAGGAATGAATTTACGAAACAAAATATCACAAATCTAATACATCACACAAGAACAAACATTGATCAATAAAACAGCTCTGAAAGGACAATAGTCAACATCTAAAAAAAAAAATCAGTAAATGAAACACCTGCAATATACAAGAGTCAAAGTCTAAAAAAAAACAATAAATAGAACACCTGCAAAATACAAGAGTCAGTCTAATAAACACCAATAAATCGAACTCCTGCAAAACACACGTGTATGCATTGAACTAAGAACCGTATAATCACTGACACACTCAGTAGTTCCACTGTTCCGAGGCACAATATAAGGGGGGGGGTTCATCGCTGCAGCTGTCAGTAGGTCTTTTTTTTTTTGTCCATCTGTTGCGTGCAATCACATCGTCTCTGCCCTCTCATGAAGTTTCTCTTGGTGGCCCGTGTCACGTACATCTCGATTTGGTTCCATGTTTGTGTTGTCAAATTCGTGCGGTATCCTTGTTTGACACGCCAGGTTGATATTCCTGGGCAAGGATGACACTTAATAGCTCTTCTTTGTGCCACCCTTAGCTACCAGAGAACATCGAACTATGATTTACTGTCGCTTGACAGTGGACATCCGTCAGGAAATGTCGATAGGCGTCATTGACGTCTGCAAGTTTCTCTGGACAGTACCTGTCAAAAGGCTCCACGCCCCTTTATCCCCTGTCTTTTGTTGTTTCACCGCGGCCGTCTCGTCATGGTCGCGTGCGTGTGGTGCGTTGCCAGCAGATGGATTCCCGCGTGGTGGACCGTTCGACCATCTCAGATCATCGCCTCCACGAAGAGTCGCACTGGTGCGGTTGGCCATTAGCTCCGGGTGCAAGGGAAAGTGTTTGTACCATCCCCTTCTTTTGTTGGCGAGCGTGCTGCAGAAGTGGCCCGGCTGACATTGTGTCTTGCTGGGAAACCCGCCAGTTTACAACTAGCCCTCCTCGTCGCTGCTCCTGCTGTCTCGTAAGAGTTTAGCCGGTTCGCTTTCTCATTCTCAACTGCATTCACAGAAATTGTTCATCATAGTTATGTGATTACAAAATGTCATACATAATACCACTTAGTATTGTCTTTCACAATTTTTTAAGAACAAAAGTGAGACTTATTCTTTTTTTTTAAATAGAAAAGTTACATGAGTCGACAATATAAAAATAAAAGTTAAATGGCTTGACAATATAAAAAAATAAAAGTGAAATGACTTGACACTATAAACATAAAAATTAAACGAACTGACAATATAATATCTAAATCCACATCACTAATGTGGTTCACTTCCGTTTTAATAAATCAAATGCTACTTATTAATTCACTAAAATGAATAGGATTATGCCTTGTGCAAGTATAGGTCAATAGGTCAGGGCAGTATAGGGTTCACATGTTATTTACACACACACACATGCACACCTGTTGTCTATACTACAAACTAACTACCCATAAACATGTATTACTCAAAATTCTACTTCTATCCACTACTAGTTAATCCAACAAGCTACTTCAATGCTACTTCAACAAAGTGTTTACACCACTACAACATTGTTCTAATTCGTCCTCCTCCTGACGCTCGCTGCATATGTCTTGTCACATGATAAATATGGAGAAACTTTCCTTAAACATACACAGTAAAAAGAACAATGGTTATTTACACGCCAAAACATTTATACCAGTTCACACACCTGATAAGAGACTCACATTTATACATTAATCATACTCATATGTTTATACATAAAACAGTAAGATAATTTCATCTAAAATTACGTTATCACAAGAATTAACCACACAGATGACTCTGAGAAGGGTAAAAAAAGATTTTTTATCCTACAGGTTATATTACATTTTCTTACCCATTTTGCTCCAATTTCGTTCCCTCTTTAAGTTACCTTTCGCTTCTAAATCAGTTATTTCACCTGTGGTGGTTATTCTGGATTCATTTCTCATGAATGGCAAAATTGTGGTCTCCTCTATTCTGTAAAACAGTTTCATCTTAACATATTGAACTTACAACAGACACAAAAGATCCGAATCCTCCTGTAGTTTAAATGACAAATGTTTTGCTTCATACTTATTACCTTAAACCAAGCTTTCCTTCGGTCCCATAATCAAAATTATTTAATCTTCCTCTACCTTCAAGAGGGAAATTTCCTCAGTACAAATCATCTAGGCTGCAGTGCATCCCGCACCAGCGAAAACAGTATGCTGTAATGCTCACAGCATCAACAAAACACCTAAACGTCGCTTTTCTATGACAAGTATTAACGCAGAATAATTTTTCAGGCTTTGGCTCAACATCAATCAAGACTACAGAAAGGATCCATATTTCTGTTCCATTCTCCATTTGCTGAAAAACTGCTCGTATTTGACTACCACAATAATATTTCAGGGCCACGTAAATTACACAAACCACAACTCTTCTTTCACCTTGAAAGGAATCAATCTACTTACGAAATCCACAGACACCACTTTATGTACTCAGCTATAAAGAACAAAACAGATATATATCATCAATATTAACATATTAGCGTATATTGGGAAGCCATTGGTTAAACAATCGTATTATCGCATCCCGTTTTTAAGATTCCAAACTTACTCATTCCTTTCTCAGAGGTCTCCTATCTTAAAATATTCATGCAGCACGCATACTATAATAAGAGATCCTCATTTATACTGACAGATATAGAATAGTAATAGATAGATAGTAGCACTGAAAGCAGAAAATCGGAAACAAGGCTACTAACAGCTGGGGACCTGGGTTTGCCAGACCCATAATACCCACAGATTGGATATTCCCCTGAGTTTTACATTAATTCAACACAGATCTAGCTTCTCTCAGGAGCGACTCTTTTCAATTTACACAAAAAAACCATAAACAGCATTTCACTCGTTCACAAAGAAACCTTTTATCTTCACATTTGAACCATCCTAAATCCTAATTGCACAAGGAAAGAAAAAAAAACTAAAAACATCACTTCAATCAATCACATAGAAACATCTTTATCATTATTTTTACCAACATATTATTCAAAATGCATTTATCACAAATGTAAACTAACCAATTGTTTCTCTTCCCCGTCCTCTCTACTCCTCACTGTCCTTTCTATATACCCTATGTACTCATTTGCCATGTCGCTCATTTGTTCCGATTGGGCGCCTTCTGCGCTGATCATTTGTCATTGCCGGTTTTGTTCATTTCCATTTGCTGGATTACGTCTAGGGTTGGCCGGCCGAATTTCAACATCATGTGGTGCTCCGCCTACATTCCTATTCCCACCGTGTTCATCGTAGTATCGATTCTGGTTGCCGTAACTGTTGCGTTCACGATCCTGTCCACGTCCTCGATCATTTCCGTTGTTCCACCTGTGTTCGCGACTGTTACCCCAGTTTCTATACGGTCGGTCCCGATTATTGTTCCGTTCGCGTCGCGACGACCAGTCACGCCGTTGATTAGTACTACGGCCACGACTGCGATCGCACTGCGGTGCCCCGTAATAACTTTGTGCCTCATTAGGCGGGCATTCTGCTGTATTATATTCCAACTCTTGGAGAAGTGTCTTAAACGTTTCCACGTCCTCTTAGCATCGTCCCGCAAGAATGACGTGGCGCAAGTGCATCGGCAATTTGGTGATGCATATCCTAATTAGTTCCGCAGGCCCGTATGGGTCGTATAAAAATTGATTTGCCTACAGCATGTGGTCGAATAGGCGTGCTGGGCTGCCGAAACCAGACTGGTTCAAATTTGGCAGCATAATTATGCCATGCTTGACCCTATCTTGTGCCGCTTACGACCAATAGGCGGACAGAAAGGCTTGTCGAAACTCCCGGGTGGAGTTTCAGTGACGCGCTGCCGACCTCATGCGAATCGCCGGTTCGCCTTCCAAATAGCCACACATATATTCTATCTTATGTGAACTTGCCCAGTCGGGGGGAAGACAGAATTCAAATTGCTCGAGCCATGCTCGTGGATGTATTCCTTTTTGCGAATTTCGAAATATCTCAAACTTTCTCACCGTAAGGAAATGTTTGAAATCAAATCCCCGTATTTCCTCCCGGCGAGGCCCTTAAATGTTTCTATTTTTCTCATGTATGCCCCTCAAAACACCTTCTTCCCTGTCGTCAAAATCTCCCTCGTGGCCGGAGTCCCTCTCTGCACTGTTCGTACGGCTATTTTTACTGCTATTGGCGAGTTCGTAATCACACGCCATGCGGTTTTCCAGATGCGCCACACGTTCTTGTAATTCGCCTGTTACAGCTTTGTGCCGCCTGTTCACTTCGAACTGTCCCTTCTGAAATCTAAGAAGCGAACGCACTTCTTCGGTCTCTGCGGCCGCTACCGGTGTAGTA
Organism: Schistocerca nitens; assembly: GCF_023898315.1. Taxonomy (NCBI): domain Eukaryota; kingdom Metazoa; phylum Arthropoda; class Insecta; order Orthoptera; family Acrididae; genus Schistocerca; species Schistocerca nitens. Next base: position 231,812,325 of record NC_064616.1, on the reverse strand, counting down.
TTGTTCTCGCTTTCCGTCACCTTCATCGTGCCTACGATGTCAGCTAATGCCGCAATCTTATCATGTATTTGTCTGTTGTCCTCCGCCCCAGTCTGCTTCTATTGTTCTACTTGCTGTTCCAGTGCGTGAATCGCTTGACTGTTGTCCGCTACTGTGTTGCTAACGGACGTGGGACAATGCGTTTCCGCCTCTTGGACCCTCGAGAGTACCTGCTGGTGTTCTCTTTGGCCTTCTTCTCTCAGCGCTTGGAAATTCCTAAGTAGCTGTTCTTCACTCTCTTTAGATTCCGCATCGCGACCCCACTTGCCCTGTTCTAAGGCTTGCAGACGGTCATCGATTTGTTCAAATGCACGCCCTAATTCTTTCATAATATCACTTTTTATTTCACTTGCCAGATTGTTTATTCTTTGTGAGATATCATCGGACTCTCTCTGCATCGACTTGTCGACTTTATTTGTCTGCTGGATTAGTTTTTCGTCTATTTGTTGGCCTAGCTTGCGGATCGATTTTTCAGATTTCTGCGTCATTTGTTCGCCTAGCTCACGGATCGATTTTTCAGATGATTCTTTTTGTTCTCGGAACGATTTTTCTGATTTATCTGCGTTTTCTTTATTTTGTTGCAATAAGGCTTTCATGAGTTCTGCCAAATCAATTTGGTTAGTAGGAGGCAAATTAATTTCTGGCTCTGGTGTAAGCCCGTTCGTCCTGTTTTGCATTTCGTCTGAAGTATTCCCCATTGCATTATCTGAACCGACCGACGCGTTAATATTCGAAATCAAATTATCCCCTTGGTCCATGTTGCTTAAGTTATTGGACCGCCTACTTTTAGCTTGGTTACGTGTCTGCATTAGTTCAATTTATACCCGGTACACAACACACTAATCACAATAAATATATCCCCCAAAAATTATGACAGTTACACGAAAGGTACCCAACCTAGTACGCACTTTTTCACACGCAAAACAAATTTTTATCTTTGATCGAAGCAGTGCAATTTACAAGCGAGAAAAAAAAAACTACACACACATATTAAACACACAAATATAGAAAACAAAACAACAAGACAAACAACACAACGCCGCTCAACACCGCCGTGAATCATTTGAAAGTCTACTCAGAAACAACGCAGAAGTTGTTTAAGCGCTGCAGGGGAAAAAAAATTAAGATTATACAACGCTCGCAATCTAACGTTTCAGAGATTCCAGAGTCTAGCGGAATCATAGAACAGGGTCGCCATGTGTAACGTTGTTGCTTTGATTTGTTATGAAAGCGGTGCTGCTATTCAAGACCATAAAAGTGGGTTAAAGCTGTGAGCTGTCTGGGGAAGTTAACCTTGCATTACTGAGCAACTGTTTCACCAGGTATCCAGTCTAGCTTACCAAATTCCCAACCACACTAACATTAATTATAATCTTTTAATCGTCATATGACAACCGGTGTTATGTATATAAAAAGATAATTTAAATAAAAAGAAATAAATCAGTTTATATTTGGAAAAATATTTTAACATTGATCATTGCAATTTCAGCATATTAAACTTGAGTCATAACTAAGCTGGTGCCTTATTTAGGATTGTGAAAATGTGAGTTTGTAATCTTATGGAACACATCGAATAGGGAGCCAAGATTGGGAGACTACATACAACATTACATTCATAAAATAACACACGAAGAACGTTGTAACATATCCAAGAGGAAATTAACCACAACCAACCGATTCAATTTTCACCCAAAGAAGTTACGTTCGTAGCGCAATCCTGTCCGTCATGTAATTACCACACACTGGTATACTAAATTCATACTAACTCTCTGTGAAATCTTCCCGAAAAGAATAGCTGAGGGCTACTTTGATGATTACACCACATGCTTCACGTGGTCAACTTGGTTTACACAAAGAGTGTAACTCCACAATAATTTTGATAATTAAAATAAATTACATCGAAACGCAATTTACAAAAGAAAAACCTCGAACTGGTTACTATCGTCTTACTATTAACTTGATGGGCCAAACAATTGTATAAGCACGTGGTACTGGTCTCACAAAGTACACCCAACGTGGGTTGAACATAAAGAAAAGTTGCTATATTGAAAAATATTGTCAAGACGAGACGTTATAATCTCACGCACATTCGCATTTAAGATTGATGAACTTAGTTAGAGTTACGGATCAACATGTGGTTCTGCTTTACTCACAAAGTAATGACAAAGCAACTACCGGAATATTATTCTGAACTTCACACTCGAATTACACTGCGTTGCAATTTAAGATAACATTAGATATTTTAGAGCTAAACCTGAAATAAAGGTGATTAAATTTTCAGTTAGGCTGAACTTAAGAAATCCACTGTCCTACGGACTTAGCAGACACGCGCATAGCCGGAGATCTTACCACTTCAGACGCTCGCCGCGGACAGACTGCCGTGGTCCCTTCCTGAGGGGTGCCTCACAAATACAAACGGAAGTCATGAAGTGACCAGAGAGGCAGCTTCCTATACCAACATGACAAGGGACGGACAGGACCATACTAAGAATAGAAACCTCTCTGCTTTTAGAAAGCGCAGCTACCTGTTCCGACGTTGGTCCTACTGTTCTCTAGCAGACAGGCTTGTCTGCTACCATCAAGCATGCACTTAGAAATACATTTGCTCATTAAGAAATTAACATGAAAGGAATCCATACCACGTCAACGTACAGTGAGGGGGCAATTGTGTAGGTACATGATGAAAGGCCCCAGGAAGCCGTAAAATTTAGATTTATTAAAAAAGAAAGAGAAAATAAAATGAGTTGGCCAAGTCGTTAATTATGAATGCGCGGTAAAGCGCAGACAAATGAAAGAAGAAAAACATTCAACTTTAGTACAGTATCTTATTTTTTACTCTTACACTCTCTCGTGGGTAGAAGGATGATGAAGATATGCGATTTTCGATATGAAGTATTGCGAACTCTATCTATCATATGGGTGCGTGAATAATATTATATTGAACAACAGTATTAAGTATTTTTTTTAATTTATTGAAGTGAAGAAAAGAACATATAAGGAGGATTGTCTTGATTACGACAAGCGCCGGTGTTTTCAGAGTCCGCCGCGTGCAGCTACAATTAAAATTTAAGCGAAGTCCGATGGCCAAAAGATACAAATAAGCACAGAGCATTTTAATAACGCAATGGTGTTATATACTACAAAAAGGGGTCTTCATACCCATAGTCAATAATATTTAAGCGTCAGTGTGCGAACTATTCAACGGAACATCATCGATATGATGACTCACTTCATGAAATGCTGCAGACAGCTTTGGAGTTTAATCGAGGACTGGTGATCAGGAACTTTACACCACCACCCCTGTTCCCCTGCCAAATACTGCATCAAAAATATCATCCCCCACCAGTATTCGAACCAGCTTATTTCCGAGTCGAAAGACAGCACAGAGGAATGCACCAGCGACCTTGGCTAAGGTAAGGAGGTGGGTAATTGCCATAATCAACTGTGATAGTGTATTGGACCTCGATAGTCTGTCTATCTTCCTCTCCTCGTGACACATGGGCGACCAAATAAAATCTTTTGTAACTCGTTAAATATCATGAATATTTACGACCGATCAGTTTGTAGCAGACATGTGCCACTCTCAGTAAATTCTCTGCTCTCTCCAGGATGAGCTATCTTAGCACGCCTCGAATTTGCCCGGAATCAAACACGCCTTCAATTTTCCGCAGAGATTTACTGGGAAAAATTGAGAGCGATTTGTGGGGAGGACAGGGAGGGTTCGTGTTTCGGTAGAAAAAGTCAAGTAAATCTGTCATTAATGATTAATATGCATTAATTTTAGAGAAACCGACATGCAAGACCAATGTAGCCGTGTACGTTCGGAAAAAAGAAAAGAGAGAGACAGCAGGGGAGAGAGCGAGGTGTCGGAGGAACGACGAGAACGATCAATACCTGCCATATGGCTGGCCTCGGCTGGTGGGGTGAGCGTGGGTGGACCAGGTGTCTGTCTCCATGGTTACGGCCGGTGCGGACGGCTACTGAGGGCGCGGCAGCCTGCGAAGGGGCGGAGTCCGCATCCAGTAGCAGCCGCGGCCAGACGCCTTGCTCGCGCCGCTCTTCAGGTAAGCCACACCCGCAGCCCAGAAGTCTGCCCGACAAATCGCACTTCTGACATTCATTTCTAATTCATCTTTGCATCGCTCCAGGTCGTTTCTTTCGTGGAAATATAGTTGCTGAAGATCTTAGATAGACTTTCTATTTGGTGCATAAAAGTAGGCTGATTTCTAACTTGCAGCAGCAAAACCGTGATACGGTCTTATTTTACCGTAGAAGCTAGAAGCAAATTCGACTGAACCTGACAGACACTTTAACAATGTATTGCAACTCTTTCAAGCTAAAAGAAAATAGTCAGCAAGGCAATCATATTGAAGGGACGATGTCTTCACTTTCGTTATGCAAAAAGTATCTTAAAAATAATTTTAGGGTTTTTTTTCACTTCGAGGTCTTAATCGAACCGTCACAGCGGAAAAGTGACCAATTTGTTGATTTATTAAGATCACAGATGAACCATTTACCTACACAGCTACACGATTTTTTGTAAATAGCTCGATATTTGCTTGACTGACAGTTTCCTAGTTGAGGAAAATGCTGTCTTTCTTATAACAAATAACATATATTTACAAACTGCGCTGTCTTGTGACGTGAATGTCGTAGGTTGGAGTCTCTCCTTGCCCTAACTGTGAGTTTTTGGGGGTTTTAAAATTGCCACTACTGGATGAGTCATTCAGACTGACAGAAAGTAATCGCGGAAATGATTTCAGGCACATTTAAATAACGAATATCAGATTATACAAATAAATAATCTAGATTATAAGGTAATAATAATAATAATGAGCATACGCAGGGAGACCCCTCGTGGGGCGGTTCGGCCGCCGCTCCACAAGTTCTTTAACGCCACTACGGCGACTTGCGAGTGAATGAGGATGAAATGACGATGAAAGACACACACCACCCAGTCATGTCGAGGCAGAGAAAATCCCTGATCCCGCCGGGAATCGAACCCGGTATCCCATGCGCGGTAAGCGAGAACGCTCCCGCACGACCACGAGCCGCGTACGTCATAATGTAATGAATACTATTTATGATAAGTAATCAAAAGGTGTGCTGTCTGCATTGCCAACTGGCCAGCAATTATGTTGAACTTTCCTCTTGGTTGTGCTGTGAAATAATTCATGCAAAATGAGCTGTAAATTCTCAAAATTAATCATTTTCATTCGTAATGTAATGCGCTTCACACGAGATACACAGTGTCAGGAGCTTTCTTGTCTCTTAGGAGAATGACTAGCATGATATATAGAAAAATAAGGTAGCTGTTAGAGATTTTTTTCATTTCTTCCCGAACAAATGCAAGCAGTAAACACTTCATGTAATAAATCCTCGTTTAACGCAAAAAAAGAAAACAATATATCTGTTATCACTCTGCTTCTCAACAAATGTAAACAGCTAACACTTCATACATAATTACTGGCCGCGTGGTTTGAGGCGCCATGGCGCGGATTGCTCGGCCCCTCCCCCCAGAGGTTCGAGTCATCCCTCGGGCTTGGGTGTGTATGTGTTCTTAGCTAAGTTAGTTTAAGTAGTGTCTAAATCTAGCAGCCGATGACCTCAGCAGTTTGGTCCCTTAGGAATTCACACATATTTAAACATTTATTACTGACTCGAATAGTAAAACAGTGATTTGTTACTTATGGGACTCACTGCTGAAGGCGGCGATAGTGAGAACGATTTCATAAATTAAAAATTTTAATCACTGTCAGTACTGAGTACAAGAAACAATTATTGTTGTTCATACTCGTTCGCATGCTGTTAGCTCAGTTTATATTCCATGGCTGCGTAACACATGATGCGTTAAAATTTTTCCTAGTTACTATTAGATTCTCACTACAAACAAAATGGATTTTAGAGTGCATGACATACACATATTGATTCACATAACAGATTACAGTTGATATGGTGTAAAATGCACTCGAAATAAACAAACAGGATGCAAGTCAAATCGGAAGTTAAGGAGAACAATTTGTAAAATCTCAGATGCAATAAGCTATCGTCTAGTCAACAGTTGGAAGATTCTTGTGTAGAATCAGCAAAGAACGTAGTTTTTATTTTATCTAATTTCGGGTGTATCGAACTTTTTCAGATAAAGACTTGCAGATAAATGTTGCTGATATAATCTATCTGATCTAAGGTATTATTAGTGGACATGATGGGATGTGTCCGCGCTTCACCTCTGCTGGGGACACTTTTCAGTGCAGCGACTCAACGTCTGTAGCGAATGTTAGCGTTTTCTTCCGCAAGGTCCAAAACTAGAGGAGGTAGTGATGCCGGGCACTGGGGCTTGGAGCAAAGTCAAAGTTTTAACTCATTCCATTGGTGTTCCATTGACTTCAAGTCGGAACTCTTGGCAGCACAGTCCATTTCAGGAAAGCTGTTGTCCACAAACCATCGCCTCAAAGATGCTGCTTTATGACAGGTTGGATTGTCACGCTGACACCAGTAATCATCGTCTCGGAACGGTTCCAGTAGTATGCGCAGTACGCAATGCTGTTAAATGTGCTCATATACTTCCGCATTTACGGTTTTCTTGGTTCCAAAAAGGAGACCTATCCCATAACCAAGAAAAGCAGCCCCACACCGTAGCACCACATCCTCCGTACTTCACTGTTCGTACTACACATGCTGGCAGGTAACTTTCTCTGGACACTCACGAACCCAAACCCTTTCATCGGATTGTCACATACAGCATGATTCATGACATCAAATTACTGATCTCCCGCCATCCATTGTCCAGTGGCACTACTCTTAACACTCAAACAACCGTTGGCATTCATTGCAAGAATGAGTGGTTTATGAGAGGCCTGACTATTGTATACCATTCTTTTTAACTTACAACACATGGTCATTGTGCCAGTTGGACTGGTGGTAGCATTTTGAAAATGACGAGTGGTTCCTCCCGTTGATAACATGCGTTTTTTACAACTACCTTCCATAATAAATTACGTCTGTCTGGCCTTGGTTTAGTTGTGGTTGTTCCTTCACGTTTCTACTTCACTGTCAATCGACTTGGACAGGTTTAACAAGGACCAAATGTCCCTGAGTGATTTGTTACTCAGGTGACATTCAATGAGTAGCCGATGTTCGAAGTCACTGAGCTCTCCAGACCAATCCCTTCTGCTGTCAGTGCTTTTCTACTTACAATACAATACTCCCCGCCTACTTTTACACTCTAAGACAAAAAACAACAGCCCATGAAGGAATTATCCAAGTGGGACGGGAATCAGCAGTGTTTGCCAAGTATGAAGACTAGCAGCAGAAACTAACGCCGTGTTAGCTTGCTGAAATGTAAGCCCAGGATAACTTGCCACGACGGGCATCAAACTGGGGCATAGAAAACGTCTACTTACCGCTGTGCCGTAAGACTGCCACGGGTGACAACCGAAGGGGTCCTGCTATGAAGCGACCATTATTCCTGGTTGTCATGCTGTAAGGAAGGCGACAGTCAGGTCGGTATCCCACTGCTGTCTGGGGTCATCAAGGCTCAGTTCGAAGCGGGACTCATCCCTGAAGACAATTCCACTCAGCCAATGAGATTACAAGCCGAAGACATGTCTCGGACTCCACGGGCGGATGTGAGATACCAACCAGACTGTTGCCCACCGTGCTGTCCGACAACCATGAGTGAAGCTCTGGCGTGCCATTCTTTTCACAGCATCTCATATTCGGTTGTCACCTGCGACACTCTTACAGCACAGCGGTCCGTCGATGATACAGTATGCCCCGTTTTATTGCCCTACGTGGCAAGCTAATGCCCACCCACACACGGCGAGAGGTTCTACTGCCTGCCTTCGTGCTTGCCAACATTACCTTTGCCAGTAAGGTCGCCAGATCCCTCCACAATTAAGAAAGTTTGGAGAATTACGGGTTGGTTGGTTGTTTGGGGAAGGAGACCAGACAGCGTGGTCATCGGTCTCATCGGATTAGGGAAGGAAGTCGGCCGTGCCCTTTCAGAGGAACCAACCCGGCATTTGCCTGGAATGATTTAGGGAAATCATGGAAAACCTAAATCAGGATGGCCGGACGCGGGATTGAACCGTCGTCCTCCCGAATGCGAGTCCAGTGTCTAACCACTGCGCCACCTCGCTCGGTGAGCATTACGGGCAAGGCCCTCCAATGAGCTTGGGATTTTGGCGCTCTAACGCACCAATTGGACATAATATGGGACGATATCCCTCAGGACATCCAACAATACCATTAGTCAATGCCAAGATGAATAACTGCTTGCATAAGGCCCAGATGTGGACCAACACATTACTGACTTGCCTAGTTTCTGAAGTTCTTTCTGTTGAATAAATCGTCCAACTTTTTTGAAATAGTAATCATATGTTTGTCAGTACATGAATTATTTTACTTCCAGCGATTTCGGTCCCATTTTCTTAGAGTTTGTGTTGGTTAGTCCTCCTCTCGTGACATCTAGTGGTCAGCACCACATAACATAGGTGTCTTCGGATACTTTTGATCTGAAATGTGTAATATGGAGCATTAACATGTTTAGTAATGCATCCATACCGGCAGTTAGCGGAATGGCATTAATACGACTAACTGACGTTCAAGACGTAAGTAAGTCTATTGAAAAAGTATAGTAAGACCTTTCTGTTTCTATTTTGTAAATAAGTTTTCTGCTTTGAGCTCGTGTCTCTAATGGCGATTTCTGTGGTGTTATCTACGTCCTACACATATAAGGATAAAAACGGACAAGAATCAGCTGTGCACATGAACAACAGCGGCGCTACAGACTATACCGTCCGCGCGTGATAGATTACGTCACTTCACCATTTCCTGTCCCTTGGTAGCTCAAGAAGACAGTTCCAATAAACTACACAATGACAGTTCTGAATCAACATAACCGTTTTCATAGTTTGTATTTTTTTCACAGAGTAACCTCTTTCTTAGTGCTGCCTCAACTCCAGGAAATCACAATGTACAACCACCTATGTTACTGAGGTAGAGGTAAAGTAGCTTTCTCAGTAGCTGGCCTCCACTCATGAGTGGGACAATGCGGCTTGTGAGCACTGTTCGGTTTTCCAACGTACCTCGAAGGATTACATCACGCTTTAGTTTATGAATTCATTGCCACTTCACGGAAGGCAGATAGTCATTAACTGGCGTTCATCGCAGCTACGTCATTCTATAGTTAAACCACTGTCCTCAGACTGAAAATATTAAAATTCTGCCTTTTAGTGATCACTGACGACTACGTACAAATTGCGATTCAGACAACACGAAATCGCCTCCACACAATTTGTTTTGCTCTAAGCGTCCTTTACGACAAGTAGTACAAACATCCCAACACCGTAACACACGAAGTAGTTGGGCAAGAGAACATCTCGAATGAAAATTGGAATAGTGACGTCGAGTTCTCTTGACTGACGAGTACGGTATTTGTCTGGCACCTGATGACCGTCAGCGAAGATTGTGGACGTGGACAGGTATCAATGCCTGTCCCTCAGGTTCAGCATGGAGGTGGGTCAGTCGTGTTCTGGGCGGTAAGATGTACCGATGTCTGAAGCCACTCATCGCTATCGAGGATAATTTGAACGATACCATTTGAAACTCGCAGTGTGTCTTCTCAAGAAGCCTCCTCTCACGCTGAATACCGTCATAAGAGTGTCAAAGAATGGGACAAGGTTCAGCAGTAACATCTGTGCACGTTGTGGACAGTATTTCAAGGAGGACATACTCATGTTGCAATGACTGGGGCGGATCAATACGATAATGAAGTTTCACCCAGCAACAGACTGATGTCACAGAAGTGCACATTCGAACGAACTTTGCGTAATTTCAAAAGGCTTGTGTTTTTCATTTCCTAATATACAAATAAACCAGCTACAGGTCGCATACAACCAGATTTTATGCTCGGTTTCACGCTTCAAACGCGAGCGTCTGTGGGAAACAATTGTCTGATGATGCTCCAGTCTGGCGGACGAAATCGGTTATTAAACCGAATTTTAGGTGACTTGTAACAGTTTTATCTGTATGTCATTTATAACAGCCGATGTGCCCCCGACAAGCAATACCTGCATTTATTATATTTTGAATTTCTGTTTCCATAAAATCTAAGCACACAGACGCTTTGAGATATGCAGGCAGTGCACACCACCCTTGGAGTAGTTCATCCGCCAGCAGTAAAAATTTTCACATGAGCAGCACAAGTACTCATCAGTCATCCTCACGACATGTGCTGATAGAAATGGAAACTGTTACAGCAGGCCTAAATCTGCATCAGGCACATACTTCTCAGAGTAACACTTGCAAACTGCTTCCTCAGTTATTCGCTGGACGTATTCCGATCTCTGTCTTCCTCTACAGTTCTTGTCCTCTACAGCTCCCTCTAATACCATGGAAGTCACTCCCTGATGTCTTAACAGATCTCCTATCATCTTGTCCCTTCTTGTCAGTGTTTTCCACATATTCCTTTCCTCTCCGACTCTGAGCAGAACCTCCTCATTCCTTATCTTATCAGTCCACTTCATTTTCAACATTCGTCTGTAGTACTACATCTCAAATACTTCGATTCCCTTCTGTTCCGGCTTTCCCAAAGTCCATTTTTCACTACCATACAACGCTGTGCACCAAACGTGCATTCTCAGAAAATCGTTCCTCGAATTAAGACCCATGTTTCATACTAGTAGACTTCTCTTCGCCAGGAATGCCCTTTTTGCCAGTGCTAGTTTGTTTTTGACGTCCTCCTTACTCAGTTCGTCATTGGATATTTTGGGGCGTAGGGAGTAGAATTGCTTAATTTTATCTACTTCGTGACCATCAATCCTGATAAGTATCTCGGTGTTCTCATTTCAGCGACTTCTCATTATGTTCATCTTTCTTCGGTTTACTCTCAATCCATAATCTGTACTCATTAGACTGTTCATTCATTCAGCAGATCATGTAATTCTTCTTCACTTTCACTCAGTATAGTAATGTCATCAACGAATCGTGTCATTGATATCCTTTCATCTTGGATTTTAATCCCACTCCTGTATTTTTCTTTTATTTCCAGCATTGCTTCCTCGATGTACAGATTGAGCAGTGGGGGCGAAAGAATATGTCCCTGTCTTACACCGTTCTTGATCCGAGCACTTCGTTCTTGGTCTCGTCCTCTTGGTTGTTGTACATATTGTATATAACCCGTCTCTCTCTATAGCTTACCCCTATTTTTCTCAGAATTTCGAACATCTTGTATTTTACATGTCGAACGCTTTTTCCAGACCAACAAATCCTATGAACGTTTCTTGATTTTTATTTACTCTTGCTTCCATCATCAACCGCAAAGTCAGAATTGCATCTCTGGTTACTTTACCTTTCGTAAAGTCAAACTGATTGTCATCTAACACATCTTCGATTTTCTTCTCCTATTCCTTTCCTTTTCCTCCTTTAAGAGATTGTAATTTTAGCAACATCAGCATGAAGTGTGTCTTCCATGGGCACGAATACACTCTTGTATTTGTTGAGGCATGGAAGGAAACATTTTCCGATTGTCATCGAGAGTAATTTCTTGCCATGCATGAAACACATGTTGTGTCAATTCCTGAAGGTTGCTGGCTAGAGGCTGGTGTGAGAGTATATTTCTTCCCATTGCATCCCAGACGCTCTGTAGAACGTCTAATCAAAAGACGACGCAGGCCATTTGGGGATCCAGACGTTTTTCAAGATGTTTATCGAGAGAAATGCAATTTGGGCTGTTGCATTATCCTGTTGGAATATGCCATATGGTACCCTGGTCATAAAGGGTAGGCCAACAGGGAATGCATTCTTGCCACATACTGGCGAATATGTAACCTCCCTTCAATTATTACAAAATCAATCCTGTTGTCATCCAATTGACCACCATCTTCTTTTCCTTCGTCTTCATCTTCTTCTTCTTATAAAAGGTAAGCCTTCACGCTGCAACCTTGTTTCTCTCTCCTCTGCTGAACACTTCAACACAGTGTACTGTCTGAATTTGGTCCATTGCAGAATTTAGATGATTCTTCCTCGGTCTTTCTCTTCCTTTCTTCCCTTAAACTTTCTTTTGTTCAAGATTTCTTTTCAATGGTAGCAATCAATTCTCCTGTCGAGTTTACTTCATTGAGGGCCCACTCGTTCGATTTTTTCTCTCTCCAGTTTATTTTCAGCTTCCATCTGCACATCAGTATTTCCATTCCAAGTGTTGTATGTTACGATTCATTAAGATCCATTTTTCATAGTCATATAACAAAACACTCCAGACAACCTTCTTGACGAATTCTTTCCTAATTTTCATATGTGTCTGTTAGGCAGAAGCTGTTTCTTGTTACTGAAGGCAGTTTTAGCAAGGGCAGTTCTCCTGCTGATTTGCATGGAGTACATATTGCCTTGAGTGACAACACATTCTGTCTAGCATAACTGACTCCATTGTTGTATGGTTTCATGATCTATTTTAATATTTGTTCGTCTCTTCATTGGATTTTTAACGGTATATCAAGTGTTCATTTTTAGTTTTGGTACCTTCAGTCCTATTAATATACAACACAGCACCTTACTTAGATCCACACGAAATGTATTCTCAGTTACGAGTATATACTACCGTCAGCTCTATAATGGAACGACGACTATAAAAGTTGTGCTGGACCGGCACTCGAACCCGGGCTTCTCGCTTATCCTGAGCGGTCGCCTAAACATTAGGCTATACCAGCACGACTCACGGCCAGACTCAATCTTCCATATGTTGTCAACCATGAGTCTACAACCTGTACTCGTACATCCATTATGTATATTCCCGTACAGGGGAGACATTTTACATTAAAGTCACTTGCCCGGTATCGGCGGATAAATGCGATACTGCAGTGCCTGTATTATTCCGAATTACGATGCAATGTTCCTTCGGACATGCATGCATGTGTGAAGAAACTTTGCACCGTAATTCGGAATAACACAATCACAACAATATCGTAATGCTTAGGTACTTCTCCGAGCAATGTCATCTGCTAATCCTATAAAATGGATTTCCTGTCCGTTGATTTTAATGCCTTTCGTCTTTTGCTTGAATTTGGTTATGGCCTCCACAACGAACATATTGAATGAATACGGGGATAGTGCGCAGCCTTGTCTCATTCCCGAATGGAAATGGGTTTTCTGGCTTTTGTACAGCAGTAGATTGAGTCTTTTGTCCCTCCTGTGTTTGGCTTGGTCTTAAGGGGGGAAATCACATTAGGAGGTTCTAAAAATCCGATTTTTTTGTTGCATAAATAGTTAGCTGAACTTTCCAACAATACACTGTCAAAATTAGAAACCGAAATTCGCATTCGTCTAGATTTTATGAGCATAGAACCGAGTGCACATCGGGTATTATGGCGACATACTATCATATGATTTCCACGTATGAAAATCCTCGACACGAGTATTGCCCGGAGGGAGAAGACAGCTGGTGCGGGTGGCAGAAACGAACAGCTCTTGGAATGGAACATGAACCGCACCGTACTCCATTGCACTCCGAGGTACAGAGGGAAATTCTTCCAATATACGAAGATTTATGAGGGGATGAATTACTGGAGAGATGTTTCGGTGGCCACACACAAAATGCGAACGAAAGTTTTAATTCCACTATTTGGTGATTAGTTCCTAAACACTTGTACCCCGGACTAAAAGTCGTTGAATTGGCATCGTATTTAGCAGCGGGCTTATTCAATGAAAGAAATTCATCCCCTCTGATGGTCATGAACGAGGCAGGAATTGTAGTAGGTACGCAAAGCTTCAATTATGCCGAAGAAATGGATAGCCATCACGTGAGCCGGCAGAATCCACTTAGTTCATTGGAATCGAAGGAAGGTCGGAAAGCTCGGAAAGCACTGCTGGAAGTGCAAAACGAAGCCTATGAGGAAGAGGTAGGATTACTATATGGTGATGCAATCGCAGATTAATCGGCAAACATTTTACATTATTGTTAACATCCTCGTATTTCTAGTTTCCGAGAATTTATTTTTCCAAGTGTTTATCTCGAAATGACTTTCTTCACATTTTAGTGCAGTCTAGCTCAAAAGGTATAGAAACGATCATTATGAAAATTGATAGTACGATTCTTTATAAAGTTAAGAATTATATGAATCAACTTGTGAGATTATATCATTATTCTAAGGGTATTTTTCTTTCCATAGTTAGAGGAAAAAAATCATGAAAATCGAAGTAAATTGTTCCAACGCCTGCAAAATTTTTAATTTTCATTATTTTCACCTGCACTGAGGTTCATATTCTTAGAAAATAAGTTATTAATGTAAAATCGAAACCTTTTTGATTTCGGATGAAAAACAGAGTGGCTACACTTTACGCAATTGGAGAACTATACTCAGAACCTTCAGCGACATCACAGTGTAACTTCGTTATTGAAATAATTCAAAAAAATTCACAAAATCTGTTAGAAATATGAATGAAATGATGTCAAAATTTGATTAAATTCTAATTAATTCTTCTCACCCAAAAAATCAGTGTCAAACAGTCTCCTAATGTGGTTTCCCCCTTAAGTAGCTATTTCTAGTGCGTATTATCGAAGGTTTTCTTTGTACCCACGAATCTAATGTATGTCTTCCTGTTAAGACTCAGTCTTGTTTCGAAATTAGTTTGCGGGGACGAGAACGTCGAAGAACGGCAATACATCGTCCTTTTCTACCTCCATGTAGAACTCCATGTTACTGTTAATACCGTTGAGGTGTTCCAAGAACTCATCAAGTTTCGCAAGTCCATGGGGCTAAATGACAAACTTGTCGTCGACGTATCGAAAGAAACAGCTAGGCTTTAATGGCGCCGTGTCTAAGGCAATGTCCTCGAAATTCTCCATGAAGAGGTTTACATCAACTGGAGCTAACGGGCTACCCATTGCAACGCCGTCCGTCTGATGGTAATACTGGCCGTTGTTCAGAAAATCATAAGACGTAAGAGTGTGCCTAAATACAGGGTAGGGCAAATAAAACTGGGCAGGGCGAGTGGATACCATTGGACGTCAGTTTGTGGCAGCATTAACGGAGGAGGAAAATACTTGCAGTTACTTTCAAACCGATGGAGCAACTGCCCATAGGGCCGACCGAACCTTGGAGCACATTTACACAATCTTTCGGATGAGATTGCAGCAAGCGTTCCTGCTTCGATCTGCGTTCAGTAACTTTCTGACCAGGGCCAAAAATATCCAAAAGACGAATGATTTTCACTTTCAGCATCTTGCTACAGTCAGGTTAGTACCCTCTTTTCTTTCCTCTGCCGTGTTCCTTTGTATCCAGGAACTCTGTTCTCTGGGCCAGTTTTATTTGCCCCACCCTGTAGGTTGACCACTTCACTTACAAAGAACTTCGGTATTAAGTCAAAACAGTCTCTAACAGGCGCATTCTTATAGAGCGACACCATACCAGTACTGACCATAATGTCCTCACTAAGTCGAGGACGGTTAATTCGTTTGCAAAAACCTGCTGAATCTTTAGTATGATGTTCGAGTGTCCCACATACGTAGCGAGGAGATTGACCAAGTACTGCGCCAGCTTGTACTTTATACATGAAATGTATTTTGCAGTTGTGAGTATGGATAACCATCAGCAATAAAATGGAATAATCACTATGAAAATTTGTGTCGGACAGTGACTCGAATCTGGATTTCCCGCTTATAGCGAACAGTCGCCTTACCATTGGGCTGTACACAGCCATACTCAAATTTCCATATCTAGTCAGCTATGTGTGTACAACCTGTACTCGTACATTCATTATGTGTATTCCTGTACAGGGGAGACACCGAGACAGTTTATTTGAAAGTCGCATGCCCGATGTCTGCGGATAGATACGATATGGCATTGCGAATTACGATGCAATGTTCCTTCGGACGCCGAGTCAACATATGCCCGTATATGGCGATGCCGCTGACACCAACGACGTCGCTTGTATACGGAGTTTTTTGGGGGAAAAGGTCAATATTTTATACAGTGATAATATAAGTAATTCTGAATAAAAAATGTCATATGAACATAGGTCCGCAAACTCTTCGTTAGGGAGGTATGGGTACAGAAAGGAACGTTAATTCTGCAAAACTGATATGCACAACACGAACGTATACGCTATACAACTGGACCGTAACGTAATTTTCTTGAAAATAATGTTATAGAGAAGTACAGTAATGTTACACATTTTTACATAATGTTTATTTACTTTGTATTTAGCACGTAAGGCAATACAACATGCATGTTACATGTATACAGTGGATAAAGACGAACCAAGTGCTTTAAAAACGGCTTTAACATGGTGATTTTTCAGTTTCTTGAGAGGTATTTCTTGCTCGAACAGTCCACGGGTGTACTGCCGGTCCATAGCGTCCAACGGGCACAATATTTCGACGATCAGACATGTCGTCTAATGGCGGGAGGAGCTCACTTCGTGAGGGCACCTGACGATGGGGACATGTGTGATCGCCGAAATATTGTGCCCGTTGGACACTATGGACCGGCAGTACACCCGTGGACTGTTCGAGCGGCTTTAACATTTATCGTACAGATGTTGTACCGTTCACAGGTCAGGTTCGAAAATCCCAACATGAACGTCAATGCACTTTTGTACTCAAGCGATAACATGTATTGTTGCTTGTTCAATTGCCTGTGGTTGGTTCCTAATCAATTCAGCAGCATCCATGATGCGACAAAGCAGTTCATCTCGTGTAATTAGCTTCACTTTGTGCACCTCTGATTTCATTCATCCCCATTAATAGAAATCTAAAGGTGTAAGGTCAGGTGGTGTTGGAGGCCAGTTAATAGCACCGTCACGGCCAATACAGAGATTAGGGTGGGTACAGCTGAGATCGTCCCTCACACATAAGGTAACATGTGGAGGGGCACCGTCATGTTCAAAGTACATTCCAGTTCGCTTGGCTAAAGGAACTTCTTCCAATAATTCTACAAATGAATTTTCCAAAAAATGCAGGTGCCTCTCTCACTGATTGATAATAAATGGACCTACCATAAGGTTACCGATCATGCCGCACCAAACATTTATGACAAAACGAACTTGTAAATTGCCATCCACTGAAGCGTATGTCTCTTCCCGTGCCCATCGATGATTATTGCATGTGTCGTTTATTCCATATCGTGAAAACTGGGCTTCATCAGTGAATAGATGTATGGAAGCAAATGACTATTCTCAGTTACCTAGTGACAGAATTGAAGTCGTTTTTGCATTGTCGCCGACGTGGAGATTTTGGACACGTTGTATGTGAAATGTTTCCCATACACGTGTCTGTGGGATTCATACGCAGGGACATTCTTTGTGTGCTCGTAGCGTACCGTACGAAAAATGTCTACGTGGAAGAGAACCTGTTGCACGCAAAGTGATAAACAATTTGGCAAACACCCTGCGATCAGGTAATCGTCGAGTCGGAAAGCGCCTGTGGTATTCTTCTCTTGCAGCAGTAGCACTACAGTCGCAGAAGCCATAAACATAACACCATATCTGTGTATTACTCATTACTGTAGACGTGTGGAATTGTTAGTGGCGCTTGTACGAACTCAGTTAGCACCATACACTACACAGCTAACCGATCCGTCGCCGGTACACTACACAGTGCGGCTTACACTGCACACTGCGCAAACAAGGGGTGATTGTACTACGTATGTCACATGACCATAATACGTGGTAGGTTGCATAGCGTAAACATGGCATGTACTCGTCGTGCATTGTCTGCAAGAAAATCACGTTACGATCCAGTTGTATTGCGTATACGTTCACGATGTGCACATCAGTTTTGCAGATTTAAAGTTCCTTTCAATACCCATACCTCCCTAACGAAGCATTTGCGGACCTATATTCATACAACATTTTTAGTTCAGAACTACTTATACTATCACTGTTTAAAATAGTGACCTTTCCTCCCCAAACACCCTGCATAACGGGCGTACCAGCATCCCACTGGCAGCCATACCACTTGACAATGACCAAGAAGTGCTTGGCGGAAAGCTCGTCTCATTTTAATTACTTGACACGGCTGGAAATCCGAGAAACTTTAATTCAATTTTTTTTAAAATTCCGTTCTTAATTACATTGAGCAACGTTGTTGATGCATGCGACAACAATATTAGTTTTCTATTGTCAGAACATTCCTGACATTTCCTTCCTTCGATCAGGTGACTGTCCTATTTTCAGCAAAAGTCTTCCAGGATTTATCCGTTTTAATAGCTTCTTACAATGACGTTGTAAAGTTTTTGTTTCACTTTTTTCTCCTATTCTCTTCAGAAGTGCTGCTGGGATGTCGTCTCTTCCTGTTGCGTTCTTGTTCTTCAGCTGCTCAAGTGCTGGATCAAATTCTTCTCGTATGATTATCGGTCTTTAATTATCTTCTTCCACCATCTGTTCAGGTTGGAGGTGGTTGTAATTTCCACCACTTCCTCATCGTAGTATAAGTCTTCAAGACCTACCTTCCAGCGGCATGTCATATTTTCTCTGTCAATAAGTAATTATCCGTTAGTATCTTTTATCGTAGTACCATTTGTTTAAGTATGTACTGCAGTGGCTTAGTGGCTTTATCGCGCTGTATGCTTTATATGTTCTTCCTCCACTACATCATTGTCTGTACTTCGCATAACTTACTTCATCCGTTCTTCTTCGTCCCCTTTAACTTCTGTCACAATCACATTCAGTATTGTTTTGAATTGCATTTGGCTTTCTTTTGTATTTACCTTCTTATCGTTGTTTCTGTGGTATAATAAATCTAGTATTTATTCAGTAATCCAAGGTTTTTTTGTGTCCCCTATCAGCTTGAAACTATATGTACATCAACTACTAGCTCTCACTCTCTCCCACTTTCTCTTCCTCTCCCTTTCCTTCCAGCCTAACTGGGAATCTCAACCGAAATTGTCATTTGTGTATAATTTTACCATTGTAGCCAACATAATTATTGTACTTAAAGTTTGTAAGATGCCACATGATTGTATAAACAAGTATGAAGCTTAAGCTATATTAACTTCTCAAAATGGGATTTATATGCCACCAGAAATATTTATTCCAACGCATGCATTCGACACCTCAAAACAAACATCTCCAAAATCTTTTAAAAATTTATTCTGTAATAATGTTGTAACGATGTACACACATCAAAAAAATATTTGCATCACCTAGGTTCCGAAAGTTCCAGAACTTGTACAGAAAATTGGAACAGAGTTCAACATAAACATTATATCCGTCCTTTTTATTGTTCATGGAAACGACAGATTGCATGTTGTACCACCATACAGTGAGACCTACAGAGGTGGTGGTCCAGATTGCTGTACACACCTTTACCTCTAATACCCATCAGCACGTCCTCTTGCATTGGTGCATGCCTGTATTCGTCGTGGCATACTATCCACAAGTTCATCAAGGCACTGTTGGTCCAGATTGTCCGACTCCTCGACGGTGATTCAGCGTAAATCCCTCAGAATGGTTTGTGGGTCACGGCGTCCATAAAAAGCCATTTTCAGTCTATCCCAGGCAAGTTAGATAGGGTTCATGTCTGGAAAACACGCTGGCTACTCTAGTCGAGCGATGTCGTTATCCTGAAGGAAGCCACGAACTGTCGTCCATGAAGACGAATGCCTCACCAATATGCTCCCGATATGGTTGCACTACCGGTCGGAGGATGGCATTCAAGTATCGTACAGCCGTTATGGCGCCTTCGATGACCACCAGCGGCATACGTCTGCCCCACATAATGCCAACCCAAAACAGCAGGGAACCTCCACCTTTCTGCAATAGCTGGACAGTGTGTCTAAGGCGTTCAGCCTGATCGGCTTGTCTCCAAAGACGTCTCCGACGATTGTCTGGTTCAAAGAGAACGTGATGCCAATCGTGAGCGATCAATTCGGCATGTTGTTGGACCCATCTGCACCGCCCTGCATGGTGTCGTGGTTGCAAAGATGGACCTCGCCATGGACATCGAGAGTGAAGTTGCGCAACATGTAGCCTGTTGCGCACAATTTGAGTCGTAACACGACTGCACGCAAAGCACTATTCAACATGGTGGCGTTGTTGTCGGAGTTCCTCCGAGCCATAATCCGAAGGTAGCCGTCATCCACTGCAGTAGTAGCCCGTGGGCGGCCTGAGCGAGGCATGTCATCGACAGTTCCTGTCTCTGTGTATCTCCTTCATGTCCAAACAAGATCGCTTTGGTTCACTCCGAGACGCCTGGACACTTCCCTTGTTGAGAGACCTTCCTGGCACAAAGTAACAATGCGGACGCGATCGAACGGCGGTATTGACCGTCTAGGCATGGCTGAAGTACAGACAACACGAGTCTTGTACCTCCTTCCTGGCGGAATAACTGGAACTGATCGGCTGTCGCAGCCCCACCGTTTAATAGGCCCTGCTCATGTATGGTTGTTTACATCTTTGGGCGGATTTAGTGACATCTCTGAACAGTGAAAGGGACTGTGACTGTGATACAATATCCACAGTCAACGTCTATCTTCAGGAGTTCTGGGAACTGGGCTGATAGAAACTTTTTTCGATGTATGTATATTCTTCGTACTTTGTGGTAATGTTTTCCCTTCTGCAATTTATATTCTTTGTACTTAGTGATATGTTCCTGTTCTGCAATATATATTCCTTGTACTTTGTGATAATGTTTTCTCGTCTGCTATACGATCGTTGCACCTTATAGTTTCCAGACGCCATATTTGTTTACAAAATATAACAGTATACATGTGATGTGTTACGACAGTGAAAGGAACCTGTTACCACTGTAGGTACTCTGTTTTACTTATTTTATTTTTACCTTCTGATATACGTTTAGCTTTTTGTCAAAAGAAACCCAAAACCATGTTCTGAAATACTGCTTTGCTTCTCCAGTAGACGGTGCCACAAGTTCCTCCAAACTATCGTAACACAACACACACACAAATGTCATACTAAACACCTGATGATTGAGGTTTAAACCTTTGAAACGCATCGAGGAGCTTAATAAACAGTGACTGGTAACAGTAAACCTGTTGCTTCATTTAATGTCAGTAACAGTCACGGTAAAGCGAAATCTAAAATGTTCACATTTAAAGTCTGTTGTTTCTCATCCGCTGGACATTACAAAAAAATGGCTCTGAGCACTATGGGACTCAACATCTTAGGTCATAAGTCCCCTAGAACTTAGAAATACTTAAACCTAACTAACCTAAGGACATCACACACACCCATGCCCGAGGCAGGATTCGAACCTGCGACCGTAGCAGTCCCGCGGTTCCGGACTGCAGCGCCAGAACCGCTAGACCACCGCGGCCGGCTGGCTGGACATTACAAATCTATCTCAGTTGGTGACCAGTAACGGTAGCTTCTATTTTATACTTCTTGGCCTCCTCGAGAACCATAGTGTCTGATACGAAGTCATTTCATTTGGTGTTAATGATGTACCTAAGCTTCTGTTGGGTGAGGTGTTCCAGTTTCTTAAGATCACTACGATATAGTGTCTAGGTTTCTTATCCATAGAGCAGTGTAGAAAGAACAACTGTTCGATACACAGTCAGTTTTGTCGATAGTGTAAGATATTTATTCAGGGAGACGCGATGTAGGAAACGTCAAAAAGCAACATGTGCGGCATGCAGTCTGTTCTTTACGTCCTTTTCGGATGAGCAATTAATGGATAATAGACTTCTTAGATAGAGGAAGTTAAAAGCGGTGGGTCGTTTTTTTTTACAGGTTACTATCCCTTGCTGTAGGGGCTCTAATTTTGATATTTTTTCTAAACCAGCAAGGTAAAACAGAAGCCACTACTTCCACCATATCAAGTGGATTTAGTGCTCACGTACTAACTCTGAGCCGTGAACACTTCCCAGTTTATCAATGGGAGATAATTGAAAATTATTATTACTATTATTGGTACCATGCGTGCAATGATCGAGCCAGGCGCGCGATAATGAATCTTTATCCTATCATTAAAAGCGCGAGACCTGCACGACCTTATAGCAACCGTTATAATTTTGCATTATTCTACTGTTACACTAAGGGTGATTTCACGTAATGAAAGGGAGAATGTAAAGGTTAAAGGACTCATTTATTTAACAGCTGAATCTTGAACAATAATACAATCAAATGGGGGTTGTGGAGAAAGAATTGAGTTCAGCAGCCTGCCCCAACGTACGTTCATAATAAGCCACGATTGCAGGAGAAAAGGAATTTTAGGAACGATCGCCGTATTATCAAATGGAGTTCAATTTACTAAAGGAAGGGGTTGCGGGCATACAACGAACACCACCATGAATCAGCCAAAGACTAAGAAAGATGCTACTAGGGGTGAATCTTTAGGTAGCCTCCTGTACTAAGGGAATAAAACCAGCAAGACTCGAAGCTATTCACACAGCCGATACTAGATAACTTTGGCTCGCGGTCCGACTACGTTAACGAAACGTGAAGGGGCGCCAGACACTCACCACGTGGCGTAGGACAAAGAGCACAAGTTTTCAAGCTAGGAAGACCTAAATGCTGAGTCAAATTTTTCACGGGAGAACTGAAAGGGCTACTGCCAGACGGAGCGAAAAAGTGAGCATTAACGTATACACTTTAGTGCCGAACTGCAAGCTACTGTGACTAACAAACTTCATCGCGCACATTATGCCCAACTGTACAAGGAAAACTTACAGCCTCATAACCCGGAAAAATTGTGTAAACCGTAATTTAAGGAACGCACATCAGTAAAGTGGCCTACAAGGTTCCCTCTGGGCAGCAGGGCGCGAAGCTACAGTGCACGTCGCTCGTTGTCGTGCGGTAGCGTTCTCGCTTCCCACGCCCGGGTTCCCGGGTTCGATTTCCGGCGGGGTCACGGATTTTCTCTGCATCGTGATGCTGGGTGCTGTGTGATGTTCTTAGGTTAGTTAGGTTTAAGTAGTTCTAAGTTCTACGGGACTGATGACCATAGATGTTAAGTCCCATAGTGCTCAGAGCCATTTGAACCATTTTTTTTTTTTTTTTTTTTTACAGTGCACGTCGGTGCTCACGCTTACCGAAACTTCGTCTTCTGGAAGCAGCCCCTTCAGCCCCAGGCACGACCACACTAGAACTTCCCACTGACCCTTTGTCCCTCCATCCACTCGCGGAGGGCGGTTGGTGCCCACAAACAAGGAGGCGACCTCGCAACGTTAAAATCGAGCAGAAATATCAGTTACAAAGTTGGTAAGGCAGGTTGGGGAACCGAGAACAGGAGAGACTTTGGCCACTACTGAACGTTCAAACGACACTACGTGCTACCCTGGCGATCGGAAAAAGGATGTGAAACGGGAAGCCATCATGCTTGCTAGGAAGACAGCCGGCCTCGCCTATCAATAAAGAAAATTCCTAGCGCCAAGCTCCTCTCACAGATCAGTGCGAGACAAACTGTAAACATTGTCAAATAAATTAGGAAACCCATAGAAATTATTAACAGGGCCTGAATTATTATATTACCGAATAACAGAATGCTGGGATTAGAAATATGAAATATGAGCATTGAATGGTGAATTAAGTGCACGTCTTTCAAAGTACTGTATTTTTTCCAAAGGTGTGCTGGAAATAGAGATATTAAAATCTGGAAAGTCCGTTCCAGGAGCTGGCTCTGCTAAATCTTTGTTTTTTGTATGCTGATGGTCAGGCTAAGCCGTTAATATGTGGTACTGAAAGAATTTACAGACAGTTGCGGCTCTGTGGGTGTGTGAGTTGGAGAAACATTGTCGTCAGCGTACAGCAGATGAGTTACCTAAGTGAGACTTGTGAACCTTTTAGAGTGCAGTCTGGACTGATTAAATAGCTCTGGGTCAAATCTGTATTTAAGTTCTACTCCTATGTTGCTTACAGGCGATGTCTCGTATAGCATAGCTCAGAAATATCGTGGAAAGCTCGAGTCATTTGGCCAAAGTGTTCACAGCACCTGTACTGAAACCCAGGAAGTACTGTCTCAGAAAGAGTCTGGAGGTGATTCAACAAAATTCAGAAAATATTTTACCAGTCACGGAGACCAACGATATGTCAGGGAAATTGTCACTTATAGTTCCGTGGCCTATCTTAAAATTGGTGGCAATTGTGGAGATTTTCATGTCAGCTGGTACATTACGGGTTTCTCACATTAGAAGAAACAGGGAGAATAGTCTGGTTTTTAGAGGAAAGCCACAATTTTGAATGGTCTTCAGGGTGATGATGTCAGGTCTAGATCCCTTTCTAGGTTTCAAACTATCTACAGCCTTGATGAATTCACGAAATATCGGTGGGACTGCTATACAAGATTGTTAGGTTGTACTGGATATTGTAGGACATGTCCGAGAAAGTCGGCAGCAGCAGTAGAACTACGGTTTAAAAGTGAGTTGTAAAGCTCTTTCCAGCGGTTTAAGATGTCCTGTGATTGTCAGTGAGGATTGTCATGCTGTCGGGGGCTTTCAGGATACCTGATGTGGAACGAACAGGCCCATATTTTTTTTATTCCAGCATAAAATCTCGGCAAGTCCCCAGCATCTGACAGACTTTGAAGTTTCTTGGCTTTTTATTGTCACCAATGGTTCTTGATTGTTCTTATTTCACTTTGACGTTTCTGCTTGATCTCTCGAAAGTTTTTCTTTCCTAGGTAGGATGGATTTTGAGCAATGCATAGGAATAAATCCCACTCTTTGCTTATAAGGCTCTTAATCACTTCATTGTTGTCATAAAATCAGTCATTTGTCTACTTCAGGTCAAAACAATGATTATTTCTGCAGCCTTCTTTATGTTTTTTTTTTTTTTTTTATCTGGACCATTCCTGTTCAACATCTTGCAAGGAAGAACGAACCGTTTCATTCTGGAGGACGTTGATGCTGAATTTTCTCCTGGAAGGATTTAAGAAGCAGGATCGTTGTTTGCTATGGATAAGGATCCTCAGATGGCTAACCAGCAGTTTATGATCGGTCCAGCAATCGTCGATGTTTCGAGTTGTTTTTTGTGGTCAGGACAACTTTCTTGTCATGCTGGGGAGTGCTGACATAGTCACTGAGATGCCAGTGTTTGGTGCGTGGATGAATCCATGTTGTCTTATAACGATTAGGTAAGCGGAAATGCATCTTGCTGATACAAAAATCATGCTCACCTCAGAGAACTAGAAGTAGTAGCCCATTTGCAGTGCAGTTTTTGACACCTTCATTACCCATTGTTACCTCAAAAACGATTCTCTCTTCTCACTCTAGAACTGAAGTCGCCTGGTAACAAGAGTTTATTTGCGGTTGGTACCTTGACGAGAAGATTAGTCAGATGATGGGAGAATTGATCCTTTGTATCCTTCTCACCCCCTAATGTGGGAGCGTAGGCAGAGACGAGGGTGACAAAGCTGTGTCCAGATATGGGAATTCGAAGAGTCACAACTATTTCATTGACACGAATGGGGGTTAATCGGTGTTGTTTCATTATGTTTGTTTTTGCTGCAAATCCTACACCACGGGTACATGGTTCTCTTGCAGCCTTTTCTTTCCAAAATATGGTGTACCCTGAGCTAGCCTCACTAAGGTGTCCTTCGCCTGATGGTCTGGTTTCATTTAAGGCATCAACATCTACATCTAATCTAGCTAGCTCGTGGATGATAAGAGCTGTTCTTCTTTCTGGTCTGTAACCATTTAAATCCAGAAGGGTCCTGACATTCCATGTTTCAGTAGTCATTATCATATTGTTCTTTCTTCGTTTGCTTCTGCAAATTAGGAGTAACCTTCTGGGTGCGGATTCCCAGCCAGGTACAAGTGAATCTACTGATGTTTAATCAGCGTTTTCTAGGGCCTTGCCCATTCAGGGCGGGCAGCGGTTATCCTAAATAGGCCTGTCCAGTCGCAGACGAATGACCAGATGCCTGAGTAGTCACATAAGTCCTCAGGAAAGCGACCACCGCACACCTGCCGCTAGTATGAAGGTCCAGACTAGTAGCTTTCAGCCTTACTCGCGCCTGCTACCACCGTCTTTATTCCATCGACACTGGCCTTTAAGGAAGATGGGAGGAGAAACTGCCAATCGCGTGTCTTCGTTTAAGGCAGATCTCAACTTACGAGGAAGTAACCCGCTCACTATGATTCTGGAACAATTCATCGTGGCACGTGGGTATGAGACATGTGATACCAGACACCAGAACTGCAGCGAAGTGCCGCGAGCTCAACGACAGTAGAGCAGCGCGTTTACAGCCAGTCCGTGTGGCATGACCTCTTCCGCCTACGCCACCATTGGGAAACTCGGGTGTGAGATGTTCCTCTTCCCTCTGCTTTGCTGTTGGGTTCTAGGATGTTAGGGAGAAGCACTATGGAAAGGGATGCGAAAAGCGATGGGCCGTTGTGGGACACACTTTGTCTGGTTCATCCGCTGAGACCTGTCCGGCTTGGGAGACCCGCCCAGTAGCTACGCTACAGCCAGCATAGCCCTCTGCTTGACATTAACACTCAAAATCTCTCTGCCCCCAAGGGCAGTGCTACGATGATGCGGTGTCCTCAGGAAAAGGAACGCGTACAGTATTGATGACAATCCAGCATATTATATAAAATAAGAGAGGTTCACCACTTACTTCGTTACAGGTACGCGATAAACCGTAATTCCTCACCCGTTTCCTGAGTGACTTTTTTAAAATTTTTTTTGGATACCCACAATTAACAGTAAGCATTTTCCATCGAATGAAGGTTGCTATAATTCCAAATGGGATAACAACACTCCAATATCAAAGTAAAAAACTCTTGCAGGGGGTGAGTGATGAGTGGGATTAGGAAAACGCATTCAGCATGACTATATTTGGTATGAAAACGTGCAGTCACGTAATAATCTTCCAGTCTGCCTCCATATATATTCTGAAATTATTAACTGAAATGAAATATAAAAAAAGTATTACAACTGGCATATGCATTTGGAAGATGGTAGTACTTTAACTGCAAAACTATGACAGCAACTCTAAATTAGAGCATTAAACAGTTTTCGAGAAAATAACGTGACACCGTTCGGTAAATATCACTTACGAAGAACAGAACAGTTCTTTTACTAGTAATATCATTTTTCCGTACTTCATCAATGTAAAAAGAAGTAGCATGTTTAGTAGGTTCAGTGTCGCTTTATTATATCAGAACACGATATACGTTATAATTTCCGCCAGAAAATGCACATAACTGATAGTGGTGAGGTAATTAAGCCTATTTAGACCGGTAAGATTAAATGGAAGAAGCTAAATTTGAGACTGGGAGCACCATAGTCTAACAAGGATGAAGATCATCCACCGTATTTGCCGTAATGCAAGTTAGTCTATGGCAAAAATGTACGGGATGTGCAATTATAAGCCAAAACAGTATTACTACTTCCCATTCTGAGGTTGGATGGGGTCCTGGTGGGCCGGCCGAAGTGGCCGAGCTGTTCTAGGCGCTTCAGTCTGGAACCGCGCACCCGCTACGGTCGCAGGTTCGAATCCTGCGTCGGGCATGGATGTGTGTGATGTCCTTAGGTTAGTTAGGTTTAAGTAGTTCTAAGCTCTAGGGGACTGATGACCTCAGATGTTAAGTCCCATAGTGCTCAGAGCCATTATTTTCGGTCCTGGTGGTGTTGCTGGCACGTGACGCAGTAATGAGATAATATAAGAGGAAGAGAGGAATGAACGGTCATTATAGCAAAGATCCGGGTCGCAAATGCGGAAATCAACTGATATAAGCGGTTTTGACTAAGGGTAAATTGTTGTGGCGCTGCGGGTGGAAACGAGAACCTCTGAAATATGAAGCTGATCGACTGTTTGCGTACTGCTGTCGTGAGCACCTGGGAAAGCAGTTTAAGGATGGTGGAACAGCGCGTGGGCCGTATGGTACTGGACGTCCACGTCTCAGTACAAAACGTAGAGGTCGGAGGATCCCCCACTGTGCAATACACGATCTGTGGCAGATATGACGTCATAGTACAATGCTGGTGCAGGCACGAGTGTTTCGGAGCACACCGCTCAACGGCCATTGTTGAACACAGAGCTCCACATCACACGTCTCCTACGTCAGCTACCACTGCAGTGGGCACAGCATTACTGGGTTTTCACAGCGAATCAGTAGATATGTTTCTCCTGTCGAATGAGTTGCATTTCTTGTTACACCATATCGATTGTTGGGTTCTTACACGCCGTCAAAAAGGTGAATGGCTGCTTGAAACGTGCATTGCGCCACAGATGCAGGCCGGTGAGAGCAGAATTATGCCATGGGGTACATTGAGCTGGGGTTCTATGAGACATATGGTAGTACTCGAAGACACCATGACAGCAGTGAACCACTTAAACATAACTGCGGACCACCAGAATCGCTTCATTCTTGAAGTTTCCCCCTACGCCCATGACATATTCCAGCAGGATAACTCTCCATGATACACGGTCTAAATCGTGCTGCAGGGGTTTGACGAGCATGATACTGAACTCACATTGATGTCTTAGCTAGCAAATTCCCCTCACCTGTACCTGTTGGAACACTTATCGGGCGCCAGCTGCGTGCCCACAAGCCGTGGTCCCGTAATTTGCTAGAATTTAGAGACTTGTGAGTAGCCATCTGATGCCACATGCTTCTGGAAACATAGAAAGGACTTGTAGAATAAATCGCTGCTGCACTCTTGTATGTGTTTGAAAAGTGCACGAACACGCTATTAAACAGATAGTCATAACGTTTTGGTTCATGGGTGTAAATTGGAACTATTAAAGCATAACTCAGCCTAACAACTCAGATTAACCAGTTGTTGTTGTTGTGGTCTGCAGTCCAGAGTCTGGTTTGATGCAGCTCTCCATACTACTCTATCCTGTGCAGGCTTCTTCATCTCAAAGTACCTACTGAAGCCTACATCCTTCTGAATCTGCTTAGTGTATTCATCCCTTGCTCTCACTCTACGATTTTTACCCTCCATGCTACCCTACAGTACTAAAGTGGTGATCCCTTGATGCCTCAGAACACGTCCTACCAACCGATCCCTTCTTCTAGTCAAGTTGTGCCACAAATTCCTCTTCTCCCCATTTCTATTCAGTACCTCCTCCTTAGCTACGTGATCTACCTATCTAATCTTCAGCATTCTTTTGTAGCACCACATTTCGAAAGCTTCTATTCTCTTCTTGTCTTAACTATTTATTGTCCATGTTTCACTTTCATACTTCCATACAAATACTGTCAGAAGAGACTTCCTGACACTTACATGTATACTCGATGTCAATAAATTTCTCTTCTTCAGAAACGCTTTCCTTGACATTGCCGGTCTGCATTTTATATCATCTCTACTTCGACCATCATTAGTTATTTTCCTCCACAAAAAGAAAACCTCGTGACATATTAGCAGTTTTTCCATTCGTCTGTAAAGAATTCGTGTTAGTATTTTGCAGCCGTGACTTACTAAACTGATAGTTCGGTAATTTTCACGCCTGTCAACACCTGCCTTCTTTGGGATTGGAATTAATATATTCTTCTTGAAGTCTGAGTTTATTTCGCCTGTCTCATACATCTTGCTCAGCAGATGGTAGAGTTTTGTCAGAGCTTGCTCTCCCAAGGCTATCAGTAGTTCTAATGGGATATTGTCTACTCTTTTTTTCGACTTAGGACTTCCAGTGCTCCGCCAAACTGTTCACACGGTATCATATCTCCCATTTCATCTTCGTCTACGTCCTCTTCCATCTCCATAATATTGCTCTCAAATACATCGCCCTTGTATAGACCCTCTATATATTTCTTCCACCTGTCTGCTTTCCCTTCTTTGCTTAGTACTGGCTTTCCATCTTAGCTATTGATATTCATACAAGAGGTTCTCTTTTCTCCAAAAGTCTCTTTAATTTTTCTGCAGGCAGTATCTATCTTACCCCTAGTGATGTATGCCTCTACGTCCTTATATTTATCCTCTAGCCATCCCTGCTTAGACATTTTGCACTTCCTCTCGATCTCATTTTTGAGAGGTTTGCATTCCTTTCTGGCCGCTTCATTTTCTGCATTTTTATATTTTCTCCTTTCATCAATTAAATTCAATATCTCTTCTGTTACCCAAGGATTTCTACTAGCTCTCGTATTATTACCTATTTAATCCTCTGCTGCCTTCACTCCTTCAACTCTCAAAGAAACCCATTCTTCTTCTACTGTATTTCTTTCCCCCGTCTTAGCAATCGTTCCCTAATGCTCTCTCTGAAACTCTCTACAACTTCTGGTTCTTTCCATTTATCCAGGTCCCATCTCCTTAAATTGCCGCCTTTTTGCAGTTTCTTCAGTTATAATCTACAGTTCATAACCAATAGATTGTGGTCAGAGTCCACAACTGCTCCTAAAAATTTCTTACAATTTAAAACCTGGTTCCTAAATCTCTGTCTTACCATTATATAGTTTATCTGAAACCTTCGAGTATCTCCAGGCCTCTTCCATGTGTACAACCTGCTTTCACGATTCGTAAACGAAGAGTTAGCTATGATTAAGTTATGGTCTGTGCAAAATTCTACCAGGCTTCTTCCTCTTTCATTCCTTACCCCCATTCCATATTCATCTACTACTTTTCCTTATCTTCCTTTTCCTACTATCGAATTCCAGTCCCTCACGACTATTAGATTTTCGTCTCCCTTCACTATCTGCATAATTTCTTTTATCTCATTATACATTCTTCAATCTCTTCGTCATCTGCGGAACTAGTTGGCATATATTCTTGTACTACTGTGGTAGGCGTGAGCTTCGTGTCTATCTTCGCAACAATAATGCGTCCACTATGCTGTTCGTAGTAGCTTACCCGCGCTCATATTTTTTTATGCATTATTAAACCTACTCCTGTATTACCTCTACTTGATTTTGTATTTACAGCCCTGTATTCACCTGACCGGGAGTTTTGTTCCCCCTGCCTCCGAACTTCATTAATTCCCACTATATCTAACTTTAATCTACCCATTTCCCTTTTTAAATTTTCTAACCTACCTGCCCGATTAAGAGTTCTGGCATTCCACGCTCCGATCCACAGACTGCTAGTTTTGTTTCTCCTGACAAAGACGTCCTCCTTAGTAGTCCCCGCCCGGAGATCCGAATGGGGGAGTATTTTATCTCCGAAATATTTTACCCAATAGGACGCCATCATCATTTAACCACACAGTAAAGCTGCATCCTCACGGAAAAAATTACGGCTATTGTTTCCCCTTGCTTTCAGCCGTTTGCATTACCAGCACAGCAAGGCCGTTTTCGGTAATATTACAAGACTAGATCAGTGAACCATCCAGACTGTTGCCCCTGCAACTACTGAAAAGGTTGTTGCACCTTTTCAGGTTACACCTACGGTACGGTTATCTGTATCACTGCGGCACGCAACCCCGGGGGGGTGGGGATTAACCAGTAAGGAGCATAAATTTATAACGAATAATTCCCAGAAGTATCTCGTTGTCTTACAAATTGAATCACCGGCTTCCAGAAGAAAGAAGTACATTGACAAAGGCTTCTAATTAACAACAAAATTACAGAATGAATGCGATGTAGCTGAATTGTACTAAATCTTGAAACGATTCACCATTTTATCATCTTTGAGAAGGCACAGGAGTATTAGCCAGAGTGATTACAATACAATTCACGCACTTCTCCTCGAGGAGGTCTTCAGCAAAACACGATTAATAAAATGCGAGCGTGAGGTAAATGGATAGGCAATGAAAAAACGGTAGTATGACAGAGACAGGAAAGAGATTTTTCATTTAAGTCAATTTACTGTCGTAGCACATATTCCAGCAAACTATGATAAATGGTACACGTAGGTAACATGACGTATTCCTTTCAGCAGTAGCAACCGGAAGTACCAACTGACTTTTTTAAGCATAATCTGAGGCACCAGCGAAAGAGTAGCCAATGAAAAGGAACATCAGCGAAAGAGTTGCCAATGAAGAGAGAAACTTCAAGCTAAGAGATAACAATGTACATGGCTTCAACTAGACAGATATCAAAGGGCGCAGTATATCATACGTCCGAATAACTGCAAACAAGCAATAATGCCACGAATTTCATGTACTGACAAAGTGAAATTTTTCGCGTGACTGACGGTGCAAACCTCCTATCATCAAAAGATATGTAACTGATGATACTCTTCAGTGGCAAAAGAACTATAATTTCCCTAAGGAAAAACGGAATTAACCACAGACCATCAAAGGGCTAAAGGAAACGATCGCAGTATTTATTTGTCAAGTTTAGAATACGACAGAAATGACATATGTTTTACCAAAGCAAAATCATCTTGAATCCTACGCTTACCAACTTGAGTCATCATTTTAAACCACCGGGAGATATTAATACAGCATCAATAATTTTTAGAGGATCTGCAAAACAATGGATACGTGTGAGGAAGATGGACAACTAAGTAGACAATGATAAGTTTTTATTTCTTGCAGTTTCTATTCATCTCGAAATTGATCAAAAATATTCGAAAACAATATCTAATAATCTCCACGTTTCACAGGCTATACTAGAGCAAATTTATTTCTTCGCAAAACATCCGCGAATAACTTTTGCCAGAGTGTCTTCCGTACTTAAGAAACAACGATTTCATCTATCCTCTCTTACTTGAGACAACAAAAATCGTCGAAGAGGTTCGTAGGCGGCCTCTAGCATAACTAAGGTCTTCAGAAACAAGTTCCAATACCGAAGGGACATCGTAAAGCCATAAGGTGAAAGAGCTTCTTGCGATGTTGTTTCATCTTCTAGAAAGAAAAAAATTTTCTAGTTTCTTGCGACGGTAGGTATACAATTTCTTAAGAATCAGTTGGTGATCAGTATCCTTCAACGTAAGAAGGAATCAATGTCTTCGATACATGTAAGATACCGTATGCCACATTATCTGTAGTCTGTCAGCTAACCGATATTGCCGGAGCTGGTGCATCGATGAAGATACCTACCGGCACGCTTATAAGCAGCTGATGAATGAACTACGCACCCACCAGGAGCGGTATAAAGGTTATTTGCTCTTCTTGTTGTCCTGCCATTCCCCGCGTCGCAACGGCGCATCACTGGTGGAGTTGCTTCATGGACGGCGCCACCGCAGCTTGCTCCAGTTGCTGCGCCCACCGCGGTGGCCGGTGCCTACTCCACTCCCTCATGCTACGAATCAAACTAATAGTCTAGTTTTTTTCAGGTCAAGTAGCGATCGGAAGTGCTGGTAACGCGGCTTCGTTGTAAGGTTGCTTGATAATTGCATATTTTTGATAGAGGGTCCAGGCGGATTGCAGCGACGGCACGTGAATCAAATTCGCACCTGTAAATTGCGTTACCCTGCTACTGACTCTATGTTCACAGATTCACTGCCTGACCGGGTGATGCACCCTGTAATCTCCTCTGGCTACCTGGGGTCCTGCGTCGCCAGCACCTGGCCATGAACCTATGGTCGTGGACCCTACAGCTCATCCGGCGCCTAGCGGACAGCAGACGTCCACAGGCGTTGGTCCTCTCCACTTGACGGCCGGCCAGGGGGCCGACGCACCAATTCGAGACACCCTATCGGTTCGACCACCAGGAGACCTCGGACTACTGCTGGATGCAGAGACGCACATTCCGTCTGGTTTCTCGGCTGGCGTTCCAGGACGGCCTCAAAGCGAATGCCGGGGCGAATACAAGAGCTCGGCACCAGCCACAGCTTCGGCTCCTGCCTCCTCGTCTCTTCCTGCATCCACGCCTCCCGCCCCGATGTTGCTGCAGGTGTCGTCACTACACGACAATGGAGAGGAGGTTAGAGGGTAGGAGTGTAGTGTCGCAGCTTATCGATACTGCCAGAGCTGGCGTCTCAATGAAAATTTCTTCGGGCACTGCGAGCGGCGCTTTGAATATTGTCACCAATAGGATGACCTGACCAATGAAGAACATCCAGGCCGCCGACTAATGAACACTACCAGGACGGTGTTACAAGCGGCGGCCACCTTGGCACCACTCATGTAGTTCGAAATTAGTTCCGTGTTACTAGATGGTGCTGAACATTAGATCGAGCTGTTCATAGCCAACTCTAGGGGCAAATATTCGGTGTACAAAGACGCACGCATCACTTTGCTTCCCTTCGCGCCTATTTTTCTTATCGCTATCTGAAAATTTCATTTTGCACTTTTGCCATTTCTGCTTCTCGATGTATCTGCTTCAGATCCGTGCATGCCATTTTCTCTTATTTTACTTGTTTGTGCTGCCACACATTGATTCAGCTTTAGCATTTTTTTGCTTTGCCATGGCTACCGAACTCCCCAAACCCCAAGACAGCCTGTCACGTAGTTAGCGGCGCCACAATTGCAAGCGCCTTTGGCATCAATGCTCGATCTAACACAGCTTCTTCAGATACAGAGGCCGCAAATCACGCAGCTTACTGAGCTTATGAAGGGCTTCATTCAGATGCAGACGGCAGCCAATGAGAATCACCTTCAGGCGTCACCAATTACGGCAGCGCCACAGCTTCCACAGCCATCCTTAGCGATTCCGTTTCGCCCATTTCAAGAGGACATAGAGGAGTGGGTTGAGTAACTGGCCTAGTTTGAAGCTCATCTATCTGCACACCAATGTCAAGTACCGTTAAACAGTCTCTTTTTTAACAACGGGTGGTGTGTCAGTTAATAGGATGTATTGCACATTGTTCCCAATTTCATGGCCAGAACTTGTGATCTATGAAGAATTAATCCACGCTTGGAATAGATATTACGACAGGAAATTCCTTTTGGCGGATGCCAAGTATAAATATGTCAGACTAAAGAAGCAGCCAGGCAAGTCGCGAGTTCGAGTCTCGGTCCGGCACACAGTAAGTTTCAGACTTAACATAAATCTGGCAGTGGCAAGTGTTATAGTGACCTCATGATCCGTGGTACCATTACTCAGAACGTGGCTGAAAATAGAAGACGGAAACGTGTTGACAAGTGTCCCTACTCTTCCTAGCCACGGCTGCCTCCAACTGTTAACAGTTTATCAGTTCTTCAGAAGCCACTTGAGTAAAATATATTGATTTATAGTGCGCTTGTGTCAACTAACCTTTCGCTGGCCTGTCCAGATTCCGACGGCGACATATCTCTTTCGCCACCATCTTCACAAAATTTCCATTGTTTTGTCAAAAATCTTACCATTTTCAGCAAAAATTAATTTTTAAAGATGGTTTGACGAAAGAGATAAGATGCATGTTTTTATCAAGAGCCTGAACTGGAAACGCAGAAAAATGACTTAAAACGCATCAAAAGATAATGTATTTCAATTCGATAAGTTATGTGTGCTGGACAGAAAAGCATTTCTGCAGTATCGTCTCAAAATGTGCAAGTTATGTAAGCTGAACATGATGCGGACCTCATGTTTCTAAAAGTGATGCATGGATGCTGACAAATGTGTATGATTTTATAAAAGTCATCTATTTTACCAAAAAGAAATATTACTGTATCTCAACTAATGGCATAACAGATTGCTTCGTAATAACAACTGAAGAAAGACAGACTACTGAACAGGTAGAAGAATGAAGACATGAAGATAAGAAGTGGATAAGAAGAACGTGGAGGACACAGCACGAAGTAATTAAGCTTTTCCATTGGTTTAGCTTACAAAAATCAAAGAATACTTCCACAGGAAGCCAGTTTAATAACGCAACAGAAAGAGTTTCCGGCATAAATTCCAAAACGGAATACAAGAAGGTTTTGATTCATCGTAATATGCTGGATGGACTTTTTACCTGACTGCCAAATCCCGAGAGACAGTGACAGAAAGGATGGAATGTTTGTTAGAAATGCACGTCACGTTACACTCTTCCGGCTGATCTGTGTGTGTTGGAAGTTCCAGGGATTGTGTGTGATAATCTCAGCTGATCTACGTGTGTTGCAGAGTCCAAGAGTACTATGTGAAAATACGTCAAGTGATAACATACATTTACATTTCTTAACAGGACTGCAATACTTTAAATTGTTTTAAATGCTCTAAAAAGAAATATTAGTTCTCGGATAATAATGAAGATCGATAAAGAGGGCAGCAGACGAATCAGTGTAGATCTGCCGTCTCCTATTGTCTTAAATCTACGATGAAAAATTTAATAGACATGCATTCATTTTATACACTGGAAAATAGAAGGGAACCATTTCCAACACATTAAAGGACTTAAAATTTAGTAGAATATTACTTTCAGAAGAAAAAACTTTACTTTTTAAGAAGAAGAAGATCGCGCACCTGTCTTGCCTCTGCAAATCCACCTCAGAGATACAGCACCGACAGTGCTGTACGATTATATAGGCCGCTGCTGCCAGCACGATGTCGGTGTAGAGTCTGCTGACTCTGACACTACTGTCGAGCATGGCTGTCCACAGGGCACTGAAACAGCCTGTGGTCGCCTAAATGTCGAGGCACCAGCAAAGAAGACAAAGCCGCCGACAAATCAATGTGGTAAGACGACCAAGTCTTCCCTATTAAGTTGGAAGCTTTCCCTCCGGTCGTGGACCCTAAACCACATTGCTTCAGGTGCCGGGGAGAGGACCATGCGGCAAAGTACTGCCGCAACACACCGAGATGCGTCAGAGGCTCAGGCGGCCATGACAGCCCTGCTAGCAGGCGACACATGGAGGACGCGGGTGCTCGCTGTGCCATGCACCGTGTCGCCAACTATCGTTGCTGCCTGGCCATCTCTGGCCGCAGCTAAGCCGATGGCGAAGTGTCGGCCCCAGAGTCAGCGCACGCCGATGCAGGAGAAGACGATGACGCCAGCCGTTAGCAACCGTTGCCTGCCCGCCCCGTTCCCCTAAATGGCTGGAATGTCCCATCAGTTGTGGGGAGGACCGGCTGCCAGTTGGAAGGTGGGAACAGCAGCCGCGATCTGGAAAGACACAGCAGCAACAGAAGAACGTCCACATGCTCGCCACAATGCTCATTAACGTCTGAGGAACGACTATGGTCATCCAAGCTGTCATGGTACAGAGAGGACTGCGTTCTTAACATCACAGAAAGACTGCGTCCAGAGTTTGCTAGAGACTTTCTAGCAGGCAGAGGGGTACGTGCCCCTGCCGCTGCCCCAGCATAGTCATAGGAGAAGGTCGCCACCAGCCAGACATCCACTCTGCAGGCAATGTCCCAAGCCAATGGGACTGCCCCTGACGAACAGTCTACAGTATTCAAAGTATGAGATGAAATGGAAATGAGTGTATGATATCGTTGGCAGGGAGGCCCCATTCAGGGAAGTTCGGTCACCAAATGGAAGTGCTATTTTATTCGACGTCACACTGGGCAACTCGTGCGCCAGTGCTGAGGATGAAATGATGAGGACAACACAATACCCAGTCCACGAGCAGAGAAAATCTCAAGTTCGGCCAGGAATCGAACACAGGCCAACTTTCTTGGAAGGCAGGAGAAGACGACGACGCCAGCTGTTAGCAACCGTTTCCTGCCCCCTCCATGCCCCGAGCGGCTGGAATGTCCCACCAGTTGTGGGGAGGACCGGCCGCCAGTGGGAGGGCGGGAACAGCAGCCGGGATCTGGAAAGACACAGCAGCAGCAGAAGACCCAGCTAAGCAGGCAGACTATGAGATGCAGAAGTTACTCGACGGCAAGTGTTTATCAGAGACAATGGTATCTTCAGGAGTGCCCCAGGGATGTGTGATAGGACTGCTTCTGTTCTCTATGTACATAAATCATTTGGCAGACGTTGTGGGCAGCAGTCTTCGATTGTTTGCTGTAATGTACGGTAAGGTTTCGAAGTTGAGTGACTGTAGTAAGATACAAGACGAATTAGACAAAATTTCTTGTTCCTGTGATGAATGGCAGCTAGCTCTAAATGTTGGAATATGTAAGTTAATGCAGATGAGTAGGAAGATCAAACCTGTAATGTTCAGATACAGTATTAATAGTGTCCCGCTTGACACAGTCTAGTCGTTTAAATATCTCGGCGTAATGCTGCAAAGCGATATGAAATGCAACGAGCATGTGAGAACTGTGGTAGGAAAGACGAATCGTCGACTTCTGTTTATTGGGAAAATTTTAGGAAGGTGTGGTTCACATGTAAAGGAGACCACATATAGGACACTGGTGCCACCTATTCCTGAGTACTGCTCGAGTGCTTGTGATCCGTACCAGGTGGGACTGAAGGAAGACATCGAAGCAATTCGGAGGCGGGTTCTAGATTTGTTAGCGGTACGTTCGAACAACACGTAAGTGTTACGGAGATGCTTCGGGAACACAAATGCGACATTCAGTTCGAGAAACACTGTTGAGAAAATTTTGAGAACCGGCATTTGAACTGAATGCAGAACGATTCTACTGCCCCAAAATACATTGAGCGTAAGGACCACGAAAATAAGATAGGAGAAATGACGGCTCCTACGGAGCCATATAGAATGCCGTTTTCCCTTGCTGTCTTTGCGAGTGGAACGGAGAAGGAAATTACTTGTAATGGTGCCGGGTACCCTCTACCGCATGGTGGCTTGCGGAGTATCTATGTCGATGTAAAAGTAAGCAAGGCGATGAAGGACGGCTGCTCCACCCTGTGATGAAGCAGCAGCCTAGTAGATGGACGCTCTCACGACGAGGACCATTGGTATAGTGCAGCAGTTGCGCCCCACAACAGCGTACTGCGCCTGCCGCACAGATTCGAACAGATCTCATTATGACGACCAAATGGCTATGACACAGTATCGCCTGCATGATACCCACTACTAACACAACCAACCCATGCATGACACATCGCAGACAGCAATAAATCCTCTAGTGCTCTTACTTGTCATCCATACTCTCGTGCATTCTTTTTTTCCTTGACGTTTGCCTTGGTACTTTTTTGCCTCTGCCCTTAAAACCACACTTGTTTCAAGCGAATTTCGACCACTTTCTATCACACGATGGACCCATATTGTTGGGTAATCTTGCCCAGATGGACGGACAACGTCACAGACCCTGCGTCTGTGGACTTTTTGACGTAATTACTAAGATCTTTTGAGATGCTCACCTTGCTAGAGCGGACTTGGGGGGCCTCTACTCAGTGTTTCCCACTGTGTCCCTTGCGGCGTGGACGACTTTCGACCCACTCTCCTGTCCCACCAAAAGCTGCTTGTGTTGACAAAATTGTAAGAAGGAACTTCAAAAACTATGTTCCACATTATTATGACAGACCAAGTAACTTCTCTTGAATGCTGCACTACCATACAAAGTGACGAAGATACTGTCGTTCAACATAGTCACCAAGTCTCTATAAATAAAGGACAGGACGTTTTACCAACTGTCGACCACGACAATAGAAATCCACTCCTTGGTGACGAAACCGTTCAAGAACTGCTGTCTGAACGTCTTCATCATTGAAAATCTCTTTACCCCTGACGTTCTCCCTCGATACCTGGACATCGTCGTTTATGATCGATGTCGATGGCCTTCCTTCCCGACGAGAATAATCCACGTCAGAGGGACCTGGGTCACATTGTTGACACCATTCTCATATGGTCCAAATACCGCCCTAATAACACGGTGATTCTGTGCTATTGAGACATTTTGCTGCCAAGAATCGTACGGTCCAGCGTACTTCAACTTGGAATTGTGTTTCCAGGTTCCGCACCATTACACTCCCCCGGCCACCCATGTTATCCGTACTGCAGGAGGTCTGTGTGCACAGTCCTTCGATTTGCTTCCTTAATGCTTCAACCAAGTGAGCCATTTGTTCTTCAAATAGTTCGACCTTAACTTCGTCTACCTTTTCGCCCTTCTGTGCCCCATTTGTGGCAAACACGACTGACTTCTTTTCATGTGCGCATAAGTACAACTTTGTTTGGGGACGAAATTTAATATAATAATGGCCACGAGACCAATGTGGAATTAATCCTGCCTTAGTAATCCAATCGCCTCCGAGGATATAACTGGTAGGCAAATTTTCTATCACTTTCAAAATACTTGCTGCGCCCTTTGCGTCTCTGCGCACTCATTCTTTGTGTGTCCCTAGTTACCAAAACCCCAGAAGACCACCTTACGCACTCCTTAACCCAATTCTTGAGCGTGGTCAACGGTTCCGTGCGCTGCCATAGCACTTCGTTTCACACGCCTGTTCTGATTCACACTCTCTGTTCCGTGTCTACCCTGTGAGCCTGTGCCTCCCTCTGCGTGTCGAGAAATTCGATGGCCTGTACTTGTCTCATCATCTCTTCTAATTAAGTCAAACTTTTCGGAATTCCACAAAATACAGCCCGTTGCACCGTTTCGGGGTTTAATCCCCCTAACATGTGCGTTCCCATCTGCTCCTCCATATGCTGGAGAGCAAAGTCTACCACAAAGTTTCTAACGCGTTCCATATGTTCTGCTAATGATTTATCAAGGTCTTGTTCACATTCGGCTGCGAGACTTAACCTGCTTGCGGTCCGAAATCTTACATGCGGGTGGTATATGATATTTGACGTAATGCTTCCAACAGTTCCCGAACAGTACTTTCCGCTTGAATACCAGTTCTTTGCAACTCACAGATCAGCTCACCCCACCGCAAACGAGACCCATCCCGGGACATACTGAAATCACAACGTTCGATCTTCTTTCTACAAGCAACAGTACGAGGAATAAATATATTACTGTAACTACAATAATTACACCTCAATCAGCCAACCACAGTCTGCTACTAAAGTGTTTTGGAAGCAGGGAGATGTGGTCCAAAATAAATACCCCTGGAGTCGACTGATTGAGTATACAATACAAGATCAAATTTTTTCATCAAATTATATAGTCGTGATCTCAAGTATAAATAGCATACTTAATACAACGTAACGACTGCTTGTTAATATAAGAACGACTAACAGGATGAAGCTACTAAAAATTGAATTGCTGCAGCAAAATCTTGTCAAAAAACTGTTTCGAGCCTTTACCCTCCGTAATACTTTGTATAGTTTCTGATAATCAAAGACAACAAGATGTTAAGGTCGGAGTTTTTAAAAACAGCAAACACAATATCCAAAATTATTATCTTAAAGAAACCACCGAACAACCATGTAGATTTGTCCCGGAACAAATCATAATCATGGAATTTACGAGTTTTTCGATCCAGGTTACAATGCAGTAGGTGAACACTCTTTTCAGAAGTACAGAAATCTATAGTGAATACAGACTGAGGCTTCCCTTCTGTTGCAGCACGCCAGTAGAGCTGCCACTATCCTGTCCAGTAATTCAGCAGCATAGGACGTGTATACAGCGTTTTTTTCCTTTTACAGAAGCAACATTACATGTAGTTCTTCGGCACAGACCGTGCACTCATATACACAGTACTTAAACACTGGTTTCATTAACCTTAATTCAAATGTCAGCTTCATACTTTGTTACGTCAGCACAAAATTCAGCTGTCACATTTCCCGATCAAGCACTGATACTTCTGCAATAACACTGTCTGAGCATGGCTCCAGGTACACCACTGTCCCTTGTCAGTTCCCCCGATCTACCAGCCACGCTTCCGGCTTGCCCCACTTCAGTTGACAACCACCTCTCTCGCCGCCGAGCATTGTGCCAGAGAGCCTCCCACAGCCTCCCAGCCCGAAGATAAGTCATTGCTCCGTGATGCGACAATCGATAAGTGCCGACATGGTACAGTGATGAGAGAATTTAAAATAAGTGTGAGAGGTCATAAAGACCAAATGCCTTTTTAATAACTTCGTCGTTTTAGATGCTGTCGTTCCATTTTGCATTTCGCATCTCGATATTGTCGCTTATTTGCGATTCATCGGCCTTAGAGAGACATTCCTTCCTAGTGTAAATACTGTATTTTAGATATCTCCATGCTTCACGGTTCTTTTATTATCAGACTGGGAGGCACAGAAAGATACACACACTTCACCCAAAAGGTATTAAACATTTCACCTTCATCTAGTTTTAATTTGTAGATTCAGTCATATGACAGCCAGTAATTGCTGGTGTCCTCAACATGTATTTGCACACTTTAGTTAGAGTTTGGCATTTGGTCGCCAGTAAACTGTAAATGGTCCAAAAAGCAAATGTCTCTACACATGCTTTGAGCATAAGGTAGGGACGTGGGCTCTTGGATTTTGGGCGGCTTACTGGTCCCCCCCTATGGACCCCAGACCTTGCCGAGGTGGGGGGGCTTAACTGTTCCGTCCTCAATAAACCTGACAGTCTCTTAAGGACTGTACAGGCCTGGGGGCGGACCAGGACCAACGAGGGGTTCATAGAAATTCTGTATAGGGAAAATGTGGCCAGCTTTCCGGCTGCTGCTGTTTTGGGATCATCGTGTTGCTGGTCATGCATTAACCACTACAGTATATTTAGATGTTTCTATTGGAGAAGCGTGCTCCACTGGCGCACATGTTGCTAAGGTAGGGCAACAGCTTCAGACTGAACGTTTTGAATATTTAGCAATATAAATGTGAGCAAAATGTTTCGAAAAATATCTTTTGTGACGACGATAATCCCTAATTTTCACGCAACTAGTGTTTGGAGAGTGGGAATAGCAAACGTTCTAAGTGCCAAAAATATGAGAATGTATTCTGATTGTACTGAATTATACTGTTCACCGCATCAGCGCAAAAAGGGGACAATTATAAGTGTCAACAAGTTTATCCTTGAAAAGCAGGAAACAGAAAAACTATATTTACACAAGTAGCGTTGTTACCGGTTCGGAACCGACGGATTCATCTTTACACGGCTTTTCAATATTATATTAAATTTAGTGATGTTTACATTAGTTTCTTTTCCAATAGCTGATGTAAACAACAATCAATGTAATATAAAAGTGGACAGCTGTCGGAAGGTGAACCTGTCGATTCGAAAACGATACGGCTCAATTTGCGTACATGGAAAGCAGCTGGTTACCATTTTGTTCACTCCATGAATCAACATGTATTCTGTTCACAACCACGGTCTCAATAATGTCATTTCTCGACAGAATAGGGTGAAGAAACTATTTGTTCAGTTGCCCTTAATACTGAAGCACTACGTTTTATCTGCTATAGCACAAATGCAGATACACAGCATTAAGTTTTTAGCTGGTAGAACTGCTGTCAATAAAAACCACTCTCATATCTTTCACATTTTGAAATTCCAGAGAGAAGGCCATCTTGTCAGACAGACATTGCGGCATCTACTAAAGCATATTTGAAAGAATGTCCCCATGGTTTCGCATCTGGATCAAGTCTACAGATACGCAGAGTACCGCGAACACAGTAGCACAGAAAAAGCGTTGTGTGAAATAATGGCATATAGAATTTTTTCCATTTCCGCTCTTCATTTATTAACGTCTGCATGGATTGATTTTACAGTTCCTGTTATGACAGATAGCTCAAATAATTACTGTTAAGTGAGTAACTTAAAACTGATCATCTCGAATCTTCATTAACAGCAGCAGGAAAAGGTAAGTAACCGCTACTACGTTGAAAACGTCGTTTCTACGAGGAAAAATCAGAGGTGTGGGACAAACTCCAAGGTTCTGAAACAATTTTCGTTAAATAAATTAAAATAGCTAAAACGAACCATTTACTAGTAAAGAAACCATGCTTCTCGGCGACTAGATTTATATAAGACATCAGATTAAAGGTTTTTTCTTTTGCAAGGTTTTATATTACACTATTTTCTCAAGCTCTCATTAGTTCCAGTAACGGGAAAGGAAAAAACAAACGATTTAAAAGAAATTTCCAAAACAATAATGGTAATTTCAACGCACGAGCGAATTACAATTCACCATCGCAAGGCCCTATGCCGAACATGAATAGAAACAGTCAGTCGCAGCAGAGGTCAACGCGTGGCGACAATGCCATGTCTTACGCTGTACCGCAGCCTACCCTTGGGCAGCAAAATAACTGCACAGTAGCTAACAACACAATCTGGCTAAGTACCCACACAGTGCAACTAACTGAAATTTCCCCAGGCAACGATTTAAGTCACACGACGCCGTCGGAAGACACCAACCGGTCTTAGTTAAGCCCCAGGCTATTGACCCCCCAGGGAATGGGGCCAAG
Source organism: Schistocerca nitens (assembly GCF_023898315.1). Classification (NCBI taxonomy): domain Eukaryota; kingdom Metazoa; phylum Arthropoda; class Insecta; order Orthoptera; family Acrididae; genus Schistocerca; species Schistocerca nitens. Next base: position 231,768,455 of record NC_064616.1, on the reverse strand, counting down.
GCAGAACTTCGAATATGTTTTATGAGGTTTGACAAACAAAGTGACATCAAGAATGATTCGTATCAGCATGAGTTGGATATAGTAGATAAAATCAAGAAAGAACAAATACAAGCAATCATTAAGGTGAAAATATTTAACATTGACACACAGCTAATTTTAAATGCAGGTTCAACTACTAAACTAATATCAAAAGCTTTCTTTTGTGATTTGAAGAAGAGAGGCCAGTTCCAAACATTTCCTGTTCAAAACTGCAAGGTGCAAACTGCTACAGGCAGTAAGACTAAATTAGTTAAACATCAGGCACTTATTCCATTACAAATTGAACATTATACAGTGAAGTGCTACTTTATTATAATGGACAAACTTATAATTAATTGTTTTATTGGTATGGACACGATTAGAACATACAAAACGCAGATTGACATAGGTAATGGTATATGCCACTTTTTTTTTGTAAAGGATCAGATCTCTTCTATTGGTTTAGTCAGAACACCTGATGAAAATTATAAAGACAAACTAGAGTAAAATGTAGTGGTGCAATATTCCTTTCCAGCTATATATTTCAGCCGGCTGTGGCCGAGAGGTTCTAGGCGCTTCAGTCAGGAACCACGCTGGTGCTACGGTCGTAGGTTCGAATCCTGCCTCAGACGTGGATGTGTGTGATGTCCTTGGGTTAGTTAGGTTTAAGTAGTTCTAAGTCTAGGGGACTGATGACTACAGAAGTTAAGTCCCATAGTGCTTAGAGCCATTTGAACCATTTGTATATTTCACATACAAATTTGATACTGAACAAGAAGCAAACACTGAGGTTAGTTACGAAATGATAGAAGAGAAACTAAGTGAATCACAAGTACTAAATGAGATGCAACGAAAAGACCTTTCTAACTTGTAAATTAAATGTGCTAGTGTTTTCAGTAAGGAGCCAAGAGTAATCAAAGGTTATGAGTATAAATTTGAAGTCGATACGCATGAAACATTTTGTGTTATGTCATATCCTATTCCATGGGCAAAACGAGAGGTAGTAAGGGAAGAGATCAATCGAATGATTAAATACGGAAGTATAGAATCTTCATTTTCACCCTATTGTAGTCCAATACTGCCAGTAAGCAAACCAGAGGGTTCTGTAATATTAGTTCACGATGCTAGAGGTATCAATAGGATTATGGTACTAGTACACATAAGACAGACAAATTGGACGAACAGCTTCTGAAGTTTGACAATACAAAATATTTCAGTATACTAGATCTCGAGGAGTCCTACTGGCAAATAAAGCTCCATGAAGAAAGTCGAAAATATACAGCATTTGTTTGTGGTGGCAGAAGTTATGAATTCCGTGTTCTACCTTTTGGACTGAACATTAGTGCAGGAGTGTTTATACCTGGATTGGACTAGGTTTTAGACCCAGAACTGCTTAGCAAAGTCACTGTTTATGTAGATGACATACTAATAGCTACACCCACTTTGTTAGAACATATCGTACCACAACAACTGATGAAATAGTGATGCGTTGCCAACTTGTTTCGAAAAAATAGGATTTGGTTATGGGATGACAAGTGTCAAGAGGACTAAAATAATATTAAGCAGGCATTAGTCAATGCAAGCATTCTTAGCCACCCTGACACGTGCAAGGATTTTTGTCTATGCACAGGTGCTTCAACGATTTGCAGATTACAGAGTAACAGCCACTTTAAAAAAGTCCTTTTTCGGTAAGGAGCAAGTCAAATTTTTCGGACATAGTGTGTCAGAACAAGGAATATTAACTGATCCGCGAAACTTGATGCCATACACAATTGTCCAACTCCAAGGAATAAGAAACAACTAAAGGCCTTTTTAGCACTAGTTTCATTTTTTCGTACGTTCGTACCACAACAACTGATTAACAGTGATGCATCACTCAACTTGTTACGAAAAAATGGGATTTGGTTATGGGATGACAAGTGTCAAGAGGACTTTTGTCTATGCACAGATGCCTCGTCTCAAGGCCTGGGGGCATGCTTCTTCCGGATGTGAGAGGAGGAAGGTAAGAAAGTACTCAAGGTCATCAGTTTTGCTAGTCGCACGTTATCCGAAGCAGAAACATCTTACTCTGTGTCAGAATTGGAGAGCTTTGCTGTAATGTGGGCATTTATTGTGACCATCATTCACTGTTATTTCTTGTAACATGCAAACTATTACACCCCCGATTAGCTAGCGTGTGTGTATATTCACAAGAATTCAGTTTTGAGATCATTTATATTAAAGGAAGTCAGAATGTAATTTCGAATGCCTTGTCCAGGTTAACACAAGGTTTAGAGGAATTTGGTGAATTAACAGAGCAGGCTGCGGAAATCAGAACGTTATTAATGCAAGCGACAGCACATCAGTCTGATTACCATAAGTTTTGCAAGCAAATGAAAATTATACAACAGCAAGATCGCAGATGGAGTAAAGTCATGCAAAACCTGAAGCAAGATGAAGGTGGAAAAGTAAGTAAATGGTATCAGGAGTACAAGGGCGTTTTGTTTCATAGGAGACACGAAAAATCTGATCAGTGGTGTCTGTATTCCTGAAGAGTATTTATGAGACACGCACTTGATGTATGGGGACATTATGGAGTAGGCAAATGTACTGAAAAAATTGCAGCGCTTTGTTTTTTTCCAAATTTGAGAAGACGAGATCTACAGGTATTAAGAAAGAGTGCAATATGTCAAACATTAAAACAGTCCAGTGCGTCAAAATACACTTATCTACACCCAATACTCACAAAAAACCTCTAGATATGGTATCTCTGGACATAGCTGGTCCATATGCAAGAAGGGTCAACCCCGATAGCTGAGTGGTCAGCGTGACGGACTGCCGTCCTACGGGCCGGGTTCGATTCCCGGCTGGGTCGGGGATTTTCTCCGCTCAGGGACTGGGTGTTCTGTTATCTTCATCATCAGTTCATCCCCATCCGGCGCGCAAGTCGCCCAAAGTGGCGTCGAACGTAATAAGACCTGCAGCAAGGCGGCCTGACCTGCCCAGCAACGGGCCTCCCGGTCAATGACGCCCAGCCGGCCGCGGTGGTCTAGCGGTTCTAGGCGCTCAGTCCGGAACCGCGTGACTGCTACGGTCGCAGGTTCGAATCATGCCTCTGGCATGGATGTGTGTGATGTCCTTAGGTTAGTTAGGTTTAAGCAGTTCTAAGTTCTAGGGGACTGATAACCACAGATGTTAAGTCCCATAGTGCTCAGAGCAATTTTTTGAATGACGCCCAACGGTCGTTTCCATTTTCCATCTAAGAAGTAAAGGAGGAGTGAGATACGTAGTAGCACTAGATGCCATTTTCTCGAAACATATCAAAATGTAACAGCCACAAATATCAGAAAAAGAATTGAGGGAGACTATTTGAGAAGAGTAGGTAAACCAAAGGTACTACTAACTGACAATGCTTCATATTTCGTTGGGCAAAAGTGGAAACAATTTATGACCTCACAGGGCGTAAAGCACGTGTTAGTAAGCCTTTTTCACTTAGAAGCAAGCCCAGCTGAGCCAGTCTTTAAAGAATTTAACGGGTTTATTAGGACTTACGCACCTCGCAAGTACACCCAATGGTAACTCCTTTCATGCAAGTGGTCAGTAACCTTCCGCATGAGTGGGAGTCGCCCATACCAAACGTACCGACTACAGAAATAACACTACAAAACGAAATCAAACGAGCCATAGTTACACTAGAAAACAGGGCCGAGTATAGAAGGAAAATTCATAACAAGAAACTGTAACACAATTATTTGAAGGGCAACTAGTCCTTTTACGGACGCACCCTAAACCGACCAGATTTGGCTAACTGAATAAGAAGTGGCAATTACTCTATTCAGGACCATATGTAATTTCCAAATTACCATATCCTGGGACGTACAGGTTAGTTTATTAGAAAACAGGAAGAGACAAGGGTCTACACCCTCACAAAGGTGTAAAAGCCTTTATAAAATGACGTAGCGTGCAACATTTTTTTATCGCAAGATAATTGTACATTGTGTACATAGTTCTAAGTGTAATTTTTCGCCTGGAGTATATTAAACGATAAAGTGCTGTGTATAGTCATAAGTAATTCTTTTGATTTGTACACGTAGGCATAAAAATTAACAGCAATGAGAAGTAACATACCACTTCATGCGAAGCGAAAGTATAAACGAAATTAGCTTATGGCTGAGCAGTCGCGCGCTCAACAATACGCGCTGACGTCAGTAGCAGGAGAGGAGACAATGACCTGTGCGCATGCGCAACAGACTGGCAGAAGGCGCAACCAAAATAGGAATTCAATATATACCTAACCTAAATACAAAGTAAACAGAAATACTACGCAAATACATCTACACTCCTGGAAATTGAAATAAGAACACCGTGAATTCATTGTCCCAGGAAGGGGAAACTTTATTGACACATTCCTGGGGTCAGATACATCACATGATCACACTGACAGAACCACAGGCACATAGACACAGGCAACAGAGCATGCACAATGTCGGCACTAGTACAGTGTATATCCACCTTTCGCAGCAATGCAGGCAGCTATTCTCCCATGGAGACGATCGTAGAGATGCTGGATGTAGTCCTGTGGAACGGCTTGCCATGCCATTTCCACCTGGCGCCTCAGTTGGACCAGCGTTCGTGCTGGACGTGTAGACCGCGTGAGACGACGCTTCATCCAGTCCCAGACATGCTCAATGGGGGACAGATCCGGAGATCTTGCTGGCCAGGGTAGTTGACTTACACCTTCTAGAGCACGTTGGGTGGCACGGGATACATGCGGACGTGCATTGTCCTGTTGGAACAGCAAGTTCCCTTGCCGGTCTAGGAATGGTAGAACGATGGGTTCGATGACGGTTTGGATGTACCGTGCACTATTCAGTGTCCCCTCGACGATCACCAGTGGTGTACGGCCAGTGTAGGAGATCGCTCCCCACACCATGATGCCGGGTGTTGGCCCTGTGTGCCTCGGTCGTATGCAGTCCTGATTGTGGCGCTCACCTGCACGGCGCCAAACACGCATACGACCATCATTGGCACCAAGGCAGAAGCGACTCTCATCGCTGAAGACGACACGTCTCCATTCGTCCCTCCATTCACGCCTGTCGCGACACCACTGGAGGCGGGCTGCACGATGTTGGGGCGTGAGCGGAAGACGGCCTAACGGTGTGCGGGACCGTAGCCCAGCTTCATGGAGACGGTTGCGAATGGTCCTCGCCGATACCCCAGGAGCAACAGTGTCCCTAATTTGCTGGAAAGTGGCGGTGCGGTCCCCTACGGCACTGCGTAGGATCCTACGGTCTTGGCGTGCATCCGTGCGTCGCTGCGGTCCGGTCCCAGGTCGACGGGCACGTGCACCTTCCGCCGACCACTGGCGACAACATCGATGTACTGTGGAGACCTCACGCCCCACGCGTTGAGCAATTCGGCGGTACGTCCACCCGGCCTCCCGCATGCCCACTATACGCCCTCGCTCGAAGTCCGTCAACTGCACATACGGTTCACGTCCACGCTGTCGCGGCATGCTACCAGTGTTAAAGACTGCGATGGAGCTCCGTATGCCACGGCAAACTGGCTGCCACTGACGGCGGCGGTGCACAAATGCTGCGCAGCTAGCGCCATTCGACGGCCAACACCGCGGTTCCTGGTGTGTCCGCTGTGCCGTGCGTGTGATCATTGCTTGTACGGCCCTCTCGCAGTGTCCGGAGCAAGTATGGTGGGTCTGACACACCGGTGTCAATGTGTTCTATTTTCCATTTCCAGGAGTGTACTATCTAAGGACTAAGGAACCTATTGATATATTGTACACAGAGATTTAATTAAATGATAATTAAATAGACACCCTAGCTGCAAACAGACGTTGATATACTTCACTGGAGACATGTTGTAAATATGTGCCCCGACCGGGACTCGAACCTGGGATCTCCTGCTCACATGGCAGACGCTCTATCCGTCTGAGCCACCGAGGGCACAGAGGATAATGCGTCTGCAGGGACTTATCCCTTGCACGCTCCCCGTGAGATCCACATTCCCAACATGTCCACACCACTACATTCGTAGTGCGCCTAATAGATGTTTGCCCATCATACTCATTACTCGTGGCAGATTAATCTACCAAGTCCCGTACGAGTTCGGGCATAGCGTGTGCGTTCACACAAGAAGGTCAATGGCCGGGAAGCCATATTTTAACTATATATGACGGTAGTATCTGTTCCCGAAAGAACACATGGCGTGGATGACCATGCAGCTTTGCTAGAAATTTCATTTCTAGCAAAGCTGCATGGTCATCCACGGTATGTGTTCTTTCGGGAACAGATACTACCGTCATATATATTTAATTAAATACTAAGTTACATACAACAAAATTACAACTAAAAGGAAGCATTATGAAAAACTATACGAGACGAGTAAGCTAAGGGCTATCGACAAAATACCCTGAGAGATGAAAAATAATTTTCTTTGCAGAGTAAATGATCATAATGGGTACCGGAATAAACAAATGTCTATGAATTTAAACAAAATATGGAAATATCTTGGAACGTATGCAATGACCAAATGTATCAGTGGCCACCGTGTTACGTAATGCAATTAGTTTTAAGTTAGTTTTAAGTTTTTTCTTTCAGCGACCAGTACATCGTCACATAGCAGAAGAAGAGAAATACGTCAAGAGTAGCAGGTACCAAAAGAAGAAACGCGCCGCACGTCGAGTAAACAATTTAGTTATAAGGATATCTATACAAAGATCATAAGGCAAATGAAAAATGAAATATGCATCGTCGCAGTGTGTCTCCGTGACAGTTATCAGTACCTATTCGATGCAGAGTACACATAAACATTTAAGGATGAGATTTTACGAAAACCAGTCTATTTTTATCGTGTCACATGAAAGCTTGAATAATGACATATCGAGGTATTTGTGAAAGATAAGTCTACGATGGTTAAAACGTCATGTTTCACCCTAAGCTACACATGAATTGAAGTAAACAGAACTAACACATGAAGAAACAGCATGTTACTACTTGGGTGATTAGTCGGTACACATTATTTCACTGAAGCAAAAGGTCCTTGGCAGGTAGTCCATCATTGTACGAGTAACATTTCCTCATAAATCCTTAAATCAGTAGATGAGTATTTCCCTTCTTCCCTCCCAGACAAAGGAGGCGGCGCCAAGCTAGTTAGGCCAGCGGTGTGCAACGTTCTTTTTTTCTATTTCCAGTCTTTTTCTCCCTCTTCTACCTAAGGAAGAAATCAGCTCTTATAAGTGATAAAAGCCTGTTTATAAAATGAAACATAAATTTATCATATGCTTGTATTGTGTCATAATAATGTGATATGTAATTACTTTGTAAATGTGATATGAACGAAGAGATGCTGAAACTAACGAACAAACTGTAGTAACAGAACCCAATTAATGAAAATTTTATGACATTTTCAAACTTAAGCAATTTATGTTCGTAATATAAGCGATGGATGGACTGTCAGCCATAGGTATAAGCTATCCTGCTATGTATATTGTTGTTAACTCAATACTGGTATGAATTTTCATTGGAAACCAAACTCTGTATGAAAAAATGAACTTCAAAGACCAGCATTTATACAATGTTTTGGACGGCTATATGTGTCTTTCAACAAGTGGACGGTCAAGTGTGGTGACATGAACATGCGTTTGCAACGAAATAACTTCTGAGCATCGTGGCTCACAACGCTTGACACATTGACAAGTGGGCTATAGTTGTTCGAGGTGGTACTTACCGCATCGACGGATGCTGCTGGTCAGGTTTCTCTCCACTGAAAATGAGAATGCGACGGGTAATAGTGACGCCCGAGCCGTCGCATTTTGAACAATAATCACAAACCCGCTGCACCCTGAATGAAGACAACTGACACAGCAATTCTTCGATATGTGACACTCAGGTGAAACTCTGGTAATCAATGTGAAATCAACACTAAAAAAGCGAGTGTATAAAGGGCGACGGTAGCTTCTAGCATGTTGACCGTTAGCGTCTAGCTCTTAGCCGTGAAATCGACCAGTGCGCCAGCGCGAAACTCGGCAGCGAGAAGACGTACATACATACATTAATCCTTGTTCCATAGATCATGAATACGACATTTCGTAATGATGTGGAACGTGTCACTTCATTATAGGTTTTCTTTACATTTTTTTTTTTTTTACAAGCCGGCCGTTGTGTCCGAGCGGTTCTAGGTGCTTTAGTCCGGAACCGCGCTGCTGCTACGGTCGCAGGTTCGAATCCGGCCTCGGGTATGGATGTGTGTGATGTCCTTAGGTTAGTTAGGTTTAAGTAGTTCTAAGTCTATGGGAGTATTGACCTGAGATATTAAGTCCCATAGTGCTCAGAAACATTTGAACCATTTTTTTTTTACGGTTGCTACTTCATATCTAAGAATTCATCTATTGAGTAGGAGTAGTTGTCATTCAGAAATTCTTTTAATTTGCTTTTAAATTTTCGTTGGCTATCTGTCAGACTTTTAATACTATTTGTCAAATGACCAAAGATTTTTGTAGCAGCATAATTCACCCCTTTCTGTGCCAAAGCGAGATTTAATCCAGAATAGTGAAGATCATCCTTGCTTCTAGTGTTGTAGCTGTGCACTTCGCTCTTAGTTGTGAATCGGGATGGGTTATTAATGACAAATTTCATTAAAGAATATGTATATTGCGAAGGTACTGTGAATATACCAAGCTACTCAAATAAAAGTCCGCAAGGTGATCATGGGTGGGCTCCAGCTGTTATTCTGATTACATGCTTGTGTGCAATGAATACTTTCTCTCTTAATGATGAATTGCCCCAAAATATGATGCCATATGAAAACAGTGAATGAAAATAGGCATAGTGGGCTAATTTACTGATATGTTTATCACAAAAATATGCAATAAACCTAATAGCATAAGTAGCTGAACCTAACTGTTTCAACAGATCATCGATGTGTTTCTTCCAATTCAATTTCTCATTAACGTACGCACCCAGAAATTTTGCGTATTCTGCCTTAGCAACAGACTTCTGTTCAAAAATGGTTCAAACGGCTCTAAGCACTATGAGACTTAACATCTGAGGTCATCAGTCCCCTAGAACTTAGAACTACTTAAACCTAACTAACCTAAGGACATCACACACATCCATGCCCGAGGCAGGATTCGAACCTGCGACTTTAGCACCAGCGCGGTTCCGGACTGAAGTGCTTATAACCACTCGTCCACAGCGGCCGGCTAGACTTCTGTTCATGGTCTATATTTATCAGTGGTGTTATGCTATTTAATGTACAGAATCTTATAAACTGTGTTTTCTCAAAATTTAGTGAGAGTCCATTTGCAGAGAACCACTTAATAATTTTCTGAAAGACATTTTTTGCCATTTCCTCAGCTGATTCTTGCTTCTTGGGCGTGATTACTATACTTGTAACATCAGCAAAAAGGAGTAGCATTACATCTTCATGATTATAGATTGGCAAGTTGTTAATATGTATTAAGAACAATAAGGGACCCAAGACTGAACCCTGTGAGAGACAATCTTGATACCTCCCCAGTTAGAGGACACTGCTGGGTTTTGCAGACTGTCGCTACTGTTAATTTCAACATTCTGCATTCTTCCAGTTAAGTATGAATTAAACCTTTTGTGTACTGTACCACTCATACCACAATACTCAAGTTTATCTAGAAGAATTTCATGATTCATAAATCAAAAGCCTTTGAGAGATCACAAAATATCCCAGTGGGTGATGTTTGGTTATTCAACGCATTTTCTTATGAAAAACCTTTCTGAAAACCAAATTGTTATTGTGTTAGTACTTCATTTTCACAAATATGTGATGCTACTCTTGAATACATTACTTTATCAAGAATTTTGGATAATGCTGTGAAAAGTGAGATTGGGCAGTAGTTGTTAGCATCAGATCTATGAAGCAAACTGAACATTATTGTTAGTGCGCTAAATTCAAATATGCAATGGACTGTCATATTATGTATATAATCTTTTAATTTCTGTAGAATTCTAAAATACATAGCATAAGCTGACATATCCATTCATTAAATAAAAAAGGAAGCTGACAATAAAGGTCACCGACCCCAAAACACTGTATGTGTCCATACCATGTCAACGTACAGTGTGGGGGCAATTGTGTAGGTACATGATGAAAGGCCCCAGGAAGCCGCAAAATTAAGATTTATTAAAAAAGAAAATAAAATGAGGATTGTCTTGATTACGACAAGCGCCGGTGTTTTCAGAGTCCGCCTCGTACAGCTACAATTAAAATGTAAGCGAAGTCCGATGGCCAAAATATACAAACAAGCACAGAGCATTTTAATAACGCAATCGTATTATATTGTACAAAAAGGGGTCTTCATACCCATAGTCAATAATATTTAAGCGTCAGTGTGCGAACTATTCAACGAAACATCATCGATATGATGACTCACTTCATGAAATGCTGCAGACAGCTTTGGAGTTTAATCGAGGACTGGTGATCAGGAACTTTACACCACCACCCCTGTTCCCCTGCCAAATACTGCATCAAAAATATCATCCCCCACCAGTATTCGAACCAGCTTATTTCCGAGTCGAAAGACAGCACAGAGGAATGCACCAGCGACCTTGGCTAAGGTAAGGAGGTGGGTAATTGCCATAATCAACTGTGATAGTGTATTGGACCTCGATAGTCTGTCTATCTTCCTCTCCTCGTGACACATGGGCGACCAAATAAAATCTTTTGTAACTCGTTAAATATCATGAATATTTACGACCGATCAGTTTGTAGCAGACATGTGCCACTCTCAGTAAATTCTCTGCTCTCTCCAGGATGAGCTATCTTAGCACGCCTCGAATTTGCCCGGAATCAAACACGCCTTCAATTTTCCGCAGAGATTTACTGGGAAAAATTGAGAGCGATTTGTGGGGAGGACAGGGAGGGTTCGTGTTTCGGTAGAAAAAGTCAAGTAAATCTGTCATTAATGATTAATATGCATTAATTTTAGAGAAACCGACATGCAAGACCAATGTAGCCGTGTACGTTCGGAAAAAAGAAAAGAGAGAGACAGCAGGGGAGAGAGCGAGGTGTCGGAGGAACGACGAGAACGATCAATACCTGCCATATGGCTGGCCTCGGCCGGTGGGGTGAGCGTGGGTGGACCAGGTGTCTGTCTCCATGGTTACGGCCGGTGCGGACGGCTACTGAGGGCGCGGCAGCCTGCGAAGGGGCGGAGTCCGCATCCAGTAGCAGCCGCGGCCAGACGCCTTGCTCGCGCCGCTCTTCAGGTAAGCCACACCCGCAGCCCAGAAGTCTGCCCGACAAATCGCACTTCTGACATTCATTTCTAATTCATCTTTGCATCGCTCCAGGTCGTTTCTTTCGTGGAAATATAGTTGCTGAAGATCTTAGGTAGACTTTCTATTTGGTGCATAAAAGTAGGCTGATTTCTAACTTGCAGCAGCAAAACCGTGATACGGTCTTATTTTACCGTAGAAGCTAGAAGCAAATTCGACTGAACCTGACAGACACTTTAACAATGTATTACAACTCTTTCAAGCTAAAAGAAAATAGTCAGCAAGGCAATCATATTGAAGGGACGATGTCTTCACTTTCGTTATGCAAAAAGTATCTCAAAAATAATTTTAGGGTTTTTTTTCACTTCGAGGTCTTAATCGAACCGTCACAGCGGAAAAGTGACCAATTTGTTGATTTATTAAGATCACAGATGAACCATTTACCTACACAGCTACACGATTTTTTGTAAATAACTCGATATTTGCTTGACTGACGGTTTCCTAGTTGAGGAAAATGCTGTCTTTCTTATAACAAATAACATATATTTACAAACTGCGCTGTCTTGTGACGTGAATGTCGTAGGTTGGAGTCTCTCCTTGCCCTAACTGTGAGTTTTTGGGGGTTTTAAAATTGCCACTGCTGGATGAGTCATTCAGACTGACAGAAAGTAATCGCGGAAATGATTTCAGGCACATTTAAATAACGAATATCAGATTATACAAATAAATAATCTAGATTATAAGGTAATAATAATAATAATGAGCATACGCAGGGAGACCCCTCGTGGGGCGGTTCGGCCGCCGCTCCACAAGTTCTTTAACGCCACTACGGCGACTTGCGAGTGAATGAGGATGAAATGACGATGAAAGACACACACCACCCAGTCATGTCGAGGCAGAGAAAATCCCTGATCCCGCCGGGAATCGAACCCGGTATCCCATGCGCGGTAAGCGAGAACGCTCCCGCACGACCACGAGCCGCGTACGTCATAATGTAATGAATACTATTTATGATAAGTAATCAAAAGGTGTGCTGTCTGCATTGCCAACTGGCCAGCAATTATGTTGAACTTTCCTCTTGGTTGTGCTGTGAAATAATTCATGCAAAATGAGCTGTAAATTCTCAAAATTAATCATTTTCATTCGTAATGTAATGCGCTTCACACGAGATACACAGTGTCAGGAGCTTTCTTGTCTCTTAGGAGAATGACTAGCATGATATATAGAAAAATAAGGTAGCTGTTAGAGATTTTTTTCATTTCTTCCCGAACAAATGCAAGCAGTAAACACTTCATGTAATAAATCCTCGTTTAACGCAAAAAAAGAAAACAATATATCTGTTATCACTCTGCTTCTCAACAAATGTAAACAGCTAACACTTCATACATAATTACTGGCCGCGTGGTTTGAGGCGCCATGGCGCGGATTGCTCGGCCCCTCCCCCCAGAGGTTCGAGTCATCCCTCGGGCTTGGGTGTGTATGTGTTCTTAGCTAAGTTAGTTTAAGTAGTGTCTAAATCTAGCAGCCGATGACCTCAGCAGTTTGGTCCCTTAGGAATTCACACATATTTAAACATTTATTACTGACTCGAATAGTAAAACAGTGATTTGTTACTTATGGGACTCACTGCTGAAGGCGGCGATAGTGAGAACGATTTCATAAATTAAAAATTTTAATCACTGTCAGTACTGAGTACAAGAAACAATTATTGTTGTTCATACTCGTTCGCATGCTGTTAGCTCAGTTTATATTCCATGGCTGCGTAACACATGATGCGTTAAAATTTTTCCTAGTTACTATTAGATTCTCACTACAAACAAAATGGATTTTAGAGTGCATGACATACACATATTGATTCACATAACAGATTACAGTTGATATGGTGTAAAATGCACTCGAAATAAACAAACAGGATGTAAGACAAATCGGAAGTTAAGGAGAACAATTTGTAAAATCTCAGATGCAGTAAGCTATTGTCTAGTCAACAGTTGGAAGATTCTTGTGTAGAATCAGCAAAGAACGTAGGTTTTATTTTATCTAATTTCGGGTGTATCGAAGTTTTTCAGATAAAGACTTGCAGATAAATGTTGCTGATATAATCTATCTGATCTAAGGTATTATTAGTGGACATGATGGGATGTGTCCGCGCTTCACCTCTGCTGGGGACACTTTTCAGTGCAGCGACTCAACGTCTGTAGCGAATGTTAGCGTTTTCTTCCGCAAGGTCCAAAACTAGAGGAGGTAGTGATGCCGGGCACTGGGGCTTGGAGCAAAGTCAAAGTTTTAACTCATTCCATTGGTGTTCCATTGACTTCAAGTCGGAACTCTTGGCATCACAGTCCATTTCAGGAAAGCTGTTGTCCACAAACCATCGCCTCAAAGATGCTGCTTTATGACAGGTTGGATTGTCACGCTGACACCAGTAATCATCGTCTCGGAACGGTTCCAGTAGTATGCGCAGTACGCAATGCTGTAAAATGAGCTCATATACTTCCGCATTTACGGTTTTCTTGGTTCCAAAAAGGAGACCTATCCCATAACCAAGAAAAGCAGCCCCACACCGTAGCACCACATCCTCCGTACTTCACTGTTCGTACTACACATGCTGGCAGGTAACTTTCTCTGGACACTCACGAACCCAAACCCTTTCATCGGATTGTCACATACAGCATGATTCATGACATCAAATTACTGATCTCCCGCCATCCATTGTCCAGTGGCACTACTCTTAACACTCAAACAACCGTTGGCATTCATTGCAAGAATGAGTGGTTTATGAGAGGCCTGACTATTGTATACCATTCTTTTTAACTTACAACACATGGTCATTGTGCCAGTTGGACTGGTGGTAGCATTTTGAAAATGACGAGTGGTTCCTCCCGTTGATAACATGCGTTTTTTACAACTACCTTCCATAATAAATTACGTCTGTCTGGCCTTGGTTTAGTTGTGGTTGTTCCTTCACGTTTATACTTCACAGTCAATCGACTTGGACAGGTTTAACAAGGACCAAATGTCCCTGAGTGATTTGTTACTCAGGTGACATTCAATGAGTAGCCGATGTTCGAAGTCACTGAGCTCTCCAGACCAATCCCTTCTGCTGTCAGTGCTTTTCTACTTACAATACGATACTCCCCGCCTACTTTTACACTCTAAGACAAAAACAACAGCCCATGAAGGAATTATCCAAGTGGGACGGGAATCAGCAGTGTTTGCCAAGTATGAAGACTAGCAGCAGAAACTAACGCCGTGTTAGCTTGCTGAAATGTAAGCCCAGGATAACTTGCCACGACGGGCATCAAACTGGGGCATAGAAAACGTCTACTTACCGCTGTGCCGTAAGACTGCCACGGGTGACAACCGAAGGGGTCCTGCTATGAAGCGACCATTATTCCTGGTTGTCATGCTGTAAGGAAGGCGACAGTCAGGTCGGTATCCCACTGCTGTCTGGGGTCATCAAGGCTCAGTTCGAAGCGGGACTCATCCCTGAAGACAATTCCACTCAGCCAATGAGATTACAAGCCGAAGACATGTCTCGGACTCCACGGGCGGATGTGAGATACCAACCAGACTGTTGCCCACCGTGCTGTCCGACAACCATGAGTGAAGCTCTGGCGTGCCATTCTTTTCACAGCATCTCATATTCGGTTGTCACCTGCGACACTCTTACAGCACAGCGGTCCGTCGATGATACAGTATGCCCCGTTTTATTGCCCTACGTGGCAAGCTAATGCCCACCCACACACGGCGAGAGGTTCTACTGCCTGCCTTCGTGCTTGCCAACATTACCTTTGCCAGTAAGGTCGCCATGCCAACATTACCTTTGCCAGTAAGGTCGCCAGATCCCTCCACAATTAAGAAAGTTTGGAGCATTACGGGTTGGTTGGTTGTTTGGGGAAGGAGACCAGACAGCGTGGTCATCGGTCTCATCGGATTAGGGAAGGAAGTCGGCCGTGCCCTTTCAGAGGAACCAACCCGGCATTTGCCTGGAATGATTTAGGGAAATCATGGAAAACCTAAATCAGGATGGCCGGACGCGGGATTGAACCGTCGTCCTCCCGAATGCGAGTCCAGTGTCTAACCACTGCGCCACCTCGCTCGGTGAGCATTACGGGCAAGGCCCTCCAATGAGCTTGGGATTTTGGCGCTCTAACGCACCAATTGGACATAATATGGGACGATATCCCTCAGGACATCTAACAATACCATTAGTCAATGCCAAGATGTATAACTGCTTGCATAAGGCCCAGATGTGGACCAACACATTACTGACTTGCCTAGTTTCTGAAGTTCTTTCTGTTGAATAAATCGTCCAACTTTTTTGAAATAGTAATCATATGTTTGTCAGTACATGAATTATTTTACTTCCAGCGATTTCGGTCCCATTTTCTTAGAGTTTGTGTTGGTTAGTCCTCCTCTCGTGACATCTAGTGGTCAGCACCACATAACATAGGTGTCTTCTGATACTTTTGATCTGAAATGTGTAATATGGAGCATTAACATGTTTAGTAATGCATCCATACCGGCAGTTAGCGGAATGGCATTAATACGACTAACTGACGTTCAAGACGAAAGTAAGTCTATTGAAAAAGTATAGTAAGACCTTTCTGTTTCTATTTTGTAAATAAGTTTTCTGCTTTGAGCTCGTGTCTCTAATGGCGATTTCTGTGGTGTTATCTACGTCCTACACATATAAGGATAAAAACGGACAAGAATCAGCTGTGCACATGAACAACAGCGGCGCTACAGACTATACCGTCCGCGCGTGATAGATTACGTCACTTCACCATTTCCTGTCCCTTGGTAGCTCAAGAAGACAGTTCCAATAAACTACACAATGACAGTTCTGAATCAACATAACCGTTTTCATAGTTTGTATTTTTTTCACAGAGTAACCTCTTTCTTAGTGCTGCCTCAACTCCAGGAAATCACAATGTACAACCACCTATGTTACTGAGGTAGAGGTAAAGTAGCTTTCTCAGTAGCTGGCCTCCACTCATGAGTGGGACAATGCGGCTTGTGAGCACTGTTCGGTTTTCCAACGTACCTCGAAGGATTACATCACGCTTTAGTTTATGCATTCATTGCCACTTCACGGAAGGCAGATAGTCATTAACTGGCGTTCATCGCAGCTACGTCATTCTATAGTTAAACCACTGTCCTCAGACTGAAAATATTAAAATTCTGCCTTTTAGTGATCACTGACGACTACGTACAAATTGCGATTCAGACAACACGAAATCGCCTCCACACAATTTGTTTTGCTCTAAGCGTCCTTTACGACAAGTAGTACAAACATCCCAACACCGTAACACACGAAGTAGTTGGGCAAGAGAACATCTCGAATGAAAATTGGAATAGTGACGTCGAGTTCTCTTGACTGACGAGTACGGTATTTGTCTGGCACCTGATGACCGTCAGCGAAGATTGTGGACGTGGACAGGTATCAATGCCTGTCCCTCAGGTTCAGCATGGAGGTGGGTCAGTCGTGTTCTGGGCGGTAAGATGTACCGATGTCTGAAGCCACTCATCGCTATCGAGGATAATTTGAACGATACCATTTGAAACTCGCAGTGTGTCTTCTCAAGAAGCCTCCTCTCACGCTGAATACCGTCATAAGAGTGTCAAAGAATGGGACAAGGTTCAGCAGTAACATCTGTGCACGTTGTGGACAGTATTTCAAGGAGGACATACTCATGTTGCAATGACTGGGACGGATCAATACGATAATGAAGTTTCACCCAGCAACAGACTGATGTCACAGAAGTGCACATTCGAACGAACTTTGCGTAATTTCAAAAGGCTTGTGTTTTTCATTTCCTAATATACAAATAAACCAGCTACAGGTCGCATACAACCAGATTTTATGCTCGGTTTCACGCTTCAAACGCGAGCATCTGTGGGAAACAATTGTCTGATGATGCTCCAGTCTGGCGGACGAAATCGGTTATTAAACCAAATTTTAGGTGACTTGTAACAGTTTTATCTGTATGTCATTTATAACAGCCGATGTGCCCCCGACAAGCAATACCTGCATTTATTATATTTTGAATTTCTGTTTCCATAAAATCTAAGCACACAGACGCTTTGAGATATGCAGGCAGTGCACACCACCCTTGGAGTAGTTCATCCGCCAGCAGTAAAAATTTTCACATGAGCAGTACAAGTACTCATCAGTCATCCTCACGACATGTGCTGATAGAAATGGAAACTGTTACAGCAGGCCTAAATCTGCATCAGGCACATACTTCTCAGAGTAACACTTGCAAACTGCTTCCTCAGTTATTCGCTGGACGTATTCCGATCTCTGTCTTCCTCTACAGTTCTTGTCCTCTACAGCTCCCTCTAATACCATGGAAGTCACTCCCTGATGTCTTAACAGATCTCCTATCATCTTGTCCCTTCTCCTTGTCAGTGTTTTCCACATATTCCTTTCCTCTCCGACTCTGAGCAGAACCTCCTCATTCCTTATCTTATCAGTCCACTTCATTTTCAACATTCGTCTGTAGTACTACATCTCAAATACTTCGATTCCCTTCTGTTCCGGCTTTCCCAAAGTCCATTTTTCACTACCATACAACGCTGTGCACCAAACGTGCATTCTCAGAAAATCGTTCCTCGAATTAAGACCCATGTTTCATACTAGTAGACTTCTCTTCGCCAGGAATGCCCTTTTTGCCAGTGGTAGTTTGTTTTTGACGTCCTCCTTACTCAGTTCGTCATTGGATATTTTGTGGCGTAGGGAGTAGAATTGTTTAATTTTATCTACTTCGTGACCATCAATCCTGATAAGTATCTCGGTGTTCTCATTTCTGCGACTTCTCATTATTTTCATCTTTCTTCGGTTTACTCTCAATCCATAATCTGTACTCATTAGACTGTTCATTCATTCAGCAGATCATGTAATTCTTCTTCACTTTCACTCAGTATAGTAATGTCATCAACGAATCGTGTCATTGATATCCTTTCATCTTGGATTTTAATCCCACTCCTGTATTTTTCTTTTATTTCCAGCATTGCTTCCTCGATGTACAGATTGAGCAGTGGGGGCGAAAGAATATGTCCCTGTCTTACACCGTTCTTGATCCGAGCACTTCGTTCTTGGTCTCGTCCTCTTGGTTGTTGTACATATTGTATATAACCCGTCTCTCTCTATAGCTTACCCCTATTTTTCTCAGAATTTCGAACATCTTGTATTTTACATGTCGAACGCTTTTTCCAGACCAACAAATCCTATGAACGTTTCTTGATTTTTATTTACTCTTGCTTCCATCATCAACCGCAAAGTCAGAATTGCATCTCTGGTTACTTTACCTTTCGTAAAGTCAAACTGATTGTCATCTAACACATCTTCGATTTTCTTTTCCTTTTCCTTTCCTTTTCCTCCTTTAAGAGATTGTAATTTTAGCAACATCAGCATGAAGTGTGTCTTCCATGGGCACGAATACACTCTTGTATTTGTTGAGGCATGGAAGGAAACATTTTCCGATTGTCATCGAGAGTAATTTCTTGCCATGCATGAAACACATGTTGTGTCAATTCCTGAAGGTTGCTGGCTAGAGGCTGGTGTGAGAGTATATTTCTTCCCATTGCATCCCAGACGCTCTGTAGAACGACTAATCAAAAGACGACGCAGGCCATTTGGGGATCCAGACGTTTTTCAAGATGTTTATCGAGAGAAATGCAATTTGGGCTGTTGCATTATCCTGTTGGAATATGCCATATGGTACCCTGGTCATAAAGGGTAGGCCAACTGGGAATGCATTCTTGCCACATACTGGCGAATATGTAACCTCCCTTCAATTATTACAAAATCAATCCTGTTGTCATCCAATTGACCACCATCTTCTTTTTCTTCGTCTTCATCTTCTTCTTCTTATAAAAGGTAAGCCTCCACGCTGCAACCTTGTTTCTCTCTCCTCTGCTGAACACTTCAACACAGTGTACTGTCTGAATTTGGTCCATTGCAGAATTTAGATGATTCTTCCTCGGTCTTTCTCTTCCTTTCTTCCCTTAAACTTTCTTTTGTTCAAGATTTCTTTTAAATGGTAGCAATCAATTCTCCTGTCGAGTTTACTTCATTGAGGGCCCACTCGTTCGATTTTTTCTCTCTCCAGTTTATTTTCAGCTTCCATCTGCACATCAGTATTTCCATTCCAAGTGTTGTATGTTACGATTCATTAAGATCCATTTTTCATAGTCATATAACAAAACACTCCAGACAACCTTCTTGACGAATTCTTTCCTAATTTTCATATGTGTCTGTTAGGCAGAAGCTGTTTCTTGTTACTGAAGGCAGTTTTAGCAAGGGCAGTTCTCCTGCTGATTTGCATGGAGTACATATTGCCTTGAGTGACAACACATTCTGTCTAGCATAACTGACTCCATTGTTGTATGGTTTCATGATCTATTTTAATATTTGTTCGTCTCTTCATTGGATTTTTAACGGTATATCAAGTGTTCATTTTTAGTTTTGGTACCTTCAGTCCTATTAATATACAACACAGCACCTTACTTAGATCCACACGAAATGTATTCTCAGTTACGAGTATATACTACCGTCAGCTCTATAATGGAACGACGACTATAAAAGTTGTGCTGGACCGGCACTCGAACCCGGGCTTCTCGCTTATCCCGAGCGGTCGCCTAAACATTAGGCTATACCAGCACGACTCACGGCCAGACTCAATCTTCCATATGTTGTCAACCATGAGTCTACAACCTGTACTCGTACATCCATTATGTATATTCCCGTACAGGGGAGACATTTTACATTAAAGTCACTTGCCCGGTATCGGCGGATAAATGCGATACTGCAGTGCCTGTATTATTCCGAATTACGATGCAATGTTCCTTCGGACATGCATGCATGTGTGAAGAAACTTTGCACCGTAATTCGGAATAACACAATCACAACAATATCGCAATGCTTAGGTACTTCTCCGAGCAATGTCATCTGCTAATCCCATAAAATGGATTTCCTGTCCGTTGATTTTAATGACTTTCGTCTTTTGCTTGAATTTGGTTATGGCCTCCACAACGAACATATTGAATGAATACGGGGATAGTGCGCAGCCTTGTCTCATTCCCGAATGGAAATGGGTTTTCTGGTTTTTGTACAGCAGTAGATTGAGTCTTTTGTCCCTCCTGTGTTTGGCTTGGTCTTAAGGGGGGAAATCACATTAGGAGGTTCTAAAAATCCGATTTTTTTGTTGCATAAATAGTTAGCTGAACTTTCCAACAATACACTGTCAAAATTAGAAACCGAAATTCGCATTCGTCTAGATTTTATGAGCATAGAACCGAGTGCACATCGGGTATTATGGCGACATACTATCATATGATTTCCACGTATGAAAATCCTCGACACGAGTATTGCCCGGAGGGAGAAGACAGCTGGTGCGGGTGGCAGAAACGAACAGCTCTTGGAATGGAACATGAACCGCACCGTACTCCATTGCACTCCGAGGTACAGAGGGAAATTCTTCCAATATATGAAGATTTATGAGGGGATGAATTACTGGAGAGATGTTTCGGTGGCCACACACAAAATGCGAACGAAAGTTTTAATTCCACCATTTGGTGATTAGTTCCTAAACACTTGTACTCCGGACTAAAAGTCGTTGAATTGGCATCGTATTTAGCAGCGGGCTTATTCAATGAAAGAAATTCATCCCTTCTGATGGTCATGAACGAGGCAGGAATTGTAGTAGGTACGCAAAGCTTCAATTATGCCGAAGAAATGGATAGCCATCACGTGAGCCGGCAGAATCCACTTAGTTCATTGGAATCGAAGGAAGGTCGGAAAGCTCGGAAAGCACTGCTGGAAGTGGAAAACGAAGCCTATGAGGAAGAGGTAGGATTACTATATGGTGCTGCAATCGCAGATTAATCGGTAAACATTTTACATTATTGTTAACATCCTCGAATTTCTAGTTTCCGAGAATTTATTTTTCCAAGTGTTTATCTCGAAATGACTTTCTTCACATTTTAGTGCAGTCTAGCTCAAAAAGTACAGAAACGATCATTATGAAAATTGATAGTATGATTCTTTATTAAGTTAAGAACTATATGAATCAACTTGTGAGATGATATCATTATTCTAAGGGTATTTTTCTTTCCATAGTTAGAGGGAAAAAATCATGAAAATCGAAGTAAAATGTTCCAACGCCTGCAAAATTTTTAATTTTCATTATTTTCACCTGCACTGAGGTTCATATTCTTAGAAAATAAGTTATTAATGTAAAATCGAAACCTTTTTGATTTCGGATGAAAAACAGAGTGGCTACACTTTACGCAATTGGAGAACTATACTCAGAACCTTCAGCGACATCACAGTGTAACTTCGTTATTGAAATAATTCAAAAAAATTCACAAAATCTGTTAGAAATATGAATGAAATGATGTCAAAATTTGATTAAATTCTAATTAATTCTTCTCAGCCAAAAAATCAGTGTCAAACAGCCTGCTAATGTGGTTTCCCCCTTAAGTAGCTATTTCTAGTGCGTATTATCGAAGGTTTTCTTTGTACCCACGAATCTAATGTATGTCTTCCTGTTAAGACTCAGTCTTGTTTCGAAATTAGTTTGCGGGGACGAGAACGTCGAAGAACGGCAATACATCGTCCTTTTCTACCTCCATGTTGAACTCCATGTTACTGTTAATACCGTTGAGGTGTTCCAAGAACTCATCAAGTTTCGCAAGTCCATGGGGCTAAATGACAAACTTGTCGTCGACGTATCGAAAGAAACAGCTTGGCTTTAATGGCGCCGTGTCTAAGGCAATGTCCTCGAAATTCTCCATGAAGAGGTTTACATCAACTGGAGCTAACGGGCTACCCATTGCAACGCCGTCCGTCTGATGGTAATACTGGCCGTTGTTCAGAAAATCATAAGACGTAAGAGTGTGCCTAAATACAGGGTAGGGCAAATAAAACTGGCCAGAACGAGTGGATACGATTGGACGTCAGTTTGTGGCAGCATTAACGGAGGAGGAAAATACTTGCAGTTACTTCCAAAACGATGGAGCAACTGCCCATAGGGCCGACCGAACCTTGGAGCACATTTACACAATCTTTCGGATGAGATTGCAGCAAGCGTTCCTGCTTCGATCTGCGTTCAGTAACTTTCTGACCAGGGCCAAAAATATCCAAAAGACGAATGATTTTCACTTTCAGCATCTTGCTACAGTCAGGTTAGTACTCTCTTTTCTTTCCTCTGCCGTGTTCCTTTGTATCCAGGAACTCTGTTCTCTGGGCCAGTTTTATTTGCCCCACCCTGTAGGTTGACCACTTCACTTACAAAGAACTTCGGTATTAAGTCAAAACAGTCTCTAACAGGCGCATTCTTATAGAGCGACACCATACCAGTACTGACCATAATGTCCTCACTAAGTCGAGGACGGTTAATTCGTTTGCAAAAACCTGCTGAATCTTTAGTATGATGTTCGAGTGTCCCACATACGTAGCGAGGAGATTGACCAAGTACTGCGCCAGCTTGTACTTTATACATGAAATGTATTTTGCAGTTGTGAGTATGGATAACCATCAGCAATAAAATGGAATAATCACTATGAAAATTTGTGTCGGACAGTGACTCGAATCTGGATTTCCCGCTTATAGCGAACAGTCGCCTTACCATTGGGCTGTACACAACCATACTCAAATTTCCATATCTAGTCAGCTATGTGTGTACAACCTGTACTCGTACATTCATTATGTGTATTCCTGTACAGGGGAGACACCGAGACAGTTTATTTGAAAGTCGCATGCCCGATGTCTGCGGATAGATACGATATGGCATTGCGAATTACGATGCAATGTTCCTTCGGACGCTGAGTCAACATATGCCCGTATATGGCGATGCCG
Source organism: Schistocerca nitens (assembly GCF_023898315.1). Classification (NCBI taxonomy): domain Eukaryota; kingdom Metazoa; phylum Arthropoda; class Insecta; order Orthoptera; family Acrididae; genus Schistocerca; species Schistocerca nitens. The sequence continues at coordinate 231,745,325 of NC_064616.1, read as the reverse complement.
CTGACACCAACGACGTCGCTTGTATACGGAGTTTTTTGGGGGAAAAGGTCAATATTTTATACAGTGATAATATAAGTAATTCTGAATAAAAAATGTCATATGAACATAGGTCCGCAAACTCTTCGTTAGGGAGGTATGGGTACAGAAAGGAACGTTAATTCTGCAAAACTGATATGCACAACACGAACGTATACGCTATACAACTGGACCGTAACGTAATTTTCTTGAAAATAATGTTATAGAGAAGTACAGCAATGTTACACATTTTTACATAATGTTTATTTACTTTGTATTTAGCACGTAAGGCAATACAACATGCATGTTACATGTATACAGTGGATAAAGACGTATCAAGTGTTTTAAAAACGGCTTTAACATGGTGATTTTTCAGTTTGTCGAGAGGTATTTCTTGCTCGAACAGTCCACGGGTGTACTGCCGGTCCATAGCGTCCAACGGGCACAATATTTCGACGATCAGACATGTCGTCTAATGGCGGGAGGAGCTCACTTCGTGAGGGCACCTGACGATGGGGACATGTCTGATCGCCGAAATATTGTGCCCGTTGGACACTATGGACCGGCAGTACACCCGTGGACTGTTCGAGCGGCTTTAACATTTATCGTACAGATGTTGTACCGTTCACAGGTCAGGTTCGAAAATCCCAACATGAACGTCAATGCACTTTTGTACTCAAGCGATAACACGTATTGTTGCTTGTTCAATTGCCTGTGGTTGGTTCCTAATCAATTCAGCAGCATCCATGATGCGACAAAGCAGTTCATCTCGTGTAATTAGCTTCACTTTGTGCACCTCTGATTTCATTCATCCCCATTAATAGAAATCTAAAGGTGTAAGGTCAGGTGGTCTTGGAGGCCAGTTAATAGCACCGTCACGGCCAATACAGAGATTAGGGTGGGTACAGCTGAGATCGTCCCTCACACATAAGGTAACATGTGGAGGGGCACCGTCATGTTCAATGTACATTCCAGTTCGCTTGGCTAAAGGAACTTCTTCCAATAATTCTACAAATGAATTTTCCAAAAAATGCAGGTGCCTCTCTCACTGATTGATAATAAATGGACCTACCATAAGGTTACCGATCATGCCGCACCAAACATTTATGACAAAACGAACTTGTAAATTGCCATCCACTGAAGCGTATGTCTCTTCCCGTGCCCATCGATGATTATTGCATGTGTCGTTTATTCCATATCGTGAAAACTGGGCTTCATCAGTGAATAGATGTATGGAAGCAAATGACTATTCTCAGTTACCTAGTGACAGAATTGAAGTCGTTTTTGCATTGTCGCCGACGTGGAGATTTTGGACACGTTGTATGTGAAATGTTTCCCATACACGTGTCTGTGGGATTCATACGCAGGGACATTCTTTGTGTGCTCGTACCGTACCGCACGAAAAATGTCTACGTGGAAGAGAACCTGTTGCACGCAAAGTGATAAACAATTTGGCAAACACCCTGCGATCAGGTAATCGTCGAGTCGGAAAGCGCCTGTGGTATTCTTCTCTTGCAGCAGTAGCACTACAGTCGCAGAAGCCATAAACATAACACCATATCTGTGTATTACTCATTACTGTAGACGTGTGGAATTGTTAGTGGCGCTTGTACGAACTCAGTTAGCACCATACACTACACAGCTAACCGATCCGTCGCCGGTACACTACACAGTGCGGCTTACACTGCACACTGCGCAAACAAGGGGTGATTGTACTACGTATGTCACATGACCATAATACGTGGTAGGTTGCATAGCGTAAACATGGCATGTACTCGTCGTGCATTGTCTGCAAGAAAATCACGTTACGATCCAGTTGTATTGCGTATACGTTCACGATGTGCACATCAGTTTTGCAGATTTAAAGTTCCTTTCAATACCCATACCTCCCTAACGAAGCATTTGCGGACCTATATTCATACAACATTTTTAGTTCAGAACTACTTATACTATCACTGTTTAAAATAGTGACCTTTCCTCCCCAAACACCCTGCATAACGGGCGTACCAGCATCCCACTGGCAGCCATACCACTTGACAATGACCAAGAAGTGCTTGGCGGAAGCTCGTCTCATTTTAATTACTTGACACGGCTGGAAATCCGAGAAATTTTAATTCAATTTTTTTTTAAAATTCCGTTCTTAATTACATTGAGCAACGTTGTTGATGCATGCGACAACAATATTAGTTTTCTATTGTCAGAACATTCCTGACATTTCCTTCCTTCGATCAGGTGACTGTCCTATTTTCAGCAAAAGTCTTCCAGGATTTATCCGTTTTAATAGCTTCTTACAATGACGTTGTAAAGTTTTTGTTTCACTTTTTTCTCCTATTCTCTTCAGAAGTGCTGCTGGGATGTCGTCTCTTCCTGTTGCGTTCTTGTTCTTCAGCTGCTCAAGTGCTGGATCAAATTCTTCTCGTATGATTATCGGTCTTTAATTATCTTCTTCCACCATCTGTTCAGGTTGGAGGTGGTTGTAATTTCCACCACTTCCTCATCGTAGTATAGGTCTTCAAGACCTACCTTCCAGCGGCATGTCATATTTTCTCTGTCAATAAGTAATTATCCGTTAGTATCTTTTATCGTAGTACCATTTGTTTAAGTATGTACTGCAGTGGCTTAGTGGCTTTATCGCGCTGTATGCTTTATATGTTCTTCCTCCACTACATCATTGTCTGTACTTCGCATAACTTACTTCATCCGTTCTTCTTCGTCCCCTTTAACTTCTGTCACAATCACATTCAGTATTGTTTTGAATTGCATTTGGCTTTCTTTTGTATTTACCTTCTTATCGTTGTTTCTGTGGTATAATAAATCTAGTATTTATTCAGTAATCCAAGGTTTTTTTGTGTCCCCTATCAGCTTGAAACTATATGTACATCAACTACTAGCTCTCACTCTCTCCCACTTTCTCTTCCTCTCCCTTTCCTTCCAGCCTAACTGGGAATCTCAACCGAAATTGTCATTTGTGTATAATTTTACCATTGTAGCCAACATAATTATTGTACTTAAAGTTTGTAAGATGCCACATGATTGTATAAACAAGTATGAAGCTTAAGCTATATTAACTTCTCAAAATGGGATTTATATGCCACCAGAAATATTTATTCCAACGCATGCATTCGACACCTCAAAACAAACATCTCCAAAATCTTTTAAAAATTTATTCTGTAATAATGTTGTAACGATGTACACACATCAAAAAAATATTTGCATCACCTAGGTTCCGAAAGTTCCAGAACTTGTACAGAAAATTGGAACAGAGTTCAACATAAACATTATATCCGCCCTTTTTATTGTTCATGGAAACAACAGATTGCATGTTGTACCACCATACAGTGAGACCTACAGAGGTGGTGGTCCAGATTGCTGTACACACCGGTACCTCTAATACCCATCAGCACGTCCTCTTGCATTGGTGCATGCCTGTATTCGTCGTGGCATACTATCCACAAGTTCATCAAGGCACTGTTGGTCCAGATTGTCCGACTCCTCGACGGTGATTCAGCGTAAATCCCTCAGAATGGTTTGTGGGTCCCGGCGTCCATAAAAAGCCATTTTCAGTCTATCCCAGGCAAGTTAGATAGGGTTCATGTCTGGAAAACACGCTGGCTACTCTAGTCGAGCGATGTCGTTATCCTGAAGGAAGCCACGAATTGTCGTCCATGAAGACGAATGCCTCACCAATATGCTCCCGATATGGTTGCACTACCGGTCGGAGGATGGCATTCAAGTATCGTACAGCCGTTATGGCACCTTCGATGACCACCAGCGGCATACGTCTGCCCCACATAATGCCAACCCAAAACAGCAGGGAACCTCCACCTTTCTGCACTAGCTGGACAGTGTGTCTAAGGCGTTCAGCCTGATCGGCTTGTCTCCAAAGACGTCTCCGACGATTGTCTGGTTCAAAGAGAACGTGATGCCAATCGTGAGCGATCAATTCGGCATGTTGTTGGACCCATCTGCACCGCCCTGCATGGTGTCGTGGTTGCAAAGATGGACCTCGCCATGGACATCGAGAGTGAAGTTGCGCAACATGTAGCCTGTTGCGCACAATTTGAGTCGTAACACGACTGCACGCAAAGCACTATTCAACATGGTGGCGTTGTTGTCGGAGTTCCTCCGAGCCATAATCCGAAGGTAGCCGTCATCCACTGCAGTAGTAACCCGTGGGCGGCCTGAGCGAGGCATGTCATCGACAGTTCCTGTCTCTGTGTATCTCCTTCATGTCCAAACAAGATCGCTTTGGTTCACTCCGAGACGCCTGGACACTTCCCTTGTTGAGAGACCTTCCTGGCACAAAGTAACAATGCGGACGCGATCGAACGGCGGTATTGACCGTCTAGGCATGGCTGAAGTACAGACAACTCGAGTCTTGTACCTCCTTCCTGGCGGAATAACTGGAACTATTCGGCTGTCGCAGCCCCACCGTTTAATAGGCCCTGCTCATGTATGGTTGTTTACATCTTTGGGCGGATTTAGTGACATCTCTGAACAGTGAAAGGGACTGTGACTGTGATACAATAACCACAGTCAACGTCTATCTTCAGGAGTTCTGGGAACTGGGCTGATAGAAACTTTTTTCGATGTATGTATATTCTTCGTACTTTGAGGTAATGTTTTCCCTTCTGCAATTTACACTCCTGGAAATTGAAATAAGAACACCGTGAATTCATTGTCCCCGGAAGGGGAAACTTTATTGACACATTCCTGGGGTCAGATACATCACATGATCACACTGACAGAACCACAGGCACATAGACACAGGCAACAGTGCATGCACAATGTCGGCACTAGTACAGTGTATATCCACCTTTCGCAGCAATGCAGGCTGCTATTCTCCCATGGAGACGATCGTAGAGATGCTGGATGTAGTCCTGTGGAACGGCTTGCCATGCCATTTCCACCTGGCGCCTCAGTTGGACCAGCGTTCGTGCTGGACGTGCAGAACGCGTGAGACGACGCTTCATCCAGTCCCAAACATGCTCAATGGGGGACAGATCCGGAGATCTTGCTGGCCAGGGTAGTTGACTTACACCTTCTAGAGCACGTTGGGTGGCACGGGATACATGTGGATGTGCGTTGTCCTGTTGGAACAGCAAGTTCCCTTGCCGGTCTAGGAATGGTAGAACGATGGGTTCGATGACGGTTTGGATGTACCGTGCACTATTCAGTGTCCCCTCGACGATCACCAGTGGTGTACGGCCAGTGTAGGAGATCGCTCCCCACACCATGATGCCGGGTGTTGGCCCTGTGTGCCTCGGTCGTATGCAGTCCTGATTGTGGCGCTCACCTGCACGGCGCCAAACACGCATACGACCATCATTGGCACCAAGGCAGAAGCGACTCTCATCGCTGAAGACGACACGTCTCCATTCGTCCCTCCATTCACGCCTGTCGCGACACCACTGGAGGCGGGCTGCACGATGTTGGGGCGTGAGCGGAAGACGGCCTAACGGTGTGCGGGACCGTAGCCCAGCTTCATGGAGACGGTTGCGAATGGTCCGCGCCGATATCCCAGGAGCAACAGTGTCCCTAATTTGCTGGGAAGTGGCGGTGCGGTCCCCTACGGCACTGCGTAGGATCCTACGGTCTTGGCGTGCATCCGTGCGTCGCTGCGGTCCGGTCCCAGGTCGACGGGCACGTGCACCTTCCGCCGACCACTGGCGACAACATCGATGTACTGTGGAGACCTCACGCCCCACGTGTTGAGCAATTCGGCGGTACGTCCACCCGGCCTCCCGCATGCCCACTATACGCCCTCGCTCAAAGTCCGTCAACTGCACATACGGTTCACGTCCACGCTGTCGCGGCATGCTACCAGTGTTAAAGACTGCGATGGAGCTCCGTATGCCACGGCAAACTGGCTGCCACTGACGGCGGCGGTTCACAAATGCTGCGCAGCTAGCGCCATTCGACGGCCAACACCGAGCTTCCTGGTGTGTCCGCTGTGCCGTGCGTGTGATCATTGCTTGTACAGCCCTCTCGCAGTGTCCGGAGCAAGTATGGTGGGTCTGACACACCGGTGTCAATGTGTTCTTTTTTCCATTTCCAGGAGTGTATATTCTTTGTACTTAGTGATATGTTCCTGTTCTGCAATATATATTCCTTGTACTTTGTGATAATGTTTTCTCGTCTGCTATACGATCGTTGCACCTTATAGTTTCCAGACGCCATATTTGTTTACAAAATATAACAGTATACATGTGATGTGTTACGACAGTGAAAGGAACCTGTTACCACTGTAGGTACTCTGTTTTACTTATTTTATTTTTACCTTCTGATATACGTTTAGCTTTTTGTCAAATGAAACCCAAAACCATGTTCTGAAATACTGCTTTGCTTCTCCAGTAGACGGTGCCACAAGTTCCTCCAAACTATCGTAACACAACACACACACAAATGTCATACTAAACACCTGATGATTGAGGTTTAAACCTTTGAAACGCATCGAGGAGCTTAATAAACAGTGACTGGTAACAGTAAACCTGTTGCTTCATTTAATGTCAGTAACAGTCACGGTAAAGCGAAATCTAAAATGTTCACATTTAAAGTCTGTTGTTTCTCATCCGCTGGACATTACAAAAAAAATGGCTCTGAGCACTATGGGACTCAACATCTTAGGTCATAAGTCCCCTAGAACTTAGAAATACTTAAACCTAACTAACCTAAGGACATCACACACACCCATGCCCGAGGCAGGATTCGAACCTGCGACCGTAGCAGTCCCGCGGTTCCGGACTGCAGCGCCAGAACCGCTAGACCACCGCGGCCGGCTGGCTGGACATTACAAATCTATCTCAGTTGGTGACCAGTAACGGTAGCTTCTATTTTATACTTCTTGGCCTCCTCGAGAACCATAGTGTCTGATACGAAGTCATTTCATTTGGTGTTAATGATGTACCTAAGCTTCTGTTGGGTGAGGTGTTCCAGTTTCTTAAGATCACTACGATATAGTGTCTAGGTTTCTTATCCATAGAGCAGTGTAGAAAGAAGAACTGTTCGATACAGAGTCAGTTTTGTCGATAGTGTAAGATCTTTATTCAGGGAGACGCGATGTAGGAAACGTCAAAAAGCAACATGTGCGGCATGCAGTCTGTTCTTTACGTCCTTTTCGGATGAGCAATTAATGGATAATAGACTTCTTAGATAGAGGAAGTTAAAAGCGGTGGGTCGTTTTTTTTTTACAGGTTACTATCCCTTGCTGTAGGGGCTCTAATTTTGATATTTTTTCTAAACCAGCAAGGTAAAACAGAAGCCACTACTTCCACCATATCAAGTGGATTTAGTGCTCACGTACTAACACTGAGCCGTGAACACTTCCCAGTTTATCAATGGGAGATAATTGAAAATTATTATTACTATTATTGGTACCATGCGTGCAATGATCGAGCCAGGCGCGCGATGTTGTTGTTGTTGTGGTCTTCAGTCCTGAGACTGGTTTGATGCAGCTCTCCATGCTACTCTATCCTGTGCAAGCTTCTTCATCTCCCAGTACCTACTGCAACCTACATCATTCTGAATCTGCTTAGTGTATGCATCTCTTGGTCTCCCCCTACGATTTTTACCCTCCACGCTGCCCTCCAATACTAAATTGGTGATCCCTTGATGCCTCAGAACATGTCCTACCAACCGATCCCTTCTTCTAGTCAAGTTGTGCCACAAACTCCTCTTCTCCCCAATCCTGTTCAGTACCTCCTCATTAGTTATGTGATCTACCCATCTAATCTTCAGCATTCTTCTGTAGCACCAAATTTCGAAAGCTTCTATTCTCTTCTTGTCCAAACTATTTATCGTCCATGTTTCACTTCCATACATGGCTACACTCCATACAAATACTTTCAGAAAAGACTTCCTGACACTTAAATCTATACTCGATGTTAACAAATTTCTCTTCTTCAGAAACGCTTTCCTTGCCATTGCCAGTCTACATTTTATATCCTCTCTACTTCGACCATCATCAGTTATTTTGCTCCCCAAATAGCAAAACTCCTTTACTACTTTAAGTGTCTCATTTCCTAATCTAATACCCTCAACATCACCCGACTTAATTCGACTACATTCCATTATCCTTGTTTTGCTTTTGTTGATGTTCATCTTATATCCTCCCTTCAAGACACCACCCATTCCATTCAACTGCTCTTCCAAGTCCTTTGCTGTCTCTGACAGAATTACTATGTCATCGGCGAACCTCAAAGTTTTTATTTCTTCTCCATGGATTTTAATACCTACTCCGAATTTTTCTTTTGTTTCCTTTACTGCTTGCTCAATATACAGATTGAATAACATCGGGGAGAGGCTACAACCCTGTCTTACTCCCTTCCCAACCACTGCTTCCCTTTCATATCCCTCGACTCTTATAACTGCCATCTGGTTTCTGTACAAATTGTAAATAGCCTTTCGCTCTCTGTATTTTACCCCTGCCACCTTTAGAATTTGAAAGAGAGTATTCCAGTCAACATTGTCAAAAGCTTTCTCTAAGTCTACAAATGCTAGGAACGTAGGTTTGCCTTTCCTTAATCTTTCTTCTAAGATAAGTCGTAAGGTCAGTATTGCCGATAATGAATCTTTATCCTATCATTAAAAGCGCGAGACCTGCACGACCTTATAGCAACCGTTATAATTTTGCATTATTCTACTGTTACACTAAGGGTGATTTCACGTAATGAAAGGGAGAATGTAAAGGTTAAAGGACTCATTTATTTAACAGTTGAATCTTGAACAATAATACAATCAAATGGGGGTTGTGGAGAATGAATTGAGTTCAGCAGCCTGCCCCAACGTACGTTCATAATAAGCCACGATTGCAGGAGAAAAGGAATTTTAGGAACGATCGCCGTATTATCAAATGGAGTTCAATTTACTAAAGGAAGGGGTTGCGGGCATACAACGAACACCACCATGAATCAGCCAAAGACTAAGAAAGATGCTACTAGGGGTGAATCTTTAGGTAGCCTCCTGTACTAAGGGAATAAAACCAGCAAGACTCGAAGCTATTCACACAGCCGATACTAGATAACTTTGGCTCGCGGTCCGACTACGTTAACGAAACGTGAAGGGGCGCCAGACACTCACCACGTGGCGTAGGACAAAGAGCACAAGTTTTCAAGCTAGGCAGACCTAAATGCTGAGTCAAATTTTTCACGGGAGAACTGGAAGAGCTACTGCCAGACGGAGCGAAAAAGTGAGCATTAACGTATACACTTTAGTGCCGAACTGCAAGCTACTGGCCGGCCGCGGTGGTCTCGCGGTTCTAGGCGCGCAGTCCGGAACCGTGCGACTGCTACGGTCGCAGGTTCGAATCCTGCCTCGGGCATGGATGTGTGTGATGTCCTTAGGTTAGTTAGGTTTAAGTAGTTCTAAGTTCTAGGGGACTACTGACCACAGCAGTTGAGTCCCATAGTGCTCAGAGCCATTTGAACCATTTTTTTGCAAGCTACTGTGACTAACAAACACATCGCGCACATTATGCCCAACTGTACAAGGAAAACTTACAGCCTCATAACCCGGAAAAATTGTGTAAACCGTAATTTAAGGAACGCACATCAGTAATGTGGCCTACAAGGTTCCCTCTGGGCAGCAAGGCGCGAAGCTACAGTGCACGTCGCTCGTGGTCGTGCGGTAGCGTTCTCGCTTCCCACGCCCGGGTTCCCGGGTTCGATTTCCGGCGGGGTCACGGATTTTCTCTGCATCGTGATGCTGGGTGTTGTGTGATGTTCTTAGGTTAGTTAGGTTTAAGTAGTTCTAAGTTCTACGGGACTGATGACCATAGATGTTAAGTCCCATAGTGCTCAGAGCCATTTGAACCTTTTTTTTTTTTTTTTTTTTTTTTTTTTCAGTGCACGTCGGTGCTCACGCTTACCGAAACTTCGTCTTCTGGAAGCAGCCCCTTCAGCCCCAGGCACGACCACACTAGAACTTCCCACTGACCCTTTGTCCCTCCATCCACTCGCGGAGGGCGGTTGGTGCCCACAAACAAGGAGGCGACCTCGCAACGTTAAAATCGAGCAGAAATATCAGTTACAAAGTTGGTAAGGCAGGTTGGGGAACCGAGAACAGGAGAGACTTTGGCCACTACTGAACGTTCAAACGACACCACGTGCTACCCTGGCGATCGGAAAAAGGATGTGAAACGGGAAGCCATCATGCTTGCTAGGAAGACTGCCGGCCTCGCCTATCAATAAAGAAAATTCCTAGCGCCAAGCTCCTCTCACAGATCAGTGCGAGACAAACTGTAAACATTGTCAAATAAATTAGGAAACCCATAGAAATTATTAACAGGGCCTGAATTATTATATTACCGAATAACAGAATGCTGGGATTAGAAATATGAAATATGAGCATTGAATGGTGAATTAAGTGCACGTCTTTCAAAGTACTGTATTTTTTCCAAAGGTGTGCTGGAAATAGAGATATTAAAATCTGGAAAGTCCGTTCCAGGAGCTGGCTCTGCTAAATCTTTGTTTTTTGTATGCTGATGGTCCGGCTAAGCCGTTAATATGTGGTACTGAAAGAATTTACAGACAGTTGCGGCTCTGTGGGTGTGTGAGTTGGAGAAACATTGTCGTCAGCGTACAGCAGATGAGTTACCTAAGTGAGACTTGTGAACCTTTTAGAGTGCAGTCTGGACTGATTAAATAGCTCTGGGTCAAATCTGTATTTAAGTTCTACTCCTATGTTGCTTACAGGCGATGTCTCGTATAGCATAGCTCAGAAATATCGTGGAAAGCTCGAGTCATTTGGCCAAAGTGTTCACAGCACCTGTACTGAAACCCAGGAAGTACTGTCTCAGAAAGAGTCTGGAGGTGATTCAACAAAATTCAGAAAATATTTTACCAGTCACGGAGACCAACGATATGTCAGGGAAATTGTCACTTATAGTTCCGTGGCCTATCTTAAAATTGGTGGCAATTGTGGAGATTTTCATGTCAGCTGGTACATTACGGGTTTCTCACATTAGAAGAAACAGGGAGAATAGTCTGGTTTTTAGAGGAAAGCCACAATTTTGAATGGTCTTCAGGGTGATGATGTCAGGTCTAGATCCCTTTCTAGGTTTCAAACTATCTACAGCCTTGATGAATTCACGAAATATCGGTGGGACTGCTATACAAGATTGTCAAGGTTGTACTGGATATTGTAGGACATGTCCGATAAAGTCGGCAGCAGCAGTAGAACTACGGTTTAAAAGTGAGTTGTAAAGCTCTTTCCAGCGGTTTAAGATGTCCTGTGATTGTCAGTGAGGATTGTCATGCTGTCGGGGGCTTTCAGGATACCTGATGTGGAACGAACAGGCCCATATTTTTTTTTATTCCAGCATAAAATCTCGGCAAGTCCCCAGCATCTGACAGACTTTGAAGTTTCTTGGCTTTTTATTGTCACCAATGGTTCTTGATTGTTCTTATTTCACTTTGACGTTTCTGCTTGATCTCTCGAAAGTTTTTCTTTCCTAGGTAGGATGGATTTTGAGCAATGCATAGGAATAAATCCCACTCTTTGCTTATAAGGCTCTTAATCACTTCATTGTTGTCATAAAATCAGTCATTTGTCTACTTCAGGTCAAAACAATGATTATTTCTGCAGCCTTCTTTATGTTTTTTTTTTTTTTTTTTATCTGGACCATTCCTGTTCAACATCTTGCAAGGAAGAACGAACCGTTTCATTCTGGAGGACGTTGATGCTGAATTTTCTCCTGGAAGGATTTAAGAAGCAGGATCGTTGTTAGCTATGGATAAGGATCCTCAGATGGCTAACCAGCAGTTTATGATCGGTCCAGCAATCGTCGATGTTTCGAGTTGTTTTTTGTGGTCAGGACAACTTTCTTGTCATGCTGGGGAGTGCTGACATAGTCACTGAGATGCCAGTGTTTGGTGCGTGGATGAATCCATGTTGTCTTATAACGATTAGGTAAGCGGAAATGCATCTTGCTGATACAAAAATCATGCTCACCTCAGAGAACTAGAAGTAGTAGCCCATTTGCAGTGCAGTTTTTGACACCTTCATTACCCATTGTTACCCCAAAAACGATTCTCTCTTCTCACTCTAGAACTGAAGTCGCCTGGTAACAAGAGTTTATTTGCGGTTGGTACCTTGACGAGAAGATTAGTCAGATGATGGGAGAATTGATCCTTTGTATCCTTCTCACCCCCTAATGTGGGAGCGTAGGCAGAGACGAGGGTGACAAAGCTGTGTCCAGATATGGGAATTCGAAGAGTCACAACTATTTCATTGACACGAATAGGGGTTAATCGGTGTTGTTTCATTATGTTTGTTTTTGCTGCAAATCCTACACCACGGGTACATGGTTCTCTTGCAGCCTTTTCTTTCCAAAATATGGTGTACCCTGAGCTAGCCTCACTAAGGTGTCCTTCGCCTGATGGTCTGGTTTCATTTAAGGCATCAACATCTACATCTAATCTAGCTAGCTCGTGGATGATAAGAGCTGTTCTTCTTTCTGGTCTGTAACCATTTAAATCCAGAAGGGTCCTGACATTCCATGTTTCAGTAGTCATTATCATATTGTTCTTTCTTCGTTTGCTTCTGCAAATTAGGAGTAACCTTCTGGGTGCGGATTCCCAGCCAGGTACAAGTGAATCTACTGATGTTTAATCAGCGTTTTCTAGGGCCTTGCCCATTCAGGGCGGGCAGCGGTTATCCTAAATAGGCCTGTCCAGTCGCAGACGAATGACCAGATGCCTGAGTAGTCACATAAGTCCTCAGGAAAGCGACCACCGCACACCTGCCGCTAGTATGCAGGTCCAGACTAGTAGCTTTCAGCCTTACTCGCGCCTGCTACCACCGTCTTTATTCCATCGACACTGGCCTTTAAGGAAGATGGGAGGAGAAACTGCCAATCGCGTGTCTTCGTTTAAGGCAGATCTCAACTTACGAGGAAGTAACCCGCTCACTATGATTCTGGAACAATTCATCGTGGCACGTGGGTATGAGACATGTGATACCAGACACCAGAACTGCAGCGAAGTGCCGCGAGCTCAACGACAGTAGAGCAGCGCGTTTACAGCCAGTCCGTGTGGCATGACCTCTTCCGCCTACGCCACCATTGGGAAACTCGGGTGTGAGATGTTCCTCTTCCCTCTGCTTTGCTGTTGGGTTCTAGGATGTTAGGGAGAAGCACTATGGAAAGGGATGCGAAAAGCGATGGGCCGTTGTGGGACACACTTTGTCTGGTTCATCCGCTGAGACCTGTCCGGCTTGGGAGACCCGCCCAGTAGCTACGCTACAGCCAGCATAGCCCTCTGCTTGACATTAACACTCAAAATCTCTCTGCCCCCAAGGGCAGTGCTACGATGATGCGGTGTCCTCAGGAAAAGGAACGCGTACAGTATTGATGACAATCCAGCATATTATATAAAATAAGAGAGGTTCACCACTTACTTCGTTACAGGTACGCGATAAACCGTAATTCCTCACCCGTTTCCTGAGTGACTTTTTTAAAATTTTTTTTTGGATACCCACAATTAACAGTAAGCATTTTCCATCGAATGAAGGTTGCTATAATTCCAAATGGGATAACAACACTCCAATATCAAAGTAAAAAACTCTTGCAGGGGGTGAGTGATGAGTGGGATTAGGAAAACGCATTCAGCATGACTATATTTGGTATGAAAACGTGCAGTCACGTAATAATCTTCCAGTCTGCCTCCATATATATTCTGAAATTATTAACTGAAATGAAATATAAAAAAAAGTATTACAACTGGCATATGCATTTGGAAGATGGTAGTACTTTAACTGCAAAACTATGACAGCAACTCTAAATTAGAGCATTAAACAGTTTTCGAGAAAATAACGTGACACCGTTCGGTAAATATCACTTACGAAGAACAGAACAGTTCTTTTACTAGTAATATCATTTTTCCGTACTTCATCAATGTAAAAATAAGTAGCATGTTTAGTAGGTTCAGTGTCGCTTTATTATATCAGAACACGATATACGTTATAATTTCCGCCAGAAAATGCACATAACTGATAGTGGTGAGGTAATTAAGCCTATTTAGACCGGTAAGATTAAATGGAAGAAGCTAAATTTGAGACTGGGAGCACCATAGTCTAACAAGGATGAAGATCATCCACCGTATTTGCCGTAACGCAAGTTAGTCTATGGCAAAAATGTACGGGATGTGCAATTATGAGCCAAAACAGTATTACTACTTCCCATTCTGAGGTTGGATGGGGTCCTGGTGGGCCGGCCGGAGTGGCCGAGCTGTTCTAGGCGCTTCAGTCTGGAACCGCGCACCCGCTACGGTCGCAGGTTCGAATCCTGCGTCGGGCATGGATGTGTGTGATGTCCTTAGGTTAGTTAGGTTTAAGTAGTTCTAAGCCCTAGGGGACTGATGACCTCAGATGTTAAGTCCCATAGTGCTCAGAGCCATTATTTTCGGTCCTGGTGGTGTTGCTGGCACGTGACGCAGTAATGAGATAATATAATAGGAAGAGAGGAATGAACGATCATTATAGCAAAGATGCGGGTCGCAAATGCGGAAATCAACTGATATAAGCGGTTTTGACTAAGGGTAAATTGTTGTGGCGCTGCGGGTGGAAACGAAAACCTCTGAAATATGAAGCTGATCGACTGTTTGCGTACTGCTGTCGTGAGCACCTGGGAAAGCAGTTTAAGGATGGTGGAACAGCGCGTGGGCCGTATGGTACTTGACGTGCACGTCTCAGTACAAAACGTAGAGGTCGGAGGATCCCCCACTGTGCAATACGCGATCTGTGGCAGATATGACGTCATAGTACAATGCTGGTGCAGGCACGAGTGTTTCGGAGCACACCGCTCAACGGCCATTGTTGAACACAGAGCTCCACATCACACGTCTCCTACGTCAGCTACCACTGCAGTGGGCACAGCATTACTGGGTTTTCACAGCGAATCAGTAGATATGTTTCTCCTGTCGAATGAGTTGCATTTCTTGTTACACCATATCGATCGTTGGGTTCTTACACGCCGTCAAAAAGGTGAATGGCTGCTTGAAACGTGCATTGCGCCACAGATGCAGGCCGGTGAGAGCAGAATTATGCCATGGGGTACATTGAGCTGGGGTTCTATGAGACATATGGTAGTACTCGAAGACACCATGACAGCAGTGAACTACTTAAACATAACTGCGGACCACCAGCATCGCTTCATTCTTGAAGTTTCCCCCTACGCCCATGACATATTCCAGCAGGATAACTCTCCATGATACACGGTCTAAATCGTGCTGCAGGGGTTTGACGAGCATGATACTGAACTCACATTGATGTCTTAGCTAGCAAATTCCCCTCACCTGTACCTGTTGGAACACTTATCGGGCGCCAGCTGCGTGCCCACAAGCCGTGGTCCCGTAATTTGCTAGAATTTAGAGACTTGTGAGTAGCCATCTGATGCCACATGCTTCTGGAAACATAGAAAGGACTTGTAGAATAAATCGCTGCTGCACTCTTGTATGTGTTTGAAAAGTGCACGAACACGCTCTTAAACAGATAGTCATAACGTTTTGGTTCATGGGTGTAAATTGGAACTATTAAAGCATAACTCAGCCTAACAACTCAGATTAACCAGTTGTTGTTGTTGTGGTCTGCAGTCCAGAGTCTGGTTTGATGCAGCTCTCCATACTACTCTATCCTGTGCAGGCTTCTTCATCTCAAAGTACCTACTGAAACCTACATCCTTCTGAATCTGCTTAGTGTATTCATCCCTTGCTCTCACTCTACGATTTTTACCCTCCATGCTACCCTACAGTACTAAAGTGGTGATCCCTTGATGCCTCAGAACACGTCCTACCAACCGATCCCTTCTTCTAGTCAAGTTGTGCCACAAATTCCTCTTCTCCCCATTTCTATTCAGTACCTCCTCCTTAGCTACGTGATCTACCTATCTAATCTTCAGCATTCTTTTGTAGCACCACATTTCGAAAGCTTCTATTCTCTTCTTGTCTTAACTATTTATTGTCCATGTTTCACTTTCATACTTCCATACAAATACTGTCAGAAGAGACTTCCTGACACTTACATGTATACTCGATGTCAATAAATTTCTCTTCTTCAGAAACGCTTTCCTTGACATTGCCGGTCTGCATTTTATATCATCTCTACTTCGACCATCATTAGTTATTTTCCTCCACAAAAAGCAAACCTCGTGACATATTAGCAGTTTTTCCATTCGTCTGTAAAGAATTCGTGTTAGTATTTTGCAGCCGTGACTTACTAAACTGATAGTTCGGTAATTTTCACGCCTGTCAACACCTGCCTTCTTTGGGATTGGAATTAATATATTCTTCTTGAAGTCTGAGTTTATTTCGCCTGTCTCATACATCTTGCTCAGCAGATGGTAGAGTTTTGTCAGAGCTTGCTCTCCCAAGGCTATCAGTAGTTCTAATGGGATATTGTCTACTCTTTTTTTCGACTTAGGACTTCCAGTGCTCCGCCAAACTGTTCACACGGTATCATATCTCCCATTTCATCTTCGTCTACGTCCTCTTCCATCTCCATAATATTGCTCTCGAATACATCGCCCTTGTATAGACCCTCTATATATTTCTTCCACCTGTCTGCTTTCCCTTCTTTGCTTAGTACTGGCTTTCCATCTTAGCTATTGATATTCATACAAGAGGTTCTCTTTTCTCCAAAAGTCTCTTTAATTTTTCTGCAGGCAGTATCTATCTTACCCCTAGTGATGTACGCCTCTACGTCCTTATATTTACCCTCTAGCCATCCCTGCTTAGACATTTTGCACTTCCTCTCGATCTCATTTTTGAGAGGTTTGCATTCCTTTCTGGCCGCTTCATTTTCTGCATTTTTATATTTTCTCCTTTCATCAATTAAATTCAATATCTCTTCTGTTACCCAAGGATTTCTACTAGCTCTCGTATTATTACCTATTTAATCCTCTGCTGCCTTCACTCCTTCAACTCTCAAAGAAACCCATTCTTCTTCTACTGTATTTCTTTCCCCCGTCTTAGCAATCGTTCCCTAATGCTCTCTCTGAAACTCTCTACAACTTCTGGTTCTTTCCATTTATCCAGGTCCCATCTCCTTAAATTGCCGCCTTTTTGCAGTTTCTTCAGTTATAATCTACAGTTCATAACCAATAGATTGTGGTCAGAGTCCACAACTGCTCCTAAAAATTTCTTACAATTTAAAACCTGGTTCCTAAATCTCTGTCTTACCATTATATAGTTTATCTGAAACCTTCGAGTATCTCCAGGCCTCTTCCATGTGTACAACCTGCTTTCACGTAAACGAAGAGTTAGCTATGATTAAGTTATGGTCTGTGCAAAATTCTACCAGGCTTCTTCCTCTTTCATTCCTTACCCCCATTCCATATTCATCTACTACTTTTCCTTATCTTCCTTTTCCTACTATCGAATTCCAGTCCCTCACGACTATTAGATTTTCGTCTCCCTTCACTATCTGCATAATTTCTTTTATCTCATTATACATTCTTCAATCTCTTCGTCATCTGCGGAACTAGTTGGCATATATTCTTGTACTACTGTGGTAGGCGTGAGCTTCGTGTCTATCTTCGCAACAATAATGCGTCTACTATGCTGTTCGTAGTAGCTTACCCGCGCTCATATTTTTTTATGCATTATTAAACCTACTCCTGTATTACCTCTACTTGATTTTGTATATACAGCCCTGTATTCACCTGACCGGGAGTTTTGTTCCCCCTGCCTCCGAACTTCATTAATTCCCACTATATCTAACTTTAATCTACCCATTTCCCTTTTTAAATTTTCTAACCTACCTGCCCGATTAAGAGTTCTGGCATTCCACGCTCCGATCCACAGACTGCTAGTTTTGTTTCTCCTGACAAAGACGTCCTCCTTAGTAGTCCCCGCCCGGAGATCCGAATGGGGGAGTATTTTATCTCCGAAATATTTTACCCAATAGGACGCCATCATCATTTAACCACACAGTAAAGCTGCATCCTCACGGAAAAAATTACGGCTATTGTTTCCCCTTGCTTTCAGCCGTTTGCATTACCAGCACAGCAAGGCCGTTTTCGGTAATATTACAAGACTAGATCAGTGAACCATCCAGACTGTTGCCCCTGCAACTACTGAAAAGGTTGT
This sequence comes from Schistocerca nitens, assembly GCF_023898315.1. Taxonomy (NCBI): domain Eukaryota; kingdom Metazoa; phylum Arthropoda; class Insecta; order Orthoptera; family Acrididae; genus Schistocerca; species Schistocerca nitens. The sequence continues at coordinate 231,727,230 of NC_064616.1, read as the reverse complement.
TGCACCTTTTCAGGTTACACCTACGGTACGGTTATCTGTATCACTGCGGCACGCAACCCCGGGGGGGGATTAACCAGTAAGGAGCATAAATTTATAACGAATAATTCCCAGAAGTATCTCGTTGTCTTACAAATTGAATCACCGGCTTCCAGAAGAAAGAAGTACATTGACAAAGGCTTCTAATTAACAACAAAATTACAGAATGAATGCGATGTAGCTGAATTGTACTAAATCTTGAAACGATTCACCATTTTATCATCTTTGAGAAGGCACAGGAGTATTAGCCAGAGTGATTACAATACAATTCACGCACTTCTCCTCGATGAGGTCTTCAGCAAAACATGATTAATAAAATGCGAGCGTGAGGTAAATGGATAGGCAATGAAAAAACGGTAGTATGACAGAGACAGGAAAGAGATTTTTCATTTAAGTCAATTTACTGTCGTAGCACATATTCCAGCAAACTATGATAAATGGTACACGTAGGTAACATGACGTATTCCTTTCAGCAGTAGCAACCGGAAGTACCAACTGACTTTTTTAAGCATAATCTGAGGCACCAGCGAAAGAGTAGCCAATGAAAAGGAACATCAGCGAAAGAGTTGCCAATGAAGAGAGAAACTTCAAGCTAAGAGATTACAATGTACATGGCTTCAACTAGACAGATATCAAAGGGCGCAGTATATCATACGTCCGAATAACTGCAAACAAGCAATAATGGCACGAATTTCATGTACTGACAAAGTGAAATTTTTCGCGTGACTGACGGTGCAAACCTCCTATCATCAAAAGATATGTAACTGATGATACTCTTCAGTGGCAAAAGAACTATAATTTCCCTAAGGAAAAACGGAATTAACCACAGACCATCAAAGGGCTAAAGGAAACGATCGCAGTATTTATTTGTCAAGTTTAGAATACGACAGAAATGACATATGTTTTACCAAAGCAAAATCATCTTGAATCCTACGCTTACCAACTTGAGTCATCATTTTAAACCACCGGGAGATATTAATACAGCATCAATAATTTTTAGAGGATCTGCAAAACAATGGATACGTGTGAGGAAGATGGACAACTGAGTAGGCAATGATAATTTTTTATTTCTTGCAGTTTCTATTCATCTCGAAATTGATCAAAAATATTCGAAAACAATATCTAATAATATCCACGTTTCACAGGCTATACTAGAGCAAATTTATTTCTTCGCAAAACATCCGCGAATAACTTTTGCCAGAGTGTCTTCCGTACTTAAGAAATAACGATTTCATCTATCCTCTCTTACTTGAGACAACAAAAATCGTCGAAGAGGTTCGTAGGCGGCCTCTAGCATAACTAAGGTCTTCAGAAACAAGTTCCAATACCGAAGGGACATCGTAAAGCCATAAGGTGAAAGAGCTTCTTGCGATGTTGTTTCATCTTCTAGAAAGAAAAAAATTTTCTAGTTTCTTGCGACGGTAGGTATACAATTTCTTAAGAATCAGTTGGTGATCAGTATCCTTCAACGTAAGAAGGAATCAATGTCTTCGATACATGTAAGATACCGTATGCCACATTATCTGTAGTCTGTCAGCTAACCGATATTGCCGGAGCTGGTGCATCGATGAAGATACCTGCCGGCACGCTTATAAGCAGCTGATGAATGAACTACGCACCCACCAGGAGCGGTATAAAGGTTATTTGCTCTTCTTCTTGTCCTGCCATTCCCCGCGTCACAACGGCGCATCACTGGTGGAGTTGCTTCATGGACGGCGCCACCGCAGCTTGCTCCAGTTGCTGCGCCCACCGCGGTGGCCGGTGCCTACTCCACTCCCTCATGCTACGAATCAAACTAATAGTCTAGTTTTTTTCAGGTCAAGTAGCGATCGGAAGTGCTGGTAACGCGGCTTCGTTGTAAGGTTGCTTGATAATTGCATATTTTTGATAGAGGGTCCAGGCGGATTGCAGCGACGGCACGTGAATCAAATTCGCACCTGTAAATTGCGTTACCCTGCTACTGAGTCTATGTTCACAGATTCACTGCCTGACCGGGTGACGCACCCTGTAATCTCCTCTGGCTACCTGGGGTCCTGCGTCGCCAGCACCTGGCCATGAACCTATGGTCGTGGACCCTACAGCTCATCCGGCGCCTAGCGGACAGCAGACGTCCACAGGCGTTGGTCCTCTCCACTTGACGGCCGGCCAGGGGACCGACGCACCAATTCGAGACACCGTATCGGTTCGACCACCAGGAGACCTCGGACTACTGCTGGATGCAGAGACGCACATTCCGTCTGGTTTCTCGGCTGGCGTTCCAGGACGGCCTCAAAGCGAATGCCGGGGCGAATACAAGAGCTCGGCACCAGCCACAGCTTCGGCTCCTGCCTCCTCGTCTCTTCCTGCATCCACGCCTCCCGCCCCGATGTTGCTGCAGGTGTCGTCACTACACGAAAATGGAGAGGAGGTTAGAGGGTAGGAGTGTAGTGTCGCAGCTTATCGATACTGCCAGAGCTGGCGTCTCAATGAAAATTTCTTCGGGCACTGCGAGCGGCGCTTTGAATATTGTCACCAATAGGATGACCTGACCAATGAAGAACATCCAGGCCGCCGACTAATGAACACTACCAGGACGGTGTTACAAGCGGCGGCCACCTTGGCACCACTCATGTAGTTCGAAATTAGTTCCGTGTTACTAGATGGTGCTGAACATTAGATCGAGCTGTTCATAGCCAACTCTAGGGGCAAATATTCGGTGTACAAAGACGCACGCATCACTTTGCTTCCCTTCGCGCCTATTTTTCTTATCGCTTTCTGAAAATTTCATTTTGCACTTTTGCCATTTCTGCTTCTCGATGTATCTGCTTCAGATCCGTGCATGCCATTTTCTCTTATTTTACTTGTTTGTGCTGCCACACATTGATTCAGCTTTAGCATTTTTTTGCTTTGCCATGGCTACCGAACTCCCCAAACCCCAAGACAGCCTGTCACGTAGTTAGCGGCGCCACAATTGCAAGCGCCTTTGGCATCAATGCTCGATCTAACACAGCTTCTTCAGATACAGAGGCCGCAAATCACGCAGCTTACTGAGCTTATGAAGGGCTTCATTCAGATGCAGACGGCAGCCAATGAGAATCACCTTCAGGCGTCACCAATTACGGCAGCGCCACAGCTTCCACAGCCATCCTTAGCGATTCCGTTTCGCCCATTTCAAGAGGACATAGAGGAGTGGGTTGAGTAACTGGCCTAGTTTGAAGCTCATCTATCTGCACACCAATGCCAAGTACCGTTAAACAGTCTCTTTTTTAACAACGGGTGGTGTGTCAGTTAATAGGATGTATTGCACATTGTTCCCAATTTCATGGCCAGAACTTGTGATCTATGAAGAATTAATCCACGCTTGGAATAGATATTACGACAAGAAATTCCTTTTGGCGGATGCCAAGTATAAATATGTCAGACTAAAGAAGCAGCCAGGCAAGTCGCGAGTTCGAGTCTCGGTCCGGCACACAGTTTTAATCTGCCAGTAAGTTTCAGACTTAACATAAATCTGGCAGTGGCAAGTGTTATAGTGACCTCATGATCCGTGGTACCATTACTCAGAACGTGGCTGAAAATAGAAGACGGAAACGTGTTGACAAGTGTCCCTACTCTTCCTAGCCACGGCTGCCTCCAACTGTTAACAGTTTATCAGTTCTTCAGAAGCCACTTGAGTAAAATATATTTATTTATAGTGCGCTTGTGTCAACTAACCTTTCGCTGGCCTGTCCAGATTCCGACGGCTTCGCCACCATCTTCACAAAATTTCCATTGTTTTGTCAAAAATCTTACCATTTTCAGCAAAAATTAATTTTTAAAGATGGTTTGACGAAAGAGATAAGATGCATGTTTTTATCAAGAGCCTGAACTGGAAACGCAGAAAAATGACTTAAAACGCATCAAAAGATAATGTATTTCAATTCGATAAGTTACGTGTGCTGGACAGAAAAGCATTTCTGCAGTATCGTCTCAAAATGTGCAAGTTATGTAAGCTGAACATGATGCGGACCTCATGTTTCTAAAAGTGATGCATGGATGCTGACAAATGTGTATGATTTTATAAAAGTCATCTATTTTACCAAAAAGAAATATTACTGTATCTCAACTAATGGCATAACAGATTGCTTCGTAATAACAACTGAAGAAAGACAGACTACTGAACAGGTAGAAGAATGAAGACATGAAGATAAGAAGTGGATAAGAAGAACGTGGAGGACACAGCACGAAGTAATTAAGCTTTTCCATTGGTTTAGCTTACAAAAATCAAAGAATACTTCCACAGGAAGCCAGTTTAATAACGCAACAGAAAGAGTTTCCGGCATAAATTCCAAAACGGAATACAAGAAGGTTTTGATTCATCGTAATATGCTGGATGGACTTTTTACCTGACTACCAAATCCCTAGAGACAGTGACAGAAAGGATGGAATGTTTGTTAGAAATGCATGTCACGTTACACTCTTCCGGCTGATCTGTGTGTGTTGGAAGTTCCAGGGATTGTGTGTGATAATCTCAGCTGATCTACGTGTGTTGCAGAGTCCAAGAGTACTATGTGAAAATACGTCAAGTGATAACATACATTTACATTTCTTAACAGGACTGCAATACTTTAAATTGTTTTAAATGCTCTAAAAAGAAATATTAGTTCTCGGATAATAATGAAGATCGATAAAGAGGGCAGCAGACGAATCAGTGTAGATCTGCCGTCTCCTATTGTCTTAAATCTACGATGAAAAATTTAATAGACATGCATTCATTTCATACACTGGAAAATAGAAGGGAACCATTTCCAACACATTAAAGGACTTAAAATTTAGTAGAATATTACTTTCAGAAGAAAAAACATTACTTTTTAAGAAGAAGATCGCGCACCTGTCTTGCCTCTGCAAATCCACCTCAGAGATACAGCACCGACAGTGCTGTACGATTATATAGGCGGCTGCTGCCAGCACGATGTCGGTGTAGAGTCTGCTGACTCTGACACTACTGTCGAGCATGGCCGTCCACAGGGCACTGAAACAGCCTGTGGTCGCCTAAATGTCGAGGCACCAGCAAAGAAGACAAAGCCGCCGACAAATCAATGTGGTAAGACGACCAAGTCTTCCCTATTAAGTTGGAAGCTTTCCCTCCGGTCGTGGACCCTAAACCACATTGCTTCAGGTGCCGGGGAGAGGACCATGCGGCAAAGTACTGCCGCAACACACCGAGATGCGTCAGAGGCTCAGGCGGCCATGACAGCCCTGCTAGCAGGCGACACATGGAGGACGCGGGTGCTCGCTGTGCCATGCACCGTGTCGCCAACTATCGTTGCTGCCTGGCCATCTCTGGCCGCAGCTAAGCCGATGGCGAAGTGGCGGCCCCAGAGTCAGCGCACGCCGATGCAGGAGAAGACGATGACGCCAGCCGTTAGCAACCGTTGCCTGCCCGCCCCCTTCCCCTAAATGGCTGGAATGTCCCATCAGTTGTGGGGAGGACCGGCCGCCAGTGGGAAGGTGGAAACAGCAGCCGCGATCTGGAAAGACACAGCAGCAACAGAAGAACGTCCACATGCTCGCCACAATGCTCATTAACGTCTGAGGAACGACTACGGTCATCCAAGCTGTCATGGTACAGAGAGGACTGCGTTCTTAACATCACAGAAAGACTGCGTCCAGAGTTTGCTAGAGACTTTCTAGCAGGCAGAGGGGTACGTGCCCCTGCCGCTGCCCCAGCATAGTCATAGGAGAAGGTCGCCACCAGCCAGACATCCACTCTGCAGGCAATGTCCCAAGCCAATGGGACTGCCCCTGACGAACAGTCTACAGTATTCAAAGTATGAGATGAAATGGAAATGAGTGTATGATATCGTTGGCAGGGAGGCCCCATTCAGGGAAGTTCGGTCACCAAATGGAAGTGCTATTTTATTCGACGTCACACTGGGCAACTCGTGCGCCAGTGCTGAGGATGAAATGATGAGGACAACACAATACCCAGTCCACGAGCAGAGAAAATCTCAAGTTCGGCCAGGAATCGAACACAGGCCAACTTTCTTGGAAGGCAGGAGAAGACGACGACGCCAGCTGTTAGCAACCGTTTCCTGCCCCCTCCATGACCCGAGCGGCTGGAATGTCCCACCAGTTGTGGGGAGGACCGGCCGCCAGTGGGAAGGCGGGAACAGCAGCCGGGATCTGGAAAGACACAGCAGCAGCAGAAGACCCAGCTAAGCAGGCAGACTATGAGATGCAGAAGTTACTCGACGGTAAGTGTTTATCAGAGACAATGGTATCTTCAGGAGTGCCCCAGGGAAGTGTGATGGGACTGCTTCTGTTCTGTATGTACATAAATCATTTGGCAGACGTTGTGGGCAGCAGTCTTCGATTGTTTGCTGTAATGTACGGTAAGGTTTCGAAGTTGAGTGACTGTAGTAAGATACAAGACGAATTAGACAAAATTTCTTGTTCCTGTGATGAATGGCAGCTAGCTCTAAATGTTGGAATATGTAAGTTAATGCAGATGAGTAGGAAGATCAAACCTGTAATGTTCAGATACAGTATTAATAGTGTCCCGCTTGACACAGTCTAGTCGTTTAAATATCTCGGCGTAATGCTGCAAAGCGATATGAAATGCAACGAGCATGTGAGAACTGTGGTAGGAAAGACGAATCGTCGACTTCTGTTTATTGGGAAAATTTTAGGAAGGTGTGGTTCACATGTAAAGGAGACCACATATAGGACACTGGTGCCACCTATTCCTGAGTACTGCTCGAGTGCTTGTGATCCGTACCAGGTGGGACTGAAGGAAGACATCGAAGCAATTCGGAGGCGGGTTGCTAGATTTGTTAGCGGTACGTTCGAACAACACGTGTTACGGAGATGCTTCGGGAACACAAATGCGACATTCATTTCGAGAAACACTGTTGAGAAAATTTTGAGAACCGGCATTTGAACTGAATGCAGAACGATTCTACTGCCCCAAAATACATTGAGCGTAAGGACCACGAAAATAAGATAGGAGAAATGACGGCTCCTACGGAGCCATATAGAATGCCGTTTTCCCTTGCTGTCTTTGCGAGTGGAACGGAGAAGGAAATTACTTGTAATGGTGCCGGGTACCCTCTACCGCATGGTGGCTTGCGGAGTATCTATGTCGATGTAAAAGTAAGCAAGGCGATGAAGGACGGCTGCTCCACCCTGTGATGAAGCAGCAGCCTAGTAGATGGACGCTCTCACGACGAGGACCATTGGTATAGTGCAGCAGTTGCGCCTCACAACAGCGTACTGCGCCTGCCGCACAGATTCGAACAGATCTCATTATGACGACCAAATGGCTATGACACAGTATCGCCTGCGTGATACCCACTACTAACACAACCAACCCATGCATGACACATCGCAGACAGCAATAAATCCTCTAGTGCTCTTACTTGTCATCCATACTCTCGTGCATTCTTTTTTTCCTTGACGTTTGCCTTGGTACTTTTTTGCCTCTGCCCTTAAAACCACACTTGTTTCAAGCGAATTTCAACCACTTTCTATCACACGATGGACCCATATTGGTGGGTAATCTTGCCCAGATGGACGGACAACGTCACAGACCCTGCTTCTGTGGACTTTTTGACGTAATTACTAAGATCTTTTGAGATGCTCACCTTGCTAGAGCGGACTTGGGGGGCCTCTACTCAGTGTTTCCCACTGTGTCCCTTGCGGCGTGGACGACTTTCGACCCACTCTCCTGTCCCACCAAAAGCTGCTTGTGTTGACAAAATTGTAAGAAGGAACTTCAAAAACTATGTTCCACATTATTATGACAGACCAAGTAACTTCTCTTGAATGCTGCACTACCATACAAAGTGACGAAGATACTGTCGTTCAACATAGTCACCAAGTCTCTATAAATAAAGGACAGGACGTTTTACCAACTGTCGACCACGACAATAGAAATCCACTCCTTGGTGACGAAACCATTCAAGAACTGCTGTCTGAACGTCTTCATCGTTGAAAATCTCTTTACCCCTGACGTTCTCCCTCGATACCTGGACATCGTCGTTTATGATCGATGTCGATGGCCTTCCTTCCCGACGAGAATAATCCACGTCAGAGGGACCTGGGTCACATTGTTGACACCATTCTCATATGGTCCAAATACCGCCATAATAACACGGTGATTCTGTGCTATTGAGACATTTTGCTGCCAAGAATCGTACGGTCCAGCGTACTTCAACTTGGAATTGTGTTTCCAGGTGCCGCACCATTACACTCCCCCGGCCACCCATGTTATCCGTACTGCAGGAGGTCTGTGTGCACAGTCCTTCGATTTGCTTCCTTAATGCTTCAACCAAGTGAGCCATTTGTTCTTCAAATAGTTCGACCTTAACTTCGTCTACCTTTTCGCCCTTCTGTGCCCCATTTGTGGCAAACACGACTGACTTCTTTTCATGTGCGCAGAAGTGCAACTTTGTTTGGGGACGAAATTTAATATAACAATGGCCACGAGACCAATGTGGAATTAATCCTGCCTTAGTAATCCAATCGCCTCCGAGGATATAACTGGTAGGTAAATTTTCTATCACTTTCAAAATACTTGCTGCGCCCTTTGCGTCTCTGCGCACTCATTCTTTGTGTGTCCCTAGTTAACAAAACCCCAGAAGACCACCTTACGCACTCCTTAACCCAATTCTTGAGCGTGGTCAACGGTTCCGTGCGCTGCCATAGCACTTCGTTTCACACGCCTGTTCTGATTCACACTCTCTGTTCCGTGTCTACCCTGTGAGCCTGTGCCTCCCTCTGCGTGTCGAGAAATTCGATGGCCTGTACTTGTCTCATCATCTCTTCTAATTAAGTCAAACTTTTCGGAATTCCACAAAATACAGCCCGTTGCACCGTTTCGGGGTTTAATCCCCCTAACATGTGCGTTCCCATCTGCTCCTCCATATGCTGGAGAGCAAAGTCTACCACAAAGTTTCTAACGCGTTCCATATGTTCTGCTAATGATTTCTTGTTCACATTCGGCTGCGAGACTTAACCTGCTTGCGGTCCGAAATCTTACATGCGGGTGGTATATGATATTTGACGTAATGCTTCCAACAGTTCCCGAACAGTACTTTCCGCTTGAATACCAGTTCTTTGCAACTCACAGATCAGCTCACCCCACCGCAAACGAGACCCATCCCGGGACATACTGAAATCACAACGTTCGATCTTCTTTCTACAAGCAACAGTACGAGGAATAAATATATTACTGTAACTACAATAATTACACCTCAATCAGCCAACCACAGTCTGCTACTAAAGTGTTTTGGAAGCAGGGAGATGTGGTCCAAAATAAATACCCCTGGAGTCGACTGATTGAGTATACAATACAAGATCAAATTTTTTCATCAAATTATATAGTCGTGATCTCAAGTATAAATAGCATACTTAATACAACGTAACGACTGCTTGTTAATATAAGAACGACTAACAGGATGAAGCTACTAAAAATTGAATTGCTGCAGCAAAATCTTGTCAAAAAACTGTTTCGAGCCTTTACCCTCCGTAATACTTTGTATAGTTTCTGATAATCAAAGACAACAAGATGTTAAGGTCGGAGTTTTTAAAAACAGCAAACACAATATCCAAAATTATTATCTTAAAGAAACCACCGAACAACCATGTAGATTTGTCCCGGAACAAATCATAATCATGGAATTTACGAGTTTTTCGATCCAGGTTACAATGCAGCAGGTAAACACTCTTTTCAGAAGTACAGAAATCTATAGTGAATACAGACTGAGGCTTCCCTTCTGTTGCAGCATGCCAGTAGAGCTGCCACTATCCTGTCCAGTAATTCAGCAGCATAGGACGTGTATACAGCGTTTTTTTCCTTTTACAGAAGCAACATTACATGTAGTTCTTCGGCACAGACCGTACACTCACATACACAGTACTTAAACACTGGTTTCATTAACCTTAATTCAAATGTCAGCTTCATACTTTGTTACGTCAGCACAAAATTCAGCTGTCACATTTCCCGATCAAGCACTGATACTTCTGCAATAACACTGTCTGAGCATGGCTCCAGGTACACCACTGTCCCCTGTCAGTTCCCCCGATCTACCAGCCACGCTTCCGGCTTGCCCCACTTCAGTTGACAACCACCTCTCTCGCCGCCGAGCATTGTGCCAGAGAGCCTCCCACAGCCTCCCAGCCCGAAGATAAGTCATTGCTCCGTGATGCGACAATCGATAAGTGCCGACATGGTACAGTGATGAGAGAATTTAAAATAAGTGTAAGAGGTCATAAAGACCAAATGCCTTTTTAATAACTTCGTCGTTTTAGATGCTGTCGTTCCATTTTGCATTTCGCATCTCGATATTGTCGCTTATTTGCGATTCATCGGCCTTAGAGAGACATTCCTTCCTAGTGTAAATACTGTATTGTAGATATCTCCATGCTTCACGGTTCTTTTATTATCAGACTGGGAGGCACAGAAAGATACACACACTTCACCCAAAAGGTATTAAACATTTCACCTTCATCTAGTTTTAATTTGTAGATTCAGTCATATGACAGCCAGTAATTGCTGGTGTCCTCAACATGTATTTGCACACTTTAGTTAGAGTTTGGCATTTGGTCGCCAGTAAACTGCGAACGATCCAAAGAGCATACATCGCTACACATGCTTTGAGCATAGGGTAGGGACGTGGGCTCTTGGATTTTGGGCGGCTTACTGGTCCCCCCCTATGGACCCCAGACCTTGCCGAGGTGGGGGGGCTTAACTGTTCCGTCCTCAATAAACCTGACAGTCTCTTAAGGACTGTACAGGCCTGGGGGCGGACCAGGACCAACGAGGGGTTCATAGAAATTCTGTATAGGGAAAATGTGGCCAGCTTTCCGGCTGCTGCTGTTTTGGGATCATCGTGTTGCTGGTCATGCATTAACCACTACAGTATATTTAGATGTTTCTATTGGAGAAGCGTGCTCCACTGGCGCACATGTTGCTAAGGTAGGGCAACAGCTTCAGACTGAACGTTTTGAATATTTAGCAATATAAATGTGAGCAAAATGTTTCGAAAAATATCTTTTGTGACGACGATAATCCCTAATTTTCACGCAACTAGTGTTTGGAGAGTGGGAATAGCAAACGTTCTAAGTGCCAAAAATATGAGAATGTATTCTGATTGTACTGAATTATACTGTTCACCGCATCAGCGCAAAAAGGGGACAATTATAAGTGCCAACAAGTTTATCCTTGCAAAGCAGGAAACACAAAAACTGTATTTACACAAGTAGCGTTGTTACCGGTTCGGAACCGACGGATTCATCTTTACACGGCTTTTCAATATTATATTAAATTTAGTGATGTTTACATTAGTTTCTTTTCCAATAGCTGATGTAAACAACAATCAATGTAATATAAAAGTGGACAGCTGTCGGAAGGTGAACCTGTCGATTCGAAAACGATACGGCTCAATTTGCGTACATGGAAAGCAGCTGGTTACCATTTTGTTCACTCCATGAATCAACATGTATTCTGTTCACAACCACGGTCTCAATAATGTCGTTTTTCGACAGAATAGGGTGAAGAAACTATTTGTTCAGTTGCCCTTAATACTGAAGCACTACGTTTTATCTGCTATAGCACAAATGCAGATACACAGCATTAAGTTTTTAGCTGGTAGAACTGCTGTCAATAAAAACCACTCTCATATCTTTCACATTTTGAAATTCCAGAGAGAAGGCCATCTTGTCAGATAGACATTGCGGCATCTACTAAAGCATATTTGAAAGAATGTCCCCATGGTTTCGCATCTGGATCAAGTCTACAGATACGCAGAGTACCGCGAACACAGTAGCACAGAAAAAGCGTTGTGTGAAATAATGGCATATAGAATTTTTTCCATTTCCGCTCTTCATTTATTAACGTCTGCATGGATTGATTTTACAGTTCCTGTTATGACAGATAGCTCAAATAATTACTGTTAAGTGAGTAACTTAAAACTGATCATCTCGAATCTTCATTAACAGCAGCAGGAAGAGGTAAGTAACCGCTACTACGTTGAAAACGTCGTTTCTACGAGGAAAAATCAGAGGTGTGGGACAAACTCCAAGGTTCTGAAACAATTTTCGTTAAATAAATTAAAATAGCTAAAACGAACCATTTACTAGTAAAGAAACCATGCTTCTCGGCGACTAGATTTATATAAGACATCAGATTAAAGGTTTTTTCTTTTGCAAGGTTTTATATTACACTATTTTCTCAAGCTCTCATTAGTTCCAGTAACGGGAAAGGAAAAAACAAACGATTTAAAAGAAATTTCCAAAACAATAATGGTAATTTCAACGCACGAGCGAATTACAATTCACCATCGCAAGGCCCTATGCCGAACATGAATAGAAACAGTCAGTCGCAGCAGAGGTCAACGCGTGGCGACAATGCCATGTCTTACGCTGTACCGCAGCCTACCCTTGGGCAGCAAAATAACTGCACAGTAGCTAACAACACAATCTGGCTAAGTACCCACACAGTGCAACTAACTGAAATTTCCCCAGGCAACGATTTAAGTCACACGACGCCGTCGGAAGACACCAACCGGTCTTAGTTAAGCCCCAGGCTATTGACCCCTCAGGGAATGGGGCCAAGGCAGAACTTCGAATATGTTTTATGAGGTTTGACAAACAAAGTGACATCAAGAATGATTCGTATCAGCATGAGTTGGATATAGTAGATAAAATCAAGAAAGAACAAATACAAGCAATCATTAAGGTGAAAATATTTAACATTGACACACAGCTAATTTTAAATGCAGGTTCAACTACTAAACTAATATCAAAAGCTTTCTTTTGTGATTTGAAGAAGAGAGGCCAGTTCCAAACATTTCCTGTTCAAAACTGCAAGGTGCAAACTGCTACAGGCAGTAAGACTAAATTAGTTAAACATCAGGCACTTATTCCATTACAAATTGAACATTATACAGTGAAGTGCTACTTTATTATAATGGACAAACTTATAATTAATTGTTTTATTGGTATGGACACGATTAGAACATAAAAAACGCAGATTGACATAGGTAATGGTATATGCCACTTTTTTTTGTAAAGGATCAGATCTCTTCTATTGGTTTAGTCAGAACACCTGATGAAAATTATAAAGACAAACTAGAGTAAAATGTAGTGGTGCAATATTCCTTTCCAGCTATATATTTCAGCCGGCTGTGGCCGAGAGGTTCTAGGCGCTTCAGTCAGGAACCACGCTGGTGCTACGGTCGTAGGTTCGAATCCTGCCTCAGACGTGGATGTGTGTGATGTCCTTGGGTTAGTTAGGTTTAAGTAGTTCTAAGTCTAGGGGACTGATGACTACAGAAGTTAAGTCCCATAGTGCTTAGAGCCATTTGAACCATTTGTATATTTCACATACAAATTTGATACTGAACAAGAAGCAAACACTGAGGTTAGTTACGAAATGATAGAAGAGAAACTAAGTGAATCACAAGTACTAAATGAGATGCAACGAAAAGACCTTTCTAACTTGTAAATTAAATGTGCTAGTGTTTTCAGTAAGGAGCCAAGAGTAATCAAAGGTTATGAGTATAAATTTGAAGTCGATACGCATGAAACATTTTGTGTTATGTCATATCCTATTCCATGGGCAAAACGAGAGGTAGTAAGGGAAGAGATCAATCGAATGATTAAATACGGAAGTATAGAATCTTCATTTTCACCCTATTGTAATCCAATACTGCCAGTAAGCAAACCAGAGGGTTCTGTAATATTAGTTCACGATGCTAGAGGTATCAATAGGATTATGGTACTAGTACACATAAGACAGACAAATTGGACGAACAGCTTCTCAAGTTTGACAATACAAAATATTTCAGTATACTAGATCTCGAGGAGTCCTACTGGCAAATAAAGCTCCATGAAGAAAGTCGAAAATATACAGCATTTGTTTGTGGTGGCAGAAGTTATGAATTCCGTGTTCTACCTTTTGGACTGAACATTAGTGCAGGAGTGTTTATACCTGGATTGGACTAGGTTTTAGACCCAGAACTGCTTAGCAAAGTCACTGTTTATGTAGATGACATACTAATAGCTACACCCACTTTGTTAGAACATATCGTACCACAACAACTGATGAAATAGTGATGCGTTGCCAACTTGTTTCGAAAAAATAGGATTTGGTTATGGGATGACAAGTGTCAAGAGGACTTTTGTCTATGCACAGATGCCTCGTCTCAAGGCCTGGGGGCATGCTTCTTCCGGATGTGAGAGGAGGAAGGTAAGAAAGTACTCAAGGTCATCAGTTTTGCTAGTCGCACGTTATCAGAAGCAGAAACATCTTACTCTGTGTCAGAATTGGAGAGCTTTGCTGTAATGTGGGCATTTATTGTGACCATCATTCGCTGTTATTTCTTGTAACATGCAAACTATTACACCCCCGATTAGCTAGCGTGTGTGTATATTCACAAGAATTCAGTTTTGAGATCATTTATATTAAAGGAAGTCAGAATGTAATTTCGAATGCCTTGTCCAGGTTACCACAAGGTTTAGAGGAATTTGGTGAATTAACAGAGCAGGCTGCGGAAATCAGAACGTTATTAATGCAAGCGACAGCACATCAGACTGATTACCATAAATTTTGCAAGCAAATGAAAATTATACAACAGCAAGATCGCAGATGGAGTAAAGTCATGCAAAACCTTAAGCAAGATGACGGTGGAAAAGTAAGTAAATGGTATCAGGAGTACAAGGGCGTTTTGTTTCATAGGAGACACGAAAAATCTGATCAGTGGTGTCTGTATTCCTGAAGAGTATTTATGAGACACGCACTTGATGCATGGGGACATCATGGAGTAGGCAAATGTACTGAAAAAATTGCAACGCTTTGTTTTTTTCCAAATTTGAGAAGACGAGATCTACAGGTATTAAGAAAGAGTGCAATATGTCAAACAATAAAACAGTCCAGTGCGTCAAAATACACTTATCTACACCCAATACTCACAAAAAACCTCTAGATATGGTATCTCTGGACATAGCTGGTCCATATGCAAGAAGGGTCAACCCCGATAGCTGAGTGGTCAGCGTGACGGACTGCCGTCCTACGGGCCGGGTTCGATTCCCGGCTGGGTCGGGGATTTTCTCCGCTCAGGGACTGGGTGTTCTGTTATCTTCATCATCAGTTCATCCCCATCCGGCGCGCAATTCGCCCAAAGTGGCGTCGAACGTAATAAGACCTGCAGCAAGGCGGCCTGACCTGCCCAGCAACGGGCCTCCCGGCCAATGACGCCCAGCCGGTCGCGGTGGTCTAGCGGTTCTAGGCGCTCAGTCCGGAACCGCGTGACTGCTACGGTCGCAGGTTCGAATCCTGCCTCGGGCATGGATGTGTGTGATGTCCTTAAGTTAGTTAGGTTTAAGCAGTTCTAAGTTCTAGGGGACTGATAACCACAGATGTTAAGTCCCATAGTGCTCAGAGCAATTTTTTGAATGACGCCCAACGGTCGTTTCCATTTTCCATCTAAGAAGTAAAGGAGGAGTGAGATACGTAGTAGCACTAGATGCCATTTTCTCGAAACATATCAAAATGTAACAGCCACAAATATCAGAAAAAGAATTGAGGGAGACTATTTGAGAAGAGTAGATAAACCAAAGGTACTACTAACTGACAATGCTTCATATTTCGTTGGGCAAAAGTGGAAACAATTTATGACCTCACAGGGCGTAAAGCACGTGTTAGTAAGCCTTTTTCACTTAGAAGCAAGCCCAGCTGAGCCAGTCTTTAAAGAATTTAACGGGTTTATTAGGACTTACGCACCTCGCAAGTACACCCAATGGTAACTCCTTTCATGCAAGTGGTCAGTAACCTTCCGCATGAGTGGGAGTCGCCCATACCAAACGTACCGACTACAGAAATAACACTACAAAACGAAATCAAACGAGCCATAGTTACACTAGAAAACAGGGCCGAGTATAGAAGGAAAATTCATAACAAGAAACTGTAACACAATTATTTGAAGGGCAACTAGTCCTTTTACGGACGCACCCTAAACCGACCAGATTTGGCTAACTGAATAAGAAGTGGCAATTACTCTATTCAGGACCATATGTAATTTCCAAATTACCATATCCTGGGACGTACAGGTTAGTTTATTAGAAAACAGGAAGAGACAAGGGTCTACACCCTCACAAAGGTGTAAAAGCCTTTATAAAATGACGTAGCGTGCAACATTTTTTTATCGCAAGATAATTGTACATTGTGTACATAGTTCTAAGTGTAATTTTTCGCCTGGAGTATATTAAACGATAAAGTGCTGTGTATAGTCATAAGTAATTCTTTTGATTTGTACACGTAGGCATAAAAATTAACAGCAATGAGAAGTAACATACCACTTCATGCGAAGCGAAAGTATAAACGAAATTAGCTTATGGCTGAGCAGTCGCGCGCTCAACAATACGCGCTGACGTCAGTAGCAGGAGAGGAGACAATGACCTGTGCGCATGCGCAACAGACTGGCAGAAGGCGCAACCAAAATAGGAATTCAATATATACCTAACCTAAATACAAAGTAAACAGAAATACTACGCAAATACATCTACTATCTAAGGACTAAGGAACCTATTGATATATTGTACACAGAGATTTAATTAAATGATAATTAAATAGACACCCTAGCTGCAAACAGACGTTGATATACTTCACTGGAGACATGTTGTAAATATGTGCCCCGACCGCGACTCGAACCTGGGATCTCCTGCTCACATGGCAGACGCTCTA
Source organism: Schistocerca nitens (assembly GCF_023898315.1). Classification (NCBI taxonomy): domain Eukaryota; kingdom Metazoa; phylum Arthropoda; class Insecta; order Orthoptera; family Acrididae; genus Schistocerca; species Schistocerca nitens. The sequence goes on along the minus strand of NC_064616.1, from coordinate 231,710,489 downwards.
TCCGTCTGAGCCACCGAGGGCACAGAGGATAATGCGTCTGCAGGGACTTATCCCTTGCACGCTCCCCGTGAGATCCACATTCCCAACATGTCCACACCACTACATTCGTAGTGCGCCTAATAGATGTTTGCCCATCATACTCATTACTCGTGGCAGATTAATCTACCAAGTCCCGTACGAGTTCGGGCATAGCGTGTGCGTTCACACAAGAAGGTCAATGGCCGGGAAGCCATATTTAACTATATATGACGGTAGTATCTGTTCCCGAAAGAACACATGGCGTGGATGACCATGCAGCTTTGCTAGAAATTTCATTTCTAGCAAAGCTGCATGGTCATCCACGGTATGTGTTCTTTCGGGAACAGATACTACCGTCATATATATTTAATTAAATACTAAGTTACATACAACAAAATTACAACTAAAAGGAAGCATTATGAAAAACTATACGAGACGAGTAAGCTAAGGGCTATCGACAAAATACCCTGAGAGATGAAAAATAATTTTCTTTGCAGAGTAAATGATCATAATGGGTACCGGAATAAACAAATGTCTATGAATTTAAACAAAATATGGAAATATCTTGGAACGTATGCAATGACCAAATGTATCAGTGGCCACCGTGTTACGTAATGCAATTAGTTTTAAGTTAGTTTTAAGTTTTTTCTTTCAGCGACCAGTACATCGTCACATAGCAGAAGAAGAGAAATACGTCAAGAGTAGCAGGTACCAAAAGAAGAAACGCGCCGCACGTCGAGTAAACAATTTAGTTATAAGGATATCTATACAAAGATCATAAGGCAAATGAAAAATGAAATATGCATCGTCGCAGTGTGTCTCCGTGACAGTTATCAGTACCTATTCGATGCAGAGTACACATAAACATTTAAGGATGAGATTTTACGAAAACCAGTCTATTTTTATCGTGTCACATGAAAGCTTGAATAATGACATATCGAGGTGTTTGTGAAAGATAAGTCTACGATGGTTAAAACGTCATGTTTCACCCTAAGCTACACATGAATTGAAGTAAACAGAACTAACACATGAAGAAACAGCATGTTACTACTTGGGTGATTAGTCGGTACACATTATTTCACTGAAGCAAAAGGTCCTTGGCAGGTAGTCCATCATTGTACGAGTAACATTTCCTCATAAATCCTTAAATCAGTAGATGAGTATTTCCCTTCTTCCCTCCCAGACAAAGGAGGCGGCGCCAAGCTAGTTAGGCCAGCGGTGTGCAACGTTCTTTTTTTTTCTATTTCCAGTCTTTTTCTCCCTCTTCTACCTAAGGAAGAAATTAGCTCTTATAAGTGATAAAAGCCTGTTTATAAAATGAAACATAAATGTATCATATGCTTGTATTGTGTCATAATAATGTGATATGTAATTACTTTGTAAATGTGATGTGAACGAAGAGATGCTGAAACTAACGAACAAACTGTAGTAACAGAACCCAATTAATGAAAATTTTATGACATTTTCAAACTTAAGCAATTTATGTTCGTAATATAAGCGATGGATGGACTGTCAGCCATAGGTATAAGCTATCCTGCTATGTATATTGTTGTTAACTCAATACTGGTATGAATTTTCATTGGAAACCAAACTCTGTATGAAAAAATGAACTTCAAAGACCAGCATTTATACAATGTTTTGGACGGCTATTTGTGTCTTTCAACAAGTGGACGGTCAAGTGTGGTGACATGAACATGCGTTTGCAACGAAATAACTTCTGAGCATCGTGGCTCACAACGCTTGACACATTGACAAGTGGGCTATAGTTGTTCGAGGTGGTACTTACCTCATCGACGGATGCTGCTGGTCAGGTTTCTCTCCACTGAAAATGAGAATGCGACGGGTAATAGTGACGCCCGAGCCGTCGCATTTTGAACAATAATCACAAACCCGCTGCACCCTGAATGAAGACAACTGACACAGCAATTCTTCGATATGTGACACTCAGGTGAAACTCTGGTAATCAATGTGAAATCAACACTAAAAAAGCGAGTGTATAAAGGGCGACGGTAGCTTCTAGCATGTTGACCGTTTAGCGTCTAGCTCTTAGCCGTGTAATCGACCAGTGCGCCAGCGCGAAACTCGGCAGCGAGAATACGTACATACATACATTAATCCTTGTTCCATAGATCATGAATACGACATTTCGTAATGATGTGGAACGTGTCACTTCATTATAGGTTTTCTTTACATTTCTTTTTTTTTTTTTTTTTTTTACAAGCCGGCCGTTGTGTCCGAGCGGTTCTAGGTGCTTTAGTCCGGAACCGCGCTGCTGCTACGGTCGCAGGTTCGAATCCGGCCTCGAGTATGGATGTGTGTGATGTCCTTAGGTTAGTTAGGTTTAAGTAGTTCTAAGTCTATGGGAGTATTGACCTGAGATATTAAGTCCCATAGTGCTCAGAAACATTTGAACCATTTTTTTTTTTTTTTTTTTTACGGTTGCTACTTCATATCTAAGAATTCATCTATTGAGTAGGAGTAGTTGTCATTCAGAAATTCTTTTAATTTGCTTTTAAATTTTCGTTGGCTATCTGTCAGACTTTTAATACTATTTGTCAAATGACCAAAGATTTTTGTAGCAGCATAATTCACCCCTTTCTGTGCCAAAGCGAGATTTAATCCAGAATAGTGAAGATCATCCTTGCTTCTAGTGTTGTAGCTGTGCACTTCGCTCTTAGTTGTGAGTCGGGATGGGTTATTAATGACAAATTTCATTAAAGAATATGTATATTGCGAAGGTACTGTGAATATACCAAGCTACTCAAATAAATGTCCGCAAGGTGATCATGGGTGGGCTCCAGCTGTTATTCTGATTACATGCTTGTGTGCAATGAATACTTTCTCTCTTAATGATGAATTGCCCCAAAATATGATGCCATATGAAAACAGTGAATGAAAATAGGCATAGTGGGCTAATTTACTGATATGTTTATCACAAAAATATGCAATAAACCTAATAGCATAAGTAGCTGAACCTAACTGTTTCAACAGATCATCGATGTGTTTCTTCCAATTCAATTTCTCATTAACGTACGCACCCAGAAATTTTGCGTATTCTGCCTTAGCAACAGACTTCTGTTCAAAAATGGTTCAAACGGCTCTAAGCACTATGAGACTTAACATCTGAGGTCATCAGTCCCCTAGAACTTAGAACTACTTAAACCTAACTAACCTAAGGACATCACACACATCCATGCCCGAGGCAGGATTCGAACCTGCGACTTTAGCACCAGCGCGGTTCCGGACTGAAGTGCTTATAACCACTCGTCCACAGCGGCCGGCTAGACTTCTGTTCATGGTCTATATTTATCAGTGGTGTTATGCTATTTAATGTACAGAATCTTATAAACTGTGTTTTCTCAAAATTTAGTGAGAGTCCATTTGCAGAGAACCACTTAATAATTTTCTGAAAGACATTTTTTGCCATTTCCTCAGCTGATTCTTGCTTCTTGGGCGTGATTACTATACTTGTAACATCAGCAAAAAGGAGTAGCATTACATCTTCATGATTATAGATTGGCAAGTTGTTAATATGTATTAAGAACAATAAGGGACCCAAGACTGAACCCTGTGAGAGACAATCTTGATACCTCCCCAGTTAGAGGACACTGCTGGGTTTTGCAGACTGTCGCTACTGTTAATTTCAACATTCTGCATTCTTCCAGTTAAGTATGAATTAAACCTTTTGTGTACTGTACCACTCATACCACAATACTCAAGTTTATCTAGAAGGATTTCATGATTCATAAATCAAAAGCCTTTGAGAGATCACAAAATATCCCAGTGGGTGATGTTTGGTTATTCAACGCATTTTCTTATGAAAAACCTTTCTGAAAACCAAATTGTTATTGTGTTAGTACTTCATTTTCACAAATATGTGATGCTACTCTTGAATACATTACTTTATCAAGAATTTTGGATAATGCTGTGAAAAGTGAGATTGGGCAGTAGTTGTTAGCATCAGATCTATGAAGCAAACTGAACATTATTGTTAGTGCGCTAAATTCAAATATGCAATGGACTGTCATATTATGTATATAATCTTTTAATTTCTGTAGAATTCTAAAATACATAGCATAAGCTGACATATCCATTCATTAAATAAAAAAGGAAGCTGACAATAAAGGTCACCGACCCCAAAACACTGTATGTGTCCATACCATGTCAACGTACAGTGTGGGGGCAATTGTGTAGGTACATGATGAAAGGCCCCAGGAAGCCGCAAAATTAAGATTTATTAAAAAAGAAAATAAAATGAGGATTGTCTTGATTACGACAAGCGCCGGTGTTTTCAGAGTCCGCCTCGTACAGCTACAATTAAAATGTAAGCGAAGTCCGATGGCCAAAATATACAAACAAGCACAGAGCATTTTAATAACGCAATCGTATTATATTGTACAAAAAGGGGTCTTCATACCCATAGTCAATAATATTTAAGCGTCAGTGTGCGAACTATTCAACGGAACATCATCGATATGATGACTCACTTCATGAAATGCTGCAGACAGCTTTGGAGTTTAATCGAGGACTGGTGATCAGGAACTTTACACCACCACCCCTGTTCCCCTGCCAAATACTGCATAAAAAATATCATCCCCCACCAGTATTCGAACCAGCTTATTTCCGAGTCGAAAGACAGCACAGAGGAATGCACCAGCGACCTTGGCTAAGGTAAGGAGGTGGGTAATTGCCATAATCAACTGTGATAGTGTATTGGACCTCGATAGTCTGTCTATCTTCCTCTCCTCGTGACACATGGGCGACCAAATAAAATCTTTTGTAACTCGTTAAATATCATGAATATTTACGACCGATCAGTTTGTAGCAGACATGTGCCACTCTCAGTAAATTCTCTGCTCCCTCCAGGATGAGCTATCTTAGCACGCCTCGAATTTGCCCGGAATCAAACACGCCTTCAATTTTCCGCAGAGATTTACTGGGAAAAATTGAGAGCGATTTGTGGGGAGGACTGGGAGGGTTCGTGTTTCGGTAGAAAAAGTCAAGTAAATCTGTCATTAATGATTAATATGCATTAATTTTAGAGAAACCGACATGCAAGACCAATGTAGCCGTGTACGTTCAGAAAAAAGAAAAGAGAGAGACAGCAGGGGAGAGAGCGAGGTGTCGGAGGAACGACGAGAACGATCAATACCTGCCATATGGCTGGCCTCGGCCGGTGGGGTGAGCGTGGGTGGACCAGGTGTCTGTCTCCATGGTTACGGCCGGTGCGGACGGCTACTGAGGGCGCGGCAGCCTGCGAAGGGGCGGAGTCCGCATCCAGTAGCAGCCGCGGCCAGACGCCTTGCTCGCGCCGCTCTTCAGGTAAGCCACACCCGCAGCCCAGAAGTCTGCCCGACAAATCGCACTTCTGACATTCATTTCTAATTCATCTTTGCATCGCTCCAGGTCGTTTCTTTCGTGGAAATATAGTTGCTGAAGATCTTAGGTAGACTTTCTATTTGGTGCATAAAAGTAGGCTGATTTCTAACTTGCAGCAGCAAAACCGTGATACGGTCTTATTTTACCGTAGAAGCTAGAAGCAAATTCGACTGAACCTGACAGACACTTTAACAATGTATTGCAACTCTTTCAAGCTAAAAGAAAATAGTCAGCAAGGCAATCATATTGAAGGGACGATGTCTTCACTTTCGTTATGCAAAAAGTATCTCAAAAATAATTTTAGGGTTTTTTTTCACTTCGAGGTCTTAATCGAACCGTCACAGCGGAAAAGTGACCAATTTGTTGATTTATTAAGATCACAGATGAACCATTTACCTACACAGCTACACGATTTTTTGTAAATAACTCGATATTTGCTTGACTGACGGTTTCCTAGTTGAGGAAAATGCTGTCTTTCTTATAACAAATAACATATATTTACAAACTGCGCTGTCTTGCGACGTGAATGTCGTAGGTTGGAGTCTCTCCTTGCCCTAACTGTGAGTTTTTGGGGGTTTTAAAATTGCCACTACTGGATGAGTCATTCAGACTGACAGAAAGTAATCGCGGAAATGATTTCAGGCACATTTAAATAACGAATATCAGATTATACAAATAAATAATCTAGATTATAAGGTAATAATAATAATAATGAGCATACGCAGGGAGACCCCTCGTGGGGCGGTTCGGCCGCCGCTCCACAAGTTCTTTAACGCCACTACGGCGACTTGCGAGTGAATGAGGATGAAATGACGATGAAAGACACACACCACCCAGTCATGTCGAGGCAGAGAAAATCCCTGATCCCGCCGGGAATCGAACCCGGTATCCCATGCGCGGTAAGCGAGAACGCTCCCGCACGACCACGAGCCGCGTACGTCATAATGTAATGAATACTATTTATGATAAGTAATCAAAAGGTGTGCTGTCTGCATTGCCAACTGGCCAGCAATTATGTTGAACTTTCCTCTTGGTTGTGCTGTGAAATAATTCATGCAAAATGAGCTGTAAATTCTCAAAATTAATCATTTTCATTCGTAATGTAATGCGCTTCACACGAGATACACAGTGTCAGGAGCTTTCTTGTCTCTTAGGAGAATGACTAGCATGACATATAGAAAAATAAGGTAGCTGTTAGAGATTTTTTTCATTTCTTCCCGAACAAATGCAAGCAGTAAACACTTCATGTAATAAATCCTCGTTTAACGCAAAAAAAGAAAACAATATATCTGTTATCACTCTGCTTCTCAACAAATGTAAACAGCTAACACTTCATACATAATTACTGGCCGCGTGGTTTGAGGCGCCATGGCGCGGATTGCTCGGCCCCTCCCCCCAGAGGTTCGAGTCATCCCTCGGGCTTGGGTGTGTATGTGTTCTTAGCTAAGTTAGTTTAAGTAGTGTCTAAATCTAGCAGCCGATGACCTCAGCAGTTTGGTCCCTTAGGAATTCACACATATTTAAACATTTATTACTGACTCGAATAGTAAAACAGTGATTTGTTACTTATGGGACTCACTGCTGAAGGCGGCGATAGTGAGAACGATTTCATAAATTAAAAATTTTAATCACTGTCAGTACTGAGTACAAGAAACAATTATTGTTGTTCATACTCGTTCGCATGCTGTTAGCTCAGTTTATATTCCATGGCTGCGTAACACATGATGCGTTAAAATTTTTCCTAGTTACTATTAGATTCTCACTACAAACAAAATGGATTTTAGAGTGCATGACATACACATATTGATTCACATAACAGATTACAGTTGATATGGTGTAAAATGCACTCGAAATAAACAAACAGGATGCAAGACAAATCGGAAGTTAAGGAGAACAATTTGTAAAATCTCAGATGCAATAAGCTATCGTCTAGTCAACAGTTGGAAGATTCTTGTGTAGAATCAGCAAAGAACGTAGTTTTTATTTTATCTAATTTCGGGTGTATCGAAGTTTTTCAGATAAAGACTTGCAGATAAATGTTGCTGATATAATCTATCTGATCTAAGGTATTATTAGTGGACATGATGGGATGTGTCCGCGCTTCACCTCTGCTGGGGACACTTTTCAGTGCAGCGACTCAACGTCTGTAGCGAATGTTAGCGTTTTCTTCCGCAAGGTCCAAAACTAGAGAAGGTAGTGATGCCGGGCACTGGGGCTTGGAGCAAAGTCAAAGTTTTAACTCATTCCATTGGTGTTCCATTGACTTCAAGTCGGAACTCTTGGCAGCACAGTCCATTTCACGAAAGCTGTTGTCCACAAACCATCGCCTCAAAGATGCTGCTTTATGACAGGTTGGATTGTACGCTGACACCAGTAATCATCGTCTCGGAACGGTTCCAGTACTATGCGCAGTACGCAATGCTGTTAAATGTGCTCATATACTTCCGCATTTACGGTTTTCTTGGTTCCAAAAAGGAGACCTATCCCATAACCAAGAAAAGCAGCCCCACACCGTAGCACCACATCCTCCGTACTTCACTGTTCGTACTACACATGCTGGCAGGTAACTTTCTCTGGACACTCACGAACCCAAACCCTTTCATCGAATTGTCACATACAGCATGATTCATGACATCAAATTACTGATCTCCCGCCATCCATTGTCCAGTGGCACTACTCTTAACACTCAAACAACCGTTGGCATTCATTGCAAGAATGAGTGGTTTATGAGAGGCCTGACTATTGTATACCATTCTTTTTAACTTACAACACATGGTCATTGTGCCAGTTGGACTGGTGGTAGCATTTTGAAAATGACGAGTGGTTCCTCCCGTTGATAACATGCGTTTTTTACAACTACCTTCCATAATAAATTACGTCTGTCTGGCCTTGGTTTAGTTGTGGTTGTTCCTTCACGTTTCTACTTCACAGTCAATCGACTTGGACAGGTTTAACAAGGACCAAATGTCCCTGAGTGATTTGTTACTCAGGTGACATTCAATGAGTAGCCGATGTTCGAAGTCACTGAGCTCTCCAGACCAATCCCTTCTGCTGTCAGTGCTTTTCTACTTACAATACAATACTCCCCGCCTACTTTTACACTCTAAGACAAAAAACAACAGCCCATGAAGGAATTATCCAAGTGGACGGGAATCAGCAGTGTTTGCCAAGTATGAAGACTAGCAGCAGAAACTAACGCCGTGTTAGCTTGCTGAAATGTAAGCCCAGGATAACTTGCCACGACGGGCATCAAACTGGGGCATAGAAAACGTCTACTTACCGCTGTGCCGCAAGACTGCCACGGGTGACAACCGAAGGGGTCCTGCTATGAAGCGACCATTATTCCTGGTTGTCATGCTGTAAGGAAGGCGACAGTCAGGTCGGTATCCCACTGCTGTCTGGGGTCATCAAGGCTCAGTTCGAAGCGGGACTCATCCCTGAAGACAATTCCACTCAGCCAATGAGATTACAAGCCGAAGACATGTCTCGGACTCCACGGGCGGATGTGAGATACCAACCAGACTGTTGCCCACCGTGCTGTCCGACAACCATGAGTGAAGCTCTGGCGTGCCATTCTTTTCACAGCATCTCATATTCGGTTGTCACCTGCGACACTCTTACAGCACAGCGGTCCGTCGATGATACAGTATGCCCCGTTTTATTGCCCTACGTGGCAAGCTAATGCCCACCCACACACGGCGAGAGGTTCTACTGCCTGCCTTCGTGCTTGCCAACATTACCTTTGCCAGTAAGGTCGCCATGCCAACATTACCTTTGCCAGTAAGGTCGCCAGATCCCTCCACAATTAAGAAAGTTTGGAGCATTACGGGTTGGTTGGTTGTTTGGGGAAGGAGACCAGACAGCGTGGTCATCGGTCTCATCGGATTAGGGAAGGAAGTCGGCCGTGCCCTTTCAGAGGAACCAACCCGGCATTTGCCTGGAATGATTTAGGGAAATCATGGAAAACCTAAATCAGGATGGCCGGACGCGGGATTGAACCGTCGTCCTCCCGAATGCGAGTCCAGTGTCTAACCACTGCGCCACCTCGCTCGGTGAGCATTACGGGCAAGGCCCTCCAATGAGCTTGGGATTTTGGCGCTCTAACGCACCAATTGGACATAATATGGGACGATATCCCTCAGGACATCCAACAATACCATTAGTCAATGCCAAGATGAATAACTGCTTGCATAAGGCCCAGATGTGGACCAACACATTACTGACTTGCCTAGTTTCTGAAGTTCTTTCTGTTGAATAAATCGTCCAACTTTTTTGAAATAGTAATCATATGTTTGTCAGTACATGAATTATTTTACTTCCAGCGATTTCGGTCCCATTTTCTTAGAGTTTGTGTTGGTTAGTCCTCCTCTCGTGACATCTAGTGGTCAGCACCACATAACATAGGTGTCTTCGGATACTTTTGATCTGAAATGTGTAATATGGAGCATTAACATGTTTAGTAATGCATCCATACCGGCAGTTAGCGGAATGGCATTAATACGACTAACTGACGTTCAAGACGTAAGTAAGTCTATTGAAAAAGTATAGTAAGACCTTTCTGTTTCTATTTTGTAAATAAGTTTTCTGCTTTGAGCTCGTGTCTCTAATGGCGATTTCTGTGGTGTTATCTACGTCCTACACATATAAGGATAAAAACGGACAAGAATCAGCTGTGCACATGAACAACAGCGGCGCTACAGACTATACCGTCCGCGCGTGATAGATTACGTCACTTCACCATTTCCTGTCCCTTGGCAGCTCAAGAAGACAGTTCCAATAAACTACACAATGACAGTTCTGAATCAACATAACCGTTTTCATAGTTTGTATTTTTTTCACAGAGTAACCTCTTTCTTAGTGCTGCCTCAACTCCAGGAAATCACAGTGTACAACCACCTATGTTACTGAGGTAGAGGTAAAGTAGCTTTCTCAGTAGCTGGCCTCCACTCATGAGTGGGACAATGCGGCTTGTGAGCACTGTTCGGTTTTCCAACGTACCTCGAAGGATTACATCACGCTTTAGTTTATGCATTCATTGCCACTTCACGGAAGGCAGATAGTCATTAACTGGCGTTCATCGCAGCTACGTCATTCTATAGTTAAACCACTGTCCTCAGACTGAAAATATTAAAATTCTGCCTTTTAGTGATCACTGACGACTACGTACAAATTGCGATTCAGACAACACGAAATCGCCTCCACACAAATTGTTTTGCTCTAAGCGTCCTTTACGAGAAGTAGTACAAACATCCCAACACCGTAACACACGAAGTAGTTGGGCAAGAGAACATCTCGAATGAAAATTGGAATAGTGACGTCGAGTTCTCTTGACTGACGAGTACGGTATTTGTCTGGCACCTGATGACCGTCAGCGAAGATTGTGGACGTGGACAGGTATCAATGCCTGTCCCTCAGGTTCAGCATGGAGGTGGGTCAGTCGTGTTCTGGGCGGTAAGATGTACCGATGTCTGAAGCCACTCATCGCTATCGAGGATAATTTGAAGGATACCATTTGAAACTCGCAGTGTGTCTTCTCAAGATGCCTCCTCTCACGCTGAATACCGTCATAAGAGTGTCAAAGAATGGGACATGGTTCAGCAGTAACATCTGTGCACGTTGTGGACAGTATTTCAAGGAGGACATACTCATGTTGCAATGACTAGGGCGGATCAATACGATAATGAAGTTTCACCCAGCAACAGACTGATTTCACAGAAGTGCACATTCGAACGAACTTTGCGTAATTTCAAAAGGCTTGTGTTTTTCATTTCCTAATATACAAATAAACCAGCTACAGGTCGCATACAACCAGATTTTATGCTCGGTTTCACGCTTCAAACGCGAGCATCTGTGGGAAACAATTGTCTGATGATGCTCCAGTCTGGCGGACGAAATCGGTTATTAAACCAAATTTTAGGTGACTTGTAACAGTTTTATCTGTATGTCATTTATAACAGCCGATGTGCCCCCGACAAGCAATACCTGCATTTATTATATATTGAATTTCTGTTTCCATAAAATCTAAGCACACAGACGCTTTGAGATATGCAGGCAGTGCACACCACCCTTGGAGTAGTTCATCCGCCAGCAGTAAAAATTTTCACATGAGCAGTACAAGTACTCATCAGTCATCCTCACGACATGTGCTGATAGAAATGGAAACTGTTACAGCAGGCCTAAATCTGCATCAGGCACATACTTCTCAGAGTAACACTTGCAAACTGCTTCCTCAGTTATTCGCTGGACGTATTCCGATCTCTGTCTTCCTCTACAGTTCTTGTCCTCTACAGCTCCCTCTAATACCATGGAAGTCACTCCCTGATGTCTTAACAGATCTCCTATCATCTTGTCCCTTCTCCTTGTCAGTGTTTTCCACATATTCCTTTCCTCTCCGACTCTGAGCAGAACCTCCTCATTCCTTATCTTATCAGTCCACTTCATTTTCAACATTCGTCTGTAGTACTACATCTCAAATACTTCGATTCCCTTCTGTTCCGGCTTTCCCAAAGTCCATTTTTCACTACCATACAACGCTGTGCACCAAACGTGCATTCTCAGAAAATCGTTCCTCGAATTAAGACCCATGTTTCATACTAGTAGACTTCTCTTCGCCAGGAATGCCCTTTTTGCCAGTGGTAGTTTGTTTTTGACGTCCTCCTTACTCAGTTCGTCATTGGATATTTTGTGGCGTAGGGAGTAGAATTGTTTAATTTTATCTACTTCGTGACCATCAATCCTGATAAGTATCTCGGTGTTCTCATTTCTGCGACTTCTCATTATTTTCATCTTTCTTCGGTTTACTCTCAATCCATAATCTGTACTCATTAGACTGTTCATTCATTCAGCAGATCATGTAATTCTTCTTCACTTTCACTCAGTATAGTAATGTCATCAACGAATCGTGTCATTGATATCCTTTCATCTTGGATTTTAATCCCACTCCTGTATTTTTCTTTTATTTCCAGCATTGCTTCCTCGATGTACAGATTGAGCAGTGGGGGCGAAAGAATATGTCCCTGTCTTACACCGTTCTTGATCCGAGCACTTCGTTCTTGGTCTCGTCCTCTTGGTTGTTGTACATATTGTATATAACCCGTCTCTCTCTATAGCTTACCCCTATTTTTCTCAGAATTTCGAACATCTTGTATTTTACATGTCGAACGCTTTTTCCAGACCAACAAATCCTATGAACGTTTCTTGATTTTTATTTACTCTTGCTTCCATCAAGTCAGAATTGCATCTCTGGTTACTTTACCTTTCGTAAAGTCAAACTGATTGTCATCTAACACATCTTCGATTTTCTTTTCCTTTTCCTTTCCTTTTCCTCCTTTAAGAGATTGTAATTTTAGCAACATCAGCATGAAGTGTGTCTTCCATGGGCACGAATACACTCTTGTATTTGTTGAGGCATGGAAGGAAACATTTTCCGATTGTCATCGAGAGTAATTTCTTGCCATGCATGAAACACATGTTGTGTCAATTCCTGAAGGTTGCTGGCTAGAGGCTGGTGTGAGAGTATATTTCTTCCCATTGCATCCCAGACGCTCTGTAGAACGACTAATCAAAAGACGACGCAGGCCATTTGGGGATCCAGACGTTTTTCAAGATGTTTATCGAGAGAAATGCAATTTGGGCTGTTGCATTATCCTGTTGGAATATGCCATATGGTACCCTGGTTGCCGGCCGCGGTGGTCTAGCGGTTCTGGCGCTGCAGTCCGGAACCGCGGAACTGCTTCGGTCGCAGGTTCGAATCCTGCCTCGGGCATGGGTGTGTGTGATGTCCTTGGGTTAGTTAGGTTTAAGTAGTTCTAAGTTCTAGGGGACTTATGACCAAAGATGTTGAGTCCCATAGTGCTCAGAGCCATTTTTGGTACCCTGGTCATAAAGGGTAGGCCAACAGGGAATGCATTCTTGCCACATACTGGCGAATATGTAACCTCCCTTCAATTATTACAAAATCAATCCTGTTGTCATCCAATTGACCACCATCTTCTTTTTCTTCGTCTTCATCTTCTTCTTCTTATAAAAGGTAAGCCTTCACGCTGCAACCTTGTTTCTCTCTCCTCTGCTGAACACTTCAACACAGTGTACTGTCTGAATTTGGTCCATTGCAGAATTTAGATGATTCTTCCTCGGTCTTTCTCTTCCTTTCTTCCCTTAAACTTTCTTTTGTTCATGATTTCTTTTCAATGGTAGCAATCAATTCTCCTGTCGAGTTTACTTCATTGAGGGCCCACTCGTTCGATTTTTTCTCTCTCCAGTTTATTTTCAGCTTCCATCTGCACATCAGTATTTCCATTCCAAGTGGTGTATGTTACGATTCATTAAGATCCATTTTTCATAGTCATATAACAAAACACTCCAGACAACCTTCTTGACGAATTCTTTCCTAATTTTCATATGTGTCTGTTAGGCAGAAGCTGTTTCTTGTTACTGAAGGCAGTTTTAGCAAGGGCAGTTCTCCTGCTGATTTGCATGGAGTACATATTGCCTTGAGTGACAACACATTCTGTCTAGCATAACTGACTCCATTGTTGTATGGTTTCATGATCTATTTTAATATTTGTTCGTCTCTTCATTGGATTTTTAACGGTATATCAAGTGTTCATTTTTAGTTTTGGTACCTTCAGTCCTATTAATATACAACACAGCACCTTACTTAGATCCACACGAAATGTATTCTCAGTTACGAGTATATACTACCGTCAGCTCTATAATGGAACGACGACTATAAAAGTTGTGCTGGACCGGCACTCGAACCCGGGCTTCTCGCTTATCCCGAGCGGTCGCCTAAACATTAGGCTATACCAGCACGACTCACGGCCAGACTCAATCTTCCATATGTTGTCAACCATGAGTCTACAACCTGTACTCGTACATCCATTATGTATATTCCCGTACAGGGGAGACATTTTACATTAAAGTCACTTGCCCGGTATCGGCGGATAAATGCGATACTGCAGTGCCTGTATTATTCCGAATTACGATGCAATGTTCCTTCGGACATGCATGCATGTGTGAAGAAACTATGCACCGTAATTCGGAATAACACAATCACAACAATATCGTAATGCTTAGGTACTTCTCCGAGCAATGTCATCTGCTAATCCTATAAAATGGATTTCCTGTCCGTTGATTTTAATGCCTTTCGTCTTTTGCTTGAATTTGGTTATGGCCTCCACAACGAACATATTGAATGAATACGGGGATAGTGCGCAGCCTTGTCTCATTCCCGAATGGAAATGGGTTTTCTGGTTTTTGTACAGCAGTAGATTGAGTCTTTTGTCCCTCCTGTGTTTGGCTTGGTCTTAAGGGGGGAAATCACATTAGGAGGTTCTAAAAATCCGATTTTTTTGTTGCATAAATAGTTAGCTGAACTTTCCAACAATACACTGTCAAAATTAGAAACCGAAATTCGCATTCGTCTATATTTTATGAGCATAGAACCGAGTACACATCGGGTATTATGGCGACATACTATCGTATGATTTCCACGTATGAAAATCCTCGACACGAGTATTGCCCGGAGGGAGAAGACAGCTGGTGCGGGTGGCAGAAACGAACAGCTCTTGGAATGGAACATGAACCGCACCGTACTCCATTGCACTCCGAGGTACAGAGGGAAATTCTTCCAATATACGAAGATTTATGAGGGGATGAATTACTGGAGAGATGTTTCGGTGGCCACACACAAAATGCGAACGAAAGTTTTAATTCCACTATTTGGTGATTAGTTCCTAAACACTTGTACCCCGGACTAAAAGTCGTTGAATTGGCATCGTATTTAGCAGCGGGCTTATTCAATGAAAGAAATTCATCCCTTCTGATGGTCATGAACGAGGCAGGAATTGTAGTAGGTACGCAAAGCTTCAATTATGCCGAAGAAATGGATAGTCATCACGTGAGCCGGCAAAATCCACTTAGTTCAATGGAATGGAAGGAAGGTCGGAAAGCTCGGAAAGCACTGCTGGAAGTGCAAAACGAAGCCTATGAGGAAGAGGTAGGATTACTATATGGTGATGCAATCGCAGATTAATCGGCAAACATTTTACATTATTGTTAACATCCTCGAATTTCTAGTTTCCGAGAATTTATTTTTCCAAGTGTTTATCTCGAAATGACTTTCTTCACATTTTAGTGCAGTCTAGCTCAAAAGGTATAGAAACGATCATTATGAAAATTGATAGTATGATTCTTTATAAAGTTAAGAATTATATGAATCAACTTGTGAGATGATATCATTGTTCTAAGGGTATTTTTCTTTCCATAGTTAGAGGAAAAAAATCATGAAAATCGAAGTAAATTGTTCCAACCCCTGCAAAATTTTTAATTTTCATTATTTTCACCTGCACTGAGGTTCATATTCTTAGAAAATAAGTTATTAATGTAAAATCGAAACCTTTTTGATTTCGGATGAAAATCAGAGTGGCTACACTTTACGCAATTGGAGAACTATACTCAGAACCTTCAGCGACATCACAGTGTAACTTCGTTATTGAAATAATTCAAAAAAATTCACAAAATCTGTTAGAAATATGAATGAAATGATGTCAAAATTTGATTAAATTCTAATTAATTCTTCTCACCCAAAAAATCAGTGTCAAACAGCCTCCTAATGTGGTTTCCCCCTTAAGTAGCTATTTCTAGTGCGTATTATCGAAGGTTTTCTTTGTACCCACGAATCTAATGTATGTCTTCCTGTTAAGACTCAGTCTTGTTTCGAAATTAGTTTGCGGGGACGAGAACGTCGAAGAACGGCAATACATCGTCCTTTTCTACCTCCATGTTGAACTCCATGTTACTGTTAATACCGTTGAGGTGTTCCAAGAACTCATCAAGTTTCGCAAGTCCATGGGGCTAAATGACAAACTTGTCGTCGACGTATCGAAAGAAACAGCTTGGCTTTAATGGCGCCGTGTCTAAGGCAATGTCCTCGAAATTCTCCATGAAGAGGTTTACATCAACTGGAGCTAACGGGCTACCCATTGCAACGCCGTCCGTCTGATGGTAATACTGGCCGTTGTTCAGAAAACCATAAGACGTAAGAGTGTGCCTAAATACAGGGTAAGGCAAATAAAACTGGGCAGGGCGAGTGGATACCATTGGACGTCAGTTTGTGGCAGCATTAACGGAGGAGGAAAATACTTGCAGTTACTTTCAAACCGATGGAGCAACTGCCCATAGGGCCGACCGAACCTTGGAGCACATTTACACAATCTTTCGGATGAGATTGCAGCAAGCGTTCCTGCTTCGATCTGCGTTCAGTAACTTTCTGACCAGGGCCAAAAATATCCAAAAGACGAATGATTTTCACTTTCAGCATCTTGCTACAGTCAGGTTAGTACCCTCTTTTCTTTCCTCTGCCGTGTTCCTTTGTATCCAGGAACTCTGTTCTCTGGGCCAGTTTTATTTGCCCCACCCTGTAGGTTGACCACTTCACTTACAAAGAACTTCGGTATTAAGTCAAAACAGTCTCTAACAGGCGCATTCTTATAGAGCGACACCATACCAGTACTGACCATAATGTCCTCACTAAGTCGAGGACGGTTAATTCGTTTGCAAAAACCTGCTGAATCTTTAGTATGATGTTCGAGTGTCCCACATACGTAGCGAGGCGATTGACCAAGTACTGCGCCAGCTTGTACTTTATACATGAAATGTATTTTGCAGTTGTGAGTATGGATAACCATCAGCAATAAAATGGAATAATCACTATGAAAATTTGTGTCGGACAGTGACTCGAATCTGGATTTCCCGCTTATAGCGAACAGTCGCCTTACCATTGGGCTGTACACAACCATACTCAAATTTCCATATCTAGTCAGCTATGTGTGTACAACCTGTACTCGTACATTCATTATGTGTATTCCTGTACAGGGGAGACACCGAGACAGTTTATTTGAAAGTCGCATGCCCGATGTCTGCGGATAGATACGATATGGCATTGCGAATTACGATGCAATGTTCCTTCGGACGCTGAGTCAACATATGCGCGTATATGGCGATGCCGCTGACACCAACGACGTCGCTTGTATACGGAGTTTTTTGGGGGAAAAGGTCAATATTTTATACAGTGATAATATAAGTAATTCTGAATAAAAAATGTCATATGAACATAGGTCCGCAAACTCTTCGTTAGGGAGGTATGGGTACAGAAAGGAACGTTAATTCTGCAAAACTGATATGCACAACACGAACGTATACGCTATACAACTGGACCGTAACGTAATTTTCTTGAAAATAATGTTATAGAGAAGTACAGTAATGTTACACATTTTTACATAATGTTTATTTACTTTGTATTTAGCACGTAAGGCAATACAACATGCATGTTACATGTATACAGTGGATAAAGACGTACCAAGTGTTTTAAAAACGGCTTTAACATGGTGATTTTTCAGTTTGTCGAGAGGTATTTCTTGCTCGAACAGTCCACGGGTGTACTGCCGGTCCATAGCGTCCAACGGGCACAATATTTCGACGATCAGACATGTCGTCTAATGGCGGGAGGAGCTCACTTCGTGAGGGCACCTGACGATGGGGACATGTCTGATCGCCGAAATATTGTGCCCGTTGGACACTATGGACCGGCAGTACACCCGTGGACTGTTCGAGCGGCTTTAACATTTATCGTACAGATGTTGTACCGTTCACAGGTCAGGTTCGAAAATCCCAACATGAACGTCAATGCACTTTTGTACTCAAGCGATAACACGTATTGTTGCTTGTTCAATTGCCTGTGGTTGGTTCCTAATCAATTCAGCAGCATCCATGATGCGACAAAGCAGTTCATCTCGTGTAATTAGCTTCACTTTGTGCACCTCTGATTTCATTCATCCCCATTAATAGAAATCTAAAGGTGTAAGGTCAGGTGGTCTTGGAGGCCAGTTAATAGCACCGTCACGGCCAATACAGAGATTAGGGTGGGTACAGCTGAGATCGTCCCTCACACATAAGGTAACATGTGGAGGGGCACCGTCATGTTCAATGTACATTCCAGTTCGCTTGGCTAAAGGAACTTCTTCCAATAATTCTACAAATGAATTTTCCAAAAAATGCAGGTGCCTCTCTCACTGATTGATAATAAATGGACCTACCATAAGGTTACCGATCATGCCGCACCAAACATTTATGACAAAACGAACTTGTAAATTGCCATCCACTGAAGCGTATGTCTCTTCCCGTGCCCATCGATGATTATTGCATGTGTCGTTTATTCCATATCGTGAAAACTGGGCTTCATCAGTGAATAGATGTATGGAAGCAAATGACTATTCTCAGTTACCTAGTGACAGAATTGAAGTCGTTTTTGCATTGTCGCCGACGTGGAGATTTTGGACACGTTGTATGTGAAATGTTTCCCATACACGTGTCTGTGGGATTCATACGCAGGGACATTCTTTGTGTGCTCGTAGCGTACCGTACGAAAAATGTCTACGTGGAAGAGAACCTGTTGCACGCAAAGTGATAAACAATTTGGCAAACACCCTGCGATCAGGTAATCGTCGAGTCGGAAAGCGCCTGTGGTATTCTTCTCTTGCAGCAGTAGCACTACAGTCGCAGAAGCCATAAACATAACACCATATCTGTGTATTACTCATTACTGTAGACGTGTGGAATTGTTAGTGGCGCTTGTACGAACTCAGTTAGCACCATACACTACACAGCTAACCGATCCGTCGCCGGTACACTACACAGTGCGGCTTACACTGCACACTGCGCAAACAAGGGGTGATTGTACTACGTATGTCACATGACCATAATACGTGGTAGGTTGCATAGCGTAAACATGGCATGTACTCGTCGTGCATTGTCTGCAAGAAAATCACGTTACGATCCAGTTGTATTGCGTATACGTTCACGATGTGCACATCAGTTTTGCAGATTTAAAGTTCCTTTCAATACCCATACCTCCCTAACGAAGCATTTGCGGACCTATATTCATACAACATTTTTAGTTCAGAACTACTTATACTATCACTGTTTAAAATAGTGACCTTTCCTCCCCAAACACCCTGCATAACGGGCGTACCAGCATCCCACTGGCAGCCATACCACTTGACAATGACCAAGAAGTGCTTGGCGGAAAGCTCGTCTCATTTTAATTACTTGACACGGCTGGAAATCCGAGAAACTTTAATTCAATTTTTTTTTAAATTCCGTTCTTAATTACATTGAGCAACGTTGTTGATGCATGCGACAACAATATTAGTTTTCTATTGTCAGAACATTCCTGACATTTCCTTCCTTCGATCAGGTGACTGTCCTATTTTCAGCAAAAGTCTTCCAGGATTTATCCGTTTTAATAGCTTCTTACAATGACGTTGTAAAGTTTTTGTTTCACTTTTTTCTCCTATTCTCTTCAGAAGTGCTGCTGGGATGTCGTCTCTTCCTGTTGCGTTCTTGTTCTTCAGCTGCTCAAGTGCTGGATCAAATTCTTCTCGTATGATTATCGGTCTTTAATTATCTTCTTCCACCATCTGTTCAGGTTGGAGGTGGTTGTAATTTCCACCACTTCCTCATCGTAGTATAAGTCTTCAAGACCTACCTTCCAGCGGCATGTCATATTTTCTCTGTCAATAAGTAATTATCCGTTAGTATCTTTTATCGTAGTACCATTTGTTTAAGTATGTACTGCAGTGGCTTAGTGGCTTTATCGCGCTGTATGCTTTATATGTTCTTCCTCCACTACATCATTGTCTGTACTTCGCATAACTTACTTCATCCGTTCTTCTTCGTCCCCTTTAACTTCTGTCACAATCACATTCAGTATTGTTTTGAATTGCATTTGGCTTTCTTTTGTATTTACCTTCTTATCGTTGTTTCTGTGGTATAATAAATCTAGTATTTATTCAGTAATCCAAGGTTTTTTTGTGTCCCCTATCAGCTTGAAACTATATGTACATCAACTACTAGCTCTCACTCTCTCCCACTTTCTCTTCCTCTCCCTTTCCTTCCAGCCTAACTGGGAATCCCAACCGAAATTGTCATTTGTGTATAATTTTACCATTGTAGCCAACATAATTATTGTACTTAAAGTTTGTAAGATGCCACATGATTGTATAAACAAGTATGAAGCTTAAGCTATATTAACTTCTCAAAATGGGATTTATATGCCACCAGAAATATTTATTCCAACGCATGCATTCGACACCTCAAAACAAACATCTCCAAAATCTTTTAAAAATTTATTCTGTAATAATGTTGTAACGATGTACACACATCAAAAAAATATTTGCATCACCTAGGTTCCGAAAGTTCCAGAACTTGTACAGAAAATTGGAACAGAGTTCAACATAAACATTATATCCGCCCTTTTTATTGTTCATGGAAACGACAGATTGCATGTTGTACCACCATACAGTGAGACCTACAGAGGTGGTGGTCCAGATTGCTGTACACACCGGTACCTCTAATACCCATCAGCACGTCCTCTTGCATTGGTGCATGCCTGTATTCGTCGTGGCATACTATCCACAAGTTCATCAAGGCATTGTTGGTCCAGATTGTCCGACTCCTCGACGGTGATTCAGCGTAAATCCCTCAGAATGGTTTGTGGGTCCCGGCGTCCATAAAAAGCCATTTTCAGTCTATCCCAGGCAAGTTAGATAGGGCTCATGTCTGGAAAACACGCTGGCTACTCTAGTCGAGCGATGTCGTTATCCTGAAGGAAGCCACGAATTGTCGTCCATGAAGACGAATGCCTCACCAATATGCTCCCGATATGGTTGCACTACCGGTCGGAGGATGGCATTCAAGTATCGTACAGCCGTTATGGCGCCTTCGATGACCACCAGCGGCATACGTCTGCCCCACATAATGCCAACCCAAAACAGCAGGGAACCTCCACCTTTCTGCACTAGCTGGACAGTGTGTCTAAGGCGTTCAGCCTGATCGGCTTGTCTCCAAAGACGTCTCCGACGATTGTCTGGTTCAAAGAGAACGTGATGCCAATCGTGAGCGATCAATTCGGCATGTTGTTGGACCCATCTGCACCGCCCTGCATGGTGTCGTGGTTGCAAAGATGGACCTCGCCATGGACATCGAGAGTGAAGTTGCGCAACATGTAGCCTGTTGCGCACAATTTGAGTCGTAACACGACTGCACGCAAAGCACTATTCAACATGGTGGCGTTGTTGTCGGAGTTCCTCCGAGCCATAATCCGAAGGTAGCCGTCATCCACTGCAGTAGTAGCCCGTGGGCGGCCTGAGCGAGGCATGTCATCGACAGTTCCTGTCTCTGTGAATCTCCTTCATGTCCAAACAAGATCGCTTTGGTTCACTCCGAGACGCCTGGACACTTCCCTTGTTGAGAGACCTTCCTGGCACAAAGTAACAATGCGGACGCGATCGAACGGCGGTATTGACCGTCTAGGCATGGCTGAAGTACAGACAACACGAGTCTTGTACCTCCTTCCTGGCGGAATAACTGGAACTGATCGGCTGTCGCAGCCCCACCGTTTAATAGGCCCTGCTCATGTATGGTTGTTTACATCTTTGGGCGGATTTAGTGACATCTCTGAACAGTGAAAGGGACTGTGACTGTGATACAATATCCACAGTCAACGTCTATCTTCAGGAGTTCTGGGAACTGGGCTGATAGAAACTTTTTTCGATGTATGTATATTCTTCGTACTTTGTGGTAATGTTTTCCCTTCTGCAATTTATATTCTTTGTACTTAGTGATATGTTCCTGTTCTGCAATATATATTCCTTGTACTTTGTGATAATGTTTTCTCGTCTGCTATACGATCGTTGCACCTTATAGTTTCCAGACGCCATATTTGTTTACAAAATATAACAGTATACATGTGATGTGTTACGACAGTGAAAGGAACCTGTTACCACTGTAGGTACTCTGTTTTACTTATTTTATTTTTACCTTCTGATATACGTTTAGCTTTTTGTCAAAAGAAACCCAAAACCATGTTCTGAAATACTGCTTTGCTTCTCCAGTAGACGGTGCCACAAGTTCCTCCAAACTATCGTAACACAACACACACACAAATGTCATACTAAACACCTGATGATTGAGGTTTAAACCTTTGAAACGCATCGAGGAGCTTAATAAACAGTGACTGGTAACAGTAAACCTGTTGCTTCATTTAATGTCAGTAACAGTCACGGTAAAGCGAAATCTAAAATGTTCACATTTAAAGTCTGTTGTTTCTCATCCGCTGGACATTACAAAAAAATGGCTCTGAGCACTATGGGACTCAACATCTTAGGTCATAAGTCCCCTAGAACTTAGAAATACTTAAACCTAACTAACCTAAGGACATCACACACACCCATGCCCGAGGCAGGATTCGAACCTGCGACCGTAGCAGTCCCGCGGTTCCGGACTGCAGCGCCAGAACCGCTAGACCACCGCGGCCGGCTGGCTGGACATTACAAATCTATCTCAGTTGGTGACCAGTAACGGTAGCTTCTATTTTATACTTCTTGGCCTCCTCGAGAACCATAGTGTCTGATACGAAGTCATTTCATTTGGTGTTAATGATGTACCTAAGCTTCTGTTGGGTGAGGTGTTCCAGTTTCTTAAGATCACTACGATATAGTGTCTAGGTTTCTTATCCATAGAGCAATGTAGAAAGAACAACTGTTCGATACACAGTCAGTTTTGTCGATAGTGTAAGATCTTTATTTAGGGAGACGCGATGTAGGAAACGTCAAAAAGCAACATGTGCGGCATGCAGTCTGTTCTTTACGTCCTTTTCGGATGAGCAATTAATGGATAATAGACTTCTTAGATAGAGGAAGTTAAAAGCGGTGGATCGTTTTTTTTTTTTACAGGTTACTATCCCTTGCTGTAGGGGCTCTAATTTTGATATTTTTTCTAAACCAGCAAGGTAAAACAGAAGCCACTACTTCCACCATATCAAGTGGATTTAGTGCTCACGTACTAACACTGAGCCGTGACCACTTCCCAGTTTATCAATGGGAGATAATTGAAAATTATTATTACTATTATTGGTACCATGCGTGCAATGATCGAGCCAGGCGCGCGATAATGAATCTTTATCCTATCATTAAAAGCGCGAGACCTGCACGACCTTATAGCAACCGTTATAATTTTGCATTATTCTACTGTTACACTAAGGGTGATTTCACGTAATGAAAGGGAGAATGTAAAGGTTAAAGGACTCATTTATTTAACAGCTGAATCTTGAACAATAATGCAATCAAATGGGGGTTGTGGAGAAAGAATTGAGTTCAGCAGCCTGCCCCAACGTACGTTCATAATAAGCCACGATTGCAGGAGAAAAGGAATTTTAGGAACGATCGCCGTATTATCAAATGGAGTTCAATTTACTAAAGGAAGGGGTTGCGGGCATACAACGAACACCACCATGAATCAGCCAAAGACTAAGAAAGATGCTACTAGGGGTGAATCTTTAGGTAGCCTCCTGTACTAAGGGAATAAAACCAGCAAGACTCGAAGCTATTCACACAGCCGATACTAGATAACTTTGGCTCGCGGTCCGACTACGTTAACGAAACGTGAAGGGGCGCCAGACACTCACCACGTGGCGTAGGACAAAGAGCACAAGTTTTCAAGCTAGGAAGACCTAAATGCTGAGTCAAATTTTTCACGGGAGAACTGAAAGAGCTACTGCCAGACGGAGCGAAAAAGTGAGCATTAACGTATACACTTTAGTGCCGAACTGCAAGCTACTGTGACTAACAAACACATCGCGCACATTATGCCCAACTGTACAAGGAAAACTTACAGCCTCATAACCCGGAAAAATTGTGTAAACCGTAATTTAAGGAACGCACATCAGTAAAGTGGCCTACAAGGTTCCCTCTGGGCAGCAGGGCGCGAAGCTACAGTGCACGTCGCTCGTTGTCGTGCGGTAGCGTTCTCGCTTCCCACGCCCGGGTTCCCGGGTTCGATTTCCGGCGGGGTCACGGATTTTCTCTGCATCGTGATGCTGGGTGTTGTGTGATGTTCTTAGGTTAGTTAGGTTTAAGTAGTTCTAAGTTCTACGGGACTGATGACCATAGATGTTAAGTCCCATAGTGCTCAGAGCCATTTGAACCTTTTTTTTTTTTTTTTTTTTTTTTTTTTTCAGTGCACGTCGGTGCTCACGCTTACCGAAACTTCGTCTTCTGGAAGCAGCCCCTTCAGCCCCAGGCACGACCACACTAGAACTTCCCACTGACCCTTTGTCCCTCCATCCACTCGCGGAGGGCGGTTGGTGCCCACAAACAAGGAGGCGACCTCGCAACGTTAAAATCGAGCAGAAATATCAGTTACAAAGTTGGTAAGGCAGGTTGGGGAACCGAGAACAGGAGAGACTTTGGCCACTACTGAACGTTCAAACGACACCACGTGCTACCCTGGCGATCGGAAAAAGGATGTGAAACGGGAAGCCATCATGCTTGCTAGGAAGACTGCCGGCCTCGCCTATCAATAAAGAAAATTCCTAGCGCCAAGCTCCTCTCACAGATCAGTGCGAGACAAACTGTAAACATTGTCAAATAAATTAGGAAACCCATAGAAATTATTAACAGGGCCTGAATTATTATATTACCGAATAACAGAATGCTGGGATTAGAAATATGAAATATGAGCATTGAATGGTGAATTAAGTGCACGTCTTTCAAAGTACTGTATTTTTTCCAAAGGTGTGCTGGAAATAGAGATATTAAAATCTGGAAAGTCCGTTCCAGGAGCTGGCTCTGCTAAATCTTTGTTTTTTGTATGCTGATGGTCAGGCTAAGCCGTTAATATGTGGTACTGAAAGAATTTACAGACAGTTGCGGCTCTGTGGGTGTGTGAGTTGGAGAAACATTGTCGTCAGCGTACAGCAGATGAGTTACCTAAGTGAGACTTGTGAACCTTTTAGAGTGCAGTCTGGACTGATTAAATAGCTCTGGGTCAAATCTGTATTTAAGTTCTACTCCTATGTTGCTTACAGGCGATGTCTCGTATAGCATAGCTCAGAAATATCGTGGAAAGCTCGAGTCATTTGGCCAAAGTGTTCACAGCACCTGTACTGAAACCCAGGAAGTACTGTCTCAGAAAGAGTCTGGAGGTGATTCAACAAAATTCAGAAAATATTTTACCAGTCACGGAGACCAACGATATGTCAGGGAAATTGTCACTTATAGTTCCGTGGCCTATCTTAAAATTGGTGGCAATTGTGGAGATTTTCATGTCAGCTGGTACATTACGGGTTTCTCACATTAGAAGAAACAGGGAGAATAGTCTGGTTTTTAGAGGAAAGCCACAATTTTGAATGGTCTTCAGGGTGATGATGTCAGGTCTAGATCCCTTTCTAGGTTTCAAACTATCTACAGCCTTGATGAATTCACGAAATATCGGTGGGACTGCTATACAAGATTGTCAAGGTTGTACTGGATATTGTAGGACATGTCCGATAAAGTCGGCAGCAGCAGTAGAACTACGGTTTAAAAGTGAGTTGTAAAGCTCTTTCCAGCGGTTTAAGATGTCCTGTGATTGTCAGTGAGGATTGTCATGCTGTCGGGGGCTTTCAGGATACCTGATGTGGAACGAACAGGCCCATATTTTTTTTATTCCAGCATAAAATCTCGGCAAGTCCCCAGCATCTGACAGACTTTGAAGTTTCTTGGCTTTTTATTGTCACCAATGGTTCTTGATTGTTCTTATTTCACTTTGACGTTTCTGCTTGATCTCTCGAAAGTTTTTCTTTCCTAGGTAGGATGGATTTTGAGCAATGCATAGGAATAAATCCCACTCTTTGCTTATAAGGCTCTTAATCACTTCATTGTTGTCATAAAATCAGTCATTTGTCTACTTCAGGTCAAAACAATGATTATTTCTGCAGCCTTCTTTATGTTTTTTTTTTTTTTATCTGGACCATTCCTGTTCAACATCTTGCAAGGAAGAACGAACCGTTTCATTCTGGAGGACGTTGATGCTGAATTTTCTCCTGGAAGGATTTAAGAAGCAGGATCGTTGTTTGCTATGGATAAGGATCCTCAGATGGCTAACCAGCAGTTTATGATCGGTCCAGCAATCGTCGATGTTTCGAGTTGTTTTTTGTGGTCAGGACAACTTTCTTGTCATGCTGGGGAGTGCTGACATAGTCACTGAGATGCCAGT
Organism: Schistocerca nitens; assembly: GCF_023898315.1. NCBI lineage: Eukaryota > Metazoa > Arthropoda > Insecta > Orthoptera > Acrididae > Schistocerca > Schistocerca nitens. The sequence continues at coordinate 231,683,996 of NC_064616.1, read as the reverse complement.
GTTTGGTGCGTGGATGAATCCATGTTGTCTTATAACGATTAGGTAAGCGGAAATGCATCTTGCTGATACAAAAATCATGCTCACCTCAGAGAACTAGAAGTAGTAGCCCATTTGCAGTGCAGTTTTTGACACCTTCATTACCCATTGTTACCCCAAAAACGATTCTCTCTTCTCACTCTAGAACTGAAGTCGCCTGGTAACAAGAGTTTATTTGCGGTTGGTACCTTGACGAGAAGATTAGTCAGATGATGGGAGAATTGATCCTTTGTATCCTTCTCACCCCCTAATGTGGGAGCGTAGGCAGAGACGAGGGTGACAAAGCTGTGTCCAGATATGGGAATTCGAAGAGTCACAACTATTTCATTGACACGAATAGGGGTTAATCGGTGTTGTTTCATTATGTTTGTTTTTGCTGCAAATCCTACACCACGGGTACATGGTTCTCTTGCAGCCTTTTCTTTCCAAAATATGGTGTACCCTGAGCTAGCCTCACTAAGGTGTCCTTCGCCTGATGGTCTGGTTTCATTTAAGGCATCAACATCTACATCTAATCTAGCTAGCTCGTGGATGATAAGAGCTGTTCTTCTTTCTGGTCTGTAACCATTTAAATCCAGAAGGGTCCTGACATTCCATGTTTCAGTAGTCATTATCATATTGTTCTTTCTTCGTTTGCTTCTGCAAATTAGGAGTAACCTTCTGGGTGCGGATTCCCAGCCAGGTACAAGTGAATCTACTGATGTTTAATCAGCGTTTTCTAGGGCCTTGCCCATTCAGGGCGGGCAGCGGTTATCCTAAATAGGCCTGTCCAGTCGCAGACGAATGACCAGATGCCTGAGTAGTCACATAAGTCCTCAGGAAAGCGACCACCGCACACCTGCCGCTAGTATGCAGGTCCAGACTAGTAGCTTTCAGCCTTACTCGCGCCTGCTACCACCGTCTTTATTCCATCGACACTGGCCTTTAAGGAAGATGGGAGGAGAAACTGCCAATCGCGTGTCTTCGTTTAAGGCAGATCTCAACTTACGAGGAAGTAACCCGCTCACTATGATTCTGGAACAATTCATCGTGGCACGTGGGTATGAGACATGTGATACCAGACACCAGAACTGCAGCGAAGTGCCGCGAGCTCAACGACAGTAGAGCAGCGCGTTTACAGCCAGTCCGTGTGGCATGACCTCTTCCGCCTGCGCCACCATTGGGAAACTCGGGTGTGAGATGTTCCTCTTCCCTCTGCTTTGCTGTTGGGTTCTAGGATGTTAGGGAGAAGCACTATGGAAAGGGATGCGAAAAGCGATGGGGCGTTGTGGGACACACTTTGTCTGGTTCATCCGCTGAGACCTGTCCGGCTTGGGAGACCCGCCCAGTAGCTATGCTACAGCCAGCATAGCCCTCTGCTTGACATTAACACTCAAAATCTCTCTGCCCCCAAGGGCAGTGCTACGATGATGCGGTGTCCTCAGGAAAAGGAACGCGTACAGTATTGATGACAATCCAGCATATTATATAAAATAAGAGAGGTTCACCACTTACTTCGTTACAGGTACGCGATAAACCGTAATTCCTCACCCGTTTCCTGAGTGACTTTTTTAAAATTTTTTTTGGATACCCACAATTAACAGTAAGCATTTTCCATCGAATGAAGGTTGCTATAATTCCAAATGGGATAACAACACTCCAATATCAAAGTAAAAAACTCTTGCAGGGGGTGAGTGATGAGTGGGATTAGGAAAACGCATTCAGCATGACTATATTTGGTATGAAAACGTGCAGTCACGTAATAATCTTCCAGTCTGCCTCCATATATATTCTGAAATTATTAACTGAAATGAAATATAAAAAAAAGTATTACAACTGGCATATGCATTTGGAAGATGGTAGTACTTTAACTGCAAAACTATGACAGCAACTCTAAATTAGAGCATTAAACAGTTTTCGAGAAAATAACGTGACACCGTTCGGTAAATATCATTTACGAAGAACAGAACAGTTCTTTTACTAGTAATATCATTTTTCCGTACTTCATCAATGTAAAAATAAGTAGCATGTTTAGTAGGTTCAGTGTCGCTTTATTATATCAGAACACGATATACGTTATAATTTCCGCCAGAAAACGCACATAACTGATAGTGGTGAGGTAATTAAGCCTATTTAGACCGGTAAGATTAAATGGAAGAAGCTAAATTTGAGACTGGGAGCACCATAGTCTAACAAGGATGAAGATCATCCACCGTATTTGCCGTAACGCAAGTTAGTCTATCGCAAAAATGTACGGGATGTGCAATTATGAGCCAAAACAGCATTACTACTTCCCATTCTGAGGTTGGATGGGGTCCTGGTGGGCCGGCCGGAGTGGCCGAGCTGTTCTAGGCGCTTCAGTCTGGAACCGCGCACCCGCTACGGTCGCAGGTTCGAATCCCGCGTCGGGCATGGATGTGTGTGATGTCCTTAGGTTAGTTAGGTTTAAGTAGTTCTAAGCTCTAGGGGACTGATGACCTCAGATGTTAAGTCCCATAGTGCTCAGAGCCATTATTTTCGGTCCTGGTGGTGTTGCTGGCACGTGACGCAGTAATGAGATAATATAAGAGGAAGAGAGGAATGAACGATCATTATAGCAAAGATCCGGGTCGCAAATGCGGAAATCAACTGATATAAGCGGTTTTGACTAAGGGTAAATTGTTGTGGCGCTGCGGGTGGAAACGAGAACCTCTGAAATATGAAGCTGATCGACTGTTTGCGTACTGCTGTCGTGAGCACCTGGGAAAGCAGTTTAAGGATGGTGGAACAGCGCGTGGGCCGTATGGTACTGGACGTCCACGTCTCAGTACAAAACGTAGAGGTCGGAGGATCCCCCACTGTGCAATACACGATCTGTGGCAGATATGACGTCATAGTACAATGCTGGTGCAGGCACGAGTGTTTCGGAGCACACCGCTCATCGGCCATTGTTGAACACAGAGCTCCACATCACACGTCTCCTACGTCAGCTACCACTGCAGTGGGCACAGCATTACTGGGTTTTCACAGCGAATCAGTAGATATGTTTCTCCTGTCGAATGAGTTGCATTTCTTGTTACACCATATCGATCGTTGGGTTCTTACACGCCGTCAAAAAGGTGAATGGCTGCTTGAAACGTGCATTGCGCCACAGATGCAGGCCGGTGAGAGCAGAATTATGCCATGGGGTACATTGAGCTGGGGTTCTATGAGACATATGGTAGTACTCGAAGACACCATGACAGCAGCGAACTACTTAAACATAACTGCGGACCACCAGCATCGCTTCATTCTTGAAGTTTCCCCCTACGCCCATGACATATTCCAGCAGGATAACTCTCCATGATACACGGTCTAAATCGTGCTGCAGGGGTTTGACGAGCATGATACTGAACTCACATTGATGTCTTAGCTAGCAAATTCCCCTCACCTGTACCTGTTGGAACACTTATCGGGGTCGCAGGTTCGAATCCTGCCTCGGGCATGGGTGTGTGTGATGTCCTTAGGTTAGTTAGGTTTAAGTAGTTCTAAGTTCTAGGGGACTTATGACCTAAGATGTTGAGTCCCATAGTGCTCAGAGCCATTTGAACCATTTTTGAACCACTTATCGGGCGCCAGCTGCGTGCCCACAAGCCGTGGTCCCGTAATTTGCTAGAATTTAGAGACTTGTGAGTAGCCATCTGATGCCACATGCTTCTGGAAACATAGAAAGGACTTGTAGAATAAATCGCTGCTGCGCTCTTGTATGTGTTTGAAAAGTGCACGAACACGCTCTTAAACAGATAGTCATAACGTTTTGGTTCATGGGTGTAAATTGGAACTATTAAAGCATAACTCAGCCTAACAACTCAGATTAACCAGTTGTTGTTGTTGTGGTCTGCAGTCCAGAGTCTGGTTTGATGCAGCTCTCCATACTACTCTATCCTGTGCAGGCTTCTTCATCTCAAAGTACCTACTGAAACCTACATCCTTCTGAATCTGCTTAGTGTATTCATCCCTTGCTCTCACTCTACGATTTTTACCCTCCATGCTACCCTACAGTACTAAAGTGGTGATCCCTTGATGCCTCAGAACACGTCCTACCAACCGATCCCTTCTTCTAGTCAAGTTGTGCCACAAATTCCTCTTCTCCCCATTTCTATTCAGTACCTCCTCCTTAGCTACGTGATCTACCTATCTAATCTTCAGCATTCTTTTGTAGCACCACATTTCGAAAGCTTCTATTCTCTTCTTGTCTTAACTATTTATTGTCCATGTTTCACTTTCATACTTCCATACAAATACTGTCAGAAGAGACTTCCTGACACTTACATGTATACTCGATGTCAATAAATTTCTCTTCTTCAGAAACGCTTTCCTTGACATTGCCGGTCTGCATTTTATATCATCTCTACTTCGACCATCATTAGTTATTTTCCTCCACAAAAAGCAAACCTCGTGACATATTAGCAGTTTTTCCATTCGTCTGTAAAGAATTCGTGTTAGTATTTTGCAGCCGTGACTTACTAAACTGATAGTTCGGTAATTTTCACGCCTGTCAACACCTGCCTTCTTTGGGATTGGAATTAATATATTCTTCTTGAAGTCTGAGTTTATTTCGCCTGTCTCATACATCTTGCTCAGCAGATGGTAGAGTTTTGTCAGAGCTTGCTCTCCCAAGGCTATCAGTAGTTCTAATGGGATATTGTCTACTCTTTTTTTCGACTTAGGACTTCCAGTGCTCCGCCAAACTGTTCACACGGTATCATATCTCCCATTTCATCTTCGTCTACGTCCTCTTCCATCTCCATAATATTGCTCTCAAATACATCGCCCTTGTATAGACCCTCTATATATTTCTTCCACCTGTCTGCTTTCCCTTCTTTGCTTAGTACTGGCTTTCCATCTTAGCTATTGATATTCATACAAGAGGTTCTCTTTTCTCCAAAAGTCTCTTTAATTTTTCTGCAGGCAGTATCTATCTTACCCCTAGTGATGTATGCCTCTACGTCCTTATATTTATCCTCTAGCCATCCCTGCTTAGACATTTTGCACTTCCTCTCGATCTCATTTTTGAGAGGTTTGCATTCCTTTCTGGCCGCTTCATTTTCTGCATTTTTATATTTTCTCCTTTCATCAATTAAATTCAATATCTCTTCTGTTACCCAAGGATTTCTACTAGCTCTCGTATTATTACCTATTTAATCCTCTGCTGCCTTCACTCCTTCAACTCTCAAAGAAACCCATTCTTCTTCTACTGTATTTCTTTCCCCCGTCTTAGCAATCGTTCCCTAATGCTCTCTCTGAAACTCTCTACAACTTCTGGTTCTTTCCATTTATCCAGGTCCCATCTCCTTAAATTGCCGCCTTTTTGCAGTTTCTTCAGTTATAATCTACAGTTCATAACCAATAGATTGTGGTCAGAGTCCACAACTGCTCCTAAAAATTTCTTACAATTTAAAACCTGGTTCCTAAATCTCTGTCTTACCATTATATAGTTTATCTGAAACCTTCGAGTATCTCCAGGCCTCTTCCATGTGTACAACCTGCTTTCACGATTCGTAAACGAAGAGTTAGCTATGATTAAGTTATGGTCTGTGCAAAATTCTACCAGGCTTCTTCCTCTTTCATTCCTTACCCCCATTCCATATTCATCTACTACTTTTCCTTATCTTCCTTTTCCTACTATCGAATTCCAGTCCCTCACGACTATTAGATTTTCGTCTCCCTTCACTATCTGCATAATTTCTTTTATCTCATTATACATTCTTCAATCTCTTCGTCATCTGCGGAACTAGTTGGCATATATTCTTGTACTACTGTGGTAGGCGTGAGCTTCGTGCCTATCTTCGCAACAATAATGCGTCCACTATGCTGTTCGTAGTAGCTTACCCGCGCTCATATTTTTTTATGCATTATTAAACCTACTCCTGTATTACCTCTACTTGATTTTGTATTTACAGCCCTGTATTCACCTGACCGGGAGTTTTGTTCCCCCTGCCTCCGAACTTCATTAATTCCCACTATATCTAACTTTAATATACCCATTTCCCTTTTTAAATTTTCTAACCTACCTGCCCGATTAAGAGTTCTGGCATTCCACGCTCCGATCCACAGACTGCTAGTTTTGTTTCTCCTGACAAAGACGTCCTCCTTAGTAGTCCCCGCCCGGAGATCCGAATGGGGGAGTATTTTATCTCCGAAATATTTTACCCAATAGGACGCCATCATCATTTAACCACACAGTAAAGCTGCATCCTCACGGAAAAAATTACGGCTATTGTTTCCCCTTGCTTTCAGCCGTTTGCATTACCAGCACAGCAAGGCCGTTTTCGGTAATATTACAAGACTAGATCAGTGAACCATCCAGACTGTTGCCCCTGCAACTACTGAAAAGGTTGTTGCACCTTTTCAGGTTACACCTACGGTACGGTTATCTGTATCACTGCGGCACGCAACCCCGGGGGGGGATTAACCAGTAAGGAGCATAAATTTATAACGAATAATTCCCAGAAGTATCTCGTTGTCTTACAAATTGAATCACCGGCTTCCAGAAGAAAGAAGTACATTGACAAAGGCTTCTAATTAACAACAAAATTACAGAATGAATGCGATGTAGCTGAATTGTACTAAATCTTGAAACGATTCACCATTTTATCATCTTTGAGAAGGCACAGGAGTATTAGCCAGAGTGATTACAATACAATTCACGCACTTCTCCTCGAGGAGGTCTTCAGCAAAACACGATTAATAAAATGCGAGCGTGAGGTAAATGGATAGGCAATGAAAAAACGGTAGTATGACAGAGACAGGAAAGAGATTTTTCATTTAAGTCAATTTACTGTCGTAGAACATATTCCAGCAAACTATGATAAATGGTACACGTAGGTAACATGACGTATTCCTTTCAGCAGTAGCAACCGGAAGTACCAACTGACTTTTTTAAGCATAATCTGAGGCACCAGCGAAAGAGTAGCCAATGAAAAGGAACATCAGCGAAAGAGTTGCCAATGAAGAGAGAAACTTCAAGCTAAGAGATAACAATGTACATGGCTTCAACTAGACAGATATCAAAGGGCGCAGTATATCATACGTCCGAATAACTGCAAACAAGCAATAATGGCACGAATTTCATGTACTGACAAAGTGAAATTTTTCGCGTGACTGACGGTGCAAACCTCCTATCATCAAAAGATATGTAACTGATGATACTCTTCAGTGGCAAAAGAACTATAATTTCCCTAAGGAAAAACGGAATTAACCACAGACCATCAAAGGGCTAAAGGAAACGATCGCAGTATTTATTTGTCAAGTTTAGAATACGACAGAAATGACATATGTTTTACCAAAGCAAAATCATCTTGAATCCTACGCTTACCAACTTGAGTCATCATTTTAAACCACCGGGAGATATTAATACAGCATCAATAATTTTTAGAGGATCTGCAAAACAATGGATACGTGTGAGGAAGATGGACAACTGAGTAGACAATGATAATTTTTTATTTCTTGCAGTTTCTATTCATCTCGAAATTGATCAAAAATATTCGAAAATAATATCTAATAATCTCCACGTTTCACAGGCTATACTAGAGCAAATTTATTTCTTCGCAAAACATCCGCGAATAACTTTTGCCAGAGTGTCTTCCGTACTTAAGAAATAACGATTTCATCTATCCTCTCTTACTTGAGACAACAAAAATCGTCGAAGAGGTTCGTAGGCGGCCTCTAGCATAACTAAGGTCTTCAGAAACAAGTTCCAATACCGAAGGGACATCGTAAAGCCATAAGGTGAAAGAGCTTCTTGCGATGTTGTTTCATCTTCTAGAAAGAAAAAAATTTTCTAGTTTCTTGCGACGGTAGGTATACAATTTCTTAAGAATCAGTTGGTGATCAGTATCCTTCAACGAAAGAAGGAATCAATGTCTTCGATACATGTAAGATACCGTATGCCACATTATCTGTAGTCTGTCAGCTAACCGATATTGCCGGAGCTGGTGCATCGATGAAGATACCTGCCGGCACGCTTATAAGCAGCTGATGAATGAACTACGCACCCACCAGGAGCGGTATAAAGGTTATTTGCTCTTCTTGTTGTCCTGCCATTCCCCGCGTCGCAACGGCGCATCACTGGTGCGAGTTGCTTCATGGACGGCGCCAACGCAGCTTGCTCCAGTTGCTGCGCCCACCGCGGTGGCCGGTGCCTACTCCACTCCCTCATGCTACGAATCAAACTAATAGTCTAGTTTTTTTCAGGTCAAGTAGCGATCGGAAGTGCTGGTAACGCGGCTTCGTTGTAAGGTTGCTTGATAATTGCATATTTTTGATAGAGGGTCCACGCGGATTGCAGCGACGGCACGTGAATCAAATTCGCACCTGTAAATTGCGTTACCCTGCTACTGAGTCTATGTTCACAGATTCACTGCCTGACCGGGTGATGCACCCTGTAATCTCCTCTGGCTACCTGGGGTCCTGCGTCGCCAGCACCTGGCCATGAACCTATGGTCGTGGACCCTACAGCTCATCCGGCGCCTAGCGGACAGCAGACGTCCACAGGCGTTGGTCCTCTCCACTTGACGGCCGGCCAGGGGACCGACGCACCAATTCGAGACACCGTATCGGTTCGACCACCAGGAGACCTCGGACTACTGCTGGATGCAGAGACGCACATTCCGTCTGGTTTCTCGGCTGGCGTTCCAGGACGGCCTCAAAGCGAATGCCGGGGCGAATACAAGAGCTCGGCACCAGCCACAGCTTCGGCTCCTGCCTCCTCGTCTCTTCCTGCATCCACGCCTCCCGCCCCGATGTTGCTGCAGGTGTCGTCACTACACGACAATGGAGAGGAGGTTAGAGGGTAGGAGTGTAGTGTCGCAGCTTATCGATACTGCCAGAGCTGGCGTCTCAATGAAAATTTCTTCGGGCACTGCGAGCGGCGCTTAGAATATTGTCACCAATAGGATGACCTGACCAATGAAGAACATCCAGGCCGCCGACTAATGAGCACTACCAGGACGGTGTTACAAGCGGCGGCCACCTAGGCACCACTCATGTAGTTCGAAATTAGTTCCGTGTTACTAGATGGTGCTGAACATTAGATCGAGCTGTTCATAGCCAACTCTAGGGGCAAACATTCGGTGTACAAAGACGCACGCATCACTTTGCTTCCCTTCGCGCCTATTTTTCTTATCGCTTTCTGAAAATTTCATTTTGCACTTTTGCCATTTCTGTTTCTCGATGTATCTGCTTCAGATCCGTGCATGCCATTTTCTCTTATTTTACTTGTTTGTGCTGCCACACATTGATTCAGCTTTAGCATTTTTTTGCTTTGCCATGGCTACCGAACTCCCCAAACCCCAAGACAGCCTGTCACGTAGTTAGCGGCGCCACAATTGCAAGCGCCTTTGGCATCAATGCTCGATCTAACACAGCTTCTTCAGATACAGAGGCCGCAAATCACGCAGCTTACTGAGCTTATGAAGGGCTTCATTCAGATGCAGACGGCAGCCAATGAGAATCACCTTCAGGCGTCACCAATTACGGCAGCGCCACAGCTTCCACAGCCATCCTTAGCGATTCCGTTTCGCCCATTTCAAGAGGACATAGAGGAGTGGGTTGAGTAACTGGCCTAGTTTGAAGCTCATCTATCTGCACACCAATGCCAAGTACCGTTAAACAGTCTCTTTTTTAACAACGGGTGGTGTGTCAGTTAATAGGATGTATTGCACATTGTTCCCAATTTCATGGCCAGAACTTGTGATCTATGAAGAATTAATCCACGCTTGGAATAGATATTACGACAAGAAATTCCTTTTGGCGGATGCCAAGTATAAATATGTCAGACTAAAGAAGCAGCCACGCAAGTCGCGAGTTCGAGTCTCGGTCCGGCACACAGTTTTAATCTGCCAGTAAGTTTCAGACTTAACATAAATCTGGCAGTGGCAAGTGTTATAGTGACCTCATGATCCGTGGTACCATTTCTCAGAACGTGGCTGAAAATAGAAGACGGAAACGTGTTGACAAGTGTCCCTACTCTTCCTAGCCACGGCTGCCTCCAACTGTTAACAGTTTATCAGTTCTTCAGAAGCCACTTGAGTAAAATATATTTATTTATAGTGCGCTTGTGTCAACTAACCTTTCGCTGGCCTGTCCAGATTCCGACGGCGACATATCTCTTTCGCCACCATCTTCACAAAATTTCCATTGTTTTGCCAAAAATCTTACCATTTTCAGCAAAAATTAATTTTTAAAGATGGTTTGACGAAAGAGATAAGATGCATGTTTTTATCAAGAGCCTGAACTGGAAACGCAGAAAAATGACTTAAAACGCATCAAAAGATAATGTATTTCAATTCGATAAGTTATGTGTGCTGGACAGAAAAGCATTTCTGCAGTATCGTCTCAAAATGTGCAAGTTATGTAAGCTGAACATGATGCGGACCTCATGTTTCTAAAAGTGATGCATGGATGCTGACAAATGTGTATGATTTTATAAAAGTCATCTATTTTACCAAAAAGAAATATTACTGTATCTCAACTAATGGCATAACAGATTGCTTCGTAATAACAACTGAAGAAAGACAGACTACTGAACAGGTAGAAGAATGAAGACATGGAGATAAGAAGTGGATAAGAAGAACGTGGAGGACACAGCACGAAGTAATTAAGCTTTTCCATTGGTTTAGCTTACAAAAATCAAAGAATACTTCCACAGGAAGCCAGTTTAATAACGCAACAGAAAGAGTTTCCGGCATAAATTCCAAAACGGAATACAAGAAGGTTTTGATTCATCGTAATATGCTGGATGGACTTTTTACCTGACTACCAAATCCCGAGAGACAGTGACAGAAAGGATGGAATGTTTGTTAGAAATGCATGTCACGTTACACTCTTCCGGCTGATCTGTGTGTGTTGGAAGTTCCAGGGATTGTGTGTGATAATCTCAGCTGATCTACGCGTGTTGCAGAGTCCAAGAGTACTATGTGAAAATACGTCAAGTGATAACATACATTTACATTTCTTAACAGGACTGCAATACTTTAAATTGTTTTAAATGCTCTAAAAAGAAATATTAGTTCTCGGATAATAATGAAGATCGATAAAGAGGGCAGCAGACGAATCAGTGTAGATCTGCCGTCTCCTATTGTCTTAAATCTACGATGAAAAATTTAATAGACATGCATTCATTTCATACACTGGAAAATAGAAGGGAACCATTTCCAACACATTAAAGGACTTAAAATTTAGTAGAATATTACTTTCAGAAGAAAAAACTTTACTTTTTAAGAAGAAGATCGCGCACCTGTCTTGCCTCTGCAAATCCACCTCAGAGATACAGCACCGACAGTGCTGTACGATTATATAGGCGGCTGCTGCCAGCACGATGTCGGTGTAGAGTCTGCTGACTCTGACACTACTGTCGAGCATGGCCGTCCACAGGGCACTGAAACAGCCTGTGGTCGCCTAAATGTCGAGGCACCAGCAAAGAAGACAAAGCCGCCGACAAATCAATGTGGTAAGACGACCAAGTCTTCCCTATTAAGTTGGAAGCTTTCCCTCCGGTCGTGGACCCTAAACCACATTGCTTCAGGTGCCGGGGAGAGGACCATGCGGCAAAGTACTGCCGCAACACACCGAGATGCGTCAGAGGCTCAGGCGGCCATGACAGCCCTGCTAGCAGGCGACACATGGAGGACGCGGGTGCTCGCTGTGCCATGCACCGTGTCGCCAACTATCGTTGCTGCCTGGCCATCTCTGGCCGCAGCTAAGCCGATGGCGAAGTGGCGGCCCCAGAGTCAGCGCACGCCGATGCAGGAGAAGACGATGACGCCAGCCGTTAGCAACCGTTGCCTGCCCGCCCCCTTCCCCTAAATGGCTGGAATGTCCCATCAGTTGTGGGGAGGACCGGCCGCCAGTGGGAAGGTGGGAACAGCAGCCGCGATCTGGAAAGACACAGCAGCAACAGAAGAACGTCCACATGCTCGCCACAATGCTCATTAACGTCTGAGGAACGACTACGGTCATCCAAGCTGTCATGGTACAGAGAGGACTGCGTTCTTAACATCACAGAAAGACTGCGTCCAGAGTTTGCTAGAGACTTTCTAGCAGGCAGAGGGGTACGTGCCCCTGCCGCTGCCCCAGCATAGTCATAGGAGAAGGTCGCCACCAGCCAGACATCCATTCTGCAGGCAATGTCCCAAGCCAATGGGACTGCCCCTGACGAACAGTCTACAGTATTCAAAGTATGAGATGAAATGGAAATGAGTGTATGATATCGTTGGCAGGGAGGCCCCATTCAGGGAAGTTCGGTCACCAAATGGAAGTGCTATTTTATTCGACGTCACACTGGGCAACTCGTGCGCCAGTGCTGAGGATGAAATGATGAGGACAACACAATACCCAGTCCACGAGCAGAGAAAATCTCAAGTTCGGCCAGGAATCGAACACAGGCCAACTTTCTTGGAAGGCAGGAGAAGACGACGACGCCAGCTGTTAGCAACCGTTTCCTGCCCCCTCCATGACCCGAGCGGCTGGAATGTCCCAACAGTTGTGGGGAGGACCGGCCGCCAGTGGGAGGGCGGGAACAGCAGCCGGGATCTGGAAAGACACAGCAGCAGCAGAAGACCCAGCTAAGCAGGCAGACTATGAGATGCAGAAGTTACTCGACGGCAAGTGTTTATCAGAGACAATGGTATCTTCAGGAGTGCCCCAGGGAAGTGTGATAGGACTGCTTCTGTTCTGTATGTACATAAATCATTTGGCAGACGTTGTGGGCAGCAGTCTTCGATTGTTTGCTGTAATGTACGGTAAGGTTTCGAAGTTGAGTGACTGTAGTAAGATACAAGACGAATTAGACAAAATTTCTTGTTCCTGTGATGAATGGCAGCTAGCTCTAAATGTTGGAATATGTAAGTTAATGCAGATGAGTAGGAAGATCAAACCTGTAATGTTCAGATACAGTATTAATAGTGTCCCGCTTGACACAGTCTAGTCGTTTAAATATCTCGGCGTAATGCTGCAAAGCGATATGAAATGCAACGAGCATGTGAGAACTGTGGTAGGAAAGACGAATCGTCGACTTCTGTTTATTGGGAAAATTTTAGGAAGGTGTGGTTCACATGTAAAGGAGACCACATATAGGACACTGGTGCCACCTATTCCTGAGTACTGCTCGAGTGCTTGTGATCCGTACCAGGTGGGACTGAAGGAAGACATCGAAGCAATTCGGAGGCGGGTTGCTAGATTTGTTAGCGGTACGTTCGAACAACACGTGTTACGGAGATGCTTCGGGAACACAAATGCGACATTCATTTCGAGAAACACTGTTGAGAAAATTTTGAGAACCGGCATTTGAACTGAATGCAGAACGATTCTACTGCCCCAAAATACATTGAGCGTAAGGACCACGAAAATAAGATAGGAGAAATGACGGCTCCTACGGAGCCATATAGAATGCCGTTTTCCCTTGCTGTCTTTGCGAGTGGAACGGAGAAGGAAATTACTTGTAATGGTGCCGGGTACCCTCTACCGCATGGTGGCTTGCGGAGTATCTATGTAGATGTAAAAGTAAGCAAGGCGATGAAGGACGGCTGCTCCACCCTGTGATGAAGCAGCAGCCTAGTAGATGGACGCTCTCACGACGAGGACCATTGGTATAGTGCAGCAGTTGCGCCTCACAACAGCGTACTGCGCCTGCCGCACAGATTCGAACAGATCTCATTATGACGACCAAATGGCTATGACACAGTATCGCCTGCGTGATACCCACTACTAACACAACCAACCCATGCATGACACATCGCAGACAGCAATAAATCCTCTAGTGCTCTTACTTGTCATCCATACTCTCGTGCATTCTTTTTTTCCTTGACGTTTGCCTTGGTACTTTTTTGCCTCTGCCCTTAAAACCACACTTGTTTCAAGCGAATTTCAACCACTTTCTATCACACGATGGACCCATATTGGTGGGTAATCTTGCCCAGATGGACGGACAACGTCACAGACCCTGCTTCTGTGGACTTTTTGACGTAATTACTAAGATCTTTTGAGATGCTCACCTTGCTAGAGCGGACTTGGGGGGCCTCCACTCAGTGTTTCCCACTGTGTCCCTTGCGGCGTGGACGACTTTCGACCCACTCTCCTGTCCCACCAAAAGCTGCTTGTGTTGACAAAATTGTAAGAAGGAACTTCAAAAACTATGTTCCACATTATTATGACAGACCAAGTAACTTCTCTTGAATGCTGCACTACCATACAAAGTGACGAAGATACTGTCGTTCAACATAGTCACCAAGTCTCTATAAATAAAGGACAGGACGTTTTACCAACTGTCGACCACGACAATAGAAATCCACTCCTTGGTGACGAAACCATTCAAGAACTGCTGTCTGAACGTCTTCATCGTTGAAAATCTCTTTACCCCTGACGTTCTCCCTCGATACCTGGACATCGTCGTTTATGATCGATGTCGATGGCCTTCCTTCCCGACGAGAATAATCCACGTCAGAGGGACCTGGGTCACATTGTTGACACCATTCTCATATGGTCCAAATACCGCCATAATAACACGGTGATTCTGTGCTATTGAGACATTTTGCTGCCAAGAATCGTACGGTCCAGCGTACTTCAACTTGGAATTGTGTTTCCAGGTGCCGCACCATTACACTCCCCCGGCCACCCATGTTATCCGTACTGCAGGAGGTTTGTGTGCACAGTCCTTCGATTTGCTTCCTTAATGCTTCAACCAAGTGAGCCATTTGTTCTTCAAATAGTTCGACCTTAACTTCGTCTACCTTTTCGCCCTTCTGTGCCCCATTTGTGGCAAACACGACTGACTTCTTTTCATGTGCGCAGAAGTGCAACTTTGTTTGGGGACGAAATTTAATATAATAATGGCCACGAGACCAATGTGGAATTAATCCTGCCTTAGTAATCCAATCGCCTCCGAGGATATAACTGGTAGGTAAATTTTCTATCACTTTCAAAATACTTGCTGCGCCCTTTGCGTCTCTGCGCACTCATTCTTTGTGTGTCCCTAGTTAACAAAACCCCAGAAGACCACCTTACGCACTCCTTAACCCAATTCTTGAGCGTGGTCAACGGTTCCGTGCGCTGCCATAGCACTTCGTTTCACACGCCTGTTCTGATTCACACTCTCTGTTCCGTGTCTACCCTGTGAGCCTGTGCCTCCCTCTGCGTGTCGAGAAATTCGATGGCCTGTACTTGTCTCATCATCTCTTCTAATTAAGTCAAACTTTTCGGAATTCCACAAAATACAGCCCGTTGCACCGTTTCGGGGTTTAATCCCCCTAACATGTGCGTTCCCATCTGCTCCTCCATATGCTGGAGAGCAAAGTCTACCACAAAGTTTCTAACGCGTTCCATATGTTCTGCTAATGATTTATCAAGGTCTTGTTCACATTCGGCTGCGAGACTTAACCTGCTTGCGACCCGAAATCTTACATGCGGGTGGTATATGATATTTGACGTAATGCTTCCAACAGTTCCCGAACAGTACTTTCCGCTTGAATACCAGTTCTTTGCAACTCACAGATCAGCTCACCCCACCGCAAACGAGACCCATCCCGGGACATACTGAAATCACAACGTTCGATCTTCTTTCTACAAGCAACAGTACGAGGAATAAATATATTACTGTAACTACAATAATTACACCTCAATCAGCCAACCACAGTCTGCTACTAAAGTGTTTTGGAAGCAGGGAGATGTGGTCCAAAATAAATACCCCTGGAGTCGACTGATTGAGTATACAATACAAGATCAAATTTTTTCATCAAATTATATAGTCGTGATCTCAAGTATAAATAGCATACTTAATACAACGTAACGACTGCTTGTTAATATAAGAACGACTAACAGGATGAAGCTACTAAAAATTGAATTGCTGCAGCAAAATCTTGTCAAAAAACTGTTTCGAGCCTTTACCCTCCGTAATACTTTGTATAGTTTCTGATAATCAAAGACAACAAGATGTTAAGGTCGGAGTTTTTAAAAACAGCAAACACAATATCCAAAATTATTATCTTAAAGAAACCACCGAACAACCATGTAGAT
This sequence comes from Schistocerca nitens, assembly GCF_023898315.1. Lineage (NCBI taxonomy): Eukaryota > Metazoa > Arthropoda > Insecta > Orthoptera > Acrididae > Schistocerca > Schistocerca nitens. The sequence goes on along the minus strand of NC_064616.1, from coordinate 231,667,952 downwards.
TTGTCCCGGAACAAATCATAATCATGGAATTTACGAGTTTTTCGATCCAGGTTACAATGCAGCAGGTGAACACTCTTTTCAGAAGTACAGAAATCTATAGTGAATACAGACTGAGGCTTCCCTTCTGTTGCAGCACGCCAGTAGAGCTGCCACTATCCTGTCCAGTAATTCAGCAGCATAGGACGTGTATACAGCGTTTTTTTCCTTTTACAGAAGCAACATTTCATGTAGTTCTTCGGCACAGACCGTGCACTCATATACACAGTACTTAAACACTGGTTTCATTAACCTTAATTCAAATGTCAGCTTCATACTTTGTTACGTCAGCACAAAATTCAGCTGTCACATTTCCCGATCAAGCACTGATACTTCTGCAATAACACTGTCTGAGCATGGCTCCAGGTACACCACTGTCCCCTGTCAGTTCCCCCGATCTACCAGCCACGCTTCCGGCTTGCCCCACTTCAGTTGACAACCACCTCTCTCGCCGCCGAGCATTGTGCCAGAGAGCCTCCCACAGCCTCCCAGCCCGAAGATAAGTCATTGCTCCGTGATGCGACAATCGATAAGTGCCGACATGGTACAGTGATGAGAGAATTTAAAATAAGTGTAAGAGGTCATAAAGACCAAATGCCTTTTTAATAACTTCGTCGTTTTAGATGCTGTCGTTCCATTTTGCATTTCGCATCTCGATATTGTCGCTTATTTGCGATTCATCGGCCTTAGAGAGACATTCCTTCCTAGTGTAAATACTGTATTGTAGATATCTCCATGCTTCACGGTTCTTTTATTATCAGACTGGGAGGCACAGAAAGATACACACACTTCACCCAAAAGGTATTAAACATTTCACCTTCATCTAGTTTTAATTTGTAGATTCAGTCATGTGACAGCCAGTAATTGCTGGTGTCCTCAACATGTATTTGCACACTTTAGTTAGAGTTTGGCATTTGGTCGCCAGTAAACTGCGAACGATCCAAAGAGCATACATCGCTACACATGCTTTGAGCATAGGGTAGGGACGTGGGCTCTTGGATTTTGGGCGGCTTACTGGTCCCCCCCCCTATGGACCCCAGACCTTGCCGAGGTGGGGGGGCTTAACTGTTCCGTCCTCAATAAACCTGACAGTCTCTTAAGGACTGTACAGGCCTGGGGGCGGACCAGGACCAACGAGGGGTTCATAGAAATTCTGTATAGGGAAAATGTGGCCAGCTTTCCGGCTGCTGCTGTTTTGGGATCATCGTGTTGCTGGTCATGCATTAACCACTACAGTATATTTAGATGTTTCTATTGGAGAAGCGTGCTCCACTGGCGCACATGTTGCTAAGGTAGGGCAACAGCTTCAGACTGAACGTTTTGAATATTTAGCAATATAAATGTGATCAAATGTTTCGAAAAATATCTTTTGTGACGACGATAATCCCTAATTTTCACGCAACTAGTGTTTGGAGAGTGGGAATAGCAAACGTTCTAAGTGCCAAAAATATGAGAATGGATTCTGAATTATACTGTTCACCGCATCAGCGCAAAAAGGGGACAATTATAAGTGCCAACAAGTTTATCCTTGCAAAGCAGGAAACAGAAAAACTATATTTATACAAGTAGCGTTGTTACCGGTTCGGAACCGACGGATTCATCTTTACACGGCTTTTCAATATTATATTAAATTTAGTGATGTTTACATTTGTTTCTTTTCCAATAGCTGATGTAAACAACAATCAATGTAATATAAAAGTGGACAGCTGTCGGAAGGTGAACCTGTCGATTCGAAAACGATACGGCTCAATTTGCGTACATGGAAAGCAGCTGGTTACCATTTTGTTCACTCCATGAATCAACATGTATTCTCTTCACAACCACGGCCTCAATAATGTCATTTTTCGACAGAATAGGGTGAAGAAACTATTTGTTCAGTTGCCCTTAATACTGAAGCACTACGTTTTATCTGCTTTAGCACAAATGCAGATACACAGCATTAAGTTTTTAGCTGGTAGAACTGCTGTCAATAAAAACCACTCTCATATCTTTCACATTTCGAAATTCCAGAGAGAAGGCCATCTTGTCAGATAGACATTGCGGCATCTACTAAAGCATATTTGAAAGAATGTCCCCATGGTTTCGCATCTGGATCAAGTCTACAGATACGCAGAGTACCGCGAACACAGTAGCACAGAAAAAGCGTTGTGTGAAATAATGGCATATAGAATTTTTTCCATTTCCGCTCTTCATTTATTAACGTCTGCATGGATTGATTTTACAGTTCCTGTTATGACAGATAGCTCAAATAATTACTGTTAAGTGAGTAACTTAAAACTGATCATCTCGAATCTTCATTAACAGCAGCAGGAAAAGGTAAGTAACCGCTACTACGTTGAAAACGTCGTTTCTACGAGGAAAAATCAGAGGTGTGGGACAAACTCCAAGGTTCTGAAACAATTTTCGTTAAATAAATTAAAATAGCTAAAACGAACCATTTACTAGTAAAGAAACCATGCTTCTCGGCGACTAGATTTATATAAGACATCAGATTAAAGGTTTTTTCTTTTGCAAGGTTTTATATTACACTATTTTCTCAAGCTCTCATTAGTTCCAGTAACGGGAAAGGAAAAAACAAACGATTTAAAAGAAATTTCCAAAACAATAATGGTAATTTCAACGCACGAGCGAATTACAATTCACCATCGCAAGGCCCTATGCCGAACATGAATAGAAACAGTCAGTCGCAGCAGAGGTCAACGCGTGGCGACAATGCCATGTCTTACGCTGTACCGCAGCCTACCCTTGGGCAGCAAAATAACTGCACAGTAGCTAACAACACAATCTGGCTAAGTACCCACACAGTGCAACTAACTGAAATTTCCCCAGGCAACGATTTAAGTCACACGACGCCGTCGGAAGACACCAACCGGTCTTAGTTAAGCCCCAGGCTATTGACCTCTCAGGGAATGGGGCCAAGGCAGAACTTCGAATATGTTTTATGAGGTTTGACAAACAAAGTGACATCAAGAATGATTCGTATCAGCATGAGTTAGATATAGTAGATAAAATCAAGAAAGAACAAATACAAGCAATCATTAAGGTGAAAATATTTAACATTGACACACAGCTAATTTTAAATGCAGGTTCAACTACTAAACTAATATCAAAAGCTTTCTTTTGTGATTTGAAGAAGAGAGGCCAGTTCCAAACATTTCCTGTTCAAAACTGCAAGGTGCAAACTGCTACAGGCAGTAAGACTAAATTAGTTAAACATCAGGCACTTATTCCATTACAAATTGAACATTATACAGTGAAGTGCTACTTTATTATAATGGACAAACTTATAATTAATTGTTTTATTGGTATGGACACGATTAGAACATACAAAACGCAGACTGACATAGGTAATGGTATATGCCACTTTTTTTTGTAAAGGATCAGATCTCTTCTATTGGTTTAGTCAGAACACCTGATGAAAATTATAAAGACAAACTAGAGTAAAATGTAGTGTTGCAATATTCCTTTCCAGTATATATTTCAGACGGATGTGGCCGAGAGGTTCTAGGCGCTTCAGTCAGGAACCACGCTGGTGCTACGGTCGTAGGCTCGAATCCTGCCTCAGACGTGGATGTGTGTGATGTCCTTGGGTTAGTTAGGTTTAAGTAGTTCTAAGTCTAGGGGACTGATGACTACAGAAGTTAAGTCCCATAGTGCTTAGAGCCATTTGAACCATTTGTATATTTCACATACAAATTTGATACTGAACAAGAAGCAAACACTGAGGTTAGTTACGAAATGATAGAAGAGAAACTAAGTGAATCACAAGTACTAAATGAGATGCAACGAAAAGACCTTTCTAACTTGTAAATTAAATGTGCTAGTGTTTTCAGTAAGGAGCCAAGAGTAATCAAAGGTTATGAGTATAAATTTGAAGTCGATACGCATGAAACATTTTGTGTTATGTCATATCCTATTCCATGGGCAAAACGAGAGGTAGTAAGGGAAGAGATCAATCGAATGATTAAATACGGAAGTATAGAATCTTCATTTTCACCCTATTGTAGTCCAATACTGCCAGTAAGCAAACCAGAGGGTTCTGTAATATTAGTTCACGATGCTAGAGGTATCAATAGGATTATGGTACTAGTACACATAAGACAGACAAATTGGACGAACAGCTTCTGAAGTTTGACAATACAAAATATTTCAGTATACTAGATCTCGAGGAGTCCTACTGGCAAATAAAGCTCCATGAAGAAAGTCGAAAATATACAGCATTTGTTTGTGGTGGCAGAAGTTATGAATTCCGTGTTCTACCTTTTGGACTGAACATTAGTGCAGGAGTGTTTATACCTGCATTGGACTAGGTTTTAGACCCAGAACTGCTTAGCAAAGTCACTGTTTATGTAGATGACATACTAATAGCTACACCCACTTTGTTAGAACATATCGTACCACAACAACTGATGAAATAGTGATGCGTTGCCAACTTGTTTCGAAAAAAATAGGATTTGGTTATGGGATGACAAGTGTCAAGAGGACTAAAATAATATTAAGCAGGCATTAGTCAATGCAAGCATTCTTAGCCACCCTGACACGTGCAAGGATTTTTGTCTATGCACAGGTGCTTCAACGATTTGCAGATTACAGAGTAACAGCCACTTTAAAAAAGTCCTTTTTCGGTAAGGAGCAAGTCAAATTTTTCGGACATAATGTGTCAGAACAAGGAATATTAACTGATCCGCGAAACTTGAAGCCATACACAGTTGTCCAACTCCAAGGAATAAGAAACAACTAAAGGCCTTTTTAGCACTAGTTTCATTTTTTCGTAAGTTCGTACCACAACAACTGATTAACAGTGATGCATCACTCAACTTGTTACGAAAAAATGGGATTTGGTTATGGGATGACAAGTGTCAAGAGAACTTTTGTCTATGCACAGATGCCTCATCTCAAAGGCCTGGGGGCATGCTTCTTCCGGATGTGAGAGGAGGAAGGTAAGAAAGTACTCAAGGTCATCAGTTTTGCTAGTCGCACGTTATCAGAAGCAGAAACATCTTACTCTGTGTCAGAATTGGAGAGCTTTGCTGTAATGTGGGCATTTATTGTGACCATCATTCACTGTTATTTCTTGTAACATGCAAACTATTACACCCCCGATTAGCTAGCGTGTGTCTATATTCACAAGAATTCAGTTTTGAGATCATTTATATTAAAGGAAGTCAGAATGTAATTTCGAATGCCTTGTCCAGGTTAACACAAGGTTTAGAGGAATTTGGTGAATTAACAGAGCAGGCTGCGGAAATCAGAACGTTATTAATGCAAGCGACAGCACATCAGTCTGATTACCATAAGTTTTGCAAGCAAATGAAAATTATACAACAGCAAGATCGCAGATGGAGTAAAGTCATGCAAAACCTTAAGCAAGATGAAGGTGGAAAAGTAAGTAAATGGTATCAGGAGTACAAGGGCGTTTTGTTTTATAGGAGACACGAAAAATCTGATCAGTGGTGTCTGTATTCCTGAAGAGTATTTATGAGACACGCACTTGATGTATGGGGACATTATGGAGTAGGCAAATGTACTGAAAAAATTGCAACGCTTTGTTTTTTTCCAAATTTGAGAAGACGAGATCTACAGGTATTAAGAAAGAGTGCAATATGTCAAACATTAAAACAGTCCAGTGCGTCAAAATACACTTATCTACACCCAATACTCACAAAAAACCTCTAGATATGGTATCTCTGGACATAGCTGGTCCATATGCAAGAAGGGTCAACCCCGATAGCTGAGTGGTCAGCGTGACGGACTGCCGTCCTACGGGCCGGGTTCGATTCCCGGCTGGGTCGGGGATTTTCTCCGCTCAGGGACTGGGTGTTCTGTTATCTTCATCATCAGTTCATCCCCATCCGGCGCGCAATTCGCCCAAAGTGGCGTCGAACGTAATAAGACCTGCAGCAAGGCGGCCTGACCTGCCCAGCAACGGGCCTCCCGGCCAATGACGCCCAGCCGGTCGCGGTGGTCTAGCGGTTCTAGGCGCTCAGTCCGGAACCGCGTGACTGCTACGGTCGCAGGTTCGAATCCTGCCTCGGGCATAGATGTGTGTGATGTCTATTTTTTGAATGACGCCCAATGGTCGTTTCCATTTTCCATCTAAGAAGTAAAGGAGGAGTGAGATACGTAGTAGCACTAGATGCCATTTTCTCGAAACATATAAAAATGTAACAGCCACAAATATCAGAAAAAGAATTGAGGGAGACTATTTGAGAAGAGTAGGTAAACCAAAGGTACTACTAACTGACAATGCTTCATATTTCGTTGGGCAAAAGTGGAAACAATTTATGACCTCACAGGGCGTAGAGCACGTGTTAGTAAGCCTTTTTCACTTAGAAGCAAGCCCAGCTGAGCCAGTCTTTAAAGAATTTAACGGGTTTATTAGGACTTACGCACCTCGCAAGTACACCCAATGGTAACTCCTTTCATGCAAGTGGTCAGTAACCTTCCGCATGAGTGGGAGTCGCCCATACCAAACGTACCGACTACAGAAATAACACTACAAAACGAAATCAAACGAGCCATAGTTACACTAGAAAACAGGGCCGAGTATAGAAGGAAAATTCATAACAAGAAACTGTAACACAATTATTTGAAGGGCAACTAGTCCTTTTACGGACGCACCCTAAACCGACCAGATTTGGCTAACTGAATAAGAAGTGGCAATTACTCTATTCAGGACCATATGTAATTTCCAAATTACCATATCCTGGGACGTACAGGTTAGTTTATTAGAAAACAGGAAGAGACAAGGGTCTACACCCTCACAAAGGTGTAAAAGCCTTTATAAAATGACGTAGCGTGCAACATTTTTTTATCGCAAGATAATTGTACATTGTGTACATAGTTCTAAGTGTAATTTTTCTCCTGGAGTATATTAAACGATAAAGTGCTGTGTATAGTCATAAGTAATTCTTTTGATTTGTACACGTAGGCATAAAAATTAACAGCAATGAGAAGTAACATACCACTTCATGCGAAGCGAAAGTATAAACGAAATTAGCTTATGGCTGAGCAGTCGCGCGCTCAACAATACGCGCTGACGTCAGTAGCAGGAGAGGAGACAATGACCTGTGCGCATGCGCAACAGACTGGCAGAAGCCGCAACCAAAATAGGAATTCAATATATACCTAACCTAAATACAAAGTAAACAGAAATACTACGCAAATACATCTACTATCTAAGGACTAAGGAACCTATTGATATATTGTACACAGAGATTTAATTAAATGATAATTAAATAGACACCCTAGCTGCAAACAGACGTTGATATACTTCACTGGAGACATGTTGTAAATATGTGCCCCGACCGGGACTCGAACCTGGGATCTCCTGCTCACATGGCAGACGCTCTATCCGTCTGAGCCACCGAGGGCACAGAGGATAATGCGTCTGCAGGGACTTATCCCTTGCACGCTCCCCGTGAGATCCACATTCCCAACATGTCCACACCACTACATTCGTAGTGCGCCTAATAGATGTTTGCCCATCATACTCATTACTCGTGGCAGATTAATCTACCAAGTCCCGTACGAGTTCGGGCATAGTGTGTGCGTTCACACAAGAAGGTCAACGGCCGGGAAGCCATATTTTAACTATATATGACGGTAGTATCTGTTCCCGAAAGAACACATGGCGTGGATGACCATGCAGCTTTGCTAGAAATTTCATTTCTAGCAAAGCTGCATGGTCATCCACGGTATGTGTTCTTTCGGGAACAGATACTACCGTCATATATATTTAATTAAATACTAAGTTACATACAACAAAATTACAACTAAAAGGAAGCATTATGAAAAACTATACGAGACGAGTAAGCTAAGGGCTATCGACAAAATACCCTGAGAGATGAAAAATAATTTTCTTTGCAGAGTAAATGATCATAATGGGTACCGGAATAAACAAATGTCTATGAATTTAAACAAAATATGGAAATATCTTGGAACGTATGCAATGACCAAATGTATCAGTGGCCACCGTGTTACGTAATGCAATTAGTTTTAAGTTAGTTTTAAGTTTTTTCTTTCAGCGACCAGTACATCGTCACATAGCAGAAGAAGAGAAATACGTCAAGAGTAGCAGGTACCAAAAGAAGAAACGCGCCGCACGTCGAGTAAACAATTTAGTTATAAGGATATCTATACAAAGATCATAAGGCAAATGAAAAATGAAATATGCATCGTCGCAGTGTGTCTCCGTGACAGTTATCAGTACCTATTCGATGCAGAGTACACATAAACATTTAAGGATGTGATTTTACGAAAACCAGTCTATTTTTATCGTGTCACATGAAAGCTTGAATAATGACATATCGAGGTATTTGTGAAAGATAAGTCTACGATGGTGAAAACGTCATGTTTCACCCTAAGCTACACATGAATTGAAGTAAACAGAACTAACACATGAAGAAACAGCATGTTACTACTTGGGTGATTAGTCGGTACACATTATTTCACTGAAGCAAAAGGTCCTTGGCAGGTAGTCCATCATTGTACGAGTAACATTTCCTCATAAATCCTTAAATCAGTAGATGAGTATTTCCCTTCTTCCCTCCCAGACAAAGGAGGCGGCGCCAAGCTAGTTAGGCCAGCGGTGTGCAACGTTCTTTTTTTTCTATTTCCAGTCTTTTTCTCCCTCTTCTACCTAAGGAAGAAATCAGCTCTTATAAGTGATAAAAGCCTGTTTATAAAATGAAACATAAATGTATCATATGCTTGTATTGTGTCATAATAATGTGATATGTAATTACTTTGTAAATGTGATGTGAACGAAGAGATGCTGAAACTAACGAACAAACTGTAGTAACAGAACCCAATTAATGAAAATTTTATGACATTTTCAAACTTAAGCAATTTATGTTCGTAATATAAGCGATGGATGGACTGTCAGCCATAGGTATAAGCTATCCTGCTATGTATATTGTTGTTAACTCAATACTGGTATGAATTTTCATTGGAAACCAAACTCTGTATGAAAAAATGAACTTCAAAGACCAGCATTTATACAATGTTTTGGACGGCTATATGTGTCTTTCAACAAGTGGACGGTCAAGTGTGGTGACATGAACATGCGTTTGCAACGAAATAACTTCTGAGCATCGTGGCTCACAACGCTTGACACATTGACAAGTGGGCTATAGTTGTTCGAGGTGGTACTTACCTCATCGACGGATGCTGCTGGTCAGGGTTTCTCTCCACTGAAAATGAGAATGCGACGGGTAATAGTGACGCTCGAGCCGTCGCATTTTGAACAATAATCACAAACCCGCTGCACCCTGAATGAAGACAACTGACACAGCAATTCTTCGATATGTGACACTCAGGTGAAACTCTGGTAATCAATGTGAAATCAACACTAAAAAAACGAGTGTATAAAGGGCGACGGTAGCTTCTAGCATGTTGACCGTTAGCGTCTAGCTCTTAGCCGTGAAATCGACCAGTGCGCCAGCGCGAAACTCGGCAGCGAGAATACGTACATACATACATTAATCCTTGTTCCATAGATCATGAATACATGATGTGGAACGTGTCACTTCATTATAAGTTTTCTTTACATTTTTTTTTTTTTACAAGCCGGCCGTTGTGTCCGAGCGGTTCTAGGTGCTTTAGTCCGGAACCGCGCTGCTGCTACGGTCGCAGGTTCGAATCCGGTCTCGGGTATGGATGTGTGTGATGTCCTTAGGTTAGTTAGGTTTAAGTAGTTCTAAGTCTATGGGAGTATTGACCTGAGATATTAAGTCCCATAGTGCTCAGAAACATTTGAACCATTTTTTTTTTTACGGTTGCTACTTCATATCTAAGAATTCATCTATTGAGTAGGAGTAGTTGTCATTCAGAAATTCTTTTAATTTGCTTTTAAATTTTCGTTGGCTATCTGTCAGACTTTTAATACTATTTGTCAAATGACCAAAGATTTTTGTAGCAGCATAATTCACCCCTTTCTGTGCCAAAGCGAGATTTAATCCAGAATAGTGAAGATCATCCTTGCTTCTAGTGTTGTAGCTGTGCACTTCGCTCTTAGTTGTGAATCGGGATGGGTTATTAATGACAAATTTCATTAAAGAATATGTATATTGCGAAGGTACTGTGAATATACCAAGCTACTCAAATAAATGTCCGCAAGGTGATCATGGGTGGGCTCCAGCTGTTATTCTGATTACATGCTTGTGTGCAATGAATACTTTCTCTCTTAATGATGAATTGCCCCAAAATATGATGCCATATGAAAACAGTGAATGAAAATAGGCATAGTGGGCTAATTTACTGATATGTTTATCACAAAAATATGCAATAAACCTAATAGCATAAGTAGCTGAACCTAACTGTTTCAACAGATCATCGATGTGTTTCTTCCAATTCAATTTCTCATTAACGTACGCACCCAGAAATTTTGCGTATTCTGCCTTAGCAACAGACTTCTGTTCAAAAATGGTTCAAACGGCTCTAAGCACTATGAGACTTAACATCTGAGGTCATCAGTCCCCTAGAACTTAGAACTACTTAAACCTAACTAACCTAAGGACATCACACACATCCATGCCCGAGGCAGGATTCGAACCTGCGACTTTAGCACCAGCGCGGTTCCGGACTGAAGTGCTTATAACCACTCGTCCACAGCGGCCGGCTAGACTTCTGTTCATGGTCTATATTTATCAGTGGTGTTATGCTATTTAATGTACAGAATCTTATAAACTGTGTTTTCTCAAAATTTAGTGAGAGTCCATTTGCAGAGAACCACTTAATAATTTTCTGAAAGACATTTTTTGCCATTTCCTCAGCTGATTCTTGCTTCTTGGGCGTGATTACTATACTTGTAACATCAGCAAAAAGGAGTAGCATTACATCTTCATGATTATAGATTGGCAAGTTGTTAATATGTATTAAGAACAATAAGGGACCCAAGACTGAACCCTGTGAGACACAATCTTGATACCTCCCCAGTTAGAGGACACTGCTGGGTTTTGCAGACTGTCGCTACTGTTAATTTCAACATTCTGCATTCTTCCAGTTAAGTATGAATTAAACCTTTTGTGTACTGTACCACTCATACCACAATACTCAAGTTTATCTAGAAGAATTTCATGATTCATAAACCAAAAGCCTTTGAGAGATCACAAAATATCCCAGTGGGTGATGTTTGGTTATTCAACGCATTTTCTTATGAAAAACCTTTCTGAAAACCAAATTGTTATTGTGTTAGTACTTCATTTTCACAAATATGTGATGCTACTCTTGAATACATTACTTTATCAAGAATTTTGGATAATGCTGTGAAAAGTGAGATTGGGCAGTAGTTGTTAGCATCAGATCTATGAAGCAAACTGAACATTATTGTTAGTGCGCTAAATTCAAATATGCAATGGACTGTCATATTATGTATATAATCTTTTAATTTCTGTAGAATTCTAAAATACATAGCATAAGCTGACATATCGATTCATTAAGTAAAAAAGGAAGCTGACAATAAAGGTCACCGACCCCAAAACACTGTATGTGTCCATACCATGTCAACGTACAGTGTGGGGGCAATTGTGTAGGTACATGATGAAAGGCCCCAGGAAGCCGCAAAATTAAGATTTATTAAAAAAGAAAATAAAATGAGGATTGTCTTGATTACGACAAGCGCCGGTGTTTTCAGAGTCCGCCTCGTACAGCTACAATTAAAATGTAAGCGAAGTCCGATGGCCAAAATATACAAACAAGCACAGAGCATTTTAATAACGCAATCGTATTATATTGTACAAAAAGGGGTCTTCATACGCACGGGCAATAATATTTAAGTGTCAGTGTGCGAACTATTCAACGGAATATCATCGATATGATGACTAACTTCATGAAATGCTGCAGAGAGCTTTGGAGTTTAATCGAGGACTGGTGATCAGGAACTTTACAGAACCATGCCTCCCCCCCCCCCCCCCCCGCCAAATACAGCAGCAAAAATTTCATCCACCACCAGGATTCGAACCAGCTTATTTCCGAGTCGAAAGACAGCGAAGAGGAGTGCACCAGCGACCTTGGCTAAGGAGGTGGGTAACTGCCATATTCAACTCTGAGAGTCTACTGGCCCTCGATAGTCTGCCATTCTTCCCCTCCTGGTAACACATGGGTGACCAAATAAAATCTTTTGTAACTCGTTAAATACCGTGAATATTTACTACCGATCATACGTTTGTAACAGTCATGTGCCACTCTCAGTAAATTCTCTGCTCTCTATGAGCTATCTTAGCACGCCTGTAATCTGCCCGGAAGCAAACACGCCTTCAATTTGCCGCAGAAATTTACTATCAACATTGAGAGCGATTTGTGGGGAGAACTGGGAGGGTTCGTGACTCAGTAGAAAAAGTCAAGTAAAGCTGTCATTAATGTTTAATATGCATTGATTTTAGAGAAACCGACATGCAAGACCAATGTAGCCGTGTACGTTCGGAAAAAAAGAAGAGAGAGAGAGAGAGAGAGAGAGAGAGCAGGGGAGAGGGCCAGTGAAGTCTTCGTTTAATGTCCTCCTCTCTCTTTTTTTTTTACACCGTCATTTGTTTTCATCTATTTTGATGCTTCGAGACGTGAGATTTCAATCCTAACCATGTTACAGATTATGATGAAATTTATTTACAAGACATTTTTAATTTGTACGACGTAATTTTTGTATCATTTGATTTCACATGAGCGTAGTATGTATTCAGTATCGACACCTTAAAAACTCATCGCCGTGGCCAACGCGTAACTTGAACCCACGTGCTTTGTCTCATAGGCAGCAATGCCGTTCGGAGCCATGGAGACGATCTGGATGGTATCTCTATATTACACACTTTCACACTAAGTAGCCTCCTTCACTACTCAGAAGGAACTTCGTACAAATGGACTTCTATAAACAAAATATCATTTACCTTTTTATTTCGGAAACCTATAAGAGAACACAGTTAATAGGTGTCAACCTCCAGAAAACGTATTAAGTATTCATATACCTTAGCAAAGCCTGGTTATACGTACTCGTTAAACTAACAAAGTAAGGGTGCCAACAGTTGTACTTGGGGAGGAACTGCTATCCTGTGAACCGGCAGAAGTATCTAGGAAGTGATCCTGTTCTATCACCGCTTTGCTATCGGCTCGTTATAGCCCAATGACGCTCCCGGTATCCTACAATTTTTCACGGGGCGGGAGGGGTCGGAGAGACGACGGGAACGATCAATGCCTCGACCGGCGGGGTGAGCGTGGGTGGAACAGGTGGCTGTCTCCATGGTTACGGTCGGTGCGGACGGCTACTGAGGGCGCGGCAGCCTGCGAAGGGGTGGAGTCCGCAGCCAGCAGCAGCCGCGGCCAGACGCCTTGCTCGCGCCGCTCTTCAGGTAAGCCACACCCGCAGCCCAGAAGTCTGCCCTACAGATCGCACTTCTGACATTCCTTTCTAATTCATCTTTGCGTCGTTTATTTCGTGGAAATATATTGCTATAGATCTTAGGTAGACATTCTATTTGGTGCATAAAATTAGACTGACTTCTAACTTGCAGCAACAAAACCGTGATACGGTCTTCGTTTACCGTAGAACCTAGAAGCAAATTCGACTAACCTTGTAGGATATATGACTTGACAGACACTTAAACGATGTACTGCAACTCTTTAAAGTTAAAAGAAATCCTATTGAAGGGATGATGTCTTCACTTTCGTTATGCAAAAAGTATCTCAAAAATAATTTTTGGGATGTTTTTCACTTCGAAGTCTTAACCGAACGGTCACAGCGGAAAAGTGACCAATTTGTTGATTTATTAAGATCACGGACGAGCTATTTATCTACACAGCTACATGATTTTTTGTAAATAACTCGTCATTTGCTTGACTTACGATTTCCTAGTTAGGGAAAATGTTGTCTTTCTTATAATAAATAACAAAGATTTACAAACTGTGCCGTCTTGTGACGTGAATGTCGTAGGTTGAAGTCTCTCCTTGCCCTAAGTGTGAGTTTTTGTGGGTTTTAAAATTGCCACTACTGCGGGAGTCAATCAGACTGACAGAAAGTAACCGCAGAAATGATTTCAGGTACATTTAAATAACGAATATGAGATTATACTAGACGCTACTATGCGCAAATAAAAAGAGAGCAGCCAACGGCATTTGACTCGCCGTATATGAAAAGTGTCATTTTAGAAAAATTTTTGAGTTCACGACTTCAAAACTTTCAGATTATAATTTTGTTGAACTTTCCTCTTGTTTGTACTGTGAAATAATTCATGCAACACGAGCTGTAAATTCTCAAAATTAATCATTTTCATTCGTAATGTAATGCGCTTCATACCAGATAAACAGTGTCAGGAGCTTTCTTGTCTCTTAGGAGAATGACTAGCACGATATATAGAAAAATAAGGTACCTGTTAGAGATTTTTTTCATTTCTTCCCGAAGAAATGCAAACAGTAAACACGTCATAAATCCTTGTTTAACGCAAAAAAGAAAACAATATATGTTTATCACTCTGCTTCTTAACAAATGCAAACAGCTAACACTTCAGATATTAATTACTGGCCGCGCGGTTCGACGCGCCATAGCGCGGAATGCACGGCCCCTCCCGCCGGAGGTTCGATTCCAGCTGTACGGTTTTCTAGGCGCTACAGTCTGGATCCACGTGACCGCTACGGTAGCAGGTTCGAATCCTGCCACTGGTGTGGATGTGTGTGAGGTCCTTACGTTAGTTAGGTTTAAGTAGTTCTGTGTGATGACCTCAGCTGTTAAGTCCCCTAGTGCTCAGACCCATTCGAACCATTTGAACCTCCCGCCGGAGGTTCGAGTCCTGCCTCGGGCATGGGTATGTTGTTCTTAGCATAAGTTACTTTAAGTTGTGTCTAAGTCTAGGAGCCGATGACTTCAGCAGTTTGGTCCCTTAGGAATTCACACAAATTTGAACATTACTTAACTGATTCGAATACCAAAAAAAAAAGTGATTTGTTACTTATGGGACTCACTGCTGAGACCAGCGATAGTGAGAAAGATTTCATAAATTAAAAATTGTAACTACTGTCAATACTGAGTACAAGAAACAATTATTGTTGTTCATACTCGTTCGCATGCTGTTAGTTCAGTTTATATTCCATGGCTGCGTAAGACATGATGCGTTAAAATTTTTCCTAGTTACTATTAGATTCTCACTAAAAACAAAATGGATTTTAGAGTGCATAACATACAGATATTGATTCACATAACAGATTATAGTTGATATGGTTTTATATGAACTTCTAAATAAACAAACAGGACGCAAGATAAATCGGAAGTTAAGGGGAACAATTTGTGAAATCTCAGACGCTGTATGTCATCGTCTAGTCAACAGTTTGAAGATTCTTGTGTAGAATCAGCAAAGAACTTGGGTTTTATTCTATCTAATTTCTGGTATATCGAAGTTTATCAGCTGCAGACTTGCAGATAAATGTTGCTGATATAATCTATCTGATCTAAGGTATTATTAGTGGACATGATGGGATGTGTCCGCCCATCGTCCTTGTAACAGCTTCACCTCTGCTGGGGACACTTTTCAGTGCAGCGACTCAACGTCTGTAGGGAATGGTAGCGTTTTCTTCCGCAAGGTCCAAAACCAGAGAAGGTAGTGATGCCGGGCACTGCGGCCTGGAGCAAAGTCTACGTTTTAACTCATTCCATTAGTGTTCCATTGACTTCAAGTCGGAACTCTTGGCATCACAGTCCATTTCAGGAAAGCTGTTGTCCACAAACCATCGCCTCAAAGATGCTGCTTCATGACAGGTTGGATTGTCGCGCTGACACCAGTAATCATCGTCTCGAAACGGTTCCAATACTATGCGCAGTACGCAATGCTGTTAAATGTGCTCATATACTTCCGCATTTACGGTTTTCTTGGTTCCAAAAAGGAGACCTATCCCATAACCAAGAAAAACAGCCCCACACCGTAACACCACATCCTCCGTACTTCACTGTTCGTACTACACATGCTGGCAGGTAACTTTCTCTGGACACTCGCGAACCCAAACCCTTTCATAGGATGTCACATATAGCCTGATTCATGACATCAAATTACTGATTTCCCGCCATCCATTGTCCAGTGGCACCGCTCTTAACACTTAAACAACCGTTGGCATTGATTGCAAGAATGAGTGGCTTATGAGAAGCTGGATGAAAATTTTACCCCATTCTTTTTAATTTACAACACACAGTCGTTGTGCCAGTTTTACTATAAGACAAAAAACGACAGATTCGAAGGAATTATCCGAATGGAACGGAAATCAGTAGGGTTTGGCAAGTATGAAGACCAGCAGCAGAAATTCTCGCCGTGTTAGCTTGCTGAAATGTTAGCCCAGGATCACTTGAAATGAAGAGCAACAAAACGGGGCGTAGAACACCGTCTACTTACCACTGTGCCGTAAGAGTGCCACGGGTGCAACGATGGGGTCCTGCTATGAAGAGACCATTATTCCTGGTTGTCATGCTGTAAAGAAGGCGACAGTCAGGTCGGTATCCCACTGCTGTCTGGGACATCTCCAAACACGTCTTCGAAGGTCGTCAGGGCTTAGTTCGAAGCGGGGCTCATCACTGAATACAATTACACTCAGTCAATGAGATTACAAGCCGAAGAAATGTCTCGAGACGCCACGGACGGATGTGAGATACCAACCAGACTATTGCCCACCATGCTGTCCGACAACCATGAGTGACGCTCTGGCGTGCCATTCATTTCACATCTTGACATCTTCGGTGTCACCTGCGACATTCTTACAACACAGCGGTCCGTCGATGATATAGTATGACCCGTTTTGTTGCCCTTCATGGCAAGCGATCCTGGGCTTACGTTTCAAAAAGCTAATTCCCACCCACACACGGTGAGTGGTTCTACTACCTGTCTTCATGCTTGCCAAACCGTACCTTTGCCAGCAAGGTCGCCAGATCACTCCACACTTAAGAAAGTTTGGAACATTATGGGCAAGGCCTTCCAACCAGCTCGGAATTGTGGTGCTCTAACGCACCAATTGGACATCATATGGGACGCTATCCCTCAGGACATCTAACAGTTTTATTAGTCAATGCCAAGATGAATAACTGCTTGCATAAGGCCCAGATGTGGACCAACACATTACTGACTTGCTCAGTTTCTGAAGTTCTTTCTCTTGAATAAATCGTCCAACTTTTTGAAATAGTAATCATTTGTTTGTCAGTACATGAACTATCTTACTTCCAGCGGTTTCGGTCCCATTTCCTTAGAGTTTGTGTTGGTTAGTCCTCCTCTCGCGACATCTAGTGGTCAGTACCATATAAAATAGGTGTCTCCGGATACTTTTGATCTGAAATGTATAATATGGAGCATTAACTTGTTTACCAATGCATCCATACCGGCAGTTAGCGGAATGCCATTAATACGATTAACTGAAGTTCAAGACGTAAGCCTGTTGAAAAAATATAGTAAGACCTTTCTGTTTCTATTTTGTAAATGAGTTTTCTACTTTGAGTTCCTACACATATAAGAATAAAAACAGACAAGAATCAGCTGTGCACATGAACAACAGCGGCGCTACACACTATACCGTCCGCGCGTGGTAGATTACGTCACTTCACCATTTCCTGTGCCTTGGCAGCTCAAGAAGACAGTTCCAATAAACTACAGAATGACAGTTCTGAATCAACATAACGGTTTATATAGTTTGTATTATTTTTCACAAAGGAAACTCTTACCCAGTGCTGTCTTAACTCTAGGAAATCACAATGTAAATACTGAGGCAGAGGTAAGGTAGCTTTCTCAGTAGCTGGCCTCCACTCGCGAGTGGGATAATGCGGCTTCTGAACACTGTTCGGTTTGTCAACGTGCTTCGAAGGATTACATCACGCTTAAGTTCATGCGCTCATTGCCACTTCACGGAAGGCAGATGGTCATAACTGGTGTTCATCGTAGCTACGTCATTCTATAGTTAAACCACCGTCCTGAGACAGAAAATATTATAATTGTTCCTCTTAGTGATCAGTGACGACTACGAGATTGCGATTCAAACAACACGAAACCGTCTCCACAAAATCTATTTTGCCCTAAACGACCTTTACGAGAAGTAGTACAAGCACCCCAACACCGCAGTATATGAAGTAGTTGTGCAAGGGGACATCTCGAATAAAAACTGGAATAGTGA
This sequence comes from Schistocerca nitens, assembly GCF_023898315.1. Taxonomy (NCBI): domain Eukaryota; kingdom Metazoa; phylum Arthropoda; class Insecta; order Orthoptera; family Acrididae; genus Schistocerca; species Schistocerca nitens. The sequence goes on along the minus strand of NC_064616.1, from coordinate 231,649,796 downwards.
CGTCGAGTTCTCTTTACCGACGCGGGAACGGTATTTGTCTGGCACCTGATGATCGTCAGTGAAGACTGTGGTGGTGGGCTTGTATCAATGCCTGTCCCTCAGGTTCAGCATGGAGGTGGGTCAGTCATGTTCTGGGCGGTAAAATGTACCGATGTCTGAAGCCACTCATCGCTATCGATGATAATTTGAAGGATACCATTTGAAACTCGCAGCGTGTCTTCGCAAGAAGCCTCCTCTCACACTGAATACCGTCATAAGAGTGTCGAAGAATGGGACATGGTTCAGCAGTAACATCTGTGCACGTTGTGGACAGTATTTCAAAGATGACATACTCATGTTGCAATGATTGGGATGGATCAAAACGATACTGAAGTTTCACCCAGCAACAGACTGATTTCACAGAAGTGCACATTCGAAGGAACTTTTCGTAGTTTCAAAAGGCTTGTGTTTTCATTCCCTAATATACAAATAAACCAGCTACAGGTCGCTATACAACCAGATTTTATACCGGTGTCACGCGTCAAACGCGAGCATCTGTGGGAAACAATTGTCTGATGATGCTCCAGTCTGGCGTGCGAAATCGGTTATTGAACCAAATTTTAGCCGATATTCCCCTGACAAACCATACCTGCATTTACTATATTTTGAATCTCTGTTTCCCTAGAATCTAAGCACACAGACGCTTTCAGATATACAGGCAGTGCAGACCACCCTTGAAGTAGTTCATCCGTCAGCAGTAAAAAGTTTTCACATGAGCAGTGCAAGCACTCATCAGTCATCCTCACCATATGTGGTGATAGGAATGGAAACTGTTACAGCAGGCCGAAATCTGCATCAGTCAGATACTTCTCAGAGTAGCACTTGCAAACTACGTCCTCAGTTATTTGCTGGATGTATTCCAATCTCTGTCTTCCTCTACAGTTCTTGTCCTCTACAGCTCCCTCTAACACCATGGAAGTCACTCCCTGATGTCTTAACAGATCTCCTATCATACTGTCCCTTCTCCTTGTCAGTGTTTTCCACATATTACTTTCCTCTTCCACTCTGAGCAGAACCTCCTCATTCCCTATCTTATCAGTCCACTTCATTTTCAACATTCGTCTGTAGTACCACATCTCAAATACTTAGATTCCCTTCTGTTCCGGCTTTCCCAAAGTCCATTTTTCACTACCATACAACGCTGTGCACCAAACGTGCATTCTCAGAAAATCGTTCCTCGAATTAAAACCCATGTTTCATACTAGTAGGCTTCTCTTCGCCAGGAATGCCCTTTTTGCCAGTGCTAGTTTGTTTTTGACGTCCTCCTTACTCAGTTCGTCATTGGATATTTTGGGGCGTAGGGAGTAGAATTGCTTAACTTCATCTACTTCGTGACCATCAATCCTGATAAGTATCTCGGTGTTCTCATTTCTGCTACTTTTCATTATTTTCATCTTTCTTCGGTTTACTCTCAATCCATAATCTGTACTCATTATACTGTTCATTCATTCAGCAGATCATGTAATTCTTCTTCACTTTCACTCAGTATAGTAATGTCATCAACGAATCGTGTCATTGATATCCTTTCATCTTGGATTTTAATCCCACTCCTGAATTTTTCTTTTATTTGCAGCATTGCTTCTTCGATGTACGGATTGAGCAGTAGTGGCGAATGACTATGTCCCTGTCTTACACCCTTCTTGATCCGAGCACTTAGTTCTTGGTCTCGTCCTCTTGGCTCTTGTGCATATTGTATATTACCCGTCTCTCTCTATTGCTTACCCCCATTTTTCTCAGAATTTCGAACATCTTGTATTTTACATGTCGAACGCTTTTTCCAGGCCAACAAATCCTATGAACGTTTCTTGATTTTTATTTAGTCTTGTTTCCATCATCAACCGCAACGTCATAATTGCCTCTCTGGTGCCTTTACCTTTCCTAAAGCCAAATCGATCGTCGTCTAACACATCTTCAGTTTTCTTTTCCTTTTCCTTTTCTTTTCCTCCTTTAAGAGATTGTAATTTTAGCAACATCAGTATGAAGTGTGTCCTCCATGAGCACGAATACACTCTTGTATTCATTGAGGCATGGAAGCAAACATTTTCCGATTATCATCGAGTGCAATTTCTTGCCATGCATGAAACACATGTTGTGTTAATTCCTGAAGGTTGCTGGCTACAGGCTGGTATGAGAGTATATTTCTTCCCATTGCATCCCAGACGCTCTGTAAGAACGACTAATCAGAAGACGACGCTGACTATTTGGAGATTTAGACATTTTTCAAGACGTTTATCGATAGAACTGCAATTTTTGCTGTTGCATTATCCTGTTGGAATATGCCATATGGTACCTGGTCGTAAAGGATATGCCAACTGGGTATACATTCTTGCCACATACTGGCGAACATGTAACCTTCCTTCAGTTATTACAAAATCAGTCCTGTTGTCATCCAATAGACATCCACACCGTGATTTTGAGAGGCTGGGAGGTAAGGGTCTCGAGAAGCACAAACTCCTGTAATCTCTCACCAGATAGTCTAAGGACACATTGACGTTTTACTGACAGCCCACAGAAGTGAGACGCGTTGCTGAACACCACAGAATGTCACTTCATGTCCCATTTGACTCCGCTATAGACTATATAAGTCTCGATTGTCTCTGATATGGTTGTCAAGGGTTAGAGACTCACAAGAAGTAGAGATCTAATCCCAGTTCTTGGTAATCCGTTCCAGACGGCTCGTGATGCTATTCTGCCTGCAATTAATGCTCTGATTTCAACTATTATCATCCGTCTATTCGTCAGAGCCGTTTATACAGTGGTACCGTCCTCTCGTTATGTAGTACGAAAGTAAGCTGAGTGTGTCGTCCTGTATGCATGCTATTTTGTGATCGCTACCTGAAACGTTTCAGTAACGTTAGACACACCAAACAGACTTGTTATACTCACAACATACTTCATCCGTAAAAAAACTTTTGTTTCTGCACTGAAATTAAGGAAATTATGCTCTCATGATGACTAAATCGTAATCAGTATGTCGCACAAACACTTAAATACTGGAAAACCAGTATGGTAACTTTAGGTCAAAATGTTCATGGTGCAACACTTTCAATTTTCCGTTTTCCTCAGTGTAAATACACAGAACTCTGAGAAAAGAAAGTGGAACAGAGCTCGGTATTTGGTATATTTAAAAAAAGTACAGGCATAAAATCACTTTTTTTATCGATTATGGTGAATAAACATGAACTGACTTCACTCCTTTATCTGTCGACTCACAGCACCACTGATGAAACAAGGGAGGACGGCTGCTGCTAGCTGTGTAAAGTGGGCTAAGAACCCAGCGGACGAGTATCAACACTCAGTGCAGATGTCCGTACTGGGACGCCACCTTAGCCTATGTGTGGCGACAACCGGTAGTACACCGTCCGACCTCCCAGCGGTTCCATTTTGAGTCCAGCGACGTGCAGGGTGGTGTGGGTGGGCAGCGGAAGACGGGTAACGGTGCTATAGTGGCACAAGGAAACGGACGTGATGTTAACGGTGAGCTGCAGTAGCTTTGGGCTTTGTAGCGACGATACAGAAACTTGGATATCCGATGAACTTTCCGATCACAAGATCTGCAACGCCTGATATTCTCGCTACCTCGGTGGAGGACGTTGATCCTTCTAGTCCAGTTGCTGTCGGCGATAGATCATAATTTGGAAATCAGAATCGGTATTATTGTTTGGTGTAGTTGCACGCTTATGTCGTTCACCTGCGCAAAATAAGATGGACCGTTGGTCGTTGTGAATATGAAGTGATTAATAGTGTAAGGAACTCAATATCAAAGCTCATCGCCTCATCTTCAATGCACCGTCACCCTAGCACCGCAATGTCGACTAAACCGATCTCCGAGGCTGAAGTCAGACCAAGATCTCCACATTCTGTAGAAAGTATTTCACACCTTGAGCTGTCCACTCATTCACTAGGAACTTAATACCTGCTGAAGTATGGTGCGACTTCTCAGTTATGGTTTTTAACTCAACAATGTTTGCTGTGATGTTTCTTGTCTAGCGGCACAATATTTCGACGAATAGACATGTCGCCATCGTCAGGTTCACTGACGAACTGAGCTCCTCCCGCCCTCAGGAGCTCAGTTCGTCAGCGCACCTGCCGATGGCGACATGCCTGATCGCCGAAATATTGTGCCCGTTGGACACTATGGACCGGCAGTACACCCGTGGACTGTTAGAGCAAGAAATACTTCGGAGGAAACTGAAAAATCACATCATATACATCTACAGGGAGGAGATGTATCGCAGCATGAAGAAATTCGACAAGCTGCGCCACCGAAGAATCCGTTTGCTGAGTGCTCTTACTTTTCTGAAGAGATGTCGTGCCGATCAATTTGTGCCAATCTTTGCTAAGGTCACGCATCACATCTATTCTGCACTAGCTCAGAGAATTATGAAGCGTGCTAGCCTCGCCTTGGTTGATACACTTTACCAGACTCAGTCTTGAGTACACCCTCCAGGAACTACTTAAACTACATCTACAATTAGCCAATCATTTTAATTCCGGGACCTGGGACTGGATTGATGGTGTTACCTGGGTGACAGCTGATTCTGCACATAAGAAGACCTCGGCATGTCCGATATCTAAATTTTCTCGTCTCTCTGACAAACCATCTATGTAGCCCCCACGCAAGACGGTCGTCAGTCTCATGGACATTAAGCTGACTGGGGATGCAGTTTCTGTTCTGGAGAAGGGACTTAATTTTGCTCCCACACCTAGGTTCACGCCGGTAGCGGACATTGTCAGTGCAGTTGAACAGGTTGCTGCGCGACTACCAGCTGAAGCAGCTGAAGAAGTACGCCGGGAAACCTGCCGTGCTCTGACGAGAACTAAACCGATCAAGTCGAATATTACCAGCAGGGTGGGGGCAGCCATTCGAGAACTGAGACAGAGCCCTGAGATTGTTGTCTTACCGGCTGACAAAGGCAATGCTACTGTTGTTCTTTCCCATGAGGACTACATTGACAAGATGTAGAACCTCCTAAGTAACGAATCTTACAGGAAGATCAACGTTGACGCCACAAAGAAGGTAGAGAACAAGACTAGAGCTATTTTCAAGGACGCAGATTTAGCAGAGGGTGACGCCAAGAAATTGACCCCTCAAGGACCTGTACCGCCAAGACTTTATGGACTTCCTAAAGACCACAAAGAAGGGCTGCCGTTACGCCCAAATTTTCAGCAACATTAGGGCACCTACATATTTGCTGGCCAAATACCAGGCAGAATTACTAAGCCCTTACGTGGGTAAATACCCTCATCACGTTCGTAATTCTGTGGATTTCGTAAAACATCTCGACAATTTCAAGCTGAAAGACTCAGTTATCCTGGTGTGATTTGACGTTGTTTCATTATTCACCAGGGTGCCTCTTCGAGAGTCAGTTGAACTTATTGCACAGAAATTTGACTAGAAGACGACCGGCCCTTTCAAGCACATTCTGACCAACACGTATTTTCTCTTTAATGGAGAATACTATGAACAAACAGAAGGAGTCGCAGTGGGGAGCCCACTCTCGCCTCTGGTCGCGAATTTCTATATGGAGTACTTCGAGGAGGAAGCTTTGGTGTCATCCAAATGGAAACCTACTTGTTCTCTACGTTATGTGGATGACACGTTCGTGATCTGGCTGCATGGAAGGTACAAGCTTCTCTACTTCCTTGCACACCTGAACTCCATACATCCGAACACCAAATTCACTATCTAGACCGAAGCAGAAGGACGATTACCATTCCTAGACGTCATGGTCAAAAGAAGAGCGGATGGCACCCTGGACCACGGGGTACACAGGAAGAAAACACACACCGGCTTGTATTTGCACGCGGATAGCTGCCACCACCCTGCGCAGAGGAATGGGGTGCTAAAATTACTGGTGCACAGGGCGCGCACCGTCTCTCACTCAGAGAGTCTGCCCCAAGAGTCGGAACACCTCAAAACAGTATTCCGGAAAAACGAGTACTCGGAATGGCAGATCCGACGCGCTCTCCGCCCCACCTCTACAGTACATCGTGTGGAGACGGAAGAAGTCACGGAGAAAAAGACAGCCACTGCCTATGTACCGTATACTGGCACACTATCGGGGAAAATAGGAAGCACCGTGTAGGAACTGTCTTTTGCCCACCAAACAAAACACAAGCATTATTGGGAAGTGTCAAAGACGATCTCGGTTTGCGGAAGACCGTCGTATACCAGATTCCATATCAATGTGGGACGACTTATGAAACTTCCTGGCAGATTAAAACTATGTGCCCGACCGAGACTCGAACTCGGGACCTTTGCCTTTCGCGGGCAAGTGCTCTACCAACTGAGCTACCGAAGCACGACTCACGCCCGGTACTCACAGCTTTACTTCTGCCAGTACCTCGTCTCCTACCTTCCAAACTTTACAGAAGCTCTCCTGCGAAACTTGCAGAACTAGCACTCCTGAAAGAAAGGATATTGCGGAGACATGGCTTAGCCACAGCCTGGGGGATGTTTCCAGAATGAGATTTTCACTCTGCAGCGGAGTATGCGCTGATATGAAACTTCCTGGCAGATCAAAACTGTGTGCCCGACCGAGACTCGAACTCGGGACCTTTGCCTTTCGCGGGCAAGTGCACTTCTTTTCCAGGTAGGATGGATCTTGATCAATACATAGGAACTCATCCCACTCTTTGCTTATGAGGCTCTTAATAACTTCATTGTTGTCATAAAATCAGTCATTTGTCTACTTCGCATCAAAACCTTGATTACCTCTGCAGTCTTCTTGCTTTCTTTTTTTTAAGTGGACCATTCCTGTCGAACATCTACTGTGTTAACTGGGGTACTGCTAAGTCGTTCCAAAAGTGTGTCTTGCAAGGAAGAACGAACCGTTTCATTCTGGAGGACGTTGATGTTGAATTTTCTCCTGGAAGGATTTAAGAAGAAGGATCGTTGTTAGCGATGGACAAGGATCCTCAGATGGCTAACCAGCAGTTTATGATCGGTCCAGCAATCATCGATGTTTCGAGTTGTTTTTTGTGGTCAGGACGACTTTCTTGTCTTGCTGGAGAGTGCTGACAAAGTCACTGTAATGCCAGTGTTTGGTGCGTGGATGAATCCATGTTTTCTTATAACGATTTGGTAAGCGGAAATGCATCTTGGTGTGTCCTTCGCCTGATGGTCTGGTTTCATTTGAGGCAGCAACATTCTAGCTAGCTCGTGGATGATAGGACTGTTCTTATTTCTGGTCTGTTACCATTTAAATCCAGAAGAGTCCTGACATTCCACGTCGCAGTAGTTATTATCATATTGTTCTTTCGTGATTTTCTTCTGCACATTTGGGGTAACCTTCTGGGAGCGGATTCCTAGCCAGGTACAAGTGAATCTACTGATGGTTAATCAGCCTTTTCTAGGGCCTTGCCCATTCAGGGCGGGCGGCGGTTATCCTAAATAGGCCTGTCCAGTCGCAGACGAATGACCAGATGCCTGAGTAGTCACATAAGTCCTCAGGAAAGCGACCACCGTACACCTGCCGCTAGTATGCAGGTCCAGACTAGTAGCTTTCAGCCTTACTCGCGCCTACTACCACCGTCTTTATTGCATCGCCACTGGCCTTCAGTGAAGATGGGAGGAGAAACTGCCAATCGCGTGTCTTTGTTTAATGTAGATCTCAACTTACGAGGAAGTAGCCCGTTCACTATGATTCTGGAGCAATTCATCGCGGCACGTGTGTATGAGACATGTGATATGAGACACCAGAACTGCAGCGAAGTGCCGCGAGCTCAAGGACAGTAGAGCAGAGCGTTTACAGCCAGTTTGTGTGGCATGACCTCTTCCGCCTACGCGACCGTTGGGAAACTCGGGTGTGAGATGTTCCTCTTCCATCCGCTTCGCTGTTGGGTCCTAGGGTGTTACGGAAAGGCACTATGGAAAGGGATGCGGAAAGGTATGGGCGTTGTGGGACACACTTTGTCTGGTTCATCCGTTGAGACCTGTCCAGCTTGGGAGACCCGACCACTAGCTATGGTACTACGTGGTGGTGGTGGTGGTTAGTGTTTAACGTCCCGTCGACAACGAGGTTATTAGAGACGGAGCGCAAGCTCGGGTTAGGGAAGGATTGGGAAGGAAACCGGCCGTGCCCTTTCAAAGGAACCATCCCGGCATTTGCCTGAAACGATTTAGGGAAAGCACGGAAAACCTAAATCAGGATGGCTGGAGACGGTATGGTACTACGAGCATAGCCATCAGCTTGACATTAACCTCTCTGCCCACAGGGGCAGTGCTACGATAATGCGGTGTCCTCTGGATAAGGAACGCGTACAGTATTGATGATAATCCCGCATCTAATCCAAAATAAAACTAAACAATTTTCGAGAAAAGAACGTAACATCGTTCGGTAAATATCACTGAAGAAGAACACGACAGTTCTTTTACTAGTAATATCCCGTTTCCGTACTTCATCGATGTAAAAAGAAATAGCATGTTTAGTAGGTTCAGTGCCGCTTTATTATACAGGAACACGAGATAGGGTATAATTTACGCCAGGTAATGCACGTAACTGATAGTGGTGAGGTACACTACTGGCCATTAAAATTGCTACACCAAGATGAAATGCAGATGATAAACAGTTATTGATAGGACAAATATATTATACTAGAACTGACTTGTGATTACATTTTCACGCAATTTGAATGCATAGATCCTGAGAAATCACTACCCGCAACAACCACCTCTGTCCGTAATAACGGCCTTGATACGCGTAGGCATTGACTCACACAGAGCTTGAATGGCGTGTACAGGGACAGCTACCCATGCAGCTTCAACACGATACCATACTTCATGAAGTGTAGTGACTGGCGTATTGTGACGAGCCAGTTGCTCAGCTAGAATTGACCAGACGTTTTCAATTGGTGAGAGATCTGGAGAATGTGCTGGCCAGGGCAGCAGTCGAACATTTTCTGTATCCAGAAAGGCCCGTACGGCACCTGCAACATCCGGTCGTACATTATCCTGCTGAAATGTAGGGTTTCGCAGGGCTCGAATGAAAGGTAACGTCCACTGTTCAAAGTGCCGTCAATGCGATCAAGAGGTGACCGAGACGTGTAACCAATGGCTCCCCATACCATCACGCCAGGTGATACGCCAGTATGGCGATAACGAATACAAGCTTCCAATGTGCGTTCACCGCGATGTCGCCAAACATCGATGCGACCATCACGATGCTGTAAACAGAACCTGGATTCATCCGAAAAAATGACGTTTATCCATTTGTGCACCCAGGTTCGTCGTTGAGTACACCATCGCAAGCGCTCCTGTCTGTGATGCAGCGTCCAGGGTAACCGCAGCCATGGTCTCCTAGCTGATAGTCCATGCTGCTGCAAACGTTGTCGAACTGTTCGTGCAGATGGTTGTCGTCTTACAAACTTCCTCATCTGTTGACACAGGGTTCGAGACGTGGCTGCACGATCCGTTACAGCCATGCAGATAAGATTCCTGTCATCTCGACTGCTAGTGATAGGAGGCCGTTGGGATCCAGCACGGCGTTCCGTATTACCCTCCTGAAACCACCGATTCAGTATTCTGCTAACAGTCATTGGATCTCGAACAACACGAGCAGCAGTGCCGCGATACGCTAAACCGCAATCGCGATAGGCTACAATCCGACCTTTATCCAAGTCAGGAACATGATGGTACGCATTTCTCCACCTTACACGAGGCATCACAACAACGTTTCACCAGGCAACGCTGGTCAACTGCTGTTTGAGTATGAGAAATCGGTTGGAAACTTTCCTCATGTCAACACGTTGTAAGTGTCGCCACCGGCCCCCAACCTTGTGTGAATTCTCTGAAAAGGTAATCATTTGCATATCACAGCATCTTCTTCCTGTTGGTTAAATTTCGCGTCTGTAGCACGTCATATTCGTGGTGTAGCAATTTTAATGGCCAGTAGTGTATTTAAGCCTATTTAGAACGGTAAGACTAAATGGAAGAAGCTAAATTTGAGCACACTTGTAAAACAACAGTATCACAAGGATGATACAGCAAAGATGCGGGCCGCAAATGCGGCAATCAACTGATACGAGGTGTGGCTAGAAGAAAACCGGACTAGTACTGGTGAAACAATAAAACGAATGCAATAAGGCTGAACGTCGCGTGGCCTGTCACGTGACTCTCGCTCCGCCTACTGCTCGAGTTTCATCTGGCTCCTGCACTCAGTCTGCCCGTGGCGTCTGTTTTAAGTAGTTGACGTTTTGTCTGTGCGTCGGAAAATATTGAGTGTACAGAAAGAACAGCGTGTTAACATCAAATTTTGTTTCAAACTAGGAAAATCTGCAAGTGAAACGTTTGTAATGTTACAACAAGTGTACGGCGATGATTGTTTATCGCGAACACAAGTGTTTGAGTGGTTTAACCGATTTAAAGATGGCAGCGAAGACACCAGTGATGACACTCGCACTGGCAGACCATTGTCAGCAAAAACTGATGCAAACATTGAAAAAATCGGTAAACTTGTTCGAAAAGATCGCCGTTTAACAATCAGAGCAGTGTCTGAGTTAACAGGAGTTGACAAGGAAAGTGTTAGGCAGATTCTTCATGAAAGTTTCAACATGAACAAAGTGTGTTCAGAAATGGTTCCAAAGTGTCTCACAATTGAACAGAAGGAACGCCGAAGAATGATTTGTTCTGACATCCTGGAAAACATTGAAAGTGATCCCACCTTCTTACAAAATGTTATTACTTGCGATGAATCGTGGTTTTTTACTTACGATCCCGAAACTAAACGCCAATCGATGCATTGGAAAACTCCTGGTTCTCCACGACAAAAAAAAAAGCACGAATGTCAAAATCGAAATTCAAGGCAATGATGATTGTTTTTTTTTTTGACATCAAAGGGATTGTGCACATTGATTGGGTACCAGAGGGACAAACAGTGAATCAGCATTACTACATTAGCGTCCTGGCTACCCTACGTGAGCGAGTACTGAGAAAACGGAACGATTTGTGGAGAAAAAAGCCATGGATCCTTCACCAAGACAATGCCCCAGCTCACAGTGCGTTGTCAGTGAAGACGTTTTTGGCAAAACACAACATTCCCATCTTAGATCATCCACCGTACTCACCTGATTTGGCCCCCTGTGACTTTTTTCTTTTCCCTAAAGCCAGGTCAGCTTTGAAAGGAACTAGATTTGAGACTGTTGAAGCACTAAAAGAAAAAGCGACGGAAGTAATGTACGGACTTACCGAAAATGATCTGCAGCATTGCTATGAACAGTGGAAAATTCGTATGGAGCGGTGTAGAGACCGAGGAGGAGAGTACATTGAAGGCGATAACATGAAATTGTAAATAATTGTAAATAAATGTTTTTTCCAGCATCAGTCCGGTTTTTTTCTAGCCGCACCTCGTATAAGCGGTTTTCACAAAAGGCAAACTGTTGTGGCGTTGCGGATGGAAACGAGAACCTCTGGAACGTGAAGCCGGTAGGCTGTTTCCGTACTGCTGTCGTGAGCACCTAGGGAAAGTAGTTGAAGGATGGTGGAATAGCGCGTGCGCCGTATGGTACTGGACGTCCACGTCTCAGTACAAAACGTAGAGGTCGGAGGATCCCCCACTGTGCAATCCACGATCTGTGGTGGATATGACGTCACAGTACAATGCTGGTGCAGGCACAAGTGTTTCGGTGCACACCGTTCAACGGCCATTGTTGAACACAGAGCTCCATATTACACATCTCCTACGTCAGTTACGGCTGCAGTGGGCACAGCATCACTGGGTTTTCACAGTGGATCAGTAGATATGTTTCGTCTGTCGAATGAGTTGCATTTCTTGTTACACCAGATCGATGGTTGGGTTCTTATACGCCGTCAGACAGGTGAATGGCTACTTGAAACGTGCATTGCGCCACAGATGTAGGCCGGTGAGAGCAGAATTATGCCATGGGGTACAATGAGCTGGGATTCTATGAGACATATGATAGTACTCGAAGAGACCATGACAGCAATGAAGTACTTGAACATTACTGCGGACCACTTGCATCGCTTCATTCTTGAAGTCTCCCCTTACGCCGATGCCATCTTCCAGCAGGATAACTCTCCATGATACACGGTCTAAATCGTGCTGTAGTGATTTGACGAGCATGATAGTGAACTCACATTGATGTCTTAGCTAGCAAATTCCCCTCACCTGTACCTGTTAGAACACATATCGGGTGACAGCTGCGTGCCCACGAACCGTGGTTCCGTAATTTGCGAGAATTTAGATACCTGTGAGTAGCCATCTGATGCCACATGCTTCTGGAAACCTAGCAACGACTTATAGAATAAATCGCCGCTGTACTCTTGTACGTGTTTGAAAAGTGCACCAACACGCTATTAAACAGATAGTCATAACGTTTTGGTTCATGGGTGTAAATTGCAACTATTAAAGCATAACTCAGCCTAACAACTCAAATTAACAAGTTGTTGTTGTTGTGGTCTGCAGTCCAGAGTCTGGTTTGATGCAGCTCTCCATACTGCTCTATCCTGTGCAAGCTTTTTCATCTCCCAGTACCTACTGAAACCTACATCCTTCTGAATCTGCTTAGTGTATTCATCCCTTGGTCTCCCTCTACGATTTTTACCCTCCATGCAGCCCTCCAGTACTAAACAGGGGATCCCTTGATGCCTCAGAACACGTCCAACCAACCGATCCCTTCTTCTAGTCAAGTTGTGCCACAAACTCCACTTCTCCCCAATTCTATTCAGTACATTAGCTACGTGATATACCCATCTAATCTTCAGCGTTCTTCTGTAGCACCACATTTCGAAAGCTTCTATTCTCCTCTTGTCTTAACTATTTATTGTCCACGTTTCACTTCGATACTTCGATACAAATACTGTCAATAGAGACTTCCTGACACATCTATACTCGATGTTAACAAATTACTCTTCTTCAGAAACACTTTACTTGACATTGCCAGTCTGCATTTTATATCCTCTCTACTTCGACCATCATTAGTTATTTTGCTCCACAAATAGCAAACCTAGTGACTTATTAGCAGCTTTTCCATTCGTCTGTAAAGAATTCGTGGTAGTATTTTGAACCCGTGACTTATTAAACTGATAGTTCGGTAATTTTCACGCCTGTCAACACCTGATTTCTTTGGGATTTGAAATATTATATTCTTTTTGAAGTCTGACGGTATTTCGCCAGTCTCATACATCACCAGATGGTAGTTTTGTCAGGGCTGGCCCTCCCAAGGCTATCAGTAGTTCTAATGGGATATTGTCTACCCTTATTTTCGACTTAGGACTTTCAGTGCTCCGCCAAACTCTTCACACAGTATCATATCTCCCATTTCATCTTCGTCTACATTCTCTTCCATCTCCATAATATTCCCCTCAACTACATCGCCCTGATAGAGACCCTCTATATATTTCTTCCAACTGTCTGCTTTCCCTTCTTTGCTTGGTATTGGTTTTCCATCTTAGCTCTTGATATTCATACAAGTGGTTCTCTTTTCTCCAAAAGTCTCTGTAATTTTACTGCAGGCAGTATCTATCTTACTCCTAATGACACAAGCCTCTACATCCTTACATTTATCCTCTAGCCAACCCTGCTTAGACATTTTGCACTTCCTCTCGATCTAATTTTTTAAGCCGTTTGTATTCCTTTTTGGCTGCTTCATTTTCTGCATTTTTATATCTTCCGCTTTCATCAATTACATTCAGTATCCTTTCTGTTACCCAAGGATTTGTACTAGCTCCCGTCGTTTAACCTACTTAATCCTCTGCTGCCTTCACTACTTGATCTCTCAAAGAAACCCATTATTTTTCTATTGTGTTTCTTTCCCTCGTCTCGGCAATCGTTCCCTAATGCTCTCTCTGAAACGCTCTACAACTTCTGGTTCCTTCAGTTTATCCAGGTCTCATCTCCTTAAATTGCCGCCTTTATGCAGTTTCTTCAGTTTCAATCTACAGTTCATAACCAATACATTGTGGTCAGAGTCCATATCTGCCCCTGAAAATGTCTTACAATGTAAATCCTGGTTCCTAAATCTCTGGCTTACCATTATATAATCTAGATGAAACCTTCCAGTGTCTCCAGGCCTCTTCCATGTGTAGAAACTTCTTTCACGATTCGTAAACGAAGTGTTAGCTATGATTAAGTTATGCTCTGTGCAAAATTCTACGAGGCTTCTTCCTCTTTTACTCCTTACCCCCATTTCATATTCACGACTATTAAATTTTCGTCTCGCTTCACTACCTGCATAATTTATTTTATCTCATCATACATTCTTCAATCTCTCCGTCATCTGCGGACCTAGTTGGCATATATACTTGTACTACTGTGGTAGGCGTGGGTTTCGTGTCTATCTTGGCTACAATAATGTGTTCACTATGCTGTTCGTAGTAGCTTACCCACGCTCCTATTTTTTTTGTTCATTATTAAACCTACTCCTAGATTACCTCTACTTGATTTTGTATTTATAGCCATGTATTCACCTGACCGGGAGTTTTGTTTCCCCTGCCACCGAACTTCACTAATTCCCACTATATCTAACTTTAATCTATCCACTTCCCTTCTTAAATTTTGTAACCTACCTGCCCGATTAAGGGATCTGACATTCCACGCTCCAATCCACAGACCGCCTTTTTGTTTCTCCTGACAACGACGTCCTCCTGAGTAGTCCCCGGCCGGAGATCCGATTGGGTGAGTATTTTACATCCGGAATATTTTACCCAAGAGGATGCCATCATCATTTAACCATACAGTAAAGCTACATGCCCATGGGTAAAATTACGGCTGTAGTTTCCACTTGCTTTCGGCTGTTCGCATTACCAGCACAGCAAGGCCGTTTTTGTTAATATTACAAGACCAGATCAGTCAACCATCCAGACTGTTGCCCCTGCAACTACAGATAAGGCTGTTGCACCTCTTTAGGAAGCACACGTTTGTCTGGCCTCTCAACAGATACCCGTCAGTTGTGGTTACACCTACGGTACGGTTATCTGTATCGCTGAGGCACGCAACCCTTCCCACCAACGGCAAGCTACATGGTTCGTGGAGGGAGGGAGGGATTAACAAGTAAGGACTATAAATTTATAACGCATAATTCTCAGAACTATCTCATTGTCTTACAAATTGAACCACCGACTTCCAGAATAAAGAAAAACATTGACAAAGGCTTTTATTCAACAATAAAATTACAGAATGAATGCGATGTAGCTGAATTGTACTGAATCTTGAAGCGATTCACCATTTTACCATCTTTGAGAAGGCACGGGAGTATTTGCCAGAGTTATTACAATACAATTCCGCATTCCAGAATGAGATTTTCACTCTGCAGCGGAGTGTGCGCTGATATGAAACTTCCTGGCAGATTAAAACTGTGTGCCAGACCGAGACTCGAAATCCGGACCTTTGCCTTTCGCGGGGATGTGCTCTACCAACTGAGCTACCCAAGCACGACTCACGCCCCGTCCTCACATCTTTACTTCCGCCAGTACCTCGTCTCCTACCTTCCAAACTTTACAGAAGCTCTCCTGCGAACGATTGAGGACTAGCACTCCTGAAAGAAAGGATATTGCGGAAACATGGCTTAGCCACAGCCTAGGGGATGTTTCCAGAATGAGATTTTCACTCTGGAGCGGAGTGTGCGCTGATATGAAACTTCCTGGCAGATTAATCTGTGTTCCAGACCGAGACCCGAACTCGGGACCTTTGCAGAGCAGTTGCCCGCGAAAGGCACACAGTTTTAATCTGCCAGGAAGTTTCAATTCACGCATTTCCCCACGAGAGGGTCTCATGTTTTCATAAGGCAGATAACATTTAAATACGTGAGCTAAAGAAGGTCGAAATCTGATACAAGACGATGAACCATCAGTAGCTGTGATAATGGGAGGCGCGGACACTCATCCACGGAGAGTTAAATTAACTGAAGATTGAAAAATCATATAAGAAAAGAATTTACTAACATGGACAGTGGAAGAAGAGGATAACGTCATAATTACAACAATAGAATCTTCATTTTAACTGAATTTTCCGTCGGTTCTTGGCAGAACAACATTACAATAAATGTCAAACACTAGATAGAAACTTCATATGCGATAGAGGCATAACTGTACATAGTTAAGGTACTTGAGCCAAAGACACGTATTTTGAGAGGATCTATCGTGTGATCCAAAGCGACAATGAACGCTTTCCATTCAGCTGCCACATCTCTGTTTCATAGAAACCACATTCTTTGAAATTAGTTGATAAAACAAATACATATTAACAGAAAAAAGTTCAAACATTTTAATATTCAGCTTAATGACTAAAAATATATTAATGATGTTGCAAAGGGATATCTGTCTACCAATAGAAATTGATATTACAGAGATGACTGAAATCAGACGTGAACATGGCTTTCGGACGAAACAAAACCTTCAAAATGTTAATGGTGCAACAATGTCGACTATGGGAAATAGATATCAAATACTAATGAAATTCCATACTAGATTGGAAGCCTTCATCAAAACACGATTAATAAAATGCGAGTGTGAGGTGAACTGACAGACAAAGAAAAAATGGGAGTATGACAGACACAGGAAAGGGGTTTTTCATTTAAGTCAATTTACTGTCGTAGCACATATTCCAGCAAACTATGATAAATGGTATACGTAGATAACATGACGCATTTTATTTCAGAAGTAGCAACCGGAAGTACCAAATGACTGTTTTAAGCATAACCTGAGACACCAGCGAAAAGATTGCCAATGAAAATGAACATCAGCGAAAGAGTTGCTTCAACTAGACAGATATCAAAGGGCACAGTATATCATATGTCCGAAAAACTGCAAACAAGCAATAATGACACGAATTTCATTTACTGACAAAGTGAAAACAGAGATGACGATGTACATCCATTATCATCCAATTACTTTTTCGCGTGACTGACGGTGCAAAGCTTCTATCATCAAAAGAAATGTAGCTGATGATACTCTTCAGTGGAAAAATAACTATAATTTCACTAAGGAAAAACGGAATTAACCACAGAGCATCAGAGGGCTAAAGAAAACAATCGCAGTATTTATTTGTCAAGCTTACAATACAACAGAAATGACATATGTTTTAGCAAAGCAAAATCATCTTGGATCCTACGCTTACCAACTTGAGTTATCATTTTAAACCACCGGGAAATATTAATATAGGATCTGTCTGTCAGCTAATCCATAGTGCCGGAACTGGTGCATCGATGAAGATAACTGCCGGTGCGCTTATAAGCAGCTGATGGATGAACTACGCACCCACCAGACGCGGTATGAAGGTTTGTTGCTCTTCTTGTTGTCCTGCCATTCCCGTGTCGCAACGGCGCATCACTGGTGGAGTTGCTTAATGGACGGCGCCACCGCAACTTGCTCCAGTTGCTGCGCCCACCGCGGTGGCCGGTGCCTACTCCACTCCCTCATGCTACGAATCAAACTAATGATCTAGTTTTTTTCAGGTCAAGTAGCAATCGGAAGTGCTGGTAACGCGGCTTCGTTGTAAGGTTGCTTGATAATTGCATATTTTTGACAGAGGGTCCACGCGGATTGCAGCGACGGCACCTGAATCAAATTCGCACCTGTAAATTGCGTTATCCTGCTACTGACTCTTTGTTCACAGATTCACTGCCTAACCGGGTGATGCACCCTGTAATCTCCTCTGGCTACCTGGGGTCCTGCGTCGCCAGCACCTGGCCATGAACCTATGGTCGTGGACCCTACAGCTCATCCGGCGCCTAGCGGACAGCAGACGTCCACAGGCGTTGGTCCTCTCCACTTGACGGCCGGCCAGGGGGCCGACGCACCAATTCGAGACACCCTATCGGTTCGACCACCAGGAGACCTCGGACTACTGCTGGATGCAGAGACGCATATTCCGTCTGGTTTCTCGGCTGGCGTTCCAGGACGGCCTCAAAGCGAATGCCGGGGCGAATACAGGAGCTCGGCACCAGCCACAGCTTCGGCTCCTGCCTCCTCGTCTCTTCCTGCATCCACGCCTCCCGCCCCGATGTTGCCGCAGGTGTCGTCACTACACGACAATGGAGAGGAGGTTAGAGAGGAGGAGTGTAGTGTCGCAGCTTATCGATACTGCCAGAGCTGGTGTCCCGATGAAAATTCCTTCGGGCACTGCGAGCGGCGCTTTGAATATTGTCACCAATAGGATGACCTGACCACTGAAGAACATCCAGGCCGCCGACTAATGAGCACTACCAGGACGGTGTTACAAGCGGCGGCCACCTAGGCACCACTCATGTAGTTCGAGATTAGTTCCGTGTTACTAGATGGTGCTGAACATTAGATCGAGCTGTTCATAGCCAACTCTAGGGGCAAACATTCGGTGTACAAAGACGCACGCATCACTTCGCTTCCCTTCACGCCTATTTTTCTTATCGCTTTCTGGATATTTTTTCTTGCACTTTTACCATTTCTGCTCCTCGATATATCTGCTTCAGATCCGTACATGCCATTTGCTCTTATTTTACTTCTTTGTGCTGCCACATATTGATTTAGCTTTAGCATCTTTTGCTTTGCCATGGCTCCCGCATCGCCCCAAGCCCTAAGCTAGCCCGTCTCGTAGTTAGCGGCGCCACAATTGCAAGCGCCTTTGGCACCAACGCTCGATCTAACACAGCTTCTTCAGATAGAGATGCCACAAATAACGCAACTTACTGAGCCTATGAAGGGCTTCATTCAGACGCAGACAGTAGCCAATGAGAATCACCGTGAGGCGCCACCAGTTGCCGCAGCGCCATAACTTCCACAGCCATCCTTAGCGCTTCCGTTTCGCCCATTTCAAGAGGACAAAATAGAGTGGATTGAGTAACTGGCCCAGTTTGAAGCTCATCTATTTGCATACCAATGCCAAGTACTGTTAAACAGTCTCTTTTTTAACAACGGCTGGTGTGTCAGTTGATAGGATGTATTGCACATTGTTCCCCATTTCGCGGCCAGAACCTGTAATCTATGAAGCTTTAATCCACGCTTGAAATAGATATTACGACAAGCCATTCCTTTTGGCGGATGCCAGGTTTAAATATGTGAGACTAAAGAAGCAGCCAGGGTGGTGTGTGACAGACTTACAAGAGTTAACGTAACATTAAATATGGCTGTGGCAAATGTTATAGTGACCTCATGATATGTGGCGCCATTACTCAGAACGTGGCTCATATTAGAAGACGGAAACGTGTTGTCAAGTGTCCCTACTCTTCCTAGTCACGGCTGCCACAAACTGTTAACAGTGTATCAGTTCTTCAATAGCCACTTCAGTAAAATATATTTATTTATAGTGCGCTTGTGTCAACTAATCTTTCGCTAGCCTGTCCAGATTTCTACGGCGGCATATTTCTTTGGGCACCATCTTCAAAAAATTTCCATTTTTTTGTCAAAAATCTGATCATTTTCAACAACAATACTTTTTTAAAGATGGTTTGACGAAAGAGATAAGACGAAAGTTTTTATCAAGAGCCAGAATTGAAAACGCAGAAAAATGATCTAAAACGCATCAAAAGATAATGTATTTCAATTCGATACGTTATGTGTGCTGAACAGAAAAACATTTCTGCAGTATCGTCTCAAAATGGACAAGTTATGTAAGCTGAATATGATGTGGACCTCATGTTTCTAAAAGCGATGCATGGCTCTTGACGAATGTGATTGATTTTATAAAAGTCATATATTTTACCAAAAAAACTATTATTGTATTACATCGAATGGCATAACAGACTGCTTCGTAAGAACAACTGAAGAAAGACAGGCTACTGAACAGGTAGAAGAATGACGGCATGAAGAAAAGAAGTGGATAACAAGAACATTGAAGACAGAGCATTCCACAGGAAGCCAGTTTAATAATGCAACAGAAAGAGTTTTCTGCATAAATTCCAAATCGGAATACAAGAAGGTTTTGATTCATCGTAATATGCTGGATGGACTTTTTACTTGACCACCAAATCCCTAGAGACAGTGACAGAAAGGATGAAATGTTTTTTAGGAAATGCGTGTCACGTTACACTCTTCCGGCTGATCTGTGTGTGTTGGAAGTTCCAAGGATTGTGTGTGATAATCTCAGCTGATCTACGTGTTTCAGAGCTTAAGAGTACTATGTGAAAATACGTCAAGTAATAACATACATTTACATTTCTTAACAGGACTGTAATACTTTAAATAGTTTTAAATGATCTAAAAAGAAATATTTGTTCTCGGATAATAATGAAGATTGATAAAGTGGGCAGCAGACGGATCAGTGTGAATCTGCCGTCCTCTATTGTCTTAAATCTACGATGAAAAATTTTATGGGTGTGCATTCATTGTATTCACTGGAAAATAATAGAGAACCATTTCCAACAATTAAAGCACTTAATATTTAGTAGAACTTTAGTTTCAAAAGAAAAAACGGGTAACTGACTTTACATTTTAAGAAGAAGAAGATCGCGCACCTGTCTTGCCTCTGCACATCCCCCTCAGAGATACAGCACGGACAGTGCTGTACGATGATATCGTCGGCTGCTGCAAACACGATGTAGGTGTCGAGTCTGCTGACTCTGACACTACTACCGAGCTGCTATCAGTGAGCATGGCGGACCACAGGGCACTCAAAGAGCCTGTGGTCGCCTAAATGTCGAGGCACCAGCAAAGAAGACAAAGCCGCGAAATCAATGTGGGAAGACGACCAAGTCTTCCCTATTAAGGCGGAAGCTTTCCCTCCGGTCATGGACCCTAAGCCACATTGCTTCAGCTGCCGGGGAGAGGACCATGCGGCGAAGTATTGCCGCAACACACCGAGATGCGTCAGAGGCCCAGGCAACCATGACAGCCCCGCTAGTAGGCGACACACGGAGGAC
This sequence comes from Schistocerca nitens, assembly GCF_023898315.1. Classification (NCBI taxonomy): domain Eukaryota; kingdom Metazoa; phylum Arthropoda; class Insecta; order Orthoptera; family Acrididae; genus Schistocerca; species Schistocerca nitens. The sequence continues at coordinate 231,628,967 of NC_064616.1, read as the reverse complement.
GCGGGTGCTCGCTGTGTCATGCACCGTGTCGCCAACTATCGTTGCTGCCCGGCCATCTCTGGCCGCAGCCAAGCCGATGGCGAAGTGGCGGCCCCAGACTCAGCGCACGCACATGCAGGAGAAGACGACGACACCAGTCCTCAGCGACGCTGCCCTCTGCACCCCCTCCCCCCTCTCCCTGAGCGGCTGGAATATCCTTCCAATTGTGGGGAGGACCGGCCGCCAGTGGGAGGGCGGGAACAGCAGCCGGGATCTAGAAAGACACAGCAGCAACAGGAGACCGTCCACATGCTCGCCACAATACCCATTAACGTCTGAGGAACGACTACGGCCTTCCAAGCCGTCATGGCACAGAGAGGACTGCATTATTAGCCACCCTGGATACAAAAAAGGACTGCGTCCAGAGTTTGCTAGCAACTTTCGAGCAGGCAGAGGGGTACCTGCCCCTACCACTGCTCCAGCAGCGTCGTAGGAGTAGGTCGCCGACAAGCAAACATCCACTCCTCAGGCAATGCCCCAAGCCACTGGGACTGCCTGTGACGAACAGTCTACAGTATTCAAAGTATTAGATGAAATGGAAATGAGTGTATGATATCGTTGGCAGGGAGGCCCCATTCAGGGAAGTTCGGTCACCAAATGGAAGTGTTATTTCATTCGACGTCACACTGGGCAACTCGCGCGCCAGTGCTGAGAATGAAATGATGAGGACAATACAAGACTCAGTCCACGCGCAGAGAAAATCTCAAGTTCGGCCAGGAATCGGACACAGGCCAACTTTCATGGAAGTCAGGAGAAGACGACGACGCCAGCTGTCAGCAACCGTTTCCTGCCCCCTCCATGCCCTGAGCGGCTGGAATGTCCCACCAGTTGTGGGGAGGACCGGCCGCCAGTGGGAAGGCGGGAACAGCAACTGGGATCTGGAAAGACACAGCAGCAGCAGAAGACCCAGCTAAGCAGGCAGACTATGAGATGCAGAAGTTACTCGACGACAAGTGTTTATCAGAGACAATGGTATCTTCAGGAGTGCACCAGGGGAAGTGAGGTAGGACTGCTTCTGTTCTCTATGTACATAAATCATTTGGCAGACGTTGTGGGCAGCAGTCTTCGATTGTTTGCTGTAATGTACGGTAAGGTTTCGAAGTTGAGTGACTGTAGTAAGATACTAGACGACTTAGACAAAATTTCTTGTTCCTGTGATGAATGGCAGTTAGCTCTAAATGTTGGAATATGTAAGTTAATGCAGATGAGTAGGAAGATCAAACCTGTAATGTTCAGATACAGTATTAATAGTGTCTCGCTTAACACAGTCAAGTCGTTCAAATATCTGGGCGTAATGCTGCAAAGCGATATGAAATGCAAGGACCATGTGAGAACTGTGGTAGGAAAGACGAATCGTCGACTTCTGTTTATTGGGAAAATTTTAGGAAGGTGTGGTTCACATGTAACGGAGACCACATATAGGACACTGGTGCCACCTATTCCTGAGTACTGCTCGAGTTCTTGGGATCCGTACCAGGTGGGACTGAAGGAAGACTTCGGAGCAATTCGGAGGCGGGTTGCTAGATTTGTTAGCGGTACGTTCGAACAACACGTAAGTGTTACGGTGATGCTTCGGGAACAGAAATGCGACATTCATTTCGAGAAACACTGTTGAGAAAATTTTGAGAACCGGCATTTGAAGCTGAATGTCGAACGATTCTACTGCCCCAAAATACACTGCGTGTAAGGACCACGAAGATAAGATAGGAGAAAATAGGGCTCCTACGGAGTCATATAGATTTTCGTTTTCCCTCGCTCTCTTTGCGAGTGGAACGGGGAAGAAAATTACTTCTAATGGTGCAGGGTACCCTCTACCGCATGGTGGCTTGCGGAGTATCTATGTAGATGTAAAAGTAAGCAAGGCGATGAAGGACGGCTGCTCCAACCAGTGACGAAGCAGCTGCCGAGTAGATGGACGCTCTCACGACAAGCACTGGATAACTGCTGTTGAATCTTCCCCATCAGTTATCTGGCGATACGGGATGGGGGGGGGGGGGGGGTTGAAGGGGATACCCGAGGGCAATACTTCAGTCGGTGAGAAGACGTCGGGCGGTCGGGCGACGACCGGACCTGCTGCTGCGTCGAGCACCACTGATATACTACAGTAGTTGGGTCCCACAACAGCGTACTGTGCCTGCCGCACAGATTCGAACAGATCTCATTATGACACAGTATCTGGTGCATGATACCCACTACTAACACAACCAACCCTTGCATGACACATCGCAGACAGCACGAAATCCGCTAGTGTTCTTACTAGTCATCAATACTCTCGGGCATTCTTCTTTTCCTTGACGTTTGCATTGGTACTTTTCTGCCTATGCCCTTAAAACCGCTCTTCTTTCAAGCGAAGTTCGACCACTTTCTATCACGCGATGGGCCCAGAAGGACGGACAACGTCACAGACCCTGCTTCTGTGAACTCCTCAATGTAATTACTAACAAATGCATAGCCGACAGTAGATCTTTTGAGATGCTCACCTTGCTAGAGCAGTCTTGGGGAGCCTCGAGTGTTTCCCACTGTGTCCCTTGCGGCGTGGATGACATTCGTCCCACTCTACCTTTCCCACCAAAAGCTGCTTGTGTTGAGAAAACTGTACGAAGGAACTTCAAAAACTATGTTACACATTATTATGACAGACCAAGTAACTTTTCTTGAATGCTGCACTACATTACAAAGTGACGAATATGCTGTCGTTAAACATAGTCACCAAGTCTCTATAAATAAAGGGCAGGACGTTTTACCAACTGTTCAGTTGTTCTACAATAGAAATCCACTCCTTGGTAACGAAACCATTCGAGAACTGCTGTCTGAACGTCTTCTTCGTTGAAAATCTCTTTCCCCTGATGTTCTCCCCCGATATCTGGACATCGTCGTCTGTGGTCGATGTCGATGGCCTTCCTTACCGATGAGAATAATGCACGTCAGAGGGACCTGGGTCACATTGTTGACACCATTTCTCATATGGTCCAAACACCGCCACGGTGAATCTGTGCAATTGTGACATTTTGCTCACAAAATCGTACGGCGCAGCGTAGTCTAACTTGTGAGTGTGTTTCTAGTTGCTGCGCCATTACATTCCTCCCACCACCCATGTTATCCATACTGAAGGAGGACTCTGTGCACAGTCCTTCGATTTGCTCCCTTAATGCTTCAACCAAGTGAGCCATTTGTTCTTCATATAGTTCGATCTTAACTTCGTCTTTCTTTTAGCCATTCTGTGCCCCACTTGTGGAAAACACGACTGACTTCTGTCCATGTGCGCATAAGAACAACTTTCTTTGGAGACGAAATTTAAAATAAGAATGGCCACGAGACCAATGTGGAATTAATCCTGCCTTAGTAATCCAATCGCCTCCGAGGATATAACTGGCAGCTAAATTTTATATCGCCTTCATACCCATCTTCCAGACAAATTCCCAATACTGATTTTAGTTTAACACAACCCTTCACTCTTAAATTTGTTTTGTTTGCCGTTCAGTACTCTCCTGATTCTGACCTTAACCTTCCCCTGTGCATATATGCTTATATTTGACGAATCAGTCTTAATAACCACGAAATGATAATGCGTAAGTCCAACAATCCACACATAGGTTCCCCGTTCCGTTAAGGGAGACACATATAAACAGTAACCGCAAACCCGTCTTTTCGTGAATCGCACTCATAATCTTTCCCTGACTGTTAATTTTCATAATACTTGCTGGGCCCTATGCGTCTCTGTACACTCATTCTTTGTGTGTCCCTGCTTACCACAACCCCTGCAGACCACCTTACGCACTCCTCAACCCAATTCTTGAGCCTGGTCAGCGATTCCGTGAGCAACCATAGTGCTCCGTTTCACGTGCCTGTTCTGATTCACACTCTCTGTTCCGTGTCTACCCTGTGAGCCTGTGCCTCCCTCTGCGTGTCGAGAAATTCGATGGCCTGTACTTGTCTCATCATCTCTTCTAATTAAGTCAAACTTTTCGGAATTCCATAAAATACAGCCCGTTGCATGGTTTCGGGATTTAATTCCCCTAACATATGCGTTCCCATCTGCTCCTCCATATACTGGAGAGCAAAGGCTACCACACTCTTTCCAACGCGTTCCACATGTTATGTTAATGATTCATCAAGGTCTTGTTGACAATCGGCTACGAGACTTACATTCTTGGGGTCCAAAATCTTACATTCGTGTGGTATATGGTATTTTGACGTAATGCTTCCATCAGTTCCCGAACAGTACCTTCCACTTGAATACTCGTTCTTTGCAACTCACAGACCAGCTCACCCCGCCGCAAACAAGTCCCATCCCGGGACATACTGAAATCACAACGGTCGATCTTCTTTCTACAAGCAACAGTACGAGGAATAAATATGTTACTGTAACTACAATAATTACACCTCAATCAGCCAACCACAGTCTGCTACTAAAGTGTTTTGGAAGCAGTTTGTGGTGCAAAACAAATACCAATGGAGTCAACTGATTGAGTATACAATACAAGATCAAATTGTTTCATCAAATGACACAGTAGTGATCTCAAGCATAAATAGCATACTTAATACAACGTAACGACTGCGAATTAATATAAGATTGACTATCAGGATGAAGCTACTAAAAATTGAATTGCTGCAGCAAAATCTTGTCAAAAACTGTTTCGAGCCTTTACCTTCCACAATACTTTGTACAGTTTCTGATAATCAAAGGCAACAAGATGTTAAGATCGGAGTTTTCAAAAACAGCAAACACAATATCCCAAAATCATTATTTTAATGAAACCACCGAACAACCATGTAGATTTGTCCCTGAACAAATCATAATCATGGAATGCACGAGTTTTTCGATCCAGGCTAGAACCCAGTAGGTGAACACCCTTTTCAGAAGTATAGAAATCTATAGTGAATACAAACTGAGGCTTCCCTTCTGTTGCAAAGCGCCTGTAGAGCTGCCACTATCCTGTCCAGTAATTCAATAGTATAGGACGTCTATATACGTTTTTTTTTTCTTTTACAGAAGCAGCATCACATGGAGTTCATTGGCACAGACCGTGCCGTCATATACATAGTACTTAAACACGGGTTTCATTAACCTTAATTCAAATGTCAGCATCATACGCTCTTACATCAGCACAAAATTCAGCTCTCACGTTTTCCGATCAAGCACTGATACTTCTGCAATAACACTGTCTGAGCATGGCTCCAGGTACACCAATGTCCCCAGTCAGTTCCCCCGATCTACCAGCCACGCTTCCCGGCTTGCCCCACTCCAGGTGACAACCACCTCTCTCGCCGCCGAGCATTGTGCCAGAGAGCCTCACACAGCCTCCCAGCCCGAAGATAGACTATTGCTCTGTGCTGCGACAATCGATAAGTGCCCGACATGGTACAGCGAAGAGAGAATTTAAAATAAGTGTAAGAGGTCATAAAGACCAAATGCCTTGTTAATAACTTCGTCGTTTTAGATGCTGTCGTTTCATTTTGCATTTCACATCTCGATAGTGTCGCTTATTTGCGATTCATCGGCCTTAGAAATTCTGTCCTAGTGTAATGATTTTATTGTAGATATCTCCATGCTTCACGGTTCTGTTATTATCAGACTGGGAGGCACAGAAGGATACACACACTTCACCCAAAAGGTATTAAACACTTCTTCTTCATCAAGATTCTGATTGTAGATTCAGTCGTTTGATAGACAGTAATTGCTGGTGTCCGCTACATGTATTTGCACACTTCAGTTAGAGTTTGGCATTTGGTCGCCAGTAAACTGCGAACGGTCCAAAGAGCATACATCGCTACACATGCTTTGAGCATAAGGTAGGGACGTGGGCTCTTGGATTTTGGGCGGCTTACTGGTCCCCCCCTATGGACCCCAGACCTTGCCGAGGTGGGGGGGCTTAACTGTTCCGTCCTCAATAAACCTGACAGTCTCTTAATGACTGTACAGGCCTGGGGACGGACCAGGACCAACGAGGGGTTCATAGAAAATCTGTATAGGGAAAGTGTGGCCAGCTTTACGGCTGCTGCTGTTTTGGGACCATCGTGCTGCTGGTCATGCATTAACCACTACAGTATATTTAGATGTTTCTATTGAAGAAGCGTGCTCCACCAGCGCACATGTTCCTAAGGTAGAGCAACCGCTTCAAACTGAACGTTTTGAATAATCTGCAATAGAAATGTGAGCAAATTTTTCGAAAAATATCATTTTCATGCAACTAACATTTGGAGAGTGGCAATAGCAAACGTTCTAAGTGGCAAAAAATTTGAGAATGTAGTCTGATTGTAATGAATTATACTGTTCACCGACTCATCGCAAAAAGGAGACAATTGTAAGTGCCAACAAGTTGATTCTTGCAAAGCAGAAAACAGCAAACACTGTTTACACAAGTAGCGTTGTTACCGGTTTGGAACCGACGGATTCATCTTCACACGGTTGTTCACGATCATATTAAATTCAGCGTTGTTTACACTAGTTTATGATTTTTTTTTCAACAGCTAATGTAAACAACAACCAATGTAATATAAAAGTGGGCAGCCGTCGGAAGGTGAACCTGTCGATTCGAAAACGATACGGCGCTATTTGCGTACATAAACAGCATTATGGAAAGTAGCTGGTTACCATTGTGTTCACTGCATGAATCAATTTGTATTCTGTTCACAACCACGGTCTCAATAATGTAATTTTTCGACAAAATATGGGGAAGAAAGTATTTGTTCAAGTCTTCTTAATACTGAAGCACTACGTTTTATCTGCGATAACACAAATGCAGATATACAGCATTACGTTTTTAGCTGGTAGAACTGCAGTCAATAAAAACCGCTTCTCATAACTTTCGCATTTTGAAATTCCAGAGAGAAGGCCAGCTTGTCAGAAAGACCTTGCGCCATCTACTAAAGCGTATTTGAAAGACTGTCCCCATGGTTTGGCACCTGGATCAAGTCTACAGATACGCGGAGTACCGCGAACACAGTAGCACAGAAAAAGCGTTGTGTGAAATAATGACATGTAGATTTTTTTCCATTTCTACTCTTCATTTATTAACGTCGGCATGGATTGATTAAACAGTTCCTGTTATGACAGATAGCTCAAATAATTACGTTTAAGTGAGTGGCTTAAAACTGATCATCTCGAATCTTCATTAACAGCAGCAGGAAAAGGTAAGTAACCGCTATTACGTTGAAAACGTCGTTTCTACGAGGAAAAATCAGAGCTGTGGGACAAACTCCAGAGTTATGAAACAATTTTCGTTAAATAAATTAAAATAGCTAAAGCGAACCATTTACTAGTAAAGAAACCATGCTTCTCGGCGACTAGATTTATTTAAGGTTTCAGATTAAAGGTTTTTCTTTTGCAAGGTTTTATATTACACTGTTTTCTTAAGCTCTCATTAGTTCCAGACTGAATCAGAGTATATTACATACTGTCAGTGTAGTAATATTATTGTATCTTAGGCGTAGAATTTTGAATCAAGCAAAACCTAAACGCAGTAGGGATAATGGGCAAAAAAACAGTATCCACTATAGATTTATCACCCAAACATGAAGCAGTCAGAAAGTACGAGCTTGGAAATTCACAGACGACACAGGCATATCTCGACCACAGTGTGAAATATACATGTCATGCACAGACAACTGTATTGTCTGAATTTACTATAGAAATTAATGTAGCCTACACCCCCCCCCCCTCCCCCCATGAACCATGGACCTTGCTGTTGATGGGGATGCTTGCGTGCCTCAGCGATACAGATAGCCGTACCGTAGGTGCAACCACAACGGAGGGGTATCTGTTGAGAGGCCAGACAAACATGTGGTTCCTGAAGAGGGGCAGCAGCCTTTTCAGTAGTTGCAGGGGCAACAGTCTGGATGATTGACTGATCTGGCCTTGTAACACTGACCAAAACGGCCTTGCTGTGCTGGTACTGCGAACGGCTGAAAGCAAGGGGAAACTACAGCCGTAATTTTTCCCGAGGGCTTTACTGTATGGTTAAATGATGATGGCGTCCTCTTGGGTAAAATATTCCGGAGGTAAAATAGTCCCCCATTCGGATCTTCGGGCGCGGACTACTCAAGAGGATGCCGTTATCAAGAGAAAGAAAACTGACGTTCTACGGATCGGAGAGTGGAATGTCAGATGCCTTAATCAGGCAGATAGGTTAGAAAATTTAAAAACGGAAATGGATAGGTTAAAGTTAGATATGGTGGGAATTAGTGAAGTTCGGTGGCAGGAGGAACAAGACTTCTGGTCAGGTGACTACAGGGCTATAAACATAAAATCAAATATGGGTAATGCGGGAGTAGGTTTAATAATGAATAGGAAAGTAGGAATGCGGGTAAGCTACTACAAACAGCATAGTGAACGCATTATTGTGGCCTAGATAGATACGAAGCCCACGCCTCCCACAGTAGTACAAGTTTATATGTCAACTAGCTCTGTAGATGACGAAGAAACTGAAGAGATATATGATGAAATAAAAGAAATTATTTAAATAGTGAAGGGAGACGAAAATTTAATAGTCATGGTTGACTGGAATTCGTCAGTAGGAAAAGGGAGAGAAGGAAACGTAGTAGGTTAATATGGATTGGGGGTAAGAAATGAAAGAGGAAGCCGCCTGGTAGAATTTTGCACAGAGTACAACTCAATCATAGCTAACACTTGATTCAAGAATCATAAAAGAAAGCTGTATACATGGGAAAAGCCTGGAGATACTGACAGGTTTGAGATAATGGTAAGACAGAGATTTAGGAACCGGGTTTTAAATTGTAAGACATTTCCCATCGGCAGATGTGGACTCTGACCACAATCTGTTGGTTATGAACTGTAGATTAAAACTGAAGAAACTACAAAAAGGTGGTAATTTAAGGAGATGGGACCTGGATAAACTGACTAAACCAGAGGTTGTACAGAGTTTCAGTGAGAGCATAAGGGAACAATTGACAAGAATGGGGGAAAGAAATACAGTAGAAGAAGAATGGGTAGCTTTGAGGGATGAAGTAGTGAAGGCAGCAGAGGATCAAGTGGGTATAAAGACGAGGGCTAGTAGAAATCCTTGGGTAACAGAAGAAATATTGAATTTAATTGATGAAAGGAGAAAATATAAAAATGCAGTAAATGAAGCAGGCAAAAAGGAATACAAACGTCTCAAAAAAGAGATCGACAGGAAGTCCAAAATGGCTAAGCAGGAATGGCTAGACGACAAATGTAAGGATGTAGAAGCTTATCTCACTAGGGGTAAGATAGATACTGCCTACAGGAAAATTAAAGAGACCTTTGGAGAAAAGACAACCACTTGTATGAATATCAAGAGCTCAGAGGGAAACCCAGTTCTAAGCAAAGAAGGGAAAGCAGAAAGGTGGAAGGAGTATATAGAGGGTCTATACAAGGGCGATGTACTTGAGGACAATATTATGGAAATGGAAGAGGATGTAGATGAACATGAAATGGGAGATAAGATACTGCGTGAAGAGTTTGACAGAGCACTGAAAGACCTGAGTCGAAACAAGGCCCCGGGAGTAGATAACATTCCATTAGAACTACTGACAGCCTTGGGAGAGGCAGTCCTGACAAAACTCTACCATCTGGTGAGCAAGATGTATGAGACAGGCGAAATACCCTCAGACTTCAAAAAGAATATAATAATTCCAATCCCTAAGAAAGGAGGTGTTGACAGATGTGAAAATTACCGAACTATCAGTTTAATAAGTCACGGCTGGAAAATACTAAAGCGAATTCTTTACAGACGAATGGAAAAACTAGTAGAAGCCAACCTCGGGGAAGATCAATTTGGATTGCGTAGAAATATCGGAACACGTGAGGCAATACTGACCCTACGACTTACCTTAGAAGCTAGATTAAGGAAAGGCAAACCTACGTTTCTAGTATTTGTAGACTTAGAGAAAGCTTTTGACAATGTTGACTGGAGTACTCTCTTTCAAATTCTAAAGGTGGCAGGGGTAAAATACAGGGAGCGAAAAGCTATTTACAATTTGTACAGAAACCAGATGGTAGTCGAGGGTCATGGAAGGGAAGCAGTGGTTGGGAAGGGAGTGAGACAGGGTTGTAGCCTCTCCCCGATGTTATTCAATCTGTATATTGAGAAACCAGTGAAGGAAACAAAAGATAAATTCGGAGTAGGTATTAAAATCCATGGAGAAGAAATAAAAACGTTGAGGTTCGCCGATGATATTTTAATTCTGTCAGAGACAGCAAAGGACTTGGAAGAGCAGTTGAACGGAATGGATAGTGTCTTGAAAGGAGGATATAAGATGAACACCAACAAAAGCAAAACGAGGATAATGGAATGTAGTCCTATTAAGTCGGGTGATGCTGAGGGAATTAGATTAGGAAATGAGTCACTTAAAGTAGTAAAGGTGTTTTGCTATTTGGGGAGCAAAATAACTGATGATGGTCGAAGTAGAGAGGATATAAAATGTAGACTGGCAATGGCACGGAAAGCGTTTCTTAAGAAGAGAAATTTGTTAACATCGAGTATAGATTTAAGTGTCAGGAAGTCTTTTCTGAATGTATTTGTATGGAAGTGAAACATGGATGATAAATAGTTTGGACAAGAAGAGAATAGAAGCTTTCGAAATGTGGTGCTACAGAAAAATGCTGAATATTAGATGGGTAGACCACATAACTAATGAGAAAGTATTGAATAGGATTGGGGAGAAGAGAAGTTTGTGGCACAACTTGACTAGAAGAAGGGCTCGGTTGGTAGGACATGTTCTGAGGCGTCAAGGGATCACCAATTTAGTATTGGAGGGCAGCGTGGAGGGTAAAAATCGTAGAGGGAGACCAAGAGATGAATACACCAAGCAGATTCAGAAGGATGTAGGTTGCAGTAGGTACTGGGAGATGAAGGAGCTTGCACAGGACAGAGTAGCATGGAGAGCTGCGTCAAACCAGTCTCAGGAATGAAGACCACAACAACAACACACATTAAATACGGGTAGAGGATTTAAAGTAAGGACAAAAGTGTACATATTGCTTAACTAATACCGGATAACGTTACTGTTCCTTGCCATATGGCACAATATGTAACTATGCTTTTCCACAGAAACTGTGGTAATTACGCTTAAAAGGTCAACGATGTTTACCGGAAATGACCTTTAAATTTTATATTTTTTGGAAACATATACTCTTCAGAACAGGGGCACTTACCCGAACAGCATAACATTTAACGTCAGTTACGCTTAATGGGTAACAACGAACGTTGTTAGCACGTATACACTAAGGAGCCAAATCGTGGTGACCATCATAGCGGGTTAGTGTAGCTTTATATGCAGTACATCAGCTTTTCTGCTTGACGTGGCTTCTACAAGTCTTTGTTAGGTTTCCAGAAGTACACTATGTAATCAAAAGTATCCGAACACCTGGCTGAACTTGACTTCCAAGTTCGTGACGCCCTCCATCGTTAGTGCTGGAATTCCCTACGGTTTTGGCTCACCCTTAGCCTTGACGACAACTTCCACTCTCGCAACCATACGTTCAGTCAGGTGCTGGAAGGTTTCTTGGGGAATGGCAGCCCTTTCTTCACGGAGTGCTGCACTGAGGAGAGGTATCGATGTCGGACGGTGAGGCCTGGCACCAAGTCGGAGTTCCAAAACATCCCAAAGGTGTTGTATAGGATAGAGGTTAGCACTCTGTTCAGGCCAGTCCATTACAGGGATGTTATTTTTGTGTAACCACTCCGCCACACACCGTGCATTATGAACAGGTGCTCGATCGTGTTGAAAGATGTAATCGCCACCCACGAATTGCTCCCCAACAGTGGGAAGCAAGAAGGTGCTTAAAACATCAATGCAGGCCTATGCTATGATAGTGCCGCGCAAAACAACAAGGGGCGCAAGCCCCTCCATGAGAAACACGACCACACCATAACACCATCACCTCCGAATTTTATTGTTGGCACTACACACGCTAGCAATGACGTTCACCGGGCATTCGCCATACCCACACCCTGCCATCGGATCGCCACATTATGTACCGTGATTCGTCAATCCATACAACACTTTTTCACTGTTCAATCGCCCAATGTTTACGCTCTTTACACCAAGCGAGGCTTCATTTGGCATTTACCGGCGTGATGAGTGGCTTATGAGCAGCCGCTGGTCCATGAAATCAGAGTTTTCTCCCCTTCCGCCTAACTGTCATAGTACTTGCAGTGGGTCCTGATGCAGTTTTGAATTCCTTTGTGAAGGTCTGGATAGGTGTGTGCCTATTACACATTACGATCCTCTTCAATTGTCGGCGGTCTCTGTCAGTCAACAGACGAGGTCGGCCTGGACGCTTTTGTGCTGTACATGTCCCTTCACGTTTCCACTTCACTATCGCATCGGAAACAGTGGACGTAGGGATGATTAGGATTGTGGAAATCTCGCGTACAGAAATATGACACAAGTGAAACCCAGTCACCCGACCACGTTCGAAGTCCCATTCTGCTCTCTCACGAAGCCCAGCGCACCTAATATGAAAAACATATGTTTTTGGACGTGTCCGGATACTTTTGATCACATAGTATATGAGGCATCAGATGTCTACCCCCAGGTCACGAAATTCCCATAAATTCTAACCCAGTGGTTTGTAGGTACTGAACTGGCACCCGGTAGAGTTTCACACGTATTCCATCTGGCTTATATCAGGCAAATCTTGTGGCCAAGGAATTAAAACGGCTTTGCCTTCGTGCTCCTCAAACTACTGATTTTGGTCTTGTGACGCGCAAAGTCGTTCTGCTGGAAGATATCGTAGTCGTCTGGGAACACATGTAGCATTAAAGGATGTAGGTATTCTACAGTAAAGTTCATTCAGTCCACAGCTGACATGGAAGCTGCGATTGCTAACACCAGTCCCACTGAAGTCCAGGTAATGTCGCTCATAGCATAATACTACCCCCAACACCCTGCTTCCGAGGCGCGATGCACATTTAGAGAAGACGTTCCCCTGGATGACGATATATCTGGGCACGAGCATCAACATGGTGTTACCGGAAACGTGAATCATCCGACCGCGGTGGCACGTTTCCATTGATCCCTCGACGTTCCCGTACCCATCATACTCGCAGTTGACGATGTCGCTGAAACAGAAAGGAAGATAAGAGTGTAACGTCACGTCGACAATGAAGTCATTAAAGACGAGGCACAAGCTCGCATAAGGACTGAGAAAGAAAGAGGGAAATTATGGAACCTAAATCTGGATGGCCGTACTGGGGTTAGGACCGGCCCCCTCCTGAACACGATTCTAGCGTTTTAGTCTTTATGTCACATCGCTTGCTCACGTCGTTAGCTCAACATAGGAACAGCTACGGAGTGCCATGTTCAACAATGAGCGCTGAATAGTTTGCTCCGAAACTCTCGTACCTGCACGAGCATTGTGCTCTGTCGTCAGACGTGCCACAGACCGTCGGCTATCCTACGTTACAGAATGGACAAGCTTCCGATTTCCATGTTCTGTTATGAGGTATGGAAATCCAACACGTTGTTGCCTACTGTGGTTACAGCGTCCTTGATTCATTTTCCATAGATGGTCACGACAGTAGCACGCAGAGACCTCGAGGAGATACAGAGGAACTGTCGATGACACGCCTCGCTCAGGCTGCCCAACGGCTACTACTGCATTGGATGACGGCTACCTTCGGATTATGGTTCGGAGGAACCCCGACACCAACGCCACCATGTTGAATAATGCTTTTCGGGCAGCCACAGGACGTCGTGTTACGACTAAAACTGTGCGCAATAGGCTGCATGATGCACAATATCACTCCCGACATCCATGACGAAGTCCATCTTTGAAACCACGACATCATGCAGCGCGGTACATATGGGTCCAACAACATGCCGAATGGCCCGCTCAGGACTGGCATCACGTTCTCTTCATCGATGAGTGTCACACATGCTTTCAACCAGGCAATCGTCGGAGACGTGTTTGGAGGCAACCCGATCAGGCTGAACGCCCTAGACACACTGTACAGCGAGTGCATCAAGGTGGAGGTTCAAAAATGGTTCCAATGGCTCTGAGCACTATGGGACTTAACTGCTGAAGTCATCAGTCCCCTAGAACTTATAACTGCTTAAACCTAACTAACCTAAGGACATCACACACATCCATGCCCGAGGCAGGATTCAAACCTGCTACCATATCGGCAGCATACTGGCGAGGCATTCGTCTTCATGGACGACAATCCGCGCCCCCATCGTGCAAATCTTGTGAATGGTTTCCTTCACGATAACGACAACGCTCGACTAGAGTGGCCAGCATGTTCTCCAGACATGAAGCCTATCGAACATGCCTGGGATATATTGAAAAGGGCTGTTTATGGACGACGTGACCCACCAACCGCTCTGAGGGATCTACGCCGAATCACCGTCGAGGAGCCGGACAATCTGGACCAACAGTGCCTTGATGAACTTTTGGATAGTATGCCAAGACGAATTCAGGAGTGCATCAATGCAAGAGGACGCGCTGCTGGATGTTACAGGTACCTGTGTGTACAGCAATGTGGACCACCACCTCTGAATGTCTCGCTGTATGGTGGTACAACATGCAATCTGTGGTTTTCATGAGCAATAAAAAGGGCGGAAATGATGTTTATGATGAACTCTATTCTAATTTTTTGTACAGGTTCCGGAACTCTCGGAACCGAGGTGGTGCAAAACTGCTAATACAGTGCATGTGGTTGGCGAACTAAATTTTTCTCTTTATTAAAATATTTTTTCCTCTTTTATATGAATGAAAAATTACCTATTTTAGGAAAATCAATGTTTTGTGCCCCTTCGTTTTCGTATTATTGTCAAGTCACATAACTGTTGTTGACTCACTGCAGAACATAAGCAGTATTTGATTTTTGAGAAAGAATGCTCAGATTTTGCAACAGTCAAAGGTACTGTTAGGTACATTAGGATTTCGGAGTATATGTCCTGGTAATTCGATATCAGTGAGCTAAGATTTACTGATGAGATCTCTACTAACTAGTATAGAGTTCAGATATTCGTGCTTTAAATTGATTATTTATGAACATTAGCTGTGCTGAAAACAGAGGACAAACGCCATCACCAAATGTCACTGTAAACTTAAACGCTTCATTTTAAGACTTTCGTCAGACATGGATATGAACGGAGGTTGTACTCCTCTGTGACTTGGTCTTCGTGATTTATAATTATATTCCATTTTCCTAGTAGTATACAGGAACGGTTAGCGCAGGTCAAGGTCATTCTGCAATCGTCAGAACCGTGGATATACAGTGTGGTCAGAAACAGACTGAAAAGGTTCTAAGGGTGTTGCAGGTTACGTTCTGCTGAGGAACAGCTGTTAAGTAAAAAATTCAGTACGTTGCGCCGTTTGCGAGTTAGTTAACATTAAAGTTATCCAATCAGGTCGTAGCTCACGCAAATTCAAATTCAAGCATCCCGCCAGAGACCGTGTCACCGAACGTGTACTTCGTTTGGTTTCCTAAAACCGAACAAGACAGCGATACAAAAATTGGACTTGGGACGGTCGTAAGGGTCGAACCGGATCCAAAGACTGAACAGTTCCGTGCTCTGTCATCTACGCTATGACAAAACTGACACTAATTCTCTCTAGCAAACTACTTCAACTGGGTAATTCAGTACTAAATAACTCGGAAAACGCACAACGTATCGAATTTTTTGCTCCCTACCAACACCCACACAAGCTTATCAAACTGTTTGTGACCACCCTGTGTAGACTACCGTGCAACTGTGAATAGGTGTACCTAGATTGTACGAAGAAAGTAGTGAAAACGAACAGAGGGTCATAAAATTAACGTTCGGTGGAATAAAATGGACACATTAGCTGTACTGGTACACGCTTTGCAAAGAGGAACCATAAGACTCTCTTTGAAAAGTGTTCGTTGTCTTGACCACGAACGGATACTATCGCCGGCTGTGCACAGAGGCGACAGAGGTTACAACGCAGGCCAATAATTTTGACCATAGAGAGGAACGATACTAATACTTCTTTATGGAGATGAAGTGCTTCAGCGATCTGTCTTATAATGTTGGTTGGTATCCGCAGTGTTGACAACAACCGATAATGACGCAATGACACTTTAAATTAAAATCAAGTGACGGCACGTCTCTGTGCCGAGATATGTGGCAAATACCATCGTCAGTCAGTATCGAGCCAAGTGAAACTGCCGTAAAGGAATTTTACCCCTCCCCTGTACGCAAAAAATTCCCAAACGTGGCATATTCATTTACAACATCAAAATATTTAAAAACGTGCACTTCAAATAGGATGCCGTGCAGACAACAAAGTCAGAAAAAGCTTTGAACACATGACACAGCCACCGAGAAATACAGAAAATAAGGCATCTACCAATGATCCTGCCACTCTTGTCAGACTATTTATATTAAAAACGACATGTATGATAATCTCAGAGCGCTATCAAGCAACAACTCACATCCCACGTTTACTGTATGTGCAGTGTAATTTGGAACGGTCTGCTGGGGGTGATCGTAAGAGATTTTGCCTATGTTATCGCATACATCATCAGAGTGAGGTGGGAAGTCGCTTTGCGCGTATAGTACTGACCACTGGGAGAAAAAAAGCGCATAACACTTCGAGGTTCTGAGTTTCATAAGTCTGACACATCTTCCAGAACAATCGTGTTGTTGCAGGTAACATGGTATCCAGCCTAAACATATGAATGTGTTACAAATCGTAAGGTAAAGCTGTCATTCAATCGAAGGTAATAATCTTGCAGCGTGGTGATGTTGTCTCATTAGGTAACAAAACGTTACCTTGTCTCCAACTAGTGCAGCTGAGGCTGCGGAAAGAGACGCATTTCTTCAGCTGTGTGGCTCTTCCTGGCATCTCGTTGGCTGGGGGAAAGGCACAGAAGCTTGCGCTGAGCTGAAGAAACACAAAAGATGAGATCATAACTGGCGATGGATGGGTGTGGATGCATCAGGAGCGGTCGCACATCTGCGAACAGGCACATAAATGTTTACTGTGTTTAATAGTACGGTACAAGTCCTTTAGTGGACCTGTCAAATTCGTGTGCAGTAAGTGAAAACGGCATTGTGAGTACTTTCATTAATTATCAAGTCGAATTCAGTATTGAATCTCTTGACATCCTAAATGATTAGGTGAATCATTGTCAACTGTGATGTAGTACACTTGTAACATTTAACTCTTTTGTAGTATTATTAGTACTGTCACAGGGAAAACCACGCGTAACATTAAAACATCCTGTCACAGAAAGGCTAGTACAACACTATCCATGTGTAACCTTCTCTCCTAAATGTGGCCTCCTGTTGGTATCTTCGAACCAGCACCTACTCTAACAATTCCTAATAAAAGTTATCCTAAAAGCAGATTCTAAATCACATTTCCTGAGCTAACGTTGCCCTTCTTACAGTGATTTTAGAAGGTTGTTTGACCATGTAGTGTATGTCTAATGGATGCAAGTGTCAGACTATTATTTCGAATATCAAGCGATTCCAGTTTCGAGCAATACCGTAGGCAATCAGAAATCGAACCAGTAATCTTTTGGTTCCAGGCCTTTTATGTGGTCAAGACTATTTATGATCCATCGCCAGTCTAATTAGGCATCAAATTACCTTCACTGGATTATTCTAAAGAGATTTCCTGTTTTGTATGTATCTTACTGTACTTAGGAAAGCAGAACCAGTTTCTTATGTACAGCAGAACAGATAACTTTCATTCTTATTTTGTCAACTTCAGACTAATTATAACACAACACCCAGATACATGAACACCTTATTCTTTGTGTAGATAATATTATTCAAGTACAAACAAAGAAAAATCGGCCATGAGGGGTCTCTACAAATAAGATTTGATGAACCAGTTATTATTCTAAGTTAGTTAAGCAGAATTGCTGCGTTATGATACCAACAAAGTATTGAAACATACTTTGAATTTATCAGTCTTTCATTTATGCACCAGCTCAGCAGTTAACCAAATGGTAGTCCTTAAACTGTAAAGCTAAAAACTTTAATCACTTATGAAATCTAAACTTATCACTGTTCGAAAAATAAGACAAATCTAATTGATTAATTTCCATGTTGATTATAGCACTAGATTTCAGCAGTTTAATCTTTTATACATCAGTACAGTATATTTTACAATAACCATTTCAGTATATTACTTTACATTATATGATAAGAGTATGCTACACTCAAAGTTATTTATCAAAATCGCAAGATAATTTGTTTTTAAATAAACAATTTTCTTTCCTCTTTTTGTTTTTATTAAGCAGGTCTTTCATGTTATAACTATATTTAGGTTAGAGAGTCTCAGGAAACCACAGAAAGGGCGTCCGTCTAAAAGGGGGCAGGTAAAACACAGTAAGGTAGTCGCAGAAACGATCGGTATTGTCGTCGTCAATTGTTGTGGCTGTTTTGGGAAAGAACCATAGGTCCAAGCCCTAATAGAAAGCATTGAAGCTCAAATAGTTATAGCTAAAGCCTGAAATAAGTTCAGCCGAAATTATTTCAAGCAATCTAACAATGTTCAGAAAGGATAGATTAAATACAGTTTTGGTGGTGGAATATTTATTGCTGTCAGAAGTAATTTACCTTGTAGTGAAATTGGAGTAGATATTTCCTACGAAATAGTATGGACAGAGGTTATACTTGACAATCGGACTAAAATATTAACTGGATAAATTTTACCGACACCCGACTCAGAACATATACACTCCTGGAAATTGAAATAAGAACACCGTGAATTCATTGTCCCAGGAAGGGGAAACTTTATTGACACATTCCTGGGGTCAGATACATCACATGATCACACTGACAGAACCACAGGCACATAGACACAGGCAACAGAGCATGCACAATGTCGGCACTAGTACAGTGTATATCCACCTTTCGCAGCAATGCAGGCTGCTATTCTCCCATGGAGACGATCGTAGAGATGCTGGATGTAGTCCTGTGGAACGGCTTGCCATGCCATTTCCACCTGGCGCCTCAGTTGGACCAGCGTTCGTGCTGGACGTGCAGACCGCGTGAGACGACGCTTCATCCAGTCCCAAACATGCTCAATGGGGGACAGATCCGGAGATCTTGCTGGCCAGGGTAGTTGACTTACACCTTCTAGAGCACGTTGGGTGGCACGGGATACATGCGGACGTGCATTGTCCTGTTGGAACAGCAAGTTCCCTTGCCGGTCTAGGAATGGTAGAACGATGGGTTCGATGACGGTTTGGATGTACCGTGCACTATTCAGTGTCCCCTCGACGATCACCAGTGGCGTACGGCCAGTGTAGGACATCGCTCCCCACACCATGATGCCGGGTGTTGGCCCTGTGTGCCTCGGTCGTATGCAGTCCTGATTGTGGCGCTCACCTGCACGGCGCCAAACACGCATACGACCATCATTGGCACCAAGGCAGAAGCGACTCTCATCGCTGAAGACGACACGTCTCCATTCGTCCCTCCATTCACGCCTGTCGCGACACCACTGGAGGCGGGCTGCACGATGTTGGGGCGTGAGCGGAAGACGGCCTAACGGTGTGCGGGACCGTAGCCCAGCTTCATGGAGACGGTTGCGAATGGTCCTCGCCGATACCCCAGGAGCAACAGTGTCCCTAATTTGCTGGGAAGTGGCGGTGCGTAGGATCCTACGGTCTTGGCGTGCATCCGTGCGTCGCTGCGGTCCGGTCCCAGGTCGACGGGCACGTGCACCTTCCGCCGACCACTGGCGACAACATCGATGTACTGTGGAGACCTCACGCCCCACGTGTTGAGCAATTCGGCGGTACGTCCACCCGGCCTCCCGCATGCCCACTATACGCCCTCGCTCAAAGTCCATCAACTGCACATACGGTTCACGTCCACGCTGTCGCGGCATGCTACTAGTGTTAAAGACTGCGATGGAGCTCCGTATGCCACGGCAAACTGGCTGACACTGACGGCGGCGGTGCACAAATGCTGCGCAGCTAGCGCCATTCGACGGCCAACACCGCGGTTCCTGGTGTGTCCGCTGTGCCGTGCGTGTGATCATTGCTTGTACAGCCCTCTCGCAGTGTCCGGAGCAAGTATGGTGGGTCTGACACACCGGTGTCAATGTGTTCTTTTTTCCATTTCCAGGAGTGTAGTTGCTGAACAGTTCAAAGAAAACTTTAGTCTCATTTCAAACAGGTACTCCATTCATACAATTATAGTTGGTAGTGACTTCAATTTACCCTCGATATGCAGGAAAAGTTATACGTTTAAAGCCATCGGCAGGCATAAAACGTCATCCGAAATTGTACTTAATCCTTTCTCAGAAAATAGTTTTGAACCATTAGTTCATGAGCCCACTCGAAGCTTAAATGATTGTGAAAGCATAGTTGACCTCTTAGCAACAAATAATCCTGGACAATTAGTGAGTATCGTTACGAATACAGGGATTAGCGACCACAAGGCAGTTGCCGCTAGACTGAATTCCGTAACACTCACATCCATCAAAAAGCAACTTGAAGTACTCCTGTTTTTAAAAAAGCTGAAAAAAATGCTCTTAACGCCTTTTTAAGAGACAGTCTTCACTCCTTCTGATCTGATCATGTAAGCGTAGAAAAGATGTAGAATGATTTCAAACATATAGTATCGACGGCAATTGAGAGATATATGCCGCAAAATTCATAAGTGATGGTACTGATCCCCCATGGTACACAAAACGGGTCAGATCGCTGTTGCAGAAGCAACGGAAAAAGTATGCCAAATTTAAAAGTACGCAGAATAGCCAAGATTGGCAAAGTTGTGCAGAACTTCGAAATACAGCACGTACTTCAATACGAGATGCTTTTAATAACTTGCATGACGAAACTACGGCTCGGAATATGGCAGAAAACCCAAAGATATTCTGGTCATACATAAAGCAACCCAGTGGCAAGACGCAATCAATACCTTCACTGCGCGATAACAACGGTGAAGTCACTGATGACAGTGCCACTAAAGCAAAATTATTAAACACGGTTTTCCGAAACTCCTTCACCAAAGAAGACGAAGTAAATGTTCCTGAATTCCAATCAAGAATAACTGCCAAAATGAGAAACATATAAGTAGATATCCTCGGTGTAACAAAGCATCTTAAATCACTTAATTAAGGCAAGGCCTCTGGTCCAGATAGTACATCAGTCAGGTTCATTTCAGAGAATGCTGATACAATAGCTCCATATTTAGCAATTATATACAACCGCTCACTCACAGAAAGATTCGTACCTCAAGACTGGAAAATTGCTCAAGACACACAAATACCCAAAAAGGGAAGTAGGGGTAATTCGCTGAATTACAGGCCCATATCACTGACATGATTTTCAGTAGGGTTTTGGAACATATTGTGTGTTCGAACATTATGACGTACCTGGAAGAAGCCCGCCCGGTTAGCCGTGCGATCTAACGCACCGCTTTCCAGGCGGGAAGGCGTGCCGGTCCCCGGCACGAATCCACCCGGTGGTTTAGTGTCGAGGTTCGGTGTGCCGGTCATTCTGTGGATGGTTTTTAGGCGGTTTTCCATCTGCCTTGGCGAATGCGGGCTAGTTCCCCTTATTCCGCCTCAGTTACACTAGGTCGGCGATTGGTGCTCGCCGGCCGAAGTGGCCGTGCGGTTAAAGGCGCTGCAGTCTGGAACCGCAAGACCGCTACGGTCGCAGGTTCGAATCCTGCCTCGGGCATGGCTGTTTGTGATGTCCTTAGGTTAGTTAGGTTTAACTAGTTCTAAGTTCTAGGGGACTAATGACCTCAGCAGTTGAGTCCCATAGTGCTCAGAGCCGTTTTGATTGGTGCTCAACAGTCTACACGTACACGTACACCATCATTACTCTACCACGCAAACATTTGGGGTTACACTTGTATGGTGTGTGACGTTCCCGGGGGAAGGGGGGGGGGGGTCCACTGGGGGCCGAACCGCACAATAACTCTAGGTTCGATGTGGGGCGGCTGTGGGATGAGTGGACTGCTGTTGCCTGTTTATTGACACATAGGCAGCACGGATTCGGAAAATATCGTTCTTGTGAAACACACCTAGATCTTTATACTCATGAAGTAATGAGTGCTATCGATAGGGGATGTTAAACTGATTCCATATTTTTAGATTTCCAGAAAGCTTTCGACACCGTTCCTCTCAATCGTCTTCTAATCAAATTGCGTGCCTATGGAATATCGCCTCAGTTGTGTGACTGGATTCGTGATTTCCTATTAAAGGTCACAGTTCGTAGAAATAGACGGAAAGTCATCGACTAAAACAGAAGTAATATCCGGTGTTCCCCAATGAAGTGTTATAGGTCCTCTATTGTCCCTGATCTATATTAACGACGTAGGAGACAATCTGAGTAACCGTCTGAGATTGGTTGCAGATGATGCTGTCATTTACCGTCTTGTAAAGTCATCAATGACCAAAACTAATTTCACAATGTACGATATCCATATGGCGCGAAAAGTTGCAGTTGACCCTGAATATTGAAAAGCGTGAAGTTATTTACATGACTACTAAAAGAAATCCGCTAAATTTCGATTACGCGATAAGTCACCCAAATCTTAAGGCTGTAAATTCAACCAAATACTTCGCGATTACAATTACAAATAACATAAATTGGAACGACCACATAGATAATGTTGCGGGTAGAACAAATCAACGACTGCGATTCATTGGCAGAATACTTAAGAGGTGCAACAGGTCTACTAAATAGACTGCTTACACCACTCTTGTCCGCCCTATTCTGGAGTGTTGATGTGCGGTGTGGGATCCGCGTCAGGTGGACTGACGGATGACATCGAAAAAGTTCAAAGAAGTGCAGCTCGTTTTGTATTATCGCGAAATAGGGGAGATAGTGCCACAGACATGATACGTGAATTGGAGTGGCAATCATTAAAACAAAGGCGTTTTTCGTTGCGACGGGATCGTCTCGCGAAATTTCAATCACCATTTATCTTCTCCGATTGCAAAAAATTCTGTTGGCACACACCTACATATGGAGAAATGATCATCACGATAAAGTAATTGAAATCAGGAGTTCGCACAGAAAAATTTAAATGCTCGTTTTTCTCGCGCGTCTTTCGAGAGTGGATTGGTAGAGAGACAGCTAGAAGGTGGTTCATTGAACCCTCTGTCAGGCACTTTATTGTTAATAGCAGAGTAATCACGTAGATGTAGAAGTTAAACAAAACTGCAATTTTAAGAAAACTATAAATTTAATTCTCCACAAACAACATTTACAGATTATGCAAAAGAATTTTAAATATATTTTACTTGATTAAGTTTACAAAATTATAATTTTTATAAATTTAGGATACTGAGATTCATTTTCACTCTGACAGGAACGTGTCTAGGAATATGTCTTAGGAAAATGAATTTCCTTAGACCAGTGTATAGTAGGAACAAATTATTATTTATAAATGCACACGCAAAAATTTACAGGTTAAACCTGTTACTACAGTTCGAAATGAAATTGTTAACCATTTGCTGTAGGTGATGTGTGTGGTGATGAGAGTGGTGACTATACAACCTATCCACTAGCAGACATGGTTCTTGGAGTTTTTGGGCTTAATATATTCCTCTTGGCGTCGATTTATGTATATAATATAGCCCAATTGTAAATGCAGTGCTACTGTAAAATAGCAGTCTCCATCTGAGGTATTTGGGCACTCTTATTTGTTCCACTTAACTACAGTGCGCCAAGTCCTTTCACCTTTTCGCCTTGTTGCCTTTCTATTCACTTTGAGATGGGAACTGACTCTATAGTTCTGTTTGAGAATTTGTAACAGTTAGTCTCTCTGAACTGGATCTAAATCAGTTATTTCACTGAAAAGTCTCCTAAATTCTTGGAGCATTTGGTAACCTTCGAATACTTCAAATAATCCATCATTTTCAGTACCTGTTTCTAACATCATTGAGGCAAGTTCCTGTTGCAGACGTCTTCTACTTTCAAAATCTACATTCATACTTTCTCCTTCATTCTTCTTGCTGACAATTTCATTGACACAATTAATGGTTACTTTCTGTTTTTACAACCAGTCAATAAGCAGAATTGTTGTGCTCAACTGTGAAATCACTAAGACATCATGTATTAATTTTTGACCTTTTATTTTGGATTTCAATAACACTTGTGTTTTAGTAGGTTAACCTCTTTTAGCCATAAATTTGTACAGGAATAACGGTCTGCTTAGTCATTCTCACATCGATATCTTCTTGATCTTCTCTCGATAAATCCTGTTCCACCATTAGGCAGTTATAGGTTATGATGTTAATTTCTATATTTTCTTCATCATGTGACTTCTTTCTTCTTTTGATTGCGAATTATTTCACGATAGCCATTCGTTGCTGATTACTGAAATTTTCATCTGCTGTTTTTTTTCTCTGCATCCATAATATCTTTTGGATCCTGGATAAAAATAAGGTCTACTTTACATCTTTCATAATCTGGTGGTGTTACATTTCCTTTATAAATGTACTCTTCTTGTTTCATGTTTGGATTTGGCAGATTTTCACCCGGAGTAAGCGCTTCCTTTTGTACTAACATTTCTGTAGAACTGAGGTTTACATAAATTTCTTCTTCTTCCATTTTTAAATCACGTATCTCGTCGCTATCTTCATCTTCATCTGAATCAGAATCTTCAAAGTCGCTTTCTGGTTTCAACATAAAAATTGTTTCTAATGTTGTCGTAGACTCCATATCAGCGCTGGTTTAGTAATTCGTGCATTGTTGAATGCATTCTATTGTAATCAGATGTTCCTTTTCTTCTGGAGCAGTAGCACTTTTTCGTTTATCAACAGTTTTTCCTGAGAACTGTCTTCTTTATCTTATCGTATGACGTCACCTCGTGCTTCAGATTAATTGTAATCCTTAGGATTTATATTCCTAGCATATTTTCATTCTTAACATCTTCTTCGGCATCTTATCTTCTTCGTTATTACGGAATGATTATTCTGCAATTCTCATCATTTCATCTTCTGCTCAACACTTGTCCACGACTTTGTTATTTTCCCCAAAACATCGCAGCTCTTTGCAAGGCGTGATTTAATTGACGACTAAACCATTTCCCTTTCTCGGTAGCACACGAGCTCTGCGCGACTCATTTTAATAATCTCTCTGTTTCCATTTCACCTCTTATTTCCCCAAAATTTTCGGTCGTTTCAACGCCACATTTTTCGCCATTACGTTGCCGTAAACTGTTATAGAGAAATCCATCTCTAAACGCCATTCGTTAATTCCGAATAACTCTTCCTTTGATTCCTTTAATAATTGTTTAGTGTCATTACTGTCGTTAGCCTTATATTCCTTTACTACTTTCCCCACTCGCCCCTGTGACGTCACACACATCCTGCACAGCTACTGACACGGGTGTTTCCGCTTCTGCTCACTGCTGGCGGTCTTCGCTCGCTGGAGAAGCGCTCTTGTTCTTATACGAGCATGATTCATGCTTCTGACCATCTGTTGTGGCGGTCGCATTGTCTCGCACCTTATTAGCACGGTACTGGTGAGCTTTAAAATTTCTGTCTATTCCCAGCATTATTCCTAGGTCCGTCAGGCCCTTAACATTCATGGAACTTAGTTTTCTGCTTCACATTTGTAGAATCATTACGCCATACATTTTCCTTAGTGCGATTATTTGACGTAAGCCTGCCTCTGCCTCTTCTCTTTTGAACCATTTATACTCTGTACCTGTTATCATGTTGGTGATTGTTGTGTCTATGGTTCCTATTGTATTCATTCTGACGGAAATTATGATTTTCACTCCACTTGTCTTCGTCGATCATTCTTTCTAAGAGCGATGAAAAGGAGTTGTGGTTGCTACCCATATAACTTTTTGAGTCTTCCGGTAACTTTTTCCAAGCTTTTCAAATTATTTCTGAACACGACTTTCGATTCCGCAAATAAGTCAATTTCTTATACCATGACTCACAAAATTGTTTCATGGTCATTTAAACTTTTTCTTCCAACCTCTTCACGATAATAAATTATCTCCAGAGACTGTTCCGTACTTGTTCGGACCAATATTCATCCAAAAACTTGTGTCTAAACTTACTGAATGACGTTTCTTCGGCGCTTAGTTTGATCCCCCACCGTTTAGCTGCGCTATTAACAGTATTTACTTTTTCCTGATCCGTGAGATTATAAGAAAACAGTTTTTCACAGATTTTGATAAAATATTCTAATTATAATCCACAATTTTTTCGGTAAGTGTCGAATTTTTCTTCGCCCTCCAAAACTTTACTGTAGGCAATCCTGTCTATTATGTATGTAGTTCCAGTGTTGATTTTCTTTTCAAGATAACGGAGTTTTTCGTGAATACCCGAATTTTTGCTGTTACACTTTTCTTCACATTCTTGTATTCTTTCATTTAATAATTTCCCAGATTCGCGAGCAATAGTTCTCGTTTGCCCCCAAGCAATTGCCCTTCTTGCACGCGAAATTTTGTCCTGAACTTTAGTTCCTACGATAAGATGACATTTTCTTGAATTCTCTTTATTTCAATCAAATCTTTCTTTAATATTATTGATTTCTTTCTGCATGGTATTAAAATTTTTATTTAGGTAGTCAGTCTCTATTTTCATGTTTTTCAATTCATTAGTTATGATACCTAATTTGTTGTCTACATTTTCGAGGTTCTGGTTAATTTTATCTCCTTGTTTGTTCGTATGTTTAGCTTGTGGTTTAAATGGGTCATTTATATTACCAGTTTGTTTTTTAAGCTGTTCATTCATATTACACTACTTTGTGCTACTAAACTTTGAAGTACTTTATACATGTCTATGTGTGCCTGTATGTTTTGTTCTGGACTGTTTTCCTCAACTGATTCTGCTTCCTCCTAATATGAAGTTTCTTTCTTGATCTGTGACGAGTTCAATATATCAAAATATTGACTACGATATTTAGTATCTCCTCCATAATCTTGCAGCTGTAAAATAGATTGCTCTGTCTACCTGTTATCACACCTACTTTCAGATGATGCTTCTGCCCTCCTAACTTGTTCTCTTAACTCCCTGTTCTGTTCTGAATATTTTGCCTGCCTTTTCTTTTCCATTTTTAAATACTGTTGGAAACACAGGTACTAATTTAATTTCGTGCTCTATTTTTATCCTAATTACTGTATTAGGTTCATGTCGCTGGACACTTTCTATCTTTACTGTGTTTTTACTGCATCAGTATCTTTTTATTAAAATGTGCCATGTAATGATAGTTATCATTGATGAATGCTTTGAATAAATATATAGACAATACCCATTAAAAGCCCCTGTTAAGGGACAAATATTAGAACCGTCACAGAAAAAACGCATGTTTAACATTAGAGAGTCCTGTCAAAGAGAGATAAGTATAATACTACTTAAGTGTAACCTTCTCTTCTAAATGCGGGCTCCTGTTGGAGTATTCGGATCAGTACCTTCTACAAGAATTCCTACAAAGCTTACTACCAAAGTAAATTCTAGATCTTAGACTTCCTAAATTAACGTTACCCATAATGGATACAAATATCAGACTACTACTTCCTGTCCTGAAGGGATTCCAGTATAGGTATCGAACCAGTAACCTCTTGGTTCCAGGCCTTTTAAGTGGTCAAGACTATATGTGAACGGTAACCAGCCTAATTAGGCACGAAGTTACCTTCACTGGGTTATTGTAAAGTGTAATTGTGATTTGCTATTCTGCATATACTGTACCTTAACGTACTTAGGAAAGTACGAGTAGAATCTGTTTCTCAAGTACAGCACAACTACTAACCTTTACTATTACTATATCAGATCCAGAGGAATTATACTACAGCACCCAGATACATTAACTAATGGTTCAAATGGCTCTGAGCACTATGCGGCTTAACTTCTGAGGTCGTCAGTCGCCTAGAACTTAGAACTAATTAAACCTAACTAACCTAAGGACGTCACACACATCCATGCCCGAGGCAGGATTTGAACCTGCGACCGTAGCGGTCCCTCGGTTCCAGACTGTAGCGCCTAGAACCGCACGGCCACTCCGGCCGGCATACATTAACACTTCCTCTGTTCTTTGTGTAGGAAATATTATTCAAGTCCAGGCAAAAAAAAATCGACGTTGAGGTGCCTCTACAACAGAGATTTGAAAACAAGTTATAAGTTAGTTAAGGCAAATTTACAGTATTATGATACTAACACAATATTAACACATACTTAAAATTTATTATTCTCAGTAATTAACCTAATGGTGGCCCTTAAACTGTACTTTGTCTGATAATGGTAAAAACTTTCAGATCTTATGAAATATTCACTAAACACTGTTCCAAAAAGAAGACAAATCTAACTGATTAATGTCTATTTTCATTATAGCACTGGGTTTCCCCAGTTTAATCTTTTATACAACAGTCTAGCGTATTTTACTGTGACTGTTTCAATATACAACTGTACTTTATATTATCAGAATATGCTACACTCAAAGTTATTTATCAAAATAGCAAGATCATTCTTTTTGCTATTTTTGTTTCAATAAGCAGTCTTTCCTTTCATTTCACAACTAATGTGTGGAGTTCAGCAAAAGTGTAACTTCCAGAAAACTATAAATTTAATTCAACACAAATAACATTTACTGATTATACAAACAAAATTATAAGATATTTTACTAGATTAAGTTTGCAGAATTATAGTTCTTTATCATTTTAGAATACTCAGAACCATTTTCACTAGGATAGCCGTACAGGGTAGCCGCTCGGTCTATGGGCGCCTTGTCACGGTTCGGGCGGCTCTCCTCTGTCGGAGGTTCGAGTCCTCCCTTGGGCATGGGTGGCTCAGTGATTAGCAGACTCAACTCCCATTCGGGAGGACGACGGTTCAATCCCGCAACCGGCCATCCTGATTTAGGTTTACCGTGATTTCCCTAAATCGCCTCAGGCAAATGCAGGGATGGTTCCTTTGAAAGGGCACGGCTGACTTCCTTCCCAATCCTTCCCTAATCCGATGAGACTGATGACCTCGCAATTTGGTCTCCTCCCCAAAAGAGCTCACCTTCACTAGGATAGGATCCTGTCTAGGTATATGTCATAGGAAAATGATCCAAGATGCTACTCCAGGCGGGTGTAAAATGAAAGTGCGCAATGGCAAATACTGAAGGCGAAAATGAAGATTTGGCTCTGTCTGACCACCCCCTGAAAAAGATCTTAGGATCTCTTAATGGCAATATTATTTCCTCCGTCTTACTCTTTAACATATAAATTACAACATGAAACATAGATGAATGAATAAGGGAACTGGTAACTACAAAATGATAAATGTTGTTTCAGCTTATTCATTCACTACAGATTAAAAAACCATTTATATAT
Source organism: Schistocerca nitens (assembly GCF_023898315.1). Taxonomy (NCBI): domain Eukaryota; kingdom Metazoa; phylum Arthropoda; class Insecta; order Orthoptera; family Acrididae; genus Schistocerca; species Schistocerca nitens. The sequence goes on along the minus strand of NC_064616.1, from coordinate 231,599,702 downwards.
CAATGTTCAGTGGACATAAAGAGATACAAATTCATTTCCTAACTAATATTACCGTTCAGTTGCCCAAATCTGACCTTCTTATGGATATGCGATCTAATATAAATTACGCGAGATGACTGACATCATCTAGGTATCAAATACTAGAAGACACTACTTTCAAAGATGATCTACAGTGGTGTGCAACCTCAGTGGAAATAAAGTTACGTGATCACAGCTATTTAGCTATATAGCCATGATAAGCCGAAGCGATTAGCAATATCACCATCTGTACTGCATCCAGTGCTTCGGAGTGATGATTCACGTACACTTCTGCACGACGGAAGAACTCCAGCCACAAAATACTTAAAAAACTCATTCAGACACTAGGACGGCAGAAGGCGGTCCTCTGATTAGTACAATCTAATACTGCCTTCTCTCTCTGTGTTCTACAGACGCGAAACGCGAACTCGCAGCTACATGGACGGAATTCACATAAAGTTTCGACGTGAGTATAGACGGAAGAAGTGCTCTCAGTCACTGAATGCTGGGTACTTAACGACGACTCTCTTCCTGGAGGCAAAGTCCAGAATCGTATAAGCTCGGCTCACCTGCCTCGCAATTGCAGAAGGCGAATCATATTCTCGAAAACATGGAACATTCTCCCTCTCTACAGATTCTTCCGAACACCAACCAACCATATTTTAGTCTTGTGTCGCCCAGCGCGGAAAGTTTGCGAGGAAATACCTATTCTTGTTAATTTTCGCTACAAGACTGTCCGGCCGCTCCTCTATTCTGCTTCAGCGCTCAAGTTTCCCTACCGTTCGTCTTGGGCTACTTCCTGTGTTATGCAGCCAGGACGTTACACCGGCCATTTCCTGTCACTCAACCTGTGTTAAGCTGGACCAACACACCTGTGTGAGCTTTTGCACTCAGGGCCTGAGTTACGCCTTCCGTTTCGTTTCCACTGGCGTTCCAACCTTTGCTACTATAAGTAATCATTCATTACGCCATTTTGATAATAAAGACAATCCATTACACTTCCTGCAATAAGCGTTAACAACTATTTAAATGGTGTACGTGACAATGTCAGTCTTCTTTAAATATTCATATATACGATGTACAACCTATCAAATAGTACCTTATTCCGATTGTAAATCACTCAAAGTAAGTAGATGAGTCCTTGTAAATTGCGAAATTAGAGCCACCTTACAATGAACTTCTTTGAGCCAGTGTGTGGTAGCAACAAATTATTATATCTAAAAACATACAAAAAACATACAAAAAATTATTGGTTCAAGCTGTTATTGCTGTAGGTGATAGGTGTGTCTTTTCATTGTGGCGGCTACAGAACCTATGCATTAGCAGCTGTGGCTCTTGCAGTTTTAGGGCTTATATATGACATGCTACTACAAAACAGAAGTCTCTATCCAAGGATATTTTAGCAATGATTGATGTGTAAGCTACTGTCAAGATATTGTCTCTATCACTGCTGCCTACAGACTAATTTCACTCTTCTTTAATCTATTTAGCTGCAGTGAGCCAAATCATTCCACCTTTTCAGTTTCACTCCTTTCTAATTCGTTTCAGATGGGAACCACTACCTCTTTTACATTTCACCTATATAATTCTAATGCCCTCAGCATGAACGTGTTTCCAAGTTGACAATATTTCATTTAACACATTTATCTGATTCAGAAATAAGTCCTTTTGAAAAAATGTTATACAAAAAATTTTTTACAAATTCATCTTACTACGATTTAGATGTAAATTTGTTTTATAATAGTTTTGCTCAAAGCTATTAACTGTCACAGAGCCATAATACTTACGACTGAGTCTTATAAGATAGGGTGTAAGGAATTATTGATTTTAGAAAGTTACATGTGCATCAGGGACAATTGTGGGTCATACTATTTGTAGAGATCAACGCAACATCAAAAGTGTAACTTACTAACAGGCAGCCACGGGCTTTCTGCTGTAACATGGAATACTGCATGAAGATTCGACGTGAGTGCACACTTCTGGCGAGGTGCGCCTGAATAGCACAGCGCATCTGAACAGTAGAACCATCACAGCCAGTCGTACTCTCACTTCCTTGCAAATAATGTCATATGTAATAACTTTTGGGAACTGTCCATTGCTGCCTTGATAAACTATTTCAGTCACAAGCAGTTTTGTAACAGTATGCTTTTTCTCATTTACAATGTTGTCCACTTATCATCAAGCATATTTCACTCGAAAACACCGCGCAGTTAGTATCGTAGGCTTGGGACGTCAAGTGTAGCGACTGAATGCATCCTGTTGCTTATAAGTGTTATAGCTAGCAGCATTATGGCTGTAAGTCAAAGACGAAATTAATTGTGATCAATTTTTTTCTCTCTCCATCTGTCACTTTCTCAGCAGTAGTCTATGGTTTTTTGTTCATTCATTCGCAGATCACTTGTACTCATGGTGTAAGGTGGCGTGGTCTCCTGACCTTCATTTCTTACATATCCCGACCTCACCATCGTATTCTGCGTATCAAGACGTTTCCTTCGAGGGGTAGAGTCAATTTTACATATTCCCATTCAATCGATATGCAAATGTAATAAATAAATCCCAAGTGTGCACCGAGATTAAAAAGTCGAGGCTGGCGTACACAAACATACAAGACATGATGGCCACAGGAGTTCTTGTTCGGCAGAGGCAACCAGCCCACTGGAAAGTCTGTAGGAGGGTGAGTTAGCACACAGCTGCGCTGACCAGCCGACCACCCAAGGACCAAAACAGTTTTTTGCCAGAGAAAAGGGATAACGGCCTGCGTGTTCACCTTAAAAGCAAAACCAGCTGTATTGTTTGGGAGAGCCCCAGCATACGCATTTTTGACGGACCTAGTGCGCAGTTTCAGTGTTGTCACAGGTGGACAGTAAACGCCTAACGCAGATGCTATATGTTTCCGGATTGGTCGACTTAAACAGAGCGCCATTCTCCCATTTGTAAGAGTAACGATGATTGGCGGACTATTTCTAATGTAATGAGCCAGAGGAGTGAAGGAAAGATAGCAGATGATATACCCTTTCGGGCGTGGAGAGATGTCGTTCTGGTGATGCTTTCGAAGTGGGAACACATAGCGGGAGCGAGTGCGCTCGTGCATGTATGCAGAGAGTGAGGAACAAAGTCTCTACTCAGTACTGCACTGAGAGAGCACTGCACTAGCGAATCGGAGTGATACTCTATAGTGAGTTGCTCGCGATTAAGCATTTGTTCACTGTGTTGGTCACAACACTTAATGTGCGGTGTGAACACAGACAGAGTATTAGTTAACGCCTGCGAGCGAACATTGAGTGGCATTGCGGTGGACTGGTTATGTGACTGGTGTACCACGCCAATAGTTAGACTAGGGTCAAATGGGAGTCCTTGACTTCATCAAGGCGTAGTGAGAGTTCAATTGCCGAAGGTCAATCCAGATAGAAAGAGATAGTTTTGTTGTTTTTCAGCGGCGAACGATGCAATCAGCAGTCGTTGCTGCTCAAGGTATTGTGCGCTGCAGGGTAGGCGAGCCCCATCTTTCCTCCATTAGAAATAACATACTTGATTCAAGTCACTCCATTACATTTCTCACGTGACAGCCTCGACTGTACTTAGAAAAATTCATTCGGATAATTATTCAAGTTGAGTAGGTGCATCTCTCAGCCATTCTGCCGAGTAAATAACATTCTTAAAGAAAAGGGATAAAAGAGCTTTCCCACACTTTATATATAAATTTCATTAATAGGCTCCCTATCCATAAGAGGTAACTTCCTATTCTGAAAAGAACCTGGAAATTTGTGTATCAATTTATAAATAAAAGTTTCACCTGATTTTCTCAGATTTTGCAATAAATAATATTTTCCGTTCGTTTAATGTTTTTCTTACACTAACTAGCAATACTCCAGTACCCAAGTATCCCATTACTTACGTAAGAAAATAGAATATTTTTGTGTCTTTTCCTTACAGCGGACGACTCCAGAAGTTATTTATTGCTGAAAGTTTTTCAGGCATTTCTTTTTGGTACGTTAGGAGAGTCTGTCTGATTTCTGTAGTACTGTGGGGTGGAAATAGCTTCTTGCAGGAGCCAAAGAGTACTTGTCAGATCAATTCATTGTGCAACTCGTCAACATCACACACACACACACACATACACACACACACACACACACACACACACACACAAACACACACACACACACACACACACACATACTGACAATGGGTATAAGAATAGCATCACATAGAGCAGCTGCCCGGTCCCAGACGACACACAATGTAACGTAGATGAGAAATTTATAGAATTAATGCGAAAAAAACTACATATATGCCACCAACTTGATATAAATTCGTAGCCACGCTGTTAATTAGTTAGTAAGATACATTTTCCATAGTTGATTTGCACTATTCTTTGTACAAATAAAGTGAAATGAATCGGTGTACAGGCTACGTATGCATAATTTCTTTGTATGACTATTTGCTGACCACTTACAGATTACTAAGCAGGACAGTAGCACAAATTGACATGAATGGGCATATTACTCTCAAATACTACGTATGTAACGAGTAATAGACTAAAATTTAGTTATTTTAAAACTGCACTTGCTGGCAGTTTGTAATTAAACCAATTATCTATAAGAAATTATTTTATTTTGGATTTAAAAATTTGCTATTTCAGACATTTTGTATTATTGAGCAAACAATTAATGACTTTCGTGGCTGAATACTGGTCTCCTTTCTAAGAAAGTGACAGCTGTAGTAACAACTAACAAAGGTCTTTTGTTCTTCTAGTGACGAAGACATGGACATCACTATTCTTGCTCAAATTGCAAGGGACTCTTTCAGATAAATTTAATTGGTTGCATTCCTTCTTGTGACGGAGAGTTTGAAATTGCTAACTCACTGAAGAAAGGTGTACAAGTTTCTTGTTGGTGAACACTTATTATTCTCACAGTTGTCTCTTGTGTAATCGATACCTTTTTCAAGTGATGAGCTACCACGGAAAATTATTTTACTCGACTCAGGACATAAGTAACATGGGTTGCAAACGAACCCTGTTACGACGGGGTCCTGTGCAAGACGGAGATTCTGGTCCAGGGTACTGTCTGCCGCTGCCTGAGGGGTCAGCCACGTGTCAGTCGCGCCCGCGCGCTGAGGGGCAGCAGGGAGGAGGCTGGGTCGGCAGCGCTACACGTGGCGGGTCAAGGCCGTCTAGCACCCCTAGCTACACCCCCACTACCGGAATATAACAGGTTCGCTCGCGGAATCAAAGATGACACACGAGTGAAGTTTAATTCGCACACTGCACACATAGTTTACACTGTATGCGAATCGCAATCGTATGGACACACACTTAAAGACAGACTGCCGGTACCTCTGGTGCATTCACGCTAGCGGTCCGTAAGGCGTGCGGATTGCGCTCTTGCTCCTTGGTGTGTGGGCTGTGACAGCACTGAGCGGTCACTGCTATCAGATGCGTCCTGCAGTGACGTGTATGTCGTCAAATACGTCATGCGAAGCAGAAGTTCTTTCTATTGCCGATAGCGGTTATAAGCCTACCACTATAAATAACAGAAAATCCTGTGTTGCCACATATCGCTCTTACGAAATTTTGTTTTAGTTTCAAAATAATGAACACTATGGGAGGATAGTCACGTTAATAGGAAAAGCTAATAAATGTGTTACCCTTTTTACAGGATTTGACCGTGTGTTGTGTCTAATGAATAAGTAAATCAGACTATTCAGTTCCTTTCCTAAGACCGGTTACAAAGAAACGTAGTATGAATAGTATTATATTGGAGCTAGGACTACTTAATTCCAAGTTCATTTAGTGGTTTAAAATATATACTAACGATCGCCAGCCTACCTAGGCAATGAAACAGTGAAGTATTGGAAAAGCAGAAGCACGAGTTTTTCTTACTTTCATGCTACTGTTTAATTTGCTTCTTCAAATAAATATTACTCCACTTAATGTTGGACAACGTTCTTAGACATTACGTTTTAAAAGAGAAGGTCAGTAGATAACATCAAAGAAGTTAAAAAAAAAAATTTGCAAGGGGGGGGGGACGTTTAGAAAAGCATTTTCCGCAATCAACAAACGTAAATAATAAAAATACTTAGATACTAAAGCAAACATTTCACTTCAACCGAACCTCTTTCTTACTGTAATTTACTTTCAAAAGCTATTAGTCTTTGAACTAACTGTGTGTATTCATTTAATAGATTCTAGTAACTCTGCTTCACTCTGAATTTTACGTAAGCAAACTTTTACTATAACACTTTGCAATAGTTAGGAAAACTTTCTCATTATTTACACAAAAATAATTTAAATGGTGCCTCTTTATATTAACATGGCACTTCATAAGTCTGAGAAACAGGATACTCGGATTAATCAAACACCAGGAAGGAACCCTGTATAGGTATATGATTAGGATGAAATAACAGGTGAATCAGTTTCTTTAAAGTTCAAGAATGATTACTAAAACACAGTTTAAGTTAATGGTTAACGCTGTACAAAAGTAGAATACAAAAAAAAAATCTTATCCGTTGGCTGTAGGCTTGGGTGTGGCGAACAATTATGACGGCTACCCTACCCACAGTACGGCCTACAAGTATCCTGCTTCTTGGCGTCGTTCAATTTCACATACAGTAGCCCAAGAACTCGCAGCTATGCCGTAAGCCGTTTGTTGTCTTCATCCGAGGCACTTTTGTGCAAATTTGCAGGCAAAACTTCTCCTGCTCCACAAGGAGCAATTCAAGACACTCAAAACAATTACTTTCGCGTCCTGCTGTGTGCGCAGACTAATTTCAATCACTGCTGCCTACAGACGGTGTGACTTATTTCCCGCGCTTGCTCTAGGTAGCGCGCCAATTCGCCCTTGCCACCTTTTCCACTCCTCAGAGCCACCTTCGTTTCAAACAAAAGCACACTGGCTTTTACATAACACCTATTCCTTACGTTGTTCCTAAACGTGACCATTTCTTACAACTGTCTAATTTACATCAACTTGAACAATTTGTACACACAATTAATGTAAATACAAAATGTCGTCCGGAAATTATTTAACGTAATAAACAATTTAAATAGTATTTTACATACATTACTCACATGCAATGCAAAGAACTTCAAACTCCAATATTGCACACTTTACTTTACATACAGGGTGGTCCGTTGATAGTGACCGGGCCAAATATCTGACGAAATAAGCATCAAACGAAAAAACTACAAAGAACGAAACTCGTATAGCTTGAAGGGGGAAACCAGATGGCGTTATGGTTGACCCGCTAGATGGCGCTGCCATAGGTCAAACGGATATCAACTGCGTTTTTTAAAATAGGAGCCCCCATTTTTATTATATAATCGTGTAGTACGTGAAGAAATATGAATGTTTTAGTTGGACCACTTTTTTCTCTTTGTGATAGATGGCGCTGTAATAGTCACGAACGTATAAGTACTTGGTATCACGAAACATTCCGTCAGTGCGGATGGTATTTGCTTCGTGATACATTACCCGTGTTAAAATGGACCGTTTACCAATTGCGGAAAAGGTCGATATCGTGTTGATGGGTGTCTATTGTGATCAAAACGCCAACCGGCATGTGCTATGTATGCTGCTCGGTATCCTGGACGACATCATCCAAGTGTCCGGACCGTTCGCCGGATAGTTACGTTATTTAAGGAAACAGGAAGCGTTTAGCCACATGTGAAACGTCAACCACGACCTGCAACAAATGATGATGCCCAAGTAGGTGTTTTAGTTGCTGTTGCGGCTAATCCGCACATCAATAGCAGACAAATTGCTCGAGAATCTGGAATCTCAAAAACATCGGTGTTGAGAATGCTACACAACATCGATTGCACCCGTACCATATTTCTATGCACCAGGAATTGCATGGCGACGACTTTGAACGTCGTGTACAGTTCTGCCACTGAGCACAAGAGAAATTACGGGACGATGACAGTTTTTTGCACGCGTTCTATTTAGCGACGAAGCGTCATTCACGAACAGCGGTAACGTAAACCGGCATAATATGCACTACTGGACAACGGAAAATCCAAGATGGCTGCGAGAAGTGCATGATCAGCGACCTTGGCGGGTTAATGTATGGTGCGGCATTATGGGAGGAAGGATAATTGGCCCCCATTTTATCGATGGCAATCTAAATGGTGCAATGTATGCTGATTTCCTACGTAATGTTCTACCGATGTTACTACAAGATGTTTCAAAAAAATGGCTCTGAGCAAAAAATGGCTCTGAGCACTATGGGACTTAACATCTATGGTCACCAGTCCCCTAGAACTTAGAGCTACTTAAACCTAACTAACCTAAGGACATCACACACATCCATGCCCGAGGCAGGATTCGAACCTGCGACCGTAGCAGTCGCGCGGCTCCGGACTGAGCGCCTAGAACCGCTAGACCACCGCGGCCGGCGTGGCTCTGAGCACTATGGGACTTAACATCTATGGCCATCAGTCCCCTAGAACTTAGAACCACTTAAACCTAACTAACCTAAGGACATCACACAACACCCAGTCATCACGAGTCAGAGAAAATCCCTGACCACGCCGGGAATCGAACCCGGGAATCCAGGCGTAGGAAGCGAGAACGCTACTGCACGACCACGAGCTGCGGACCAAGATGTTTCACTGCATGACAGAATGACGATGTACTACCAACATGATGGATGTCCGGCACATAGCTCGCGTGCGGTTGAAGCGGTATTGAATAGCATATTTCTTGACAGGTGGATTGTTCGTCGAAGAACCACACCATGGCTCGCACGTCCATCGGATCTGACGTCCCCGGACTTCATTCTGTGGGGAAAGTTGAAGGATATTTGCTATCTTGATCCACCGACAACGCCTGACAACATGCGTCAGCGCATTGTCAATGCATGTGCGAACGTTACGGAAGGCGAACTACTTGCTGTTAAGAGGAATGTCGTTACACGTATTGCCAAATGCAATGAGGTTGACAGACATAGCCGGCCGCGGTGGCCGTACGGTTCTGGCGCTGCAGTCCGGAATCGCGAGGCTGCTGCGGTCGCAGGTTCGAATCCTGCCTCGGGCATGGGTGTGTGTGATGTCCTTAGGTTAGTTAGGTTTAAGTAATTCTAAGTTCTAGGGGATTATGACCTAAGATGTTGATTCCCATAGTGCTCAGAGCCATTTGAACCTTTTTTTTTTTTTTTGACAGACATCATTTTGAGCGTTTATTGCATTAATGTGGTATTTACAGGTAATCACGCTGTAACAGCATGCGTTCTCAGAAGTGATAATTTCACAAAGGTACATGTATCACACTGGAACAACCGAAATAAAATGTTCAAACGTACCTACGTTCTGTATTTTAATTTAAAAAACCTACCTGTTGCCAACTGTTCGTCTAAAATTGTGAACCATATGATTGTGACTATTACAGCGCCATGTATTGACATAGTGAAAAAAGAGGTCCAACTAAAACATTCATGTTTCTTTACGTACTACACGAATATGTAGTAAAAAATGGGAGTACCTGTTTCAAAAAACGCAGTTGATATCCGTTTGACCTATGGCAGCGCCATCTAGCGGGCCAACCAAAGCGCCATCTGGTTTCCCCCTTCAAGCTAGACAAGTTTCGTTCTTTGTAGTTTTTTCGTTTGACGCTTATTTCGTGAGATATTTGGCCCGATCACGATCAATGGGCCAGAAAATATAGTACCAAGATGAGAAAATTTTACAGCAAAATTTTACAAAAATTTAGATCAACCATACACAAATAGTGTTATACGGTGTTTTGAATAAGCCGCGAGGGATTAGCCGAGCGGTCTGGGGCGCTGCAGTCATGGATTGTGCGGCTGATCCCGGCGGAGGTTCGAGTCCTACCTCGGGCATGGGTGTGTGTGTTTGCCGTTAAGATAATTTAGGTTAAGTAGTGTGTAAACTTAGGGACTGATGACCTTAGCAGTTAAGTCCCATAAGATTTCACATACATTTGAACAGTTTTTTTTTTTTTTTTGTGTTGTGAATTAGTGGACTCTGTTGCAGTTTGATGTGTAACAAACAAGTAATCGATCTGGTGGCCAATTGAAGACACTGAAAATAATTACTTTCGCGTCCTGTTGTGTGTGCAGACTAATTTCACGAGCTGCTGTAGGGATTTTGATCCGGTTTTCACTAATAATTAATCTAATTCATGAGGAAGGTTTTTGCATATAATTTATAAATATTTCGCACAAATTGTCTGAATTTTTATGACTTAAATTTTAGTTGTGAAAGCGACGCCATTGCCACTTAGCGAGGAGCCGCCAAAATTCGAGAAAGGCCCAGCTCCTTGAGACAGCACATTACGTAACACAATTAGCGTATGATGTGGTAGTCTAGCTCTAGTTCAGCCTTGCCCGTCGAGCGAGTTTGTGTGTGTGTGTGTGTGTGTGTGTGTGTGTGTGTGTGTGTGTGTGTGTATGTGTGTATCGGCCGGTGTTGCCTCGTTCTTGCTTAACGGAGATTGTTGCTGGTATGTTCTCTGGCGGCAGACTTCTACGCCCTTGCAGACATGAATCTGCCGAGTCTCACAAAAATATTCTTTGTCGGTGTACCGTTCGTTGCAGTTTTGGGAATAGTGCTTGTCCTGTTCAACCAAGCTCTATAGAAATTCAGAAATGGTTGGTCGATACGATTCGCATTACACCTGATCATGTAGATACTGCTTATGTTAGTTCTGATCTAGTCGTATATGTATTTTTTTGCGAAGTGTCATGATACCTCGCAAGTGGACTGGCTTCTCTCTCGAGTTGTTTCTCAAGTAACGTTTACACATCATGATGGTTCCATTAGTCCAGTCGTTCTTGCAAATGCATCGATCGAGTATATTCCAGTTAGAGCTCACAATCTTCCACCCGAAGTGAACGATTCATTTCTTACGGCTGCGTTGCTTCCTTTTGGAGGAGTTCGACGTATCCGACTGGAACGTTGGTCAGTACAACATCGTTTGCAGTGTTTGTAATATTTCTGGCTTTACAGTCCTCATATTTCGGCTACAAGAAGGTCTTCTTATGCAGCTGAGAAGGCAGTGGCAATATGACGTAATTTGGTGTGGGCAACCGACGACAGGCGGTTTGTTCGATCGTGATTGTCCGCGATTGGCTGTTGCATTCGAAAGTTTAGCGCCAAAATGATAACCTTGTGTTATTAATATTAGAAAACTAAACAGTGTATTTACTTGCATTTCATGTAAAAGCATCTCTCAATAGCTGGCTATCATTCAGTTACTTGAAAAGTGTTAATTACCAACAGAATAGTAAAGACTTGCTAAACGAAAAGGCAGACGAAGCACTTTGGAGACTTTCGGATGACGCCTAATTTGGATGGCGGGCGAAGCGGTTCTGCAGTCTCGGAGGACAGACATGCTGTCTGCCGCGGCCGGTTTCAGTTAAGGACTTAACTAGCGATCTCTGGTTATTTGGATATGTAACTGAGAGCAATTTCACAGTAAGTACGCAAATACTCAGTTCGCTGTTTTGTTTTTATTAAAGTGTAAAGATTGGAGATTATTTGTGATTCATAAAGTGGAATATAATTGTGTAGCTTCTCGTATTCTGCTAATAAAAAGTGAGTGGTATCCCGCATAAACAAACTAATTGAAAATTTTTTTTATTCAACCAGTATCAGTTCCTCGCTAAGACCTCACGGGTTCTGCTATCTTAGTACAAGTGAGATCAATGGCACGTCATCTGTGGTAACACAGAGGAGGTACGAAGGAGAGAAATTTTCGAGTAAAGGGTTTACCATACACACGTATATATCACCCTCTCTCTCCCTCTCTTTTTCAGCTCGCCGTATTTTACAGTGGTATCCGAACCGCAGATATATGTGTTCAATCGAATATTCGTTCACACCTGAATCTTTCTGGTTACCGGGTTCACGTTCCGTGTGCAGGGCAAGAAGGAACCTCCTTCCTTTGTAATGAAGCAACCATCTCAGAACCAACTGCCCGCCTCGTGTTACGGTTTTAAAGACGTCCTATGGAAAACGTCGTCCGTTGACATTAGCTGAATCAGTGTCTCCGCAGTCTGCTGTCAATAGTTCTCCAGCTTTAGATGACGCTGTGGAGACATTACACCCCACTCAGCGCGACTGTCCGCCGTCACCGGTACGTCCAGATGCGACCCCTACTGCCGTTAAGGCGACGGCACCGATACCTCAATTTAAAATTCAGCGGACTTAAGATGGTGAAGGTCTTGAAGTCATCCTCCCCAGTCTCGCCTCTCCGAGAAGGTGATGGTGGAGGGTGTTTCTTCCCGTGGTGATGCTTTGAATACTGGCGTTAATTGCGGTTCTTGTTTCGGCAGGGATGATGTGGCTGGTTCTTCTGATGTTGAAATGAGTGTTACATCTGCGTCCTCTTCTCCATCCGTAAAAATAACTATTCTTGTGGGTTCCGGTCATTTAACGGAGACATCGTCTGCTGTTCTGCCTTTACGGTGTTCTAATGCAATACGGCCCTTTCCTCATTCTGATACGGTGGATCAACAGGTTACTTCGGATTCTCTCTGGGGATGATGCAGACAGCTTCAGATGCTGCATTGCATGTCTCTCCGTTATTTGATTATGATGTTCATTGCTCCCGTTTGTTTCTCGCATTCCGTTGATCCGTTGAGTGGACCTCTCCCCCCCCCCCCCCCGCCCCCCCTCCCAGCAGACCTTAGACCTTGATGAGCCTCCTACCCTTCCGCGTCAAGAAGTTATGTTGTCACGGAGTGGTGTGAGACAACGATTTCAACCTGCTAGGAGCCCCCACGCAAACTGTCTACCATGCAATAGATTTGGAACCTGGAGCAGAGAATTTGTAGAAGTGTTACAGTTACAGTTGTAATTCTAAAGGGATTACATTCATATCCAAGACGAGAAAACCACAATTTCGACCGTACGAAACGGCTGCCGCTAGTGTAGTTGCTCTTCTAAACAGCATCTCAAAAAAGAAAACCAGATGCGTCTTTACGTGCCGTCACTCGTACTTTAGGTACTTCGGCTATGCGCGGCTCTGTTTAAAAAGGATAGCTCGATTTAGTCATAGGGGTGAGCTGGACACGTCTGTTTTCATACCACACAGCTAATTCGCTGCAAACAATAACCTGTAGCTGTGATCTTGCAGTCAAGTAGTCCTTGCATTGCCGAGAACCGCGAGTTAATAAAATACATAGAAATATAAAATAAAAGTTATATGAACAATTTAATAACAAGGGTTCTATTCCAACCTCTGTAGCTGATGTAGGCGACAGAGGATCATGATGAATAATGTTTATTCAAGTCAGGTCATCTCAAATAAACGGGAAATGGTCCTATGATATTCATTTAAAATACAGGCAGAAAACACCCATATCAAATGCAGTAAATTTACGTTTACAAATTAACACACATAAGATGACGAGTAGTGTCCATCGTTATTCATGTATTTTCTGAAATCGACTTCTTGTAATATGATGATGTGATGTGGTGTGAAACCACGCTACGGTGGTCTGAATAGGCTTGAAGAAGCGCCTAACCAGACGGCCGGAGGGTGGATCCTCTATCTCCTCCACGTGATGGAAACCAAACGATTTAACGGCACACAACCCATCACGATGCTGTAAAAGCAGCAGCCCCAGAACTGCAGCAGTGATAAAATACAGAAAGAACGTTCGAGAGACTGCGTCCTCAAATCCCATTCTGTCTGGTATGATTTAAAATTTCCTCGGTAAACCTAAATTCTGATCAGAAATAAATTCTCTACAGAGCTCGTGTTGCTCATCAATAGATGTTGGAATAATTAACTGATGTTCCCAGCTGATAATGACCACAGATTCGTCCGGTATTACACATAAATTTGTAAAATGTTTGTACCTGTGAAGTGTGTGTGTGACAGGGTGAGAGGGAGAGAGAGAGAGAGACAGCCAGCCAGAGAGAGACAGGGAGAAAGGGGGAGGGAGGGAGAGAGAGAGAGAGAGAGAGAGAGAGAGAGAGAGAGAGAGAGAGAGATATGTAAAATCCGAAGAAAATGAAAAAAAAAACATGTTAGCCTCTGCGCCTTCTTTGGTGTACTTAAGCATAATATACATGGAACACATACCCTTAGACACCTAAATATTGCCTTCAGCTTGGGGCAGTACGACTTTTACGTAATATATCTTCTTCATTCTTTATTATTTAAAAAAGTGCTGCTAACGAATAATTCTTTGTTTTTTACCGGATTCAATTTTCAGATTACCTTTAGGTATTATAAAGTTATTTACAACACTGTGCATGGATACATTATTACTGCTGGAGTTAAATAAAATGAAAGCGATTCTGCAACACTTTGCACACTGGTACCGTCCGTCAATAGTAAAATATATTATACAGTCGGCAGATAAACGTACTAACACAGTTAAGCACACTTTGTATGTTGAGTTATTATGCTACACCTTTCCTCTAGAGGCACACTACAGTACACTGAGAGATTGCAGGGCACTCTCACTTCTGATCGGTGTAATGCCACTTACTGTTCTTATGAAAGATGATCTTTATTACGATCTGACTTCATAGATACAGCGATTAGTGTTCTGGTTAGTATCGTGTGTGCCGGCCGCGGTGGTCTCGCGGTTCTAGGCGCGCAGTCCGGCACCGTGCGACCGCTACGGTCGCAGGTTCGAATCCTGCCTCGGGCATGGATGTGTGTGATTTCCTTAGGTTAGTTAGGTTTAAGTAGTTCTAAGTTCTAGGGGCCTTATGACCACAGCAGTTGAGTCCCATAGTGCTCAGAGCCATTTGAACCATTTTTTTAGTATCGTGTGTCGATCCCCAGCTGATCATTTTGTCCACCATAGACCCCATACTACTGTAAGCGTTTGTCAAATGAAAATGTTTGTGTGACGTTTCTTTAGTCTTTTTTGTCTTGTGATGTTAAGAATGAATAAATCTATTGTCATTTATATCACAACTTCTCCCTTCGCTCTGATTAACATTACCTTTGCCATTTTTATTAAAGTCCTGATTATAAAAGAAAGTAGCAAGATTACAACACGAAGAGCGATTAATTGGGTTAGTCCGAGGACGTGCTTGAAAGAAGGGCCACCGAAATTTTATGGATATGTTTTTAAATAAAACTAACGTTTTTAACATTCTGCATCTTTATTCTTCATGTCTACAGTTTTCTGCCGCTAGAGGGCTCGGAATTGTGGCACGTAACATGGCGGTGTGTAACGTAACTATTAAGGTTCGTGCTGTAATCTAATTTCGAACTCGAAGAGTTCGTCCACACATGGAGACTCCTCTGCTTCAACATAAAAATGCCAGTCCTCACACGAACGCTGCGATATTTGCAACAGTCCCATTCCTTAGCCTTATTGTGTTCGATGATCCTCCACACAGTCCCGACTGGGCCCATTCGATTTTCATCTGATTAAAAAACTTATAGAGCACCTTCGAGAACGTCATTTTGATAGCGCCGAAGCAGTGCAAGCAGAGGTGAGGTCGTGACCCGGCAATAAAGTCATACATTCTATAGTGACAGTATCAACAAACTGGTCTCTCATTGGGGGAAATGTGTTCGTTGTATGGGTGATTCTAGGCGCTTCAGTCTGGAACCGCGCGACCGCTACGGTCGCAGGTTCGAATCCTGCCTCGGGCAAGGATGTGCGTGATGTCCTTAGGTTAGTTAGGTTTAAGTAGTTCTAAGTTCTAGGGGACTGATGACCTCCACTGTTAAGTCCCATAGTGCTCAGAGCCATTTGAACCATTTTTTGTATGGATGATTATGCTGAGAAATAAACACAGAGACACGTGGAATAAAGATGTAGGATGTAAATAAAGTTTGTTTTGTTAAAAAAGCCTTAACAGTTTTCATGGAGGCATTACTTTTCAGCCCGTTTTTTATAGATGCGCTTACAACTGAAACTAAAACAGTTATGTTATTAGTTCCAGTACATAATAATTACCTTCTTGCACAGATATGAAAGAGGAAAAGTTTGTAGACTTATTTCTGTAACGTAGGATAAAATAATCTCCACGAGATTATATTCCTATTCTCAGTCAAACGAATTATATCACTGTCTAATAGATGGGGCACAAGAAGCTATATACACTCCTGGAAATGGAAAAAAGAACACATTGATACCGGTGTGTCAGACCCAACATACTTGCTCCGGACACTGCGAGAGGGCTGTACAAGCAATGATCACACTCACGGCACAGCGGACACACCAGGAACCGCGGTGTTGGCCGTCGAATGGCGCTAGCTGCGCAGCATTTGTGCACCGCCGCCGTCAGTGTCAGCCAGTTTGCCGTGGCATACGGAGCTCCATCGCAGTCTTTAACACTGGTAGCATGCCGCGACAGCGTGGACGTGAACCGTATGTGCAGTTGACGGACTTTGAGCGAGGGCGTATAGTGGGCATGCGGGAGGCCGGGTGGACGTACCGCCGAATTGCTCAACACGTGGGGCGTGAGGTCTCCACAGTACATCAATGTTGTCGCCAGTGGTCGGCGGAAGGTGCACATGCCCGTCGACCTGGGACCGGACCGCAGCGACGCACGGATGCACGCCAAGACCGTAGGATCCTACGCAGTGCCGTAGGGGACCGCACCGCCACTTCCCAGCAAATTAGGGACACTGTTGCTCCTGGGGTATCGGCGAGGACCATTCGCAACCGTCTCCATGAAGCTGGGCTACGGTCCCGCACACCGTTAGGCCGTCTTCCGCTCACGCCCCAACATCGTGCAGCCCGCCTCCAGTGGTGTCGCGACAGGCGTGAATGGAGGGACGAATGGAGACGTGTCGTCTTCAGCGATGAGAGTCGCTTCTGCCTTGGTGCCAATGATGGTCGTATGCGTGTTTGGCGCCGTGCAGGTGAGCGCCACAATCAGGACTGCATACGACCGAGGCACACAGGGCCAACATCCGGCATCATGGTGTGGGGAGCGATCTCCTACACTGGCCGTACACCACTGGTGATCGTCGAGGGGACACTGAATAGTGCACGGTACATCCAAACCGTCATCGAACCCATCGTTGTACCATTCCTAGACCGCCAAGGGAACTTGCTGTTCCAACAGGACAATGCACGTCCGCATGTATCCCGTGCCACCCAACGTGCTCTAGAAGGTGTAAGTCAACTACCCTGGCCAGCAAGATCTCCGGATCTGTCCCCCATTGAGCATGTTTGGGACTGGATGAAGCGTCGTCTCACGCGGTCTGCACGTCCAGCACGAACGCTGGTCCAACTGAGGCGCCAGGTGGAAATGGCATGGCAAGCCGTTCCACAGGACTACATCCAGCATCTCTACGATCGTCTCCATGGGAGAATAGCAGCCTGCATTGCTGCGAAAGGTGGATATACACTGTACTAGTGCCGACATTGTGCATGCTCTGTTGCCTGTGTCTATGTGCCTGTGGTTCTGTCAGTGTGATCATGTGATGTATCTGACCCCAGGAATGTGTCAATAAAGTTTCCCCTTCCTGGGACAATGCATTCACGGTGTTCTTATTTCAATTTCCAGGGGTGTAGATTCTTCAAGTAGATATAAACCAGACCCGGTATTCACACTTGAAACGGACCACGAGGTTACAGGTCTTGTATCCAGCCCTCGCGCGCGAAATCAGACGTACTAGCACACATGAAATTGCATAGGCTATTAAGCCCCGCGCCGAGATGCCATTCAGAAACGTGTCCTCCAGGAATTCATGATCAAAACGATAGAATACCTAACACACATTGCGAAAGAAAATGACTAGTACTGGTACAGGGTACCCTTCACCACAAAGCATACGGTGGCTTGCGGAGTATCTATGTGGATGTGGATGTCGAGTACCATCCTAAGAGTACTATCCCGAGCGGGAAGGCGTCCGGCCAGCCTGTGGGTGGTTTTTAACGCGGTTTTTCATCTGTCTCGGTGAATTCGTGCTGGTTCCCCTTATTCCACCTCAGTTACACTATGTCAGTGACTGCTGAACAAACACTCCACGTACGCGTACACCATACTTACCACGCAAATTTTTCAAATATTTGGGGTTACACTCGTTTGGTATGATAAGACGTTCCGAAGGGGGTGGGTTCAAAATGGCTCTGAGCACTATGGGACTCAATTACTGAGGTCATTAGTCCCCTAGAACTTAGAACCAGTTAAACCTAACCAACCTAAGGACATCACAAACATCCATGCCCGAGGCAGGATTGGAACCTTCGACCGTAGCGGTCTTGCGGTTCCAGATTGCAGCGCCTTTAACCGCACGGCCACTTCGGCCGGCGAAGGGGGTGGGGGTGGGGGGGCTAGGTACGGTGTGGGGCGGCGTGGGCGGTGGCGGTGGGGTGGGTGGACTGCTGTGGCCTTTTGTGGGGTTGTAAACCACTGGGGGCTAGAGAGGGGCGAAGCCTCTCTGTTGTTTCTAGGTCCCTTGTTTAATACACACACACACTCACCATCCTAAGACACCAACTACTCTTCCTTGCGTCTTGGAAGCCGACCAAAGTCCTGATTTTCAGGAAGACCACTTCCACCCACAAAATTACCGACTCAACAGCTTTCTGAGATCGCTGAGAGAGATTGTCGAGAAGGGAGTCATAAAACGACTCAGTAGGCACTACATCAGCAACAACACCCAGAGACCGCAGCAATTCGGCTTCAGGAATTACCACTCCACAACAGAACAACGCCTTCGCGTTGTTGAACATGTAATAGACGGCTACAGTTCCAAGAAAGCAACAGGCGCTGTGTTCCTAGACATCGAAAAGGCTTTCGGTCGTCTATGGCACGTCGCAACCCCCCAGATCTTCAATATTTCCGAACCCGGGCAAAAACGTGAAAGTGGCGACCCCCATCGCCCCCCCCCCCCTCGAGCGTTTCAGATAAGACGTCAAAAATTGAAAACATCGATTTTTCGAAAATATGTTAATTTTCTAGCTGACGTCTTTCTGAAGGGTTTGATGTATAGTACATGTATGTTCAAGAAATGTAACACATGTTATTTGGTCTTAAGTTTGGCATACTGCAACGCCATGACTCTTCACACAGCATTCTTCTATCGCACGTCACTGTATATCGGTCTGCGGAATTCAAACGTGTATATTTTTTAATGAAAGGCATCAAACCTACATTCAGGACAGTGGAAATTAAAACGTCGTGTGGTGCCTCTCCTACTCCCAGTCGACTGGTTTGATATCATACCCCCCTTATAAAAACTCACAATTAAATAAAGGCGGCATTATTTGTGCCCGGGAGAAGAAGAACTCTTCCAAAAATTTGCACTCTTTATTGCCTATTAACTAATAACTTTCTCTTTTGTTTGACATAAAATTAAATATAGGACACATAAAACCAGTAAAGACAAGAGACAAGCAAGACAGTACACATTACTTCAATCCTTAGGTCCCAGCAATTTTCTGTCTAGTCTTGCGACAGCTTTACACGGCGTGCTTTCCTTTCTGCTAAAGAATCTAATACCTCATCAAAGTTCGTCAAACGTTTTGCTACATGAAAAATCAAATTGTCATTGTCTAATACTGAAAAAGCTGTTACTACAAATAGTACCCAAGAGTGGTGAGGTTTCTCGATTTGATCACGTCCATTTTGTCACTGTCTGCTAGACAGTGTTGTAAGGTGCTTAAAAATGTTATCAGCAAGGCAAAAAGTATGTGGTATGCAAATAGAATAGCTAATTCACAGGATAAAATTAAAGCCGTATGGTCAGTTGTGAAGGACGTGTCTGGTCAGCAGCACAAGGTTGATGATATAAAGTCAGTTCACAGTAATAATATTTCTGTTACTGATAAATCAGATATATGTACAGTATTTAACAACCATTTTCTGAGCATTGCTGTTGAATTAAATAAAAATTTAGTTTCTACAGGAAATCATATAAATTTCTTAGCAAATGCCTTTCCGAGATTGACGTCTGAAATACTCCTCTGTGATACAGACAAGAGGAAGATTGAGTCAATAATTAAACCACTGAAGAGTAAAGACTCTCATAGTTATGATGGAGTGTCTAGTAGAATATTAAAGTACTGTGCTGCACATGTTAACCCTGTATTTAGCCATATTTGTAATGTTTCCTTTAGGAATGGTCAGTTTCCTGAGCGATTAAAGTACTCAGTAATAAAGCCGCTTTATGGGAGAAAGGGATAATGTAGATAATTTTAGACCTATTTCTATGCCATCAGTGTTTGCAAAAGTTATCGAAAAGGCTGTAAGGTTAATTGATCATTTTATATCACACGATTTGCTATCAAATTTACAGTTCGGCTTTAGAAGTCGTTTGACAACTGAAAATGCTATATTCTCTTTTCTCTGTTAGGTACTGGATGGGCTAAACAAAAAGTTTCAAACGCTTGGCGTATTTTTTGATTTAACAAAGGCATTTGACTGTGTTGATCTCACAATATTGCTCCAGAAGTTGGACCATTACGGAATAAGGGGAGTAGCTCACAATTGGTTCACCTTTTTCTTTAGCAACAGGCAGCAAAAGGTCATTATTCACAATGCTGAAAACGGCTGTGATGTGGGATCTGAGTTGGGTACTGTCAAGTGGGGGGTGCCCCAGGGATCAGTGCTGGGGCCGCTCCTGTTCCTTATTTATATAAATGATATGCCCTCTAGTATTATGGGTAACTCTAAAATATTTCTGTCTGCTGATGACACTAGCTTGGTAGTAAAGGATGTTGTGTGCAACATTAACTCGGTTTCAAGTAGTGCAGTACATGACCTCAGTTCATGGCTTGTAGAAAATAAACTAACGTTAAATCACAGTAAGACTCAGTTTTTACAGTTTCTAACACACAATTCAACAAAACCTGACGTCTTAATCTCACAGAACGGGCATATGATTAGTGAAACTGAACAGTTCAAATTCCTAGGTGTTCAGATAGATAGTAAGCTGTCGTGGAAAGCCCACGTTCAGGATCTTGTTCAAAGACTTAATACTGCCATTTTCACTATTCGAACGGTATCGAAAGTGAGTGATACTTCGACACGTAAATTAGTCTACTTTGCTTATTTTCATTCACGTATGTCGTATGTTTTGGGGTAACTCTTCCCATTATAGAAAGATATTTTTGACTCAGAAACGGGCGGTTCGGGCAATAAGTGGTGTGAGTTTACGAACCTCTTGTCGACCTCTGTTCATGAGTATGGGTATTTTGACATTGGCCTCTCAATATGTATATTCCTTATTGTCGTTTCTTGTTACCAATATTAGTTTATTTCCAACAATAAGCAGCTTTCACTCGGTTAATACTCGGCAGCAATCAAACCTGCATTTGGATCGAGCTTCCATAACTCTTGTGCAAAAAGGTGTGCAGTATACTGCTGCATCCATTTTCAATAAGCTGCCACTCGAATTCAAAAATCTTAGCAGTAATCCACGCGCTTTCAAATCGAAACTGAAGAGTTTCCTCATGGGTCACTCCTTGTATTCTGTCGAGGAGCTCCTTGAAAAATTAAGCTGATTCTCATTGTA
Source organism: Schistocerca nitens (assembly GCF_023898315.1). Taxonomy (NCBI): domain Eukaryota; kingdom Metazoa; phylum Arthropoda; class Insecta; order Orthoptera; family Acrididae; genus Schistocerca; species Schistocerca nitens. Next base: position 231,578,268 of record NC_064616.1, on the reverse strand, counting down.
CTGCTGATAGCGTTTGCTTAAACTTACGGACTGATTTTCTTTCAGGCTCATGAACATTTATTTTTATCTGTAATTACTTTTATGTTGTAAGTTCATGTACTGACACGTTCCATGACCTTGAAGATTTGCTCCTCAATGTGGTCCTACGGAACTTGACACGTAAATAAAAAAAAATAAAAAATAAGCGTGACCGTTCTGACACAAATGGTCATTTTTATGTACCTCATTTACATAAACAACACGACAGAATATAATTCACGAAGTACGTATCTCAAATGGCTATTAGGCCTATTACAAGCAAAAAGTTTTATGTTAAGAAATAGTTTCACATTTCATTCAGATGCTTCAGTTTCTCAAGCATGAGATCTGAAAGTAGTAGTAGTATGAAATTTCTATAGAAATTTGAGATCATCATATTCTTCCATATAATTTGTGTGATGTCTCCGTTTCTTCTCCTTCCTCGTTCTAACAATCAATCTTGTCATCACTAATTCAGTAACTATTTCTGCCACTGTCAAAGTTCACTCTCCGCTTAACTTCACTAACCCTGACCGACTCAGCCGTTTAGTTATCGCGCATTTATTCTCGTCAGGCATTACTGTGTGTTCGTACAAAGCGTTTTCCACGCTATTCCGACAATAGAACTAAAGTGGCTGCTAACTGGGGACTGTACAACAACTGGCCCTTAGCAGTGTAGCGGTATGACAAAACGTTTTGTGTCAAAATTTCATTTTCTTGGATACACCCAGAAGCTAATATGTAATGTTTCTTACTTGTTATTCCTGTCAGTTGTTTATTTCTACTCTGGTAGTTTGAATCTATGGACATCGCTAGTAATAATAACAACACTTATCATTCACACACCCAATCAACTATATAAACAAACAGCGATTTGTATTCACCCTTTCAGGTATGTTCGGCTCAGCTCGTATAGCCTCGTCGCCTTTTGTCTCCAAAATGTTTTTTTCATTTCTTGATGCAACGGAGATTCCCCTGGCAGAGGCATCACGTACACTATGTATGCACTCAAAATTCAACTTCTGATTCGGTCAGAAATCGATTGAGAATGTGTCAAAAATGTGCAAAAACCAGCAGGGATGCGTTTCAAAATCACGTGAATAATTGATAGACCAACGTGCGCTGAATAATAGGCGCTTTATGAAACAAGATTTTTTTCTTCAAGAATATGAATTTGGCGTTTCTTGAAATTGCCGCCCGGGGCAGGTACCTCGGTTTGCGCGCCCCTTAGGTCATCGGTCCCTAGACTTACACACTACTTAAACTAACTTACGCTAAGAACAACACATACATCCGTGCCCGAGGGAAGACTCGAACCTCCGGCGTGAGGGCTACGCAGTCCGTGACAGGGCGCCTCAAACCGCGCGGCCACTCCGCGCAGCATTATCGAGTCCAATTTACAAAGAACCTGGTAGTTTGAACCCACTTAATCAGTATGGCGTTGCACCCCCTCTGGTCCGTATGCATGCACTGATTACGTTGCGAAGGATGTCACAAAGCTGTTGTATCCTCTCCTGAGGCAAGCGGTCCCGCAATTGTTGTAACTGGTACTTGTTATCCATGATATTCACACTGGCACGACCAATGTGGTATCAGACATGTTCTATTGGGGACAGATCTGGAATTCTTGCTGGTCACGGGAGTACCTGAACGTCACACAGGAAGTTCATAGAGACACGTGCCATGTGAGGACGAACACGGGTCTGTTAAAAAATTGCACCACTACACTGTCGTATGTGAGGTAATTCACGAGGGAGCAGGACGTGTGACGTACATTTGTGCTTTCAGAGTTCCCTCGATCACTACAGCCGTCACAGTTACCCACTGGCTGCCCAAACCGTGATACCAAAAGTAATACCACTATGCCTCTGCAAAACATTGGAAGAATGGAACCTCTTCTTAGGTAGCCGCCATACTTGTCGATGATGGTCATCTGGGGTATTGCAGAACGACGATTCATTGTTCAACACAAGTCGACGCATTTCATTAGCAGTCAGAGATTCCCGGTCACGGCACCACTCCAGATGCAGCCGTTTCGGTTGTGATGTTAACGGCAGCGTGGGACGGCAGTTCCCTAGTACGCCTGCCGCTATTCTGCAGTAAATGGTGGGAAATAATATTGCATGGAGTCGGTGACATGTTCTCGGTTGGCAGGCACAGATGTAAAAGGGTCATGGTGTACTTGGTCCACGATACTGTGATCCTTCCTTGTGGCGGTCAGACTTCGTCGATCGGAACCTTGACGGTTAGTATGCCTGAACTTACGTTCGCATCCTGTCCAACGTCAGACCACTGTCCCACCCGAATGCTACACAAATCTGGTTACTGGACAAGTAAACCAGCTGGCCAAATGGAGACCTATAATGAGACCCCTTTGAAAATCTGTCAAGTGCTGATAACACTGTCTTTCACGAGTACACGTACTCTCCACAATCTTCACCGTGATCACTGAACATCTGACTCTGCTCACGTCCCATGCGTACTCTATCAGGTCTAGTAATAACACTAAACACGAGGAATATTATGGCAGCCAGGTGGCCATTCTACTTATCACCGATAATTACAACTCTTATCAATTACATATCCCCCGATGGTGTGCACATGTACAAAGTTCAATTAACATTCGATCTAGTCTTCTGGGTGATTCACTTCTTTTGCCAGGTAGTGTATGCCAATAACGCAAATGGTCAAAAACAATGACTACAAAAAAAAATGTTGTCACAAAACGAACAAAATATAAAACCAAATGAAAGGAGAAGATAAGCTAGACACACAATTCACCAAAAGTACCAGAATAGATACGCAAGAAACCATAGCAACAACAAGCTAAGAAGAATACAAGCGAAAAATGAAGCTGAATCCAACACAAAATTCTATGCAGTAACGATTAGATTCGAACTCATAGGAAATATCCTAAATAAGGCACTCAAGGAGCTCAGATATATACACAAGAAATCAGTTACTTTAAAACATCGCAGCGTTTGTTCTACAATGATATTGGGATAAACAGTACAAAAGTTTGGTATCAACATGAAACAACCTCTAGGTGTCTGTAGAAGGAAAACTCATTTAATACCCACAGAAAATCTCTGAAACACAGACACACGTCAACAAGGAATAATGACACGAAAGTGCAATCGAGAAGCATCTACAAAACGTAAAATAAAATCAAAAATATTGAAGTGAAACCAAAGAAATTATAAATTAGCTTAGCGAGTGAAACAATGTTCATAAAGATACAGCTACTAACGAGATGCAATGAAAGTAACTGGCTCCTTCGTTTCACTCATCCATAACCGCTTTCTGTCCATTCTTTACCTTCTAAAAGCCAGTCATCTGCGAATTCAGAATTATGTCCTCTAAAAGACACACACATACGATCTGAAACAACAGAAATGATAGACTCACAAATGCACACTATGTGATCAAAAGCATCCGGACACCCCCAAAAACATACGTTTCTCATATTGTGTGCATTGTGCTGCCACCTACTGCTAGGTACTCCATATCAGCGACCTCAGTAGTCATTAGACATCGTCAGAGAGCAGAATGATGGGCTCTGCGGAACTCAGGGACTTCTAACGTGGTCAGGTGATTGGGTGTCATTTGTGTCATAAGTCTGTACGCGAGATTTCCACACTCCTAAAGATCCCTACGTCCACTGTTTCCGATGTGATAGTCAAGTGGAAACGTGAAAGGACACGTGCAGCGTCAAAGCGTACAGACCGACCTGGTCTGTTGACTGACAGAGACCGCCGACTGTTGAAGACGGTCGTAATGTGTGATAAGCAGACATCTATCCAGACATTCACACAGGAATTCCAAACAGCATCAGGATCCACTGCAAGTATTATGATTGTTGGGCGGACTGTAAGAAAATTTGGATTTCATGGTCGAGCGGCTGCTCATAAGCCACACATCACGCCGGTCAATGCCAAACGACGGCGCCGGCCGGTGTGGCCGTGCCGTTAAAGGCGCTTCAGTCTGGAACCGCGTGACCGCTACGGTCGCAGGTTCGAATCCTGCCTCGGGCATGGATGTGTGTGATGTCCTTAGGTTAGTTAGGTTTAATTAGTTCTAAGTTCTAGGCGACTGATGACCTCAGAAGTTAAGTCGCATAGTGCTCAGAGCCATTTGAACCATTTTGAACCAAACGACGGCTCGCTTGGTGTAAGGAGCGTAAACATTGGACGACTGAACGGTGGAAAAACGTTGTGTTTAGTGACGAATGGCGAATGTCCGGTGAACGTTGTCTGCCAGCGTGATTTTGAACCAAACGACGGCTCGCTTGGTGTAAGGAGCGTAAACATTGGACGACTGAACGGTGGAAAAACGTTGTGTTTAGTGACGAATGGCGAATGTCCGGTGAACGTTGTCTGCCAGCGTGTGTAGTACCAACAGTAAAATTCGGAATCGTTCAACACGATGGAGCACCTGTTCATAGTGCACGGCCTGTCGCGGAGTGGTTCCACGACAATAACGTCCCTATAATGGACTGGCCTGCGCAGAGTCCTGACCTGAATCCTATAGAACATCTTTGGGATGTTTTGGAACGCCGACTTCGTGCCAGGCCTCACCGACCGACATGGATACCTCTCCTCAGAGCAACACTCCGTTAAGAATGGGCTGCCATTTCCCAAGTAACCTTGCAGCGCCTGATTGAACGTATGCCTGCGAGAGTGGAAGCTGTCATCAAGGCTAAGTTTGGGCTAACACCATATTGAATTCCACCATTACCGATGGAGGGAGCCACGAACTCGTAAGTCATTTTCAGCCAGGTGTTAGGATACTTTTGATCACATAGTGTATCATGAAACTACAGTAATTTCAGACACAAGAGAACGGCGGCTCCGCGAGTGAGAAAACAAGAACAGCACCAAACATAGAACGTCGTTTGACGCAACATCACTTTTTCATTAAAAATTGGTGCATAGTGTCTATTCAGGAATCATTCTGCGAAACGCTGTCTTTGCTGTCACGTGGACTCGATAATGCATGCTTTGAATAATTATTCATGTACTAAAGAAGATGGAGCGATCCGAACGAATACGCCGTTTCATTCTATTATAAAAAATGTGTTTCTTATTCTCATTCTAGGCATAAGGAGGGAAACGGAATGTGCTGCCTAAATTTTATAATATTGTCAGCCATGTGACTGCTAAACACGTAATAGATAACTGCACTTATATCGTGAGAAACTCGACTAACGTTTGAACTACATAGTGGCGCAGCTACAAGTTCTCAAGGTAAAACCCCGGCTGGAAATTTAATGGCTGTATCGATATTTCTATACGCAGTTAGATGTACAGCCGGATATAAAATAAGCATTAAGTGAAATATCCGTAACTTTTAGGCCAGATAGTTTATTTTCTAGGAAATACTGCGTCTTAATTGATTAATACTGTAATTAATTAAGAGTAAAGATCGATCAATATATTTAGATTAACGTAGTATCCTGTTTCTTTTAAAGGTTGTGTTCCAAAAACGAACAGCGTAGACACAGCGGTGATGACACATTCTGCAGGACCTGACCATCATTTTGCAGGACAATGCTGAAGCACGTACAGTGCAAGCTGTTACTGATTTGTTAGACTGATGGGGCTGCTAAGAGCTATACCACCTACTGCACTCCCCTGACCTAAGCCCTCGTGAGTTCAACTCGATTTGTAAACTGAAGGAAATACTTCACGGCATTCGCTTCAGAACTGCTACAAATTCGTCGGGCAATAATCCGCGCCGCTCGAACTGTCAACACAAGTGGCACTGCTAAGAGTAAACTACGACTTCCACATCGCTGGCAACGGGGTGTACACAATGCTGGTGACTACGTTGAAGGTCAGTAAATCTTTGAAACACGTATTTGTTGTCACTACTAAAGTTCCAACCCTCGTACCTACGGAAAGAGGTGGAAGGACAGTGAATCTACCACTAGATGCAAAATGGTTGGGCATCAACGACTATTCACGGAACGTGAGGTCCGGAGGCTTGTCTGCTCTGTAAAACAGGATAGCTGGTAATCTGATCCGTGGCATCTCCGCCGAAAGAGCACAATGCTGGTGCACATAAAAGTGCTTCGGAGCACACCGCTCATCGTATATTGTTGAACACCAGACTACCTCTATGTGTTCACATATTGACACAACGACATCTGCAATTACGGATGCAGTGGGCACGGGACAATCGGTATTCGACTATCGATCGATAGAGACGTGTCGGCTCTTCATGTGAATCACATTTTTGCTACACTATGTGATGGTCGTCTCCACAAACGCCGTCATCGAGGTGAACGGTGAATCGAAACGTGCAGCACGCCAAAGACGCTGCCTGGTGGGAGCAGTATTATGGTATGGGAGACATTCTCCTGTGCTTGCGTGCCACTGTGCTTTAAGGACCATTACAATGACCTCGCGCTCATGTCTCGGGAACCAAATTCACCTGATGTAAATGCTATGGAACCCGTGTGCGTCGCTATTATGCACCATCACCGCGCACACAAATCAGCGGCTCGTATTTCCGCTGATTACATGACCTGTGCATAGACATCTAATGTCATATATCTCCACAGACCTACCCACAAACCGTAGGATCCGTGATACGCAGAACCAACGATGAATATAGTTCTAAAGACGGACGAACAAGCTGTTAAGCAGGTGGTCATAATGTCTTGGCTCATAACTGCACATACCCCAAAAGGGAAAATATTTCAGTACAGGATTTCTCGAACATGTGGACACTCTTCATTTAAAAAGTCTAAACAAACTGACTTTTGCCTTTCACGTTGCTGTAGATGGACATCAACTAACAGAAATAGTACAAAATCCATAAATCCTGCGCCTGGTCAACAAAGACAAAGAGAATGAATCTGCTTCGAAGACAGAAATTTGTTCCCACAAGTGAACATCTCAAAGGGCATTCTAATGACTCAAACTCAGAAACCCATAAACACATTGGTAAAATATTTTCGTAAATCACTCGTAAAATCTACTCATCAAATACAGTCCTTGCAAAAAACATAATAATAATAGATAACAAAAGAGCCATAATTTTCTGTTCTTCTTCCTAAAGTGACTGCTTAGTTGTTGTAGTTGTCGTCGCGAGTCCGAAGACTGCTTTGATGCTGCTCTCCACGCTAACCTGTACAAGCGTCTTCATCTCCAAATAACTACTAGAACCTAAACAAAGTTCCCTTCGCCACAGTTCTGCTTAGTACCGCCTCATTGGTTACATGATTAACCCGTCTTGTATTCTTTATTCTGAAGTTTTTTCCAATATTTCAGTCCATTAACTGCACGCAAAGTATATGATATTATTTATTGTGTGTAAAATTTCTGTATCACTTTCGAAACATTCAGTCAAATTTATATGTCATTCTGTTAATGACAGCCATTCTATACTAAACTAGTTAGTTAACCATTCATGTAAAATGTTAGTGTAGTCATTGTACATCATTATTGTGAAAAATTAAAAACTGACTGTAAACAGCATAGCACTACTCAATACGGTATATAAATTATATGTTAAGCAAGTAATATGACACAATGTCGTTTTTTAGTCATTCAGAGGCATTTATGAAGTTTTAAGGTCGACAGTGTTAATTCGATGAGCACAACTGGCTTTAGAACTAATTCCAGAATCTATAAAAAACTTGTAACTTGATTTTAGGTGTAATTTCCGACATAAACAAATCCATAAGTCGCCCACATGGGAAATACTGCACACCATCAGTGAATCTTAAAGTGTGTGTTGTACAAGGAAATGAGGAAATGAGGAAATGACTCCTTCCTAACGAATTGAATTAAGGGCATCAAATTATTAATTAAGCATAATTATTCAGCTAAATACCTAGGAATTACAGTTACGAACAACTTAAATTTCAACATATGCATTACGTCAACAGCTGATAGGGAAAAGCATGAAATGCGTCTTGGTTGAACTAAGTGAATATGAAAAGTGTCTGGTTGCTGAATTCCTAGAAGTATCGCAGTTTGGATTGCTGAATGGGTGACCTACGTTTCTAAAAAAGATTCTACTCCCTTAATTAAATTGCAGACTCATCAGCTGATTTTTATTGAGATTTAATAGTTTCTCTCTTGGAGAATGGGTGGTCCTCCCAAACAACTATCAGAACTGTTATATGTAAAGTGTCAGCTGTGTGCCAGTGGTCCAAGGAAGGCCGTCATCCTAGTTCCGGACGCTACTGGTGTAAAGAATGGGCCGCCGCATAAGGCGATCAGCCTTTACTGGCCACACTGCGACCGCAACAGAAACTGAAACAAATATTATTCGCTGAGTGACAGTTGAGAAGCGTGCCACTCACGAAAGCCTTCTTCCACACACCTTGACCAGGAGGTTTATTACTGTCGTGGCGGCACTGGGTTCTTGTTCTGAAAGAAAGGGTTTGAAACCGTTTTCCGGTCTTTTTGATTTATATTTTCTTCCACTTTGTTTAGAGCAGATTCCATGATACGTTTTACAGCGCCACGATCGATTCCTTTCCCAATGCTTGGTGAACTGAGCTACGTCTTAAAGCATGGGAGTTTTGTTGTAAAGAAATTCGATTCGCATCTCTGCCCTCCTCGGTACTTTGACTTTTTTGTGGTTAACGTGAACCCTTATTTCTATGCGACGTAATGCAATTACTTGCCAGATATTTCTCAAGTTCAGTACATACAATGAAGCGCCAAAGAGACTGGTATAGGCATGCGTATACAGACTTTGTAAACAGACAGAATACGTCGCTACGGTCAGCAACGCCTATATAGGGTGTTACAAAAATATATGGCCAAAGTTTCAGGAAACATTCCTCACACATAAATAAAGAAAAGATGTTATGTGGACATGTGTCCGGAAACGCTTAATTTCCATGTTAGAGCTCATTTTAGTTTCGTCAGTATGTACTGTACTTCCTCGATTCACAATCAACATGTGTGGGCTGACGAGAATCCGTATCCAATTGTGCAAACACGTCATCAACACAGATTTTCTGTGAACGTTTGGGCAGGCATTGTTGGTGATGTCTTGATTGGGCCCCATGTTCTTCCACCTACGCTCAATGGAGCACGTTATCACGATTTCATACGGGATACTCTACCTGTGCTGCTAGACATGGAGCTCCTGCACATTTCAGTCGAAGTGTTCGTACGCTTCTCAACAACAGATTCGGTGACCGATGGATTGGTAGAGGCGGACCAATTCCATGGCCTCCACGCTCTCCTGACCTCAAACCTCTTGACTTTCATTTATGGGGGCATTTGAAAGCTCTTGTCTACGCAACCCCGGTACCAAATGTAGAGACTCTTCGTGGTCGTATTGTGGACGGCTGTGATACAATACGCCATTCTCCAGGGCTGCATCAGCGCATCAGGGATTCCATGCAACGGAGGGTGGATGCATGTATCCTCGCTAACGGAGGACATTTTGAACATTTCCTGTAACAAAGTGTTTGAAGTCACGCTGGTACGTTCTGTTGCTGTGTGCTTCCATTCCATGATTAATGTGATTTGAAGAGAAGTAATAAAATGAGCTCTAACATGGAAAGTAAGCGTTTCCGAACACATGTTCACGTAACATATTTTCTTTCTTTGTGTGTGAGGAATGTTTCCTGAAAGTTTGGCAGTACCTTTTTGTAACACCCTGTTTACGAAAACAAGAGTTTGGCATAGTTATAAGATCGTTTACTGCTGCTACAGTGCAGGTTATTACGATTTAAATGAGTTTGAACGTGGTGTTAAGAAGTCGGCGCAGGAGCGATGTGACACAGCATGTCCGACGTAGCGATTAGGTGGGGATTTTCGCTTACGACGATTTCACGAGTGTTCCGTGAATATCAGGAAACCGGTAAAATATCAAATCTCCAACATCGCCGCGGCCGGAAAAAGATCCTGCAAGAACGGGACCAACGACGACTGAAGAGAACAGTTCGTGACAGAAGGTCAACCCTTCGGTAAATTGCTGCAGATTTCAATGATGGGCCATCAACATGTCAACGTGCGAACCACTCAACGAAACATCATCGAAATGGGCTTTCGGAGCCGAAGGTCCACTCGTGCACACTTGATGACTGCACGACACAAAGTTTTACGCCTGCCCTGGGCCAGTCAACACCGACATTGGGCTGTTGATGACTGGAAACATGTTGCCTGGTCGGATGAGTCTCGTTTCAAACTGTATCGAGCGGATGGACGTGTACAGGTATGGAGACAACCTCATGAATCCATGGATCCTGTATGTCATCAGGGGACTGTTCAGGCTGGTGGAGGCTCTGTAATGGTGTGGGGCATGTGCAGTTGGAGTGATAAGGAAGTCCTGATACGTCTAGATACGACTCTGACAGGTGACACGTACGTAAGGATCCTGTCTGATCACCTCCATCCATTCAAGTCCATTGTGCATCCCACTGACTTGGGCAATTCCAGCAGGACAATGCGATACCCGACACGCCCAGAATTGCTACAGGGTGGCTCCAGGAACACTCTTCTGCGGTTAAACACTTCCGCTGGCCACCAAACTCCATAGACATGAACATTATTGAGCGTATCTGGGATGCCTTGCAACTTGCTGTTCAAGAGAGATCTCCACCCCCTCATACTCTTACAGATTTATAACAGCCCTGCAAGATTCATGGTGTCAGTTCCCTCCAGCACTACTTCGGACATTAGTCGAGTCCATAACGACGTCGTTTTGCGGCACTTCTATATGCCTGCGAGCGACAGTACACGATATTAATCAGGTGTACCGGTTTCTTTCGCTCTTCAGTGTATAATAGCCCTAATAACCCCGCTGACAACGAGACGCTAAAAACTAGCATTTCCTCCTTTGACCTCTCGTCCTCTCTGAAACCTCGGCACGTGTTACTGTGTAGTCTGCAAGAAGCGCTTTATGGCGCAGATGAGACCTTGTACAGAGCAAGATGATAGAGCTTTTAAGTTTAATGTGAAAAGTGAAGGATCTGCTATACCACTGCAAAAATAAGAATAACTGAAATGCAAATGATACTGGCAGAATGATGCCGAAACGGTTCGTGGGAACAGATTTTAGAAAAACTGACTGAAGTGGCAAGAATTATTCCATAAATTAGAACAAATTTGCCGTTCTAAGCAAGAGGTGTGCCAATCAGAAGTCCCGATATACGTCGGATGCTGTTCGTCTGTGCACAAAAGTATCCGAACGACCTGAATTGCATTTAGCCTGATTCGCATTCAACCCACATAACGCAGCTGTCTAGCAGGTCCTGTAATCGCTCCTTGGTACAGTCGTTTGACTATTGAAAATGGTTCCAACAAGTCACCACTAGAAAACATTGCTCTGTATCGCAATAACTCAAGATGTAAAGTAATACTACGCTACTAAAAATATCAGGGAACACCTTATCACAGGTAAGACTGTCCTTAAGGCTTGTAAGCTCACATTTATTACAATGAATGACGCACCTGAAATGTTACCACTCTCATTATTACGTCAGATAGGTAATGCACGTAGTAAGTTCGTCGTATTCATGATTTCCTCTTCAAAGTAACATACCGTACTTATTATTTAACACAATATGACATTAAAAATTTAAGTTATTCACGAGCAGCTAGTTGAGAATATGTATGAACTTCAAATGACACAACGAACCGTCTCGTTCTGCATATGGATTCAAACTCAGGTCATGCACACTAAGCAAAGATTTCGTGACTGACGGAAACTAACAGTCATTCCTGATTAGGCATACAGAGAGTGATATACCTCGATTTTAGACAGTATCAGTTAGCAAATACCAACTTTAAATTACATAACGCAAACATTTTTAACGGACGCGAATTCTTACCCAGCACCTATTGTCCCTGTTAACGAACTACGAGAGATGTTAAATATTGCTTCTTAACAAGTAACTTATTTGAAATGCCGTGAGGTAAAGCTGTTTTAACTGAAATGACGAGACGAAACATTAATTTTTTCCTTCCCAGGACTCCAACCCGACACCTATTGCTGTTATACTCTAGAGAAAACGAACGTTAAATATGGGTTTGTTGCACCAGCAGCGACATGTGAGCATGTTTGAACTAGAAATAATATGACGAAGAGTTCAGTGCTGACCGGGAATAGAGCTCCACGCATATCGTTGTTGACTACACACAAAGAGACGTCAGCTACCGAATTTTTCTCCACCAGCAGCTCGGAATAACATCTTGAACTTACAGTGATCTAGCAAATAGTTCTGTGTCTCACTGGGAGTCAACAACGTCAAATATCGTTAGTGTTGACAACGAATGAAAATACATTAAAAATCAAAATTATTATCCACCAACAGATAGGTGTTCTCATTCTAGAGCTTGATAATATATAATGAAATCTTTAGTGCCGGGCCAGGATTCGAACCCATTCACGCGCAATATGTGGAGTTTGCGAGGAATCTGGAGTTGTGAACAAACAACAAACTGTAGCCGAGCTGTATTGTCACGAAGGGATCAAATTCCGCGTTAAGGGCGGTCTGAGTTGCATTCCCAGTTCAGAACCAATTTTATCGACATACAGAAGCTCAGATAAAAGATGGAATAAGTGTCCTCTGAGCCTACATAGCGATTGTTTCGTCACTAGAAATAATTAAGTAGTACAAGAAAGGCTACTGGTGATAGAGTTTCTACATGTCGCCACTCCAGACCTTATTGTGGCTCAACCTAACGTCTACTTGGTAGAGAAAGAATATCATTTTTAATGTGAATTTCAGACCACAATGCCATTATACCTTCTTCACTTGGCGCAGCCAGAAGAGAATGCAATCTGTGCCTCCCTATCTAAAATCATTGGCAGAAGTTGGAATCGAACCCAAACCATACATATATGAAACTATCATCAGCCCAACAGACCACCATATCCTCTGCTCAGGAGGTTCATTTTTCTATCATAACGCCGTTGTACCACACTGGCTGAGAATTCTGACACACAGGCTCCCTGTATCAATTTGCAGCATGTTCAGTAAATTCATTTACTTGGTTGACCGAATCACCATGAAATAGCTGCCTCGGCTACCCAGTGCATGCATTCATCTCTATTTTGTAATCACCAAAATAAAATCACGTAACTGCTACCAACACAGAACTGCCAACGGTGTAGGATGCAGAGATTAAAATAGGAAGTGTTCCTTTCCACTTGAGCTACTCTATTGCGCTATCGATTTGTTCAAAACGTCGTGCAGTGCAAAAGAAAAGGTATAACTGTTTGTCTCTCATAAGTATTGACCTCGCGATATGCACTATCCCACGGCGCTGTGGAATGCAGAAGTTCTGGAGGACTTGTTCTTGACTTCTGAAGCTGTTACAGCTACGTGTCGGTTGGTGGCGTTATGGTAAGTATCGCGCGCGGTAGATAAGATGTCGCGAGTTCGAGTACATTTACTGCTATATTTATTAAAACGCAATTCTGCTGTCTGCTAAAATTATCAATCTAATGGAACTTGTAACATAATTTCCCTCACTTCTCAACCCAAAATAGTCGTATGTGGAAAAAGGGCTAACTTCTGCGACATTTTGTTCATTTCGGGTTTAATAGACAGCCAGACAGTAGATGCATCTCGAAACTTTTGTATTATGTATGGGTAGAGCGCATCGTGCCAAAATACGTCGGAAAAGTATTTTCTACATTAGCTGTCGTCTGGTAGTGGCATTTTATTCTTCTTCAAACCTTGTTTGACAGCTTTAACTCAGAACAACTTTTCTACATGCATGTAATCAATAAACTGCATGTGCTTTTTCACACTGTTATAGATGACATCAGAGAATTCGCATATATCGTTGATGATTAATTTCTCTCTCGTGTTTACTATTGTTTTAACAACATTAAAGGAAACCTTACGAAAATTGTGAACTGTATTATAAAAAATGAAGTAAAACTACCCACCATAACCTTACGACGGAAGTCTGTTGTAATGAAACTGAGTATCTGTACGCAAGCGTGCCTCTATCGTCACGAATTGGTAAAATACTACTCACTTAGATTTTGATTGGGTCTGTGTTTAATTGGTATGCTGTGTCATACTCAAGAAGTATGCAAATGTGGCATTTCATAAATAAAGTTATGTATTCCTAGAAACCCAAAATTTGCTTGTCAGCAGCGGAAAGAGGCGTTACCTGTTGTGCAGCATTGCAAGTTTTTCACCATTGCACTATGAGCCGAAAGTATTTTCTTACGATTTCCTTATCTATGTTTGATCTGACTGCTTGTAGCTCTTTCACAGAGGGGATAAAAGCGCTACAGTCAGTGAGACTGGAACTGCGAACCATATCAGACGCCTTTTCACAGGTCAGCACGTTACCACAGAGCTGGCGAAGGAGTATGTGTTTCAGCTTACTCTTGCGAGACCAGTAGTGGCTAGAACTCGTAAACCGCTATTTGAGGCACGAGATTAGTTGCGATTTCCACGTGCAACGACTTTCCTGGGCTGAAAACCGTAAATTTACAATCTTTTGTTACACCTCAAGCGATAATAACTCAGATTATTCAATGGAAGTGACAGGTAAAATCAAGTGAACTTTGAGGCTTAAATCCGTGCACACCGGGAAGTAACTCGTCGATCACAGAGTTGACAAACATACATTGCCTTGTTGCCAAATCTCAGTTACAATACCAGCAGGAAGAAGACGAACCGACGTGATCTCAGATCGGGCTGGGAAGTGACCATAGCTGGTGTCTCCAAGTCGCGGCTGCTACGGCCTGGAATACATAATGCGTCTGATTCGCATTTCTGTAACTAGGTTTAGTGACTGGAGCGTAGTTACTAATAAAACTCAGAACTGACTGCAAACTAAGCATCATAAATCAGTAACTCTCATAGTTGTATTTATATTTCTTTCGTAAGTGTACTCAAAACTAAGAAATTCATTCACAGACGTTTTCGTGCCTCTCCGATAGTCGAGCACAACAAACAAATGAAAATAAAAAAAGAATGTGTGTGTGTGTGTGTGTGTGTGTGTGTGTGTGTGTGTGTTTGTGTGTGTGTGTGAGTGTGTGTGTGTTTGACAGAGAGAGAGAGAGAGAGAGAGAGAGAGAGAGAGACTAATCAAAAAGAATGAGGGAGAGAGAGAGAGAGAGTGAAAAATTGTAAAGAAATTGAATCATGGTATGTAAAGAAATCTTTCATTAAAATGACACGTTCCACATCATTACGAAATATCGTATTCATGATGTATGAAACAAGAATTAATCGAATGTAGTCTAATCTAATCATATCATATTGATGACTAGCCGTGAAGAGTCATGAATTACGGAAGTTTTTGCCAATATCAGTAACTAAATCTAAACTTGAAAATAAAAGACGACAGTTTTTGTAATAAATCGGGACTTCTGTCAAGACCCTGTCGTCCCTGTTAACTAACCACGAAAGATGTCTGATATACCTCTATTCTGAAGTAACAAAGTGTGCATGCATTTAAAGATGAAGTGCATGGTGTGAAGTTCTGTGACGGAGATACGAACCCAACACGTAATCGGATTGTTAACTAAGTAAAATCAAATGTTACGTATCGGTTTTTCTTACCAGCTGCTAGGTGCTTGACTCTAAAATAAGGATACTGACTTTTGTGCTCAAGTGACAATCGAACTGCTCACCTACTGTGCATCCACGAATATAACTTAAGTATCAGTTGCTTACTCACCAATAGTACGATGTGTGCGTGTTTGACCAGAAATAACGACACCTATTGCGATTGTTGGCAACACATGAACAGACATTAAAAATGCACGTTAATTTTCACTAACAGGCCGATGTGCACTTGATAGGGCTTGAAATGAGATTATGAATAATTTTGTACTGGATCAGGATTCGGACCCATATACTTACCTTTGGAGGAGACTTGGAGAAGACTGCAGTCTTGAGAAAAGGAACAAAATGATTGAACTATACTGTTCCGAGAGATTCAGATCCTCGAAAGAGGAGATACGAATTCGAATCACAGTCCAACAACAAATTTTTCATTGTCTCTAGTTCAATCAAGTACAAGTAAAGTAAGAGCCCTGTTCCTTTAAATGGCTATCGGTTCATCAAATAAAGTAAAATTTTCTAATGTAAGTTTACTGGCGACTGTATTTCTGTTTACCATGACTTCCGCTACGTCATTTCCCAACGTAAACCGGCTGTGCCCAGTTGGTAATGAAGGAACGTGATGTTTAATGCGGATTCTGGATTACAAAGTCTTTCTCTTGATGTTACCGGGGGTAAAGTAAATCTGTTTGTGCCTGTTAAAAGTAAATGCCTGAAACCATGCATTGCACCTGTGACAGTTCGTTCCGCCAGATTCTTGTGGCCACATTTCCCAGCCCCAGGAGTGTGCTGTAACAGGTGATGTGCTTAGCTTACAAAATTAGTCACGGTGAAAAAACGCGAGACTATTAAATGGTTAAGTAGAGGCAAGCTTCTGAAGCGGAGATTATGCTATTCTCATGTCAGCAAGATGTAAAGACTCTTCTAGGCATCATAGGCTCGATGTGAAGCCATTTTGAAATTTTCACAAATTCAGCAAATTTCTTAGTTCGAGAAAATCCACTGGGAAGTGTGAAGTTACCGGATAATTCGATTATTACCGTCATTATTACTACCATTTTCTTCATACCTCAGCTGGAACACTGTACTTGGAGGTCATTTGATGCCTTTTGGTCATTATAGAAGTAGTTTCCCAAGAACAGGTTCTTTCCCTGTCTACGGAATCCTTTTCATGTTAATATCAAACATCAGTAATAACTCGTAGATTACATTAAAACTAAAGTAATTGATGAAGACGTTACCTGATAACAAAAACGAGCTGCCTTTCTTCATTTACTTGCGCCTAGAAATGGCTATCGAGTACTGCCAAACCAAAAAACAAGTGATCTTACTGCCTTCCGATATACGTCGCTGTCAGTTCTTCCATATGATTTGGTCGACACGACCTGTTTCAAGTTGTGTATGACAGACAATGTTTTAGAAAATCAGTTGTTTTCCTTTGCAATAAACAGAAAGATGTTCATTCTAAGCTATCGTACAAAATTTTCGCAATATTAGTTCAAATTTAATATTCGCTTCTATAATGTAGAAAGTATTTCACAGTTGCAAAACTCGCAGCCGATTCATTGACCTTATACTTAGTCGCTGACCATAAATTCTAGCTCAGAGTGACACCAGATTAAGTAACGTAATGTAGCGAAGACTGTTTGCCAGTGCTCTTTCTCACCGGAAAATACGCAGTTCACTCATTTGCCTCCATAAGTACACTGTAACAGTAATTTCTGTGTAAAATTTGTCAGTTAGCTTTTGCCTTCCAACCAGTGAAATGCCGGTAAATGATTCACAAACCACGATTTAGTGCCGTTAAGACGATTTATTTAAACGTCACAAGACTGCACATAGGTGCAATCGATTTCGACGTGCAAAGTGTTTGTTATCTTACTTTTGTGACAGGTGGGAATAAGTCATTTGCAAAGACTTTTTATTGTACTGAAATAATCTATTGTCACAAAGTAACAGGGTAAGTGTTTTATTCGTATCTATTTTGTAGGAAACTGTAATTGTGATGGAAGATTATACACTTGAATGTTTGACACGACTGGTAGGAAAAAACGCTGCATATTAACCAAACCCCGCGCCTCCTCTCCGTATCCTCCCATGACACGAGCACGGGATTCTCCTCGCATACGGCTACAGAGCTGTTCCTAGCACAGCTGAGAACTGGCAACATCGTCACAAACATTAGGCAACACTGTGACAGGGCAACCACTTCCGCGTATGGTACTGAATTGACTCTCTAAATTCACTTGATATTCCATTTCCATTTGAATGACTCGTGCTATATAATCCTCATGTAAACTAAGACACTGAGACAGAAATTTCAGTTTTTTGCCTAAAGAAATGCTATCCTTCACGTAAGTGACAACTTTTATTATCTTTCACGATGCGTTATGAGAATGAGCGACCAATACCATGATGAGAGCGGCATACAGGCAGCAGTGTGTCCGTAGCCCGGTGGTACCGCCCGTGTCTCGGGTCATAACGGCTCAATCAGTCATCAGTTCTAACTGTGATAGGGGCCAGCGTGTGCAAGCTTTTTTTTCTGATATATTTTATGGAGCTGCGAATTTCCAGAAAAAATTCTCTATCGAAATCGGAAGAAAACCTTTATACATCAGATCCTCTTGTTAGTTCGACTCAGTAAGTTGTGTTAATGGTCATAGATCTTGGCTTTTTGACTGCCAAGCTGCTTCGCAATACCAGCGTCTCTGAAGAAATTCGAATCGACCATCAGCGATAAGAATTTCAATATCGTTCTTCACTTAAGACTCACATGCCAGGGTGATAAGTATGAAGGAAATGAACCTCTTGATTACTATAGGGCCTCTATGCTAAATTTCCGCAGTAGCAATGAGGAACTCCCTGCAGAAATTTGCTAACAGCGGCTCTAGCAACTTACTTTTTCTCTGGGTAGCTTCAAATATGAGCAATTTTGTCGCCTTAAATCCAATTGAATATTTTAAATATCACTTGTGAACAGCGTTCACTTCTCCATTAATTAAGGTATAGACCTCAAAACAAACAATTTTCCTGAGTAGCTATAGAGCAGGTTCTGATAGGTATTGACACAATCTTTCGCATCGATTTACCATAGAGAATCAAAGAAAGAAACCAAACACATTACATTGCATTTACTCTCTGTGCCTTGACTAACACATATGAATCCATGACAATAATAAATTATTTGAGGAACCTCCCGTGAAAGGATAAAGAACAGAATGTGACGCTTTAATTGTAGTGCACAGGATCAGAAACAATGAAATTAATTCTGTGCCACATTGATGTATTGCATTCTAGTATAATAAAATAATCATCAAATAAAAACGGTTTTGTGCCTCCTTTGCTATCAAGAGTGCAACACAAATCGTAGACAGATTTTATGGGTCACCACTCAACAACATTAAAGCATTTTACATGGTCGAGAGTGCGGAGTGGAGCAGACGTTGTCGGCAAAAGGCGAGACAATGCAGTGCCTCAGCCCCCGCCGGAAGGCAGTAAACGGGTCCCAGAGAACTCAGACGCATGCGGTGTTCAGGGGCAGATGGTCGGCAAAGAAATCTTTCGCTAAAACATTGTTGGACCGATTTATTATTACCAGTGTGACAGAAAGCGAAATCTATTGTAGATTCTCTTGAACTACACTCATAGATCAGCACCGAGAGGAAAGGGGCGATAAAAACTTTGTCGACGTGTGATTTTAGTTACCGGACGTCTATTAGCTAGTCTCAAGTTTTACCTCAAGACTACGGTCGTAGTCAAGAATAAAGTACTAAGACTGAAGTCAAGACTTCCTCTGGGATGTGCCGCAGTCTACAATGTTGCCAGATCGAGCATATTGCCGGACAAAGGATTCTGAGAGGAGCACAACTGTACTGCCCACCTTACGTGAACGACTCGGCGGTCAATTTATTGCTCTAAGACTGTATCTGCAACACATATTGCACGCTGAAGACCCAGAAGAATTAAAAAACAAAAGTAGTTTATGAGAGCAACCTTAACTATAGCGTTCGAAGTATTCATAGTGTGTGTAAATGCCTTCCAATTCCCACTCAAGGAAGACAAGGATACACAGTCTAGCTTCAATATTATAAATTCGCCTCAGTTTGCGGATGAACTAAGAATTAGGTTGATAATCATTCTGAATATTTAGCAGTACTGTACCCATTGGTGTTAAACCCGTTTTCAACCAATGATTCCCACAGCTACAGGAACACTACTTGTGATACCTCATAGACAAAATACTTACGCAGTGCTATCAGACGAAAAGATCAGCCTGACACAAACTGTGGAAAGTTTGTTTTACAACCTTCATACCTGGATAATGAGCTTTTTCCTATTTGAGATGTCTGTGAACGTTGCTGCTTGAGATGATTTAGAACGAAACCTAATTCCTCCAGCTACGACAATGTTTAAAGAAATCGTCTTAACGGCTGTGGGGGAGTAGCCATGTATGTGAAAAAAGGTATCCCATTTGAGTCAACTGATGTTTCAAAGTACTGCACTGAAAAGGTGTTTGAATGTTGTGCAGGTGTGGTTAAATTTAGTGGAGCTAAACTTCTTACTGTTGTTATTTATAGATCCCCAGAGTCCGATTTCACAACATTTTTGCTAAAGCCAGAGGAGGTTCTTGGTTCACTTTATAGGAAATACAAAAAGTTAGTTATATGTGGTGACTTCAATATTGATTGTATAAGTGATTGTGCAAGGAAAAGGATGCTGGTAGGCCTCCTTAATTCATATAATCTTATGCAAACCGTATTCTTTCCAACGAGAGTGCAAGGGAACAGTAGAACAACCATAGACAATATTTTTGTTCATTCCTCATTACTAGAAGGGCATTCTATTAGCAAAAAGGTGAATGGCCTTTCGGATCATGATGCACAAATTTTAACTCTAAAAGATTTTTGTGCTGCAACACATGTTAAATATAGTTATCAGCTGTTTAGGAGAGCTGATCCAGTTGCTGTAGAGACCTTTGTAAACCTTATCAAGGAACAAGAGTGGCAAGATGTTTATAGTGCTGATACAGTAGACGATAAATATAATGCTTTCCTCAAGACTTTTCTCGTGCTCTTTGAAAGTTGCTTTCCATTAGAACGTTCAAAACAGGGTACTAGCACAAACAGGCAGCGTGGGTGGCTGACTAAAGGGATAAGAATATCTTGTAGAACAAAGTGGCAATTATATCAAAACGTTAGAAACAGTCACAATCTAAATGCAGCAGCCCATTACAAACAGTATTGTAAGGTGCTTAAAAAAGTTATTAGGAAGGCAAAAAGTATGTGGTATGCAGATAGAATAGCTAAGTCTCAGGATAAAATTAAAACCATATGGTCAGTCATAAAGGAAGTGGCTCTTCTGCAGAGACAGGTCGAGGATATAGAATCAGTGCGCAGTGGGAATGTCCGTGTTACTGATAAGTCGCATATATGTACAGTACTTAATAATCACTTTCTGAATATAGCAGGTGAACTAAATAGAAACCTAATCCCAACAGGGAATCATATAACGCTTGTAGAAAAAAGTGTTCCGAGACTGTTACTTGAAATGTTCCTCCATGATACTGACAAGAGGGAGATTGAGTTAATAATTAAATCACTAAATAACAAGAACTCGCATGGATATGACGGGGTATCTAGCAGAATACTGAAGTATTGTTCTATGAATGTTAGCCCAGTACTTAGCCATATCTGTAACTTTTCCTTTAGGAGTGGTCGGTTTCCTGACCGATTAAAGTACTCGGTAGTGAAGCCACTTTATAAAAAGGGAGACAGGGATAATGTTGACGATTATAGACCTATTTCTATGCCATCGGTGTTTGCTAAAGTTATCGAGAGGGTTGTATATACAAGGTTACTGGAGCATTTAAATTCACATAATTTGCTGTCAAATGTACAGTTTGGTTTTAGAAATGGCTTAGCAACTCAAAATGCTATATTCTCTTTTCTCTGTGAGGTTTTGGACGGATTAAATAAAAGGTTGCGAGCATTAGGTGTTTTCTTTGATTTAACGAAGGCTTTTGACTGTGTTGACCACAAAATATTACTGCAGAAGTTGGACCACTATGGAGTAAGGGGAGTAGCTTACAATTTCTTCGCCTCTTACTTTAAGAACAGAAAGCAGAAGGTAATTCTCCGCAATATTGAGAGTGGTAGTGGTGTTCAGTCCCAATGGGGCACTGTTATGTGTGGCGTTCCCCAAGGGTCAGTGCTGGGGCCACTGCTGTTTCTTATTTATATAAATGATATGCCTTCTAGTATTACAAGTGATTCAAAAATATTTCTGTTTGCTGATGACACCAGCTTGGTAGTGAAGGATCTTGTGTGTAATATTGAAACATTATCAAATAATGTAGTTCATGAAATAAGTTCGTGGCTTGTGGAAAATAATTTGATGCTAAATCACAGTAAGACTCAGTTTTTACAGTTTCTAACTCACAATTCAACAAGAACTGATATTTTGATCAGACAGAATGGGCATATTATAAGCGAGACAGAACAGTTCAAGTTCCTAGGCGTTCGGATAGATAATAAGCTGTTGTGGAAAGCCCATGTTCAGGATCTTGTTCAGAAACTAAATGCTGCTTTATTTACCATTATAACTTTTTTGGGGTGATTCTTCTGATTCAAAAAGGGTACTTATGGCTCAAAAACGGGCTGTTCGAGCTATGTGTGGTGTAAGTTCGAAAACCTCTTCTCGACTCCTATTCAATAGTCCGGGAATTTTGACATTGCCCTCGCAGTATATATTTTCTTTAATGTCGTTTGTTGTTAGCAATATTAGCATATTCCCAAGAGCTAGCAGCTTTCACTCAGTTAATACTAGGCAGAAATCAAATCTGCATGTGGAATGCACTTCCTTGACTCTTGTGCAGGAAGGAGTGCAGTATTCTGCTGCATCCATTTTCAATAAGCTACCACAAGAACTCAAAAATCTTAGCAGTATCCCAAACACTTTTAAGTCCAAACTGAAAAGTTTCCTCATGGCTCACTCCTTCTATTCCGCCGAGGAGCTCCTGGAAGAGCTAAAAAATTAAGCAAATTCCAGTGTTACATTGTTGTTTTTCTTCATTTAAATTTACGACTCGTCGCCTGAGTATGTTTCTTATATTTTATTTTATCTGTTTCTACAATCGTGTTATAATTTCATGTATTGACTCGTTCCATGACAATAAATAAATAAAAAATAAAACGGCACTAAATCGTGGTTTGTGAATCGTTTACCGGCCGTACTCTGCAGCATTTCGAGGCTGAAAGGCAAAAAGCTTACTGACAAATTTCACAGAAGGAAAGAGGGACGAAATGTCTCCCACTGAAAGGTCATGTTGTTTTATTTAAATGATTACAAAATCAGGTAAAACGAACAGTCAGGTTGTCAGTATAAGCACATTACTGTTGTCAGTATGATTTTGCACTGCCCAGGGCCTGTAATGACAAAGGGCCCGTTTAGGTCAGGCATATTGTATACAGAAGTGGAAGAGAGAGCACCACTAAATTCTGATCCATATGCATTGCATACACACAGAAATTACTGTTACAGTGTACTTATGGACCCCAATGAGTGAATTGCATATTTCCCGGTGAGAAAGATCACTGGCAAACAGTCTTCGCTACATTACGTTACTTAAACTGGTGTCACTCTGAGCTAGAATTTATGGTCAGCGACTAAGTGTAAGGTCACTGAGTCGGATGCGAGTTTTGCAACTGTGAAATACTTTCCTACATTATAGAAGCGAATATTAAACTTCGACTAATATTCCGAAAATTTTGTACTTCGATAGCTTAGAATGAACATCTTTCTGTTTATTGCAAAGGAAAACAACTGATTTTCTAAAACATTGTCTGTCATACACAACTTGAAACAGATCATGTCGAGCAAATCATATGGAAGAACTGACAGCGACGTATATCGGAAGGCAATAAGATCTCTTTGCCTTTTGGCAACAGACACACACACACATTCTTTTGTTTGTTTGTTTGTTTGTTGTGCTCGACTATCGGAGAGGCACGAAAACGTCTGTGAATGAATTTCTTAATTTTGAGTACACTTACGAAAGAAATAGAAATACAACTTCGAGAGTTACTGATTTATGATGCTTAGTTTGCAGTCAGTTCTGAGTTTTATTAGTAACTAAGCTCCAGTCCCTAAACCTAGTTACAGAAATGCGACCGAGCGAGGTGGCGCAGTGGTTAGCACACTGGACTCGCATTCGGGAGGACGACGGTTCAATCCCGTCTCCAGCCATCCTGATTTAGGTTTTCCGTGATTTCCCTAAATCGTTTCAGGCAAATGCCAGGATGGTTCCTTTGAAAGGGCACGGCCGATTTCCTTCCCCATCCTTCCCTAACCCGAGCTTGCGCTCCGTCTCTAATGACCTCGTTGTCGAAGGGACGTTAAACAACACTAACCTAACCTAACCTAACAGAAATGCGAATCAGACGCATTACGTATTCCGGGCCGTAACAGCCGCGACTTGGAGACACCAGCTATCGTCACTTCCCAGCCCGCTCTAACATCACATCGGTTCGTCTTCTTCCTGCTGGTATTGTAACTGAGATTTGGCAACAAGGCAATGTATGTTTGGCAACTCTGTGATCGACGAGTTACTTCCTCGTGTGCACGGAATTAAGCCTCAAAGTTCACTTGAT
This sequence comes from Schistocerca nitens, assembly GCF_023898315.1. NCBI lineage: Eukaryota > Metazoa > Arthropoda > Insecta > Orthoptera > Acrididae > Schistocerca > Schistocerca nitens. The sequence goes on along the minus strand of NC_064616.1, from coordinate 231,554,085 downwards.
TTTACCTGTCACTTCCATTGAATAATCTGAGTTATTATCGCTTGAGGTGTAACAAAAGATTGTAAATTTACGGTTTTCAGCCCAGGAAAGTCGTTGCACGTGGAAATCGCAACTAATCTCGTGCCTCAAATAGCGGTTTACGAGTTCTAGCCACTATTGGTCTCGTAAGAGTAAGCTGAAACACGTACTTCTTCGCCAGCTCTGTGGTAACGTGCTGACCTGTGAAAAGGCGTCTGATACGGTTCGCAGTTCCAGTCTCACTGACTGTAGCGCTTTTATCCCCTCTGTGAAAGAGCTACAAGCAGTCAGATCAAACATAGATAAGGAAATCGTAAGAAAATACTTTCGGCTCATAGTGCAATGGTGAAAAACTTGCAATGCTGCACAACAAGTAACGCCTCTTTCCGCTGCTGACAAGCAAATTTTGGGTTTCTAGGAATACATAACTTTATTTATGAAATGCCACATTTGCATACTTCTTGAGTATGACACAGCATACCAATTAAACACAGACCCAATCAAAATCTAAGTGAGTAGTATTTTACCAATTCGTGACGATAGAGGCACGCTTGCGTACAGATACTCAGTTTCATTAAAACAGACTTCCGTCGTAAGGTTATGGCGGGTAGTTTTATTTAATTTTTTATAATTCTGTTCACAATTTTCGTAAGGTTTCCTTTAATGTTGCTAAAACAATAGTAAACACGAGAGAGAAACTAATCATCAACGATATATGCGAATTCTCTGATGTCATCTATAACAGTGTGAAAATGCACATGCAGTTTATTGATTACATGCACGTAGAAAAGTTGTTCTGAGTTAAATCTGTCAAACAAGGTTTGAAGAAGAATAAAATGCCACTACCAGACGACAGCTAATGTAGAAAATACTTTTCCGACGTATTTTGGCACGATGCGCTCTACCCATACATAATACAAAAGTTTCGAGATGCATCTACTGTCTGGCAGTCTACTAAACCTAAAATGAACAAAATGTCGCAGAAGTTAGCCCTTTTTCCACATACGACTATTTTGGGTTGAGAAGTGAAGGAAATTATGTTACAAGTTCCATTAGATTGATAATTTTAGCAGACAGCAGAATTGCGTTTTAATAAATATAGCAGTGAATGTACTCGAACTCGTGACATCTTATCTACCGCGCGCGATACTTACCATAACGCCACCAACCGACACGTAGCTGTAACAGCTCCAGAAGTCAAGAACAAGTCCTCCAGACCTTCTGCATTCCACAGCGCCGTGGGATAATGCATATCGCTAGGTCAATACTTACGAGAGACAAACAGTTATACCTTTTCTTTTGCACTGCACGACGTTTTGAACAAATCGATAGCGCAATAGAGTATCTCAAGTGAAAAGGAACACTTCCTATTTTAATTTCTGCATCCTACACTGTTGGCAGTTCTGTGTTGGTAGCAGTTACGTGATTTTATTTTGGTGATTACACTGGGTAGCCGAGGCAGCTAGTTCATGGTGGTTCGGTCAACCAAGTAAATGAATTTACTGAACATGCTGCAATTGACACAGGGGGCCTGTGTGTCAGAATTCTCAGCCAGTGTGGTACAACGGCGTTATGATAGAAAAATGAGCCACCTGAGGAGAGGATTTGGTGGTCTGTTGGGCTGATGATAGGTTCGTATATCTATGGTCTGTGTTCGATTCCAACTTCGGTCATTGATTTCAGATAGGGAGGGACAGATTCCATTCTCTTCTGGCTACACCAAGTGAAGAAAATATAATGGCATTGTGGTCTGAAATTCACATTAAAAATGATATTCCTTCTCTACCAAGGAGACGTTAGGTTGAGCCACAATAAGGTCTGGAGTCTACATCTACATCTACATTCATACTCCGCAAGCCACCCAACGGTGTGTGGCGGAGTGCACTTTACGTGCCAATGTCATTACCTCCCTTTCCTGTTCGAGTCGCGTATGGTTCGCGGGAAGAACGACTGTCTGAAAGCCTCCGTGCGTGCTCTAATCTCTCTAATTTTACATTCGTGATCTCCTCGGGAGGTATAATTAGAGGGAAGCAATATATTCGATACCTCATCCAGAAAAGCACCCTCTCGAAACCTGGCGAGCAAGCTACACCGCGATGCAGAGCGCCTCTCTTGCCTCTCTTGCCACTTGAGTTTATTAAACATCTCCGTAACGCTATCACGGTTACCAAATAACCCTGTGACGAAACGCGCCGCTCTTCTTTGGATCTTCTCTATCTCCTCCGTCAACCCGATCTGGTATGGATCCCACACTGATGAGCAATACTCAAGTATAGGTCGAACGAGTGTTTTGTAAGCCACCTCCTTTCTTGATGGACTACATTTTCTAAGCACTCTCCCAATGAATCTCAATATGGTACCCGCCTTACCAACAATTAATTTTATATGATCATTCCACTTCAAATCGTTCCGCACGCATACTCCCAGATATTTTTCAGAAGTAACTGCTACCAGTGTTTGTTCCGCTATCATATAATCATAGAATAAAGGATCCTTCTTTCTATGTATTCGCAATACATTACATTTGTCTATGTTAAGGGACAGTTGCCACTCCCTGCACCAAGTGCCTATCCGCTGCAGATCTTCCTGCATTTCGCTACAATTTTCTAATGCTGCAACTTCTCTGTATACTACAGCATCATCCGCGAAAAGCCGCATGGAACTTCCGACACTATCTACTAGGTCATTTATATATATTGGGAAAAGCAATGGTCCCATAACACTCCCCTGTGGCACGCCAGAGGTTACTTTAACGCCTGTAGACGTCTCTCCATTGATAACAACATGCTGTGTTCTGTTTGCAAAAACTCTTCAATCCAGCCACACAGCTGGTCTGATATTCCGTAGGCTCTTACTTTGTTTATCAGGCGACAGTGCGGAACTGTATCGAAAGCCTTCCGGAAGTCAAGAAAAATAGCATCTACCTGGGAGCTTGTATCTAGTACTTTCTGGGTCTCATCAACAAATAAAGCGAGTTGGGTCTCACACGATCGTTGTTTCCGGAATCCATGTTGATTCCTACATAGTAAATTCTGGGTTTTCAAAAACGACATGATACTCGAGCAAAAAACATGTTCTAAAATTCTGCAACAGATCGACGTCAGAGATATAGGTCTATAGTTTTGCGCATCTGCTCGACGACCCTTCTTGAAGACTGGGACTACCTGTGCTCTTTTCCAATCATTTGGAACCCTCCGTTCCTCTAGAGTCTTGCGGTACACGGCTGTTAGAAGGGGGGCAAGTTCTTTCGCGTATTCTGTGTAGAATCGAATTGGTATCCCGTCGGGTCCAGTGGACTTTCCTCTGTTGAGTGATTCCAGTTGCTTTTCTATTCCTTGGACACTTATTTCGATGTCAGCCATTTTTTCGTTTGTGCGAGGATTTAGAGAAGGAACTGCAGTGCGGTATTCCTCTGTGAAACAGCTTTGGAAAAAGGTGTTTAGTATTTCAGCTTTACACGTGTCATCCTCTGTTTCAATGCCATCATCATCCCGGAGTGTCTGGATATGCTGTTTCGAGCCACTTACTGATTTAACGTAAGACCAGAACTTCCTAGGATGTTCTGTCAAGTCGGTACATAGAATTTTACTTTCGAATTCACTGAACGCTTCACGCATAGCCCTCCTTACGCTAACTTTGACATCGTTTAGCTTCTGTTTGTCTGAGAGGTTTTGGCTGCGTTTAAACTTGCAGTGAAGCTCTCTTTGCTTTCGCAGTAGTTTCATAACTTTGTTGTTGTACCACGGTGGGATTTTCCCGTCCCTCACAGTTTTACTCGGCACGTACCTGTCTAAAACGCATTTTACGATTGCCTTGAACTTTTTCCATAAGCACTCAACATTGTCAGTGTCGGAACAGAAATTTTCATTTTGATCTGTTAGGTAGTCTGAAATCTGCCTTCAATTACTCTTGCTAAACAGATAAACCTTCCTCCCTTTTTTTATATTCCTATAAACTTCCATATTCAGGGATGCTGCAACGGCCTTATGATCACTGATTCTCTGTTCTGCACTTACAGAGTCGAAAAGTTCGGGTCTGTTTGTTATCAGTAGGTCCAAGATGTTATCCCAACGAGTCAGTTCTCTGTTTAATTGCTCGAGGTAATTTTCGGATAGTGCACTCAGTATAAAGTCACTCGATGCTCTGTCCCTACCACCCGTCCTAAACATCTGAGTGTCCCAGTCTATATCTGGTAAATTGAAATCTCCACCTAAGACTATAACATGCTGAGAAAATTTATGTGAAATGTATTCCAAATTTTCTCTCAGTTGTTCTGCCACTAATGCTGCTGAGTCGGGAGGTCGGTAAAAGGAGCCAATTATTAACCTAGCTCGGTTGTTGAGTGTAACCTCCACGCATAATAATTCACAGGAACTATCCACTTCTACTTCACTACAGGATAAATTACTACTAACAGCGACGAACACTCCACCACCGGTTGCATGCAATCTATCCTTTCTAAACACCGTCTGTATCTTTGTAAAAATTTCGGCAGAATTTATCTCTGGCTTCAGCCAGTTTTCTGTACCTATAACGATTTCAGCTTCAGTGCTTTCTATCAGCGCTTGAAGTTCCGGTACTTTACCAATGCAGCATCGACAGTTGACAATTACAATACCGATTGCTGCTTGGTCCCCGCGTGTCCTGACTTTGCCCCGCACCCGTTGAGGCTGTTGCCCTTTCTGTACTTGCCCAAGGCCATCTAACCTAAAAAACCGCCCAGCCCACGCCACACAACCCCTGCTACCCGTGTAGCCGCTTGTTGCGTGTAGTGGACTCCTGACCTATCCAGCGGAACCCGAAACCCCACCACCCTATTGCGACATGTAGAAACTCTATCACCAGTAACCTTTCTTGTACTAGTTAATTATTTCTAGTGACGAAACAATCGCTATGTAGGCTCAGAGGACACTTATTCCATCTTTTATCTGAGCTTCTGTATGTCGATAAAATTGGTTCTGAACTGGGAATGCAACTCAGACCGCCCTTAACGCGGAATTTGATCCCTTCGTGACAATACAGCTCGGCTACAGTTTGTTGTTTGTTCACAACTCCAGATTCCTCGCAAACTCCACATGTTGCGCGTGAATGGGTTCGAATCCTGGCCCGGCACTAAAGATTTCATTATATATTATCAAGCTCTAGCATGAGAACACCTATCTGCTGGTGGATAATAATTTTGATTTTTAATGTATTTTCATTCGTTGTCAACACTAACGATATTTGACGTTTTTGACTCCCAGTGAGACACAGAACTATTTGCGAGATCACTGTAAGTTCAAGATGTTATTCCGAGCTGCTGGTGGAGAAAAATTCGGTAGCTGACGTCTCTTTATGTGTAGTCAACAACGATATGCGTGGAGCTCTATTCCCGGTCAGCACTGAACTCTTCGTCATATTATTTCTAGTTCAAACATACTCACACGTCGCTGCTGGTGCAACAAACCCATATTTAACGTTCGTTTTCTCTAGAGTATAACAGCGATAGGTGTCGGGTTGGAGTCCTGGGAAGGAAAAAATTAATGTTTCGTCTCGTCATTTCAGTTAAAACATCTAGCTACTGCCGAGAAAATCCAAAATGTCACACTTGATTATACTTCGATATCTATCTTATTAGGTTCTGGGTTCGGATCCCTGTCCAACACAAAGCTTTACCTCACGGCATTTGAAACAAGTTACTTGTTAAGAAGCAAAATTTAACATCTCTCGTAGTTCGTTAACAGGGACAATAGGTGCTGGGTTGGAATTCGCGTCTGTTAAAAATGTTTGCGTTATGTAATTTAAAGTTGGTATTTGCTAACTGATACTGTCTAAAATCGAGGTATATCAATCTCTGTATGCCTAATCAGGAATGGCTGTTAGTTTCCGTCAGTCACGAAATCTTTGCTTAGTGTGCATGACCTGAGTTTGAATCCATATGCAGAACGAGACGGTTCGTCGTGTCATTTGAAGTTCATACATATTCTCAACTAGCTGCTCGTGAATAACTTAAATTTTTAATGTCATTTTGTGTTAAATAATAAGTACGGTATGTTACTTTGAAGAGGAAATCATGAATACGACGAACTTACTACGTGCATTACCTATCTGACGTAATAATGAGAGTGGTAACATTTCAGGTATGTCATTTATTGTAATAAATGTGAGCTTACAAGCCTTAAGGACAGCCTTACCTGTGATAAGGTGTTCCCTGATATTTTTAGTATAGTAGTATTACTTTACATCTTGAGTTATTGCGATACAGAGCAGTGTTTTCTAGTGGTGACTTGTTGGAACCATTTTCAATAGTCAAACGACTGTACCAAGGAGCGATTAGAGGACCTGCTAGACAGCTGCGTTATGTGGGTTGCATGCGAATCAGGCGAAATGCAATTCAGGTCGTTCGGATACTTTTGAGCATGAATGTACCTGCGCGGTTCATTTCACACTCTAATTTTGCTTCCTCATCTGAAATGCAACATGATTTATGTCTGGTGTCTGCTCAGACATTGATACTAAGAAACTTTAGATGAGCTGATTGCTAGGTTTCAACTGTTGACTTAGCGGACCACCAGTGGAAGAATGGGTTACCTGAGTGTTCAACAAACCAGGAGCATATGCGTGGAGCTTTAATAACACGACTGTTAATCTTGGAAGACGGAATTGTCTGCAACGTATTCATCACCATTCCCTTCGCTGAACTGTACCATCAATATACGGGGGGCTAAACGTCCCATTAGGCCGTCGGTGTACATGATGTCTTGCATCACTTGAAAGCAGGCAACATCGCCACTTGTTGGACCACGCTATTCCGCCTGCAGTCGTCTCTTGCCCAGTTTTTATGTTGCTTGGTACTTTGAAGAGGTGGAGTTTTATGTGGCTCTGTGAGCAATGACCTTATGCGCGGTACCAGCCTCCTGTTATACATTACCTGTAGTTCCTTTTGGCTGTCACTGGTACATAGGTTCTAGCAGACCCGTTGGTCTATCTCTGTTGATATACCAGCAAACCAGGTAACTTCTATGGTGGTGTGGCCATGAAAACGTTCAATTACGATAGCTCCGTTCTTTGACTCTGTGACGTCTCCACGTCGACCATCCTACTACACTGATTCTATACAACCGACTTCAGTATTCACACCACATCATTGCCATGTCTAACGTCACCGGTGTAGGGTCTCATGACTGCTTGGTACTAGTTCTAAACCATCTACAGCCTTCCAGTTCCGCGGTGTGATCCTTTGAGGGCTGAATAATAATTTGTCCATTGAGCTTATATTTAAACAGTTTTGAATTTGTACAGTTCTACTTTCGGATTTTTCCAACAGTCTCATTATGAACAACTAAATCCACCGTTTTTTCCACAGACTGGAGTTGATCGTCTTTGTTATCTTCGCAAATTATATCACATCCAAGATTTTGGAAATATTGTCCTATATGTAGCACCTTTTGCTCTGAAAAGACTGACACCCATAAGAAACACGTAGATTCAGTGATTCAAAGTGAAGTTGTTACTACTGTTATGCTAAGCAATATAGTTCACCTACATAGCGCGAAGCTGGAAGAAAGGGCTAACCAATACACGGTTCTGTATTTATCTGAGGGTAACGTATTTAAGGAAAAGATTTTTAAGAGATTCTGGTCTTACAAATTATCTTGTCTGAATAACGCGAAAGAAAATATAGTAAATCACCAACTATTAGAACGAAACCGGCAAGTCAAGCAAAAGCACATGAGTTGAATGCAGCTTCCTTAACATTACGTCGCACATGAATTAATGCGGAAGGCCCTGTTCAGCTATAGAACCCACAATATGTTTTTGCAAACTATTACTATGTAACTACCCCGTTTGATATTATTAATACCACTGTTACCATAGTTATCACTGTTTTCTGCGTTAGCAGCCACAAAGAAGAAAAGAAAATTCGGGTTTGACAACGTATGGGTGACGACGCAATTACGACCGGAAAGAAGCTCGAATGGGTCAGTCATATCGGGTTCCCCTAAATGGCAGGCAGCACCGCATAACAGCCACGCTATGGGGGAAACAAACCAACAGCCAAACAGGCGAAGACATCAGGTAAACACGCCGGAGATTCCAGTCGATTAATAGGAACCTTTCCTTGCGGGGGTCGCCGCGACATATCCGGTCACGGATTCCTACGCCGGGTTTCTATTGGCTCCAGATCACTATATAGGCCCGGCCAGTCGAAGGCAGACCAGTCTTCTTCCGCTGCTAATGGCAATCGCTATAGCAGAATCTCCGAGAAGATATCACCGAAGCCGCTGTACTGCGCCGCCGATCGAAGTACCAGCCGATCGAGAGGAACCAAATCTCTGTATATTGATGTTACCATATTGGGTAAGCCAGTTCGAATGCAGGTCGATACAGGGGCTGCGGTATCCCTGCTCAATTACACTACCTACACCGTTTTAGGAGCGCCAAGCCTTCAACCGGCTCCTCGACGCCTCCTTACGTACAACAGACAGGAAATCGCTTTGTTGGGGCAGTTCACGACGGTGGTTTCTTACAAATCTGTCAGTAGTAAGATTTCTTTTCTGGTAGTCAAGTTTCGATGCTACCGATCTATTTGGGTTGGATGCTTTCCAAATGTTGGATTCACAATCGACGATCATGTACATCTGGTTTCTCCACAGGTGACGTTTCCCGAAGTTGACTCTCTCTGCACCGAATTCCAGGATCTCTTCTCCCCCGGCATCGGGTGCGCCAAGGGGTTTGCAGCGACCCTCCACCTCCGGCCGCCAGCCCGCCCTCGATACTTCCGGGCGAGGCAGGTCCCCGTTGCTCTCCAGCAGCCGCTGATTGCTACGGCCTGTTCAGTTCAGCCCCTGGGCCACGCCTCTCGTCATCGTCCAGAAGCCAGGCAGACGTCTCCGTCTCTGTGGAGACTTTTCGGCGACCCTTAACCCCCCAGATCCAGGTGGACGACTTTCCACTCCCTCTGCCTGATCTCTTCCGTAAAGTGGCTTGTGGTCGTTACTTTACCAAAATTAATCTCGCTGAGGCGTACCTCCTGGTTCATTTGGATGAAGCTTCTCAAGCCCTCACCATTCTGCATACGCCCGCTGGCCTGTTCCAAGTCACACCCCTCATGTTTGGCCTGGCTAGTGCTCCGGCCATTTTTCAACGCTTCTTGGAACAACTCCAGCAGGACATTCCCGGTTGCATTAATTACCTCGACGACATTGTCGGTAGGGGCCCTACTGCTGCAGCCTCTCACCAACTTGGGTCAGCTGTTTCTTCGCCTCCGCCAGGCTGGACTAAAATGCAATAAGGAGAAGTGTTCCTTCTTTCAACCTTCTATTTCCTATGTAGGACATGTTATTTCACATAAAGGCATCTCTCCGTCATTTTCCTATGTGGACGCCATACATCGACTGCCTCCCCCACGGGACACCCATCAGCTGAAATCCTTCCTTGGAAAAATATCTTATTACCGGAAGTTCCTTCCGTCAGCCGCTCAGGTGGCGGCCCCCTTATATAACTTATGCCGCAAAAATGTCCCCTTCAGTTGGTCCCCGGCCTGTGAGACGGCCTTTTCCACCCTCAAAAGCCAGTTGCAATCGGCCTCCTGCCTGATGCCATATGATCCGTCTCTGCCGTTGCTCCTGGCCACGGACGCCTCTGATTACGGGGTCGGGGCTGTCCTCTCCCACAAGCTTCCGGATGGGACAGAACGTCCGGTGGCTTTTCTATCCAAGGCCCTAACTGTCATCCAGCTGAAGTACTCTCAGATCGAAAAGGATGCATTGGCTATCGTATTCGCCTGTTCCAAACTCATGCCTTTTTTTATATGGGCGTGCCTTTCATATCGTCACTGACCACAAGTCCCTCCTCTCCCTGTCTTCCCCGGAGGCCCGGCGTCCTACGAAGACGTCTGAGAGGCTTCAACGATGGGCCCTGTTTCTCTCGCAATTCCGTTACACCTTGCATTCTAAGTCCACCTCGCAGCACGTCAACACGGATGCTCTTTCCCAACTTCCTTTTGGTCCCGACCCTGCGTTTGACTCTTCAGACGTCCTCGTGTTCTAAGTTGATGAAGCGATCCACGACACCCTGCGCGGGTTTCCCATCACGGCCTCCACGGTGGCAATTGCGACCATGCGTGACCCATTGTTGGGCCATGTCCGCTCCTATTTACAGTGCTGGTGGCCCAGCTGTGCCCCCATCCGCGACCAGCAGCACCTTCGGTTCTTTTTCTCTCTCCGCCATCAGCTGTCGGTGGTGGATGGTGTCCTATTGTGGGTAGACCCTACGTCCACTCCGTGTGTGGTCGTTCCCCAGCATCTACGGACCGAAGTCTTGCGTCTCTTACATCAAGGCCATTGGGGAATCGCTCGCACCAAGGCGTTGGCCCGGCGTCACGTCTTTTGCTTCGGGCTTACCAGGGACGTCACTCACATGGCTCACAATTGCTCCACGTGCGCCCAACAGCCGTCCCGGCCCCCTCAAACCTTCCTCTCTTGGCCTAAGCCGGCGGGTTCCTGGGATCGCATTCATTTGGACTTCGCTGGCCCCTTCCTCGGCTACCAATGGCTTCTCGTCACCGATACCTTTTCACATTTTCCGTTTATTATCTGTTGTAACAGCACCACTTCGGAAGCGACCCTCGCTGCTCTACAGAACGTTTTTTCCTTGGAAGGGTTGCCGCTAACAATTGTTAGCGATAATGGCCCTCAATTCCAGAGCCAGGAATTCGCAACGTTTTGTTCTGCCAACGGCATCCAACACGTCCTCACTCCGCCCTTTCACCCGCATTCGAACGGCGAGGCCGAACGCCTCGTCCGGACATTTAAGGTCCAAACGACAAAATATGCCTCCGCCCACACTTTGGACGAGTCACTGACGTTGTTCCTCAGTTCCTATCGGTCGACGCCCATCGGCTCCAGTAGTCCGGCGGAACTTTTGCATGGCCGGCAACCTCGTACCCTTTTGCACCTCCTCCGGCCCGGACCCAAACAACGGGTTCCGACTGCACAGGCTCCCTATATTCCGGGATCCCTTATCTGGGAGCGAGGTTTCGCCCCGAGAACCGGATGGATTCAGGGGCTGATCGTCCGGCCGTGAGGCCGTCAGCTCTTTGACGTCCGTATCGCCGACAAAGTGGTCCGCCGGCACCGCAACCAACTCCGGCGCCGGTATCAGGGTTTTCCGACCGCCTCTTCTTTCCGGCAAGCCGCTGCGCCGCCTTCTTCTGGACGCCCGGATGTGCTCCACCCATGGTCGGCGTTCAGCAACAGCCGTCGTCTCCACAGCGGCTGCAGGCTCCAGCGGCTCCTCCGCCGGCCCGACCAGCTGCGCCATTCGCCATCGTTGACGAAGCCCCCGCGCCCTTGGCACCGCCGCCGCCGATGTCGCAGCCTACCCAGCAACGCCCGCACGTTCCACTTTACGGGCAGCATCCGGCGGACGTCGATGGACCTATGCCCCTGGCGCCATCGCTGCCAGCTTCCCCGCCTCTTCCGCAACGCAGCTCCGCTCGTCTGGCCCGCCACGCCGCGCCCTACTCTGCGGGGGCGAGTTTTCACCGCCTCCTCCACGAGGCCGCCAAGGCCGAGCAGGCCGACGTCGCCCACCTCTCGCCCCCCGGGAAGGGAGGTGTGTACTGTCTGCCATCGGGTTCCCCTAAATGGCAGGCAGCACCGCATAATAGCCACGCTATGAGGGAAACAAACCAACAGCCAAACAGGCGAAGACATCAGGTAAACACGCCGAAGATTCCAGTCGATTAATAGGAACCTTTCCTTGCAGAGGTCGCCGTGACATATCCGGCCACGGATTCCTACACGGGGTTTCTATTGGCTCCAGCTCACCATATAGGCCCGGTCGGTCAAAGGCAGACCAGTCTTCGTCCGCTGCTAATGGCAACCGCTATAGCAGAATCTCCGAGAAGATATCACCGAAGCCGCTGTACTGCACCGCCGATCGAAGTACCAGCCGACCGAGAGGAACGAAATCTCCGGCTAGATCGACGGACGCCTACATCTGTTGTACAGCCAGCTATTGTATTGTAGAAGAAGTTACGTTCAATAAACTGTTGGAGAATACAACAGAAAGAAATCGATCGTGGCCTTTCAACAGAAATCATTCACGCATCAGCATTAATCTGATTAGGTAAAACCTAAATCTAGATGGCTGGAGTGAGATCAAAATCCTTGCCTTCCCGAATGGGTGTCCGGTAGACTTACGTTGTGGCCGAGCGGTTCTAGGTGCTTCAGTCCGGAACCGCGCTGCTGCTACGGTCGCAGGTTCGAATCCTACCTTGGGCATGGATGTGTGCGATGTCCTTAGGTTAGTTAGGTTTATGTAGTTCTAAGTCTAGTGGACTGAAGACCTCAGATGTTTAGTCCCATAGTGATCAGAGCCATTTGTCCGGTGACTTAACCACTACCCCAGGTCTCTCGGTCTAGTGCATGGAACTTATTTCCCTGTTACGGGAATTGCAGGTTTGGTTAAAATCGGGAAAAGACTGCCCTTAAAAAAGTGCACTTGATTTGGTCCTTACATCCGAATGCTGATCCATGTGCAAATACGAAATCGTACGCGAATACAAATTTTTCTTCCCCTGTACACTATCAATCAAAAGTACCTGGACATTAAAATGGGTGTGACTACCCTTCGACTTTATGACGGCTTCAACTCTGCTGGGGACACTTTCAACGAGGTGACAGAATGTCTGTGGAGGGATTGCAGATCATTGTTTTTGCAATATGTCAGTCTATTAACTGTGTGTAAAGTACGTGGTACTACTTGTTGTGTGAACAATTCCCATGTTACTTCCGAAACATTCAATGTAATATATTTCTCATATTGTTAATGGCAGTAATTCTCTACTACACTAGTTAGCTAACCGTTCATGTCACATGCTAGTATAGTAATTGTACATAATTAATGTGAAAAAAATTAAAAACCACTTGTAAATAACACAGCAATACTACACCATGCAGTATGTACATCATATATTTAACAATAATATGACCCAACGTCGTCTTTTTAGTCATTTACAGGCGTGTATGAAGCTTTAAGGTCGGCAGTGTTAAGTCGATAAGCACACCTGACTTCAACAGTAAGTCCGGAATGTATACGAGAGTTGTACCTTGAGTTTAGGTGTAATTTCCAATATCGACAAACTCATTAGTCGCCCACATGGTGGACACTGCACACCATCAGTGAATCTAAATGTCTGTGTCTTTTGCACACAGACTGGAAGAAAATGACTCCTTATTACAGAAAAAGTGCATCTAATTATTAATTAAGCATAATTATTCAACCAAATACCTAGAAATAACAGTTACAAACATCTTAAATTGCAACAAATGTATTACGCCAATAGTAGATAGTAGAGGTGTCTTGGTAACTATCAGAATTGTCATATGTAAAGTGTAAGATGTGTGCCAGTTGTCCAAAAAAATCCGCCGCCCTCGTTCCGTGCACCACAGGTGTACAAAATGGGCCTCTGCATAAGGCGATCAGCCTTTACTGGCCATACTGCGACTGCCACATAAACTGAGCGACAGTTGAGAAGCGTGCCACAGGCAAAAGCTTTCTCACACACCCCTTGTAGCGACACTGGGCTCTTGTTCTGAAGATATTGAGCATCTTTGGTCGGAATTTAAAGGTATTGTCCACCACGTGATAGGGAAGTATGTGCCTAGCAAAAATATAGCGGAGGGAAAGGATCCACCTTGGTACAATAAACATATTAGGAAGTTGCTGAGAAAGCAGATAATTTTGCACAGTCGTTATAAACGTAGTTACTGCCCTGCTGACAAAAGAAATTATGTGAAATGTAAGCAGCTGTCAAAAGGTCAATTAGAGACACTTTTAACGAATTTGAAAACAATAATTTATCTGCAGATTCTAAAAATAACCCCAAAAAATTTTGATCGTACGTAAAATTAATGAACGTTACAAATAATGCAATACCTTCTCTTGCTCACAGTACAGGTAATGTAATGGATGATGATAAACAGAAGGCCGAAATACTAAACCTAGCATTCAAAACCTAGTTTACGGTAGAGGACTGCAGCACCATTCCCCTTTTCAACTATCGAACAAACGCAAGGATGGCTGGCATAGTGTTTAGTGTATCTGGGATTGTAAAACAGTTAAGATTCTTAGATGCCAGGAAGGCATCTGGCCCAGACGGTATCCCCGTAAGATTATATGTTGATTATGCTACAAAAATAGCACCATTCTTATCCATCATCTATCAGAGATCATTGGAACAGCGGAAAGTTCCACGGGACTGGAAGAATGCCCAGGTCACAGCAATCTATAAAAAGGGGAGAAAATCGGATGCACATAATTACCGGCCAATATCACTGACATCGATTTGTTGTAGAATCATGGAACATATTTTGTGTTCAAACATAATGACCTTTCTAGACTCTGAGAAGCGCATCTGCAGAAACCAGCGCGGTTTTAGGAAACAGCGGTCATGCGAGACAGAGCTGGCCCTCTTTGTGTAAGATATACAAAGGCTCTAGATACCGGCTCCCAGGTTGATGCCATATTTCTCGACTTTCGAATGGCGTTCCACTCAGTTCCGCACTGTCGCTTGCTCCAAAAAGTGCGCGCTTAAGGACTATCCGATGACATATGCGGTTGGAAAAAAGTTTTCTAACAGGCAGAGAGCAGTATGTCGTCCTGAATGGGGTGACTTCAACAGAAACAAGCGTAACTTCAGGTGTGCCCCAGAGCAGCGTAATAGGTCCCTTTTTACGATTTACATAAACGATCTGGTTGATGGTATTGACAGCAGCATTAGATTGTTTGCTGATGATGCTGTAGTCTACAGGAAAGTAGTATCACACGAAAGTTGTAAACAAATCAATGAGGATTTGCAGAAAATAAATGCGTGGTGTAATGACTGGGAGTCATCTCTCAATATTAGTAAGTGTAACCTACTGCGTATAACAAGGCAAGAATCCCCATTAATGTACGAGTACAAAATAAATGTTCACCCTTTGGAAGCGGTAACATCAGTCAAGTATCTGGGTGTGACTATTCGAAATGATCTCAAATGGAATGATCAGATTACTCAAGTAACGAGCAAGACTAAATCTAGATTGCGGTTTATTGGCTAAAATGGTTCAAATGGCTCTGAGCACTATGTGACTTAACTGCTGTGGTCATCAGTCTCCTAGAACTTAGAACTACTTAAACCTAACTAACCTAAGGACATCACACACATCCATGCCCGAGTCAGGATTCGAACCTGTGACCGTAGCGGTCGCGCGGCTCCAGCTGTAGCGCCTAGAACCGCTCGGGTACTTCGGCTGGCTGCGGTTTATTGGTACAGTCCTGAAGCGATGAAGTCCTTCAACAAAGGAAATTGCTTACAATACATTAGTTCGTCCAGTCTTAGAGTATTGTTCGTCTGTATGGGACCCTTACCAGTTGGGTCTGATTCAACAGATTGAGAAAGTCGAAAGAAGAGCAGCAAGATTAGTGGCTGGTACATTTAGCCATTTTGAGATTGTTATAAATCTCATAGAAAATTTAAGTGGGACACACTTGCAGATAGACGACGCGCTAAACGGAAGGGGCTGCTCACTAAATTCTGAAATCAGATCTTCGCCGAGGATGTAGAGCATATATTGTTACCACCAACTTTCAAATCGAGCAATGATCACCATTCAAAGATAATGGAAATTAGAGCTGGTACTGAGGCGTTCAGACAGTCGTTTTTCCCTCGCACGATCCGCGAGTGGAGCACAGAGGGGGAAATATGACTATAGCGTGAATTGTGCCCTCCGCCACACACCGCTTAGTGGCTAGCGGAGTATATATGTAGATATGTAGACGTAGATGAAAGGAAGGGTATCGGACATTATGATTTGCACTTTCCCTCAGTCGTTTATGGCAAATTCCATCCCACGTTTTACAGAGCCAGGACCGATTCCATTCCCAACACTTGGTGGACTGAGCTACGTTTTCTTCTACGCTTACTTGTATTTATGTATTCGTGTGTGTGTGTGTGTGTGTGTGTGTGTGTGTGTGTGTGTGTGTGTGTGTGGACGAGACGTGAAACTCTAACTACTTCCAAGCGTTGCACAACGAGGTGCCCTAATTGTGTAGAAATTGTATTCACTTCCATCCCCTTCTTGGCGCTTTAATTTTCTGTGGTTAACATAAGACTTTACTTTGGTGGGACTGAATGCAATTACTTCCCACATACTTCTCTAACTGAGTACATGTAATTGCCGTAATGACCTTGCTTGCTTTCGAAGAGACACTAAACACCAGCATTCCTTCCTTTAACCCCTCGTCCTCTCTGAATCCGCAGAATGTGTTACTAATTAGTCCGCAAGAAATACTTTATAGCGCACATTAGCCCTCGAATAGAGCAAGATTATAAAGCATCTAACTTTAGCATAGCAGGTGAGGAAAGATTCTACTATACCGCTACAAATATATGTAACTGTAATGCACCTGACGATAGCAGCATGCTGTTGATATGTGTTGTGCTAAGAGATTTTAGTAAAAAGTGACTGAAGTTGTAAAAACTATTTTATAAGTTTATAAAGTATGTGCGGTGCCAAGCGGCAGGTGTGCGAGTCAGAAATCGCGATACACATGGCATGCCGCGCGGGCGATCAATACAAAGCAATCCGTCTGCCGAGATTGGGCCTGCGTGTCTCTCGTGTCATTTCTGAAACGCTATACGTTTCATCTCCGGTGTCCGTTCAGTGATTGAAACGAAGAAGGTAAATATATTAAAGTTGAGGCCAAGGAAGGTAGCAACACACCGGACAAATGTCATCCCGACAGCCATCACGCTAATACGAGGAGTGTTCAAAACGTCACTGAAGGAATTTTCTTTCTCAGCCAGTTTAGGTTGAAAGAATCCGGAATTTTGTGTGGGACATCGTGGAATATTCTCGCTTTAGCCCATATAGTTTCACAAAGTTCCGATACATGGCGGCGCTATACGTAGCATTCTAAACGGTGTCTGTAGCGGAGGTGCGTTCCAGGCAGAGAGCTGCCGTTCAGTTTCTTTTGGCGGAAAACCAGTGCATCGCAGATATTCGTGGGCACTTGCAGAATGTCTACGGAGAGCTCGCAGTCAACAAAAGCACGGTGAGTCGTTGAGCTAGGCATCTTTCATGATTGCAAACCTTCCTCATCCACCCTACAGACCGGATATCGCCGCCTCGGACTTCCATCTGTCTGGCCCAATGAAGGATGTACTCTGCGGAAAGCAATACGTGGATGATGGGGAGTTTATTGATTCAGAAAGACGTTGGCTTCGGCTTCGATCAGTGGAGTGTTACCACGCGGGCATACAGGCCCTCTCAGTAAGGCGGCATAAGGCCGTCACATTGGATTGAGATTGTATTGGAAGTGGGGTTTTGTAGCCAGAAAAGTGAGGAATCATATAGTATACTGGAATCGTGAATAAAACGAACCTGCTTTCAGAAAAAAATGTGTAGCATTTCTTATGAACACCATTTGTAGCATGTAACACCATCTAGCACCGATATTGTCTTCGAGTCAGCGAATAAGAGAATCAAATTTCCTCACGTGTGCCATATCCAGCTGAGCCGTTCGTTGATGATTAGATTCCGTAGAGCTACCAGACTGAATAACCGCTGATTAATTCATTTCACCTGCTGTTCCATTCTGTATGATATTCTGATCGACTACGGCAAATATGCCAGAAGTAAAGGATCGAAAACTCTAACTCATGTCTGTGAAACGAATGGGACAGTTACGGGGGCACTGCAGGTTCAAATGGCTCTGAGCACTATGGGACTTAGGCACTGCAGGGATGAGCCTTTGTGTGCGGTGGGCAAACTAGGAGTCACTTCTGTTTGTGTAATACAAGTCCATGCGGAGCCAAACGGAAAGTGAAGATAACAATTCAGAAGGGCAACGTGAGATCCCGTAAGAGCCAATGTTGTTTTTTAGCAGTTTAGGAAGATCATTGAGGCAAATGTCTCTCGGTTTTCGCCCTATAAAACATTTTAAGCAAACAGTTAAATTCAGCAAAGCACACAACAGAGTTCAGACGACTCACAAACGACTTTCCACCTTCGCGAAGCTTTTTTTTTCATTTTTTAATAGATTTTTGTCAGTTAGGTTAACTGTGGCAGCAGGAAGAGCATTTAGCATACTAATAACTAAAACCGTGAAAGAAAAGTAAAGTGAACCACACGACTAAGGGCAACGATAGGAGAACAAGTGGCTGATGTACCGCGAGGGTATCAACAGGAATAATAAGGAATACAATGAAATAACCTTTCTGAATTCCTGAATCTTATTATTGATGTTGTCACCCATCTATAATATCAGGACACGGCCTGTTGTCTCAAAGTAGCAGTAATTTTTCTGCAAAATGTAGTTTTCGTAAATAAAGACAGACCATCTTCAGTTCCACTTTTTAAGCATTCCAAAATACACTGAAGAGTCAAATAAACTGGTACAACTGCCTAATATCGTGTACGGCCCCCGCGAGTTTGTTTAAACTCAGGAGAGTGTTCCTGGAGCCCCCCTGTAGCAATTCTGGACGTGTGGGGTGTCGCATTGTCCTGCTGGAATTGCCCAAGACCGTCGGAATGCAAAATGGACACGAATAGATGCACGTGATCAAACAGGATGCTTACCTACGAGTCACTTGTCAGAGTCGTATTTAGACGTATCAGGGGTCTCATATCATTCCTACTGCACACGCGCCACACCATCACAGAGCCTCCACCAGCTTGAACAGTCCTTTGCTGACATGCAGGACCCATGGATTCATGAGGTTCTCTCCATACCCGTACACGTTCATCTGCTCGACAGAATTTTAGACGAGACTCATCCTACTAGGCAACATGTTTCCAGTCATCAACAGTCCAATGTCGATGTTGACGGGCCCAGGCGAGGCGTAAAGCCTTGTGTCATGTAGTGATGAAGGGTACACGAGTGGGCCTTCGGCTCCGAAAGCCCATATCGATAAGGTTTCGTTGAATGGGTCGCACGCTAACACTTTTTGGTGGCCCATCACTGAAGTCTGCAGCAATTTGCGGAAGGGCTGCACTTCTGTCCCGTTGAACGATTCTCTTCAGTCGTCGTTGGTCCCGTTCTTGCAGGATCTCTTTCCGACCGCAGTGATGTCGGAGATGTTTTACCAAAAAATGGTTCAAATGGCTCTGAGCACTATGGGACTCAACTGCTGTAGTCATAAGTCCCCTATAACTTAGAACTACTTAAACCTAACTAACCAAAGGACAGCACACAACACCCAGCCATCACGAGGCAGAGAAAATCCCTGACCCCGCCGGGAATCGAACCCGGGAACCCGGGCGTGGGAAGCGAGAACGCTACCGCACGACCACGAGATGCGGGCTGATGTTTTACCGGTTTCGTGATCTTCACGGTACACTTGTGATATAGTCGTATGGGAAAATCCCCACTTCATCCCTTCCTCTGAGATGCTGTGTCTCATTGCTCGTGCGCTGACTATAACACCACGTTCAAACTCACTTATCTCTTGATAAACTGCCATTGTACGAGCAGTAACCGGTGTAACGGCGCCAGACTCTTGTTGTCTTATATAGGCGTTGACGACCGCAGCGCCGTATTCTGCCTGTTTACATATCGCTGTATTTGAATACGCAGCCTATGCTAGTTTCTTTGACGCTTCAGTGTAAATAACTTAGGACAACAGTTTGAAATTACTCTAATTCGTCTGATTTATCTTTATCGGTGGCTGCAAACGGAACCAGTGTCGGGAGCTGTTAAGGTAGGACAGGGCAATTCAAGTACTAAGAGCAATACGTAAAGGCTGTCCAGTCAGTATGACACATCACAGCTACTGTTTGCTAAACAGTTAGTCATATAAGGAGAAAGAAACGCAAAGGTTTAGTGTCCTATCGACGAGGAGTAAGTTTTTCAACACTTGCTCAGATTGGACAAATATGTTAAAAGAGATAGGTCGTGTTATTTTCGAAGGAATTATACGGGCATTTCCCTTAAGTAATTAAGGGAAATTACGGACAACCTAAATCCGGATAGCAGAAAGCGGATACATTCTTCTTTTCCGACAGGATGCGATTCCTATGTCTCAACCACTGTGCCACCTCACTCGCTAGAATCTAAAATTTAGTGTATTCAGTTAGAATAATTGTTTGTAAATCACACATTCTCGACAGTGACTGGAAAATATTAAATTTTCGCTATTATCTCAGCACGTCCAAACAATGTTACAAATTGTATATTCAATCTCCACTCACTGCACAATCGCATCTTTTCTATGTCGAAAAACACAAGTGCGTTCTCTCTCCCTGGTCAGACTTCTTTCCATAGGGCTAGAATTAGGCAGCGCAAAGGTTAAGACACTGGACTCGTATTCTGGATTAGTGGAGATAGAATCCCTGTGCAGTAATGCTGCATTATAGTTATTTGATTCCCCGTGTCACTTAAGGTGTATGATGAAATGAGTCCTTGAACAATGCTACGCCAGATCTCCTTCCCCATTCTTGTTCAAACACGTGTATGCTTCATCGCTAATGATAACGCTATCAGAAAAGAGCAAAAGTTTCGTTATATTGGTTTTGCAGTAAGTTGCAAGAGAGACTCTGAAAGAAGACGTGAGTGATAAATTATTTTCACTCTTGTTCTTTTCTTTTTGCTAAGAGTGTAAGGCACTATACAGAATGACACAAATCTCGATGAATAAACAAAAAACTGAAGTCTAAATTGTGTCCACTGTTAATGGCGGTAACTTTGGTGAATTAGATATCGTGTAAACATGAGGTTCTGATGTGATATGATCTGACGTGAAATGCTGTGACGTCGAACTTACTGACCGCGCTAATGAACTTGAGGAGCAGCTTGTGAGCCCATAACAAGCCGGCCGGCTGGTCGATACTCCTTCTCCTCCATGTGAAGTAATCGAAACGATTTATGGGCACACAAGGACACACAATCCCGCCATCCTGCTATAAAAGTACTAGTTCCACAGCTGGTGCAGTGGCGTCTACAAACTGGCTTGAGTGATTTAGAATTTCCTCGATAAACCTGAATTTCTAATAGAAATAAATTATCTACACAGCCTTGGTTGCGTCATCAACAGGTGTTTGAATAATAAAATAAAGTAATGATCTCAGCTCATAATGATCTCAGTTTCGTCCGATATTACACGTAAACATGTAAAATGGTCTGTGGGTGTACGTGCGGCAGAGAGAGAGAGAGAGAGAGAGAGAGAGAGAGAGAGAGAGAGAGACAGAGAGGTAAAGAGAGAGAGAGAGATTTCGCTTTCTTCTGTATGATCTTTGGCGGATCTGTGCACAATGTACATGTAATGCAAGCTGCCCGACATCTCAATATTGCCTTTGGCGTGGAGCACTGCTACATATGTATAATACTGGCTGAGTACCCGTCGTTATCCGGGTATGTATTTATTCTAGTCATCTATTATCCCATCTCCTCTGTCCCCATCTCTCTGTTCACCTCCTCCACCCCATTTCCCTGTACATCTCTGTGCCTGTCTCCTCCTTACTCGCTCTCTGTCTCCTCCTCTCCCCTACCTCTGTTAATCTGCTCCTCCCCCCTCTGTACATCTGCTCGTTTACGCTCTGTCTATCTCCTCCTCCCCTCCAATTCCATCTACTCTTGCCCTTCTCTCTGCCAAATCAGAGAGATTAGAGCCCACATAGAGGCATACCGACAATCTTTCTTTCCACGAACAATACGAGACTGGAATAGAAGGGAGAACCGATAGAGGTATTCAAGGTACCCTCCAACACACACCGTCAGGTGGCTTGTGCAGTATGGATGTAGATGTAGATGTCCTCGTCCCCCTCTCTCTGTTCATCTGCTCCGCACCACTTTCTGTTTCCATCTCTTCTTCTCCCCCCTCTCCATGTGTATCACCTCCCCTTCCATTTGTGTGACAATCTCCTCCTCTTCCCTCTCCCTGTCCATTTCCTCGTTACCCCTGGCGACTTCCTCTTCCCCTCTGCCTGTTCATCTCCTCTTCTCCAATCTCTCTGCCTCCTCGTGTCTGTCCATTTGCTGCTCTTTCCTTTCTCTGTCCATCTGCTCCTCTCCCCTCTATCTCTCCATTTCCTCCGCCCCTATCTCTGCCCATCTCAACCTCATCTTCTATGTACCTATCTCTTGCTTCCACCTTGCCATCTGTCCATCCCTTGCCCTCGCTTCTCTCCCCACGTTATCACACTCACCCCACCCCAATAGGAGGCTGGTGGTTCTTACCCCAACAGTATTTCTTTCCAAATTGCAAGTAATATGTGTAGCAAATTTGGTTCATTCGTTCCAGAAGTTTAGGATGAGCTTTCTACCCATGACTTTTCCCACATACACACAAGTCAAATACAGTTCACACATGTTTAACATATTTCATGAGTATTTGCACACATATTTTACCTGTATGACTAGTGAATTTTGCCCAGCAGGTTCATTTTCACGCAGCCTGTGGCGTAGATATTTTTTTCTTCTCGGGGTGGCGGGGCAAGGAAGGGGGGATGGCAGTTCGGTTCAGGTACAAGATGTTCATTCAGATCAATATTGCAGAATACCAGCAGCTGAATTTTCATAAACTGTTTCAGAGTTTTGAACTGGAACACACTACTAAATATTCTGGTATTATGGTGGTAGTTAGAAGTCGTAGTGCCAGGGTGAGAAGTATGCAACAAGACCCAGGAAACATTTTTTTAAGCACACAAGCACATGGAGTCTCAACTGGCAAATCAGAATCAAGAGACGCTACTCTCTCCCACCCCAGATAGCCATTCAATACAATACACAGCTTGTATGGATCTCAAAACCCGTCCACTAAAAGAAAATACAGAAGAAAAGTCCCAATAGAAGTAGATGCATACCATCTCGAACTAAAGAATATTATATTTATATCTGATGACGAACTACAGTTACAAATACTGAAATTTAGTCCTGTTATTGAACTTAACTGTAGTAGGTATAGGTGTAATATCTAAAGTGATATATGAAAATTTGTGCCAGACCAGTACCCAAACTCAGATTTCTCACCTATCGCGAGCGGTCGCCTTACCACTGAGGCAATCTGAGCGCTCCACCCAGAACGACCTAAACTGCCGTCTGTCACACACCTATGTATTTCTACTCATCTATTTTTGATTCATTTACACAGCCTCGCACATCTCGTGATAAGCTTGCAGATTTTTAGAATCAAGAGAACGAAAGGTCATACATTACCATTGTTATTTTCGTCACAGGCCCGTCTTCGCCTTATATATAGGGTGAGTCAAAAAATAGCTCTAAGTACTATGGGACTTAACATATGAGGTCATCAGTCCCCTAGACTTAGAACTACTTAAACCTATCTAACCTAAGGTCATCACACACATCGATGCCCGAGGCAGGATTCGAACCTGCGACCGTAGCAGCCTCGTGGTTCCGGACTGAAGCACCTAGAACCGTTCTGTCACAGCGGACCTCGTGTTGTATGCTATGTTAGTTTTCGTCTTGTTTCTGTGCCTTATTGTACAGTACTGTCAACCCTGGGTACGTATTATGGTACCTTCTTCCAAAACACGAATTCACTTATGTGTTTACTGTGATTGCGCCGTTTGTACTTACTAATGGTGTAGTACATTTACATTTTCTATCTTCCAGCACTTATTACCAATGGAAGTCTACTAATCGGGAATGGCGGATATGATATTCTGCTATGGTTTAGCAAATGGGCGTAGCCTGGGAGCCTGTGCCCTCTACTTCTTGAACAATTGCTGTACCCATTTATCTACAGCACGTTCAGGCCATAAGGCCACAGGATCATCAATGTAGATGGCGGTTCTGTCAATAGCTGTTGGAGAAGTGTGCCGCAGATCCACTGTTCAGATTCAAGATTTTATTTGCCAATGAGGCAGCGTTCCCAAGAGATGATGTGAATTTTCATAATCAGCATGTACGTGCAGTTTTAAATCCCTAGCAATTCAGGAAACAGGGCATCAACACCGATCTCAATCAACGAGTGGGCAGGCGTAATTGGCAATACATTAATAGGGCCATACGACCCACCACAAAAGTTAACTGGGGTGCATTATCTGGACTTTCTCATTAATGTGTTTCCTACCTTGCTGGAGGCTGTTCCATTGCAGCAACGAATACAAATGTGGTTCATGCTTGATGGTGCACCAGCACACTCTCGTCATAATGTGTGCGAAGATCTGATGCAGACATTTCAGGACTGCTGGATTGGTCGGGAAGGTGGCAGTGGGCTTTGGGGAGTGGGGGGGGGGGGGGGAAGAGGGGAAGCACACCTGGGCCTGCTCGTTCCCAGACCTCAATCCCCTAATCTTTTGTTTATGGTGACACTGGTCAGGGCGGGGGCGGGGGCTTGAGGGAGAGGGAGAAGACAGGAAGCACACCTTGGCCTGCTCGTTCCCAGATCTGAATCCCCTAAGCTTTTGGTTATGGGGATACTTGGAGGAATTGGCCTACACCACGCCAGTCGACGATGTGCGAACAGCACACAGTTGTGACTTCAATGCATGCCAGCAAGCAGAACAAGAACCGGGTATACTTCAAAGGATGTATCATTCCTTACGCCAAAGGGCAGAGGAGTCCATTGTCATGAATGGACGCCACATTGAACACCTCTCGTACACCTCAGAAAGTATGCATTTCCATATCTATTTTTATTGGAATTAGTTTTCTTGCTTCGATATGTACTGCCACCTCTCAAAGTACTCAACACTTTCGCTTGAACCCCCTGTATATAAGCAAGCAAAATCTCATTTTTTATGTTTCTGCCGCCATAATGGCACACTTGCCCGCCGTGAACTTTATAGAAAATCACAACCTACTAGCTGCACGCCGCAGGCAAGGGCGGTGTAGCGCGGGCGCCTCCTGATTGACAGGGACGATGCCGTAGCACCCTTAATGCACTTGTACGTGGGAGATGTTATACATGTCGTCTAGTAATAAAATAAGAGTTTAATGAAAGATACAAATATCTGTCTACACTTTGCCAATTATTGAATGGTTGAATTCTGATGCAATGAACACTAAAAAACTGAACTAAACGTTGTCCGAACAGGCTTTGGAAGGCCCAACGGTACCGACTTGCCGCCGTGTCATCCTCAGCCCACAGCCGTCACTGCGGATATGGAGGGGCATGTGGTCAGCACACCGCTCTCCCGGCCGTATGTCAGTTTACGAGACGGAAGCCGCTACTTCTCAGTCAAGTAGCTCATCAGTTTGCCTCACAAGTGCTGAGTGCACCCCGCTTACCAACAGTACTCGGCAGACCGGATGGCCACCCACCCAAGCGCTAGCCCAGCCCGCCAGAGGTGTATCACTGCGGCAAGGCTGTTGGCCAATGATCACTAAAACTACACTTAATTTTTTTTCCAGTGCAAAGTTTTACGGCCCCAGTATTTTGTCGCCCTGTGCAGCTGTGCACGTTCCACCTGCCTAAATACGGCGCCCTCAGTCACTACAGAGATGTGCTTCTCCAATACATTAGAAGAATGGTAACGCTTTCCAGGTCGGCACAGTACTCGCTGATAACTGTCATACGGGGTGGTGTAGAGCCACGATTCGAAGTTGAAGACATGCGACACCATTCATCAGTAGTCCTTGGTTCCCGTTCGCGGTACCACATCAAGCGTAGTCGTTTGTGTTGCGATGTTAAAAACAGCCGGGATCCCCTAGTCCAGCTGCTTCCAGTGTCCGGGCAGCGATGCACGATGAGACAGAATATTGCAGGGAATCCATAACCTGGTCTCGAATGGCAGACGCGGATGTGCCGTGGCTACGACATTCTTAATGCACAATTCGGATATTCTCCCTCGTGGAGGTCAGACTTCGTCGGCTGGAATCTTGACGACGAGGATGCTTGCCCTCACGTTCCCGTGCGGTCCAACATTGGGCCAATGTCACACCCGAATGCCCCACAAATCTGGATACTGTAATGTTCGACCAGACAGACAAACGGATACCCACAACGAGGCCACTTTCAAATTCTGACAGCTGCTAATGACGCTCTCTAACACGAGTACGCGGCATCTCCGTTTCCTTCATAGTAATCTCTCCAAACATGATACAGTTCACGGTCCTTATATAGGGCCGGCCTGTGTGGGCGAGCGGTTCTAGGCGCTTCAGTCTGGAACCGCGCGACCGCTACGGTCGCAGGTTCGAATCCTGCCTCGGGCATAGATGTGTGTGATGTCCTTCGGTTAGTTAGGTTTAAGTAGTTCTAAGTTCTAGGGGAGTGATGACCTCAGATGTTAAGTCCCATAGTGCTAAAAAAAATATTCAAAAAATGTGTGTGAAGTCTTATGGGACTTAACTGATAAGGTCATCAGTCGCTAAGCTCACAGCCTTCTTAACCTAAATTATCCTAAGGACAAACACACACACCCATGCCCGAGGGAGGACTCGAACCTCCGCCGGGACCAGCCGCACAGTCCATGACTGCAGCCCCTCAGACCGCTCGGCTAATCCCGCGCGGCCATAGTGCTCAGAGCCATTTGAACCTTATACAGGGTGATTCACGAAGATATGCAAATATTTTAATACATTACTCAATAAGTAAAACTAAAGAAAAAGGTTCATATAAACATAGGTCCGCAAATGTTTAGTTGCGGAGTTACGGCTAATAAAAGATTTTGACTAATTTTCGCTAATATCAAGCCATCGCAAAAATGTACGAGCTTAAAGTAAAGCACGATTTCCATTTATTTTGTTGTCATTGGTCTGGTCTATGTCCCAGAAGTGTATCTGCAGTAGTTTTCCAGAACATCCAGAGAAGCAAAGATTATTGTACACTATGTGATCAAACATATCCAGACACCTGGCTGAAAATGACTTACGACTTCGTAGCGCCCTCCATCGGTAATGCTGGAATTCAATATGGTTTTGGCCCATCCTTAGCCTTGATCACAGCTTCCGCTCTCACGGGCATACGTTCAATCAGGTGCTGGAAGGTTTCTTGGGGTATGGCAGCCCATTCTTCACGGAATGATGCACTGAGGAGAGGTATCGATGTCGGTCAGTGAGGCCTGGCACGAAGTCGGCTTTCTAAAACATCCCAAAGGTGTTCTATGGGATTTAGTTCAGGACTCTGTACAGACCTGTCCATTACAGAGATGTTACTGTCGTGAAACCACTCCGCCACAGGCTGTGCATTATGAACGGGTGCTTGATCGTGTTTCGTGTTGAAAGGTGCAATCTCCATTCCCGAATTGCTCTTCAACAGTGGGAAGCAGGAAGATGCTTAAAACATCAATGCAGACCTGTACTGTGATAGTGCCACCCAAAACAACAAGGGGTTCAGGTCCCCTTCACGAAAAACACGACCACACCGTACACCACCGCCTCCGAATTTTACTTTTGGCACTACATACGCGTGCAGATGACGTTCACCGGGGCATTCGCCATACCCACACTCTGCCATCGGTTCGCCACGTTGTGTACCATGATTTGTCACTCCACACAACGTTTTTCCACTGTTCAATCGTCTAATGTTTACTCTCCTTACATCAAGTGAGGCGTCGTTTTGCATTTAACGGCGTGATGTGTGGCTTAAGAGCAGCTGCTCGGCCATAAAATCGAAGTCTTCTCACCTCCTGCCTAACAGTCATAGTACTTGCAGTGGATCCTGATGCAGCTTGGAATTCCTGTATGAAGGTCTGGATAGATGTCTGCATATTACACATAACGACCCCCTTCAACTGTCGGCGATCTCTGTCACTCAACAGACGAGGTCGGCCTGTACGCTTTTGTGCGGTACGTGTCCCTTCACGTTTCCACTTCACCATCACATCGGAAACAGTGGAGCTAAGGATGTTTAGCGGGGGGAGGGGGGGGGGGAAATCTCGCGTACACATGTATGACACAAGTGACACCCAATCACATGGTCCCGTTCGAAGTCCGTGAGTTCCGCGGAGCGCCCCAATCTGCTCTCTCACGATGTCTAATGACTACTGAGGTCGCTGATACAGAGTACCTGGCAGTAGATGGCAGCACAATGCATCTAATATGAAGAACATATGTTGTTGGGGGTGTCCGGACACTTTTGATCATATAGTGTATGTCATGCCCTAGCGCTCTTTCCTGCCATGGTAATTGAGAATGTTGTGTCTGATTTACTTCTCTTGCTGACTCACCTTGTAGCGGATGTGATATAGCGTTGTACACAATGGTTCCGTATTCGAATCGACAGCCTGTCGAGATGGTTTTTACTTGTGGTAAGGCAAATGGCAATGGACAGCGAGCAGCGAGGTTGTATCAGGAGACTTATCCTCGCTGACAACAACCACAGAATTCAATGTTTGCAAGAGTGTTTGGCCGTTTGTCTGAGACAAGGTCGTTTCAAGAAGCAGGAAACCATGAAGAACGTACCCGAAATGTCCGGACACCAGACTTGGAGGTAAATGTGATTAACACCAAGGAATGCGACTGCCGAGACAGTACCAGGCAGTTGCCCCGCCAGTACAGGATAAGCCAGACGACAGTGTGGAACATTCTCCATGACAGTTGTTACAACCTTATCGCTTACAGCGTGTGCAGCGCTTACTAGCGACTAACTTACCACATCAGAAACAGTTTTGTCACTGGTTCCTTCGCCAGCAACCATGATTCCGGGATTTGTGTCATCCATCCTATTCACAGAGGCCACATTCATGCTTAGTGGTATCTTCGACTTTCATAACAGTTATTTGTGGCATAGTATGCAGAACCTCAATGGTATCGTGACAGCGAATCATCAGCAGAGATGCAGCCGGAACGTGTGGGCCGGGATAATTGGCGACCGTATTTTGGGACCAGTCTTCCTTCCACGTCGGCTAACAGGCCGGAACTATGGGCGTTTCTTGCGTGTGAATTTTCCTCCCCTGCTGGAAGAATTGCCACTGATGATTTGAAGGGTTATGTGGGTGCCACATGACGGTTCTCCAGGACACTTCGCCATCAACCTCCGGGCGCTTATTAATCTTGTCTTCTCTGGTCGATGGGTCGGACGAGGGATTTCAGTTACACGGCCTGCTCGTTCACCGGCTCTCAACCCGTGCGATTTCTGGTTATGGGACCATCTCAAAAGTGTCGTGTAGGCAGAGCCCGTTGCAGATGTGGAGACACTGGAACAGCGTATTCATGCTGCCTTTGAAACTGTTCGGATGGACGATGTGAACGTGTGAGACAGAACTTGCTGAGGCGCGTACACGTATGTATTGAGGAACACGGAAACCATTTTCAAAACAATCTGTAACTGTGGCTGCGTGGTACAGCGAGTATTAGACCACAGCCTCTGTAATAATGTATGACTGAATAAATGGTCTTTAGCATGGAAACCATGCATTTCCGGACGTAAGTTCATTAGACCTTTCTTGCTCCGTATCCTCTCATTGATCAATGCCTAGAGTTGTACACTGTGAAGAAAATCACCCTGTAGAAACGTAGCGCAGGGAGTCTCAGACGTCAGCAGGGGGCTGGTGCCGACCGCGCGTGGCACCATCCAGCTGAGCGGGCTGACGTAAAGATCGTGCGAAGGTAACTGGCAAGGAAGGTGCGGTATCGCAGTCGGTGCTCCATTTCATTGTCGGCGGTTCGTATGTACTAACAGAAGTCAAGGCGTGATTTATCGCCATCGTTATGCAGGTAAGTGATCGTCTTTCCCCTGACCCATGCAACAGCGTGGATGGCGGGGACATGAGTGTCCTCAGGATGGATGAAAGTCTTTGGGTCAATCGAATCCGACGGAACGCGGAGTTAGCAGGCAGCGAACTGTCGATCCACCTTATAGAAGTCATTGGCGGCAGCACAAATCAGGTGGCAGTCATCATCGTCCACGAGGTGGTACCCGACAATCCTATTGCGTGAAGACATTGATATGTGCCGCATTTTGTACATAGAACATGACAACATGTTGGAGGGAATAAAGGCTAGTGGACATGGCGCCAAATCGTGGACCACCGCGTCGATGGATGTTTGAGTTCTACGTTGTTGAGGGATATGCAGCGCAGTAGTGGAGTGTAGAAACCTTTGGTTCGAGGAAGGCCCGTGCTAGATAAGTGAGTGGGAGCGTTACTGAAGTCGATGATGAAATCAGAAATGTGTGCCATATGGGGCGTGATGTGTCCTACTGATACCGGCGGTGATATGGACGCGGGCATAAGGGTGTCCAGCAAGCTGCACGTAAGGGAGGCGCCCTGTCCCTAACCTATTGCATGGTGGTCACGTACATAGACGCTGCTCGGAGTGGCACTTTGGTAAGACCGAGGCTCCCCGCTCTCATATGGAGGTTGAGCGTTTCGTAACAAACCTTAAAGAGCGTAGAGGCTGTAAGAAAGTAGCCCGACGCGACCTGGATGCTGCGTCCAATATCTGGTGGTAGTGGGATGTGGGCCACATTGGACGCCATATGTTGATCGAGGTATTGGACACTTTATAAAGAATCGGGTCGGCGGAGGAGATTTTGTCGCACTCCCATGCGGATAAATTAAAAAGTACGCTGAAAATTAATGGCAGCTGAGCCGCGGCGCACATTGGGGATGAAAATTAATACCAAGGTATCGTTGGTTCTGCAAGCACTGGAGGGGTGCTAAGTCGTCGTGTGAGAGGTCGCGTCCAATGGACATCGCCGAGGTTTTAGCGACATGCATGGTACTGCCTGCTGCAGCTCCGTACACTGCTGTCAAATCGGCTACCATCTGTGTTTTGGTCGGCGAGCGGACTAAGAGGAGAAGCAAGTCCGCATACGCAAAACGAAAATTCTGCTACCGCAACGTGAGACCAGAAAGGTACCTCAGTTAAGGAGTAGGGTAATCGCTCTGTTCACTACGGAGAGAGTACTTGCGCTCGCTATTCTGCATTATTTTTCCATCCTTGTAACAAATGCCGATCAAATAAGGTCTTTTGTAACAGTTTACATTTGGTGTACATTTATGAGCTATTATACGTTTGTAGCGGACATCTGATTCTCTCAGTAAATGATCTGTTCTCTTCAGCATGAGAGATACTGCACGGAGACAAACACATTCCTCAAATGGTAGGAGAGAGTTGCTGTGAACAGTGAGTGGATGTCATAGGGACGCACAACAATCAATACTTGAAGTATTGCTGATACAAAGCACTTCACCTGGCCTCGGCCGGAGGGTTGAGCGTGGGAGGAGCACGTGACTGTCTCCATGGTTACGGCCGGCGCGGACAGCTATTGATCGGGTAGCAGCGCCAGCGGGAGGAAATGCTGTCTTTCATATAATGAATAACTTAACGTTTACGAACTGCGCTGGCTTGCTACGTGGCTGTCCTAGACTAGAGTCCCAACTTGAACGTAAGTTTCTGTTTTAAAATTCACATTACTGAGTGAATTCTTCAGACTGACACAAAGCGTTCACAGAAATGATTGCAGATATATTTCAGTAACGAATATAAGACTATACAAGTAAGTAATCAAGATTATAAGGTAGTGAATAAATTTATGATGAGTGTATCAAAAGATGTACTGTCCGCATGCCCAAATGGCCGAAAAGCGAAAACAAGATAAAAGTGGCCGGCCGGAGTGGCCGAGCGGTTCTAGGCGCTGCAGTCTGGAACCGCGCGACCGCACCGGTCGCAGGTTCGAATCCTGCCTCGGGCATGGATGTGTGTGATGTCCTTAGGTTTGTTAGGTTTAAGTAGTTCTAAGTTCTAGGGGACTGATGACCTCAGAAGTTAAGTCCCATAGTGCTCAGAGCGACATGAACCAAGATAAAAGTAATTTTAGAAGAGACTATGTGCACACAAGAGAGATAAGCCAAGGGCATCTGACTCGTTATTGTAATTTTCTGAACAGACAACATGCAGGTACATAATTACTTGCTGGTGCTGTAATTTATATTTCAAAGTATGTCATTTTGCCAAACTTTCAGTTCACGGTGCGAAAACTTTCAGATTAAAATTATGTTCGCCTTATCGTTTTCATTCGTAAGGTAACGTGCTGCTCACCAGATACACAGCCTGTGGAGTTTTGTTGACTCTTAGCAGCAACACTAGTGCAGTATAAAGAAAAATAACGTTTTTCCTTGTAAATATAACACTCTTCTTCAAGAAATGCAAACAGGAAACGTTTCATACAATAAATTCTTGTTTTAAATTAAAAAAAAATATTTCTGTCATCACTCTGTCCCTTAAGAAACGCAAACAGCAAACACTTCATGTAATGAATGTTCTCTATTAGAGCAAAAGAAATTGTTTGTTACTTATGGGACTCACTGCTGAATACAACGACAATGAGAACATTTTCATAAATTAAAAATCGCAGTTAGTGTTAAATACCGAATACAAGACACAATTATTGTTGTTCATAATCGTTTACATGCTGTTAGCTAAATTTATATTCCATGGCTGCGTCAAACATGGTGCGTTAACAATTTTCCTAGTTACTAATAGGTTCTCACTAAAAGAAAGACTGAGTTTAGGCTGCATAGCATGCAGATATTTATTCACATAATTGATTACAAATGATAAGGTGTAAGACGAACTTCGAAATAAACAAACAGGATGCAAGAAGAATAAATTCTAAATTCACAAACCCTGGAAGCTATCAGTTTTAAGATTCTCTTATAGAAGAGCCGGCCGAAGTGGCCGTGCGGTTAAAGGCGCTGCAGTCTGGAACCGCAAGACCGCTACGGTCGCAGGTTCGAATCCTGCCTCGGGCATGGATGTTTGTGATGTCCTTAGGTTAGTTAGGTTTAACTAGTTCTAAGTTCTAGGGGACTAATGACCTTAGCAGTTGAGTCCCATAGTGCTCAGAGCCATTCTCTTATAGAAGAAGCAGAGAACTTAGGGTCAAGCGTTACAATTGGCCTCGGAATAAGAGAGAAACATAAAAGACATTGTGACAAGGGTCAGTATGACGGAAGAATTCAACAGCCTACGAAATTTGTAAAATTAAATAGACAGCACTTGAGCAGTACATCAAACAGAAGGAAGGGAAGTTGGAACCCACAATCTCTCTAAAATTACGTGTCAAATCAGTCTCGTTGACTTCTTCGTCAAAAGAGTGGTAAACTGATTCCATTTTGGTAAACGAATCAGAATGCTAGAAGAAGATACATGACTATTTCATAAAAATACCCATTGCTATTCGATATTGTCCCTTAAAAGTGGAAGAAAGAATTATTCCCCTGTGTGTGTGTGTGTGTGTGTGTGTGTGTGTGTGTGTGTGTGGGCGGGTGGGTGAGTGGGTGGGTGGCCTTGTGTGTGTGTGTTTTTGTGCGTGGGTGGGTGCGTGCGTGGGTGGGTGAGTGGGTGGTTGGGTGTGCGTGTGAAGAAGTGGGAGAGGGAAGGAGCACGGCGGTGGGGGAGGTGAAGCTGGGTGAGAGGCAGAAGGGGGGGATCCAGAATCATGTTCCAAATTAAGTGTCCAATCAAAATGTCAAATGGATTTCTGTTGAAGACTATACAAGGGAGGAATAAGAGAATCGTGGATACTGCCTAAGGGATGAGCAGTGAAGTCGCTAGTACGGAAGTATTATTAGTGGACATTATGGGGTGTGTCCACCCTTCACCTTTGTCGTGAAATGACAGTTGTAAGCAGCGAGTGTCATTCAAACACACTCTTTAGTTACAAGTCACAGAACACTTATAACAAGAAGAGTTTACAGCAAGTCATGTCTGCAAAAGTGTGTATTGCAAATTAGAGATACAAATGTGTTGAACACCTCAATTTCCAGCCTCCTACCCACCCTTGTCATCCTCCAGCGTGGGATGACCAGCTGAACCGGACGTACTGTCTGCTGTCCTCTCCGCTTTAAACAGCTTTCTATTTTCCCTTTCCTCCACAGTCTCGGGCGTCCGTCCTCTTGAATCAACGACAGATCACCCAGTCGGAAGGCAACAGATCTAGCAATGTGCCTCTAAATTCGTGGAATCTCCTAAGCTCCTGGTCCACCTTTGCCAGAAGTCGTCTGCCAGTTTTTGGCGTAGTTTACATCCTTTGGTCAGATTGTGGGTGACAGTGGCTTCTGGTCCAGTGGGCAGTTTTAATAAGCCATCACCAACCAGAAATTGTGCTGGCGTCAGAGGTTCTGTATCATCATCCAGAGAGATTGGCCTCGAGTTTACTGCGGCTTCAGTGATGGCCAGACTGTCACAGAGTTGTTCTGAAGTTAATGTTGATCGTCCCAACACCCTCTGTAAGCTTCGCCTGACGGCTCCCTTCGTGCTCTCCCACCATCTTTCCAACCAAGACGCTTGTGACACAATGAATTTCCGCGTGATCCCGTTCTTGGCGAAGAAGCGATGGGTCTTTCAGGCGGTCAGTGAGTTTCATAGTTCTTACAATTCTTTGTTGGTAGAGTAAAAGGTCTTTGCGTTGTCGGTGTAGATTGTGTGAGGTAGTCGACGTCTACTAACAAATCTCTGTGAAACCATCAAATGTGTCTGTCGATGTTCATATTAGAGCAAAGTTCTAAAAGTATTGCACATGTTGCTGCGTTAGCGAAGAGAGTTGTACAGGCCGTTTCCATGGTCATATATATCTTGATGTAGAGAGGCCCTGAAAAGTCTATGCCAGTGACAGTAAAGAGATTAGATGGTCTCATTCGATCTGCACGTGGAGGTGCTTCAATTTTTTGTGCTCTTGGATCCTTCATGATCTTGCATGGCAAGCATATATACATTACCCCTTTAATGGTTTGAGGACCTTTAAATATCCTAAATTCTTTCCAAAGTTCGGATAACACTATTCTGACACCAAGATGATGAATATCAACGTGTTTGCCAACTGTGAGACGTCTCGCAAAGTGATGTAACTACTCTATAAGTATTGGATGTCGCTGTTCCCAGACGGATGAGTCCATCTTGAATGAATAGATGAAAGCGTCCAATTTTAGATTCTTGCTGGGTCGGTTCACCGTTCTGGAGTGCATAAAATTCCCTCGTGAAACATTGGCGTTACACTGTTTTAATCCAGTAAGCGCTTGCACTTGTAAGATCGATTTTTGTGAACTCTTCAGAAAGTTTTTCTTTCCAACAAATGTTATGTGTGAAGCGTAGGATCCAACCCGCCGTACGATTTAATCTTCAGCAGGAACTGAATCAGGAAATGTCTATGATGCCAAGAGGTGTAGCAATGCCATCACAGGTTTTTTACATTCTTCCTTTCTTGCGGTAGATCATGACTCATGTTTGGAGTACCAGATGGCCAACTTCCTCCGTGCGTGTAAGCCATGGTCGTCCCTGCCACCAAACATATGCAGATTGGATCTGATTATCAATAAGGCCCAGTATTAGGTGATCCGCTGGGTTGTCACTTCCAGAACAATGTCTCCACTGACTAGGCGAAGTGTATTTATGAATATCTGTCACTCTGTTGCAGATGAAAGTCTTCCATCGATTCGCGTAACTGCGTATCCAGCCCAAGGTCACCGTGGCGCCCGTCCACAAAGTTGCCTGAGTAATGTTGTACCCTGCAGTTGTGCAGGAATAACTTAGCTCCAAAAAGTTCACCTAGAAGTTTCAGACGTGACAATATTATCCTTTTGACAGGTACAGGTCTGTTCTTGCTACAGTCTAAGTGAATCATTGTATTGTCGTGTACAACAATGTGGATGAACAGAGCTTCCCCATACCGTTGTTCCGGAGCTTCACAAAATACTTGAATTAGAACATCGTGATCTTTAGTAGTTAATATCCATTGCGGGATATGGAGAGATATAGAGGTACAATGAACACCCAAGTATTCCATAGTGTTGCCAGATTGTTGGACAGCAATTCATTCCAATCAGTTCCCCTACACCAAGTTCCTTGGACTAATAATTTTGCCATGATTCACACTTGACAGAATAACCCTAGTCGTAAAAATTACCTGTAGTCTTAATAGTTTGCTTTTGGTGGTAGGTCTATCAGATAAATTTTCTGTGACGTCAACCGTGTTAATGTATAAACTGTCGATTGCTGTGTCCCAGTACACGCCTAAAACTTGAGTAGCTCCAATAATCTCTCGCCCTTCGGTTTTTCATACGTTCTGTAACTAATTTGAAGTAGTGGCCAATAGCGCTAATACACTGAAGCGCCAAAGAAACTGGTATAGGCATGCATATTCAAATACAGAGATATGTAAACAGGCAGAGTATGGAGCTGCGGGCGGCAACGCCTATATAAAACAAGTGTCTGGCGCAGTTGTTAGATCGGTTACTGCTGCTACATTGGCAGGTTATCAAGATTTAAGCGAGTCTGAACGTGGTGTTATAGTCGGCGCACGAGCGGTGGAACACAGCCTCTCCGGGGTAGCGATATGTACCGTGAATATCAGGAATCCGCTAAAACATCAAATCTCCGACATCGGTGCGGCCGGAAAAAGATCATGCAAGAACTGGACCAACGACGACCGAAGAGAATCTTTCAGCGCGACAGAAGTACAACCCTTCCGCAAACTGTTGCAGATTTCAATGCTGGGCCATCAACAAGTATCAACGTGCGAACCATTCAACGAAACATCATCGATACGGGCTTTCGGAGCTGAAGGCCTACCCGTGTACCCTTGACGACTGCACGACACAAAGCTTTACGCCACGCCGGCCCGTGTGGCCGTGCGGTTCTAGGCGCGTTAGTCAGGAACCGCGTGACCGCTACGGTCGCAGGTTCGAATCCTGCCTCGGGCATGGATGTGTGTGATGTCCTTAGGTTAGTTAGGTTTAAGTAGTTCTAAGTTCTAGGGGACTGATGACCTCAGATGTTAAGTCCCATAGTGCTCAGAGCCATTTGAACCATTTTTACGCCTCGCCTGGACCCGTCAACACTGACACTGGTCTGCTGATGACTGGGAACGTATTGCCTGGTCGGACGAGTCTCGTTTCAAATTGTAGCGAGCAGATTGACGTGTACGGATATGGAGACAACCTCATGAATCCATGGCCCTGCTTGTCGGCGTGGGATTGTTCAAGTTGGTGCAGGCTCTGTAATGGTGTGGGGCATGTGCAGTTGGGATGGGACCTCTGATACGTCTAGATACTACTCTGAAAGATGACACGCAAGTAAGCATCGTGTCTGATCATCTGCATCCATTCATGTCCATTGTGCATTCCGATGGACTTGGGCAATTCCAGCAGGAAAATGCGACGTCCCACACGTCCAGAATTGCTACAGAGTGGCTCCAGGAACACTCTTCTGCGGTTAAACACTTCTGCTGGTCACCAAACTCCTCACACATGAACATTATTGAGCATATCTGGGATGCCTTGCAACGTGCTGTTCAGAAGAGATCTCCACTCCCACGTACTGTAATTGATTTACAGCCAGGCTTGCAGGATTCATGGTGACAGTTTCCTCCAGCAGTACTTTAGACATTAGTCGAGTCCATGCCATGTCGTGTTGCGGCACTTCTGCGTGCTCGCGAGGCCCCTACACGATGTTAGGACGGTGTACCAATTTCCTTCTCTATTCAGTGTAGAAAGTTCAATATTTTCATGAGAGCTGTTACTTCATAATACATAGCAATAGATTCAGTGTCGTCATTAGCGCCAAATTCGAAGTCATCCATGAAAACACTGTTGACTACTATCCGCTCGGCGACAGGAAACGTGGTCTTATGTTTCGAAACATGTTGTGTCTTCGTTGCTCGAAAGCAAGAATGGATGGCATGTCACATGAATCGGAGGTCTAGTGAAGCGGTAAGTCATATGATAAATCCTATGAATTCAGTTGACAATATAGCATAAACTACACCTAGTTTTCCAAATTATTTATTCTTCCACTTTCTTGATATACAGTGTCTGAAACAGTACCATACTGTGGTAAATTAGAATGTTAACTTCTGGGTGACCAAAGAATCAGTATAAATGTTGATATAATGTGGATATAGCATAGGATGAAAGAATGATGTATTGGAGTTTCAGTCAGTTAGTAGTGTAGTAACATCACCTGCTAAAACTGGAAATGAAGCAAGGAGAAGAAAGGCTGTGAGAGCAACTGATCATGCAAATAACTTTGTGTGAGCTAAGGTTATTCTTTCTGCTCGTATATTAATTGCTGCTGTAAAAATATTTACTGCTCCTAAATAGATGAAACACTTGCTAAGTGCAACAAGAAATTGACTAATTCTAGTGAGGCTCCAGCATGAATAATAGCTCATGTTAGTGGGGGTAAACTGTTCATCCTGTACCAGCAACATTATCTACTATAGATGATGTAAGAAGAAGGATTAATAAGGAGGGTAATAATGAAAAACTTATGTTATTGATATGAGGGACTGCTGTATCTCGTGCTCCGATTATTAGTCGTACAAGTCAAAGACCAAATCCACCAATTACAATAGGCACTATACTAGAAAGAAAATCATTATGACTGCATGAACTGTAATGATAACATTATAGATTGATCATCTCAAATTAAGGATCCTAGCTGTCCTAATTCAGTACAAATAAGTTTTGTTATTGAAGTTCCTACTACTTTTTGTAAGTTATAGGTGGCAGACTGTAAATCTACTTATCACATTTTTTTCTCTTATCATAAATTTTGAGCCTGTGCAGTCCTAAAGCATCAACAGTACACTGACCATTGCAGTGTCAGAAAACAGCCTCAAGAAGGTACTGAGCCATGTGCCATTGGAAAGATCAGGCAGCGCCACACCTCCAGGAAGAAAGAGTTTAGCGTCCGCTGTCAATGCTGACGCAACCAGGCCACCATCGCTCATTTACCCCAGTTTGGTTGCAGATTTCGAGAGCATCAGTACTGAGTAATAAGAAGATGATACATAACCTGCATTCTGGGATTGTCAATAGTGAACAGTACTTGCAAGTAGGAGGCACAGGAAGCAAGTTACGTTTCTTTCCTTCTTAGAAATAAAGAAGTCCATTAATTTGAAAGTGTTATGTACAGATCATTTTAGATTCTTGCCACTGGCCATTGCAACTTCTCTCCTTCTTTGTTGGTGTCCGTGCTGAGTCCGTCAGTAGCTGACATAATAAGTATTATACTCAATTATGATTCTAGACTTCAATTCTAGACATTTAAAAATTTACTAACGTCTACACGATTATTCTTTTAATTATAACTTTGATGGTTAGTTATTTATTTAACTTAAGTGTTTAGTGTAATGAAATTAAAACTGATGTGTAAATTATGACTGTTGTAGGAAGTATAAATCATAATTTTAATTGATTATGGACTCTTATTATAAGTTGTAATAAGGGGTGAAAATCTGATTTGTATGTCATAATAAAGTGTGATAGTAGATAATAGTAGTATAATTGTTATTACGTTGTTGTATTGTTTTCCATAACTGACTGTCTAACAATTCATTCTGGTAAAAAATCAGGGAAAAGTTGTAAGCCACCAGATAAGTGATAAAAATATTATAAATTTTAATTTCTGTTTCTATATCTCTTATGAATAGATCTGATTTAAGGAAAACAAAATTATTGCTTGAATGATAATACTTAAGTTAATCTTTGTAATGAATAGCTAATAAAAGTTAATGACCTAATTATTCATTCTAGAAGTCTGATTGGTGAGTATACTAGAAGTTGTAATGATACTGATTTAAACATCCTAATGCTTCAATAATAATTCTTAGGCCAAAAATAATTCAAATAAATGTTCTTAATTGGACACAATATGAAAGAACTATTAACCTAGCAGTTTTTTGTCATTTTATTAATGATAAACAATTATTTCAACCTGGTGTACCCATGACTTACGAAAATCAAAAGTAGAATTGGGCAGCAATAACCTTTAATAATAATCTCGATCTGATTATAAGTGAATCTCCTTCTCATCTTATTAGATACTTTTTTAATGAATAATGTGGAAAATAATAAGAGAGTTGATGCTATCGCTTGAACACTAAAATATTTAAATGATGATCATTTTATTATTATGTTTTTATTGCTTTTTAATAGGCTGATAAATGAAAGTAACTTTAAATGCAAACATTTTGGGTTAGGCTTTACCGTGACTGTTACTGACATTAAACAACAAGTTTACTATTACCAGTCACTTTTTATTTGTCTCCACAAAGCGTTTCAAAGACTTAAACCTCCATCATCAGGTGGATTTACATTTGTTAGTATGACATTTGTGTGTATATGTGTTATGTTACGACATTTTTGGAGGAACGCCACTAGACATGTCATTAACAAATGTAAATCCACCTGATGATGAAACGCCTCGTGGAGATAAATAAACAGTGATTGGTAAAAGTAAACTTGTTGTTTCATTTAATTAAAACGAGAGTAAGTTGCTCTACAATCCTTCATGACATGGACAAGATCCGTCCTATCATTTACGTTTGCAGGAAGAGTAGGTTTTTGGGGTTATTGGTGATTGAAAAAGGAGAAAACTGATACACTACATGATCAAAAGTATCCGGACACCTGGATGAGAATGACTTAAAAGTTCGTGGCGTCCTCCATCAGTATTGCTGGAATTAAATATGGTGTTGGCCCACCCTTAGCCTTGATGACAGCTTCCATTCTCGCAGGCGTACGTTCAATCAGGTGCTGGAAGGTTTCTTGCGGAATGGCAGTACAAGATCTTGGGAGGAAACAAACACTACTCCAGCTGTCTACCTTTTCCTACGACAGAAAAAGTGAAAAAAATATTATCTTTTTATTTAACTACAGGTATTAAAACCGTTGATGAACCCCTCCTTCTCTCATTATGGACATTCCATTATGGAGAGTCCAATCAGCTAGAAGTTTGTTTCCTCAAACAGAGATTATCAGTTACAATTTTCAATTTGATCATTATTTTTGGAGATAGGTTCAGTGTTGCGGCCGTTTTCTGCCTACAAGGAAAGTGAAGAAATACACTGTTACATAAGAAAGTGTTCAACTCTAGCACTCGTAGAACTTCCCCTGGAAATGTTGGCTGATGTTTGCTGTCTAGTTAGGAGAGCACATCTGAAAACCAGAAGCTTCAGGACTTACACGATTATTTCTGGACCAGTGGTTCGATAACAAGCATATACAAAGAAATACGTCTTACTGCAGTGGTACGCCCCATCGGACTAATAATGTCCCTGAAGAATGAAACCAAAGGACAAATACATTATTATGAGAAGTTCATCCAAATGTTTGCTCAATACTAAAACATCTTTGAGAAGACGCAGAGTACCACGCCCAACTGTTTAGCCGATGAATGTCAAATCTCGATGTGAAAAGAAAAAAGAAGTCAGCAATTAAGACTGACGAAACTACTTCAAATATTTTAAAAGGCTCTATATTGACGGTAACCTAAAATCATTTCTGACTTGTGTGACTTATGCACATAAATTACAGTGAAGAAGAAAACGTCACAACCCTTGGAAATTATGTAAATACTGAAAGGTAGTTTAATGAACGTCATACTCTTTGGCTGTCTTGTAAATAAGTTTAATAAGGGGCAAAATGAGACTACCTACTTGTGTTTTTCCTTGGAAACGACAGAAATTCGACAAAATGTCTGCTGCAAGTTGTAAAGTATTCTCTAATGAAGCCCGAGAATAGTATCTCAAAGGCCATAGCTCTTGTAGGAAATCATTTCGGTTTTCCCCTTGAGAGATTCTATGAATAATATTCTGAATGAGTGGATACCGAACACAAAATCGTAGCAGCGGAAACACAGGGAAATGACAAGTAACAGCATGTATTCATTCTCCCTCCGTCTTATATTGTGTCGTGGCTACGGCACCTTTGCTGCACTGCTGTGTACAGGTGGGAAACCACTTATTCCAGCAAGAGCCCCAGGCTCCGTAGGACTGTCACTCTGTACAAATGTCACTCCGTACAAGTATTCCAACCCTGTACAAACCTTCCAACTGCTTTTTTTTTTACAGTGAGGCGTGGGGCGACTCCCCGGCTCTTAGGTTGTCCATTCTGAAGTGGAGCCACTCGAGCACACCCAGAAAAGAGGTCTTACTCCGTGCCAGCGTGGTCACGAAGCCAATGTGAAGAGAAAAGCTTATTTTCCTTCAATGCTCAACGCCATCTTGGTACTTTATCTCTCATAATATGTTTAGCGGGTGTCAAAATTATTGGCATCTGATCATTTGATGATCCTATGCTCCAACAACACATCGGCGGGTCTGGAATCCCTAGCAAAATTGAAGTTCTAGAAAAAATTTCCTTATCAAGTTTTCCAACTCATTTATTCTGCACGTTATCGATCGGTGATCATAGTCAGTGGTTACATAATATTCCCTTCTGTACGAATCTTGATTGGATTTTGTGTCAGCTCAATAATTCGACACTCTTCCGTTGTAAGGGCTGGACGAAATGGTCGCTAAAGCTTCTCCATGAGTTTGTGAAACATTTAAGAAAAGTCTCAGATTCATGATTCTACTACTCTGTTCAAGAACTCTTTTGTGTATTTATTTATCTATTTATTTATATTTTATTTATTTAGCCTGACCAGATTAGGACCTTACGGCCTTCTCTTACATCTGACCAGGTACAACACTCACCAAAGATATTGAAAAATCACAGTAATGATAATAATATTAATATTAATAATAATAATAATAATCACAGTAATTGACACTAACAATGGTAATAACTGATTCTGATAATGCTAATAATAATTGACACTAATAATAATAACGATAATAATAATAACTGACACTAATAATAATAACCATAGATATACTGAAGGTCATTAAAAGTTATATAGGTTGTTTTAGCACATTTGAATCCATGTTTAGTATTATAGAAGCGGATGGGATAAAGAAAGAGGAGAAGATGGAAATGGCAGTGACAGTGGCTGTTAGGAAGAACAGAATTCAAATAAAGAACTCTGCTGACATCAGGGAGGGAAAAGGTTTGACGAGAGTGAGCTGTAGGCTAGTATATGGAAGAGATGTCTATTGTAACAGAAGAAAGAAGTTTGGAAGAAATTTAATTTCTTGACATTTTGATGAAGATTTTCCGGAGAAAGCTTCTTAATACAGAAAATAATTTAGAGAACATGGGAGAGTTACATGATGGTACAGAGATTATTTTAGTTCGTTGAGAACGAATATTTATGCTATGCATTTCAGTCAGCAGTTTAAGAGTTAGAGATAAATAAGAGGGAGTGCAGTGATTGAGAAGACGTTATAGCAAACATACAGTATGATTGTGTCTCCACTTATCGGCACGCAGCCATGATAATTGTCCATAGACATGAGCGGGGTGGTAGAAATGGGGTACGTCACAAATGTATCTCACACAAGTATTTATCACCAGTTCTATCCTGCCTGAGGTTTCGTACGTTCTTGGAGAATAGGAACACTATAGTTAAGTATAGGGAGTATTAGTGACTAAGACCTTCTTTTTACGATTCTTGAGAATCTTTTCTCTTCTGCAATTCTGGAGAGAATAGTGCTGGTACCTACTAATATCATTCTGGTGAGAAATTCCATATGTCATTTACAGATTACTTACCACTATCACGGTCAAAATTTGATCAACTTAAATTGTATTGCTTGGTGCGGGTAGTTTACTCACGACACGATCAACACTAGAAGTGCTTGTTTCCATTGTGATAAAAGTAGTATTGTAGAGCTGGGTTACTGCAAGTTCTAACTGCATGGTGTCAGTTTCGATATTGTGGGATCGGAATGTTACTCCTGTGGCTTAAGCGCTGTGTCACCTCTGTTGGTCTCTGGTGTCTGTTTATTTTAATATAAGGCAGGGGCACAATACTAGATTCTGGGCGACTCTCAGAGGATATGTCGAGTAATACAGGGATGGAAAGAAAGACACATATCAGGATGTCGCTTTTCATTAGAGTGATGCTACCAGCCACATTGTCACTGCTCAACAAAAATGACGACTCTGCTGTCTGGTTTTTCCATTCACCAAGGTGCCCGATTCACTCCGAGAGAGCGAGACAACCCCACCCGGCTGATGTAGGTCAGTGCACCCTCGGGAAATCGATTCTCACAGGGTTATCAATGACCCCACCCCCTCCATCTCTGACTAACCTGTTGCCTACAGCAACAGGTCTCAGACAACCAGTGCCGAGGACACCTTGCTGTGGCTAATGCTTCCTGCATTGCGTGACCCCGCAAATGCTGACATGAA
This sequence comes from Schistocerca nitens, assembly GCF_023898315.1. Taxonomy (NCBI): domain Eukaryota; kingdom Metazoa; phylum Arthropoda; class Insecta; order Orthoptera; family Acrididae; genus Schistocerca; species Schistocerca nitens. The sequence continues at coordinate 231,510,106 of NC_064616.1, read as the reverse complement.
ACGGCTCCGTCTCCAGCACTGCTGTTTCAGAACTAAGCAGATCCTAGTTCGAACAATGTGCCTAGCAGAGAAGCATGTGCTGTCCTGGCCACACCATGCCTCATGTTTCATGTAGAGAGCTATAAATATATCGTAATTGTCGCAGAGGAAGAGAACATGAAGCTTGGTCATGACTACCATTACTATAGACTAAGCATTAGAGGAAACATGCAGAGTAAAGTCGACTTTCGTCAACGTCCGATGTGGGGCGTATGATGTTCGCAGGATGTACCAGGAACCTGGACAACAGAGTTCGAGACGACTACTAGTGTTCATGGCTTGATGCGCTCCAGGACAAGAAGGGAAGACAGCATGTCAACAGGATCTGCGGAGCCGGACAGAGGAGACGATGACATTCACCTCTGATAGACGATAGACAACCTGATAGACAACCTGCGTGTTGTGATGAACTGCTGCGTCGTACAGAAAAATTAAGTAACTAGACCTTTGACTTTGACACACATAAGACAGGCTGTTGTTGTTGTTGGTCCAGAGACTGGTTTGATGCAGCTCTCCATGCTGCTCTGTCCTGTGCAAGATTCTTCACCTCCGAGTAACTATCGCACCCTACATCCTCCTGAATCTCTTACGTGCATTCATCTTTTGGTCTCCCTCTAAGATCTTTATCCGCCACGCTGCTCTCCAATACTAAATTGATGATCGCTTGATGCCTCAGAATATGTCCTACCAACCGATCTCTTCTTCTGTTCAAGTTGTGCCACAAATTCCTCTTCTCCCCAATTCTATTCAGTTCCTCGTCATTAGTTACGTGATCTACCCATCCAATGTTCAGCATTCTTCTGTAGCACCATATCTCGAAAGCTTCTGTTCTCTTCTTGTCTAGGCCGGCCGGAGTGGCCGAGCGGTTCTAGGCGCTACAGTCTTCGACCGCAGGTTCGAATCCTGCCTCGGGCATGGATGTGTGATGTCATTAGGTTAGTTAGGTTTAAGTAACTCTACGTTCTAGGGGACTGATGACCTCAGAAGTTAAGTCCCGTAGTGCTCACAAGGGAACCTCCCCATCGCACCCCCCTCAGATTTAGTTATAAGTTGGGACAGTGGATAGGCCTTGAAAACCTGAACACAGATCAATCGAGAAAACAGGAAGAAGTTGTGTGGAACTATGAAAAAAATAAGCAAAATATACAAACTGAGCAGTCCATGCTCAAGGTAGGCAACATTAAGGTGAGAACAAGCTGAGAAGCTCCGTGGTCCTGTGGTTAGCGTGAGCAGCTGTGGAATCAGAGGTCCTTGGTTCAAGTCCTCCCTCGAGTGAAAAGTTTAATTTCTTTATTTTCGCAGTTATGATCTGTCCGTTCGTTCATTGACGTCTCTGTTCACTGTAATAAGTTTAGTGTCTGTGTTTTGCGACCGCACTGCAAAACCGTGCGATTAGTTGACGAAAGGACGTGCCTCTCCAATGGGAACCGAAAACATTTGATCGCAAGGTCATAGGTCAACCGATTCCTCTACAGGAAAACACGTCTGATATATTCTATACGACACTGGTGACGGCATGTGCGTCACATGACACGAATATGTTGTCGACCCACCTAACTTGTACACTTGGCGAATGGGTAAAAAGATTCTTCTACCTTGCCCAATTTAGGTTTTCTTGTGGATGTGATAATCACTCCCAAAAAAGTGCTGAAAACATAAGAGTTTGTCACATAAACTGCAACAAATGAATGCAACAGTTTCACAGTCGCACAGTTTTCCCTGTGCTCTGTCAAAACATATGTTTTTAACGTTTTCAAATTTTTCCGTGTGTAGACCGTCAAATCCTGCAAATGTCCAAGCAAATCTGAACATGTCCTGGAATTTTTGTAGAGCGAAGTTGATTGTATGTGTGTGCCTGAACTTTGATAATCGTATGAAAATAAAAAATTAAATTTTCGCTCGAGGGAAGACTTGAACCAAAGACCTATCGTTCCCCCACTGCTCACGCTAACCACAGGACCACGGCACTTCTAGGCAGGTACTCACCTTAATGTTACGTATCTTGAGCATGGACTGCTCAGTTTGTATATTTTGCTTATTTTTTTCATAGTTCCATACAACTTCTTCCTGTTTTCTCGATTGATCTGTGTTCATTTTTTCAAGGCCTATCCATTGTGCCAACTTATAACTAAATCTGAGGTGGGTGCGATGGGGAGGTTCCCTTGTCAGAGCCATTTGAACCATTTTTCTTCTTGTCTAAATTATTTGTCGTCAATGTTTCACATCCATACATGGTTACACCTCATAGAAATTCTTTTAGAAAAGACTTCCTGACACTTAAATCTATACTCGATGTTAGTAAAATTCTCTCCCTCAGAAACGCTTTTCTTATCATTGCCAGTCTACGTTTTAAATCCCCTCTACTTCTACCATGATCAGTTATTTTGCCCCTCAAATAGCAAAACTCATCTACTACTTTAAGTGTCTCATTTCCTAATCCAATTCCCTCAGCATCACCTGATTTAATTACACTACATTCCATTATCCTCGTTTTGCTTTTGTTGATGTTCATCTTATATCCTCCTTTCATGACACTGTCCATTCCTTTCAACTGCCTTCCAGGTCCTTTGGTGTCTCTGACAGAATTACAATGTCATCGGCAAACCGCAATGTTTTTATTTCTTCCCCGTGGATTTTAATTCCTAATCCTAATTTCTCTTTTGTTTCCTTTACTGCTTCCGCAATATACAGATTGAATAACATCAGAGATAGGTTACAGCCCTCTCTCACTCCCTTCCCACGTGATGACTGGGTGTTGTGTGATGTCCTCAGATTAGTTAGGTTTAAGTAGTTCCAAGTTCTAGGGGACTCATGACCATAGATGTTAAGTCCCATGGTGCTCAGAGCCATTTGCACCACTCCCTTCCCAACCACTGCTTTCCTTTCATGCCCCTCGACTCTTATAACTGCCATCTGGTTTCTGTGCAAATTTTAAATAGCCTTTCCCTCCGTGTATTTGACCCCTGCCGCCTTCAGAAGTTGAAAGAGAGTATCCCAATCAACACTATCAAAAGCTTTCTCTAAGTCTACAAATGCTAGAAACGTAGGTTTACCTTCCTTAACCTATCTTCTAAGACAAATTGTAGGTCGGTATTGCCTCACGTGTTCCAACATTTCTTCGGAATTCGAAATGATCTTCCTCAAGGTCGGCTTCTACCAGTATTTCCTTTCGTCTGTGAAGAATACGTGCCAGTATTTTACAGCCGTGACTTATTAACCTGATAGTTCGGTAATTTTCACGCCTGTGAACACGTGCTTTCTTTGGGATTGGAATTATTATATTCCTCTCGAAGTCTGGGGGTATTTCGCTTGTCTCATACATCTTGCCCACCAGATGGTTGAGCTTTGTCAGGGCTGGCTCTCCCAAGCCCATCAGTAGTTCTAAGGAGTGTTTTCTGCTCCCAGGGCCTTGTTTCGACTTAGGTCTTTCAGTGCTCTGTCGAATTCTTCACTCAGTATCGTATCTCACATTTCATCTTCACCTACGTCCTCTTCGATTTACATAATATTGCCATCAAGTACAACGCCCATGTATAGACGCTCCACATACTCCTTCCACCTTTCTGCTTTCCATTCTTTGCTTAGTATTCGTTTTCCATCTGAGCTTTTGATATTCGTATAAGTACTTCACTTTTCTCCGAAGGTCTCTTTAATTTTCCTGTAGGCAGTATCTATCTTACCCCTAGTGAGATATGCCTCTACATCCTTACATTTTTCCTCTAGCCATCCCTGCGTAGCCATTTTGACTTCCTGTAGGTCTCATTTTTGAGATGTTTGTATTCCTTTTTGCCTGCTTCTTTTACTGCATTTTTATATTTTCTCCTTTCAATAATTAAATTCAGTATCTCTTCTGTTACCCAAGGATTTCTACTAGCCCTCGTCTTTTTACCTACTTGATCCTCTGCTGCCCTCACTATTTCATCTCTCAAAGCTACCCATTCTTCTTCTACTGTATTTCTTTCCCCTGTTCCTGTCAAGCGTTCCCTAATGCTCTCTATGAAACACTCTGCAACCTCTGGTTCTATCATTTTATCCAGGTCCCAACTCCTTAAATTCCTACCTTTCTGCTGTTTCTTCAGTTTTAATCTACAGTTCATATCCAATAGATTGTGGTCAGAGTCCACATCTGCATCTGGAAATGTCTTACAATTTAAAACCTGGTTTCTAAATTTCGGTCTTACCATTATATAATCCATCTGAAACCTTTCAGTGTCTCCAGGCCCCTTCCACGTATACAACCTTCTTTCATGATTCTTAAACGAAGTGTTAGCTATGATTATGTTATGCTCTGTGCAAAATTCTACCAGGCAGCTTCCTCTTTCATTCCTTACCCCCATTCCATATTCACCTACTACTTTTCCTTCTCCTCTTTTTCCTAGTATCGAATTCCAGTTCCCCATGAGTATTAAATTTTCGTCTCCCTTCACTATCTGAATAATTTCTTTTATCTCATCATACTTTTCTTCAATATCTTCGTCTTCTGCGGAGCTAGCCGGCATATGAACTTGTACTACTGTGATAGACGTGGGCTTCGTGTCTACCTTGGCTACAGTAATGCGTTCATTATTCTCTTCGTAATAGCTGGCCCGTGCTCCTATTTTTTATTCATTATTAAACCTACTCCTGCATTATCTCTATTTGATTTTGTATATACAGTATAATCCTGTATTCACCTGACCAGAAATCTTGTTCCTCCTGCCACCGCACGTCACAAATGTTCACTAGATCAAACGTTAACCTGTCCATTTTCCTTTCTAAATTTTGTAACGTACCTGCCCGATTAAGGAATCTGACATTCCACCCTCTGATCCGTAGAACGTACCCTTTTGATTTTTTGCCTAGATGCATAGATTTTAAAATTTTGAACTGTCTAATATCAAAATCTGCGAAAAAAGTTGCATATAGATGAATATGTTTTCTTCGTGGCTGCTGCAAGGAGAGAATGGCTTAGGTACAGGATGAGTTGGCGGTTGGAAGTTTTCGTCACTCCGGTTCTCAGAGAACGCCGGGCGAAGTCGGAGAAAACTGCTACACCTAGCGATGAAAACTCTGTCTCTCGTGGCAGCTGAAATACTCACAGTCCGCATCTCGTGGTCGTGCGGTAGCGTTCTCGCTTCCCACGCCCGGGTTCCCTGGTTCGATTCCCGGCGGGGTCAGGGATTTTCTCTGCCTCGTGATGACCGGGTGTTGTGTGATGTCCTTAGGTTAGTTAGGTTTAAGTAGTTCTAAGTTCTAGGGGACTGATGACCATAGATGTTAAGTCCCATACTGCTCAGAGCCATTTGAACCAAATACTCACAGTCACCGTAAGATTTTCTGGAAACACTTTCAGAATGAGAAGGTTGAACAAAAGTCGCAGTATAGTATCTTCTTACTAATAAACAGGTCGCTTAGGGAATGTCTTTAACACACAAGCTGACGGCGAAATATTACGCGTCGTTCGGACCGTGATAGTAGCCGATTCTCCCAGGATAGTTAATAGGCGAAGAAATCACTATGCGCTGGATTGCTAAACACACTAATCGTTTTATGAAGGTCCGTGGATCCAACATATAATAGAAGTTCGTAGACAATATTTACTTTCCTTATCACAAAATAAATTTTTTATTCTTCATAATTGCGATTACAAGTTGTATCTCCTCTGCACTTCAAATTACATCTATATGCAAATTACGTATCTGACCCCTCCAAAAAAATGTCCAATAGGCATTCATCATGGCAAAAATTTCGAAAGGCATAGATGCTCTTTTCCACAGCAAAGTGTGTTGTCTTCCCAATTACGGCACCGCATCATCGCTGGTACTCGCAGCCGGAAAAGTACAATAATATTAGTTAACTCCTCCGCTGCGTAATTAAGATTGCCGTTCTTTTTCATTCACAAAATATATGACTCTGTGTTGCATAGGCAAATAAAGCATCCTTTTCACTTCACTTATCCCAGATATGAGGTAAATAATATAAGCTCATTACTATACACCAGTGTCAAATACGACGATCAGTGTGGACATGTATAAAAAGCAAATAAAGCACGTTTTCCGATGTCAAGTGCAGAGAGGCTGCAAAATTACAGTTACGGAGTCTCGGGTTTCGATTGCTGCATTGGCCTTCTACACGTGCAGATAAAACAATAGAATAATTTTAAGCATTTGCTACTTACTTCTAGTATTATCTTATCGATATCAGTACCTCCTGTTTATTGTTAGTGGTAGACGCTTTTCATTTTTTCTTTCATTACATAGCCCCTTGCTCTTCTCTCTATTCCATACTCCACCCTTATTCTTATTCTGTCCTCCCATTTCTCCTTCTCCCTTCGTTAGATTACATAATTTATTTTTTTTTGATAGTTAAATACCGTAATGTGGTGTTTGGTTTATAACGAATATGGCAACTGCGAAACACGACCACAGTAGTTTCTAGCGTGCAGATCATTCAGTGATCAGCTAAACATTATAATCACCTGCTAACTATTTGTTGGTCCACCACTGGAACGCAGTACGGTAGTGAACCGGCGTGGCAAGATTTCGACAAGTTCTCTGCAGGTTTCCACAGACATGTGGCACCAGATGTTAACGTGCAGGTCGCGTGATTCTCGTAAATTATGACCGGTGGTTTGTAGGCGCGGAGCTGGAGTCCGACAGCGCCTCAAATGTGTTACATCAGGTTCAAAAAAAAAAAAAAAAAAAATGGCTCTGAGCACTATGGGACTCAACTGCTGTTGTCATAAGTCCCCTATAACTTAGAACAACTTAAACCTAACTAACCTAAGGACAGCACACAACACCCAGCCATCACGAGGCAAAGAAAATCCCTGACCCCGCCGGGAATCGAACCCGGGAACCCGGGCGTGGGAAGCGAGAACGCTACCGCACGACCACGAGATGCGGGCATATCAGGTTCAGATCATGTCATGGCCATGAGATCAGGTTAGTTAATTACCAAGCTTCTCAAACCAGTGTAGCACGATTGTGGCCTTTCAGCACGGACCGATACCCTACTGGAACATGCCATTGCTGTGAAGGAATGCATCAAGTATGAAGAGAAGTAGGTGGTCCACAATAATGGTCACGTATTCTACAGCTGTCATGGTGGCTTCGATTTCTACTGCACGTTCCATAGAATCCCAGGTGAATGTCCTTCATAGCACAATTCTCGTTCGCATAGCCGGTAATGTCCTCAGCTTGCGTCATATTTCTGACGTGTTAAGGTCGGTTTGCTATTTCCTATCATCGATGTTTCTATGATGTTACATCAAGATAATGCAAGACCACATGCTACCCGTACTGTTTTGACTTACCTCAGTACAGACGGTGATTGACTGGCAAAAGCGTTCTCCATATCTGTTACCAACTGGGTTGCTGAGAGATTCGTATGCCACCATTAGCCACCCACTAAGGATGATAAAATATGGTACAGAGTTGAGTCAGTATGGAATGATATATTCTTCTCTGTATCCAATCTCAGTTTAACTCAATGCCCAGTCGGGGTAGGTACATTGTTACTGCCAGCGATAACAGCTACCTGTCTGTATGTATGTATGTACTGAACTGGGGACCAAGAAACGACAGAGAGGCTTCGTCCCCGTCGTACCCTTCAGTGGTACACAACCCCACATCAGGTTACAGCAGTCCATTCATCCCACCGCCGTCCCACGCTGAACCCAGAGTTATTGTGCGGTTCGGGCGCCAGTGCCCCCCCCCCCTCCCCTCCCCTCCACTCCCCTCCCCTCCCCACCCTCCCCACCCCACAGAGAACGTCTCATTCCAGACTAGTGTAACCCAAATGTTTGCGTGGTAGAGTAATTATGGTGTACGCGTACTTGGAGACATAGTGTAACTGAGGTGGAATAAGGGGAACCAGCCAGCATTCGCCAAGGAAAATGGAAAATCGTGTTAAAAACCATTCACTGGCTTACCAGCACACCGCACCTCGATACTAATCCGCCGGGCGGATTCGTGCCGGGGACCGGCACGTCTTCCCGCTCGGGAAGCACTGCGTTAGACTGCACAGCTACCCGGGCGGGCTGCAACTACGTGTACTAAATTTCACACCATGTGTATCGCAACACCATCGCCGTATTCAATCATGTTTTCTTCCTACTATATTGCAAACATACAACAATTAAATTCTAGATTTTTGCTATCCTTTCTGGTGTTGTAGTTTTAATTGCCAGCAGTGTATAAACACTTTACACTGATCATATAAGATGACAATATTAACACCGCACGGCTCAAACGCAAATTGATTCCTCATGGACGAAAGATTCGGCGGACTGGTAGGAAACTGGACCCTCGTTTGACAATGGAAGATTCGAATTACCGTCCAGTCGTGCACATCTAAGTTGCCAGTTGTTTCATTAAACCATGTGCGGCAAATGTCTCGACGGATCATTGAAAAGGAGAGGCTGATTTTCTTCCTCATCTTTGTCCCGTCCAAGAAAGGTAATTTAGGGTTTTAGAGACGACATGCAAGCTAGTATTGGGGGTTGGGATGGAAAAAAGAAATCGCTCGAGTCTTTTTGAAAGGAACCAATCCGCCATTGCCTTATACGATTTGTGGAAAACAGAAAATTAAAACCTGGATCGGTTTGAACCACCACCATACCGAATGCGAGTCTAGTCGCCGTTGACGAGACCTTACTTCTTTCCTGTTACTGCATCTTGCCACCCTGAATGTCCCAGATTCCTGCGATCATTCTGTTTACAAACAGACAGAATATTACCATTTAATATCACATTTTATAACGGAAAGAAATGACTGCTCATTTCTGATAAGTAATTATGTGACACTCGAAGGTATGTATTACTCTTTCTAGTCATTCTAATTCCTATAGCTGCGCTTGTCGACGTGGAGTTGGAGAGACGCTGGGGAGATCATCGAATGAACCTGCAAACCTGCAAACTGGCGGCTTCCAACGGACTGAAGAGCACGCAAAAAAAGATCTTACACAGCTCTTTACCAACACATTACCACACGGCAAAATGCACACACAAGGCGTGTTTAGTTTCAATTAACATTTCAATATACCCTTTGGAAATCAATAATAGATGCTAATCTTGTCTTTAAAACCGTAAAATACAATAAAAATAACAATATAGATACAGTCTGCACTTTACGTAAAAAAATATAGTTCGTATTACATCTTTTGTCATAGATAGTTTCACAGTCATTTATTATTCTTGTCATTACAATCGCTGTTCTGCAAACTGCAGAGAAGCGCTGTTTTGTGTGGCTAACAAAATGCACCATCTTTGGACACAACTGAGCTGAAGTAGAATGGATAAGAAAGATGCTGCTGAAAGGGAGAAAATGTATGTTAAGTGACTTAAGGAACACGTAGCTTGGAATCCTGAAGCATTGTGCGCTTATTAAATAGTAAGATGCAGATAAACGAAAATGGAACTGCTTTCACTGGTCAGGCAATTTGGTTTCTTCTCTTTCAAATTACGGTTGCTATAGATTTACGGTTCAGATAAAACAGAAGTAGTCTGTCTCCAAAACCAACTGCTCGTGTGAATTTTCGTATAAGAAGGAATACTAACTTCGAGTCTTTTAATGAAAACGCATTTTCGTTGGACAGAGTAATCAGTAATCAGTACACTTTATTTAAACAATCTCTCTTCCTTCAAATAATTTCTCCCCGGCAGGAATCAAATGGTTCAAATGGCTCTGAGCACTATGGGACTTAACATCTGAGGTCATCAGTCCCCTAGAACTTAGAACTACTTAAACCTAACTAACCTAAGGACATCACAGACATCCATGCTCGAGGCAGGATTCGAACATGCGACCGTAGCGGTCGCGCGGTTCCAGACTGAAGAGCCTAGAACCGCTCGGCCACTCCGGCCGGCCGGCAGGAATCCCGTGCCGCCGCATATAATCTTCATGATTTGTCCTCGATCGCTCAAAACAACATCGTTGCACTTAGTTTCTTTCAAAAGCTATTCATGCTACTGTTTCTCGTTTACATGGGGAATATTTGGCCTAGCTTCCGTATATTCTGTAAATGATGTTATAGTAAAACATTATGAGTCTCACTTTCCTACTTATTGTCATATGAATGCGAAGTTGAGGTCAGATGGTACTTCTTCTTGTGACTATAAACTCAACAGTCTGCATTCAAGGCACCCGTCATACCTATCGCCGCCGGCGAAATCTCCGAAGAACATTCGTATTTCGTTCGCTTCTTTCTGATGCGCCTCGACAAAGTTGTATAATGTATTAAACTGTCTTCCGTTTTCTCTTTCCCTTGTATTACACCTGTGTTGTAGGAGAGGTTGCGAGATGGATTACATATGCTATTTGTCCAGGAAATTTTTGGAAGTGTGTGAGTCAGAATTCGAAATCAAAAATTGTGCATGCAAATATTTTCTCTTGCACTAACTTAAAAAAATGCACGAAACCATGAAGCCTTAACTCAATAAACTGTTAGTGAAAAACTGTGGTTTTTCTTAGAATATAACCAGTATTTTGTGTCTCTTCTATGACAAAACTCTTACTTTCTTCGCCGGACATCATCAGAGGGCACAGTTATTAAAGAAATCACCATCCACAGCTTCATTCAGAGCCGCACAGGAACTCTTGAAGTATTGACGAAATCCGCGAATGCGGCTATCGATTGGTCCATATACGCAACAACGTGTCATTTTGGCAGTTCTCGCGCTGGCACTAGCAGGAACGTCTATGACGCGGAACTATTTGGAGAACACAGTAGCAGCCGAGGACAATACCGATGCGGATCCTACAATCTTATTTGAATTAGTTGTATCTGACATTATGAAATCCAATGTTAAAATTAGAGTGTCTGCGAGACAAGCAGTCGCCACTGTGCTCCGTGGTAGAAAATCACTTTAAGGCCTCTATCTCCTGCAAAAATAACATAAGAAATTAATATTTCACATAGAGTGAAGATTTATGTAGTTTCTCCCTGTGCCTGTCTTTCGACTCCCTTCGTCGCACATTGCAGGTCACGCAAAACTGAACGTTACACGAATCTCCCGCTGCAGTGGTTCATTGAGAACTCAAAAGCTTTGCTCAGCGGAAGTGGCAGCACAGTGGTAGGCGGCAGTGCCAGACCCCCATTCGTGAACTCGTGGTGGGTAGAGCCCTGCCCCATAGCCACAAAACGCAAACTACTTTAAATCGGACTATAGCGGCGGCCACCAGCATTGTTTCACTCAGTAGGAGACTGTAGTGCCAGAGAGCTATACTGACAAGTCAATAGTCAGTGGTAAGGCGTTTATCCACTTGGAAGTAATTTCTGAAAGTATCTGCCGAGGTGTTTCCACTGGAGTCGCGACGTGGAATAGACTAGTAATACACTATATGATCAAAAGGATCCTGACACCACCAAAAACATACGTTTTTCATATTAGGTGCATTGTGATGCAACGTACTGACAGGTACTCCACATCAGCTACCTCAATAGTCACGTACAGCACAAAAACGTACAGGCCGACCTCGTCTGTTGACTGACAGAGACCGCCGACAATTGAAGAGGGTCGCAATGTGTAATAGGCAGATATCTATCCAGACCATCACACAGGAATTCCAAACTGCATCAGGATCCACTGCAAGTACATACTATGGCAGTTAGGCGGGAGGTGAGAAAACTTGGATTTCATGGTCGAGCGGCCGCTCATACGCCACACATCAACCCAAAAAATGCCAAAGGACGCCTCGCTTGGTGTAAGAAGTATAAACATTGGACGTTTGAACAGTGGAAAAACGTTCGAGCAGCTCCTCATTAACCAAATGTTGCTGTAGTTAGTGCTATGCTTACTTTGAGATAGAGTAAAGAGTTGCGATACTGGACAGTGGTTGACTGGAAGTGAGTAATTGGGAGTGCTGAATCACGCTATACCCTGTGACAATCCGATGGAAGAATTTGGGTTTGGCGAATGTCTGGAGAACTTCAGCTGCCAAGTCAGCTGTATTCGCTATCGCGCTGCTTCCTGGGACCCTATTCTGTATCGTTCATACCGATCGGTGTAGTAGGTTTGTCTCGGTAGTGACGTCATTTTCGGTTCTTTATCGAGGAATCCTATTCAGTAAGCTTCTCAGGTCTGTTGCCGAACTGTCCTCCCACCGATTTTACGACAATTGTACCGAGAGGTTTTGGATTTCGGTGTGGTCCTGTCGATAGGTGAGCTGTGGTTTATGTACACCTATAATTTGTTATTTTAAACATATTTAGCGGCATTAGTTTTGGATTTAGTGATTGTGTTACTAAAGAATCACCAGCGGACGCATCTGGTTGGAAAGTGAGTTCATAATAGACTATTTTCCTTTGTTAGAAATATGGTTAGGTTAGGTTGTTACTGTGAATGATTACATCAAAAAAAAAAATTCGGTCAATATTCTCTCAAAATACATGTTATTTTTATGCAAATAAGAGTTTAAAGATCATTAAATATCACGACATCGGCTCTGCTTAGGTATATTACATGAGTGTGAACTGACGGTACTAGTGACTTTGTGTACTTTTTCTCACAAATGGTTTATTTAGTAATCATCGAAATGTGTTTACAACTTTCAAGTAACAATGGAAAGCAATTATGTGAAACCTGATATTGGAAACCTTCCAAAGTATCACGTATTTATGACTTACACAGCACCGCTTGGCAACTAAGTCAAAATATGGCTCAAATGGCTCTGAGCACTATGCGACTTAACTTCTGAGGTCATCAGTCTCCTAGAACTTAGAACTAATTAAACGTAACTAACCTAAGGACATCACACACATCCATGCCCGAGGCAGGATTCGAACCTGCGACCGTAGCGGTCCCTCGGCTCCAGACTGTAGCGCCTAGAACCGCACGGCCACTCCTGCCGGACAACGAAGTCAACCTACGTTCCTCTCCACAGTAAGATAGGAATTGAGCGCTGAGTTTATGTTGTTTGGTGTGGCCATGTGGCTAGCTTGTGGGAATGCGCTACGAAAGAACATGGGACCGCGCACGAATGGTTGCTAAATTTTTTTTTCCTCTTCATATATGCAACACTTTCTGAGACATTGTTCTTCGTGTAAGTTAAGATTTTTCTGCAATATTTGTTATTACTTACATGTAAGAGCGCACTTCCTCAGTAATGATTTCGTGATTTCTGTGTGTTTAACAAACGAAATATGAAATGGCTGGAGATGAAATTGCTCTGAGTGAAACAACCGACAGTGACCTTTATATTTTTTCTTGTCAGAAATTATTCATCATTTTTTCCAAATATTTAGCGATTTCCGAGTATGCGGTTAGACAGGAATCTAAGAGCACAACTTAAATTACTGGGAATGTAACTAGCAGCAGTCATCTTCATAACCTTGCTTGTCACAAGTATTTATCTACGATCGAATCCTCAACAACAGTAGACAGAGATGAAAGATCTCCGCCGTAATATTTTTAGACTGTAGCACCATATACGAAACATTTTCATTCATGAGATGCATGTTATAAACTGCAGGAGCTCTCAAAAATGCGTTTTTCAATTTTGTTCTTAAGACCCAAATCGTTGACGTATCATATAGAGAAGCAGGCTACTTAATCATTTGGATCTCTAGGAGCGAGTTATAACAACACTCTGTTTATCTTTTTATTCTTTGAAACTCTCAGAATCAATTTCTCGGGTGTTTTTATAGATGTATTATTACAATGTGGCACTACACTCTTTTTCCGAAATGTAAAATCCAAAACACGATGTCAGTGTGAATGAGAATAAGTTGATATAATACGGCATTTACGACAATCTGCAGAATACAGTCTAATACGCTATCATTATTATGCATGCATGGAAACATGCGGTAAGGGAAAATGTAAAAATTTCTATGCATTTCAGTTGAGAAGCATGGAAATGGATATGCTGCGCCTGATACTGTTAAGTAGGAGGCAAGAGCGATGAAGGCGGGCACATCAGCTCGATGGAGTGCGGCGTCACACGATATGGCAACGTAAACGCAATTTTCGGTACTTCGAAGAATAGCGCGCCTGTGTCGTCTGCTAGCTGCTTTGTGTTCGTGGCGCTGTGCGCGCTGCAGTGCGCAGGTGCGGATCTGCGGCCGCTTGCTTTCGATTGGCTTGCGCGATGCGAACCGACAACAGCGCTTCGGTTCTCTAGACCCGAACGGTATTGCTAACGAAATGCATACTGAATAATGCAGGGGCACTAATTCGAGGACTAGACCGTTCGGCGCTCTTGAGTACCGAAACGATCGGCACAATGGCAGAAACATACAGAATAGGCACCCTGGACTCGGGCAGGTGCGCCGGCCCCGGATCGAGTCCGCCCGGCGGATTAACGACGAAGGCTGGTGTGTCGGCCAGCCTAGATGTGGTTTTTAGGCGGTTTTCCACATCTCAATAGGTGAATACTGGGCTGGTTGCCATGCTCGTCCTCAGTTACACAACTCACAGACATTTGAAAACGTTCTCACTCTTTCACGGCTTCCACTAGATGCAGACAGTTGGGGTACACTAATTCCATGCTGGGGGGGGGGGGGAACCCTATATAGGTGTATGATTAGGATGAAATAACAGGGTGAACCAGTTTCTTTAAAGTTCAAGAATTTAATCGAAACACAGTTTAAATTATTGGTCCACACTATACAAAAGTAAAATACAAAGAAAAAATCTTATCTGTTGGCTGTAGGCTTGGGTGTGGTGAACACTTATGACGGCTACACTGCCCACAGTATGGCCTGCAAGTATCTTGCTGTATGGGCTCAATTCCTCTTTTTGGCGTCGTTCAATTTTACATACAATAGCCCAACAACTCGCAGCTATGCCTTAAGCCGTTTGCAGTCTTCATCCGAGGCATTTTTGTGCAAACTTGCAGGCAAAACTTCTGCTGCACCAAAAGGGTGTTGCCTCAGTCACTGCTGCCTATAGACTGTATGGCTGACTTTCCGCGCTTGCTCTAGGTAGTGTGCCAATCCGCCCTTGCCACCTTTTCCAGTCCTCAGAGACACTTTCGTTTCAAACAAAAGCACACTGGCTTTTACTTACATAATACCTATCTTTTACATTGTCTTAAGCGTGACCATTTCTTACAATTGTCAAATTTACATCAACATATTCATGTTTATACACAAAAATATTTTTAAATGCAAATTTTATCAGAAAATTATTTAAGGTATATATATATATAAGGTATATATATATATATATATATATATATATATATATATATATATATATATATATACACACACACAGGGTGAGTCACCTAACATTACCGCTGGATATATTTTGTAAACCACATCAAATACTGACGAATAGATTCCACAGACCGAACGTGAGGAGAGGGGCTAGTGTAATTGGTTAATACAAACCATAAAAAAATGCACGGAAGTATGTTTTTTAACACAAACCTACGTTTTTTCAAATGGAACCCCGTTACTTTTGTTAGCACATTTCAACATATAAACAAATACGTAATCAGTGCCGTTTGTTGCATTGTAAAATGTTAATTACATCCGGAGATATTGTAACCTAAAGTTGACGCTTGAGTACCACTCCTCCGCTGTTCGATCGTGTGTATCGGAGAGCACCGAATTACGTAGGGATCCAAGGTGAACGGTGATGGACCATAGGTACAGAAGAGACTGGAACAGCACATTACGTCCACATGCTAACACCTTTTTATTGGCCTTTTTCACTCACGCACATGTACATTACAATGAGGGGTGAAGTACACGTACACACGTGGTTTCCGTTTTCAATTACGGATTGGAATAGAGTGTGTCCCGACTTGTCAGGCCAATAGATGTTCAATGTGGTGGCCATCATTTGCTGCACACAATTGCAATCTCTGGCGCAATGAATGTCGCCGGTCGGTGTGGCCGTGCGGTTCTAGGCGCTTCAGTCTGGAACCTCGTGACCGCTACGGTCGCAGGTTCGAATCCTGCCTCGGACATGGATGTGTGTGATGTCCTTAGGTTAGTTAGGTTTAAGTAGTTCTAAGTTCTAAGGGACTGATGACCACAGATGTTAAGTCCCATAGTGCTCAGAGCCATTTGAACCATTTCGTAATGAATGTCGTACACGCCGCAGTACATCTGGTGTAATGTCGCCGCAAGCTGCCGCAATTCGTTGCTTCATATCCTCTGGGGTTGTAGGCACATCACGGTACACATTCTCCTTTAACGTACCCCGCAGAAAGAAGTCCAGAGGTGTAAGATCAGGAGAACGGGCTGGCCAATTTATGCGTCCTCCACGTCCTATGAAACGCCCGTCGAACCTCCTGTCAAGGGTCAGCCTAGTGTTAATTGCGGAATGTGCAGGTGCACCATCATGCTGATACCACATACGTCGACGCGTTTCCAGTGGGACATTTTCGAGCAACGTTGGCAGATCATTCTGTAGAAACGCGATGTATGTTGCAGCTGTTTGGGCCCCTGCAATGAAGTGAGGACCAATGAGGTGGTCGCCAATGATTCCGCACCATACATTTACAGTCCACGGTCGCGGTCGCTCTACCTGTCTGAGCCAGCGAGGATTGTCCACGGACCAGTAATGCATGTTCCGTAGATTCACTGCCCCGTGGTTTGTGAAACCCGCTTCATCGGTAAACAGGTAGAACTGCAACGCATTCTCTGTTAATGCCCATTTACAGAATTGCACTCGATGATTAAAGTCATCACCATGTAATTGCTGATGTAGCGACACATGAAACGGGTGAAAGCGGTGACGATGCAGTATGCGCAATGTCCCGTGTACTCATGTGTGGGTTCATGGCAACAGCAGCTAACACACCAACTGTACCCGCTTCTCCTGTGACGGGCCTGTTAGGGACCCGTTTGTGTGCTACGACCATACCTGTTGCACACAGTTGGCGGTAGATGTTTTGCAATGTGCGGCACGTTGGATGCTCTCTGTCCGGGCACCGTTCTGCATACACCCTGCAGGCTTCAGCTGCATTTCGTCGACACTCGCCATAGATGAGTATCATCTCCGCCTTTTCGGAGTTCGAATACACCATGGTCACAGTTCCTACAACACTACACTATCACACACGTCTGGTAACACGGTGTACTACAGTTGGTCTGCGTGCGGAGACGAATGCAGAATAACAATAGCAGCAAGCGCTACATGCGGACACTGCGACAGCTAGACCAAACGACAACAGTGCACTACAGCCACACTCGTAAACACAGTCGTCATCGTAAACATGTCCCTGCAGATGCTGCTCGCCGACCGTGGCCCGCAACTGAAAGTCGGAGATTTCAAGCGTCAACTTTAGGTTACAATATCTCGGGATGTAATTAACATTTTACAATGCAACAAACGGCACTGATTACGTATTTCTTTATATGTTCAGATGTGCTAACAAAACTAACAAGAACCATAAACAAATACTGTTATAAGTCCCCAACGAAACTGCAGCTGTCAGCAACCAAGCTTCCCGCAGCTCGTAAATCCGTCGCCAGTACGCTAATATTTTGTATTCTATATTAAAGTCTCGCAATTTGTTATTCTGCCAATGCCTGTCTGTTACATTCCAAACCATATACAAGCTTTTCTGCATACCTTGTCACTTCAGCACCCTGCAATAAAGCTCCATCTCTGTAAACACTCTACTTTAAAATGAATCATTCATTTTAACAGGAATCTTCCCCACCACTGAGAATGGTGATGGCAGTATTAGACCCTGTATTATATGACATGGAGATACACTATACTGCCGATTACTTCCTGTAACAACTGGAAATCGAAGAAAGAGTTTCCATCTCATGGTGTCTGCAAATTTCTGTTTGTACAATGATTAATCCAGGTTAACCATGGGAATGTAGATGAACAGAAAAGGCCGACCATACTGTAGTCGTAACCCTGACAAGAGCTCACATTTCACACGATGACTGAAATACAGTGTGCGCCAGATTTACATGTCATCAGGTTTCTCTGGATAAGAAATATACATTTTTTAAATGCAAGCTTACAAGTTTATAACTTCTGATATTTTCAGTGGCACGAGAAACGCGAAGCGATAGTGGAACTTAGCTAGCCAATAGGTAGCAGTTGACTCTGGGATGCCGATTCATCTCCCGATTAAATCACGACGTCGTTTTGTTCCATGAACAACATGAGATGCTCTTACTAATTCTCTGACTGAATACGCTCTCATCACAAGACTTTGCCAACAAGGTTCATTGCGGTGGATATCTACGCCACGACCTGAACATTAAATGTCATCTGCTTTAAATAGCCAATAAGAGCGTTCCTGACGGGTCCTGTTTAATAACTCGCTTCCAGAAATAAATGATACTGCCGTCAATGGTATTAATTCCATTTACAACCCTAACTGGACGTTACTACAAGATATCGTTCACTTTTAAAGGTGAGTTCTGATGGAACTCTGCAGATGTTAGAGTTCCACTATCTGGGTGGCCCTAATCGTCTACGTATCTTTACGTTCGTGGTTTTGTAATTCACAGAAAGGGCCTGATTAACGATTACCATATTCTTAGTGAAAATTAATAATTACGAATTAGAGGAATTGCATGGTATTAAGATCACCCCAAAATACTTTCATGTGCAACGAATCATACAGGGTGGTTATAATTAAACTTAAACGTTCAAACCGCTGTACAAATAACACCACTGGACAGAATGACATCAAATTGCAACGTAATATTATCAGAGAAGGGAGAAAACGTATGGCAGAAGAAAAATAAATAGCTACAAAATGTAGCAATAGATGGCGTTGTAAGCATCATAATTTTATAGTGAACGACTACAAATGACAAATGAATCATACAACAATGCATAAGGTGTACGTTTGCCGTTAAACATACTGTACTACTCTGTGTGCATTGGTGTACAGATGTGATACTGTTAGTTACGTTATCACATCCATCATGGCAAGGTCATATCACATTGGATGGGAAAAATCGGTTTTTAATTGTCCTGAAGCCAAAAACCGCATAAAAAGCATCAATAAAAATCAAATCTGATTATTAATTTCCGTGTGACTGGCACAAAACACGTTCAATATGCTGTCCACCGTTTTCTGCAACAAGTTGAAATCGAGATACAGCATGTTCCACAAATCATCGAAGTGTTTCCACGGTCACGTTCAGAATGTGTTGCGCAATGCGTGCCTTCAATGCAGCTAATTTTTCAATCGGAACTCTGAACACAACATCTCTCAGACAGCCCCACAGGCAGAAGTCACACGGATTAAGATCAGGTGATCGGGACGCCCAGGCTGTAGGGAAATGGCGGCTGACAACTCTTGCATCTGCGAAATGGCGCTTCAGCAGCTGCTCAACTGAATTTGCAATGTGCAGAGGTGCGCCATGTTGCACAAAAATGATCCCACCCACACATCCATGCTGTTGGAGAGCTGAATGTCGTGGTTGCGCAAAGACACTCATAGCCCTTACCAGTGACGGTACAGGTAACAGGACCGGAAGCACCTGTCTCTTCGAAAAAATGTGGCCCTATGATAAATGATGCCGTAAACCCCTCACCATACGGTGACCTTTTCGGGATGAAGTGATACTGGTTGATTTGCGTGTCGATTTTCTGTTGCCCATATTCGACAGTTCTGTGTATTGACGTATCTTGTCAGATGGAAGTGGGCTTCGTCTGTCACAAAATCTTCCACGGCCAATCATTGTCCACTTCCATGAGAGCAAGAAATTCTAAAGCAAAGGTCTCTCTAATTGGCAGGTCAACAGGAAGCGACTCCAGCACATGAGTAATTTTGAATGGATAGCAAAGAAGGATGTTTCGTAGCATTCTACGCACCGTGCTCTTGGGTATGTCCAATGTTCGGGCAATTCTCCGTGCACTACACGTTTCCACACTACCACTCGTCTCCTCCTGCATTGCTGTGGCCACTGCTTCCACTGACGTCTGATCAATTCTTTTTCTCCCTGTACCAGACTGGACACCAAAAGAACCCGACTTTTCGAATTTCCGAATCGTTTTCTCCAGACCCCCGACAGACATCGGGCCAACGCCTTTTTTCAAACTCTTCAGTGTCCGAAACTTCTGCAGAGTGACGTTTGCACAGTCACCATTCTTGTAATACAGCCTTACAAGTAGAGCGATCCTGCATTGAGACTGTCATGGCGAACGTCGCAGAAGCGAAAGGAGGAAAAACCGTGTACCCGGCGCGTTTATACCAATGGGTCGTGCGCATGACAAATCTTTTCAATTACGTATTCTGACACGGACAGCTCCATCTATCGATCAATTTTCACGCTATTTTCTTCTTCTGCCATACGTTTTCTCCTTGCAATTTGACGTCATTCAGACCAGAGGTGTTATTTCTATAGCGTTTTGAAATTTTAACTTTAATTATAATCACCCTGTACACTCCAAGAGAAAAAAAAATTGGCACCTCGAAGGAATGACACGAATGAGCCGGAAATCGCTAGATGTATTTTACATGTACACAAAAACAAATGATTGCAGTTTCAGAAAAGAATGATGATTTATACATGAGAATGAGCTCCACAAATTGAGGAAGTCAGTAATGTGTTGGTCCAGCTCTGACCCTTATGCAATTAGTTATTCTGCTTGACAATGACTGATAAAATTGTAGGATTTCCTATTGAGGGATATCGAGCCAAATTCTATCCAATTGACGCGTTAGATCGCTAAAATTCCGAGCTGGTTGGAGGGCTCTAGGGGGGCTGCCTATAATGTTCCAAACTTTCTAAATTTGGGAGAGATCCAGCAAACTTGCTGGTGAAGATATAGTCTAGCAAACACGAAGACAAGCAGTAAAAACTCTCGCTGTATGCAGGCGGTCATTATGTACCTGAAATACAAGCCCAGGATAGTTTGCCATGAAGGACAACAAAATCGAGCATAGAATATCGTCGACGTACCGCTATGCTGTGAGGATGCAGAGATAAAAACCAAAGGGGTCCTGCTGCGAAAAGAAATGGCACCCAGACCACCACTCCTTGTTATCGGGTCATGGGGCGGGCGGCAAACAGATTGGTTTCCCACCGCTGTCCAGGGCAGCTCCAGACACATATTCGGCCTGTAATCTCATCGACTGGAGTATAAATGTCTTCACTGTGAATCCCGCCTCGAACTGACAAGTGAAGACTTGTCTGCAGTCTGGAGTGATGGTCTGGGGTGCCATTTCTTTCCGTAGCAGGATCCTTTTGGTTGTCATCCGCGGCATCCTTACAGTACAGCGGTACGTCGACGACATTCTACGCCCCGTTTTGTTGCACTTCATGGCAAGTAATCCTTGGCTTACATTTCAGCAAGGTAACGTTCACCCCCACACGGCGAGAGTTTCTACCGCTTGTCTTCCTGCTTACCAAAGCCTACCCCGGCCATCAAAATCCAAGGACCGCTCCATAACAGAGAACGCTTGGAACATTATGGGCAGGGCCCTCCGTCCAGCTTGGGATTTTGACGATCTAACACGCCAGTTGGACACAATCTGGAGCGATGTCCTGCAAGTAATCTAACAACTTTACCAATCAATGCCAAGCCGAATAACTGATTGCAAAAGAGCCATAGGCAGACTAACGCGTTGCTGACTTGCTAAGTTTGTGAAGCTCTTTCTCCTCAATAAATCATCTATTTTTTCTGAAGTGGTCATCGTTCGTTTGTCTGTACTTGTGCATCACATCTGTCGATTTTCGTCTCATTCGGATAATTCTTTCGTGGCGCGTCGCATCTTTCTTCTTTTTTTTGTCTTATAGTGTATTACCTGATTTCTGTTTGATACGGTTTATTAAAATTTGTGCACTAATTAATTAATAACTTCCTCTTTAAACAAAATATCAGATTTCCATTCAACTCCGTGTACCTGCACCTTGGCAGCGCAGTAGCATTAAAATACAGAGGACAGGTAAAATAATGTGAACACCTGTACTTACTTGGGAATGGTTTATTAATAATGGGTTGGACACCCATTTTGCTGTAACACAGCTGCGATTCTTCTTGCATTACTGGCATATAATGATTGTATAGTCTCCAGTGGAATGTTATGCCACTCTCCAATCAGAAACTCTTCTACCTCCTGTAGTGACAAGGGAGGCGGGAAACTGCTCCGGAGTCTGAGATCCGATATTATCCACAAGGGTTCCATGATGTTCAAGTCTGGGAACTGTGCTGGGCAGAAAGACGCTGCAGTTCAGTTGCATGTACTTCATACCACGACTGTACTGTCTTGGCTGTTTGAATGGGTACGGCACAACATTTGAATCATGAGGTGCACCTGATCACCAAAGATGTTCACATAATCGTTGGCTATAACACGGCCTTTGAGAGTAATGATGGGACCAGCAGGATGCCATGATATGGCTGCCCACACCACCACACTTCCACCTCGATACTTAACCGCCAGACTCAAGCAATCACTATTCTAGTGCTTCTTTTGGCGTTCTCCAGACGTAAACCCGGCCCAGTGTTGGAAATAACGAAAACGTTGGCTCGTCGGAGTATATGACGTGTTTCCATTGATCAGCCCTTAAGAATTTATGCTACTGACACCATGCTTTACGCTTTTTTGCGTTGGTTGTCGTCACTAATGGGTTAGATGTAGCAGCCCGTTCGTGAATATTCGCTTTATGGAGTTTTCGGTGGACAGTGTCGATAAATACGGGGTCTCGCATATGGCTATTGAGCTCTGAAGTCATTTTAGGCGCCGTAGTTTTGTGTTGTTTTGACACAATTCGTGTTAGCGTACGATAATCTGTATCATTTAGTTTTGGATTGCCCCCACTATTACGTTTACACGATTATGTCTCTTCGTATTTTGTGTAGACTGTCAAGACTGTTGAAACAGATGCACTTAAAACATTCAGTAAGTTGGCTGTCTTAGTTACTGATGGTTCAAATGGCTCTGAGCACTATGGGACTTAACTTCCGAGGTCGTCAGTCCCCTAGAACTTAGAACTACTTAAACCTAACTAACCTAAGGACATCACACACATCCATGCCCGAGGCAGGATTCGAACCTGCGACCGTAGCGGTCACGCGGTTCCAGACTGCAGCGCCTAGAACCGCTCGGCGACCTCGGCGGTTACCGATGCTCCAACTACTCTCGCCCCCATGGCCTGCCGCCTTCGGAACTCTGTTAGGTCTTTCATTGGATGTCGACCTCGGCCTCTAAATGCAAATACGAAGTATGCACTATTCGTCAACAACCTGCACTGACTCCTAGTCCGTACTGAATCCGCGAAGTCCGGTGCGACACGTGCCTTTCCTGCTTTGTTGACCGTCAAATGTAACCATCCCATTACTACCACTGTACACATTAATTAACTTATCCCCTGTACTCACGCCTTTTGGTGTCATACTGTTGTTGTTGTTGTGGTCTTCAGTCCTGAGACTGGTTTGATGCAGCTCTCCATGCTACCCTATCCTGTGCAAGCTTCTTCATCTCCCAGTAGTTACTGCAACCAAGATCCTTCTGAATCTGCTTAGTGTATTGATCTCTTGGTCTCCTTCTGCGATTTTTAACCTCCACGCTGTCCTCCAATGCTAAATTTGTGATCCCTTGATGCCTCAGAACATGTCCCCCTAACCGGTCCCTTCTTTTTGTCAAGTTGTGCCACATACTCCTCTTCTCCCCAATTCTATTCAATACTTCATCATTAGTTATGTGATCTACCCATCTAATCTTCAGCATTCTCCCGTAGCACCACATTTCGACAGCTTCTATTCTCTTCTTGTCCAAACTGTTTATCGTCCATGTTTCACTTCTATACAAGGCTACACTCCATACAAATGCTTTCAGAAACGACTTCCTGACAGTTAAATCTATACTCGATGTTAACAAATTTCTCTTCTTCAGAAACGCTTTCCTTGTCATTGCCAGTCTACATTTTATATCCTCTCTACTTCGACCATCATCAGTTATTTTGCTCCCCAAATAGCAAAACTCCTTTACTACTTTAAGTGCCTCATTTCCTAATCTAATTCCCTCAGCATCACCCGACTTAATTCGACTACATTCCATTATCCTCGTTTTGCTTTTGTTGATGTTCATCTTATATCCTCCTTTCAAGACACTGTCCATTCCGTTCAACTGCTCTGATAGAATTACAATGTCATCGGCGAACCTCAAAGTTTTTATTTCTTCTCCATGGATTTTAATACCTACTCCGAATTTTTCTTTTGTTTCCTTTACTGCTTGCTCAATATACAGAATGAATAACATCGGGGACAGGCTACAACCCTGTCTCACTCCCTTCCCAACCACTGCTTCCCTTTCATATCCCTCGACTCTTATAACTGCCATCTGGTTTCTGTAAAAATTGTAAATAGCCTTTCGCTCCCTGTATTTTACCCCTGCCATCTTTAGAATTTGAAAGAGCGTATTCCAGTCACCGTTCTCTAAGTCTACAAATGCTAGAAACGTAGGTTTGCCTTTCCTTAATCTTTCTTCTAAGATAAGTCGTAGGGTCAGTATTGCCTCACGTGTTCCAATATTTCTACGGAATCCAAACTGATCTTCCCCGAGGTCTGCTTCTACTAGTTTTTCCATTCGTCTCTAAAGAATTCGCGTTAGTATTTTGCAGCTGTGACTTATTAAACTGATAGTTCGGTAATTTTCACATCTGTCAGCACCTGCTTTCTTTGGAATTGGAATTATTATATTCTTCTTGAAATCTGAGGGTATTTCACCTGTCTCATACATCTTTGTCACCAGATGGTAGAGTTTTGTCAGAACTGGCTGTCCAAAAGCTGTCAGTAGTTCTAATGGAATGTTGTCTACTCCCGGGGCCTTGTTTCGACTCAGGTCTTTCAGTGCTGGTGTCATACTACAGACTCCTTTATTAACAAACGGCAGCCGCATTTACGGTATGGAATAGCATGTTGTTTCATTACGCTATTTTCCTCAGTATAATAAGTATACAGTATTTGTTCATTCGACTATGAGCAAACAATGTTTATGAGAGTGGTTGTTTGAGCTTTGTGTTTCCTGTTATATGTATTTATTTAAGTATGGTGGACAGTGAGATGTCAATCAGGGTTGGCGTAAGATTGGGAAAAACTGAAAGTGCACATTATTGTGTCACGTTACGAGTCACACCGCCATACATACCGCGATTCATTTAACTTCTTTCAGCATGCAATTTCGCTTCTGGACATTGCAAATTCCAACACCATGAAGGCGGCACGCAGTGAACTTCAAATTGGTTTAGATTATCTGGGGTCCTGCCCACTCGTCTCTTATAGGGTGCCAAAATATGCTGCTTTCTCGGATAGCTATACAACAATTCAAGAAAATCAGATTAATAATTTTTATTGCCATAAAGTAGATTGACAATACTTAACTTTGATTTAAAACAACGCGTCGCAAGCAAATGACGACCTGCAAACAATCAGTGTCCTTTGCTACATGCAATGCCCACGCAAGTAATGGATATGGATCACAAGTAACATCTCTACTAGAGTCCGTCTGCTACTGTCCGGGTCGGTATAGATTAAAATTGGAAGAGCGCCTATAAGAGTACCTCGGGGAACGCCAGATATCATTTCCATTATTCAGTTATTGAATACGGGACCTTTCTGGCGGAAATCACGAACCCACTCGCAAAACGGAGGCGATACTCCAGATGCAAGCGGTTTGATTGAGGGATGGTGCCAAAAGCATTCTGGAAATCTAGTAATATGTAATCAATTTGAGATCCACTGTCGACAGCCCTCATTCATTGCTTTGTGTGAATAAAGAGCCAGTTGTGCTTCACAAGAACGGTATTTTCTGAATCCGTGCCATGTTTCGATAGTTTTCTTTGAGGTAATTCATAATGTTCGAACGCAATATACAGTGTAGTCCATCTGAAGTTTCGGGTGAGACTATCTCGAAAACTATACATCGGGTAAAAATAGTGGGTAAGACAAGGTCGTAAGCTCAAAGGGGGACATCAAATGATACTATACGTGAATCCCAGCCCCCGCCCCCTTGAGTAGGGCGGGGGGCATTTTTTAATTCTTAAATGGAAACATATTCGGGTTCTCCATAAAAAAGTAATCAAGTTTTGTCTGAAACATTTTTTAAACCATTTGCAGGTGGCGCTGAAATCGAGAAAAATTAAAATTGTGGAAGAACTCCGATTTATTTAGAATGATCCGAGAAGGACGCATCAAATCGATGCAAAACGTACACCAATTCTTTCGTTACGCCAAATTAAGTTATTTTTGTACAAAATGTACTGTATCCTACTTTTAACGTTACCCAAGAACAACGACATGGACATGGTAGAATGATGTTCCCATGGGGTGCTTCATTAGTGTGAGTCCCCTTGCCTCTCACAATTTCGGGTGCTTAATTAATGAAATCAGCCACGAAGAAATTGTTCAAAATTATCCCCATTTTCTTCAAGGCATAAAGTCGATCATCTGCGAAAGTTGTCCACAGTTTTGAGCAGCACATCCCATGGTATGGCTGCACACGCTCTTCGAATGCGTTGCTCCATATCGTTCGGGTTGTGGGCTGTCTTTCATAAACAATATTTTTTAAATAACCCCATAAACTTGATAATGTGAATGAAAGGGTTTGTGCATCGCTGTGTTAGGATTAGCACAGGCTTGGCAGTGAACTCTTACTTCTCAGCTTCAGTATATACCGAAGGTTTGCCAGTATTTCCACCTTTCATTCAAAATTAAGATCTTTTCCCGATTTATAGAACAGTTACGTTGTATGCAGCCTGGTGCGAGTTGCAGTTCGGTAGGTTTCTGCTCGGCTTTCCTACTGGCGATTTGCTGCAGCGTGTTCACAGTTAGGTGCAGGTAAATTGACGAAAGGAACCGCCCATTGCACTACTTAGATATAGATGGTGTAAAACTGTTGGCCTGGCTACAACGTTCTCCACAATTGTGACCCACTGAAGGTATCTGGTCATGGGTTGCGCAAAGACTGACACACTATCACTCACCAGCCCCAACGATTCATGAACCATGGCACAGAGTTGAACTGACATGGAATGACGTACCTGTACCTGTCATCGAAGCTCATTTAGAGTTGGAGCCGTCGTTGCTTTGAGAGATGTCAGCTCTGAACTACATTTCGCAACTTGTGTGCCACCAAAACATCACCAATTTGAATCATTTATTCTTCCTACAGTACTGCACACGCAGAATGAATAACATTTCGTTATTTGGTATCAATTCTGGTATTGTGATGCTGATGGTCAGCAGTATACCATCACATTATAATCTAGTTGTATAACATCGAAACTTACACGCATTCCGAAATTTAAAAAAAAGCGAATTTAAAGAAAGAAAAAAGGGTTTATGAAAAGAATGAAACAGAGAACGAATGCATAGGACGGGGGCAGCAGTGGCAGCAAAGCGAGAGGAAGGAGACAGATGCTCGGCGGCTGCTGCGCAGTTTCTGGGTTTGTCGATAATTTGGGGCGTTCCATAGCAAGGGGAGGACGGCAGCCACAGGTGGCCAGCCTAGCTGGTGTAGGCGTGGCGTTAAGTCTGCAGCTTGCTATACTCTTCGCCAGACTGTCAGATTTCCGTCTTGTGCTGATCTTTAGAATTGCTGGTCCTCTCCTCTTCCTCGCAGACCACCTTTACAAAGCTTAATCAGAGATATACTTCCACCAACACTCCTATAACTGCTATTTTTTCTGTCTACTACTCTACCTGTAATTACATACTAATCAGCGCCCCTCTCTACGATATCATAAAAAAGGTGAGTCGCTCAACCTTCTACTGCAGCTTGTCCCCTTGTGGTATGAGATCACTTCTACTGATGAGCACTTACTGTATCTTGCATTTTGCGGTTAGTTAGTTACGTGTTCCACGGAACGTTTGCAGGGCACAAAAATGTTACAAGTTGCAGGAGCACTTACCTTTTATATGTGTGAGTAAATACTGATTTGTTTCAGATTATCAGGTAAATCTGTGAAAAATACGAGAGCGTGCTGAAAAATATATCACCGAATTTTATTATTCTGTTCTCAATATCGGTATACG
Organism: Schistocerca nitens; assembly: GCF_023898315.1. Lineage (NCBI taxonomy): Eukaryota > Metazoa > Arthropoda > Insecta > Orthoptera > Acrididae > Schistocerca > Schistocerca nitens. Next base: position 231,482,165 of record NC_064616.1, on the reverse strand, counting down.
TATTACATGTCATGCGTATTACTCCGTCGACTTTTCCGCTCGTTGACGTAACTTGTAACCTGCCGCTTACTCCGAATTCTGGCGTGTAACATGGCGGTGGTAACGTACCTATAGGTGACTAAAGTAATGGGATACTGACATGCAGATATACAGATGGCGGTAGAATCAAGCACCGGTACACAAGGTATAAAAGGGCAGTGCATTGGCGGAGCTGTCATTTGTACTTGGGTTATTGATGTGAAAAGGTTTGCGACGAACTTACCTGTTAGGACAGGGCGGCGAAATTTGGCGTTAATGGGATAGCCGACACGAGTGCTTTTACTAACAGCACGACATCGGCTGCAGCGCCTCTCCTGGGCTCTTGACCATATGGGTTGGACGATAGACTGGAAAATCGTAGCCTAGTCAGATGAGTCCCGATTTCAGTTGGTATGAGCTCATGATAGAGCCCAAGTTTGGCACAGACCCCAAAGCCATGAACCCAGTTTGTGAACAAGGCACTGTGCGAGCTGGCGGTAGTCCCATAATGGTGTGGTTCAAATGGCTCTGAGCACCATGGGACTCAACTGCTGTGGTTATCAGTCCCCTAGAACTTAGAACTACTTAAACCTAACTAACCTAAGGACATCACACACATCCATGCCCGAGGCAGAATTCGAACCTGCGACCGTAGCAGTCCCACGGTTCCGGACTGCGCGCCTGCTGTAAACACACTGCTGTAAACACACAGTTATGCCAGTTTGTGTATTGGTTTCCAGCGGGTATCGCCACTCCTCCCCTCCACCGACGACAAAGGCGTCTAGAGAGACAAGACGAAATTGCCATAGTCCCATAGCTCTACGTGTGTGTGAGGGGACGATAGTGTTACTTTATTCTGAACGCTGTGGCATTCTCCAAGTCAATACACACTAGTTGCGCGTGGTATGTATTTGTAATCGAAAAAACAGTTGGATGCAGTGTAAACTAGTATCATTTCAGAATCGAAACACATTATTGCATCTTGACGTTACTATAGGCGAATCGTGAGAAGTTTGTCGACCAAGGACAAAAAAGGGACTCCGTGGGCAACATGTATAGCGTTAGTTTGATATACAGGGTGGTCCATCTGAAGTTTCGGATGAGAATATCTCGAAAACTATACATCGCATAAAAATAGTGGGTAAGACAAATTCGTAAGCTCAAAGGGGGACATCAAATGATACTACACGTGACCCCCAGCCCCGCCCCATAAGGTGGGGCGGGAGGCAACTTTTAAATCTTACATGGAAACCCCCATTTTTTATTGCAGATTCGGATTCTCCATAAAAAAAGTAATCAAGTTTTGTCTGAAACATTTTTTTAGACCATTGACAGATGGCGCCGAAATCAAGAAAAATTAAAATTGGGGAAGAACGATTTATTTAGAATGATCCGAGAAAGACGCATCAAATCGATACAAAATGTGCACCAATTCTTTCATTACGACAAATTATTTTTTTTTTACAAATATATCCTACCGCCACAGTTTTTGATGGAGGGATGCGGAATAGTATTCAAATCTCGTTAGAAAACTCTTCACAATCGCATTATTCACCCGACTGTGGCGCTACCGTGGCCAAACTTCGAACTATAGCTCAGTATAAAGGTCGGTGCAATGCGATAACACGTCACTTCACTTTCAGATTGTGAACCCGTGGTCAAGCAATGGTATAAGAAGGCCTTGTGACTTGTAGAAACTCATGTGTCCAACCTGGGCATGTCGTATGTTCTCCACAATATTTCGTTCCCATCTACAGGTGGTTTCCAATGACTGCTGGTCCACTCTTGTCGCCGTTCTATGCAGATATTTTCCTTTAAGGTTTTTCTTTCAAACATGTCCGAAAGAACAGACACCATTCAGAATACGCATCTGTGAATCATTATACGTAAATTGGACGGAGGTCACTGCTCTCAGCTGCAGCGGAACATTAAGCGGAATCAGCGGCGACGAGCGAAAATGTGTACAGGATCGAGATTCAAACCCCGTATCTCCTGCTTACTAGGCATGTGCGGTAACCACGGCGCCATCCGGGACGCAGCGTTATTTCAACTGCGCGTACTATCTCAGCACGCTTCACGGCCGATCCACACTCCCACCGAGCAGTCCCTGTCCATTTTACTCCCTTTCGCTACTCAGAGATTCCCACAGGAGATCGGACGTATTTCTGCATTCGCACTGAAGAAAGTGGATCCATGTCCGAAAGAACAGAAACCGCGCATAGTTATAATTGATAAGCCTAGCTGGACAGAGGTAGTCCGCCCAGTTGCGATAATGCTGTGTCCAGGATGCGCCGTGGTTACCGCGCCTGCCTGGTAAGCAGGAGATCCTGGGTTCGAATCTCGGTCCGGTACACATTTTCGCTCGTCGACGCTGATTCCGCTTAATGTCCAATTTAGATATACCTTTAAGGTGTTGTATTGCTGCCTTAAGAAAGGTCAAACCAACTCTCTAACCAAAGAGAAGCGTAATGGACGCTGGGAAACAGGTAATATTGTACATTATCAAGTGCTACAGGACCTTTTATACACAGCTAGTGTAGCGCACAAATCGAAAAGGATGATTTCGCTCTCCTTAAATTGTATGTTTAGCGACATACCGTATTGGATACGGTCATTTCCAGGAACAGTTTCCAACTCTCAGACAACGCAGACTCTAGTTTTTAAAGCGTTTTGGGAACCTATGCTATAACCATCTCTCCATAAAAATTACTGGAGATAGGACAATGGATCTTGAATTTTTGGTGGCGATATTTGGTTTATGTTCTCTAGTCTGTAATTGCATGCAAATGATTGACGATTCAACAGTTAGTTTGACAATATACATTTATTGCAGCCTCGCCACAGAAAACTAATGTTCCACGTATGGCAGTAATAACAGAAATGATAGAACTTGAGGGCAGGAAAGAACAAATAAAACTTGAAAGAATGTCGGTCCAGTAATCACTGTAGCACAATTAAGCAGTAGCACTGAGTGCCAAGGAAGGCTGCTGGTAGCCGCTGGGCGACGTAACGTAGCGGTTCGGCTTGGTGGAGAGTCGGCTGACGTAACAGATGGGTCGCCGTAGGCGCCGGTGTCAATGGTCTCACGCGGAGCTGCATCTGCAACTGGCTGCTGGAGTCGCAGTCGCAGTTACGGGTGACCAAACAAAGCTCGACCTGTCACAGGGTAAGCGCCGAGGTACTGTTCCTGCCTTTCTTGTCGTGCTAGGGGATCGTGGCCTATCGTGTTGGATCAGTCGCAAGTTATTTGAGAAGTTTCGTCCTCATACTGTTGCGGAGAGTGTCACTCAAGCAACAGGTCCAGCCGATGCTTAGTCAGCCGGTGATGGTGTTGGTGCCCTACGCTACTGAAGAGCCGGTTGCGGGATGGGAATGCCTTTTCATAAAATGCACGGGCTGTTAGGCGGAACCTATCAAAAAACAATGGGTGGCCCACATCCTCATGGAGCTGTTGCGTGGGGTAAAACAAGGGAAGGTTTCGGTGGATAGCGATGTGGGAGTCGGCAGCTTACCCTCACACCACGGTCGCGTACTCCAACACTGTACGAAGCAGTGTCAGATAAAGCGTGAGGCCATGGAGAGGGGAAAGCGTCGATTCGGGATGGAGCAGCGGGTAGAGCGCGTGTAAACGCCTTACAGTCCAGTCTCTGACGTTGCGTCTATGCGGCAGCCAGGTAAGACACTGATTGATTTTTATTCAGAGGTAGGCAGCCGTCTTGGTACACATGATGGGACCTCTTATAATGACTGGTGGTAGAGGCGGCGGCACCTTCCATCTGCTAAAGACGACCGCTTGAATCTTCCTAGCGTTGATCTTGAGCCGCCATTTGGTGGCCCAGGCATCCAAGGCAACACATCCAAGCTGGAGGCGGCGTCCCGTAGTGCGACGTTCATATTGTGGGTGTCGTCAACATAAAGTGCCAATTCCACGTATGCCACCGACGTCGAGTCAGAGGTGCACAGAGAGTATAGTAAGGGGCCGAGTACCGACCCCTGTGATACAGCTACACATGTGGTTTTCGCAGTCGACGTTGCTTGTTTCACCCTGACATAAAAGGTCATGCCAGAGAGGTAGAACAACAGGAATACTCCGTGTGACGCCGAAACCCCGTGCACAAAGAGTTCGTACACGAACAACGTCACAACAAGTCGAATACCCTGGACACATCCAGGAGTACTCAGGGGGTACTCTCTCGTCTCCAGTGCTCCCATGGCTGGATCCACCAGGCGCAGCAGTTGGTGAGTGGTGACATGTCACTCCAGACACCAAACTTCTCATCTGGATGTAAGCATTCCTGGCTGACGTGCTCCAGTAGGTGTTTCATGCATGGCCTCTTGAATACCATCGAGAGGGACTGGAGCAAACTGATAGGCCGGTAGTTCGACGCCAACCGAGGGTCCTCGTTCGTCTTCGGGATAGCGGACACTATTGCGTGTTTCCACGCGGAAGGGTGGGTCCCCCAAAGGAAAACCTGGTTGAAGATGTCGGCCAGAACCCGATGGACTCCCTGAGGCAAATTCTCGAGGAGGATGTTAGTGATAGCATCGCTGCTTCTCGCCCTCCTGGTTTCGAGAGACTGTAGTCGCCCCGCAACTTCCTCGTCTGTGATTGGCGCGATGATGTTATTAGCGTCCCAGCGGCCAGTAAGGTAAGTATCCGTTGAGTGACGCGCCGAACCTAGTCGTCATGGACGTCGTCAACCACGGGGGATAGCTGCTGGAAGTTGCACCGCGGTCGCAGCCGAGGAATATCCTTGGGCCTTTGATGATGATGATGTTTGGTTTTGTTGGACGCTCAACTGCGCGGTCATCAGCGCCCATACGAGGTTCCAATTTTTCACACAATCCAATTTCTTTACTCAGTCCAATTTAGCCACTGTCACGAATGATGATGATGATGATGATGAAATGATGTGGACAACACAAACACCCAGTCCCCGGGCAGAGAAAATCCCCAATCCGGCCAGGAATCGAACGGGGGACCCCGTGATCCAGAGGCAGCAACGCTAGCCACTAGACCACGAGCTGTGGACTTGGGCTCTTGATGACCACTTGACCCGCGGATGGATGGTGGAACCCGATAGCAGCGCCGTCGTAGTTGCTGCGTTGCTACCTATGAACGATGGTGATGGTTAAGCCTGTAAACATAGCTTCTGTAATCAGCATCAAATCCAAACACTCGATGTACTAGCGAGATGCGTAAACTGTCTCCAAAGGAGGACCAGCAACCCACATGGCGAAGATGTGTCAGAAACAGGAGTGACTGGTTACTCTTTATTTTTAAATGAAATATTTTGCAGTTGTTTTGGGCAATGTCTCCGAGGTGTTTTTTGGAGACATCCGTGAGTGCAGCAGTTATTGTTGTGCTGCCATTTTACTGATGACTTTTCACAGCTCTATCAGGCTGATGGAAAGATTTATCAAGTCCAGAAGCACTTGATATGACCTCTTCTAAATATCTCTGACTTTTTTCTGTTCTCCCACAGATAGAAGGTATGTAATGTTCTCTGCTGATTACCAGCAACTGAGCTATTGAGATGCATCATGCCTAACCTCAATCAAAATGCTGAAGTATATGAGACTGCGTTTGTAGAAAAGATAAACTCCTCTGTCAACTTCAGATTTCTGACAGTGCAACCCTCGGAGCAGATAGTCATATAGCCCCAGGCCAGTAACGTCTATTCAAGGGATGTAAGGTAAGCACTGCTTTTTGCGTAAATTGGAAACAATATCGAAACTGAAGGAAACATTAAATTTTAAAATCGTTCCACACATGGACTGACAAAAGTTATTATTATTATTTTTTTAATTAGCACTGCTAATTTTTCAGAACCATCAGCAAAATTCGTAAATTCGCGCTTTCTATAACTTAAGATTCAGATAAGGCCTGATGTTTTCTGAACAGGCTGTACAAGTTTCAGCTGGAGCTCCGAGATGTGGGCTGAACTTCAGTCTTCCAAGCTCCGCAGTGGACCGACTGGGGATCTTGGTGTGCGGTTATGACAGTTAAATGTTGTAATAACTTTTCTGGTGCTACGGAAAACATACCCTAATTCCACATGTGGTTTGTAGTTTCATGTTACGTCAACGCTGTAAACAGCCTTAATAGTTTATAGTAGCCATCACATAGGCTTGCTTTTGTTGGCGGTAGGATAAACAAGCAGGCCCGTTGCGTATCGTACACTGAGCAGCAGAATCATGAAAATCGTAGCGGGGCAGTGCCAATGTGAATTATGGGACTCCGCTGCACAACTTTGCTCTCCGCAGTTTGCAAGAGATGAATGATAAATAGAAATCGATAGACCTACAACTGACTCGTGCATAATAACTAGAAATGGTATTTCATTTCATAACTTTACAACAGCAACGAATGGCTGTGAGGACGCCCTAATATGCAAAATCTGATTGAACAACAATCATGTTGAACTCCTGTAGCGTCTGAGTGAAAAGCTGGAACACCATTTAGCACATTCTTCTGTGTTTACAGAATATCAGACCTAATACAGAGTGACTTGACTGTCTTTATTTCAAACACAGTCGGGAATAAAATAAGAAAAAAGTCAACCAAATTTTCCCTCAGTTATTCTGGGCGAAGCAACTGATGTGCGTAATTTCTCGCAGGTTTCGTCACTCCACTATGTCACAGCTGTTAGTCAAGTTCGTTAAAGTATTCCAAAATTAACGAACATGCTCAGAGTTACGATGGAACGGTATTTGGCTCGTCATTTGAATGGACTGTAATCGAGAGTGAGAAACGTTTTTTGTGTTCGTTCACGGTTTCGTTCATCGACTAAACTCAATATTATCGTATGCCGTGTCAAAAATCTAAGAGTGCAGAATATTTTCTTCGCTTCGAATAGTCATGCTACTTTTTTTTTCAAGTCAGCAAAAAGATCTTGGGCTTTAGAACAAACAGTTAAGAAAAGGTTCTCTAAAATATATACTAACCAGTGGAGTTGTGTATCCTTTCTCGTTAAAACCTAATGGTGTTGTGAACTAGTTTCACTTTTAAAGGCTGTGATAAATCAAAATATGTGGGACGAAGAAGCCTATATTCCTACTTGTGGATTTGAAATCACGATGCAAAATTTAAGTTTAAATTTCGTTCTACACACTTTTGCAAATAATTTCCCTCTTACTGACATCTTATTTGATATATTTCACACCAGGGCTCATTACATTGGCTATTGTGTAACAAAATTAATGAATCCGTATAAATGTTAAAGGCAAAATGTGACGGATCTGAAAGAATGCAGGAAAGAGTCATTCATGACCAGCATATGTTTGAACCATCAATTAAACATCTTAGGAATAATAACCTTACTGCAGTCAATTTGGAAACAAACTTTGGAAGAATTGCCCGTGGAATTTTGTACACAGTGATGTGACAGTTACAAGATGGATTCAATAACTTGGACTTTTTGTTATTTTTGCAACTTTTAAATGTACATGATTTTGATCAGTATAAACAATGTTACCCTGAACCTGCATTAAACCCACTAAAAGACTGCTATGGATCGGTTTCAGGTTACCACAGCTAGTGGTTGAATATATTTCCAGAGAAATGCATCATAGAAGTGTTGGTGACTTATAGAAGTTTATTGTCATTGACACCACATTGCATACTGTGAAACTGTAAAACTCTTTGAAGTTATTCTGATTATTTCTGCATCTAGTGCCTGATTTGAGACAAGCTGTTCAGACATAAAAAGATAAAAAGAAAGCTTTATGTATGTAATTTATACTCTCAAGAATAGATCTGAAATTACTTGAAAATGATCTCCTGTGGCAGTTGAAGTATCTTACGACACGATGACTGACGAATTCACCAATAACGTAATTTCATATTTAAAATTGACATAGTCTATTGTAACTGCTTACCTTAACGAGAAGTGCAACACACGCCACTGTACTTTGCGTATAAGGCGCACTAAAACCACCTATGAATGCGGATAGCAGGAGGAGATTTAAAACCGGGTCATTGTCTTTCTGTCGAGAGCTTCTTATAATGGAAAATGTTATAAATTGTAATATTAAATGGAATGTGCACTTGTATAGCAACATCGTAAGTGTCAGATCATCCTCCGTTCGGTAGTGGTTGTATCTCAACATAGCAGTTCAAATGGTTCAAATGGCTCTGAGCACTATGGGACTTAACTTCTGAGGTCATCAGTCCCCTAGAACTGTAGCGCCTATAACCGCTCGGCCACTCCGGCCGGCAACATAGCAGTGCTGACGCTAGATTTGAAGGGTCTCCTGCAGACAAAAGCACAGTGATCGTCCTGATACTGAAAGTTGCAATTGCTTTAGTTTCAAGTATAGAATGGAAATAGTTTGCTGAATAGTTTTATCGACTCTCCTTATCTTCTCCCCATTCTCTCCTTTGAGACGGAAAATGAAGCTGGTATGGAGAAAAAAGCAAACTGAATGGGTGGCGACTTGGTTTCGTCCAAAAATTTGCCTGAGATTTCCAAACTGAATTTCCAAATTTCCCTGAACTAGTTGTAGTTGTATGTGAGAGACAGGTTTGGTTTCCTGTTTTTATGGCTGCAAATACAAATGTTTTGACTTGCCATATCACGTAATAGTCATTATTGCAATTTCAGGTATGATTTACTTACTGTATTATGAACATTTCTGTAAGTTATAAGCTCTTGGTACCTATGGACATTCCTTCGTTATCGTCTGTCACCACTCCGTGCCATACCGAGCAGTCACTGTGTGATAACTTCAAGCATATGACAAATTCTTGCAGGAATTCGTTTAGAACTGTTGTCACTGGAACGTTACATTAAGAGATTTCGATAACAGTAACGTATCACGTTCCAAACGAGATGCTCTACACAGTATGGCCACTGTTAACTTGAATAAAAGTGTGATAAAGTACTAAAGCAAACAATCTTTATTTCGAAATTGGGTAAACCGAAAATTCGGTTAAACGATAATTACATCGAGAAACCTACCGCTTAAATCAAATTTCAGATGTTTCGTACTAAAAACCAAAATTTGGTCTCCACATTACGTATTACACATCTTATTCTTCGTCTAAACCGGGTAAGTATGTACGAGGGGCGTTCAAAAAGTAATGCGACACACTTTTTTCTGTGTTTTATTCGGGTTACCAGTACACGCTATTATTTCTCACTCTTTTGGCGACGAAACGCTAGTTTTCAACATAACCTCCGTCAGTGCGATGGCCTTACGCCATCTTACTGGGAGAGCCTGTACGCCGGCACGGTACCACTCGACGTCGGACTCAACGTCTCGCTGCATCAATAACCTCTCCATAAACTCAATACTGCTTCCCGCGGAGTGCATACTTAATTGGGCCAAACAGATGGAAGTCGGAAGGTGCGAGATCCGGGATGTAGGGTGGATGAGGAAGAACGGTCCAATGAAATTTTGAGAGTTTCTGTCGCGTACACAGTCTTGTGTGATGCCTTGCGTTGTCATGGAGAAGGGGAAGTTCGTTTGTATTTTCGTGGCGACGAACGCGCTAAAGTCATTTCTTCAATTTCCTGAGGGTAGCATAATACTTTTCGTACACTACTGGCCAATAAAATTGCTACACCAAGAAGAAATGCAGATTATAAACGGGTATTCATTGGACAAATATATTATACTAGAACTGACATGTCATTACATTTTCACGCAATTTGAGTGCATAGATCCTGAGAAATCTGTACCCAGAACAACCACCTCTGGCCGTAATAACGGCCTTGATACGCCTCGGCATTGACTCAAACAGAGATTGGATGGCTTGTATAGGTACAACTGCCCATGCAGCTTCAACACGATACCACAGTTCATCAAGAGTAGTGACTGGCGTATTGTGACGAGCCAGTTGCTCGGCCGCCGTTGACCAGACGTTTTCAGTTGGTGAGAGATCTGGAGAATTTGCTGGCCAGGGCAACAGTCGAACATTTTCTGTATCCAGAAAGGCCCGTACAGGACCTGCAACATGCGGTCGTGCATTATCCTGCTGAAATGTAGGGTTTCGCAGGGATCGAATAAGAGTAGAGCCACGGGTCGTAACACATCTGAAATGTAACGTCCACTGTTCAAAGTGCCGTCAATGCGAACAAGAGGTGACTGAGACGTGTAACCAATGGCACCTCATACGATCACGCGGGGTGATACGCCAGTATGGCGATGACGAATACACGCTTCCAATGTGCGTTCACCGCGATGTCGCCAAACACGGATGCGATCATCATGATGCTGTAAACAGAACCTGGATTCATCCGAAAAAATGACGTTTTGCTATTCGTGCACCCAGGTTCGTCGTTGAGTACACCATCGCAGGCGCTCCTGTCTGTGATGCAGCGTCAAGGGTAACCGCAGCCATTGTCTCCGAGCTGATAGTCCATACTGCTGCAAACGTCGTCGTACTTTTTGTGCAGATGGTTGTTGTCTTGCAAACATCCCCATCTGTTGAGTCAGGGATCGAGACGTGGCTGCACGATCCGTTACAGCCATGCGGATAAGATGCCTGTCATCTCGACTGCTAGTGATACGAGGCCGTTGGGATCCAGCACGGCGTTCCGTATTACCCTCCTGAACCCACCGATTCCATATTCTGCTAACAGTCATTGGATCTCGACCAACGCGAGCAGCAATGTCGCGATACGTTAAACCACAATCGCGATAGGCTACAATCCGACCTTTATCAAAGTCGTAAACGTGATGGTACGCATTTCTCCTCCTTACACGAGGCATCACAACAACGTTTCACCAGGCAACGCCGGTCAACTGCTGTTTGTGTATGAAAAATCGGTTGGAAACTTTCCTCATGTCAGCACGTTGTAGGTGTCGCCACCGGCGCCAACCTTGTGTGAAGGCTCTGAAAAGCTAATCATTTGCATATCACAGCATCTTCTTCCCGTCGGTTAAATTTCGCGTCTGTAGCACGTCATCTTCGTGGTGCAGCAATTTTAATGGCCAGTAGTGTATTTGATCGTTGCTCCATGAGGGAGGACACCAAACAGAATAACCCCTCCAGAATCCCAGAATTATTCGGAGTAGAGGTAGTGTGACACCACTGCCGTTTCGTTTCCGGTTCAAAGTGATGGACCCATGTTTCATCCACTGTCACGCTCAGCCACGTAATATGCAAGCAAATGTGCGCAGATGGTCCTCTTTGCTCTTTATTGTCTTTTGTCAGGCGCCGGGAACCCAGCGGGCACACACTTTTGAGTACCCCATCTGGTGGACGAGTATGTCAGCACTGCCAACAGAGACGTCTAGTTGTGCAGCTAGGTGTTTACTGCAGCCCGTCGATCATCTCGAATGAGAAAGTCGGTACGTTCCAACATTGCAGGAGGGTGCTGCCACGTGAGAGATCGGACAGGTTTGCCCGACCTTCTTGCGATGAAGGCAGACTCCTTGCTCAATGACTCGCCGTGCTTTTGTTTAATGCCAGGTCTCCGTAAACATTCTGCAAAGGTCTATGAATATGAGCGACGCTCTGGTTTTTCTCCAAAAGAAACTTAACGACAACTCTCTGCTCGGAACTCACCTCCGTTCAGACGCCATTTTGAAGGTTACCTATCGGAACTTCATGAAACTATGGGGTCTGAAGCGAGAATATTTCACGATATTCCAGAATAAATTCTGCATCTTCAATCGAAATTGGCCAAGAAAATAATGCGTTGCATTACTTAATGAACGGCCCTTGTACATATGTAGTGCCGTGCACTGCGGTAGTTTCCATTATGCATTTTACATACATTTTCTTATTAATGTACTGCACTGTAATTCCGCAGCAACGGCCCGACTGACTGAATGCCGGTCACGAGTCACTACCATAGCGTAACACGCAATGGCGGGGAAGGAGAGGGATTGGTAAGCGGATTGCACACAATGTGCTACACTCAACAACGTGAACGGTGAATGTGTTTTCCGTCCTTTCACTCCACCACTCGCAATATTTCCGTCGAAACAGAAACGAGCTCTGACTGTAAAACAAAAGCATAAAATTATACATATCTTCGACAGTGGGGTGAAGATTAAAACACAGGTGGCAGAACACTTTCAGATTTAGAAGTTTACTCTCTCATGGAGAATAACTTCAAGACGGAAATTATAGACAAGTCCTGCAAGCTGTTGATTTACCGGCAGTAGGGAGCGCATGAGGCCAGCCGAATATGAAGTAGTGGAGGATTCGCTGACTGAGTTGTTTGCTTGCAGCAAATTCTATTGTCCAAACTTCTAGAAAAGGCTCGTGAAACCATCCAGAGAAAGGGAATTTCTGGGTCTGTGGGTTCCGAGGGCTGACCTGTGGCGTTTTCAGAAGAGGCATAAAGTCAGTACTGTCAGTGTCTGTGGGGAGGCACATAGAGTAAACGAGAAAGTATCGCCCGAGAGATGTGTTTAATATGGCTGAATCTGGCGTTTTCTGCATCTTGGTGCCTCTAAAAAAAAACGCAAGTCGAGAGCGAAAAAGTCATGGAGGAAAACGCAGCTAGGGGAGACTGACGGTGGTCTTGTGTTGTAATTCACATCGTTCTGAGAAGCACAAACTATTGGTGATTGGCAAACACAAAAATCCACGTTGTTTTAAAAATTTCAAGCTATTCAGTCTACCATGCCACTACGAGCATAACAATAATGCTTGGATGACCAAATCTCTCTGGATAGTTCAACAACAAATAACTGCGTGGAAGAGAAGTCCTTTCCTAACTTTTATCCACTGCTCTTCCCATCAGTGCAATCTAACTACAACAAACAGTTTCACATTGGAATGTACTGCAGGCTATATGCAACGTATCTGCTGCCTCGGATGAAATTACAACAGACACCATAACTAACTGTTTAAAGAAGACCTGGACAGCAGTTGATAACGTAGTTGAAACTGAAGAGGAAACCTATGATCCAACGTTTGAAATTACTCTTAATGCGGTTACAATTTTAGATTCAGATGCTGCTCTTCTGCTGGCTTATACCCGGCTGGTGTCCTCTTGTACCGTCGATATGGAAGTATTGACGCAGGCAGACAATTTTGCTGCTGAGGAACGAGTCATCAGCTCTGTTGATGATAGAGAAGAGAATGATAATGTTTTACTGTCATTTTCTGAGGAGAAACATTAAGATATGACACCGGAAAGTCGCGCTTAAGTAGCAGCTGCAGCCGCTGTTCTCCAGAGATGTGTTGCCACTTCTGATATTTCCATGGGATTTCTGATGTCTCCACGGTATTTCAGGCTGCTCCGGATTTGGTACCTTCAGAGAGTGCCATAGTATTACGACCAACAATCCAACAAACAATAATTAAAATTTCTCCTTCAAAATTAATGTATACAAGTAAAATGTGTAATGGATAAGGATTGTTACAAATTAAAACATGTGTTCTGATTGTAACCTAGTGTGCTGAAGAACAGTACATTAAACATTAAAGCGTCTCTTAAGAGTATAGCTTGTTCTATTACATGATACACTAGTTCGATGAGTACAAAATTGTTCCACGATATATATGTAAGCTTAATTGCAGTGTTTGAAAAAAATGATGACAAGCATTTGACAATATGTACATATTACTTTATCAATTACACAAATGCCAGAAATACTTTTGTACATGTACAGTGTAGTTATTTTCATTTTTTTAGAGGTTATGGAAACGGAACACCCTCTTTCGTTGGTACCCATAACAAGACTGAAAGTAAACTGAACAGTCGTAACTTTGTTAAACAGAATTGGGTACATTCCGTCCTCTTGAAATTAGGTTAAATGAGCATCTACAGTATTGAAAAAGGAGTATTCAACACTGATCTATCGAACATTCGTGTCCAAATACCTGTCCGTATTAAAATGGTTCAAATGGCTCTGAGCACTATGGGACTTAACATCTATGGTCATCAGTCCCCTAGAACTTAGAACTACTTAAACCTAACTAACCTAAGGACAGCACACAACACCCAGCCATCACGAGGCAGAGAAAATCCCTGACCCCGCCGGGAATCGAACCCGGGAACCCGGGCGTGGGAAGCGAGAACGCTACCGCACGACCACGAGATGCGGGCTGTCCGTATTAATATTTTTTAAAATAAAATACAAAAAATCGCCTTTAGTTTTGAGCGAATGACGAATTAAAAGTTTAAAGATAAATTCTCTTAGGCTTGTTACACTCCGTCGGAGTCTGTCATGCAATGACAAATGTAGCTGGAGCCCGAGAACCCATGGACAGTTGTGAAGTATGGCAGAGGTGGTTGACGGCTCAATCAAGCAACGTACATTACAAGAGTTCAATGCAATTTCCCTTTCCTTACTTGACTGCGTAACCGATTATTTCTGAAGTAGACTCTCTGGGTAGTTTGTAATAAAATAACTAAGAACTTTTCTTTTCATCAACAAACAGTTCAACGCCTCTAGACTTTCTCAGAATCTAGCTATCCTGATGTGAATTTCCATAACTTTTCCCAAACCACATGAAACAAATCCTGGGATGTTTCCTGTTAAACGTTTGAACTCCAGTGGTTTCTGCCGGAATTACCATTTTATTAATTTTGTTTTGAACTATCAGTGCCGGAGAGAGAGAGAGAGAGAGAGAGAGAGAGTGCGAGGCGGTCCAATGGTCCTTTCTGTGCGGAAACACACACACACACACACACACACACACACACACACACACATACGTACACCAAAAATCCTAAGGGAATCAGCGATGGCTACGAGTAATGAGCGTAATGGGCAGGGGCACTACGTTAGTTCAGCGGAACCTCGCGTACTGAGCATAATTACTCGTAGTGCGAAACACTTGTTAAGTGAAACAATTTATCCCATACAAATTAATGTAAAATACGACCATGCGTTCCATGCAGAAAAAGTACTAAAAGTTTTATCTTATTCATGCCGTTTATTCCAAGAAAATTACACATACAGTATTATGTACTTTATTACTCACGATACCATTTAATTCTTTTTCACAAGAAAGCAATCTACAGTTTTTTGTTCTGCCGACGCTTTAACACTTGCAGAAAATGCGACACAGTATTATCTTCAAATAAATTTCTAGCGCCCATAGCCACTGCTTTAGTGGGATGATGACTTTCAATGTACGATGCAAATGTTACCGCCTTCTCTTCTCCCTCTGAAGAACTCCTCTCCACAACTTCCTGCTGTGAAACACGCTGTACCTCCATAAGCTCTTCGGTTGTCATTTCTTGGCAGTGATCTTCCACAAGCTCATCGATATCATTGTTATCCACTTCTAACCCCATGCTCTTGGCCAAAGATACAATCTCGTTAATTACAGGTGGTCTTGTAGGCCTGGAGAATGGGCAGGAGCGATGTCCATAACAAGCAAGAAAAGTTAGGTTGGGTTGTTTGGGGGAAGGGGACCAGACAGCGAGGTCATCGGTCTCATCGGATTAGGGAAGGACGGGGAAGGAAGTCGGCCGTGCCCCGTGCCCTTTCAAAGAAACCATCCCGGCATTTTCCTGGAGCGATTTAGGGAAATCACGGAAAACCTAAATCAGGATGGTCGGACGCGGGATTGAGCCGTCGTCCTTCCGAATGCGAGTCCAGTGTGCTAGCCACTACGCCACCTCGCTCGGTAACAAGCAAGACATGGAGTGGCTGATTTATCTCAAGCAAATGCCACAGAGTCACATTCGACAACGCACTACGGCCAAAGCTTCTTCGACACTGAAGTGAGAGTTCTCTTGGTAGCCCCTTCCCAAGCCTTTTTGATCATCTTGACGAAGGCAACGATGTTGAAGTATTTCCAAAACTCTCTGAGGGTAAGATTGGTAGCTTCAGTCAACTGAAAGCAGTGCTCGATGAGTGCTTTAGTGTAGAGCTTCTTAAAGTTAGAAATAATCTGCTGGTTCATAGGTTGGAGTAACGGAGTGGTGTTGCGAGGCAGAAATTGGATCTTGATGAATTGAAACTCTTCAAGGAGGTGGCGTCGTAGGCCTGGAGAATGGGCAGGAGCGTTGTCCATAACAAGCAAGGCATGGGGTGACAGATTCATCTCAAGCAAATTTTTTCACCTAAGGACCAAACACTTCACTGATCCAAAAAAAAAAAAAAAAAAAGTCAACTGTCACCCAAGCCTTGTTGTTGAACTTCCACATCACATTTAACACGTTCTTCTGGACTTCTGGACTTTACACTTCTTGAAGGCTCGTGGAGTTTCCGAATGGTAAACAAGCAATAGTTTAATTTTCAAACTGACGCTTGCATTGGCACAGAATAGAAGAATGAGACGGGCTTTCATTGTCTCGTGACCGAGCAACGCATTCTCCTCCGCTGTTATAAATGTACGCTCTGGCGTGTTTTCCAGAATAGATCCGTCTCGTGAAAATTAAAAACCTGTTGCGGCAGATAACCCTCAGAATCCACGATCATCTTGAAGTGGCTGACGAAGTTCTCTGCTGCCGTTGAGTCAGAGCTGGCTGCTTCGCCGTGCCTCACAACGCTGTGGATGCTGGTTTTTCTCTTAAACTTCTCGAAACACCCACGGCTTCCCTTAAACACTTCTTCGATCGCTGATGATCCTGGGGTCTTCTTAACGAAGTGGGTGAAAATCATTCTCGCATTTTCACAAATGATGTTCTCATTAGTAGTGCCACCTTGAAATTGCTTTACATTTATCCATATAAGGAGCATCGACAAAAATACGAAACCAATGTTTAGATACTCTTGTCACTCTCTTTGAAACATCTGTCTCCTTAATCTTGTCTTTGTTCTTGAGGATAGTGCAAATAGTTGATGTAGACCGATTGTATGTGCGTGCTAAATCAGCAACGCTCATAACACATTCACGGTTTTCGGTGATTCAACATTTCATTCCCCCCTCCCATGAACCATGGACCTTGCCGTTGGTGGGCAGGCTTGCGTGCCTCAACGATACATATAGCCGAACCGAACGGAGGGGTATCTGTTGAAAGGCCAGACAAACATGTGGTTCCTGAAGAAGGGCAGCAGCCTTTCCAGTAGTTGCAGGGGCAACAGTCTGGATGGTTGACCTGGCATTGTAACATTAACCAAAACGGCCTTGCTGTGCTGGTACTGTGAACGGCTGAAAGCAAGGGGAAGCTACAGCCGTAATTTTTCCCGAGGGCATGCAGCTTTACTGTATGATTAAATGATGATGGCGTCCTCTTGGGTAAAATATTCCGGAGGTAAAATAGTCCCCCATTCGGATCTCCGGGCGAGGACTACTCAGGAGGACGTCGTTATCAGGAGAAAGAAAACTGGCGTTCTACGGATCGCAGCGTGGAATGTCAGATCCCTCAATCGGGAAGGTAGGTTAGAAAATTTAAAACGGGAAGTGGATAGGTTAAAGTTAGATATAGTGGGAATTAGTGAAGTTCGGTGCCAGGAGGAACAAGACATTTGGTCAGGTGAATACAGGGTTATAAATACAAAATCAAATAGGGGTAATGCAGGAGTAGGTTTAATAATGAATAAAAAAATAGGAGTGCGGGTAAGCTACTACAAACAGCATAGTGAACGTATTATTGTGGCCAAGATAGACACGAAGCCCATGCCTACTACAGTAGTACAAGTTTATATGCCAACTAGCTCTGCAGATGACGAAGAAATAGATGAAATGTATGACGAGATAAAAGAAATTATTCAGGTAGTGAAGGGAGACGAAAATTTAATAGTCATGGGTGACTGGAATTCGACAGTAGGAAAAGGAAGAGCAGGAAACGTAGTAGGTGAATACGGATTGAGGGCTAAGTAATGAGAGAGGAAGCCGCTTGGTAGAATTTTGCACAGAGCATAGCTTAATCGTAGCTAACACTTGGTTCAAGAATCATGAAAGAAGATTGTATACATGGAACAACCCTGGAGATACTAGAAGGTGTCAGATTATATAATGGTAAGACAGATTTAGGAACCAGATTTTAAATTGTAAGACATTTCCAGGGGCAGATGTGGACTCTGACCATAATCTATTGGTTATGAACTGTAGATTAAAACTGAAGAAACTGCAAAAAGATGGGAATTTAAGGAGATGGGACCTGGATAAACTGAAAGAACCAGAGGTTGTACAGAGTTTCAGGGGGAGCATAAGGGAACAATTGACAGGAATGGGGGAAACAAATACAGTAGGATAATAACGGGTAGCTTTGAGGAATGAAATAGTGAAGGCAGCAGAGGATCAAGTAGGTAAAAAGACGAGGGCTGGTAGAAATCCTTGGGTAACAGGAGAGATACTGAATTTAACTGATGAAAGGAGAAAATACAAAAATGCAGTAAGGGAAGCAGGCAAAAAGGAATACAAACGTCTCAAAAATGAGATCGACAGGAAGTGCAAAATGGCTAAGCAGGGATGGCTAGAGGACAAATGTGAGGACGTAGAGGCTTATCTCACGAGGGGCAAGATAGATACTGCCTACAGAAAAATTAAAGAGACCTTTGAAGAAAAAAGAACCACTTGCACGAATATCAAGAGCTCAGATGGAAACCCAGTTCTAAGCAAAGAAGGGAAAGCAGAAAGGTGGAAGGAGTTTATAGAGGACAATATCATGGAAATGGAAGAGGAGGTAGATGAAGATGAAATGGGAGGTATGATACTGCGTGAAGAGTTTGACAGAGCACTGAAAGACCTAAGTCGAAACAAGACCCCGGGAGTAGACAACATTCCATTAGAACTACTGATAGCCTTGGGAGAGCCAGGCCTAACAAAACTCTACCATCTGGTGAGGAAGATGTATGAGACAGGCGAAATTCCCTCAGACTTCATGAAGAATATAGTAATTCCAACCCCAAAGAAAGCAGGTGTTGACAGATGTGAAAATTACCGAACAATCAGTTTAATAAGCCACGGCTGCAAAATACTAACGCGAATTCTTTACAGACGAATGGAAAAACTGGTAGAAGCCGACCTCGGGGAAGATCAGTTTGGATTCCGTAGAAATGTTGAAACACGTGAGGCAATACTGACTACGACTTATCTTAGAAGAACGATTAAGGAAAGGCAAACCTACGTTTCTAGCATTTGTAGACTTAGAGAGAGCTTTTGACAATGTTGACTAGAATACTCTCTTTCAAATTCTGAAGGTGGCAGGGATAAAATACAGGGAGCGAAAGGCTATTTACAATTTGTACAGAAAGCAGATGGCAGTTATAAGAGTCGAAGGACATGAAAGGGAAGCAGTGCTTGGGAAGGGAGTGAGACAGGGTTGTAACCTCTCCCCGATGCTATTCAATGTGTATATTGAGGAAGCAGTAAAGGAAACGAAAGAAAAGTTCGGAGTATGTATTAAAATGAATGGAGAAGAAATAAAGACTTTGAGGTTCGCCGATTACATTGTAATTCTATCAGAAACAGCAAAGGACTTGGAAGAGCAGTTGAACGGAATGGACAGTGTCATGAAAGGAGGGTATAAGATGAACATCAACAAAAGCAAAACAAGGATAATGGAATGTAGTCGAATTAAGTCGGGTGATGCTGAGGGAATTAGATTACGAAATGAGACACTTAAAGTAGTAAAGGAGTTTTGCTATTTGGGGAGGAAAATAACTGATGATGGTCGAAGTAGAGAGTATATAAAATGTAGACTGGCAATGGCAAGGAAATCGTTTCTGAAGAAGAGAAATTTGTTAACATCGAGTATAGATTTAAGTGTCAGGAAGTCGTTTCTGAAAGTATTTGTATGGAGTGCAACCATGTATGGAAGTGAAACATGGACGATAAATAGTTTAGACAAAAAGAGAATAGAAGCTTCGAAATGTGGTGCTACAGAAGAAAGCTGAAGATTAGATAGGAAGATCACATAACTAATGAGGAGGTATTGAACAGAATTGGGGAGAAGAGGAGTATGTGGCACAACTTGACTAGAAGAAGGGATCGGTTGGTAGGACATGTTCTGAGGCATCAAGGGATCACCAATTTAGTACTGGAGGGCAGCGTGGAGGGTAAAAATCGTAGAGGGAGACCAAAAGATGAGTACACTAAGCAGATACAGAAGGATGTAGGCTGCAATAGGTACTGGGAGATGAAGAAGCTTGCACAGGATAGAGTAGCATGGAGAGCTGCATCAAAAACCAATCTCAGGACTGAAGACCACAACAACAACAATGGTCGTCTACTTGCTGCTTTATCTTCGGGGAGATTTCTACGAAGGTTATTAAAATTTTCACACAAAAAACCACAGTGTGAACACTAGTTTAGAAAAATCACAAGCTGCACTAAGATGGTAGCAGGAAGAGCGCTAAACTGAGATTGCCGTACGCACTAAAGACGTTGGTCATAAGCCGCTGCCGACAGTGAAAGGTGTTCAAATTGTTGAACGTTTCCCCCAATACGCGCGAACGGTTGGAGACACCACACTAAATCGTCGTTACTCGTTATGCGATACATCGCTGGTTAATCAAGTCATTTTCTTACAATTTGTTTTGCTCGTTATGGGAATTGGGCATTATGGGAGGTGCTCCTTAAGTGATGTTTCACTGTAGTGTGTCGTAAAGTCGTAAATAAGGGTCGGTCAGGGAGTACGGACGGCCTAGGCGGTCATGGTGACTGTTGTGGACTGGCCAGACAGCCAATCCACTATAACCGGTAGCCGAAAGGCACGCTTTAAGCTCACGCAGGCTGGCGTGAGATCTGGAACAGAACAATGTCTTGAGACCAGCAAAAGACTTAACTTTAATCCATAATTGGTGAACATCGCTCTTGACGGTACATGCATCACAAGATAAATAGCAAATGATAAAGGCGCCTTGCTAGGTCGTAGCAAATGACGTAGCTGAAGGCTATGCTAACTATCGACTCGGCAAATGAGAGCGTAATTTGTCAGTGAACCATCGCTAGCAAAGTCGGCTGTACAACTGGGGAGAGTGCTAGGACGTCTCTCTAGACCTGCCGTGTGGCGGCGCTCGGTTTGCAATCACTGATAGTGGCGACACGCGGGTCCGACGTATACTAGCGGACCGCGGCCGATTTAAAGGCTACCACCTATCAAGTGTGGTGTCTGGCGGTGACACCACATTCCTCCCCCCCAAATCGACGAACGGTTGTGTTATAAGGCTTCCGCCCGCCGTGGGGGGACCCCATGTTGACGTATGCGACGAGGTGGGGAGCCTAACAACAGGCGAGGCTGTGCCACCTCCACCCTGCCATTCGGCCCGAGGGGAGCTAGGAAAGGCCTGAAAACCTACTCCAGGGTGCACGCCAACATGCGGTGTTTGCGCCCGTAGCGAGACAGGAGGGGCCGAAGGGTCGACCTCCATCGGGTCGGGGCACCCGATGGGCGAAGACGCCATGTGGTCCGGAGCGGGCAAGAAGTCCATGGCGGAGGACAACGGATCACGGGAAGCGATCGACGGCGCGTGACCCAGGGAGGCGCCCGGCGGTTGCAGCGACGCGTCCACTTCGGGCGTCGCCAGTGGAAGAACAGGCGGCGGCGGCGGCGCGTCGCCATGGGGCAAAATGGAAGGCAGCGTCAGTAACACCTGGGGCTGAGGCGAGCCAGTAGATGGGTCCCCAGGGCGCTGACCGGATGGCACCGTCGCTGAAAGCAGACGGGGAGCGGCAGAACCCAGGCGACGACAGAGGCGCAGCTGATGGAGATGCCGGCGCACCTCACCAGAGGCCCCCAAAACCAGATACATAGCGCGGTCGAGGCAGCGAAGAATGCACCCTTTGAGCCAACACCGTGAACCACGATAGTGACGATAGTAGACAACGTCGCCCGGAGCAAAAGCAGGTGTCTGCCGCTGCACAGGAACCTGATGCGGCGGATGTAGCAAAGACATCAAGGTTCGATGAGGACGACCGTGGAGCAACTCAGCCGGCGAGCGACCATCTCGGGGCTGAGAGCGATACGAGGACAAAAAGAGCAATAACGCGTCCTCCCGAGAATGCGACTCTTTCAACTTCAACATCTGGGACTTGAAAGTCCTGACCAATCGTTCATCGGCACCGTTTGACTGAGGCGAAAACGGCGCGGATGTCAGATGTTGAATACCATTGGCCTTGCAGAATGACTGAAATTCTGCGGACATGAATTGTGGGCCATTGTCGGAAACAATAGTCTGCGGAAGACCTTCAATGCAAAAGATAACAGATAACGCTTGGATGGTGGCAGATGACGTCGTGGAAGACATCCGGACAACAAAAGGAAAATTACTGAATGAATCTACCAGAACCAACCATCGAGCATTCCAGAATGGACCAGCAAAATCGATGTGTAAGCGTTGCCAAGGGGAATTGGCTTTCGGCCATGCAAAGAATTTCCGTGGTGGTGCGGATTGTTGTTCGGCACACGCCATGCAAGAAGAGCACATATCCGAAATCGCAGCATCGATTCCGAACCAAGTACAGTGCTGACGAGCAAGTTGTTTCGTTCTCACTATACCCCAATGTCCTTGGTGGAGAAGCTTTAAGACAGAGGACTGTAACGAACGTGGGACCACGACCCTGGACTGATCATTATCAGAACGCAAAACCAACGGATCCCCGATCCGTGACTTTGACAAGGGCCATTGCGTAGCAACAAAACGCAAAACGGTAGCAAGGACAGGGTCAGCAGCTGTGGCTGTAGCTACACGACGAAAATCAATCGGAAATGATTCGACCACGTCATCGGTTTCCGAATCAATGAACATGCAAGCAAGTTCGGAAGAATCGAATGCTCTATCCTCAGCAACAGGCAAACGGGACAACGCATCGGCGTTTCCGTGCTTAGCAGTGGACCGATACAAGATATCGTAGTGGTACTGCGAGAGGAAAATAGACCAGCGGATGAATTTCTGCGCTGTACGCGGAGGTACAGGCTTGCTCGGATGAAAAAGCGACGTCAAAGGTTTGTGGTCTGTGATGATGGTAAAGAGACGACCATACAAGAAATCATGAAACTGAGTAACACCAAATACGAGAGCCAAAGCTTCTTTCTCGATCTGTGAATAATTTCTTTGCGCAGACGAGAGCAATATGGACGCAAAGGCAATAGGGCGATCATGTGATCCATCTTTGTGCACAAGCACAGCACCGATCCCGAAATCCGATGCATCCACCATCAACAAAAGGGGTTTCTGGGGATCGAATGGCGTAAGGCAAGTATTGGAAAGCAACGCCGATTTCAACTGGCGAAAGGCGCATTCGCATTCCGTCGTCCAGACGAATGGAACACTTTTACGGCGTAAGCGATGAAGCGGAGCTGAAATGGAAGAGGCGTGGCGCACATAGCGATGATAATAATTGATTTTTCCCAGCACACTCTGTAGCTGCTTCAAATTCTGCGGCGAAGGGAAGTCTTGTATGGCACGGAGGTGCTCGGGACTGGGATGTATGCCTTTGGCATTGATTACATGTCCCAGATATGGTAAGTCACGAGCAAAAAACACACATTTGTCCTTCCGCAAGCGAAGACCATTTTGTCACAAGACCTGAAATAATATTCTGAGATTGGCTAAATGTCCTTCTTCTGTCTTTCAGGAGATCACAATATCGTCCAGATAGTTTGCTGCAGTAGGGACCGATGCACAAATAGTTTGTAAATATTGCTGAAACAATGCAGGGGCGGATGCACACCCGAATAGCAGTCGTTTGAATCGGTACAAACCAAGATGCGTGTTAACCACCAAAACGCGTTGGGATTCTTCGTCCACCGGTATTTGCAAGTACGGATCTGCTAGGTCCAACTTCGAAAAATATTTACCCGGGCACAGTTTGTTAAAAAGATCTTCCGGGGGGGTAAAGGAAAAGTTGCAATCACTAGTTGTGGATTCACTGTTGCCTTGAAGTCCACACAAAGTCTCAATTTTCCGGAAGGTTTTGGCAAAATTACTAAGGGTGATGCCCAGAGAGAGGCCTGTACACGTTCAATCACACCTTGTGATTGCAAATCGTTTAATGTTCTTGCGACCTCATCACGCAATGCGTGGGGAACATTGCGCGCTCTGAAAAATTTCGGTTACGCGTTGACTTTCAGTTCCAAATGTGCTTTATAGTTCTTAGCGCAACCAAGGCCCGGTGCAAAAAGTCTGCAAATTCTTCACATAGACGAGAAAAACTGTCTGAAGGCACAGTCTGGTTCACTGATAGGACCTGATTGACTATAAACAAGTTAAACAACTGAAATAAATCTAAACCTAACAAGTTCACTGCAGAAGAAGAACGAAGGACGTAAAATGACACAAGTTTTGTTTGTCCCTTGTATGTTGCAAGAAGGCTGCACTGTCCTAACACAGGGATATGCTGACCGGAATAGCTACTGAGCTTAACATTTGCGGCACGCAACGGAGGTGTGTCCAGCTGTTTGTACGTGTCTTGATTGATCAGTGAAACTGCAGCTCCGGTATCGAGCTGGAACGGTATCACTTTGCCATTAATGTCCAAGTCTACAAAAAGTTTATTGTCCTGCTGACGACAAGAGCGACTGTCTCATGCAACGTGAACTGACATTGGTACAGGATCACTTGCGACTTGGCGGGATTTCCGTCGATGTCGACGCACACTATTTGTGGGACGAACAGTCACTGTTAGAGAGATTGGCACTTGGCGGAGTGGAATGAACTACATGAATTTCCATGGGCGAAGGTTCACGAGCCTGAGTATTCTTCGTTCGATTCCGATTCCGGCGCGAAGCAAAGGGCCTGGAATGGATGTGAGTGTCCAATTTGAGCTTTTTCTGGCAAACACTCTGAACATGTCCTTTTTTATTACAGAAAAAGCAAATAGCCTGGCGTGACGGGCAATTCTCATGCAAATGTCTAGTAGCACACCACGGGTACGATTTCACTGCATTTGCTTGCTGGCGTGGTACACGTGGCTGAGAGCCAGGCAGCTTTGGCGCGGCCGGGCGCGAGGACTGTTTACTGTTCCGTACAGCTCGCCCGGCGGGCCGGTTAACCTGACACACGGCTGGCGAAGTTTCAAATGATTCCTGAGCAATGTCAAGTGTGTCCTGCCGATCCAATATGTCCATCACTTGTTGAAGGGAGGGATTGACTAGTTTCAAAATCTGTTCCCGTATACGAACATCAGAAACGTTCTGTGCTATTGCATCATGTACCATAGTATCTGAATAAGGGAGTCCACATTGACACTCAAAAGCACAATCCCTAGTAAGGCCTTGCAAGGTTGCAACCCACTCCCGATTAGTTTGACCGGCAGTACGTTTTGTACGAAAGAACGTATACCTTTTTGCAACTACATTGACTGATTGTTAGAAATATGCATCTAATGCAGACAAAATTTCGTCGTACGACAGAGTTGCTACGTCGCGTCGGGGAAATAATTTCTCTATCACAAGGTACGTCTGGACGCCTACGGCGGAAAGGAGAAAAGGCTGCCGCTCATTACCTTGAATTCTGTAGGCGGCGAGATGGAATCCAAATTGGCGTGACCACTCTGTCCAGCTTTCCAGTACCGCATCAAAAGGACTAAAAGGTGGTGCAACTGCATGTTGTGGCTGCGGTAGCGGTGAAGCGGCGGCTGCCGCATCGTTTTGCATTGCACGTTGACCCTGGACGAGCTGTCCAAGGGCATCCAATAAGGCCTGCGTCTGCTGATTCTGCAAGCGATAAAATTCGGACAGTACATCTGGAGATTGTGGCGAAGCCATGACAAGTAAATCAGGGCAATATCAATACGAACGCAAAATTCTCGTCGCCAACTGTTGTGGACTGGCCAGACAGCCAATCCACTATGACCGGTAGCCGAAAGGCACGCGTTAAGCTCACGCAGGCTGGCGTGAGGTCTGGAACAGGACAATGTCTTGAGACTAGCAAAAAAGGTACGTAGGTTCTGGAATACTTAACTTTAATCCATAATTGGTGAACATCGCTCTTTACAGTACATGCATCACAAGATAAATAGCAAATGATAAAGGCGCCTTGCTAAGTCGTAGCAAATGACGTAGCTGAAGGCTATGCTAACTATTGTCTCGGCAAATGAGAGCGTAATTTGTCAGTGAACCATCGCTAGCAAAGTTGGCTGTACAACTTGGGCGAGTGCTAGGACGTCTCTCTAGACCTGCCGTGTGGTGGCGCTCGGTCTGCAATCACTGATAGTGGCGACACGTGGGTCCGACGTATACTAGCGGACCGCGGCCGATTTAAAGGCTACCACCTAGCAAGTGTGGTGTCTGGCGGTGACACCACAGTGACCGTCCACGAGAAACGAAGAAATCCGTGTTCGGTCTCGGTCCGGTACGAATTTTCTAACTTCCCCCAAATGGCATAATTCATTTCACAGTAGCAACTACTACCATTATTCCTTTGATTAACTGTCGTATAAGGCTGCAGGATCAAATTTGGTGTCTGCTCTTTCAGACATGTCCGAAAGAACATGCACCACATATACGCATACAAATTCAAGCAGCCTGCCAGAGGCAGTGTCGGCGAACTTGTATTTCGTTTGGTTTCCTCGAACTGAAAAACGGTAGCTTTTGCTACCTTAGCTTACATTTATGAACTGATTTGATGGAACTACATTTTGTAGGAGACATATGAGCCTCAACTTAATCTGTGATAATAATAGAGGGTGAAGTAATGAATTAAAATTTGCCTTACGGCTGAGACTTGACCCTGTCTCTCCTGCTTAGTATGTAGATGTGCTAACCACTACATCACTGTGGCACTCTGGGTCAGACAGATGCACGGATTATCCTAGTCCAATCCCCTCCCTAACACAAACCTAAAAAAAAGTTCAAATGTGTGTGAATTTCTAAGGGACCAAACTGCTGAGATCATAGGTACCTAGACTTACACACTATTTAAACTAACTTATGCTAAGAACAACACACACACACACTCACACACACACACACACACACACACACACACACACACACACACACACACACACACACACACACACACATCCATGCCCCACCGGCGGAGGTTCGAGTCCTCCCTCGGGCATGGGTGTGTGTGTTTGTCCTTAGGTTAATTTAGGTTAAGTAGTGTGTAAGCTTAGGGACTGATGACCTTATCAGTTAAGTCCCATAAGATTTCACAGACATTTGAACAACAAGCCATTCTCGAGGGAGGACTCGAACCTCCGGCTGGAGCGGCCGCGCACTCAGTGATATGGCGCCTCTAACCGCGAGGCCACTCCGCGCCGCCACACAAACCTCAGTTCACGCCTTCAGCATATTTTCCACTTCTTTAAACGTCAGTATTGCCGATGCTCTCTGATTTGGAATAGCACCGCAGCTTTGTCCGTATTGGGGAATCCCACCTGTACCAGAGGGATAGGTGATCCATTGATCTGATGGAATTACATTCTCTTGCAGACATATGAGTCTCAACTTTATCTTCGATAAGGATAGAAGCTGTGTGAGCCACAATACCACGATGGTATAGTGATTGGCATATCTGCCTAGTATGCAGGAGACCTGGGGTTTAAGTCCTGACCTTCGCACAAATTTTGATTCATTATTTCAGTTTCTATCCTCATCGAAATTAAATTTATCGCTTCCGAAAAAGGCACATTTTAACTGCTAATGAGCGTTTGAACAAGT
The DNA here is from genome assembly GCF_023898315.1 of Schistocerca nitens. Lineage (NCBI taxonomy): Eukaryota > Metazoa > Arthropoda > Insecta > Orthoptera > Acrididae > Schistocerca > Schistocerca nitens. The sequence goes on along the minus strand of NC_064616.1, from coordinate 231,454,722 downwards.
GGTAACTCAGTGAGCCACAGATGCCTGGGTATTAACGTACTTTAGTGCTTGAACTTGGGCGTGCAACGACCTGATTGGCTAACTTAAATGCTATAAAGCTCATAAACGGCACAAAGTACTGATTTTTTTTCTTAACAGTTACGTCTTAGCACAGTTCCTTTGCGCCACCCTTAAAAACTTTTCAGACTATTTCTAAACACTCTGTGCAGAAGACAGGAAAACCCTGTCTGAAAAGCATGTTTCTCTCAGAAAGTTTGAGACAAATCTTACTAGTGCAGTCATATCTGCTAAATAAGGAAATTTGAATGTGTTACATCCAAGCACTGATGGCATGTCCAAAAAATTAAAAAACCTGCTACAATAGTAACGTCAGCGTTAGGATGCCGAAAAGACAAAACTGACCACTTTCCTCAGCGGAACAAGACAAGAGGATGGTGCAAAATCGGCAATAAACATAATGTAACTCTTCAGGCTGATATCCGGCAGAACACCCGACAACCCAAGATGTCAATAAACATAATATTTTTGTCAAGTGTAAAAAAATGTAAGGATTTTCTGTTCTTCAGCAAAGGTAGGAACTGCTTTAGAGGATTCAACTACTCAAAGAAACCTCTATACATGACTTAATTGTTACATTATAGACTGTGTTCTTTAACAAATCGATTGTGAAAGCAGAAATTTGATTGTACATTAATCTTACCCGTGCCCGTCCTGTTACTGGAACCTAAATGTCCATTTGTGTAACATATTATAAAAACCGGACTAAAAATGAAAACGCTGATAAATATTTATTCGTGCTCCACTCTATAGTTAAATGTAAATAATGCTCTGCTAATAACAATCTAAAATAAATATTAATTGTTGTGGCTCCCAGGAGGTTAATAACTGTGATACCTAGAAGTTTAATATTAATTTGATTACAAGAAAATCCTGGCTAGGGGAGTTATTGTGGATATTTACTGTTGTTTAAATTTTGCGATTAACTGTTGCTCTGGACCACGTCAGTCGAGAAATATAATCATTCAGTTCCTTCCAGTTTTATTCTCGCACAAATCAAGTCAAATATGCCACCAGATTAACCTGAATAGAGTGATGGAGGTTGGTGTCAAAAACGAATCATGTAAAGAAACCTAATTTGCCTCAAACATAGACAAACAGATCAAATGATTTAACTAACAAGACTCCTCCGACCTTAGGCGCAACTGAAAAAGTGCGTATGTATTACTTCCGGAATGGGTGATAGCAAATGGGAAGCAAGTGAAACACTGCAATACTATCGTGACAAAAAAATAAGAACACCTTCAGCCGTCCTTACGATTTTCTTTTATTTTGTGGCTGCCAGTTTCGACGCTTCATTGCGTCATCTTCAGGCTGTTTTGATGCGGTACAGGTTGATACGATCCCCATGCCTAACCCACGAGTTGCCAGCATTACTGGATGTCAGCACTCCAACCACTGTGTTGACACTTGATGGTTGGAGTGCTGACACATTATCTGCGAATCCAGTAATGCTGGCAACTGATGGGTTATGCATGGGGATCGTATCAACCTGTACCGCATCAAAACAGCCTGAAGATGACGCAATGAAGCGTCGAAACTGGTAGCGACAAAATCAAATCAAATCATAAGGACGGCTGTAGGTGTTTTTATTTTTTGTCACGATAGTAAACGGCCATCGTCCCAGAGATGACATGCTTGAAGGTTGGACATATAAAAATTGCAAGACTATGTTGATACTTACTGCACGGGAATACATCTTGCACCAATGTTTGTAAACACAAAGGAAATAAGAACATTGATTCAGCCCATAAATATCACTCATTAAAACAACCTCACCTTACATTTCTTAGGCAATGGGCAACATATCATACAAGTAATATTGTACAGGTTTCCGTTGCGTAAGGAAAATCTAATTAAAGAATCTTAGGAGGCATTCAATCATACCACGTCAGTTGGAGAAAGGACTCACTAGCTTAATACGCAGGCAAGAGGATTCTAGCAACAGTTAGTGTCTCGGTACAGGAAAAACAGGAAAAGCATGCATCTTCTCCGATCGAACTGATCAACACTATCTGTTCAACAGTATATGGACATCCGTATGTAATGCGGAATTGACCGTTCGATCAGAGGTCTGCATGTAGAGACTGTGCTCGCTCGAATTGCTCGGTGCATCTAGTTCAGCAAAAGTGAAAGTCCGGTGGTCAATAAAGCTACTTCGGACTCGGGGAACAACTATACTTCCGTTATAGAATAACATTCTATACTCTAGTTCCTTGACGCTCGTTCAAGCTCGAATGGCCTAACCGTCTACTCTAGTTAACCCATCGCCGCTCAGTCGCCCGCTGCAGGATCATTGCGCTCGAACGTGATAGGAAGGAGAGTGTAAAAGCGAAACTTGATCTGAAAGCATGCATCCTGAGTATGGAAGATGCTGGTCGTAGCAGTGTTGGGGAGAGATTTTCATTACTGAGTGATAAATAAGGAAGGAGGGGCACATAGCAGTCAGTCGCAATCCCACAAGTTTTTATTATGCTTGGAAATCTAGATTTCGGCTATAAATAAATATCTTCAGCGTATTTTCGTTACAGTTCAACAGATTCGCGGCAGTTGACGTCACCCTATGTTCTTACAGGTGTATAGGCATTACCCATACACCTGTTAGGACATATGGTGACGTGAACTTCGCGAGTCTGTTGAATTGTAACGAAAATGCACTGAAGATGGCTATTTATAGCCGAAATCTAGATCTGTAAGCATAATAAAAACAAATGGGACTGTTGTATGCCTTTCCTTTCTTATAATCTACGGTCGCTGTGCACAATGGTTCCTGATATAATCAGAATTGACTGATAATTACAGACCAATATCCCTAACTTCTGTTTGCTGCGTGATCCTTGAACATATTCTCAGTTCGAATATAATAAACTTTCTTGAGAGTGAGAAGCTTATGTCCACTCATCAGCATGATTTTAGAAGGCATCGCTCGTGCGAAAGTCAGCTTGCCCTTTTCTCATGATATGCTGAGAACTATGGACGAAGGGCAACAGACAGATTCCATATTTCTAGATCTCCGGAAAACATTTGACACAGTGCCCCATTGCAGGCTATTAACGAAGGGACGAGCATATGGAACAAGTTCGCAGATATGTGAGTAGCTCGACGACTTCTTAAGTAATAGAACTCAGTATGTTGTCCTCGGCGGTGAGTGTTCATCGGAGACAAGGGTATCGTCAGGAGCTGCACAGGGAAGTGTGATATGGCCGCTATTGTTCTCCATATACATAAATGATTTGGCGGACAGGGTGGGCAGCAATCTGCGGCTGTTTGGTGATGATGCCGTGATGTACGGTAAGGTGTCGAAGTTGATTGACGGTGGGAAGATAAAAGACGATTTAGACAAAACTTCCAGTTGGTGTGATGAATGGCAGCTAGCCCTAAATGTGGAAAAATGTAAGTTAATGTGGATGAGTAGGAAGAACAAACCTGTAATGTTCGTATGCAGTATTACTAGTGTCCTGATTGACACACTCAAGCCATTTAAATATCTAGGCTTAACGTCGCAATGCGGTATGATATGGATCGAGCATGTGAGAACTGTGGTAGGGAAGGCGAATGGTCTACTTCGGTTTATTGGGAGAATTTTTGGAAAGAGTGGTTGACCTGTAAAGGAGACCGCATGTAGGACGCTGGTGCGACCTATTCTTGAGTACTATCGAGTGTTTGGCATCCGTACCAGGTCGGGTTGAAGGACGACATCGAAGCAATTCAGAGGCGGGCTGTTAGATTTGTTACCGGTATGTTGGAACAACACGTGATTGTTGCGAAGATGCTTCGGGAACTCAAATGGGAATCGCTGGAGGGAAGGCGACATTATTTTCGAGAAACACTGTTGAGAAAATTTAGAGAACCGGCGTTTGAAGCTGACTGCCCGACGATTCTGCTGTCGCCTACATACATTGTGCGTATGGCCCACGAAGATCAGCTACGAGAAATTAGGGCTCACATGGAGCCATATAGATAGTTGTTTTCCCTTGCTCTGTTTGCGAATGGAACAGGAAAAGAAGTGACTAGTAGCGGTAAAGGGTACCCTCAACCGTGCACCATTTGGTGGCTTGCGGAATATCTATGTAGATGTAGATAGAGACAAACTGGTGACAAGAAGTCGATACAGACAAGCTTGAAGTTTAGACTCGGTGGAACAGCTTGTTTAGATTGCTACAGTATATAGTCAGACAGTGCAACAAAATCAAGGAATTGCTTGTGGAGAAGGACGTCTTTAAAAATCTTATTGGTTACGATAATAACACTGTAAATGAAGTTGTGACGTTTTTAGAGGCATTCAAAGATGCAATAGAAGTGCTCGAAGGCGAGAAGTAACCTATAGTCAGTTTGTTTTGTTATGGGTGCGTAAAAGGAAAACTCATACTAAGGCAGTGCCTGAGGATACATAGGCACGTTTAAATTACTGTAGAGCCAGGTTTCTTGTCTAACACACGCTTTGTGTCCTGCAAATGAAAGATGGACTTAACTGCTAAACTCTAGTTTCACTGTAATTGGTATTTTTTCAATATACCAGAACTGTATTATCGTCTATTAACTGTAGATACTACGAGCACCGACAATGTGCTTTCTCCGTTTCGTAGAGGAGACAGTCGTAATTCGGACGTTACACAATATAGTATCATCTTTGTGGCCGCCCTTCAGATTATGGAAAATGACGTCCGTTTGTGATAAAGATGAGATGTTAAATACTGTGTGCTTCAAATCTGTGATGAAATATCAGTTCCAGATACGCTAGAACAAAATTATAGCGACACAGTAACGTCTTACTCTGTTTTGTGAGAGAATGTCAGTCGAACTCACCAGGAAAAAAATATATATAAAAGGTATGTTTGACCATCAGATGCTTTTTTATTTAAAACCCAAATATCGACCAGTTTCAGTTACAGACCACCTTCACGGATTAGGGTTAAAACAGTTTAAGCTATAACATAACATCTGTCATTACATAAATAATGGCCATGTCTTATGTGTAGAGCATGTCATCAATTCCAGCATAATACACAGGACTTTGGAAAACAACCATACTAATGACATGCATAAACAGAGCAGTACTCAACTCCATCCCACTGCAGGTGTGCGCCAAGGTTCTCCCGTCCTGCATGCCATCTGCACCGCCGATATGCCTATGCCCTTTCCCCCTCTTCATCTCCTCCAGAATGCCTTTGACTCCGCCTTCCTCCTCCTCTATACCACTTTACAAAAATCCCAACGATCCCTCCAGCTCCATCTCAATCAGTTCACTTCCTGGTGCAACCAATGGCTCCTCAAAATCAACCATACCAAAACCCAGGCAATAATAGATAGAGCGTACCACCAGGAGGTTCCATCCCGACAACTTTTATCTCACGGTTTACAACTGTCCTATCCATTTAACTGACACACTAAAATACCTCGGACCAACACTGGATCGGCGAATAACATTGAATCCCCATCTGCTAACCATTCAACAGAGATCCCAGAGCAGGCTAAAATTACTAAAACTACTATCCAGCCGAAGATGGCGATTGCATACTTCCACAATCCTCCATACCTATAAGTCGCTGATCCGACCCATTCTCTGCAATGCAAATGTGGCATGGACTTCCGCTCCTTCCTCCTCGTATCACGCCCTGCAGATCCTCGAACGCCATGTACTCTGCCTAGCCTTTCGAATCTGCTTACGCTCCCCGAGCCGCATCCTCTACCAATGTATAAAATTTCCCTCCCTCCTCTTCCATCTTGAACACTTCCGAATACCCTACATTACTCACAAACTCGACACTCCCCACCCCATAATTTCACCCTGATCACTGCTCCTGGTACTCTAGTGCACCTCTACCACCACATTCCCCCAACGCTACACATCCACACTCTCCACATTGCCTCACAACGAAATTTTAATCGTCCTCCCTTACACGACTATGAAATCCGCCCTGATATATACCTAGCCTATCTAAACAGAGCCTAACGCGCCTCATTTGGTCAGGAACCCCCCCCTCTTCACTCCTCTGCACCCACAGACTAAGGATTGGTGCGGAACGGCATCCGTCTTCATTCTCTCGCATTCCTCTTGCAAACATCCGCCTACACAATCACGCTCTTACGCACTACCCCAGCTGCTAAATTCCTATAATACCCTTCTTCTTGACAGTCTAGGCTCACTCATCATTCCACTCATGTATCCCTATGTTCAACGGAGAACACACAGACTTTTTACTTTTTAACTTTTAGAACTGTCCCTCTGTGGCCGAAGAGCGGCGACTTCTACCCGCTGATAGCCCACTCCGCCTACATCCTCCCCCCCCCCCCCCGCCAATACTAGGCGAGGCGAATGAATGACAGTAAAGGAAAAAAATGAGGACACGGTGATAACAGAATGGCATAGCCAGGACACAAACTGACGAAGGAGGTATGCGACCATGTCGAAATATATGTGTAGTCTGCAAAATGCTGAATAAGTTGCTGAAGGAAGCGTCACTGACTGAATGCAAAATGACTTCATATTAATCCAGTATTACGCGTTTCATCCGTTAAAATATAATAAATCACAGAACTGCATATGAAATAAAAATAGGCTACAATAGTCTCATATACATCTAATAAAACAGTCACAATCATAAAACGATACGTACACTGGAACTTCAAGTAACCAGTAAACATAACTGTTACGTTATATTGGTAAAAAGCATGGGCAGACTGATATGAGATTATTGACCATTAAACGACTACACAAATTTTGAACACCAGATGGCCTAGCAAAAGTGGGGGTGGCGCTGTATAACGCCATCGTATCAATTACACTGAGGTGACACAACTCATGGGACAGCGATATGCATATATACAGATGGCAGTAGTATCGCTTGCACAAGGTATAAAAGGGATTCAGCTCTGTGATGTGAAAGGGTGTCCGCCGTGATTATAGGCGCACGACTCTTGGTTTAATGTTCTTTGTAAGTCGCATGAAACTCACACGATGTTGCTGTAGAGCGGCATACCCACTTTTATAATCTTACTCGTGTTTGTTACCAGTATAACATGTAACTATTACGTCCATTGGTTACTTGAAGCTCCAGGATACGTCTCATGATTTTAATGTTTTTTTTGTATGTCTATGTTGGTTTTGTAAACTATTTTTATTTCATATGCAGTTATGTGATTTATTTTATTTTAAAAGATGATGGCACACCACAAAAACGTGCAATATTGGGTTAATAAAATCACTTTGCATTTAGTCAACGATCTATACCTCACCAATCTATTCGGAAATTTGCAGACTACTCGTAAAGAAGAATAGATCGGTCAGTAAAGCTCAGTGACTTCGAAGGTGGGCCACCACAACAGCAAATCCGTCAGGCTGCCAAAGTTGACCGTTAGTGATTTTGAAGTGGAAACGTGAAAGAACAAATACAGCCAAACCGAGAGCAGACATACATAGTGTACCGACAGGGACCTTCAGGCTTTGCAGACGTTGTTTGTAAAATTTGCACGAATCAGCGGAAGGAATCACTTGTGAGTTCCAAAGCTGTAACGGCAGTCCATCTAGCATAATGACTGTGCTTAGGGGGCTAAAAACAATGTGGTACAGTGGTATAGCAGCTTCTCATAAACCTCACATCAGTAGACCGTGCTAAGCGACACTTGGTGTGGTGTAAGGGCGTCGCCACAGGACACTGTATGACTGAAAACAAGTGATTTTTAGTGTTGACTCATGTTATACCCCGTGGCAGTCCAATGGAAGAGTGTGGGTTCGGTGAATGCGTGGACAATGTTACGTGCCATCAGCGTAGTGCCAACAATGAAGTACGAAGGAGACTGTGTTACGATATGGGTGAGGTGTGATCCCCTTATCGTGCTGAAACTGTTGAGTATGGGAGAATATGAACACATTTTACAGCATTGCGTATAATATAGGAACAGTTCGGTGACTATGATTATTTGTATCAGTACGACAATGCACCCTGACATAATGCAGTACTGTGAGGCAATCCGTTTTGCATCAGAACGACAATGCACCCTGACATAATGCTGTACTGTGAGGCAATACGTTGTGGACAATAACGTTGCGAAAATGGAATGCCTTGGCCAGATTCCCGACATAAACCCAATGGAACACCTTTGGGATGAGTAAAACGATTGAGGTTGGTCCAGACACCAGCGTCCAACACCACTACCTTCTCTCGTATCAGCTATTGAGGAAGAATGGGTTGCTGTTCCTGCACAGACATTCAGACATCTCATTGAAAGTTTTCCCAGAAGGGTTAAAGCCGCCATAAAAAAATTTCTGCCCGAACAGGCCATGAAGGCCCAACGGTACCGACCGCCGGCAGCCCACATGCATCACTGGATGAGGATAGGAAGGGGCATGTGGTCAGCACACCAATCTCCCGATTGTATGTTAGTGTACGATGGCGGAGCTGCTACTTCTCAGTCAAGTAGCTCTTCAGTTTGCCTCACAAGGGCTGAGTGCACCCCGCTTGCCAACAGCACTCGGCAGACCGGATGGTCGGCCATCGAAGTGCTAGCCAGGCCCGAGAGCGTTTAACTTCGGTGAACTAACGGGAAACGGTGTTACCACGGCGGCAAGGCCGTTGGCAAGCCATCATAAAGGCGAAAGGTTTTAATGTCCAGAAATAGGTGTCCGGGGACTTTTGATCCATGGTGCATTACGCTTTTATGGCGTGTGTGACCTGAATAGAGATTAATTTATGAAGTACGTCGGCACGTTAAGAGCCAATGGGTTTCATGTCTCCTATAGTACCAGTATCATGCGACAAACAGAAACATTATATTTCTGCTGAGAAAGTATTCATGTGTGTCGACCCAGCGTTCGTAAACAGCCATGTTTCGAAGGTACACTGCCACAATGACACAACAGCTAAAAAAAAAAAAAAAAAAAAAAATGGCTCTGAGCACTATGGGACTTAACTGCTGAGGTCATCAGTTCCCTAGAACTTAGAACTACTTAAACCTAACTAACCCAAGGACATCACACACATCCATGCCCGAGGCAGGATTCGAACCTGCGACCGTAGTGGTCGCGCGGTTCCAGACTGTAGCGCCTAGAACCGCACGGCCACTCCGGCCGGCACAACAACTCATTCGGGCACTGCATCATCAGGACAAGAACAGGAAGTCCTGAGGAATAATTGGGTCAGAGATGTCACAGGGTTGTTCAGTCTCCTACTTGAAAGGAATTTCTTCTTTTGTGCCTATTGACACCTTTCCTCCTATGGGCGCGTGCGTGTGTGTGTGCATGTATCTTTATAGTATAGACGTATGTGTTTAGAGACGGACTGTGATGACGTAGTGATAAAACATTAGACTCCTACTCATGACGACCGCTGTTCTAATCCCAGCCTTTTTTTTTTGCCAGTATTCCTCCCCTTAATAATTTTTTTAATTGGTTTATTTTATTGATGAGGGAGAAGCCCAGTACAATTACTGAGTTAGTGCATAAGTACGTAGCGTTTTTCCATTAGTTTAATGAACACAACAGATACATATAACATAGAATTTAAAACTTTGAACATAGCTGCTAAGGTTTAGAGACCGTTTCAGAATTATATTAGAACAAATAAGCCCTCGCTCACAAATATTAAGTCAAAAATTGACCAGGTTTCGACGCTACTATGAGCGCCGTCTTCAGAATTCAACTAGGGATATAATACATTAATAAAATTAAAGTATGTACTGGCTGGAAAGAGATGCAGTACTTACAAGTCACATTTTAAAAAATCTAAACCGGAAAGGCGACGTCATGAATAGTTGTAAATAAGATGGCGAGCCGCTAAGCGCTGATCGTACTTGAGTGAACAAGGGTTGAAACAAGACTGAAGTGTAGTAAAAATCTACCACAGACTCTCATTAATATTGTGTTCGGGATCCTGGGAAAGGCCGGATAATTTTTGGAAGTTTAGTCATACGTTCATCAAACCATATCCCAACACACGTGTTAGTGCGATACAGGTAATTTTCAGACGGGCACCGTTGCCACAGAACATTACTTAGAAGAAATGAAGCACTTTAACACATGTAATATTCACGTAAACCTAGGCCATAATACATCCATGGACAGTAATAATATAAATGACGGCATAGCACGAAACTTTGCTTCAATTCATCAAAGAACCACATACATATTAGAAGCTAGAAAACAGTTAGTCTGGTTCACAATAATCATCGGGGATACAGGATTCCCCACAATTAACCATTTATCGATTAAAAGATGGATGAGATCTCCTCCAATGGTGTTATTCTATTTCAGCTGACGGAGGTTGGTAGTGTGATATTTCGACCGAACGATAGCTATAAGTCTGCCTCTGTTCGTTTCTGGAATTCACGTCGTCTGTGGCCGTGGAGAATGAATTGACGAGGTGTTTCTTGATTTCTGACATCACTTTAATTATCACTGTGACGATCATTTTCAGTAGTTGGCGGTGACCATTTCAGATGACTCGTTTACCGCTATTATTACCCTTAGACACTATTGCACTAGATACGCCCACTACCCAACACACTAAAAAAGCAGACACACATTGTGACAATGGGAATACCTAGGTTTATATAATCATTTTTAAATGCTTGGTGGCATTAATACTGCTCTTATTAAAACATGAATTAGCCTAGCAGAGTGTACAATTTTGATGGGTGACTAACCTCTGAAGTTTACCACGAATACGGAAATGATTCTCTGAAAAACTTAAGTATTATTCACGGGGCTTATTGTTCCAAGAGATTAAAGTTCTCTTGCATTAATTTCTAAAACCGCTGCTAAAAGCCACTGTGGGTGTATTTAGTATCTGCAAAAATGAATATTTCAAAACTTTCTCTAAAAGCACATTGACCAACAAAACCTCCGAGTAGGCGAAGGCAACTACACTCCTGGAAATTGAAATAAGAACACCGTGAATTCATTGTCCCAGGAAGGGGAAACTTTATTGACACATTCCTAGGGTCAGATACATCACATGATCACACTGACAGAACCACAGGCACATAGACACAGGCAACAGATCATGCACAATGTCGGCACTAGTACAGTGTATATCCACCTTTCGCAGCAATGCAGGCTGCTATTCTCCCATGGAGACGATCGTAGAGAGGCTGGATGTAGTCCTGTGGAACGGCTTGCCATGCCATTTCCACCTGGCGCCTCAGTTGGACCAGCGTTCGTGCTGGACGTGCAGACCGCGTGAGACGACGCTTCATCCAGTCCCAAACATGCTCAATGGGGGACAGATCCGGAGATCTTGCTGGCCAGGGTAGTTGACTTACACCTTCTAGAGCACGTTGGATGGCACGGGATACATGCGGACGTGCATTGTCCTGTTGGAACAGCAAGTTCCCTTGCCGGTCTAGGAATGGTAGAACGATGGGTTCGATGACGGTTTGGATGTACCGTGCACTATTCAGTGTCCCCTCGACGATCACCAGTGGTGTACGGCCAGTGTAGGAGATCGCTCCCCACACCATGATGCGGGTGTTGGCCCTGTGTGCCTCGGTCGTATGCAGTCCTGATTGTGGCGCTCACCTGCACGGCGCCAAACACGCATACGACCATCATTGGCACCAAGGCAGAAGCGACTCTCATCGCTGAAGACGACACGTCTCCATTCGTCCCTCCATTCACGCCTGTCGCGACACCACTGGAGGCGGGCTGCACGATGTTGGGGCGTGAGCGGAAGACGGCCTAACGGTGTGCGGGACCGTAGCCCAGCTTCATGGAGACGGTTGCGAATGGTCCTCGCCGATACCCCAGGAGCAACAGTGTCCCTAATTTGCTGGGAAGAGGCGGTGCGGTCCCCTACGGCACTGCGTAGGATCCTACGGTCTTGGCGTGCATCCGTGCGTCGCTGCGGTCCGGTCCCAGGTCGACGGGAACGTGCACCTTCCGCCGACCACTGGCGACAACATCGATGTACTGTGGAGACCTCACGCCCCACGTGTTGAGCAATTCGGCGGTACGTCCACCCGGCCTCCCGCATGCCCACTATACACCCTCGCCCAAAGTCCGTCAACTGCACATACGGTTCACGTCCACGCTGTCGCGGCATGCTACCAGTGTTAAAGACTGCGATGGAGCTCCGTATGCCACGGCAAACTGGCTGACACTGACGGCGGCGGTGCACAAATGCTGCGCAGCTAGCGCCATTCGACGGCCAACACCGCGGTTCCTGGTGTGTCCGCTGTGCCGTGCGTGTGATCATTGCTTGTACGGCCCTCTCGCAGTGTCCGGAGCAAGTATGGTGGGTCTGACACACCGGTGTCAATGTGTTCTTTTTTCCATTTCCAGGAGTGTATTAATGCCTGATGGCTGTCAGATCAAGATTAAACCACTCGCAAACTTTAAGTACAATAAAAATGAAAGCATAGCTCCTGAACACGAAACTGGCAGATTTACAGAATAAGCTAAAACTTAACCGAAGGTCGCTTCACAGAAAACCGTTTCCACTACGTGAAATTACATAACTTCTGATACGAAGAGCAGAGTTTACGTCCGAAGACTCGTGTGAAATACAGCATCCTTTATTTCTAATCGAAATCTTTCAAACAGTAGATGCAGTTGGCAGAAAGTTCCGTCTTCCTAGATTTATGAAACGCGATAGACACTGAACCACATCATTGGCTAATATCCGCGATATGTTTATATGGAGAATCTCCCTGCAAATTTTCGATGAGAACTCCGATTGATGGAAAATTCACTACAGAACCCAGTGAGTTACATAGCTGTGAATGTTCAAACAGAAAGGAAATTAACATCGTTATGGCCAAGAAAGCGTAATACGGCCTGTAAAGTCCTCAATATACATAAAAAAATGTCGGGTGAGATCAGTTGCAGTGTCAGTTTATCATTTCACGATTGTGTCGTCTACAGGAAAGCGTCGTAGCAACGCGATCGTAAGAAAATGCAGATACGTTCTGAAATACTTTCCACTTGCTGTAAAGAATGTCACCTCTCGTTAAATGCGGATAAAGGTTAGATAATTCCCACAGAAAACGGAAGGGACCCGACAGTATCCTTTTACAAGATTTGTGGCAAATTTCTTGAGCTCGTCACACCATATAAATACGAGCGGCATTTAACAAACTGGTCAGATCGTTGTTGCAGAAGCAACGAAAAAAAGCATGGCAAATTTAATATGGCGCGTACTTCAATGCGAAACTCTTTTAATAATTTCCACAACGAAATTCTGTATCGAAATCTGGCAGAAAACCGAAAGAGATTCTGGTCATACATAAAGCACACCAGTGGTAAGACGCAATCAATACCTTCACTGCGTGATAACAACGGTGAAGTCACTGATGACAGTGCCACTGAAGCAGAGTTATTAAACACGGCTTTCCGAAACTCCTTCACCAAAGAAGACGAAGTAAATAGACCTGAATTCCAATCAAGAACAACTGCCAAGACGAGAAACATAGAAGTACATATCCTCGGAGTAACGAAGCAGCTTAAATAACTTAATAAAAGCTAGGACTCCGGTCCAGATTGTATACCAGTCAGGTTCCTCTCAGAGTATGATGATAAAATAGCTCCATATTTAGCATTTATATACGACCACTCGCTGACAGAAAGATCCGCACTTAAAGACTGGAAAATTGCTCAAGTCACACCGATACCCAAAAAAGGAAGTAGTAGTAATCCGCTGAATTACAGGCCTATATCACTAACGTCGATTTGCAGTAGGGTTTTGGAACATATACTGTATTCGAACATTAGGATGCACCTCGAAGAAAGCGATTTATTGACACATAGTCAGCACGGTTTCAGAAAATATCTTTATGTGAAACACTAATAACTCGTTATAATCATGAAGTAATAAGTGCTATCGACAGGGGATGTCAAATTGATTCCATATTTTTAGGTTTCCAGAAGGCTTTCGACACTGTTACTCACAAGTGTCTGGTAACCAAACTGCGTGCCTACGGAGTATTGCCTCAGGTGTACGAATGGATTGGTGATTTCCTGTCAGAAAGGTCACAGTTCGTAGTAATAAACGGAAAGTCATCGAGTAAAACAGAAGTTATAACCGGCGCTCCCCAAGGAAGTGTTATAGGCCCTCTATTGTTCCTGATCTATATTAACGGCATAGGAGACAATCTGAGTAGCCGCCTTAGACTGTTTGCAGACGATGCTGTCATTTACCGTCTTGTAAAGTCATCAGATGATCAAAACAACTTGCAAAATGATTCAGATAAGATATCTGTATGGTGGGAAAAGTGGCAATTGACCCAGAATAAGAAAAAGTGTAAAGTTATTCACATGAGTACTAAAAGAAATCAGCTAAATTTCGATTACGCGATAAGTCACACAAGAAGGCGATTCATTGGCAGAACACTTAGAAGGTGCAACAGGTCTACTATAGAGACTGCTTACACCACGCTTGTCCGCCATATTTTGGAGTATTGCTGTGCGGTGTGGGATCCGCATCAGGTGGGCCTGACGGATGACATCGAAAAAGTACAAGGAAGGGCAGCTCGTTTGGTATTATCGCGAAATAGAGGAGATAGTGTCACAGACATGATACGTAAATTGGAGTGGCAATCATTAAAACAAAGGCGTTTTTCGTTGCGACGGAATCTTCTCATGAAATTTCGATCACCAGTTTTCTCCTCCGATTGCGAAAACATTCTGTTGGCAGCACCCTACACAGGGAAAAATGATCATCACGATAAAATAAGAGAAATCAAAGCTCGCACAGAAAAATTTTAGTGCTCATTGTTACCGCGTGCCGTTAGAGAGTGTAACGATAGACAGACAGCTTGAAGGTGGTTCACTGAACCCTCTGCCACGCACTTTATTGTTAATTGCAGAGTAATCACGTAGATGTAGATGTAGATGTAGAAATAATGCAACACATTTTTTTCGGCTATTTACGAGTGAAAAAAATGCAAAATTTGTTGTGAGACATCGTGGAATATTCCCTCTTCAGCCTCTATAGTTTCATGAAGTTCCGTCGTTGCGATAGGTAGCGGCGCAATATGTCTCCTTCAAAATTGTACCTGTAACGGACGTGCATTCCAAGCAGGGAACTGTCACTGAGTCTCTCTTGGCGGAAAACTAGAGCACCACTCATATTCATAGACCCCTGCAGAATGTCTACGGAGAGCTGGCAGTGAACAAAATCACGGCGAGTCATTGGACTAGGCGTCTGTCATCATCACAACAAGGTCGCCCAAACCTATCCGATCTCTCGCGTGCCGACTGGCCGCACACAGTTGTGACTCCTGCAGTGCTCGAACGTGCGGATACTCTCATTCGAGGTGATCGACGGACCACAAGCAAACATTTCGCTGCTCAACTGGACGTCTCTGTTGACAGTGCTGACACACTCGTCCACCAGTTGGAGTACTCATAGGTGTGTGCCTGCTTTGTTCCTCGCCGCCTAACAGAAGACCGTAAAGAGCAGCGAAGGACCGTCTGCGCGGAAGGGCTTGGGAGTTACGAGCCTGATCGTAATGATTTTTCATCGAACATCGTCACAGGGGAAGAAACATGAGTTCATCACTTCGAACGGGAAACAAAACGTCAATCCATGGAGTGGCGCCACGCCACCTCTACTCCGAAGAAACAGTTCAAAGCCGCACAGTCAGCCGGTACAGTCACGGCGATGGTTTTCTGGGACTCTGAAGGGGTTATTCTGTTCGATGTCCTCCCTCATGGTGCAACGATCGCCTCTGAAGTGTATTGTGTTACACTCAGGAAAATGAAGAAACGACTTCAGCGTGTTTGTCACCACAAAAATGCAAACGACATCCCGTTCTCCACGACAATGTAGAGCCTCACAGAAGTCTGCTCACCCGGAACGAGGTCAAAAAACTTCATTGGACTGTTCTTCTTCATCCATCATACAGAGGAATCTCGTACCTTTCAACTCCGATGTGTCTGGCACAGAGAAAGATGCACTCCGCGGGAAGCAGTACTTGGGTGATAGCGAGGGTATTGACCCAGCACGACGTTGGCTCCGACTGCGATCATGCGGGCATACAGGCTCTCCCAGTAAGGTGGCGTAAGGCCTTCGCATTGAACGGAGATTATGTTGAAAAATAGGGTTTTGTAGCCAAAAGAGTGGGAAATAATTTGGTGTATTGAAAGTCTGAATGAAACCAACCTGCTTTCACAATAAAATGAGTTGCAGTACTTACTGAACGCCCCTCGTATTTAGCGGTAATACTAAGAAGTGGTATGAAATGGGGCGAACGCTCAGTATTAGAGAGATAGATTTCTTGGAAAGGTTCTTCGAAAGTATACTGCATCTTTAAAGGAAAACGTAAATTACAAGAATATTGCCCAATGAATTCTAGAGTATTGTTCCAGCATTTGGTGTCTTTATCGAGTAGGCGTCATACCAGACATTGAACAAATTCAGAGACACGTTGGTAGGATAGTAACAGGTCGATATAGCACATACGGAAGTGTAGCAGAGAGAACTTACATCGAAATCTTCGGAAGAAAGACGACGCTGTTTCCGGAAATCCTGTTTGTAAATCTGAAGAAGCTGAGTTCGAGACCGACTGCGACCAATCTGCTAGCTCCATCGTATATCCCACGTTAGGGTCATGAGAACAAGATAAAGCTCATGGCACATACAAATGCATACAGACAGTAATTCTTGGGTTGCTCTTTGGGCGAATGGAACGGGATAGAAAATCTCTGATATTGGTACAAAGTACCCTCTGCCAGACTCTGCATACCGGCTGATGCTGTATACAGGGTGATTCAGCTGTCCCTGTTTTTGGGTTTTATGTAACCTGCAACGCCTTCAGATACCACGCACAAGATCTTCATATTCTCTTGCTCACTACACGCAAACTCTTAGTCGTACAGAAAAAATGAACAGGACCTTTTTGTGGGAAGTTTAATGTAGTTACATTTTGTACTATGTTTTCGCCAGAGGCCATAGTTTTCCAGTTATTCAAGAAAAACCTACAAAAGTAACCTTAAAACGTGCTTTTGCTAAATAACTCGAAAACGTACCACAACATAAAATTTAGCTACATTAAATTTCCTACAAAAAGGTCCCCTTGATTTTTGATCCAGGAGTAATAGTTTGTGGGTGGAGAGCGAGAGATTATGAATATCTCGCACGTGTTTTCTGTAGGTGTTGCTTCCCACGCCCGGGTTCCCGGGTTCGATTCCCGGCGGGGTCAGGGATTTTCTCTGCCTCGTGATGACTGGGTGTTGTGTGCTGTCCTTAGGTTAGTTAGGTTTAAGTAGTTCTAAGTTCTAGGGGACTGATGACCATAGATGTTAAGTCCTATAGTGCTCATAGCCATTTGAACCATTTTGTAGGTGTTGCGTGTTGTTTAAAACCTATCGATAGTGGCAGCTGAATTATCCTGTATATGTAGCTACAGATATTGACGCCCAATCCATCTGAAATATTTCTTTACCCACGATAGGTTCATTTACTAGAATAGCTTGATACGGGCGGTATTAATGTCAATGAAAGAAAATCGCATGGGCCACTGCTGTACCTGACCTCCATATCTCGGGCCATTTACAGCGCATCTCCGGCTCTAGCAAGGACGTGAAGCTTCGTACAAGTGCGGATTAGACGGGTGGGGAATGGGGAGGGAGGTCATGAGGTTATGGGATAATGACTCTCTCTCTCTCCAAAAACCAAAAGAAATGTACTCAGCACTGATGTATTATATTTGATGGAGGGAGAGGGAAGTGAGAGAGAAGAGATAGGGGGAGGCCACACCACCCCTACCGTACCCTTCAGAACCTAACTAGGGGTCTGCACCTTCCTCCGTACGTTTATACATACGATTATTCCTTCCACACGGATCCTATCGCTGACTTCTGCCTTTAGCCTGTATTCTTACGTCTGTACCAGCTACCAGTTTCGCTTCAGGCATATGTATGGCGGGAATCATTCTGTTTCCTGGTACAGAATTCATCTGTCAAAACTATCATTTTCCAGTCGTTTGTGGTCCAGTTTCTAGATTCTTAAACTCACTATACATGGCTCCGTCATTTCACCGCTATGAGAAGCATTCAGACTGGTATAAATCTACTCTGCACACTTTGAAATCTGCAGCTCCTGGCGCAACTTTAAGCTTTACAAGCGTTATTGAATCTCTAAATATAGCTACGATCAGATATTGTCCTGTTTATTATCTTACACCAACTTGCAACAAACATTCGCTGTATCTTGGAAGCGCAACGAAAACCTTGAAGTGACCCTATACTGAAATATTACGGATCTAATGCACTGCTTTCCGTTGTCTTTAGATCTCGTGCCTATTCGAGACAAGAAGTACTGCATTCTCCTTCGAACAACGCATTTGAGGTTTACAGGGAAATATTAATGATCATTTACAGCGATTTATCACGTCTGTTCTATGTCCTCTTGGATGGATGTGTAGCAGCCCATTCTTCTCTTATATTTGCAGTCAAGGTGGATGTGGATATTCGTGGTATTGCATAATCTCGCTATTCCCAGAACATTCGAGAAATATCAGGTTTTATTCGAGTCAGGATTTCGGTACTGCCATCCTGCTACTTGCATTAAAAAAGTATACTATACAGAAAGCAGCTGGGAATTAAAGTATACTCCGTTATGTTGTTGAATACAGTGATTTTCGACGAATATGTTTTCAGCTTGAATCAGCCATCAAGCTTTCAACTGATCCATGTAACAACCGGCACAATATTGTAACATAGAACAGATTTCTCTATGAGAAATGAGAGCACAAACTCCTGCCCTACCTATAAATTTTATTGTGAGCTTTATAAAGAACAGGTAATTACTTTTAGCCGCTGTTTTCCGAATCAATATTATGCAGTGTGTCAATTAGTGAAATGGTCCCCACGAGCAACATGTGGCATCGAAGAGGATTTCACGGCGAGGGGTGTGTCTTAGACGTAGATTTTGGAAAATGGAAGCTAAGTTTCCTTGCAGCAAGCTGAGTAATCACGGTTCCATGAATATCAGCACAGGCAAAAAATGGTTCAAATGGCTCTGAGCACTATGGGACTTACTGCTGAGGTCATCAGTCCCCTAGAACTTAGAACTACTTAAACCTAACTAACCTAAGGGCATCACACACATCCATGTCCGAGGCAGGATTCGAACCTGCGACTGTAGCGGTCGCGTGGTTCCAGACTGTCGCGCTTAGAACCGCTCGGCCACTCAGGCCGGCCAGCACAGACAAATGATGCATATACGCACATGTCATTGATTCTACTCATCTTTCATGCGGTGTAGAAAATACACAGGCTGCTCTAGTGCGTTGCGCTTCTCAGGCGTTTCCGAGAAATCGAAGTTCAAAGATTTACGAGGCTGTCGAAAATCATAAACGAGCGAACGGTTCTGTACAAGTACTTGTGTTTCTATAGCTTCAGCAGTTATAGCCTTCTACGGGCACATCTTAAAGGCGTAGCGGTTGGTCAATAGAATTTTTTTTCAGTAGAATGAGTACTCATTTCATATCTTAACGGTTTCCTTTCCGCCAACTATCGTCAAACGTGTTACAGCTGTACGACTCGAGGCCCAAATAGGACAATACACGAACATTCGTCTAGAACTTCTCACCTGTATATTAAATGCGGCTTTCTTCTATGCTGTAAGTGGTTATGAATCAAGGATTTACTGTTCCTGTACTTATACATAAATTAAATTTAATGGCATTACATCATATATTGGAGTTAGTGCCATCATCTGCTTACTGTGTAGATTTTGTGGGTAGGTTACTTGTCTGTGCTGCTTGAGGCTTTCCCGACGGACATGTTGTATATGTGGTTCTCGGGCGAGACGTCGGATGTCATAGTGAAAACTCCACAATATTTCGTCAGCGCAACTGGCCGACATCTTCAGGTGCGACGAACACACTGCTAAGGTAGGACCAGGGCTCCCCATTTATGCCAGTTTTAGGCAGGAAGTGCGCATGCGTGGAGGCGCCAAATTCGATGGCCAATAGCGACGATATCAACTGATAGCTGGAAGGACAGTAACGCCACCTACAGGATGAAGAACCAAATACATGTCGTACATCGGACAAACTTGTCGCACTGTAGAAGAGAGATGCACTGAACACCGACGCTACACTCGTCTGGAGCAACCAGAAAAGCCTGCAGTGGCCGAGCATTGTCTCAGTACAGGTCATTCTATGAATTACCTACATACAAAAATTCTCGCATCGACTATTTCGTACTGGGACAGTGTTATTAAGGAAGCAGTGGAAATACGTAGGTCGACGAATCTTGTAAACAGAGACACGGGCTTTCAGCTTAGTTCAGCATGGGATCCAGCACTGGCCATATTGAAGTCGCTTCGAGCAGAGAGGAATACTTTTGGTCATAAGACGGACGACGATTCGCCAGCAACATAAATATTCTGTTGACAACGGGAGGATAATCAAGGCGCCTGCGTGGACGCGCAGTACTGCTTGCGGCTTCCGATAGAGGTCGCTGGGGCTGCCGATAACAGTGCAGAGCAGCGGCGGCAGCCTCCGCGCGTGCGCCGAAGTATTTGGTTCTTCATCCTGTAGGTGGCGTTACTGTCCTTCCAGCTATCAGTTGATATCGTCGCTATTGGCCATCGAATTTGGCGCCTCCACGCATGCGCACTTCCTGCCTAAAACTGGCATGAATGGGGAGCCCTGGTCCTGCCTTAGCAGTGTGTTCGTGGCACCTAAAGATGTCGGCCAGTTGCGCTGACGAAACATTGTGGAGTTTTCACTATGACATCCGACGTCTCGCCCGAGAACCATATATACAGGTTACTTGTCTGTTTGTCAAAGGAAGCGTTCAGTGTTGTGAAGTACACAACAAAGTCAGTTCTCTTGTGTGGTGTGTTTCACATAAGATATTTTTCTCTATTACATACAAAACAATGGGTGAAAGAAATATTTATGTAGATAGGTAAAAGTAAAAATCGCAGCTTTTTCTTCAGAGCTATGAAAAAATTTATTTAGCATTTTAATTAACTGAACTGCATGTTCTTGGTGGAACATTGTATATTTATAAACTTATGGAAACACGGCTTTTTGCCTTTATTTACAAACATTTATTTTCAGGTTGTAAGGGCATTTTCTAGTACGGCGTAGTCTTCGACCCTTACATCTACGTTTTCTATTGGAAGATACAGATTTTTCGAAAAAAATCCGTTTTGATTTGTTGCAAGCAAACAATAAATTCTACGACTAAACCATTTCTGTTTTTGTCGATAGCTTATTCTTTTTTCAGTTTCTTGATCTGTGATTAAAATTGATTGATATATACGTCTGATAACTCGATTCGTAAGTCCTTTTCTCAATAAATGGACAAAAAAGCTTGCGAGATTAACGTCATTTTTTCCTTCTGGTTAAAAATAAGAAAGCTATTCACGTTGGAGTTCCATGTACAGGGCGGTCATAAAATCTCGACCAATTTTACGAATGCATTTAAGTAATAGTCACGTACGCTGATGAGCCAAAACATCATGACCACCTGCTTATTAACTTGTATGTCCGTCTTGGGAACAAAATACATCACGGATTCAACAGTTCATTGGTATGTTTGTGGAGGTGTGTGGCATTAGATGTCTACGCACAGGTCATGTAATTCTCATAAATAACTGGCCGCAGATTTGCTTACGCGGTGATGGCGCCCGATAGCGACCCAGATGGGTTGCATAGGATTTACATCAGGCGAATTTCTGTAGCTCGGTTCTGGCTCCGAGACGCAGACAATTAATTGCTGAAAGAGGACATCGCGGTAGGGCAGGACATCAAGCATGAAGGTATGAAGGTGGTTGGCAGCTGTCAGCGCGTATTCGATTACTAACAGAGGTTCCATGCAAGCGAAGGAGCTGCTGCCACCAGCCTGCGTCAGTGGCGCGCTGCACGTTTCGAGCCGCCGTTCACTACGATGACGGCGTTTGTAGAGACGACCGTCGACCTAGTGTAGCAAAAATTGATTTATCCGAAGAGCCGGCACGTTTCCATTGATCAACGGTCGAATCGCGTTGATTCCGTGACCACTGCAATCGTAACTGAAGATGTCGCTGTGTCAGCATGTGACCACGTAAGGGTAGTCTGTTGCGGAGCTCCAAGTTCAACAATGTGCTGTGATTCCGTATTCTTACTGAAGCTGTGGTTCCACGAATTATTCCAGCATATTACAGTATATCCTGTAACTGACTCTTTTGCAACAATTGAGGATCCACAAACAGTGGCTTTTTTGAATCCTAGTTACACATTCACTTTTCGTGTGTCTCTTTGCCATTCAGTGATAGCGTGTAGTGGCCCATTACCTCATATGTAGCAGTTATGTTAGTTAACTTTACCGCAGATACGGAATGTGACCTCAGTAAACAAAATGCGGTGCATGACGTGTTCCTTGCGTGCAGCTTCTATGAGATCGTTAAACACAGCTTTGCGAACTACGTAATCTTTGTGGTCTAATATGTGAAGCATCTGAATATGGTAGCTTTCTTCTTTAGCGTTAAGTGTAAAGCTTTCGGCGTCATTCATTTGGCCACCTCTAACTCGTTCATGAAAACGACTGGTTGATGCATTCTGACTTCTTGCGATTTCTCTTCTGATTCGCTGAACCGTCTCGTGTCGAACAAGATGTCTCCTGGAGTGTGACTCATCGGCAATGTTTCCATTTCTTTGGAACTTATTTTCAAGTAAGCGAATGTTTGCTGCTGTGGTGTACGGGAAGGTGTCGTCGTTGAGTGACTGTAGGAGGATACAAGATGACTTGGACAGGATTTGTGATTGGTGTAAAG
This sequence comes from Schistocerca nitens, assembly GCF_023898315.1. Classification (NCBI taxonomy): domain Eukaryota; kingdom Metazoa; phylum Arthropoda; class Insecta; order Orthoptera; family Acrididae; genus Schistocerca; species Schistocerca nitens. Next base: position 231,431,956 of record NC_064616.1, on the reverse strand, counting down.
AATGGCAGCTAACTCTAAATATAGATAAATGTAAATTAACGCAGGTGAATAGGAAAAAGAATCCTGTAATGTTTGAATACTCCATTAGTAGTGTAGCGCTGGACATAGTCACGTCAATTAAATATTTGGGCGTTATATTGCAGAGCGATATGAAGTGGGACAAGCATGTAATGGCAGTTGTGGGGAAGGCGGAGGGTCGTCTGCTGTTCATTGGTAGAATTTTGGGAAGATGTGGTTCATCTGTAAAGGAGACCGCTTATAAAACACTAATACGACCTATTCTTGAGTACTGCTCGAGCGTTTGGGATCCCTATCCGGATTGAGGGAGGACATAGAAGCAATTCAGGGGCGGGCAGCTAGATTTGTTACTTGTAGGTTTGATCATCACGCGAGTGTTACGGAAATGCTTCAGGAACTCGGGTGGAAGTCTCTAGAGGAAAGGAGGCGTTCTTTTCGTTAATCACTACTGAGAAAATTTAGAGAACCAGCATTTGAGGCTGACTGCAGTACAGTTTTACTGCCGCCAACTTACATTTCGCGGAAAGATCACAAAGATAAGATAAGAGAGATTAGGGCTCGTACAGAGGCATATAGGCAGTCATTTTTCCCTCTTTCTGTTTGGGAGTGGAACAGGGAGAGAAGATGCTAGTTGTGGTACGAGGTACCCTCCGCCACGCACCGTATGGTGGATTGCGGAGTATGTATGTAGATGTAGAGGATTAGCAGAGAAAAATTTGGGTAGCGGAATACGCAATAGGCTGCGAATTACAGCTGAAGAGGTCAACGCAAATCAATAGCAACGCAACCAACGGTACTGCCGTAGCTGGCGAGTGACGCCGGGTGAACGATGATACTGTGGGAAGTCGAAACACGCTCTCCTTGCTGCTGCCATAGGTTCAAGGATGCAGCACGTTCTAGACTACCAGTTTATGGACACCAGTGGTACAGAAAGGTTTCTCAGATTAGGTGTTTTATCTGTAATTTACAAAATAATAAGAACCACAAGCTGATAAAGATAGGTGACTACCATGGAGGCTTCAGAAAAGGAAGGTCCTGTATTGAACGGTTTTGGAACCTGCGAACGCTCCTGAAGGTCAGACAGACGAATAACACTGTAGTCACATTTGTGAATTTTAAGAAGGCCTACGACTCCATAGACAGGCAGGTCCTCTTTGTCACATTAGGGGAATATGGTATAGATAGAAAAACTGGGACACTTATACAACATACACTTACAGACACCACATCCAAAATAAAATTTATTGGAGAAATCTCAAACCCATTCGAGATACATATAAGGGTAAGACAAAGAGATGGTCTCTCACAGCTTTTATTCAACATTGTCTTATTATTATATTAACACACACACAGGCTCACAAACATGATCACAAAACGCCAACTTGCATTCTATGGACACATACATAGAATGAACAACAACAGACTCACAAGGAGGATTTTTTATGTAGTAAATAGTTCAATAAAAAATACATAGTTTACAGAAATCGGAGAACACCTAAAACAAGCCGAGATCTCTATAGAAATGTTAAATGAAAAAGTGAAATTCAGAAAGAAAATTATTAACACGAAAACCGAAGTAAAAGAAAGGAAGGAAAAAGGTAAAATTCGGACGAAGCAAGGGAAACAGGAACACAGCCAAAGAATGAAGAGGTTTCGGGAAGAGAAAAAGAGAAGGAAACAACAAAAAAATGAATAACAATGTAACATTCAAGTTAAACACTGTCGCGGAGGCAAAAATGTGTAATAATTATATTGATAATTAAGGTAGGTAAATATAAGAAGAGTTATTCATTTTACGGGGTTATGAACATAGTGTATTGAATAGCTCAGTGGATTAGAGATAACAGTCAACCAGTTGCAAAATCTCGATGGTTTTAAAATCGTCTTCTTCAGAAAACGTAGGACCTACTAACAAGTTGACGACATTGCGTGTCGAACAAAGATCGTAAAATAACAATAAGCAAAATTACAGGAAGTGTTACAAAAAGTTTTAGAGAAGAATACTCACGTAAAATCACATTATCTATAGTCAATGACGAAGTCGTTTACTCAGTCTAGTACATGTCATTCCTTATTGTAATGCTACTATCTTTGTTCCATACACAATGTCGTAATACGTCTACCTCTTTTGAAGAAGACAGTTCTCAAACCGTCAAAACCATGATCGAAGTTTAATAAACATGTATTTTGCAACTGATAGGCTGTTATTTCTAATCCATTGAAGCTCTCGCATGCACACTAAAGCACAGCCAAGTTCAAAATCTGGAGAGTGTATTTAGTTATTTTCCAGAAAGGTGCAGCAACGAGTTACAGTTTTTTCTCTCATGTAGCTGAAGTACGGGTTGTCCATAACTAAAGTTCCAGTTTCAATGACGTCAAATTTAACAGTGCATTATTGACTTAGGGGGTAATGTCAATGCGATGTGCAATGTGTGCCTTCAGTTCAGCTACGTTCGTAATTGGAACATTGAACACAACATCATGTGATATCGTTGTCCAACCTGTAGGAAAATGACAGGTGGTGATTCCAGCGTTACCGAAATGCCTCTGCAGTAGTCGCTTCACTGGCTGTGCGACGTGCAGAGGAGCACCATCTTGCATAAAAATGATCCTACCGACAAATCCACGCTGTTGAAGGCTTGGAAGGACGACGGTGGACAAAAGACTCTCATAGCGTTTACCAGTAACGGTACAGGTAACAAACACGACCCACAGGACTCATATCCTCGAAAACATACGGCTCTGCGATAAACGGTGCCGCCAATCCGCACCACACAGTCACCTTTGCAGAATGAAGTTGTACCGTTGATGTTCGTGCGGATTTTCCGTTGTTCATATGCTACAGTTCTGCGCGTTGACATGTCCTAGGAGATGGAAATTGGCTTCATCTGTCCACAGACTCTTCCATGCTCATTCATAGTCTACTTACCTGCGAGCAAGAATTTCCAGAGCGAACATTTGTCTAGCTGGCAGGTCAGCTGGAAGCAACTCCTGAACATCTGTGATTTTGTGTGGATAGCAATGCAGGATGTTTCGTAGGATTTTATGCAGTTTGCTCGCAGGAATGTCGGACATTCAGGAAATTCCCCTTGCACTGCATGTTTCCACACCACCATTCGACCCCTCCTGCAATGCTGTGGCCACATCTTTGACAGACGTCGGATCAACTGCTCTCCTCCCTTTGTCACATTATTCATCCAAAGAACCTGACTTTTCGAATTTTCTGAAGGTGGCAGGGGTAAAATACAGGGAGCGAAAGGCTATTTACAATTTGCACAGAAACTAGATGGCAGTTATAAGAGACGAGGGACATGAAAGGGAAGCAGTAGTTGGGAAGGGAGTGAGACAAGGTTGTAGCCTCTCCCCGATGCTATTCAATCTGTATATTGAGCAAGCAGTAAAGGAAACTAAAGAAAAGTTCGGAACGTATTAAAATTAGATTACGAAATGAGACACTTAAAGTAGTAAAGGAGTTTTGCTATTTGGGGAGAAAAACAACTGACGATGGTCGAAGTACAGAAGATATAAAATGTAGACTGGCAATGGCAAGGAAAGCGTTCCTGAAGAAGAGAAATTTGTTAACATCAAGTATAGATTTAAGTGTCAGGAAGTCGTTTCTGAAAGTATTTGTATGGAGTGTAGCCATGTATGGAAGTGAAACGTGGACGAAAATAGTTTTGACAAGAAGAGAATAGAAGCTTTCGAAATGTGGTGCTACAGAAGAATGCTGAAGATTAGATGGATAGATCACATAACTAATGAGGAGGTATTGAATAGAATTGGGGAGAAGAGGAGCTTGTGGCACAACTTGAAGAAGTGATCGGTTGGTAGGACATGTTCTGAGACATCGAGGGATCGCCAATTTAGTATTGGAGGGCAGCGCGGAGGGTAAAAATTATACAGGGAGACCAAGAGATGAATACCCTAAACAGATTCAGAAGGATGTAGGTTGCAGTAGGTATCGGGAGATGAAGAAGCTTGCACAGGATAGAGTAGCATGGAGAGCTGCATCAAACCAGTCTCAGGACTGAAGACCACAACAACAACAACAATACTTGTCAGTAATGCGACCTTATATAGTAACCATGGGTCTGTGGAATACCCTGATATCACTACCCAAATCAGCACCAAACACTCACCATGTTTCACTCTTGGCAGTAAGCAGTGTACATCGTAGTCTTGGAATGGCATACGCCAGATGTAAACTCGGCCGTAAGTTGGGAACACTGTGAAACGAGACTCATCCGGCCCAATGACTTTCTACTGCTGTTCCATAGTCCACCTGTTTATCTGAATGGTATTGTGTTTGCCTTCCATGCAGCAGGCCCGGGTTGATTCCAGACGGGTTTGGAGATTTTCTCTGTTCGTGGACTAAGTGTTGTGTTATATTCATCATTACAGACACGTAAGTCGTCCGTGAAATAAGACTTAAAACTCTGCGGTCGAACTTCCCTGGATGGGGCCTCCTGCCCATCAATGCCACACGGTCATTTCATACCTTCAGCACCACGTTTTCCTGTTACTGGCACTTGCTTCACTGCTGTGTGATTTTGAAAGCCAGTTCGTCCTGCAATCCCCTGATTATGAAGCTCTCTTCTCGTTGTTTTGGTGCTGACAATTTGCGAGTGCGACATTCAGTTCTGCCGTGGCTTTTGCAGCTGTCGTCTCCTTATTTTTTGTGGAAATACTTTTCACTGACTGTCACGATCACTCAACACACACTTTCGTCGCATTGTGATCTAGCGGATGACGTTTTCCCGCTTTCCCTGACGTGGTATGTATCTTTGATATGGTTCCTGTTGGAACACCGAACAGTTGGGCTACCTTGGTTACAGACGCTCCTAGGATACGAGCACCAACAATTTTCCTTCGTTGGAATACACTTAGCTCCGACATAAGGCACTCACAACCATGCAGAACAGGGTTGTGACCACGACTGACACTTGGAACACGCTGAGGGTATTGCAAAGGTGTCGTTCGGGGTCAAATGCAACAGAACCATTCGCAGGCTTGAATATGGTCAAGCGTGCATTTCTTTCGGTGTTTCCATTTTTTGTCAAACCCCTGTTTACAGCATTCTTTCAGGAAAGACAGCCGACTTTACTATTAGCATACTGGTTAGACTTACCTGAGAAGTAGCGTGCCCAATTTTTAGTTACTTTTGAATTATTTACGTCAATCACATGTGTGTGTGTGTGTGTGAATTAAAATAAGGGCTTCTTGGCGATTTTAATTTTCCGAACTCCTCATAAAAACGAAGTTTTGTGCAAAATTGTGATTATTTTTATTTTTATATGAATATATTGTTTACAGACCCTGAATGAATGTTCAAATGTGTGTGAATTACTAAGGAACCAAACTGCTGAGGTCATCGGTCCCCATCGGTCCCTAGACTTACACACTACTTAAACTAACTTATACTATGAACAACACACACACCCATGCCCGAGGAAGGACCGAACCTCTGGCATGAGGGGCCGTGCAATCCGTGGCATGGCACCTCTAACCGCGAGGCCACTCCGCGCGACTTACGTCATTAAAGTCATGTACAAGCTGTGTCACCTAAAAACGTATCTAACGATACGTAGGAAAGGGACTAGCTCCAGTCCATTATGCGTCTCCTTTTTACCCCATTATTATATTTCTTGCGATTATGGAGCAGCCGACACTCGTTAAGTGCCATTATTGATCCACACACGCTACACTAATTGAAAAGCGTGCATTAAAACATTAAAATATAGTAAACTCTGGCTTATATAATTATGACCTGATAATCATGATGTAGTGATGAAGACTTCATTTGTGTCCGTTGTGATGTTCGTGTTGTTGATGTTGACAATATTGACATTGGTACTGCTGTTCGTCAAGCATATCTGTGTAAATTAAGTGTGTGGCATGAGAACGTGACAAAGATGGTGTTAAGTTGGGTGTGAAAACAGAAATCATTTTAGGGGCATGTGTATGGGTACAGAAGAGCGAGCATTTGCGAGGGTTGTCGTAATCTGACAGGTTCTTCTTGGGTTTATGATGTGATTTGAATGTTGTAGAATCGAATATGCTACTCAGTATTTTGTGAGAGTGGAATTACACAAAGGTATCTATGCAGGAATAAGACACGAGAGTGGGTCTGAGAGTATATGTCGATGGAATTTACATGAAATGTGCAATGGACGGCCAAAGTGACTTGTTGGAGGGCATGAAACCGCTCAAGTGCGTCACTGGTTATAAAGGACATTCTAATAAATGATAACTCATTTAGTGTTGTGAGTTCTTAGTGTGGAATTGTGTATCGATGGGGTGGATAAATACATGAAGTGCCGGGTAGAGTGCCGGTAGTACAGAAGTCGTCTTGTGGTGTTCGCTTCATCTATTCCTCAAGAACAACATCGTAGGTTGCCCACTACAGATTTGCGAATAATATGTGCGCGAACACTGTAAAAATGAAGACGCTTCTGCTTACATCCGGATCGACTTATGGTCTCCCCCGTGAATTGACCTCATTAATACAGTAGTCTGTCTAGGCATCGGCACATTGCTGTTCTTCATTTCTGGTGGTTTTGCTAGCAGTTCTGCACTCAGAACTGTGGTTTGACGGCCGAGATGCATACAGTTAAGGAAGCACGAAAATAAAAATAAAGATACATTTCAGCAGCTACGCGAGGATTCATTACATGCCTTTTTGCCGAATTGTGTCAGACGAGTGGTGGAATGGTCCACATGCTCTTCTAGATAGGGGCTACAGAACTTGACCGTAAGCTGCGTATCGCACAGAAGAACGACGGTGCAAGTCGCCAACTTCCGCATCCGGACACATTGCTGAGTGCTAGTTCTAAGTACATAAGAGTGCTCGACAATATCCGTTGGTCACATCTTCCTCGATGCATGACCGGCCAGTAGCTGTGGCGGTGTGGGTGGACCAGCGAGGCGCTCTGTGACACCAAAAGCTTTACTTATCGTTGCAGGTCATTTAGAAGGCGCATTATGTTATGAATTCAGGAAAATGGGCACCCGTTTAAGAGGAGACGGAAGGCAAGTCGGCTTCAAAAATTCGATTTTTAGATTTTAGCATATTTGAAATGCCTGGTCTTTCCTGCGTGAAACAGTTTTTGTTTTATAAAAATACGACAACTTTTTTGTGAGATATGATGGTTTTACTAACGCTCCGTGCAATCTGGCCTTTAAATGCCACGCCTTCCTTTTTGCACCATGTAGGGATAATGCACAGCATTCTTTTACTCCTTGTATATTATTTCATGCTTCTATTGTTTTATCGCTTCAGTGTTTCATTACCTGTATCTACTATCGATACTCTTTTTTACGGTCGTGTTTGTTATTGTTTTCGAGCGTTAATGGTTGTACTTAGTGAAGTTTGTTGTGAGTGAAGTACGTGTTGATTTGTATTTTCTTTGGTTCCGAGTGTTTTCATAAAAATGCCGCGAAGAAAGAAATTCTCACTTAAATTAAAATTCACAGGAAATAAATACGTAAGGGTAAATGAGGTTAGTGGGTGAAAGGACCAAGAATGTTAGACATAAAGAAAGTCAGCACATCAAGAAAGAAACTGCAGTGTCTTCAAGGCATTTCCTCCCGGTCAGCTTGTGGAGATGAACATTCGTTTGGAAATATTATGGTGAACCTTAGCACGCTCTGTGATTCATTTCCAAAAATACTGTGTGCAGAATATGTGGTGGTGACGTATCTTTGGCTGAGAATCAGCGGCTTCGTAGAGAGATTGTGTCAAATCTGACATTGAGTTGTACAAAATGTGGTGCAGTTGCTACAATAATGACATCAAAAATGACAAATAATAATTTATATGAGAACAACATAAGGCTAGTTTATGGTCCCAGATCTATTGGTAAAGGAATGGAGGCAGGCAAACTCTTAAGTGTATTACTTGACATTCCAAATCCTCCTGCAAAATTTATGACTTAACAATAACGTTATGGGTACTGCTGTTGCTGGAGTTTGTAACATCGCAATGAAGGGAGTAGCTGAAGAAGCATTCAAGCAAAGTGATGACAGTGAAAGTGGTGATATTTGTGCATGTTTTGATATCAGCTGGCAGAAACGTGGACACACTTCACTAAATGGTGTCGTGACAGCTACATCATTTGATACCGGCAAGGTAATTGATGTAGAGGTTCTAAATAAGTACTGTAAAACTTGTGGCAGTGGAACTGAGAAAGAGCATGAACATAACTGTCAGATGAATTATAGTGGTCCAAGTGGTGGGATGGGAGTAGAAGGAGTTCACAGGATTTTTAATCGTTCAGTGGCAAACAGAGGTGTCAGATGCACACAGTATTTAGGGGACGGTGACAGCAAGGCTTATGACCGGGTATGTGCAGAACAACCCTATGGTCCTAATGTCACAATTTCTAAATTAAAGTGCATTGGGCATGTCCAAAAGATAATGTGGTCCAGGTTGAGAAGATTATGTAAAGAAAAGTCAAAAATAGTATTGGAAGATGGTAAGGAGATATTTGGTAAAAGTCACCAGACAAATGTTGAAATAGATAGATTACAGAATTATTATGGCTTGGCCATAAGAAGACATGTAGGGAATTTATAAAATATGAAAAAGCTGTATGGGGTATTTATTCCCATAAGCTTTCCACAAATGAAAATCCAGTGCACGGTCTTTGCCCGAATGATCCTGACACTTGGTGCAAGTACAGGAGAAGTGCCAAATATGACCACAAACACTCTTTATTTGCATCAGTAATGAATTATGGCTCTGAGCAATATGGGACTTCACACCTGAGGTCATCAGTCCCATAGAACTTAGAACTACTTAAACCTAACGAGCCTAAGGACATCACACACATCCATGCCCGAGGCAGGATTCGAATATACGACCGTGGCGGTCGCGCGGTACCGGACTGAAGCGCATAGAACCGCTCGGCCACAACGGCCGCCAGTAATGAATGAAATTAAACCCATATTTAGAGATCTTTGTAAAGATACCTTGTTGAAGAAACGTCTTCATGAGAAAACCCAAAATTTAAATGAATGTGTGAATTCTGTCTTTTGGAACTGGTTACCGAAAACTGTATTTGTTCAGCTTACAACCCACAAATTTCGTCTTTATGGCGCTATTTTTTGCTTCAATGATGATGTAATTAGAAAACTGGATGTTTTGTAATTATTGGGCATAAAATCTAGTGGAAATACTGCAAAATACTTAGTGAAAATAGATAAAGAGAGATCCGCAGAGCAGATATTGCTAATTTAAAATGCACAAAAGAAGCCAGACAGAAAAGAAGAGGGGCCAAGAGAAGAAACGAAGATCAGTATCATGAAGATGATGCTCAGTATGGTGCAGGGAAATATTACTGGTAAGTAATTCTCATCAATAACTTTATTTTCAGGTACCATGATTTGAGAAACTAATGGGGTTCGAAAGATGAATTTTTTGAAAATTTGTATTGCAGATGGTAATAAGTTAATAACAAAGAAAGTTAAATTTTACTAGTGAAAGAATAAAACATATTTTCTTCAAAACCAGAAGAGGTATTACGTTCATTTTCCTTGTAAGTTGAGGCGTATAGTTATGTATACGCAGTAAAAATTTCATTGTTTTATCACCTATAGTTCTTTTGAAAAGTGTACCTATTCAAAGTGTAAAATAACATTGGCAGAATAGGGATTAAATTGCCTTCCGTCTCCCCTTAACCAACAGGTTTAAATGAACATCCTGCAACCTGATCATCCATCTGAACGCAGCAAATTATGTGCAACATGCTGTATCCAACCCTAAAACTTTGAACGTTTCTGGCTCTCTACATAAAATTGATAGAAATTCGGTTCAAACTGATATGTGTACAGCTAATTTACATGCAGAGTGCCCATAATTAAATTTCCAGTTTCAAAACGCTATAGGAAGATAACCGTTGCTCAGAATGGGTCAAATTTGAACGGCATCTTATTGACTCAAGGGGAAACGGCATGGAACGAAAAATGTGCACACAGACAGTCACGCGGTACACGGCTGATTCTCAGGTTGCATCCGAGATGCCCAATATGACTGACGTCATGATACATCGCGCGTTCCGCGAGCGGTGACTGTGCGCCAGGTGCCCTGCTGAAGTCCTGGACACTCAAGGGTATGAAAAATGGCATTGGTCCAATGTCTGCTAACGGTCTGGAGAAAATGATTATGTTGTTGTTGTTGTTGTTGTGGTCTTCAGTACTGAGACTGGTTTGATACAGCTCTCCATGCTACTCTATCCTGTGCAAGCTTCTTCATCTCCCAGTACCTACTGCAGCCTACATCCTTCTGAATCTGTTTAGTGTACTTATCTCTTGGTCTCCCTCTACGATTTTTACCCTCCACGCTGCCCTCCAGTACTAAATTGGTGATCTCTTCATGCCTCAAAACATGTCCTACCAACTGATCCCTTCTTCTAGTCAAGTTGTGCCACAAACTCCTCTTCTCCCCAATTGTATTCAATACCTCCTCATTAGTTATGTGACCTACCTATCTAATCTTCAGCTTTCTTCTGTAGCACCACATTTCGAAGCTTCTATTCTCTTTTTGTCTAAACTATTTATCGTCCATGTTTCACCTCCATACATGGCTACACTCCATACAAATACTTTCAGAAACGATTTCCTGACACTTAAATCTATACTCGATGTTAACAAATTTCTCTTCTTCAGGAACGCTTTCCTTGCCATTGCCAGTCTACATTTTATATCCTCTGTACTTCGACCATCGTCAGTTATTTTTCTCCCCAAATAGCAAAACTCCTTTACTACTTTAAGTGTCTCATTTCGTAATCTAATTCCCTCAGCATCACCCGACTTAATTCGACTACATTCCATTATCCTCGTTTTGCTTTTGTTGATGTTCATCTTATACCCTCCTTTGATGACACTGTCCATTCCGTTCAACTGCTCTTCCAAGTATTATACGACCGCATTCACTGATCATGTCCATCCCATGGTACAATGTTTGTTCCCTAATGGTAAAAGGAAATGGAAATGGCGTGTGACGAGGGCCTCCCGTCGGGTAGACCGCTCGCCTGGTGCAAGTCTTTCGATTTGACGCCACTTGGGCGACTTGCGCGTCGATGGGGATGAAATGACGATGATTAGGAAAACACAACACCCAGTCCCTGAGCGGAGAAATCTCCGACCCAGCCGGGAATCGAATCCGGGCCCTTTGGATTGACAGTCTGTCGCGCTGACCACGCAGCTACCGGGGGCGGACGTTCCCTAATCGAGATGGCGTATTCCAAGACTACAGAGCCCCGTTCACACACCTCGAATGGCCCAGTAGTGATTTTGTGAGCACGAGGACGGATTTTCACATCTCCCTCGACCACGACCGTCACCATATATCAATTTTTATTGAGCCTTTGTGGCCTACTTATGAGGAAAGTAGTTGTAACCGCTATCAACTTGTGACATCGTTGCCTGAACTTATCACCATTTTTCTGGGTAAATGACATAATATTTCCTTGGAAAACCATACAGGACCTGTATTTATCCGTTCAGAGTGTACTGGAGGCTGTTGTAAACGCCAACGGTTTTCTTATTCCGTAATATGTTGGTTGGTTGATTTGGGGGAGGGGACCAAACAGCGAGGTCATCGTCCCATCGGATTAGGGAAGGATGGGGATAAAAGTCAGCCGTGCCCTTTCAAAGGAACTCTCCCGGCATTTGCCTGAAGCGATTTAGGGATGGCAGGACGCGTGCTTGAACCGTCGTTCTCCAGAATCCGTGTCCACTGTGATAACCACTGCGCCATCTCGCTCGGTGCCGTATTAGGCATGCTAATGTGGTGTGTTTTGCGTGCATCCACATTTCTGGCCACGCCCTGTATTTCTAACTCTATAATAGCAACCAAGGCACATTAACACTGGAGATATAAAACAGCAGTTCCATTGTGTTTTGAACTGGAATCAGCGATTTCCGTAAATTATGTGTAGTTACTGAATTATGCGATAAATAAACAAAAAAAATTCAGCACCATTATTACAGAGGTTTCATAAATCAGAGACGAATGAATATTGTAAGCATTTTGAATATAAATTGACTTTAAGCCATACTTCTGACGCTGTTCCTCATTAGAAGGAGAAGGTAAAGACGAAAGTGAAAGTTTTTATTATTTTACTTCTTTTCGTTCAACATTAGTCGCGCCATGTCAGTGTTCGAAGTTTTATTGGTTTCTGATGTCATTCCAGAATAGTAAGGTAAATGCTTCTCTCGCACATCATCGTTTTGTCTGAGAAAATTGCTGCTTCCAAAGGGCGTGTTTGAGAGTACGAACGGGCAGGAATTTCTCAGCAGCCCAATTATGGAGTGACGAAGCAGGGAGCAGAACTGCCGGAAGCAACAAAGTTCTCAGTATGAATCATTCCGCCTCGCTACACCGGCCCTGGCACACAGCTGCCTAGAAGCTTGGCTGTGAGTCATCGAAGCTGTAGAAACCCTGATGTGGCTGCACGTGACATTCCGACAGAATCCACGAGTACGGTACCCGTCGTTCTCTAGACCTGCGCGTAAAAGACGCAAGAAGTCGGGAGCTGCGATCCTAACCACGCTTGTCAGTTGACGAGTCTGTTGTAGCTGTCAGCGTAACGATCCGTCTCACGCGGCATCTTTGATAAAATTTAGTGACTTATTTTATCGATAAGCAGTACTATACATTAAATAAAATTCTATCGCCAAGCAAAATAATGTTATTATAAACGGACTGAAACTCATGTTAGCCCTTCTTCATTGCGTTGGAACTCAGTGTCGGTGGGAAATGGTCAAGGAATATGTCAGTTTGTATCGAGAACTTAAAAAAGGAAAAATATAAGAATAATAATTTTTTTATTACTTAATGCCAGATGATAAAAACCATGTGAATAAATTAACAATCATATTCAGTGAGCAACTTAAGATATGTTTCACTTTCCAAAGCTTAGCAATGGCCAAGGTAGGGCGAATGTATCGATCGCGGTCTATCAGTAGCAGCTATGCTCTTATTTTGCTGGAGTAATCTGTGGGAATCTTCCTACACGTCGGTCAGGCTCATACTATCCTTTATCTTCCCCTGCTTAAAGGCTATATGGTGTATAGAGGGGGATGAAGATGACGTAATATATCGTCGGAACTCGAAGCCAACTAAAATAACAATATGGAAATTTAAACGGTTGAAAGGTGTTTGATTTGACGTTCTAATCACTGAAAAGGCATAACTGTCCCTCCGCTGAGAGCACTGACGTCGAGCCCGATGTCTCCTACCAACAATTTAGACACCTAAAAGCCAATCAGGAACGTTCCAGAAGGGAATGACTATTAACTTTCTGCTGCAGACACAGCTCTCCTAAAAGAGGGGTTATCTTTGTAAATATTAGGGCCAACACAGTTCAGTAATAATTCGAAGTCTGTATGTTACATTCGAAGAAAAATTTGTGAAATAGCCCATATTCCAATTCAGCTTTAAGGCAAACGGTAATTTTGTCCCACCGCCCCGCTCCTTACTTTTTGACAGGTTGTCCACCAGTGCCGTATCTTCTTCTTTTTCTGATGATCAGCTTCTTGCAGTAAAATAAATGTCGCACATGCGACGACTGATAAATCCTCTTCTTCCCTCTCAATATCGGCCGGTGAAATTGTAATTAAAACGCTACCTTTATGTTGTTGTTATTGTGGTCTTCAGTCCTGAGACTGGTTTGATGCCGCTCTCCATGCTACTCTATCCTGTGCAAGCTTCTTCATCTTCCAGTACCTACTGCAACCTACATCCGTCTGAATCTGCTTAGTGTATTCATCTCTTGGTCTCCCTCTACAATTTTTACCCTCCACACTGCCCTCCAATACTAAATTGGTGATCCCTTGATGCCTCAGAACGTGTCCTACCAACCGATCCCTTCTTCTAAACAAGTTGTGCCATAGACCCCTCTTCTCTCCAGTTCTATTCAGTACCTCCTCATTAGTTATGTGATCTACCTATCTAATCTTCAGCATTCTTCTGTAGCACCGCATTTCGAATACTTCTATTCTCTTCTTGACTAAACTATTTATCGTCCATGTTTCACTTCCACACATGGCTACACTCCATACAAATACTTTCAGAAACGACTTCCTGACACTTAAATCTATACTCGATGTTAACACATTTCTCTTCTTCAGAAACGCTTTCCTTGCCATTGCCAGTCTACATTTTATATTCTCTCTACTTCGACCAACATCAGTTATTTTGGTCCCCAAATAGCAAAACTCCTTTACTACTTCAAGAGTCTCATTTCGTAATCTAATTCCCTCAGCATCACCCGACCTAATTCCATTATCCTACTTTTGCTTTTAAACTGGAGCAACGTAGGCAAGTTATCAAAGCCAAATGTGACTCCTCATGGTCCAATCCCTTGGCCCCAAGCCCTTCGTTTGGTGTGGATGAGAAATCGAAAGCCATTGTATTGGCGACGAACTTTCTGCCGAATCCAGTCTCTGTAATTCGTTGGCCTAGTCTGTATGCATTTTAACAGCTACCATCTGCAACCCATGCCCCAAAAATCAGTTCTCTTCTCACATCTAGCTTACAGTATCTTTGTTACATTCTCATTACACATAGCTATATTACACGGAGAAATGCTTCTATCGCACGTCACCGCTTTGTATGAGAAAGTATATGCTTCCGAAGGTCAGTGAGGTTGATAATGCAAAGATGGCAGGAAGTCTTATAGCTGCCAAATGACGGAGTGACAAAGCAGAGAACGGAACAGAGGAAGCCACGTAATTCACAGTATGAAGTCATTCTTCCGTATCAGCACAGACTGTTACGGCCCAAATACGCAGCAACCCAACAGCTCAGCTGTGATTCATCGAATTTGTGGTAACCCTGCTGTTACAGCACTCGGAATTCCAATGAATGTGTCATGTGCTTGTCGTTCTCAACACGCAGGAGGTTGGGAGCTACGATCCTATGCCACGCAAGTCAGCTAACGAGTTCGTTATTGTGCTCAGTGTTAACTGCCCTTCTGACCTGCGGCGTGTGTGAGTCATTTCGTAGATCATTTTCTGACTTAAGCCAACGAATAAGTTGCATCCTTGATTCAATAAAAACGCAGAAAATCTTAAATGGATAGTGAATTCGACTCTTACTTTATTGCCGAGATAAATGACGCAGTTATAAAATAATTGAAGCTGGTGTTATTTATTTTACTCCATCGCAGCTCAGTGACAGTACTGGTCATAGAATACTTGAGTAATGATAACGAAACCAGCGGCTGTATTTGAATCTACCGCCGTTTATTCTTTTTGATACATTATGTAATCGTCGAACCCCGAACGTAACATCCCATCCACAACTGTTTTCATGTGAAGTGAACAGAATCGTATGCAGCGGGCCTACACTAACTGGATTCCGTATCTTTCCTGGTGGCAATCACACAATCCAGTCACAACTTTTTTCATGGTTGTGCAACATACTAGAAATTATGACCGGTGGGTCCTGAGTAGGGAGCGAGTCTTGCAGCTCGGTTTTGTACGTTTTTCTTGAATAACTCGCAAACTGTGGCCTCTAGCGAAAACGTATCCCAGTACAAAATTTACCGTTCTTTTTCCTGTAGGACTAATAGCTTGCGGGTAGCGAGCGAGAGAATATGAAAACCTCGCGCCTGGTTTTTGAAGACCAGACATAACATTACGGGCTACATAAAACTGTATCGCTAGGGTGGCTGAATCACTCTGCAAGTCAATGACTTTCCAGACAGTATTAGACATAGGCAAAGCAAACAAACAGAATGCACTTCAGCTTAAAGAGGGAACATACCTCCGTTACACTGAGTATAAATGGAAATTTACAAATTGTGCAACAAACACAAAGTTTTTAGCGATGAATATTAATTGTCAACTGGCATGAAATGAACACACAAAGAGGCTGGCAAAATGAATGTCATCAGTATGTTTTGCTGTTATGTTTTTCTCACCAGTTTGTAACAGTCTTTGCCTTGTATTTACGTGTTATTCCTATGTACACTCAACCCTTAGCTATTGGATTCTTTTCTGGGGATCGAAGGCACTAAACGCGGTTATAGTTTTAAACTGGCGAAAAGGGCCGTAAGAATAGTAACTGAGAGTTGGGCTGATAGTAAAAACTATATCTTTATTGCAGCAAGTGAGTACATCTTCCAATCTGATCTGCATATTAGGGAAAACAATATTATGTATTTCACTAACAGTTCTACACATAATCATTGATGAAGAGCCAGTTTGGACATTTTACCAAGGAAAAATAAACAGAAAGTACCAAACAGCAAACAATGAAACTATATAATAAATTTCAAGAAGACATTATAACGACTACTAAAATACATCTGTTTAAAAAGGCAGCTGAAACGTTCTTCATATGTAATGCATACCGCCCGTACATAATCAGACATTACTCAGAGGGTTCAGAGTGGTTGTTACTAATGATAAAGGATAACGACAACACCTTGCTATATTACCATATTATAACGCTTTTGCAAGAAAATCATTTGCCATAGCTACAGTGCATGACAGTAACGTCTCGTCATTTTGTTGAGTTCAACATGCCACTCTTCACAGGGGAAGTTGACTCATTTTTCGGGTGGACTGACGGGAGGACATGAAACGAGCTTGTGGAATAATGGCATATTTACGGGCATAATGGACTGGATTTAGTGTAAGAAACATAGCAGCAAGCTCATGATTCCGGAGTCACCAGTGGATGTCCTTGAAGTGAGAGAAAAACCGAATGAGCCGATGCAATTGTTACGACACTGAGCTCATATTCGGATGGATTGAGCTTGATTTCTCTGGCCATCCTAATTTAGGTTCTCCGAGGATTTCCTAAGTGATTTCAGGCAAATTCTGGGATATTTCGTTCATTAGGGCTCGATCGACCACCTGTCTTGGCTCAAATGGCTCTGAGCACTATACGACTTAACTTCTGAGGTCATCAGTCGCCTAGAACTTAGAACTAATTAAACCTAACTAACCTAAGGACATCACACACATCGATGCCCGAGGCAGGACTCGAACCTGCGACCGTAGCGGTCGCTCGGATCCAGACTGTAGCGCCTAGAACCGCACGGCCACTCCGGCCGGCACCACCTGTCTTCTCTTCCACTTTCGCATTTATATATTCTGTGGGTAAGAATATTTTTGAGCTATTTCTTTTCATTCTGTTATGCTGACGACCTTAATATCATTGTAAAATAATTCCTAGATGAATAAAAGAATAAATAAAATAATTAAAATATCCAGGCCGCCATGCGCTGTTGCCATTTTTCGGGTTGCACTCAGCCTCGTGATGGCAATTGAGGAGCTTCTCGACCGAATAGTAGCGGATTCGGTCAAGAATACCATCATAACGACCGGGAGAGTGGTGTGCTGACCCCACGCTCCTCCTATCCTTCTATCCTACCTGAGGATGACACGGTGGTCGGATGGTCCCGGTAGGCCACTTGTGGCCTGAAGACGGAGTGGAGTACAAATTCCTCACGCATTTCCAGCAGTGAGTTTCTGCGGTTCTACTAGACCGCACATTTAGCACTGTCCACCGAAGTAGGAAATGCCGTGACTTTAGCAACCTCTGTATTGTTGTGAGCGGGGTTACCTCCAGGTGCTGCTATAAAGTTAACGTTGAAACTTGAGACAGATAAATGTGATATGGTAGCGGAGCTTGTAATGGGTTCGGTTTTTAAGGGAACTGTCGGAGACAGGAAATCCCAAGTGACCAACGCTTGCAGATGTTGCGGCTTCTGTCGGTTCTCTTTTAGAAGAACGAACGTAGCGGTAGAGGCGGTAGAAACTGAATTTGTTGCACGAATTACGATTCTCAATTAACATATATTAGGTTAATGCATAAGTTCGCAGCATTTTGTTTTGCATGTTCGTATTCCGGTTGCTATCGTTTATTTATCGCAAAAATGGCTGAAATGGCTCTGAGCACTATGGGACTTAACATCTGAGGTCATCAGTCCCCTAGAACTTAGAACTACTTAAACCTAACTAACCTAAGGACATCACACACATCCATGCCCGAGGCAGGTTTCGAATCTGTGACCGTAGTGGTCGCGCGGTTCCAGACTAAAGCGCCTAGAGCCGCTCGGCCATACTTGCTGGCTATTTATTGTATGTCATGTTTTTATTTGTAGTTCACTGTTATGTTGTCCTCCCCCAGTAGCGCCGGCACGGTAGCTCAGCGTGTTCGGTCAGAGAGCTGGATGGCCTCTGTAAAAAAAAAAAAAAAAAAAAAAAAAAACTGAGTGGAAGGATCAGCAAACGAATTTCAACGGATGTCATGTGACGTCCACTACGAGCAAACACAACGATCAACAACGAACAGCCGGCGTGTGTGACCGAGCGGTTCTAGGCGCTACAGCCTGGAACCGCGCGACCGCTACGGTCGCAGGTTCGAGTCCTGCCTCGGGCATGGATGTGTGTGATGTACTTAGGTTAGTTAGGTTTAAGTAGTTCTAAGTACTAGGGGACTGATGACCTCAGATTTTAAGTCCCATAGTACTCAGAGCCATTTGAATCAACAACGAACGAAATGGAAAAAAAAAAGAATGGTAGCAGAATGGTCAGCGTGACGGATAGTCAATCCTCTAGACCCGGGTCCGATTCCCGGCTAGGTCGGGGAATTTTCTCCGCCTAGGGACTGGGTGTTGTGCTGTCATCATCATCCTTTCATCCTCATCGGCTGCAGGTCGCCGAAGTGGCGTCAAATTGAAAGACCGGCACCCAGCGAATGGCCTGCCCGACGGGGGCCCTAGCCATACGATTAAATCAAGAAACAGTTTTGTTGATGTTTGAGTTTACATATTGTCGTTTTCCCATTCGGAGATAGTGAGAGGAGCTGTCGACTCTAGAACATGGAGTGCCAAGTGGAGAAGTCGAAATATTTCCGATATATTCTTCTATTTGAGCTCAATCGAGGGGTGATAGCAGCGCAGGCAATCATATGCATTTACACAGTGTATGGGGATTATGCTATTGGACACAGCGCGGCAATAAAATGGTTTCCTCGTTTTAAGGAGGATCGTTTTGACATTAGTGACTCTCCACATTCAGGAAGACATTCGGGGCTTGATGAAGATCGTTTAAATGCATTAACCCACAATGATACATGTCAGTGTACTCTACAGATGTCAAATGTGATCAACTGTGATCATACCACCAGCGTGCGATAGTTGCATCCTATGGAGAATGTTCAAAAATTGGGTGTATGGGTACCAAATGCTCTAAGCCAAAATCACAAATGTCAGCTGGTGGTCATATATGCATCTCTGCTTGCTCGTCAACAGTTGGCTCGTGAACAACACTAGTTGCTCCTATCCTGTATCGTTACTAGTGATGATAATGGTCTCTTTATGCTAACATAAGGAAAATAAAGGAATAAATGAGCCCAAACAAAGCAGCAACTCCTCGTCTAGAGACCTGCACGCATCCACAAAAGATAATCTTAAACCGATTGTGGAAAGCGACAGTGTGGTATACTACGAACTGCTTCCCCGAGGTCGAACTATCACTGCTGACTGATATTGTACACAACTGAGACGTCTTACAAACGCAATCCAAGAACAACGCCCAGGAAGACTGCGTGAAGTAATGCTACTCCACAATAATGCCCGCTCGTATTCTGCCAGACAGACACAAAACCTATGCAGGAGCTGGGTTGGGAAGTCATTCCGCACCCACCTTATTCACTTGATCTTGCGCTCTCAGATTTTCACATTTTCCACTCTCTCTCGAACAACCTTTTTGGATGAAAATGCGCTCCGAACTTGGCTCGATTAGTTCTTCGGCTCAAAACCATGTGATCTCTACAATCGCAGGATCGAAAGGTTACCTCAGCGTTGGCAGACTGTTGAAGATGGTGAAGCAGAATATATTATTGACGACTAAAGTCTCTGCTGTATGTATCTGTTGTGTTTTTTTTAAACGCTACGAACTTATGCACCAACCCAGCACGTTTAACCTTACCTGCTAGTCTTCCGCTTTCTTGGCCGTGGCCAGCGTCAGCCATCACCTCTTCTAGCAGGGTTTCTGATTATTGATTAAATGGTTGTAGGAGGCAAAATGGGACTTCTGCAGACCAGAAGTTGGACAGATCTGGTAAAGTCTTGCATATATTTCCATAAACACACACATGGAAATGCGAGGTAGCCTTTTGCAATTTAACTTGCTGCAGGAAAAGACAAATGGAACAACTGTGTGATATAAACGAGGGTTCTGTTAGCTCGTCCAACCCTTGACCAGAAAGGAAAGAGAGCAATGACGAACAAATTATAATGATTATTATCCACTAGAAATCCGCCTGCTTAGCTGGGTGGTAACATGCTTGCCTCCCATGCAAGCGGGCACGAGTTCGATTCCCGGCCGGTTTGGAGATTTTCTCCGCCCAGGGATTGGGCGTTGTGTTGCCCTCATCATTCCATCCTCATCACTGGCGCGCAAGTCGCCCAATGTGGCGTCGACTGAAATAAGACTTGCACTTGGTGGCCGAACATCCCCGGTTGGAGCCTCCCGGCCAACTATGCCATACGCTCATTTCATTTCATCCACTAGAAAGGTTAAACTGAAGCACAGGCAGGGGCAATACAAAGCAAGATGGCACAGGTTTGTAGCACGTCCCCGATGTTATTCTATCCTCACAATGAGCAAGCAGTAAAGGAAACCAAAGAAACATTTGGAGTAGCAATTAAAGTGTAGCGAGAAGAATTGAGAAACGATGAGGTTTGTCTATGGTACTGTAATTCTTTTAGAAACAGCAAAGGACTTGGAAGAGTAATTGAAAGGGATGGGCTGTGTTTAGAAAGGAAAAAATAAGCAAAACAAGGATAATGGAATGTAGTCGAGTTAAATCAGAAGTTGCTGAGGGAATGAGATCAGGAAACGACACACTAATAATAGTAGATTAGTTTTGCTATTTCGGCAGCAAAACAACTGATTCAGGCCGAAGTAGAGAGGATATAAAATGTAGGCTGGCAATTGTTAGAAAAGCGTTTACTAAGAAGAGAAATTTGTTGACATCGAATATAGACTTAAATGTTAGGAAGTCTTTTCTGAAGCCATTTGTGTGGAGTGTAGCATTGTATGGAAGCAAAACGTGGATGATAAACAGTTTGGACAAGAAGAGAATGTAAGTTTTGAAATGTAGTTTTACAGAGTAATCCTGATGATTAGACAGGCTGATCGAGTAACTAATTAGGAGGTACCAATTGGAATTGGGGAGACGAGAAATTTGTGCTACAACTTAACTAAAAGTAGGGATATGTTGATAGGACACATTCTGAGACACCAAGGGATCACCAGTTTAGTGTTTGAGGGAAGTGTGGGGGCTAAAAATCGTAGAGGGAGACCGAAAGATGAATATAGTAAGCAGATTCAGAAGAATGTAGGTTGCAGCAGTTATTCGGAGATGAAGAGGCTTGCACAGGATAGAGTAGCATGGAAAGCTGCATCAAACAAGTCTTCGGACTGAAGACTATAACAGCACCAACTGTCAATGGTTACCGCATGCTCGTCTGAAAATCCAGTCTAATTTCAAGAAATGAATAGCATATTAAAGTGGCCATCAATTAGCTTTTACAGGGAGACGTTATTAAAGAAACTATAGCAGCTATCACTTGAAACGATTTCGAGGTCAAAACAGTAACTGTTTCAGAAGAGTTGATTCAATATTTGTTTATAGCATTAACAGACTAATTTTTCCACTTATTCCATTAATCCAATTATAGCCATTGCATATAACTAGACACGTTCGCATCACAGTTATTTATGCACCATGAAGAGACTATTCCAGCGTCTTGTTTGATAGTGCACTGTGTTCTTTGGAATATCAGTGCTATGTGACTGTCCTTTGTTTTACTCCTGGAGGGAAAACCAGTAATTACTCCAACAAAAAGTAAAATAATCACCACGAATTGAAAGTATGTATTTTTCCTAAGACGTTATTTCGTCAAGGATAAATAACTGCTAATTTGCCTTTGTGAACTTTTGGTTTATATTTGCTTTTAGTCTCATCATATAAAAAGAAAAAGAAAATGATAGAGTTGTATTTTTGTGTATTTCAGTTTGTTTATAGCGGCACGGTATATTGTAGATACGTTTCATTTACCGTAGAAAATTACCTTACTTTCTGTGTTGCACAAAATTTCACAGAAAGCCGGTCCAATTCTGTAATGGCAACAACCCTGTTTTCATATGTTTATATACGAGTACATACAGATACGTGCGCACTTGCTGCAATGTTATTTCTTTGTAATATGGACAGCCTAAAAATAATCCAAGGTCAGATAATAATCCTACTGTACCTATAATGGATTCCTAAAACGAACAGAAGAGTCTATTTAAATATATTCAGTCGTTTTACGTCCAATAAATTGTTTCCTTTTGCAATTTGATCAATAAATTTCACTTTTTTTGACTCTCGACCACTGCCAATTAATCTGACCGACAATTTGACTGATTTTTACAGTCAAGATTATTATGGGATTGGATATGGACACTACAAAGCATGTGTTGGCGTTGTTCTGGGGGCCCTGCCTGAGCTTGCCCCACCCTGTAGCTTCCCCCACCATGTAGCTTCTCCCACCACGACGTCTCCCACTAACGCCTATGAGCCCCCACTATACGACTCCTCCTACAGTTCGAAGAACGCAGTTGACATTCAGTTTCAGCGAGACCTCGGTGAATAGTGCGACTAGTCTTAGCTATTCGAAGGGCGTCTTAGTGCTTTGCTCAAGTTCCAGTCGGTTTCATAGTGTCAGTTGGATCACTCCACAGGGCATTATGTCGTCTGAGCCTGGCAATGAATTAGGATCGAATGCAGTTATGTGCTACTTTCCTTGGCTTCCATACTACCTCAGATATCAGATTGGGTTTGATATACTTGTTAACCATCCTGATGCACAAGCGGATCCAACTGTGGCCGGTCAACCTCCGCGCTTGATCCATGTTGAGCTTTACTTCCCAGATGGTATTATCTGCAATCCTGCAAACTTCGATGAAATGCCAAATCCTCTTTCATTCGGAGGTGGAGCGCCACATTTCTATCCTCCACTCCCTGATGTCCATCCACCAATGCACCCAGATAATCCACATCCTTCCCAGTCGTTTTATCGCCGTCTACGCCAGCAAGCTATGATGTTGCAAGAACAACCTTATGCTCGTGTGCTTGTAGATATCGTAAATGGCCAGCCTGGGGAATTTATGGTGATTGATGACACACCATACTATGTCATTCCTCAGTGTACAGTGTGCAATGAGTTTCACAGAGAGCCAGAACTTGTTCACATGAAACCACCCCGAGGTGTTCCAAGACGCAAGCGCTCAAAGCAGTCGCACAAACAGTCAGGGCGTTCACATCAGCGTCCATCAAAGTCCAGATCCACAGGTCAACAGGACACATCACATGCAGCACCACACACAGCCAGTGAAAGTGTCACCACAGGCCCCAGTGAGTATAATATAATGCTTTTGAAAATTTTCAGATAACAATTTAAGCATATTACGCTAAATATTATCTGTGGATGTCTTTGTAACGCTTTCCGTAATTGTTTTAGTATATTCATGACTTGCACTAGAGATCTGCCAGACTAGTAAATTTCGATGCTACTTCCTGGAGACAACTAGTGAATACATTGTTGCCAACAAGATTTGAAGTAGTTGTGTTATGTGATCGCTGAAAACCTTCCTTAATCACGAAAGAAATTTGTATTTTTGAGAGAATGTGGTATGATTTCTAAGTCTGCTTTATGATTTTGGATTCGCAAGATGTACTAATCGCTTTCGAGTGTGATTCAGACTGAAGAAATGCACACTTACGATTTCAAAATACTAAAGCAAACTAAGAATCGTAAAGTAAATATTTCTTATATTTGTAGTGTGTTATTCTGAAAGGACTGCATCATAAACCAGAATCTGATATTTCCTGCGCATTTCAGTTTGTCTCTCTCTTTCAAAATTGAGTATACTATTTCCTATATTTTACACTCATTCACCTCTAGTTTTCCCCTCTGTGACGAAATTACAATGATATGAAGTTATGTTCATATTTAGTGAGAAACCACCATGTTACTTATTTATGATATTTGTTTGCTTTTCTGCAACGTGTAACAACAAATACTTTATCTAACATTTATGGAGATAAGTTCTGTTAGAGACAATATGAAAACATATAACAAAATACCTGCCATCACACAGTAAGTGGTATCTAATTTGAAACTGCACTACTATTTGTGGACTTGTACTTATTAAAATAACATGCTACCTACTACCACTCAGTAAGTGGTACCTAATTTGAAATTGCACTACTAGTTCCAGCTACATACCGTACATGAATTGCTAATTCAAGTTAATGAAAATATCTGAATTTCCAGTAAGAAAATCTTAATCAAACTATGAAAAGTCATAATTGTCAAGCCTCTATGTTCAGCTGTATTTTGGGAACTGCAAATCCCTCAGTGATTAATTTGCACAAAATATGAATTTTCACACATGAATGTTACTAGTTCATGAGTCACAGAGGCACGTCAACATGCTTCATTTAATTCTTTGCTACAGCCCAGAAAGAATATAAAAGGAAATTACAATAATTTAACAGCATTGCAGAGTATAGAGAATCTGAGAAATATTTATTTAGTTGCAATTTCTTTTTTTATTCTACGCTTAAACGTTTTCATTGTATGCAATCTTACTAGGTGTGCTGCACTAAACTAGTTATCAGTGAGTTACCTGTAGTAAAGGATTTGTTAGAGGTCTGTGTTTGGTAAGCAATTCATACAGAAAGTAATGGAGTTGCTCACAAGAATGATAATAGCTGCCAGACCTCACTTGTTTATCAGTCTTGAACGGACCTTATAATGTGTCATTATGGGAAAAGAAGCACAGTATGTCATAGGCGGCTTTACAAACTGTGTCTTTGAAGTGTCTTGCAGTTAATATATTTTTTTCTATATTTGCCCACAGATTTTATATGTCATTTATTGCAATAACTGTGTCATAAGCTAGTCCTGTGAGTTTCTTTTTTTTTCAGAAAAACATCTGCAAAAGCGCAAAAAGCGTACATTGACTCAACAGTTGCCAGAGGAACATGAGTTACATGAAATAGCGACAGGAATACAGAACAAAAATGTTTCCACTCAGGCTGCTGTTGCAACCATCGAAAAGGCAATGGCTCGTTTGAATATACAAGGTAAAAATAATGAGGGAAATGTAGTTCAGGACATTGAAAAGCTTAGTGCATATGCAAATGTTGATAACGACAACTAGATGGATGCAAATTTAGAAACACAGCGAGTCTTGTCACGCATCCTGCACTCAACGTCATGAAGAATATTATTTGTATTTTATGTTGCCCGTCAAGTCAATTATGTTGTGAAACCAGAACTGACATTTTGTCTGCGCATTTCGGTGTTAAGTATTTTCCTTTCAGCATTGTGTATTTAACACTATTTCCTATGTTTTATACACATTCAGCTCGATTTTTCTGTTCTGTGATGCAATTACAATGATGTGAAGTTATGTCCATAGTTAGTGAAAAACAACCAAATTTATTTGTTTATGATATTTGTTTGCTTTTTTGCAACATGCAATAGCAAATACTTCATACAACATTTAAACAGATGAGTTCTACTAAAAGCAGTATGAAATATCTGCCGTCACTCAGTAAGTGGTGCTGTCCCTATTTGAAATGGCACTGCTAGTTACTGAGTTGCACTCATTAGTTGCAGCCACATGCATAAATTTCTAATTCAGGTTAATGAAATTATCTAAATTTCCAGTAAGCAGATCTTAATAAAACTGAGCACAGTCATAATTGTCAAGCTTCTATGTTCATCTGTATTTTGGGAACTCAGAATCCCTCAGTGAATCAGAAATAATTTGCAGAAAATATAAATTTCGACACATGAATGATAATAATTCATGAATCACAGATGCACATCAACATACTTCATTTATATTTTTGCTGAAATTCACGATACAACATAAACGGAAATTTCAACAATTAACAGCATTATGGAGCATACAGCACCTGAGAAATATTTGTTTACTTGTAATTCATTTTTTTCTACTAAGCTTAACTTTTTTCATTGTATGTAACCTTACTAGTTGTGCTATACTAAACCAGTTGTCAGTGAGTTACGTGTGGCAAATGATTTGTTGAAAGTCCGTAAAATCGTCTATGTTTGACTTGTGACTCAGAGAGAACAAAATGGAGTTCCTCACAAGAATGATAATAACTGGCGGACGTCACTTGTTTTTCAGTCTTGAAAGAACCTTATAATGTGTAATTATGAGAAAATAAGCACAGTATGCTATAGGCAGCTTTACACAGTGGATCCCTAAAGTGTCTTACAGTTAATATATTTTTTGTATATTTACCCACAGATTGGACACGCCATTTATTACAATAACTGTGATGTACACTAGACCTGTGGTTTCTGTTTTTTCAGAAAACAATCTGCAAAAGCAAGAAAAGCCTACATTCACTCAACAGTTACCAGAGGAAGATGGGTTACATGAAATAGCAACAGGGATACAAGACAAAAATGTTTCCACTGAGGCTGCTGCTGCCACCATAAAAGATGAAATGGATCGTTCGAATTTTCATGAAGAGAATGATGATGGAAATATCGTTCAGGACAATGAAGAGCTTGGTGAAGATGCAAATGTCGATAACGACAAATAGATGGATGCAAATTTAGCAACATGATGACTCTTTTCACTCATCCTGTTCTCAACGCCATGGGGAATTTTATTTGTATTTTAGACATTTTGGCAAATAACGGCCTCTAAAGTAATGTACGTAACTTCTTTATTTACCACACAGGAGGCGGTTCAGAGATTTATGTAAGCATGCATGTGGTGTCTGGCTCAGGTTTCCAACAGAGATAGTCTTAACATTTTTATGAGTATATTTTTTTTTAATTTAAACATGAATAATTCATTTTTACGCTATGAGTAGAGTTTTGTAGTGTAAAGAATGATTGAAAGCTTTTCAGATGACGATAGAATGTTTAGCAAGTAGAAAAAGTGCTCAGCCATCTGAAAGTAATCTACCAGGTGTCTACAGTGTCAACTAGTTGTTTATTAAGATGACGTGTAGCATTTTATACTAATGTATACTTATTGCCTGGTACCTGCATTCTGTGGTGGGTATGAATATGAAGGTTGTCCAACCACAGTTATTGTGATTTCTATTGTACAGGGATCTTTCAACAGTGGTTACATCATTTTCCACTGCTGTGAAAAAATACTTGTGATTTTAACATGTGTGCTTCACTCATACCAGTTAATGAATTAAAAACCTAAGTGAAATGCTCATTTACAGCAGGAAACATATGATACAGAATTGCTATGTTACTAGAATTTTGACAGAATATATTACTATTTGATGAACAAGCTTAATATGGAAACTTGTATTGGAGTTGTAACTGCTGTCAGATTATTGTTATTGTTGAATTACTGTAGGTAGAAGAGGGAATTATAGAAAATTATAGTTGGAAATAGAAGTAGATATTTCAGTTAAATAGACTGTTGTAATCATGTAATTGACCTTTGGATGTGATAGATAATATCTGACTGATGTAGCTGTGTAGTTTCTGTGCTACAATTGGGTATGATTTCATGAATTATCAATTTATTGGTTGTTATAAGTGACTTGTAAAATTTTTGTTAGAATTAAGTAAAAAATGGGTGTCAAAACCATTTTTATACAATGTGAGAAACGAATGCTTAGCTTCTATATTACATACAGTATCATACATGACAGTTAATTATAGCCTTTTATGGTATAACTGAATATACTGATAAATTTCTAATTGGATAAAGATAAATTTGTGGGTAATGTGTTTTCTCTAAATATATCATGTGTATATTACTATGAATCGTAAAAGATAACTAATGAAATTTTAGTATTACACAGTTCTACTTACTGGTAATAATTTTTCTATGACTCTTCTAAAAACTGAAGTTGCTAAGCACCTGTACTGCTATAAGTATGCTAACAATGTGTAAAACATATAGTTTGACACTTGTTCATATATAGAAACTAGTTATCCTTGATATATTTGTGAAAATAGTTATGGAATTGGAAATTTCACTTTGAGCTGTATTTTTTCTAATTAGTTTTTTCTTATAATATTATATTATATCTGTATGTTTTTCATTAAATAAAGGATCAATACCTTGAACAAAAACTCTTTTGTGTAATTATTTTCTTATTGCTTTTTAGGCAACTGGTAAGCAATAACATATCTAAATAAAAGCTGGAAGGCCTCTGCAGCATATGCTGACGCCTATCACAGAGCAAATTAATATTGGTACTAAGACTGTAGACCAAGTGAGGTAACGCAGTGGGTGGCACACTGGACTCGCATTCGGGAGGATAACGGTTCAATCCCACATCCGGCCATCCTGATTTAGATTTTCGGTGATTTTCCTAAATCGCTCCAGGAAAATGTTGCGATGGTTCCTTTGAAAGGGCATGGCCGACTTCCTTCCCCATTCTTCCCTAATCCGATGAGACCGATAAGCTCGCTGTTTGGCCTCCTCCCCCAAACAACCCAACCCTACTAAGACCGTAGATCCCCATGACTGACACAGTTCAGTAGAGTGAGATGTAATAACATATCCTAGTGAGTGCAATTTCCACATTATTCATTTCATTATGAGCAATACTTATTGTTTGTGTTAAGATGCTACCATAAACGTAGTGTCAGGATTTTCTGCAGTATTAACTAAAATTATATAGGCAATATTTTTACATAAGCAAAACAGAGATAAAAACGTTCGTAGATAACAAGTAAAGTTACTCGGTCAGAGAAAACAGCTGCTATTTCTAGAATCTTTTGCAGGTATGTCTTCACATCTGCAGTACATACTGTATTTTATGCATGTATATGCAGAATAAAAAGTATATCTTTTCTAGCTAATATAACGATCATCAAGAATAGATGCAGATTTTCGTTTACTGTGTTGCTTGCAAGATTCAGGACAAAAATAAAAAAAGTAATCTTTCATTAAATGACTTTCAGCACCAAATAATTAGACCAATATCTAAGTTAGAAAAATAATGTTAAAATCACTTATAACATGAGTTTATCAGTTTTGTAAGAGAAAACTTAGCATTCTTTTGGTTTAGTATTTTTCATGAATTTCATGCTGAAAGTAAATGAAGAAAATATATTTGTAAAACACACTATTATTTTGGCTGCACATCAGTTTTAAAGTAGTATTAAAGTTTCAGTGTATTCAGCAAGCTGTTACTTCATTATCTTTATTACATGCTTTGATTACATTTGTTCTTGTATGTCTCTGTCATAGTTTACACATTACCAATTATATAATGAGATTTGGCTGTAAAACTTTCTCAACTGCAAATATGGTCGTGAACGGATGGGGTCACTACATTTCTTGAAACTATGCTTACTGAATGAAAGTATGTTATGTCACTGAGAAGAGGACACCAATTTTATTACTACGACGTGACGCATAATAACACAAAAATCTAAAAAATGAATACCATACAGTTCACAAAAACTACGCCTCTTGAAAAAAATAGTCTCTCTCACTGAAAACGGCACCTCTTACAACAATTATTATTTATTTCCTGTGCTTTATTCAGTACAAATTCAATAGTCACCAATTCTCTAGATTTGACACACACGTTGCTATTAGAATCTCTTGTTCACTAAAACACATGTTTGCTCAGTTACTGGATTCTTAGCAAAAATTCTGAAACACAAGCCACCTCATATGGTAAACTGATGCTGTACAACATGAAGTAATAGAAAGTAAATAAAAGGAGCGCAGGTGCGTCACTTAAAGGCAAACAACGAGAACGCTGTAGTTGTTTCCTCAACAGCAGTAACACATTTTATGAACATATTTGAGCCTATTTAGAAAGTTAAGAAATTCTGATTTACAATCTATAGAAAATGTTTTTAATCGTTCAAGCAATAAGTGGCCAAGGAAACGTCAGCCACTCGCATTTATACCTCGGGTCCACTGATGTGACAACACAGTTGCCACATAAAATCGTGTAAGAGGCTCGCAGACATGTTGAAAATAAACAGTAGCACTGTATAAAGGCTGGACTGGTCACAGTTAAAAAATAATGTTTGAAAATATAATGGCTTTATTGCTCGTAATATAATGTGTTTCGGACTATGCAGTCTTTAGATATCTGTGATAAAGTACCAAAGGTACATGGAAATTACAAAACCGAATCAGAACAGTGAACTACAAGAACAAAGCTAAGTTGCTCACACAAGGTGCTTCAGGCAATAACATGCCTAGCAGCATGATGCTGCACGTAGATATAAAGCTTACAAGATGTGTACATAACAATCGTTATCAGACTAGTGAAAAAATCTTTAACATGAAACTTACAGGTGAACATTCATGCCAGATGTCAGCACAGCAGTGACGCTGGCGCCATACCTCTTCGTAATTCACAACAGAGTCCAAAAAATTAAATCATAAAAATACAGTGGTCAAATATACATGATAAAATTATAATAGGAAGCAAGACTACAAAAGATTTTTTAGTTTATAACGAGGACAGAAAAGAAAAAACTGCATGGCTACCATCAGGTGGCAAAGTAGTAGCAAATATGATGACGTACTTCGTCAAGATTGTTAGTGAATTTTATCTATGAGAAGTACTAGATATGAGTATGTAGTTCAACAACAAAATAATTAGATACAAACTTTAAAATGTAAAACAAAAACCAATAAACGAAGACGTATTGGCTGTTAACAGGTAGCAGAATAGTAGCAACATTGACGCTGTACATCGTTGTAGCTGAAAATGGCTATATTAAAAGCTAATCAAAAAATAATACATAATCACAATGCAAATAAAAAACGAATGAACAGAGTCATATTGACTGACGTTAGCTTGTAATAAAAACTAAAGTGCGCGTCATATATCTTGGCGGCCGAGTTTAGGTTCGTTCTGCGCATCTGACGTCACAAAACACAGTCAGCCAATGAACAGAGAACGACGTTGCCAGATCTCGACTGCAGTGCAGAGCACGGACGAGTGTTTTCAGTTTTAGAAACGTTCAGTCATAAATAAAGTAATAGAACAAAAGCAATGTCTTGATAGCAGACTTTCTTTTATAGAAAGTTTGGAAAAAGCATTCTTTATACCAATTGCGTCATATTCTATTAATTAATTAAACCAAACAAGCAATAAGACTCCTAATTCAGGCGATAGCAAGGAAAGGTGTTTGTTTCAATCTCACGAACTGCTCTTTCGCAATAAAGAACAGCGGTAATTGTTTATTTCCTATTGTACTTCGACAAAGCGTTAGTAATTCATAGTCATACCAACAGTGTTTATAAGTAGTTGCGTGAGGTGTTAGAGTCCTTATGGAGTTACACTGTTCGATGAGCTGAGGTAGCGGAACGGTTAAGGTGTAACGCCGGCACGGTAGCTCAGCGTGTTCGGTCAGAGGGTTACCTGCCCTCTGTAATAAAAAAAACTGAGTTAATCGATCAACAACGAACTTAGCCGGATGTCTTACGACGTCCGCCCCGAGCAGATGAAACGAACACAAGCGAACAAAATGAGATTAAAAAAAAAAGTGTTGGGCTGCCAAGTGAATGGTTATGAGTTCAAACCTTGTGTGGTGCTTAGTATTTTCTTTATTTAAAAACAATATTGGAGTGCCTTACTTCACGAATTTTATTCGTTTGAATGAAATTTCTAGTGATTTACCTCTTCATTAACTTTTTCGCTGCTGCAGACACGTGCTCCCCGCATTCCGCGCTGTGCGCGATTTTGTCATCACTGCACTTCTCGCCTGTGCAGACACATGGTGTTCCCAATGCTTTGACACACTTATCATTCGATTTCACAAAAACAATTTGGCCAAAAAATTTGATTTTTACACGTCTTCTTGACTGATACCTTCCCCCCATAAATGACTTAATTTTGTTTTGATGTGCAGCATTAAATGTAGTAAACCATTGCACGAAACTTTGAAGAGTTTGCAGAGGTAAAAGTCCATAGCGTATACTTTCCGTATGGTCGATTTTAGTTGCCACAATGTTGAGAATGAAATGTGGACAAGATAGCTAAATTTCATATAATATTTACTGTATAACAACATCTCATTTAATTTAAGTACCACATAGGTGTCGTATGTAATATTGAGAAATACTCCGTCTTTCGCGACTGTAATAAAAGTTTTATTTACACAGGGCGCGTTTGGCTTTATTTTAAAGCACTTCCATCGGTGAAAGGTATGGCACATACACAATGGTATTCATGTTCTATTTCTTGTTTTTGTTCCACAGTCGCAGTTTTACCAATGGTATTGAAATATATCCCTCTTCTGCAACTGTAATAAGCGACTTATTTAGACCAGACGCGTTTCTCTCTTTTGAAGCATCATAAAAAAACTGTATTTTGCGTCCTCCATTGCCAAGTCACCTTTCGTAGTTTTGTGCTGCGGTAGCTCAATATTCAACGTTTGTGTTGGCTCATCAGTGTTTTAGCAAATAAATGCTGTTTGTGTGTGCCACACACAAAATTATATTTGACATAGCTCTGAGCACTTCACTGACAGACGGTATATTCAAGTCCTAATGTTTTTGTAAGTCCACAGTTTTGTTTAATGTATTTTGTCTACTTCCTTTTGATTGATTGAAGTGCTTTAAAATAAAGCCAAACGTGCCCAGTGTAAGTAAAACTTTTGTTACAGTCGCGAAAGGTGGAATATTTCTCAATATTACATACGACACTTATGTGGTACTTAAATTAAATGAAATATATAGGTATCTTGTCCACATTTCATTCTCAACATTGTGGCAACTAAAATCGACCATCCGGAAAGTATACTCTATGGACTTTACCTCTGCAAACTCTTCAAAATTTCGTGCAATGGTTTACTGTATTTAATGCTGCATAATAACTGCGTTTAACAGCGAAACAAAATTAAGTCATTTATGGGGGAAAGGTATCAGTCAAGAAGATAGGTAAAAATCTAATTTTTGAGCCAAATAGTTTTTGTGGAATCGAATGATAAAAGAGTGTCAAAGCAGTCGGAACACATTGTGTCTGCACAGGCGAGCAGTGCAGTGACAAAATCGCCCACAGCGTGGAATGCAGGGATCACGTCTTTGTAGCAGCGAAAGGGTTAATGCGGCCGTGGTGGCTTTACTTCATGAACTGCGCGCTCCCCCCTAAACTATGCTATACTATGGCGCTGCTTCTCTTGGCGCGTGCGTCGTGTGCAACTGGCAACGCAGCAATCTCCCGCGTGTAGGCGGGCATGCGCGAGCCGCCAAGATAAAAGAATTGAACTATAGCAGATGAAAGAAGCACAAGAGCTATGGCGAGCGTCTTTACAGAAGTTGTAAATGCATAGAAATAGAACAAAGTAAACAAATATACCGTGATATACACATATGGAGAAAATATTGTACTACTCCACTGGGTTTACTATGACGTGCTCTAGAAACAAAGACAAACCTTTACTACTCACCAAACCGTCAACACGAGGTCTGTAAGCATTACGAACCATGCTCTGTGTCCATCTTTTACTTCATCATGCCATAAAGCAATACTGAAAGAAAAGAAAATTTCATTCATGTACAACTTAATTTGTCTTGCTACGTGATATCTCAGTAGGCACTAGGGCACACGTCGTCGACATCATGATCGCCTTACTCCAAAAACTGCCATCCCATCTAGCCACTATAACTAGCCTTCTAGATGGGTAAGAAGAAATGTCGTCTTTTAATAATTCGTTTTTTTTCAGTGCGCTATTCAAGTGTAGAATGTGGATGTGTGAATAAAGTTACCATTAGTGCACAATACTAAGAAAAAAAATACTGGGGCACTGTGCTGGCTATGAATGTTGCAAATAGGCCAAGTGGTAAATTAATGAAACTTCCTGGCAGATTAAAACTGTGTGCCCGACCGAGACTCGAACTTGGGACCTTTGCCTTTCGCCGGCAAGTGCTCTGCCAACTGAGCTACCGAAGCACGACTCACGGCCGGTACTCACAGCCTTACTTCTGCCAGCACCTCGTCTCCTACCTTCCAAACTTTACAGAAGCTCTCCTGCGAACCTTGCAGAACTAGCACTCCTGAAAGAAAGGATTTTGCGGAGACATGGCTTAGCCACAGCCTGGGGGATGTTTCCAGAATGAGATTTTCACAATATCCTTTCTTTCAGGAGTGCTAGTTCTGCAAGGTTCGCAGGAGAGCTTCTGTAAAGTTTGGAAGGTAGGAGACGAGGTACTGCAGAAGTAAGGCTGTGAGTACCGGGCGTCAGTCGTGCTTCGGTAGCTCAGTTGGTAGAGCACTTGCCCGCGAAGTGCAAAGGTTCCTAGTTCGAGTCTCGGTCGGGCACACAGTTTTAATCTGCCAGGAAGTTTCATATCAGCGCACACTCCGCTGCAGAGTGAAAATCTCATTCTGGTAAATTAATATTGGCCCCTGGTTTTGGAATACTGAGGAAATTCACATACTGCATCCATGTATGTGTTAGTACCACATCTCAAAACATGACTATAATTTTACATAGAGAGACTGCATAGCACCAAGGCGTGTGAGGTGCTGCGTCCCCTGACTCTCTCAACCCGACACACACACACACACACACACACACACACACACACACACACACACACACACACAGAGAGAGAGAGACAGAGAGAGAGAGAGAGAGAGAGAAACATCACTAGCCCTGATGATGCATGTCAGATACCACACATAACTAGCATACGTCTTGACGCGGTGCATTATCGTCACAATTTAGTGAAATACTACACTGAGACTGAGGGAGGTGGCACAGTGGTTTGCACACTGGACTCACATTCGGGAGGATGACAGTTTAAACCCACATCCGGCCATCCTGATTTCGGTTTTTCGTGGTTTCCCTAAATCCCTTCAAGCAAATTCCAGGATGGTTCCTTTGAAAGGGCACGGTCTACTTCCTTCCTTATCCTTCCCTAATCCGATGGGACTTACGACCTCGCTGTTCGGTCTCATACCCAAATTCAACTAGCTACAGTGAAATGACAAATGTCATGGGATATCATACATAAAGATGGTGGTAGTATAGCGTATGCAAGGTATAAAAGAGCAATGCATTGGCGGACCTGTCATTTGCACGCAGGTGATTTATGTGAAAAGGTTTCCAAAGTTATTATGGGCACAAGACGGGAATTAACAGATTTTTTTCATGTGTTTGACTTGTTTACCTACTTTGGACTGCCTCTACAAATATGACTTTATAATGGTCTAAAAACTTTTAGCATAGTACTTGATAATGGCATAAAAGCCGAAATCAGCATAGTACAGAAGATAAATGTAATAATACAGTGAACTGGCTTTTACTCTCTTAAAAAGTATTGCATGACTGTGGCTCAACGCCATAGAAAATTCATCAGCCATTGCCAGACTTTGATTGCGGAATAATAGTTGGATATAAACTCAGGGGACATTCTATTTCGGAAATCCTTAGGGAATTCATATGCTCAGATCCATAGTGTCAATAGTATGCAGAGAATAGCACATTGCAGGCATTACCTCTCACCACAGGCAACGCAATGACCGACGGTCTTCACTTAACGACCGAGAGCAGCGGCGTTTGCGGATAGTTATCAGTGCTAACAGACTAGCAGCACTGCGTGAAATAACCTCAGAAATCAATGTGGAACGTACGACAAACATGTCTGTTAGGACAGTGCCACGAAGTTTGGTGTTAATGGGATATGGTAGCAGTCGACCAACGCACATCGCCTGTAGTTCCTCTTCTGGGCTCGGGACCATATCGGTTGGACCTTATATGGCTGAAAAATGGTGGCCTGGTCAAATGAGTCCCGATTTCAGTTGGTAAGAGCAAGTGGTACTGTTCGAGTGTGGCGCAGACCCCCCCCCCCCCCCCCCCCCAACCCACCCCACCGCCCCTCCAAAGCCATGGACCCAAGTTGTCAACAAGGCTCTGTGCAAGCTGCTGGTGACTACGTAATGGTGTGGGTTGTGTTTATATACAACGAACTGAGTCCTCTGGTCCAACTGAGCCGATCGCTGACTGGAAATGGTTACGTTCGGCTACTTGGAGACCATTTGCAACCATTCATACACTTCATGTACCCAAACAACGGTGGAATTTTTATGGACAACAGTGCGTCATGTTTGTTTAGGATAATTCGAGGAAATGATTTGGTTACCCAAAAAATGGTTCTGAGCACTATGGGACTTAACTTCTGAGGTCATCAGTCTCCTAGAACTTAGAACTACTTAAACCTAACTAACCTAAGGACATCACACACATCCATGCCCGAGGCAGAATTCGAACCTGCGACCGTAGCGGTCGCCCGGTTCCAGACTGTAGCGCCTAGAACCGCTCGGCCACTCCGGTCGGCGTTTGGTTACCCATATCGCCCGACGTGGGACATAATCAACAGGTCAGTTCGTGCACAAAATGTTGCACCAGTAACACTTTCACAGTTATGGTCGGCTATAAAGGCAGCATGGCTCAATATTTCTGCAGGGGCTTCCAACGACTTGTGAAGTCCATGCCACGTCGAGTTGCTGCACTACGCCAGGAAAATTGAAGTCCGACACGATATTAGGAGGTAGCTCATGACTTTTGTCACCTCAGTTTATAGTGATAGACTATAAGTCTCAGGACATTTATCAAAATCGATTGAAGACTTCATAACAAAAACAATTCTTGTAAGTTTTTTAAAATCGTTTTCGTGATTTCAGCGCAATTTTGTTGTCATCACCAAGACTCACAATTTGTTCTAACCAGATATGGCAGAAACGTCCCTTGTCTTGAGTTCTGCAGCTCAAAAATGTGATGTTTCTACAAAAACAGCCCGTGTCAAAATAATATTTGACAAAAACAGCCTTTGTCATTTGACAAGGGCTATTTTTGTATGAAAGCAGACGACAACGCAACCTCATTGTTCATTGTCGCTCTCGATGTAGTTGTCTGATTATTTCAATCTACTCTTTGGAACGTGACGCTTCAGTGTCTGAGAGTCTATTAGGAATTCCTAAGACTGTGTTCAGTGGCCTAAAATGTAGAAACTTCAAGAAAGAACAAAAATGTAATAAAGAAGAAGAAGCTGATGGGTGAGCAACACATGAACTACGTTGACGAAAGTATTCCCGCGAAACGTGTTGGAGAAGGCTGCACGTAAGCACTGTTTACATTCTTTATTTCCACCAAAGGTATGCTGGTGACGTGACGTCCGCTCCCTTTGGTAGCAGATGCAAAAGAACTTTTTAAAATCTTTTGTTTAAGCTCACACAAACATTTCACAGATTCATCGTTATCATAATAGTTGTCGTTATAGTCATCGTCGTCGTCGTTGTCGTCGCAAAGTAATTCCGCGAGGTTTTCAGACATTTTGCATTGAGAAAAAGAAACCCTTGAAAGCTGGCTTACGACTAACAAGAGAAGCAAACATGATGTACAAAAATATATTCATAAATAATTCCATTTACTTACATACAAATCAATACATATTTCATTCGATTTTCTGGAAGCTGTACCATGTGGAAGTAAACACTCACTCGCGCCGGGTTACTCACGATAAATGCATGCAAACACTCGTATCGGGTCAGTCGCACACCAATGGCAGTTTAACGTGAACCAATAACACCAAAAACTACTCCGATTACACTATTTCAGACATGTAGACAGTTAAAGAAAAGAAATTGTTTTGTTCAGAAGCTATTTTAGCGGTAAAATCCTCGCACGCAAACGGTTCAGGCGTAGTCCACGAGCTCTCTAGTTGTCCGCCCGCTTCTATAAGTACCAGGAGTGAAACGAAGAAAAAAATTATGTTTTACAACCCCTACCAGAGGACCTAACAAGTTTCGCCGCCCCTGTGGAGCTGGTACCCGATTCGGGCCGCACCCCTCGCACCCCCCATTGCTACACCACTGCTTGTGTGGGCAGTGCGTTTGGTATGGAGAAAGCGGGAGCAGCGATAATGATCTGGGCGGCGACTCACTCGTGTTCGATAATATCGTCGACAGTCTGAACTCTTTCGATATTAATAAACTTTTTGGAGCTAGTCTCGCATCTGACTTCGTGAAAGTCACAAGTTGTGCTAAGAAGTGAATAGCGCCGGTGAAATTTGAGAATTTGTGATAAGTTCCTATGCGACCAAACTGCTGAGGTCATCAGTCGCTACGCTTACACACTACTTAATCTGACTTACGCTAAGGACAACACACACATCCGTGCCCGAGGCAGGACTCGAACCTCTGACGGGGGGAGCCGCGCGAACCGTGGCAAGGCGCCTAAGAACGGGGGGCTAAAACCTGCGGTTACGCGCCAGTGATCAATAATGTTAGTTTGATGACAGAAATGAGGCTACGCAATTTTGTTGCAAAGTAGTTGAATTAATGGTGCAATTTTATTAAATGAGTTTAGTAGTCAGTAGGACTGACAATTAGTGTTTAATCATGCGCCAGCTTGCATCAGGCTGTTTCTTCTTGTGTTTGAAAGATCGCTCTGATAGTTGTTGAATGGAATAAATTCTAATCAAAGCTCAAATCGATCCAAGTATCGCCAAATTTATTTAGATTGGTGGATATATTTGCTGAACGTTCTATACTTTTCAGCTAGTTGCTGCTATTTTAGGAGCAGAATATTACGCATGTGCGTGGGAACCCATGGGCAACGCAGAACAATTCTTCCGCGCAGTCATATGTTTCGTCGTACTATGGGAAAGTGATAACGTAGGGAGCAGTAGGTGTTCAGTATTTTTGATCCTCTAAACCTCGTTTGTGAAGTCGCAAGGGTAATACTAAAAAGTCATAGGATATGATAAGGTCACGTAAAATCAGTATTACGGAAAGCAAATGGAATATTAGATTTGTTGGAAGAGAGCTAGGAAAATGCAATGCATCCGTAGAGGAAATAGCATACAAGTTGCTCGTGTGGTCAGTTCTAGAATATTGTTCCATTATCAAGCAATCATGACAACCAACGAACGAATTCGAAAAGTGCTTATAGAATAGTAAAAGATCGGCATTGGCCATACGATACTACGGCGTGTTCCATTTATATGATGACCACATATGCATGGTTGTGTTTGCGGGCCACCGGAGCCGCGCAGGCCAGTCGAATGGGTCCCACGTCTCCCTGTTAATATTCAGTTGCGTGCACCCCAAATAGGCGTGTGGATAGTCGTACCTGGATAGTCGCTATGGATCTGAGAGATCCACACGAGGAAATTGATAATTTTATTAAAAAAAAAGTATAGTTTTCATTCAAAGAGTGGAACATGAGGCATGACTGTCTTTAAGTGTACATACAAGGTGTTACAAAAGGTACGGCCAAAGTTTCAGGAAACATTCCTCACACACAAATAAAGAAAAGATGTTATGTGGACATGTGTCCGGAAACGCTTAATTTCCATATTAGAGCTCATTCTAGTTTCGTCAGTATGTACTGTGCTTCCTCGATTCACCGACAGTTGGCCCAATTGAAGGAAGGTAATGGTGAATCCGCACGCAATTGTGCAATCACGTCATCAACACAGATTTTCTGTGAACGTTTGGGCAGGCATTGTTGGTGATGTCTTGATTGGGTCCCATGTTCTTCCACCTACGCTCAATGGAGCACGTTATCATGATTTCATACGGGATACTCTACCTGTGCTGCTAGAACATGTGCCTTTACAATTACGACACAACATGTGGTTCATGCACGATGGAGCTCCTGCACATTTCAGTCGAAGTGTTCGTACGCTTCTCAACAACAGATTCGGTGACCGATGGATTGGTAGAGGCGGACCAATTCCATGGCCTCCACGCTCTCATGACCTCAACCCTCTTGACTTTCATTTATGGGGGCATTTGAAAGCTCTTGTCTACGCAACGCCGGTACCAAATGTAGAGACTCTTCGTGCTCGTATTGTGGACGGCTGTGATACAATACGCCATTCTCCAGGGCTGCATCAGCGCATCAGGGATTCCATGCGACGGAGGGTGGATGCATGTATCCTCGCTAACGGAGGACATTTTGAACTTTTCCTATAACAAAGTGTTTGAAGTCACGCTGGTACGTTCTGTTGCTGTGTGTTTCCATTCCATGATTAATGTGATTTGAAGAGAAGTAATAAAATGAGCTCTAACATGGAAAGTAGGCATTTCCGGACACATGTCCACATAACATATTTTCTTTCTTTGTGTGTGAGGAATGTTTCCTGAAAGTTTGGCCGTACCTTTATGTAACACTCTGTATATTGACTAAATGGAACAAAAAATAGGTAAAATTTTGTGCTTCATCAGTTGTATCATTTTCCATATTTTCCATGAATCTGGGAGTTAGCAATTATAAATTGACTGACTGCTAACTTTTTGATAACATGTATATGAAAATAAATTCCCTGATAGCATCTTAGGAATCCAAATGACACAATGTATAAACGATAACACTAGGAATAATCAGTTTCAAAGCGATCAAAGTACAGTTCTTATGGAAGTTGAAAAATTCAATCATTATCGAAGTAATATGATGACTGGCCCGCCCGGTTGGTCGTGCGGTCTAACGCACGGCTTTCCAGGCGGGAACGAGCGCCTGGTCCCCGGCAAGAATCCGCCCGGCCGGTCTGTGGATGGTTTTTAGGCGGTTTTCCATCTGCCTCGGCGAATGCGGGCTGGTTCCCCTTATTCCGCCTCAGTTACACTGTCGGCGATTGATGCGAAAACAAGTTCTCCACGTACACGTACACCACCATTGCTCTACTACGCAAACATAGTGGTTACACTCGTCTGGTGCGAGACGTTCCGCCGTCCGGTGTGGCCGAGCGGTTCTAGGCGCTTCAGTCTGGAACCACGTCACCGCTGCGGTCGCAGGTTCGAATCCTGCCTCGGGCATGGATGTGCGTGATGTCGTTTAAGTAGTTCTAAGTTCTAGGGGGCTGATGACCAGAGCAGTTGAGTCCCATAGTGCTCAGAGCCATTTGAACCATTTGAACCTTATCATAACCAACAGTTTCTTTTTTTTTTTCACTATCATCAGTACACACAAAGGCACAGTGGTGAAGGCGCGAGCATAAACCGCACTGTTTTCAAGTGTACTTTGTCAGTCATCTTTTCTTAGTTCTGAGAGAGATGCGGCAGCAGTTCCGAGTACTCACATCAGAAGAAAATTGATTCAAATGGCTCTGAGCACAATAGGACTTAACTTCTGAGGTCATCAGTCCCCTAGAACCTAGAACTACTTAAACCTAACTAACCTAAGGACATCACACACATCAATGCCCGAGGGAGGATTCGAACCTGCGACCGTAGTGGTGGCGCGGTTCTAGACTGTAGCGCCTAGAACCGCTCGGCCACCCCGGCCAGCTCACTTCAGAAAAGTTGGGTTCAGCAGAAGAGCAATTCGAAGAGGTATCAGCAGTTCTGGGTAGGGTTTCTGCAGTTCTTATAGAAATGGACTATGACGAATTGGAAACCAACGGTCGCCTCACCAAATGTGCTTCCCAAGATACACAATGTGATCAAAAGTATCCGGACACCGCCAAAAACATACATTTTTCATGTTGGGTGCGTTGTATAGCCAACTACTGCCAGGTAGTCCCTGTCAGCGACCTCAGTAGTCATTAGACATCGTGCGGGAGCAGAATGGGGAGCTCCACGAAACTCACTGACTTCGAACGTGGTCAGGTGATTGGGTGTCACTTGTGTCATACGTCTGTACGTGAGATTTCCACACTCCAAAACATCCCTAGGTCCACTGTTTCCGATGTGATATTGAAGTGGGAATGTGAAGGGACACTACAGCACACATGCGTACAGACCAACCTCGTCTGTTGACTGACAGAGACCGCCGACAGTTGAAGACGGTCGTAATGTGTAATAGGCAGACATCTGTCCAGACCACCACACAGAAATTCCAAACTGCATCACGATCCACTGCAAGTACTATGCCAGTTAGGCGGGATGTGAGTAAACTTGGATTTCACGATCGAGCGGCTGCTCATAAGCCATACATCACGGCGGTAAACGCCAAATGCTCAAATGTGTGTGAAATCTTATGGGACTTAACTGCTGAGGTCATCAGTCCCTAAGCTTACACACTACTTAACCTAAATTATCCTAAGTACAAACACACACACCCATGCCCGAGGGAGGAATCGAACCTCCGCCGGATCCAGCCGCACAGTCCATGACTGCAGCGGTAAATGCCAAAACGACGCCTCGCTTGGTGTAAGGAACGTAAACACCCGAAGATTGAACAGTGGAAAAGCGTTGTGTGGAGGGACGAATCACTGTACACAATGTGGCGATCCGATGGCAGGCTGCGTATATGGCGAATGCCCGGTAAGCGTCATCTGCCAGCGTGTGTAGTGCCAACAGTAAAATTCGGAGGGGGTGGGGTTATGGTGTGGTCGTGTTTTTCATGGAGGGAACTTTCATCCCTTGTTGCTTTGCGTGGCACTATCACAGCACAGGCCTACATTGACGTTTTAAGCACCTTCTTGCTTCCCACTGTTGAAGAGCAATTCGGGGATGGGCACTGCATGTTTCAACACGATCGAGCACCTGCTCATAATGCACGGCCTGTGGCGGAGTGATTACACGACAATAACATCGATTTAATGGACTGGCCTGCACACAGTCCTGACCTGAAACCTATAGAACACCTTTTGGATGTTTTGGAACGCCGACTTCGTGCCAGGCCTCACCGACCGACATCGATACCCCTCCTCAGTGCAGCACTACGTGAAGATCAGGCTGTCATTCCCTAAGATACCTTCCTTCATCTGATTGAACGTATACCTGCGAGAGTGGAAGCTGTCATCAAGGCTAAGGGTGCCCAACGCCCTTCTGTATTAGAGCATTACGGATGGAGGACGCCACGAACTTGTAAGTCCTTTCAGCCTGATACTTTTGATAACATAGCGTAATTGTGAAAAAGTCGACGTCGTATTTTTTCATTCCCATTCGATAAATTAATTGTTTGAGAACGGATCCCACTAATACCGAGAACTGAATAAAATACAACCATACTGCCTCTCCTCGTTCCTCTTTGAACGTTGTAGGATGAGCACATCTTATCAACAACTTCCAGTCCAGTTTTGTGCTGGTTGTAGTGTTTTACCATCTCCTTTTTTTTTTATCTGCCAAGAATCCCGTACGGATGACATAGTAACAAGCATCCCTGGAGTAGAGAAACAACTGGACAAGTTGAAAACAAATATGTCGCCGGATCCGGATGGAGACCCAGTTCGGTTTTACAAAGAGTATTCTGCTGCATTTGCCACTTACTAGCTTGCATTTATCGCTAGTCTCTCGCCCGTTGCAAAGTCCCAAGTGACTGTAAAAAAGCACAGGTGACTCCTGTTTATAAGAAGGGTAAAAGAAATGAACTGAAAAATTACAGACCCATATCCTTAACATCGGTTTGCTGTAGATTTCTAGAACATATTCTGAGGTCGAATATAATCAGTTTCCCAGAGACCGAAAAGATTATGTCCACGAATCAACACTGTTGAAGGAAAATGTGACAGGACCTCTGTTATTTTCTGTATACGTAAATGATCTGGTGGACTGGGTGGGCAGCAACCTGCGGTGATGATGTTGTGGTGTACTGGAAGGTGTTGAAGATGACTAACTGTAGGAGGATAAAAGATGATTTACGCAAAATTTTTTGTTGGTGTGAAGAATGGGAGCTAGATCTAAATGTAGAAAAATGTACATTAATGCGAATGGGTAGGAAAAACAAATCCGTAATGTTCGACTATAGCATTAGTAGTGTCCTGCTTGACACCGTCACATCGTTTAAATATGTGGACGTAACGTTCCAAAGCGATATGAAATGGAACAACCACGTGAGGATTGTGATTGGGAAGGTGGTTGGTGGACTTCGGTGTAATGGGAAAATTTTAGGAAACTGTGGTTCTTCCGTAAAATAGATTGCTTATAGGACGCTTGTGCCAGTTGAAACTCAGAGGGAGACAATTGCGGGCTGTATTGTGGGTAATAAAACATTTCCAATTGAAAACGATGCAAGAGCACCTTGATTGCCCCTGCAGAATGCGGCTGAGAATTGTCTTGAAGAAGAAAAAGCACAACAATTATGTAATGTTGGCTGCATACCTTCAGGCGAAATTTCTCACCAGGCCCTCTTACTTGGCGGGAGACACTGTTGTTCTAGGTATCTTTATGTGCTCCCTGTGTGTTCAGAACTAAAAAGAACGACGTAATGCGATCGATGGGCATACTAGAGACACTGCCCAACACACCTGTGCAAAACTTCATCGGATTTTCACTGTGGTTTCCATTTTGGAACCGAACGTTCCTTACTTTCCCAATAACCCTCGTATATCAAGAAAGAACATGTGACGTACTGGCGTTTTATAGACGT
Source organism: Schistocerca nitens (assembly GCF_023898315.1). Taxonomy (NCBI): domain Eukaryota; kingdom Metazoa; phylum Arthropoda; class Insecta; order Orthoptera; family Acrididae; genus Schistocerca; species Schistocerca nitens. The sequence goes on along the minus strand of NC_064616.1, from coordinate 231,387,590 downwards.
CAAAAAGATAAATTCAAAGGAAGACTATCTCCTGAAAACGACACAGTTACACTGAAGAGCCAAAGAAACTAGTAAAACGTCGCAATATCGTGTAGGGCACCCGCGCGAAAGCAGAAATGCTACAACACGACGTGGCATGGACTCAACTAACGTCTGAAGTAGTGCTGAAGGGAACTGACACGATGAATCCTGCAGGGCTGTCCATAAATCCGTAAAAGTACAAGGGTGTAGAGAACTCTTCTAAACTACACGTTGCAAGGCATCCCAGATATGCTCAATAACGTTCATGTCTGGGGATCTGGTGGCCAGTGGAAGTGACTGAACTCATAAGAGTGCTCCAGGAGCCACTCTGTAGCAATTTTAGACGTGTGGGGTGTCGCATTGTCCTGCTGGAATTGCCCAAGTCCGTCGGAATGCACAATGGACATGAACGGATGTAGGTGACCAGACAGGATGCTTACGTACGTGTCACCTGTCAGAGTCGTATCTAGACTTATCAGGAGTCCCATACTACTCCAGCCGCACACACCCTACCCCACTATCGAGTCTTCACCAGCTTGAACAGTCCTATGCTGACATACAGTCATGGATTCATGAGGTTGTCTCCATCTGCTCGATACAATTTTAAACGAGACTCGAATAACCAGGCAATATGTTTCCAGTCATCAACAGTCCAATGCCGGTGTTGACGGCCCAGACGAGGCATAAGGCTTTGTGTCGTGCAGCCGTCAAGGGTACACGAGTGGGCCCTCAGTTCCGAAAGAAAATATCTATGATGTTCCGTTGAATGGTTTGCACCCTGACACTTGTTTATGGCCCAGCATTGAAATCTGCAACAATTTGCGGAAGGGCTGCACTTCTGTCACGTTGAACGATTCTCTTCAGTCGTCGTTGGTACTGTTCTTGCAGGATCTTTCTCCAGTAGCAGCGATGTTGGAGATTTGATGTTTTACCAGATTCCTGATATTCACAGTACACTCGTGAAATGGTCATAAGGGAAAATCCCCACTTCATTGCTACCTCGGAGATGCTTTGCCCTATCGCTCATGCGCAGAGGTTCAAATTCAATTAATCTCGATAACCTGCCACTGTAGCAGCAGCTACCGATCTAACAACTGCGCCAGTCACTTGTTGTCTTATATAGGCGTTGCCGACTGCAGATCCGTATTACGCCTGTTTACACATCTCTGTATTTGAATACGCATGCCTATACTAGTTTCTTTGGCGCTTCAGTGTATAACCAGAGGTAGCCATGTTTTTATTCAAGTCGGAGCAGCAAATGAGGTGCGAAAACGATTTGTAAGTGCAGAAAAGCGGCCAAATGAAACAGAGACTACAGTTTCATCAGCGTATGTCGCATAAATAGGGCTTCAGTCAAGGCTACAACTTAGTAACATCGTCACTATCCCACAGAAGTGCGGAGCAGTAACTGCAACGCATTAGGAGAAAATACGAGTACATGGGATCTACGCAGGCTCCGACCGATTCTGCAGGAATATTGTTTCTAGAAAATAATTTATTGTTGAATGACGGCATCAGATTTTTATTTGCAGCTGATAACAGGGGACCGACTGAGAGAATAATGGTGTCTGTTTCTCAGTTTGTGAAACATTCTTTGTGGATGGAACGTTCAAAAGTTCGAACAAATAGTTTGGAGGATTGTATATGCTTTACACCTTATAGTGCAAGTTCTTGGGAGGAAACAAACACTATTCCAGCTGTCTATCTTTTTCTACGACAGAAAAAGTGAAAAATATTATTTTTTTTATTTAATTCTTAAAACCTTGAATGGGCCCTTGCTTCTCTTATTATGGACAATGAAATTGCTACTGTCCAATCAGCTAGAAGTTTGTTTCCTCAACAGAGATTATCGGTTGCAATTTCCAATTTCATCACTATCTGTGGAGAGAAGTTCAGTGTTGCGGCCGTTTCCTGCCTACAAGGAAAGCGAAGGAATACACTGTTACATAAGAAAGTGATCAGCTCTAGCACTCATAGATCTTCCCCTGGAAATGTTGGGTGATGTTTGGCTATCTAATTAGGAGAACACATCTGAAAACCAAAAGTTTCAGGACTTACAGGATTATTTCTGGACCAGTGGTTCGATAACATGCGAATGCCAAGAGATACCTATAACTGCAGTGGTACACCCCATCACACTAACAACGTCTCTGAAGAATGAAAGCAAAGGATAAATATATTATTATCAGAAATTCGTTCAAATGCTTGCTCAATAATAAAAATCTCCGAGAAGACTTGTTTTGCTGATTAATGTCAGATCTCGATGGAAAAAGAAAAAAGAAACTAAACTAAACTCTACTAAACTCCGTCTGAACAGGCCATGGAAACCCAACGCAACCGACCGGCCGCCGTGTAATCCTCAGCCCATGGGCGTCACAGGATGCGGATATAGAGGGGCAAGTGGTCAGCACACCGCTCTCCGGGCCATATGTCAGTTTACGAGACCGGAGCCGCTACTCCTCGGTTTGCCTCACAAGGGCTGAGTGCACCCCACTTGACAACAGCGCTGAGCAGACCGGATGGTCACCCATCCAAGTGCTATCCGTGCTTAACAGCGCTTAACTTCGTTGAACTGACGGAAACTGGTGTTACCACTGCGACAAGGCCGTTGGGGGGGGGGGGGGGGGGGAGGGAGGGGAAGTCAGCAATTAAGACTGACGAAATTGCTGCAAATGCTTTGAAAGGTTCCGTATTGACGGTAACTGTTCCGCCATCGCCAAGGTAGCCCCTGCGGGCCGGCAACACATCTAACACCGCACAGGACCGCGGTTGTCTATGCCCAAGGTGTAACCAATTGTAAAAATTGGCTGTTTTGGAAACGGACATTCCGCGTAATACTTCCTACATAGGGAGATCAAGATGCCCTGCAGGAACTGTTACTACACCAACATCTGATTGGACGGCCAATACTATTTAAAGGCTAGAACCAGCACTGGATGTCAGTTCACGCCGAATACCGACCTCAAGGACGTCTCCACGGAAGACTACGTCTTCGCCATCGGAATAGGACTTGGAATTAAGTGTATGTGTGTTACCTCGGACTCTTGTGGGCAACTTAAAAGTTATCTTTTGTTGCCTCTAGTAGGAAATTCTTACTGGCTTTGTGATTGCGAATTTTCGTTGCCAGCCGTTGTGGCCGAGCGGTTGTAGGTGCTTCAGTCCGGAACCACGTGGCTGCTACAGTCGCAGGTTCTTATCCTGCCTTGGGCATGGATGTGTGTGATGTCCTTAGGTTAGTTAGGTTTAAGTAGTTCTAAGTTCTAGGGGACTAATTACCTCAGATGTTAGGTCCCATAGTACTCAGAGCCATTTGAACCATTTGAACTTTTCATTGTTATTCAGTCATTTCCATGAAGACTCACGTAAATAAAAGTCGTGTTGTAATAACTTTAAAATTGTCAGTTACAACACAAGTGGCGACGAATTTGTGCCTGCGTGTGTCTTCATCATGGCGGAAATAGTGCTTCAGCAGCTGATCCAAACTGTGCACGATTTACTACAAGGTCTTCAACAGTTTTGTCAGAAATCTCAGGATACACAGGAACGTTTCGTTACGGAACTCTTGAAAAACCAACCGGTTCCACCCCCCCGGCCGTTTCCCGTTTTTAACGAGTATACTGAAGACGGGGAAACATACGTGAAGTGGCTCCTGCACCATTTTCACATCCACCAGGTTATCCAAGAGGCTGCTCGTCGTTCCTACTTTTTGTCCTGGAACCATTCCACAGTGTATGTTCACTTGACGATACTACAACCTCGACCTCCGGATTCCATGACTTTCTCCCAGATTTGTGTGGTTCTCACAGCTCACTACCAACGACGGTTCCACATGTTGGCTGCCTGGGTCGAATTCTACCAGTGTCGCAAGAAGACAGGCCACTCCTATCGCCAGTGGGCAGCGGAACTGCAAGGTCTCAGCCAGAAGTGACACTTCACCATGTGGGTCTCCAAAGAATCCTTCATGGACGAGATGGTCCACGACCACCTAATCCAGGCTACCCCTGACGTGACTTTCTAACGCCACGCCATCAGACTCGACGATCCTACTCTGGATCAGATCATTGATTTGGCATTCAAGTACGAAGTCTCTACGGCAGCTGTCAAGCGTTTGGAATCCTGGGCGGAAGTGGCGTCCCTCTGAGACCACGACACCTTGGAGCCTGTCGCATCACTGGCGGAGGCCGAAGACGTCGCATCTGTCTGTCCTGATGACTGATGCCGGCCACCAGGTTCATCACAGCGTTGGCAGGGCAGCTGTCCTGTCCAGGACTTCGCACCCTTCATCGGCTCCACAGGTCTGGTGCAGACCGTCAGTGCACGGAGGGCCCCACGCCCTCGTCAGTGCCACCAGTACCTCTGGCTGCTGTCCTGACCAGGATGCTTTCAGGACCATCCACGGGAAGACTGCTCTGACAGGTGGGCGTATTGTACAGTGTGTACCGGTAACGGAGATGTCAGTTCGGTCTGCCACTCACGGCAGCCTCCTCCTCCTCCTCCATCCAATGACCGTCAGGGGCTGCTACCCATCGATGTCAATCAGGCGCAATCTTCGGGATCTTCCAAGCTGATGATCGACGTTCACGTCAACGGTCGGCCGCCGCAGATGCAGGTGGATACCAGAGCAGCGGTCTCACTGAGCAACTATTCCTCTTTTGCAAAGATTGGGGCGCCCCCCGTGGCGCTCACACCTTGGCGCCTCCTTACATATCATAAGCAAGCGATCGCTCTCTTGGGTCAGTTCACGGCTTCTATCCTGTATAAATCGGTTCGCCGGGAAGTTATCTTCCTTGTGGTCAACAATGCAGTCACCGCGTTCCTCTTTGGGTTGGATGCCTTCCATGCCTCTGGCATTGCCATCGACGACAATGTTCATGTGGTGTCTTCCCAGGTTCTGTTTCCATAGTCGATACCTTGTGCACAGAATTCCAGGACCTCTTTTCGCTGGGTGTCGGCTGTGCTCAAGTTTTTCAGGTGTCGCTCCAGCTGAAACCGTCTGCCCACCCGAAGTACTTCCAGACTTGGCAGGTTCCCCTCGCCCTCCAGCATCCTCTTAAACGGGAACTGGACCGTCCCACCACGGAGGGAGTCATCATTCTGGTCCGTTACAGTAACTGGGCCACACCCCTGGTCGTCCTCAAGAGACCAGATGGGCGTCTTCAGGTTTGAGGCAAATTAAAGGCTACACTAAACCCTCAGCTACAGGTTGAAGACTATCCCCTTCCCCGTCCTGAGGACCTGTTCTCCAACCTCACTGGGGGACAAGTTTTTTCGAAGATCGATCTTGCCGAGGCCTACCTCCAAATACCTTCTGAGGAGCCTTCTATTCACTTGGCCGTCATCAACACACTTTTTGGCTGTTCCGGTTGAACTGCCTCATGTGTGGCATCGGTAGTGCACCGCCCATCTTTCAGCGTTACTTGGAACAGCTCTTGCGGGATGTGCCCAGATGTATCAACTACCTCGACGACATCGTCGTCACCGGCTGTACCGTGGATGAACATCTCAGTCATCTGCGACAATTGTTCCTGTGCTTGTGGACTGCGGGCCTAAAATACGACCTTGCTAAATGCTCCTTTTTTTCAACCTGCTATCTCCTATCTGGGTCACATAATTTCCCGAAATGATGTATCTCCTACCTCCTCCTACGTCGCCGCTATAGAGGCCCTTTCTCGTCTGAGCGACGTCCACTAGTTGCGGTCTTTCCTAGGTAAAAATTCGTACTATCGAAAGTTCATTCCCTCCATCACTCACGTTGCAGCGCCCTTCCTTCGCCTATGCCGACAGACCGTGCCATTTCATTGGTCCCCGGCTTGTGAATCGGCTTTCCGAACCTTAAAGTGGGGGTTGCGCTTGGCGAGTGTCTCATGCCTCTTCTCTTGTCTATGAATGCCTCAGATTATGGTGTTGGGGCTGTCCTTTTTCATCATCTACCGGACGGATCGGAATGCCCGGTAGCGTACAATATCTAAATCCCTTACAGAGGCCCAATGCAGATATTCCCAAATTGAGAAGGAGGCCCTCGCCATCATGTTTGCCTGTACCAAATACCTCCCATACCATTATGGTACGTCTTTTCGTTTAATCACTGACCATAAGCCCCTTGTGGCCTTATTTTCACCAGCAGCCCAGTTATCCACGAAAACTTCCCGCCGCCTGCAGCGATGGGCCCTATTCCTTTCACGTTTTAGGTACACCATCCATTTCCGGCCCACTGCCCAGCACATCAACGCCGATGCCTTGTCTCGGCTCCCCTCCGGCCAGGATTCGGCATTCAACTCATCGGACATCCTAATTTTTCAGGTCGATGAAGACATACAGGAGGCGTTAGTGGCATTCCCTGTCACAGCTGCGCGGGTGGCCGCCACGACAGCCGCGGATCCGCTCCTGCAACTGGTGCACCGCTATGTTCTCCACGGGTGGCCGACGCTTCCTCCGCCTCGTGCCAAGGCTGACCTCCGATTCTTTTTCTCCATCTGCCATCAACTGGTGGCCACTGACGGGGTGCTCCTCCATGAGGAACATTATGCCAATCCACGAGTCATCATACCAAATTCCCTGCAGTCCTGGATTCTCAACGTCTTACATCAAGGTCACTGGGGTATTGCCCAGGTGAAAACCCTTGCATGTCGCAATGTCTTCTGGGTAGGCATGGCGGCGGACGTGAAGCGCATGGTCCGGGGTTGTCAGAAGTGTACCCAGGCCCTTCCTGCTCCACGCCGGTCCTTCCAATCCTGGCCGGCTGCTTCCCTCCCATGGGAACGCATCCATGTGGATTTTGTTGGACCCTTCCTCGGCGCTTACTGGTTGCACGTCACGGATGCCTGCTCCCACTTCCCTTTCATTGTCCGATGCTCCTCTATCACCACGGAGACTACTCTCATGGCCCTGTCCTAAATATTTTCCATTGAAGGCCTTCCCGTCACCTTGGTTGCTGATAATGGTCCGCAACTTCACAGTCAAGAGTTCGCCAAATTCTGCCATGATAATGTATCCACCATGTGTTTACCCCTCCTTTTCATCCACAATACAATGTGGACTGTTCTCCGGAAGACGCTGTTATGTTATTCCTCAGTTCCTACAGGTCCACGCCAGTGGGTGACAAGAGTGCAACCGAACTGCTCCATGGTCGCCAGCCTCGGATTCTACTCCATCTCCTCTTGCCTTGGGTGGCACCTCGCGCCCGGCCTGGTGCTTCCAGTTATTCATCCGGCTCCACAGTGTGTGCGCACAGTTTTGGGTACCAGCCCCGCTGGCTGCCGGGGGTCGTTCTCCGGCCCCGTGGTCGAAAACTGTTCGACATCCGCCTGGACGACAGGATATTTTCGCGTCACCGCTACCAACTTCGTCCTCGTTTCCTCGACCAGCTGCAGCCCCAAATGCCGGCTTCTCTCTCTCTCTCTCGTTGCCGGTCCCTTCCATGCGGCCTCTGTTGCTGCCTTCTCCTCAGTTAGTGGGGGACCTTCCAGGAAATGGCCAATAGCCGCCGGCTGCTAGCCCCGCGCCACCGCCGCCTCCTCCGGACCTGGGGCAACCACAGGATCTTCCCCGAGATCCGTTTCCCGGCGCCTCTTCGGCGGCGCCCCGGTTGGACGACGCGAACATTCCCATGCCGCTTGCCCAGCTCACCGTCGCCTTGCAGTCGCCACCGCTTCGACGTTCCCTCCGCATCGCGCGGAAGACGGCGTCCTACTCACCGGCGACCGGTTACCACCACCTCCTTCAGGACGACTTAGTTCCCCATCGGCCTACGGCACCAGGCTACATTGGTGCTCTCTCCCCCGCGGTCGCCCGTTGCGCTCCAGCTCTTCCAAGGGGGGAGGGGTGTTACGCCGTCGCCAAGGTAGACCCTGCGGGCCGGCAACACATCTATCACCACACGGGACCGAGGTTGTCTATGCCCAAGGCGTAAGCAATGGTAAACATCGGCTGTTTCGGAAACAGACATTCCGCGTACTACTTCCTGCAGAGGGAGTTCGAGATGGCCTGAAGAAAGTATTACTACACCAACATCTGACTGGCCAATACTATTTACAGGCCAGAACCAGTACGGGACGTCAGTTCACGCCGAATACCACCCTCAAGGACGTCTCCACAGAAGACTACGTCTTCGCCATCGGAATAGGACTTGGAATTAAGTGTATGTGTGTTACCTTGGACTCTTGTGGGAAATTTAGAAGTTATCTTTTGTTGCCTCTAGTAGGAAATTTTTACTGGCTTTGTGATTGTGACTTTTCGTTGTTATTCATTCATTTCCATGTAGACTCACGTAAATAAAAGTTGTGTTGTAAAAACTTTCAAATTGTCAGTTACATGAGTAACCTAAAATCATTTCTGACTTGTGTGACTTGTGCACATAAATTTCAGTGAAGAAGAAAACGTCACAAGCACTGGAAATTATATAAATACTGAAAAGTAGTTTAATTCGCGTCATACTCTTTGGCTATCTTGTAAATAAGTTTAATAAGGGACGAAATGAGACTACCTACTTGTAGTTTCCCTTGGAAACGGCAGAAATGCGGCAAAATTTCTGTTGCAATTTGTAGAGTATTCGCTAATGAAGACCGAAAAGAGGATCTTAAAGGCCATGCCTCTTGTAGGAAATAATTTCGGCATTCCCCTTGAGAGATTCTATGAATAAAAATCTGTCTGAGAGGACACTGAACACAAAATAGTTGCAGCGGAAACACAGGGAAATGACAAGTAACGGCATCCATTCATTCTCTCTGCGATGGAAAACCGCTTATTCGAGCAAGAGCCCCAGGTTCCGTAGGACTGTCACTGTATACAATTGACACTTCGTACAAATTCCAACCCCGCACTAACCTGTCTACTGCTTTTTATGCCGTGAGGTGGGGGGGCGACTCCCCCGGCTGTTAGGTTGTCCATTCTGAAATGGTGCCACTCGAGCACACCGAGAAAAGAGGTCTTACTTTGTGCCAGTGAGGTCACAAAGCCAATGTGAAGCAAAAAGCTTATTTTCCTTCAATGTTCCACGCCATATTGGGACTTTATCTCTCATAATATGTTTAGTGGGTATCAAAATTATCGGAGCCTTATCATTTGATGATCCTATGCTTCAACAACACATCGGCCGGTCATGAATCCCTAGCAAAATTGATGTCCTAGAAGAAATTTCCTTATTAAGTTTTCCAACTCATTTATTATGCACACTATCGATGCGTGATCGTAGTCAATGGTTTCATAATATCCCCTTCTGTGCGAATCTTGATTGGATTTTATGTCAGCTGAATAATTCGACACTCTTCCGTTGTAAGGGCTGGACGAAATGGTCGTTAAGGCTACTCCATGAGTTTGTGAAACATCTAAGAGAATTCTCAGATTCATGATTCTACTACTCTGTTAAAGAACCCTTTTATGTGTTTATTTATCTATTTCTTTATATGTTATTTATTTAGCCTGACCAGATTAGAACCTTTACAGCCTTCTTACATCTGACCAGGTAATAACTGATATTAATAATAATAATGATAAAAATACTAAAGGTCCTTAAAAATTATGTAGATTAGTTTAGCACATTTGATCCCATGTTTAGTATTATAGAAGAGGATAGGATAAAGAAAGAGTAGAAGATGGAAATGGCAGAGAGAGTGGCTGTTAGGAAGAACAGAATTCAAATATAAAACTCTGCTGACACTGGGGAGGGAAAAGGTTTGAGAGAGTAAGCTGTAGGCTAGTATATGGGAGAGATGTCTATTGCGACAGAAGGAGGGGCCAACAACTGTATTTTGAAGTTTGGAAGAAATTTAATTTCTTGACATTTTGATGAAGATTTTCCGGAGAAAGCTTCCTAATACAAAAAATGACTTAGAGAACATGGGAGAATTACATGATGGTACAGAAATTATTTTAATTCGTTGAGAACGAATATTTCTGCTGTGCATTTCAGGTAGCAGTTTAAGAGTTGGAGTTATATAAGGGGCAGTGCAGTATTTGAGAAGACGATAGAGCTAACATACAATATAACTACTGTGTCCAGACTAAGCACCTACGCCTCCCGCTTCCCGCGAAGCAGACCGGAGCAGCGGGCCCCGGACTGAGTAGGGGTCAGCCTGGCTGGTCATCCCGGAAACACAGACGCTTCCCAGAGACCACGAGGAGGCGTCCACGGCGCCGCAAGAGGTCGCTACAGCCGCGGACCTCTTTCCTTCCGCTGCAGATTTAGCCAGCTATATCCATGCGCCAAGCAGTATTTAGGCTGGAGCAGGAGCCTGAAGAGGTTCTTCCCCCTCCTCCAGGACCCCCCCCCCCCCCCCCCCATCTGCCTTTGGCTCGGGAGTGTCATCTTTGTGCCGCCCTTTTCGTACAGTGTTTTACAGTGAGTGTTCCGTGTTGTGTTTTTTGGGAAGTGTTGCGAACGGCCATCATACTGTCGCTGGGTGTGCTTTTTATCCCTTGCGAACAGAAACCAGACTTTCGCCGTGATTTTTAATTGTGTGTGTACTATGTTACTCGTCTGATTCCTGTGTCTTTTATTTACATTGCCAACCCCTTTTGCTTTCTGTTTTAACTTTCCGCATTTTTCCGCCATTTTACACTTTACGTCACCGTTTTATCGCCTGTTTTTCTTGTTTCTTATCTTCTTCCGTTTTTAAAATAAAAGTCTGTAGGCTGTAGAGCAGCGTACTAAGCTGCTGCCAGCCCGCCCCCTTCGGGGGGAATTGAAAATCAATAAAGGAAAAAAAAAACCTGAAGCGGCAGTTCACGCCGAGCGCGCCCACTGGTGTCATCGTAGCCGCCGTGTCATCGTCCACCGCCGCCAGCGTACCGGAGCCATCCTCGCACGGCCTCTACTCGTCCTCGGACTCCGGTGACGGCAACGTGGACTCCGCGCCGCTCTTCATGAGACGCCTGGGGCTTGGTTTGGTGAAGTTGTATGGTTACTACAGACAGTATTGTTTGGAAGAATCTCTGATTTAGTTAGTGGTAGGCTTGGAGGACCAGTCGTACCCCACAAATATTGTTTTGTAAATTTTGAAGAAAGTCTTTAGTTTAAATAAAAACGCTATAACTCACACTCCTATTTTCCTATCCGTGAACACTGTCTACACTTATCGGCACTCAGCTATGATAATTGTTCATAGACGTGAGCGGGATGATAGAAATGGCGTACGTCACAAATGTATCTCACAGAAGCATTCATCGCCAGTTCTAGCCTGCTTGCGGTTTCGTACGTACGTTCTTGGAGAATAGCAACACCATAGTTAAGTATGGGGAGTGTAGCTCGCCCGGCTAGCAGCGCGGTCTAACGCGCTGCTTCCCGTGCCGGAAGGCGTACCGGTCCCCGGCACGAGTCCACCTGGCGGATTAGTGTCGAGGTCCGTTGTGCCGGCCAGCCTGTGCATGGTTTTTAAGACGGTTTTTCGTCTGTCTCGGCGAATGCGGGCTGGTTCTCCTTATTCTGCCTCACTTACACTATGTCGGCGATTGCTGCGCAAACACTGTCCCCACGTACGCGTACACCATAATTGCTCTACCACGAAAACATTGGAGTTACACTCGTGTGGAATAACCCTGGGTTCGGTGTGGGGGCAGCGGTGAGGTGGGTGGTCTGTTGTGGGGTTGTGAACCTCTCAGGGCTACGGCGGGACGAAGCCTCTCCGTCGTTTCTAGGTCCCAGGTTCAGTACACAATACACACAATGGGGAGTATTAGTGACTCTAAGACCTTGTTTTTAAGGTTATTGAAAATCTTTTAACTTCTGCAATTCTGGAGAGAATCGTGTTGGTACTTACTAATATCATTCTGGTAAGAAATTCCACCTCATTTACAGATTACTTAACTCTATCACGGTCAACATTTGATAAACCTAAATTATATTGCTTGGTAGAGGTAACTTTTACTCACGACAGGATCACGATTAGAAGTGTTTGTTTCCATTGCGACAAAAGTAGTGTTGTAGAGCTGGGTTACTACAAGTTCTAGTTGCATGGTGTCAGTTTAGATATTCTGGGATCGGAATGCTACTCCTGTGGAGTATGAGTTCTGTGGGTTAAGCGCTGCGGCACCTCTGTTGGTTCTGGTCTCTGTTTATCTTTATATAATGGAGGGTCACAATACTAGATTTTGGGCATCTCACAGAGGATATGTTGTAGTATTACAGGGCTGGAAAGAAAGACACAAATCAGGATGTTGCTTTTCATTCTTGCTGCCAGCTACAATGCCACTGCTAAACAAAAATGACGACTCTGTTGCCGGATTTTTCCATTCATCGAGCTGCCCGATTCACCCCGAGAGAGCGATAAACCCCACCTGGCTGATGTAGGTCAGTGCACCGTCGGGAAATCGATTCACACAAGGGTGTGAGCGACCCCACCACCTCCATCTCTGACTAGCCTGTTGCGTACAGCAACAGGTTTGAGACAACCAGTGACGAGGACACCTTGCTGTGTCTAATGTCTCCTGCCTTGCGTGACCCCGCAAGTGCTGATGTGAAACGGCTCCCTCTCTAGCTCTGCTGTTTCAGAGCTGAAGAGATCCTTGTTCGTATAATGTGCCTAACAGAGAAGCATGTGCTGTCCTGGTCAGACTATGCCACATATTTCATGAAGAGAGCTATAAAAATATCTTAATGGTCACAGAGGAAGAGAACATGAAGCTTGGTAACGACTACCAGCACTGCATCACTATACACGGTGAGTCACAAACTATTGCCACCTAGAATAACTTCGAAAGTATGATAGTAGCTGAAAAGTTTGTAGGACGAATGTTGCATGGGACAACGGTTGCCACAATATGACGTTGGTTTTTTGTTGCTAGGTGGGGTCGCGTCAGACATATGAAGGTCAACTTTGTTTTTTTAATGGGATGCTATAGTTTGATAGTTTTTTTTCTGACAGTGGCTATCGAGACGAATCCAATGATGTGTAACAGTAACGTCTTTGAAGGGCAACTAAGGTCAAAAAAGTGGCATGAACGTCCATTTACAGAAGGTGCCAGAAGTGATGACCATTGGTATCAATGCAGTACTGCAATCTTCTTATCATGGATTGAGTGGTATTCCTAATCACTTTGGCGCTTATCAAAGTACATGCTCTGAGAATTATCTGTCGTATATCGTGCATATTGTAAATGTTCGCCGAATACGGCGTATCAATCTGTCACTGACAGGTAAACATCATTGGACGGTTTCCCAATAGAACACTAATAGGAACGGTAAGACTGGTATCGTCGAATCAAGCGACTGTGAATTATGTATTCCTTCGAAGAACAAGTCGATATGCTTCTAATTTACGGAGAGTACCAACGAAATTCAGTGAGAGCTAGAGACTTATACGCTGAAATGTATCCTCAACGTACTCACGCTACACGTCGTAAATTTAAATATGTGTACGATAAATTGAGAACAACTGGATCTTTAACGCATCGGAAATATATCGGGCAAAGGAAAGTTACTAACGCGGAAACAGAAATTGGTACTCTTGCCGCTGTGGTTCGAGGTCCTTGTGTTAATTCGCGTCAAATCGCAAGGAGATCTGGCATGAGCCAGAGTATTGTTGTTCGTGTTCTGCATTGCCATAAATATCATCCTTACCATATCAGTCTCCACCAAGAATTAAATGGTACGGATTGTATGCGTCGCACTGAATTCTGCCGATGGGCCTAACGTCAGATTCAGAGGGATGACAAATTTATTAATTTGATTTTATTTACTGACGAGGCTACATCGATGAACCACAGAAATGTTAATTTGCATGACACGCATTATTGGGCAACTGAAAATCCATGTTAGCTACGGAAAGTTGCACACCAAAGACCATGGTCGGTGAATGTATGGTGTGGGATTGCGGAGGACAGATTTATAGGCCCCCATTTCATCGAAGGAATTCTTAATGGTAGGAAGTGCACCACATTCCTGCAAGAAACATTAGGTCTGTTATTGGAAGAAATATCTTTAGGACCAAGGAAGAGAATGTGGTATCAACACGATGGGTGTCCGGCACATTTTTCGCTGATGGCTAGAAATGAGTCGCAGAGACAGTTCCCAAATCGTTGGATTGGACGCGGAGGAGATGAATCGTGGCCGGCTCGCTCGCCAGACTTGACGCCTCTGGATTTTTTCTTGTGGGGATTCGTAAAAAACGTTGTTTATAAAGACGTTCCAACGACACCTGAAGATATGCGAGAGAGAACTGTCAGAGCATGAGCTTTGATAAGTGCCGATGTGATAAGGAATACCACTCAATCCATGATAAGAAGATTGCAGCACTGCACTGATACCAATGGTCATCACTTCGAACACCTTCTTGAGGCGTAGCGCCTTCGCATCGCTCCTGTCACTTGTAAGGACGATATCGTTATAGGCATGAGTCATCGACAGATGTCACCAGCTGACATGGACCTGAGTTACAGAGCTGCACGTAGTTGTACTAGTAGGCGGCAGAGGTCAGAAGTTGACGGACAGTGCTAGCAGTCGTAGTCAAAACAATGTTGTAAAGTTATGCTTGATTAATATTTAATGTATTTGCATAAATATAATTGTTTTATATGTATATTAATTAGCAGTGTGAGTGTTGTATGAGTGAAGTAAATGAAAATGGTTTTGTTTATTCACGAAGTACCAGTTAAACTATACATGGGATTTACTATAATTAAATGTGCAGTCAGTTTATGGTACTAATAAATTGTGAGTAGAACACAAATTAATCGGTAATTTCAGAAGGAGTAATTTTATATTTGATACTTTTCTAAATTTATTTATTTAGCAATTGCCATAGATTGGTTCAAATGGCTCTGAGCACTATGGGACTCAACGGCTATGGTCATCAGTCCCCTAGAACTTAGAACTACTTAAACCAAACTAACCTAAGACCATCACACAACACCCAGTCATCACGAGGCAGGGAAAATCCTTGACCCCGCCCGGAATGAACCCCGGGAACCCGGGCGCGGGAAGCGAGAACGCTACCGCACGACCACGAGGTGCGCACTGTTGCCATAGAAAGAAATGTTTTACTATGATTGGTCATTGAAGTAAAGCGTGGGTTAGTGCGGGATAATACTGCAACCTGATTTGCTGTTTGTGATATCAGCCAATCAGAAAAATGCAGACTCGCGCCAATCTATGCTGGGAACAAAGCGTTTGGTGTGATCTAAGTCAGTCGGGGCTGAGGGTTCGAACTAGTAACATCTCATTGAAAGCAACTCCGACGAAAGTACTGTAAAATCGCAGAAAAATGCTAATTACGAGTTCGTGAAGTAGTACAAAGTGTATTTAAGTGAACGGTATAGTGGAAGTCGTGTGGAATTTCAGACGGAATATCAAAATTATTGCTTTTGACTGTTAGTTAAAACCGCGTGGCGTGTTGTGCGATCTAAGACTGGAACAGGTATTACGTGTAGAGCAGAGTGCACAACATTTGAGCGAGCATTTTCATAACTAAACGATCCAGTGAACTCTATTAACTTCGGTAACGGGTGTAAATACCATAAACTGGCTACGTGTGTGATTGTGGTGTGCGTGGGAACTTTACATTGTGTAGCCACTTAGTACGGACTTGGCAGTATTAACTGTGGCCTTTATCGTAAAAATACACCTGAAAATTTACATTGCTAAGTTAAAACTTTTATTTCAGTAGCTAGCCACATCCCGTTTACCGGACAATTCTATGTATGTTGCGACCTGCAGTAGACAGTAGTGGTCTAGTATTTTCTACTACAGCTTTCAGCTAGACAAATGAACATTGCTGGACACTGGCAGGGCGGTAAAAAGAAAAGTGCCGCGCCGCATTCTGTAAATGGGCTTTCGTGCCACCTTTTTGACTTTGTTGACCTACTGTTACACATCATTGGATTCGTCTCGATAGCCGCTATCAGAAAATAAGTACCAAACTATAGCATCCCATTTCAAAAACAAAGTTGACCTTCATATCTCTGAAGCGACACTAACCAGCAACAAAAAACCAACGTCATATTATGGCCCCCATTGTCCCATGCAACATTTGTCCGACAAACTTTTCAGCATCATCATTCTAGGTGACAATAGTTAGTGACTCACCCTGTAGACTCAGCATTAGAGGAAACAATGCACAGAGTAACATCGACTCACGTCAACGCTTGATGTGGGGCGTATGATATTCGCAGGATGTACCAGGAACCTGGACAACAGAGTTCGAGACGACTACCAGTGTTCATGGCTTGGTGCGCGCTCTAGGGTTATTGTGCAGTTCGGCCCCCCAACGTTTTCGAGACAAGCAGTGTCTGCAGCAGTCGCCACAGAGCTCCGCGGTAGAAAATCACTTTAAGGCTGCTATCTAATGCCAAAATAGCATAAAAAATTAATATTTAACATAGAGTGTAGATTTATGTAGTTTCTCCCTATGCCCGTCTTTCGAATACCTACATCGCACACTGCAGGGCACGCAAAACTGAACGTTACACGAATCCCCTGCCGCAGTGATTGACTGAGAACTCGATGGTTTGCTCTGCGGCAGCACGGTGGTAGACGGCAGTGCCAGACCCCCATTCGTGTACTCGTGTTGGGAAGCCACCAAACGCCAACTAGTTTAAATCGGACTATAGCGGCAGCCATCAGCAGCGCTTCACCCTGTAGGAGACGGTAGTGCCACATAGGTATTGACAACCCAATGGGCAGTGGTAAGGCGTCTATAAACTAGGAAGTAACTTCTGAAGGTATTTGCCGAGGTGTTTCCACTGGAGTAGCGACGTGAAATAGACTAGTGATACAACATATGATCAAAAGTATCCGGACACCCCCAAAATCATACGTTTTTCACATCAGGTATATTGTTCTGCCACCTACTGCCAGGTACCCCATATCGGCGACCTGAGTAGTCATTAGACATCGTGAGAGAGCAAAATGGGGCGCACCGCGCAACTCACGGACTTCGAGCGTGGTCATGTGATTAGATGTCACTTGGATCAAAACTGTGTACACGAGATTTCCACACTCCTAAATATCCCTAGGTCCACTGTTTCGGATGTGATAGTGACGTGGAAACGTGAAGGGACACGTACAGCACAAAACCGTACAGGCCGACCTCGTCTGTTGACTGATAGAGACCGCCGACAGTGGGAGAGGGTCGTAATGTGTTATAGGCAGACATCTTTCCAGACCATCACACAGGAATTCCAAACTGCATCAGGATTCACTGCAAGTAGTATGACAATTGGTCGGGAAGTGAGAAAACTTGGATTTCATGGACTAGCCGCTTCTCATAAGCCACACATCACGCCCGTAAATGCCGAACGTAATCATTGGACGACTGAACAGTGAAAAAATGTTGTATTTAGTGACGAATCACGGTACATAATGTGGCGATCTGATGACAGGTTGTGTGTATGGCGAATGCCCGGTGAACGTCATCTGCCAGTGTGTGTAGTGCCAACAGTGAAATTTGGAGGCGGTGGCGTTATGGTGTGGTCGTATTTTTCACGGAGGGGCTTGCACTCCTTGTTGTTTTGCGTGGCACTATAACAGCACAGGCCTACAATGATGTTTCAAGCACCTTATTGCTTCCCACTGTTGAAGAGCAATTCGGGGATAGCGATTGAATCTTTCAACATGATTGAGCACCTGTTAGTAACGCACGGCCTGTGGCGAAGTGGTTACACGACAATAACATGCCTGTAATGGACTGCCCTGCACAGACCCCTGACCTGAATCCAATAGAACACCTTTGGGATGTTTTAGAACGCCGACTTCGTGCCAGGCCTCACCGACCGATATCAATACCTCTCCACAGTGCAGCACTCCGTGAAGAACGGGCTGCCATTCCCCAAGATACCTTCCAGTACCTGACTGAACGTGTGTCTGCGGGAGTGGAAGCTGTCATCAAGTCTAAGAGTGGGCCAACGTCATATTGAATTCCAGCATTACCGATGGAGGGCGCCACGAACTTTCATTTTCTACTACTGAGGTCGCTGATATGGAGTACCTGGCAGCAGGTGGCAGCGCACTACACCTAATATGAAAAACGTATTATTTGGGGATGTCCGGACACTTCTGAAGTGGTTCAAATGGCTCTGAGGACTACGGGACTTAACATCTTAGGTCATCAGTCCCCTAGAACTACTTAAACCTAACTAACCTAAGGACATCACACACATCCATGCCCGAGGCGGGATTCGAACCTGTGACCGTAGCAGTAGCGCGGTTCCGGACTGAAGCGCCTAGAACCGCACAGCCACCGCGGCCGGCGACACTTTTGATCACATAGTGTAGTAAGAGCAGAATTGGTCGGCCAGTAGAGCTCTATGAGTTCGAATGTGGACTAGTCATTGCATGTCAATTGCGTAAGAAATCTATTGGGGAGATTTCAACCTTTTTAAAGCTGCCCAAGTCAATTGTTGCTGATATTATGATGAAGGGGAAGCGCAAAGGAACAGCCACAGCTAAACTAAGACCAGCCTGACCATATGTGCTGACGGATAGGGTCCGTGGAGCATTGTGGTGGGTGGTCGTAAAAATTCGCACGAAATCCACAGAATGAATCACCCCTGATTGTCTAAGTTATACCAGCAGTCCAGCTAGCATAATGACTGTGCGTAGGGAATTAAAAAGGTAGGGGCACAATGTTCTAGCAGCTCCTCATTAGCCAAACGTTTGTGCAGTCAGTGCCTTGCATACGTTGAGATAGAGTAAAGAATTACGCTACTGGTCGGTGGTTGACTGGAAGTGAGTAATTGGGGGTGCTGAATCACGCTATACCCTGTGGCAATCAGATGCGTAGCGCTAACAGTGAAGTACAGACGGGGTGGTTTTTTTTCAGTATGGGGATGTTTTTCATGATTTGAGAGTGGGCTTCTTACTGTGCTTAAGAACACGCTAAATGCGAAAGGATTCGGACACATTTTACAGTATTTTGTACTGTGTGCAGTAGAGGAACTATTCGGAGACACTGATTGTTTGAATCAGCATAAAAATGAACCCTTTCGTACGGCAGCATCTGTGAGGCAATGGTTTTTGGACAATAAAATTCCTGACATGGACTTGTCTGCTCAGAGTCCTAACCTGACCTGAACCCAGTGGAACACCTTTCGGATGGGACAGAACGTTGACTTTGCTCCATACCCTCAGCGTTGCCAACAGAGTTCAACCCGTCATAAAGAAGAATGTAGTAAACACCCCATATTAATATCCCCTAATAGTTGCCCAGATAGTCCGCAGCTCGTGGTCGTGCGGTAAGATTCTCGCTTCTCACGCCCGAGTTCCCGGGTTCGATTCCCGGCGGGGTCAGGGATTTTTCTCTGCCTCGTGATGACTGGGTGTTGTGTGCTGTCGTTAGGTTTAAGTAGTTCTACGTTCTAGGGGACTGATGACCATAGATGTTAAGTCCCATAGTGCTCAGAGCCATTTGAACCAAGTTGCCCAGATACTTTTGATCAGATAGTGTACGAGTTACCTACAATGGCCTCAACAGACAGCGAAGTCTATAATCCTACCACTACTATTGTAATTTAGTATTATTTTACCTAAATAACAGAAAACACTTTCTCTATCTTTCCACGTATAGCCCTCTTACTAAATTTAGTTTAGTTTCCAAATAAAGCAATATATATATATATATATATATATATATATATATATATATATATATATATATATATATATATATGGGAGGATAGTCCTGTTAATAGGAAAAGCTAAACAACAGAGTTACTCTTTTTACAGGATTTGACCGTGTGTTATATGTAGAGAAAAGTAAATCAGACTATTCAATTCTTTTCTTAAGATCTTACCCAGCGGTTAGAAAGAAACGCAGTATGAATAGTATTATATTGAAGCTAGGACAAGTCAGCTCCAAGTTCATTTGGTGTTTTAAAACATGTACTAACCGTCGCCAGCCTATCCAGGTAATGAAACAGTGAAGTATTGGAAAAGCTGAAGTATGAATTTTGCCTATTTTCTTGCTATTGTTTAAGTTGCTTCTTCAAATAAATATTACTCCACTTAAACAATGTTGGACTACACCCTTATACATTACGTTTTTAAAAGAGAAAAAGCCCAGTAGATAACTTCCAGGAAGCTAAAAAAAAATGGCCAGTGTGGACCTTTAGAAAATCACTTTCCATAATCAACAAACTCAAATACTAAAATACTTAGATACTAAGCACAAACGTTTTATACAGAACAATACACTTCACGAAGACCTCTTGCTTACTGGAACTTACTTTCAAAACCTATTATTCTTTGAACTAACTCTGTATAGTCATTTAACAGATTCTACTAACTTGGTTTCACTCTCATTGAATTGTACGTAAGCAAACTTTTATTATAACACTTTGCAATAGTTAAGAAAACTTTGTTATTATTAACACAAAAACAAGTTAAATGGTGCCTCTTTATATTAACTTGGAAATTCATAAGTCTGTAAAAAAAAAAAAAAAAAAAAAAAGAAGAAGAAGGATACTCGGATTAATCAAACACCAGGAAGGGACCCTATATAGGTGTATGATTAGGATGAAATAACAGGGTGAACCAGTTTCTTTAAAGTTGAAACACAGTTTAAATTATTGGTCCACGCTGTACAAAAGTAAAATTTGAAGAAAAAATCTTATCTGTTGGCTACAGGCTTGGGTGTGGCGGACAATTATGACGGCTACACTACCCACAGTACGGCCTGCAAGTATCTTCCTGTATGGGCTCAGTTTCTCTTCTTGGCGTCGTTCAATTTTACATACAATAGCCCAACAACTCGCAGCTATGACGTAAGCCTTTTGCAGTCTTCATCCGAAGAATTTTTGTGCAAATTTGCAGGCAAAGCTTCTCCTGCTCCAAAAGGGTGTTGCCTCAATCGCTGCTGCCAGAGACTGTATTACTTACTTCGTGCGCTTGCTCTAGGCAGCGCGCCAATCCGTCCTTACCACCTTTTCCACTCCTCAGAGTCATTTTCGTTTCAAACAAAAGCACACTGGCCTTTACATAACACCTATCTCTTACATTGTCCTTAGCGTGACCATTTCTTACAATTGTCAAATTTACATCAACATGAATAGTTTATACACACAAATATTTTTAGATGCAAATGTTATCAGAAAATTATTTAAGGTAAAAAACAATTTAAATAGTATTTTACATACATTAGTCACATACAACGCAAAGAACTTCAATCTCTAATATAAGACACTTAACTTTACATATACATAAAATATAGTACCAGTATCCTAAAATTTGAACCATAAACAGATACTGTTACAAGTCCCCAACGAAACTGCAGCCGTCAGCAACCAAGTGTCCCGCAGCTCCTAAATGCGGATACAGTACGTTAATATTTTGTATTCTATATTAAAGTCTCGCAATTTGTTATTCTGCCAATACATGTCTGTTACTTTCCAAACCACATAAAAGCTTTTCTGCATTCCTTGTCCCTTTAGCACCCTGCCATAAAGCTCCATATCTGCAAACACTCTACTCTAAAATAAATGATTCATTTTAATAGCAATCTTCCCCATCACTGAGAATGGTACTGGCAGTATTAGACCGTTCGCCAATAGGCGTGACTGTATTATATGACATGGAGATACACTATACTGCCCATTAGTTCCTTTAACAACTGGAAATCGAAGAAAGAGATTCCGTCTCATGGTGTCAGGAAATGTCAGTTTGTACAATGATTAATCAAGGCTAACCATGGGAATGTACATGAACAGAAAAGGCCGATCAAGCTGTAGTCGTAACCCTGACAAGAGCTCACATTTCACACGATGACTGAAATACAGTGCGCGCCAGATTTACATATCATCAGGTTTCTCTGGATAACAAAAATATATATTTTAAATGCAAGCTTACAAGTTTATATCTTCTGATATTTTCAGTGGCACGAGAAACCCGGAGCGATAGTGGAACTTAGCTAGCCTGTAGGTAGCAGTTGACTCCGGGTTGGCGATTCGTCTCCCGATTAAATCACGAAGTCGTTTTGTTCCATGATCAACATGAGATGCTCTTACTAATTCTCTGATTGCATACGATCTCACCACCAGACTTTGCCAACAAGGTTCTTTGCGGTGGATACCTACTCCACGACCTGAACTTTAAATTCATCTGCCTTAAAAAGCCAATAAGAGCGTTCCTGACGGGTTCTGTTTAATAACTCGCTTCCAGAAATAAATGATACTGTAGTTATTGGTATTAATTTCATTTACAACCCTAACTGGACGTTACTACAAGAAACCGTTCACTTTTACAGGTGAGTTCTGATGGAACTCTGCACATCTGTTAGATTTCCATTGCCTGGGTGGCCCTAATCGTCTACGTATCTTTACGTTCGTGGTTTTGTAATTCACAGTAAGAGACTGCTTAACGATTACCATATTCTTAGCGAAAGTTAATAATTGCGAATTAGAGGAATTACATGGTACTAAGATCACTCTAAAATACTTTCATACTGGGTGGTTATAATTAAAGTTAAACTTTCAAACCGCTGTAGAAATAACACCACTGGTCACAAAGACATAAAATTGCAACAGAATATAATGGGAGAGGGAGAAAACGTATGAAAACTAAAACTAAACTCCTTCCACACAGGCCAAGAAGGCCCAAAGGTACCGACTGGCCGCCGTTTTATCTTCAGCCCACAGGCGTCACTGGATGTGGACATTGAGGGGCATGTGGTCAGCACACCGCTCTCCCGGCCATATGTCAGTTTCCGAGACCGGAGCCGCTACTTCTCAATCAAGTAGCTCCTCTGTTTGCCTCACAAGGGCCGAGTGCAGCCCGTG
Organism: Schistocerca nitens; assembly: GCF_023898315.1. NCBI lineage: Eukaryota > Metazoa > Arthropoda > Insecta > Orthoptera > Acrididae > Schistocerca > Schistocerca nitens. The sequence goes on along the minus strand of NC_064616.1, from coordinate 231,364,871 downwards.
TGTCAACAGCGGTCGGCAGACCGGATGGTCACCCATCCAAGTGCTAGCCCAGCCCGACAGTGCTTAACTTCGGTGATCTGACGGGAACCGGTGTTACCACTGCGGCAAGGCGCAGAAAATGTATAACAGAAGAAAAATAAATAGTGACAAAATGAAGCAATAGATGGCGCTGAAAGCATGATAATTTTATAGTGGTCGACTACAAATGACAAATGAATCATACAGCAATGCCCAAGGTGTAAGTTTGGCGTTAAACAAATCAGTGTGCATGGGTGTACGGGTGTGATACTGTTAGTTACGTAAGCCCATCCACCACGGCAAGGCCATATCACATCGGATGGGCAAAATAAGTTTTTAACTGTCCTGAAGCCAAAAACCGCATAAAAAGCATCAATGAAAATCAAATCGGATTATTAATTTCCATGTGACTGGTGCAAAACAAGTTCAGTATACTGTCCACAGTTTTCTGCAACAAGCTGAAATCGAGAAACAGCATGTTCCACAAATCATCGAAGTGTTTCCGGGGTCACGTTCAGAATGCGCTGCGCAATGCGTGCCTTCAATGCAGCTAATTTTTCAATCGGAACTCTGAACACAACATCTCTCAGACAGCCCCACAGACAGAAGTCACACGGATTAAGATCAGGTGATCGGGACGCCCAGGCTGTAGGGAAATGGCGGCTGATAATTCTAGCATCTGCGAAATCGCGCTTCAGCAGCTGATTAACTGAATTTGCAATGTGCAGAGGTGCTCCATCTTGTACAAACATGATCCCATCCACACATCCACGCTGTTGGAGAGGTGGAATGACGTGGTTGGGCAAAAGACATTCATAGCGCTTACCAGTGACGGTATAGGTAACAGGATCGGAAGCACCTGTCTCTTCGAAAAAATGTGGCCCTATGATAAATGATGCCGTAAACCCGCACCACACAGTGACCTTTTCAGGATGAAGTGGTACTGGTTGATTTGCGTGTGATTTTTCCGTTGCCCATATTCGACAATTCAGCGTATTGACGTATCGTGTCAGATGGAAGTGGGCTTCGTCTGTCCACAAAATCTCCCACGGCCAATCATTGTCCACTTCCATGGGAGCAAGAAATTCTGAAGCCAAGGTCTCTCTAGCTAGTTGGTCAACAGGGAGCAACTCGTGCACATAGGTAATTTTGAATGGATAGCAAAAAAGAATGTTCATAGGATTTTACGCACCGTGCTCACGGGTATGTCCAATTTTCGGGCAATTCTCCGTGCACTACACGTTTGTACACCACCACTCGTCTCCTCCTGCATTGCTGTCGCCACTGCTTCCACTGACGTCGAATAAATTCATTTCCTCCCTCTACCAGGCTGCACACCAAAAGAACCCGTCTTTTAGAATTTACGAATCAGTTTCTCCAGACCCACGGCAGTCATAATTTTTTTTTTATTTTTTCTTTATTGATTTTCAATTCCCCCCGAAGGGGGCGGGCTGGCAGCAGCTTTCTACGCTGCTCTACAGCCTACAGACCTTTTTTTTAAAAAAAATAAAGGAAGACGAAAGAAACAAGAAAAAACAGGCGATAAAATGGTGACTTAAAGTGTAAAATGGCGTAAAAATGCGGAAAGTTGAAACAGAAAGCAAAAGGGGTTGGCAATGTTGTTAAAATACACAGGAATCAGACAGGTAACATAGTAGACACACAATTAAAAAACATGGCGACAGTCTGGTTTCTGTTCGCAAGAGATAAAAAGAGCACACCCAGCGACAGTATGATGGCTGTTCGCTACACTTCCCATAAGACACAACACGGAACACTCACTGGAAAACCACACCGTAAAACACTGCACGAAAATGGCGGCACAAAGATGGCACTCCCGATCCAAGGCAGAAGGGGGGGGGGGACCTGGAGTAGGGGGAAAAACAAGGAGGAAGGAGAGGAAAAAACGAAAAAAGGGGGGGGAGGGGCCAAGGAGGGAGAGGACTAATAAAAGCGGGAGAAGGGCAGGCGCGAGAGGGAATGAGAGGAGGCAGAGGAGGGAAATGTAAAAGGACTCGGGGGAGAGAAGGGGGCAAAGAGAGGGGAGGTGTGGAAGAAAGAGGATGGAAGGGGGGGAGAGGGAGCCCGGGAAGAGGACAGAGGAAAGGAGGGGGAGTGAGGATCAGAGTTGATAGGAGGGATAAATGGAGGGAGAGAGGGCATCATCTGGGAGGGGGAGTTGATGGAAGCCACCTTGGGAAAGGAGATGTAGGGTGTAGAGATGGAGGGTAGGGGGGACACAACGGTGAAGACGTGGCAGGGGGCGGGGATCGGAGAGGAGAGGAGCAACCAGGGGGTGAGGGGGTTCAAGACGGCGGGAGGTGTAGAGGATGCGGATATGTTCGAGGAATAGGAGCAGATGGGGGAAAGGAATGAGGGTCCGCGTGGGGGACGGGAGGCGTATACGGAAGGCGACGCGGAGTGCATGACGCTCAAGGATCTGGAGGGACTTATAGAATTTGGGGGGGGGGGCACGGCAGTCATAGGACCAACGCCCTTTTCAAACTCTTTAGCGTCCGAAACTTCTGCAGAGCGACGTATGCCCAGTCATCATTCTTGTAATACAACTTTACAAGCAGAGCGCGACCCTGCATTGAAACTGTCACGGCGAACGTCCCAGAAGCGATAGGAGGAAAAACCGTGTGCAATGGGTCATGCGCATGACAGATGTTTTCATTTGCATAGTCTGACACGTACAGCGCCATCTATTGATCAATTTTCACACTATTTTTTTTTCTGGCGTACGTTTCCTCCATTCTCCGAAAATATTCCGTTGCAATTTGACGTCATTCACACCAGTGGTTTTATTTCTACAGCGTTTTGAAAGTGTAGCTTTAATTATAATCATCCTGTACACTCCAAGAGAAAAAAAAATGGGCACCTCGAAGGAGTTATCCGAATGGGCCGGAAATCGCTAGATGAGTTTTACATATACAGAAAAACAAATAATTACAGTTTCAGAAAAATGTGGTGATTTATACATGAGAATGAATTCTACAAGTTGATGAAGTCAATAATGTGTTTGTCCAGCTCTGATCCTTATGCTGTTAGTTATTCTACTTGGCACTGACTGATGAAATTGTTGGATTTCCTACTGAGGGATATCGAGCCAAATTCTATCCAACTGGCGCGTTAGATCGCTAAATTTCCGAGCTGGTTGGAGGGCTCTAGGGGGGCTGCCTATAAAGTTCCAAACTTTCTAAACTTGGGAGAGATCCAGCAAACTTTCTGGTGAAGGTACGGTGCAGAAACACGAAGACAAGCAGTAGAAACTCTCGCCTTATGCGGATGGTCATTACGTACCTGAAATGTAAGCCCAGGATAGTTTGCCATAAAGGGCAACATAATTGAACATCGAATATCGCCGACGTACCGCTATACTGTGAGAATGCAGCGGATAAAAACCAAAGGGGTCCTGCTGCGAAAAGAAATGGCCACGGGGTGGGTGGCAAACAGATTGGTATCCCACCGCTGTCCAGGGTACCTCCAGACACATATTCGGCCTGTAATCTCTTTGACTGGAGTATAAATGTCTTCACTGTGAATCCCGCTTCGAACTGACAAGTGAAGACGTGTCTGCAGTCAGGATTGATGGTCTGGGATACGATTCCTTTCCGTAGCAGGATCCTTTTGGTTGTCATCCGCGTCCTTACAGCACAGCGGTACGTCGACGACATTCTACGCCCCGTTTTGTTGTCCTTCATGGCAAGCAATCCTTGGCTTACATTTCAGCAAGATAAGGTCCACCCGCACACGGCGAGAGTTTCTACCTATTGTCTTCGTGCTTACCAAAGCCTACCTCGGCCATCAAGATCCCAGGATCGCTCCTTAACTGAGAACGCTTGGAACATTATGGGCAGGGCCCTCCGTACAGCTTGGGATTTTGACGATCTAACGCGCCAGTTGGACAGAATTTGGAACGATGTCCTGCAGGTCATCCAACAACTTTACCAATCAATGCCAAGCCGAATAACTGTTTGCAGAAGGGCTATAGGTGGGCTAACGTGTTGCTGACTTGCTGAGTTTGTGAAGCTCTTTCTCCTCAATAAAGCATCCATTTTTTCTGAAGTGGTTATCATTGGTTTGTCTGTACATGTACATCACATCTAGCGATTTCCGTCTCATTCGGATAATTCTTTCGTGGTGCGTCGCTTTTTTTGTCTTATAGTGTATTACCTGATTTGTGTTCGTCTTTCGTCTCGGGAACATTTTGATAAGGTTTATTAAAATTTTAGCACTAATTAATTAATAGCTTACTATTTGAACAAAATATCACACTTCTATTCAACTCCGTGTACCTGTACCTTGGCAGCACAATAGCAGTAAAAAACAGGGGACAGGTAAAATAATGTTTACACCTGTACTTTCTTGGGAATGGTTTATTAATAAGGGGTTAGACCTCCATTTTCCTGTAATACAGCTGCGATTCTTCTTGCTTTACTGGCATATAATGATTGTATAGTCTCTAGTGGAATGTTATGCCACTCTTCAATCAGAACCTCTTCTAACTCCCGTAGTGACGAGGGAGGCGGAAATATGCTCCGGAGTCTGCGCTCCGATATCGTCCACAAGGGTTCGATGATGTTCAAGTCCTGGGACTGTACTGGCCAGGAAAGAAGCTGCAGCTCAGTTTCATGCTCCTCATACCACGACTGTACTGTCTTGGCTGTTTGAAAGGGTGCGGGACAACATTTGAATCATGAGGTGCACCTGATCACCTAAGATGTTCATATAATCATTGGCTGTAACACTGCCTTTGAGAGTAATGATGGGACCAGCAGAATACCATGATGTGGCTGCCCACACCACCACACTTCCACCTCGATGCTTAACCGCCGGACTCATGCGATCACGGTCGTAGCGCTTCTTTTGGCGTTCTCCAGACGTAAACCCGGCCCGGTGTTGTACATAACGAAAACGTTGACTCGTCGGAGTATATGACGTGTTTCCATTGATCAGCCGTCCAGAATTTATACTAGTGACACTATGTTTTACGCTTCTTTGCGTTGGTTGTCGTCACTAATGAGTTCGATGTAGCAGACCGTCCGTGAATGTTCGCTTTATGGAGTTTTCGGCGGACAGTGTTGATAAATACGGGGTCTGACAGATGGCTATTGCGGGACTGCTACGGTCGCGGGTTCGAATCCCGCCTCGGGCATTTGTGTGTGTGATGTCCTTAGGTTAGTTAGGTTTAAGTAGTTCTAAGTTCTAGGGGACTTATGACCTAAGATGTTGAGTCCCATAGTGCTCAGAGCCATTTGAACCATTTTTGAACACATGGCTATTGAGCTCTGAAGTCATTTTAGCAGCCGTAGTTTTGTGCTGTTTTTACACAATTCGTGTTAGCGTACGACAATCTCTATCTTTTAGTTTTGGATTGAGCCCACTATTACGTTTACACGGTAATGTCTTTAAGTGTTTTATTTAGGCTGTCATGACTGTTGAAACAGTTGCTCTTAAAACATTCAATAAGTTGGCTGTCTTTGTTACTGATGCTTCAGCTAATCGAGCCCCGACAGCCCACCCTCTACGGAGCTCTGTTAGGTCTTTCATTGCACGTCGTCCTCGGCCTCTGAATGCAAATACGAAGTATGCACTGTTCGTCAACAACCTGCACTGATTCCTAGTCCGTACAGAACACTCAAAGCCCGGCGCGACACGTGCCTTACCTGCGTTGTTGGTCGTCAAACACAACTATCCCATTACTACCACTGTTCACATTAATTTGCTTATCGCCTGTACGCACGTCTTTTGGTGTCAAACTACAGACTGCTATATTAACGAACGCCAGCAGCATTTGCGGCATGGAATAGTATATTGTTTCATTACGCTATTTTCATCAGTATAATAGGTACACAGGGTGGTCCATTGATAGTGACCGGGCCAAATATATCACGAAATAAGCGTCAAACGAAAAAACTACAAAGAACGAAACTTGCCTAGCTTGAAGGGGCTAACCAGATGGCGCTATGGATGGCCCGCTAGATGGCGCTCCCATAGGCTAAACGGATATCAACTGAGTTTTTTTAAATAGGAACGCCCATTTTTATTACATATTCGTGTAGTACGTATAGAAATATGAATGTTTTAGTTGGACCAATTTTTTCGCTTTGTGATAGATGTCGCTGTAGTAGTCACAAACGTATAAGTACGTGGTATCATGTAACATTGGGTCAGTGCGGACGGTATTTGCTTCGTGATACATTACCCGTGTTAAAATGGAGCGTTATCAATTGCGGAAAAGGTCGATATCGTGTTGATGTATGGCTATTGTGAACAAAATGCCCAACGGGGGTGTGCCATATATGCTGCTCGGTATCATGGACGACATCATCCAAGTGTCCGGGCCGTTCGCCGGATAGTTAAGTTATTTAAGGAAACAGGAAATGTTCAGCCACATGTGAAACGTAAACCACGACCTACAACAAATGATGATGCCCAAGTAGGTGTTTTAGCTGCTGTCGCGGCTAATCCGCACATCAGTAGCAGACAAATTGTGCGAGAATCGGGAATCTCAAAAACCTCAGTGTTGAGAATGCTACATCAACATCGATTGCACCCGTACCATATTTCTATGCACCAGGAATTGCATGGCGATGACTTTGAGCATCGTGTACAGTTCTGCCACTGGGCACAAGAGAAATTACGGGACGATGACAGATTTTTTGCACGCGTTCTATTTAGCGACGAAGCGTTATTCACCAACAGCGGTAACGTAAACGGGCATAATATGCACATTTGGGCAATGGAAAATCCACGATGGCTCCGACAAGTGGAACATCAGCGACCTTGGCGGGTTAATGTATGGTGCGGCATTATGGGAGGAAGGATAATGGGCCCCCATTTTATCGATTGCAATCTAAATGGTGCAATGTATACTGATTTGCTACGTAATGTTCTACCGATGTTACTACAAGATGTTTCACTGCATGACAGACTGGCGATGTACTTCCAACATGATGAATGTCCGGCACATAGCTCGCGTGCGATTGACGCGGTACTGAATAGCATATTTCATGACAGGTGGATTGGTCGTCGAAGCACCATACCATGGCCCGCACGTTCACAGGATCTGACGTCCCCGGATTTCTTTCTGTGGGGAAATTTGGAAGATATTTTGCTATCGTGATCCACCGACAACGCCTGACAACATTCGTCAGCGCATTTTCAATGCATGTGCGAACATTACGGAAGGCGAACTACTCGCTGTTGAGAGGAATGTCGTTACACGTACAGCCAAATGCATTGAAGTTGACGGACATCATTTTGAGAATTTATTGCATTAATGTGGTATTTACAGGTAATCACGCTCTAAGACCATGGGTTCTCAGAAATGATAAGTTGACAAAGGTACATGTATCACATTGGAACAACCGAAATAAAATGTTCTAACGTACCTACGTTCTGTATTTCAATTTAAAAAACCTACCTGTTACCAACTGTTCGTCTAAAATTGTGAGCCATATGTTTGTGACTATTACAGCGCCATCTATCACAAAGCGAAAAAAGTGGTCCAACTAAAACATTCATATTTCTTTACGTACTACACGAATATGTAATAAAAAATGGGGTTCCTATTTTAAAAAAAACTAAATTGATATCCGTTTGACCTATGGCAGCGCCATCTAGCGGGCCAACCATAGCGCCATCTGGTTTCCCCCTTCAAGCTAGACAAGTTTCGTTCTGTGTAGTTTTTTCGCTTGACGCTTACTTCGTGAGATATTTGGGTAGGTCACGATCAACGGACCACCCTGTATATGTTCATTCGACTACGACGAAACAATGTTCATGAGAGTTTTTGTTTCAGCTCTGTATTTCCTGTTATATATATTTAAGTATGATGGACAGTGTGACGTAATGCAGGGTTGGCATAAGATGTGGAAAAACTGAAAGTGTACGTTATTTTGTCACGTTACGAATCACACCACCATACATACCGCGCTTCATTTATCTGCTTTCCGCAAGCAATTACAGTTCTGGACATTGCAATCCTAACACCATGAAGGCGGCACGCAGTGAACTTCAAACTGCTGTGGATTATGTGGGATCCTGCCCACTCATCTATTATGCGGTGCCTAAAGGATGCTGCTTTCTCGTATAGCTATACAAAACTTCAAGAAAATCACATTAATAGTTTTTATTACCGTAAAGTAGATTGACAATACTTAACTTTGATTTACAAGAACGCGTCGCAAGCAATTGGCGACCTGCAGTGTCCTTTGCTATATACAATGTCCGTGCAAGTAATGGAAATGGATCACAAGTGACTACTAGTGTCCGTCTTCTACTGTCCGGCCGGGTCTGGCAGGAGCGGCGCATATATTCTCTTCGGCTAGAGGCCGCTCCTGTCGCGGTGCGGTCCTAGTAAGCGAGTTACTGGCCGACGTCGTCACACAACCTTATCTGCTCTTGCCTTCTTAATCTTCGTGCCGGCATCTTTCGTTATGCCGGAACAGATTATACCACATGCTCGGATATGCAAATGTTTAGCATTTCAGAGACACCCCACAAATTATATAGGTATAACACCATGTACAATCTCTATAATAGGAAAGACTACGCAGCGGCATTCTCATTGATGTACAGCATTTGAATACTGATGGCTTGTAAGAAGATCGCGTTATGCTTCATGTGTTAACGAGAAACGTCTATCAGATTGAGTCGAAATTCGACAGCACGAGGAGCGTGGCCCATCAACACTGTAGTTTATTGTCCCTTCATTATGCTACTCATGTTGATCAGTATTCAGTGACCGTATGAAACGTCCCCTTTGGAAAATTAATGAATTACTGTGCTGGTAACCCTCTTACGCTATTTGATTTTCAACATCTGAGCAAAACTGAACGTACTAAGACATTTCTCTCTTTACTTATTCTGATCATCACTAAACTGACACACAATATTTTTAGCGCAACGCAATCTGACTTTCAATAATCCCTACAAAAAATGGCCGTGACTAACAATAACCTATATCTTTCATAAATCAATTACCTCACAAAAATCTTTGTTACTCGAACTACTGCAATACAGCGAGCGCCAAAAATGCCAGCTAAATAAAAGATTCTAACTACTGAAGGCTCTAACTACTGATAGGCACAGTTAGTAAATGAAAGATTTTGATAGAGAACAAACAATGTATTTACCTTAATAATGTTCAAAAGTCATAATATATATATATATATATATATATATATATATATATATATATATATATATATATATATATATATATATATATATATATCAGTTCATGACATCCAGTCTCACAAATTTACGCTTTCTGATAGACACACGTCCAGATCATCCGCCCTCAAAACTCCGCCATCTCTCTTCCCACATCCACCACTGCTGGCGGCTCACCTCCAACTGCGCAACGCTACGCGCTGTTCACATCCAACTGCCCAACACTACAATAGCAAATATTCCAACAATGCACACCAGCCACAGACTGCTCACAGCACAGCCAGTGATTTTCATACAGAGCGCTACGTGGCGTTACTAACATAAAAACCTAAACAGCCTACTTACACGTCTTGCGAATAAGGATTCGATAGTTTGAGAAGGGCCATGCCGTACTTTCTATGTTCGCCTGCATGACTACTCTCAATTAATACCCAAGTGCCTGACTTTTTAATTTAATTTGTTCGCAATTATGGTCCCTAGGTATTCAGTTGAACTGAGAGGCCTTACATTAGAGTAATTCACCGTGTCACCGAAATTTAACGAATTACTTTCAGCACTCATGTGGGTGACTCACACTTTTCGTCAGCTGTCACTTTTCTCTCCATACGGATATCTTCTCTAAATCATATTTCAATTGATTTTGATCTTCTGATGACTTTACTACACGGCCGGCCAGAGTGGCCGAGCGGTTCTAGGCGCTACAGTCTGGAGCTGCGCGACCGCTACGGTCGCAGGTTCGAATCGTGCCTCGTAGATGGATGTGTGTGATGTCCTTAGGTTAGTTAGGTTTAAGTAGTTCTAAGTTCTAGGGGACTGATGACCTCAGTAGTTAAGTCCCATAGTGCTGAGGGCCATTTGAACCATTTTACTACACGGTAAACAACTGCGACATCAGCAACAACAATATAAGTGTGGTGCTCAAATCGTCTTCTAAATCGTTTGCATAGATTAGCAAGGGAAGAGGGCCTATAAGATTGCCTCGGGGAACGCCAGATATCATTTCCATTTTACTAGACGACTTTCCGTCAATTTTTGAATACGATGACCTTTCTGGCGGAAATCACGAAATCACTCGCAAAACGGAGGTGATACTCTACGTGCAAGTGGTTTAATTGGTGGATGGTGCCAAAAGCCTTCTGGAAATCTAGTAATATGTAATGTATTTGAGAGCCCATGTCAATAGCACTCATTCATTGCTTCGTGTGAATAAAGCGTCAGTTGTGTTTCACAAGAATGGTATTTTCTGAATCTGTGACATGTTTCGATAGATTTCTTCGAGGTAATTCATAATATTCGAACGCAATACATGTTCCAAAACCCTACTGAAAATTGACGTCAGTGATACGAGTCTGTAATTCAGCTGATTAAACATATTTTCCTTTTTTTTTTTTGGGTGTTGGCTTGACCGGAGTAAGTTTCCACTCTTTAGGTACGAACCTATCGTCAAGTAAGCAGTTATATATGACTGCTATGTATGTAATATCAGTATACTCTGAAAGGAACATAACTGGTATACAGACTTGGCCGGCAGACTTGCCTTCATTATGTGATTGCAGGTACTTTGCTACATCGAGGATATCGACTTCTAATTTTTGCAACTGCACTTCACTAGAATGCCGGAATATTTATTTCTCCTTCTTTGGTGAAGGAATTTCAGAAAACCGTGCCCAGTACCTCCTCCTTAGTTGCAGTCACCGGTCCCAATACCTTTGTTAATGCGCAGTAATGGTAATGATCTTGCCTTGGCGCTGGTACACTTTACATTAAAATCTCTTTCGATTTTCTGCCAGATCTCGAGACAGATTCGTGGTGGAAACTATTAAAAGCATCTTACATTGAGGTAAGCACTAGAGTTCGAGGTTCTGTAAAAAATCACCATTCTTGGAGATTTTGCCTCCTTTTAAATCTTCCTACCGGTTTTCGTTGCTTCTGCAGGAGTCTTCTGACCAGTTTTGTGTACCATGCGGGATCAGTCCGTCGTTTATAAAATTATTTTATAGAAATCTCTCAGTTGCTGTCAATACTACTTCTTTGAATACAAGACACGTCTAGTTTACACATACGTAATTGGTTTGTAGAGAGTGAAGACTGTCCCTTACGAGGGCGTCAAACGAATTTTTATCTGCTTTTTTCGAAATAGATACTGAGAGCCATTCAGGATGCCAACGGCCCCAAATAACTAGTGCCTGAGAGGACAACTATTTTTCTATCGCCCGTGCAGGATCGTACTGCCTTGTGACATGCTTTGAGTCAGGCAGTGGGCAAGAACACAAGTATCAGCACCGACAACTCCACGATATCTGGAGCAGCACGGACTGTCAGCATTGTTGCAGCTTCCCTTGATGCTGTTGAAGAGAGAGGCACGTAGACATGGTGTGGCCAGAGGCAAAACTGGACGCAGGCGAGACACAATGTCATCATTCTAGATAAGTCTCGGTTCTGCGTATATCACGTTAGACGTGTGCTTGTGGAAACCTCCGATTAGAACGAACGTTGCCATATTGCATTCGTTATCGTCATATGCGCCTAATACCTAGCGTGGTGGTATGGAGTAACACTGGATACACTACATGATTTACTGTGGTTTGCATAGTTTGTAATGTGGTTCAGTGGGCGCTATATTTGTGATATTTTGACGCCAGTGGCTTTGCCTTAATGTTGCCCATGATTTTCTGACCTACTTATATCGCTCCTGTCTAGAGCCTGTGTATCGTAAGAATGATTCATGTGTGCACAATGACAAATGGTCTGAAGCGGATTCTGTCGAGTACTTAGTTCTTATTTTCATCCACCAGAGTACAGTAGCGGACAGAGACATTGAAGAAATAGGTCAGGATAATGTTTTTGCGAGTTGTTCTGTTTATTTATTGAAGGTTTTTTTGTTTATTTATGTTTATATGATTTTAGTAGTGTGAATGATGCGTGAATGTGGTCTAAAGGCCGGCCTGAGTGGCCGAGTGGTTCTAGGCGCTACAGTCTGAAACCGCGCAACCGCTACGGTCGCAGGTTCGAATCCTGCCTCGGGCATGGATGTGTGTGATGTCCTTAGGTTAGGTAGGTTTAAGTAGTTCTGAGTTCTAGGGGACTGATGACCTCAGAAGTTAAGTCCAATAGTGCTCATAGCCATTTGAACCATTTTTGTGGTGTAAAGTAAATATGTAGAGCATTGTTCTACTAATGAACGCTGTAGTGTGAGAAACTTTTAAGGCAGTGTGAATGCAGACGTCAGGGAATATTCTATCATAACCTGTTAAGTAAGTTTATAGTAAAAGGAAAGCTATTTCGAGTGCAAATGAAAATAGCTATAACGTCAAGTATAAACAAAATATCAGAATTTTAATATTTATTTCGGGAAAAAGTATAGTTCGAAAGTGTTTTATTTGTTGATTGGTTAGTCACGAAAAGCGCGGACTAACGCGAGAGTATAATGTTTTTCTATTGGCCTTAAAGAAAACTGACCAATTAGAACGGAGTATTCTTCACTCGTCTGTTCTCTTGGAGATATAGAACGATTATAGCAGTCTAAACTAGTCGTATCCCTGCCTTTGAATGGTACGGTCGTGTGAAGTATGAGCTCCGAAGGAAGTTACAGTTTGCCGGTTTTAATTGTACTACATGCCTCAAAAGTGCTTTAAAGTGCAGGCATATTTATTCCAGTGTGTTTTTTATAAAGTACTGTTTTTTAAAGTAATTTTGGGTATGAGAAAAGACAGTAATTCCGCGTGGCATATTGAGCAGTTTGGTGACTAAAAACTTGAGTGCATTAGACACCGATAAACGAGCATTTTCATTTAACAACAATCCGTGCTTAGTAGCTGTTCAGATTTCGGGAAATACGTTACTATAAACTTAATAACGTGATTGAAAGGGTTTCTGGATGACTGTGTTAGGATTATCACGGGCTTGGCAGTGAACTTTTTATTCTCGACTTCAGAATATACCGAAGTTTTGCACTATTTCCAAAAATGGTTCAAATGGCTCTGAGCACTATGGGACTTAACATCTGAGGTCATCAGTCCCCTAGAACTTAGAACTACCTAAACCTAACTAACATAAGGACATCACATACATCCATGCCCGAGGCAGGATTCGAACCTGCGACTGTGGCGGTTGCGCGGTTCCAGACTGAAGCGCCTAGAACAGCTAGGCTACAACGCCAGTATTTCCATCTTTCATGTTGTATGCAGCCTGGTGCGAGTTGCAGTTCGATAGGTTTCCGCTCGGCTTTCGTACCGGCGATTTGCTGCAACGAGGTGCAGGTAAATGGATGAAAGGTACCGCCCATCGCACTACTTAGATACAGATGGTTTTAAACTGTTGGACTGGCTAGCACGTTCTCCACAGCTGTGACCCACTGAAGGTATCTGGTCATGGGTTTCTCAAAGACTGGCACACCACCACTCACCAGCCACTACGATTGATGAACCGTTGCACAGAGTCGAACTGACATGGAATGATGTACCTGTATCTGTCATAGAAGTTCAGTTAGAGTTGAAGCTATTGTTACCGTGAGAGGTGTCTGCTCTGAACTCCATTTCGCAACGTGTGTGGCACCAAATCATCACCAATTTGAATCATTTATTCTTCCTACAGTACTGTACACGCAGAATGAATAACATTTCGTTATTTGGTATCATTTCTGGTGTTGTGATGTTGATGGTCAGCAATATACCATCACAATATAATCTAGCTGTATAACATTCAAACTTACACGCATTCCGAAAAGAAAAAAAGGGTTTATGAAAAGAATGTAACTGAGAACAAATGCATAGGACGGGGACAGCAGAGGCAGGAAAGCGAGAGGAAGGAGACAGTCGGAGATGTACAGATGCTCGGCGGCTGCTGCGCAGTTTCTGGGTTAGTCCTCTCCTCTTCCTCATCTTCCTCTGCAGGCTAATCGCGGACCACCTTTACAAAGCTTAGTCAGTGATATACTTCCACCAACACTCCTTTAACTACTATTTTTTTCTGTCTACTACTCTACCTGTAATTACATACTAATCAACGCCCCTCTCTACGATATCATAAAAAAAGGTGAGTCGCTCGACCTTCTACTGCAGCTTGACCCCTTGTGGTATGAGATCACTTCTACTGATGATCACTTACTTTACCTTGTGTTTGACGGTTAGTTAGTAACATGTTTCACGGAACGTTTGCACGGCACGAAAATGTAGCTGGAATCGGGTTACAAGCTACAGAAGCACTTCACTTTTAGATGTGCGAGTAAATGCTGGTTTGTTACAGATTACTATGTAAATCTGCGAAAAATACGAGGGCGTGTTGAAAAATATATCACTGAATTTTATTATTCTGTTCTCAATATCGGTATACGTATTAGGTATCATGTGTATTACTCCAACTTTTCCGCTCGTTAACGCAACTTGTAACCTGCCGCTAGACGACTGCGAATTGTAGCGTGTAACATGACGGGAGTAACATACCTACAGGTGACTAAAGTAATGGGATATTGATATGCAGATATACAGATGGCGGTAGAATCACGCACCGGTACAGAAGGTATAAAAGGGCAGTGCACTGGCTGAGCTGTCATTTGTTCTCAGGTGACTGATGTGAAAAGGTTTGCGATGAACTTATCAGTTAGGACAAGGCGGCGAAATCTGGCGTTAATGGACTGCGGCAGCAGACAACCGACACGAGTGCTTTTACTAACAGCAGCGCCTCTCCTGGGCTCTTGACCATATCGGTTGGACCATAGACTGGACAACCGTGGCCTAGTCAGATTGTAACTCCCCCCCCCCCCCCCCCGCTAACAGAAAAAAATATAATGTATATTGCATTCACATATAGTGTACAAGATGAGTCCCAATTTCAGTTGGTATGAGCTGATGATAGAGCCCAAGTGTGGCACAGACGCCACGAAGCCATGAACCCAATTTGTGAGCAAGGCACTGTAAGAGCTGGTGGTGGTCCCATAATCTACATCTACATCCACATCCATACTCCGCAAGCCACCTGACGGTGTGTGGCGGAGGGTACCCTGAGTACCTCTATTGGTTCTCCCTTCTATTCCAGTCTCGTATTGTTCGTGGAAAGAAGGATTGTCGGTATGCTTCTGTGTGGGCTCTAATCTCTCTGATTTTATCCTCATGGTCTCTTCGCGAGATATACGTAGGAGGGAGCCATATACTGCTTGACTCTTCGGTGAAGGTATGTTCTCGAAACTTCAACAAAAGCCCGTATCGAGCTACTGAGCGTCTCTCCTGCAGAGTCTTCCAATGGAGTTTATCTATCATCACCGTAACGCTTTCGCGATTACTAAATGATCCTGTAAGGAAGTGCGCTGCTCTCCGTTGGATCTTCTCTATCTCTTCTATCAACCCTATCTGGTACGGATCCCACACTGCTGAGCAGTATTCAAGCAGTGAGCGAACAAGCGTACTGTAACCTACTTCCTTTGTTTTCGGATTGCATTTCCTTAGGATTCTTCCAATGAATCTCAGTCTGGCATCTGCTTTACCGAAGATCAACTTTATATGATCATTCCATTTTAAATAACTCCTAAAGCCTACACCCAGATAATTTATGGAATTAACTGCTTCCAGTTGCTGACCTGCTATTTTGTAGCTAAATGATAAGGGATCTATCTTTTTGTGTATTCGCAGCACATTACACTTGTCTACATTGAGATTGAATTGCTATTCCCTGCACCATGCGTCAATTCGCTGCAGATCCTCCTGCATTTCAGTACAATTTTCCATTGTTACAACCTCTAGATACACCACAGCATCATCTGCAAAAAGCTTCAGTGAACTTCCGATGTCATCCACAAGGTCATTTATGTATATTGTGAATAGCAACGGTCCTACGACACTCCCCTGCGGCACACCTGAAATCACTCTTACTTCGGAAGACTTCTCTCCATTCAGAATGACAAGTTGCGTTCTGTTATTTAGGAACTCTTCAATCCAATCATACAATTGGTCTGATAGTCCATATGCTCTTACTTTGCTCATTAAACGACTGTGGGGAACTGTATCGAACGCCTTGCGGAAGTCAAGAAACACGGCATCTACCTGTGAACCCGTGTCTATGGCCCTCTGAGTCTCGTGAACGAATAGCGCGAGCTAGGTTTCACACGGCCGTCTTTTTCGAAACCCATGCTGATTCCTACAGAGTAGATTTCTAGTCTCCAGGAAAGTCATTATACTCGAACATAATACGTGTTCCAAAACTCTACAACTGATCGACGTTAGAGATATAGGTCTATAGTTCTGCACATCTGTTCGACGTCCCTTCTTGAAAACGGGGATGACCTGTGCCCTTTTCCAATCCTTTGGAACGCTACGCTCTTCTAGACACCTACGGTACACCGCTGCAAGAAGGGGGGCAAGTTCCTTCGCGTACTCTATGTAAAATCGAACTGGTATCCCATCAGGTCCAGTGGCCTTTCCTCTTTTGAGCGATTTTAATTGTTTCTCTATCCCTCTGTCGTCTATTTCGATATCTACCAGTTTGTCATCTGTGCGACAATCTAGAGAAGGAACTACAGTGCAGTCTTCCGCTGTGAAACAGCTTTGGAAAAAGACGTTTAGTATTTCGGCCTTTAGTCTGTCATCCCCTGTTTTAGTACCATTTTGGTCAGAGAGTGCCTGGACATTTTGTTTTGATCCACCTACCGCTTTGACATAAGACCAAAATTTCTTAGGATTTTCTGCAAAGTCAGTACATAGAACTTTACTTTCGAATTCATTGAACGCCTCTCGCATAGCCCTCCTCACACTACATTTCGCTTCGCGTAATTTTTGTTTGTCTGCAAGGCTTTGGCTATGTTTATGTTTACTGTGAAGTTCCCTTTGCTTCCGCAGCAGTTTTCTAACTCGGTTGTTGTACCACGGTGGCTCTTTTCCATCTCTTACGATCTTGCTTGGCACATACTCATCTAACGCATATTGTACGATGGTTTTGAACTTTGTCCACTGATCCTCAACGCTATCTGTACTTGAGACAAAACTTTTGTGTTGAGCCGTCAGGTACTCTGTAATCTGCTTTTTGTCACTTTTGCTAAACAGAAAAATCTTCCTACCTTTTTTAATATTTCTATTTACGGCTGAAATCATCGATGCAGTAACCGCTTTATGATCGCTGATTCCCTGTTCTGCGTTAACTGTTTTAAATAGTTCGGGTCTGTTTGTCACCAAAAGGTCTAATATGTTATCGCCACGAGTCCGTTCTCTGTTTAACTGCTCAAGGTAGTTTTCAGATAAAGCACTTAAAAAATTTCACTGGATTCTTTGTCCCTGCCACCCGTTATGAACGTTTGAGTCTCCCATTCTATATCCGGCAAATTAAAATCTCCACCCAGAACTATAACATGGTAGGGGAAATCTACGAGAAATATTTTCCAAATTATCCTTCAGGTGCTCAGCCACAACAACTGCTGAGCCAGGGGGCCTATAGAGACATCCGATAACCATGTCTGAGCCTGCTTTAACCGCGACCTTCACCCAAATTATTTCACATTTCGGATCTCCGTCAATTTCCTTCGATACTATTGCACTTCTTATCGCTATAAACACGCCTCCCCCTACACTGTCCAGCGTGTCTCTGCGGTATACATTCCAATCTGAGTTTAGGATTTCATTACTGTTTACTTCTGGTTTCAGCCAACTTTCTGTCCCTAGTACTATATGGTCGTTGTGACCTTTTATTAATGAGAGCAGTTCTGGGACCTTTCTATAGACGCTCCTGCAGTTTACTATTAGCACATTAATATTGTTATTCCCTGTTGCATTTTGCCTACTCCTATCTTGCCGCGTCTCAGGAGGCGTCTTGTCGGGCCTAGGGAGGGAATTCTCTAACCTAAAAAACCCCCATGTGCACTCCACACGTACTCCGCTACCCTTGTAGCCGCTTCCGGCGTGTAGTGCACGTCTGGCCTATTCAGGGGGACCCTACATTTCTCCACCCGATAGCGGAGGTCGAGAAATTTGCACCCCAGGTCTCCGCAGAATCGTCTGAGCCTCTGGTTTAAGCCTTCCACTCGGCTCCAAACCAGAGGACCGCGATCGGTTCTGGGAACGATACTACAAATAGTTACCTCTGATTCCACCCCGCGAGCGAGGCTTTCCGCCTTCACCAATTCCGCCAACCGCCTGTACGAACTGAGGATGATCTCTGAACCCAGACGGCAGGATTCATTGGTGCCGACATGAGCAACAATTTGCAGTCGGGTGCGCCCAGTGCTCTCAATCGCCACCGCCAGGGCCTCCTCCACATCTCGGATGAGACCCCCCGGCAAGCAGACAGAGTGAACACTGGCCTTCTTCCCCGACATTTCCGCTATTTCCTTAAGGGGCTCTATCACCCACTTAACGTTGGAGCTCCCAATAACTAATAAACCCCTCCCCCCTGTGCCTGCTCGGACCTTGCTGAAGGAGCGGCCACATGTCCACTCACAGGCAGAGCGGGCGATGCCACACGGCCAGCCTCCATATTTACCCTCCGCCTCGTGCGCCGCGAACGCCGCTGAACCCGCCACTCCCCTTGGGGAGAGGGTGGCCCAACCGCGCCCGGTACCCGCGAAGATGTCTCGACAGAAGGGACAGTGGGTGAAGCATGTAACACCTGGGGTGAACCATGCGACGCACCAGACTCCCCACTGCCGCTACACTCCGAGGCAGCAGCCTGAAGACGGCTGACCGCGGTCATCAGCACGTTCAGCTGTACGCGAACAGTGGCCATCTCCTCCTGTGTCCGTACACAGCAGTCACACATGCTATCCATCCTAAGAAATCAACAATTTACTGTAGAAAGTTAATCAACTTTTAACTAGACTGCTAATTCACTAAAGGCGGCTGATTGTTGACTAAACTGTGGTTGCTAGCCACCTCTTGAAGAAAACAATGAAAATAGCACTACCTGTCTCTGGACTGTATTGAAAACAAACACTAGCACTACTGGCACTATGACTGACTAAAGGGACTCTCTCTGACTGTATTCAAAACAAACACGAAATCTATGCAACACTATTACTAGCACTCGACAATTAAAGCTTCCTAAAAGCAAAAACACACGGAAGAAGAAGTGACAAGTAAGAAAAATACAGTTAATACTTAAATTAAGGTAGCTCGCTGCACAGCAGACGTGAAGCAGACGGCAGTTACGACGACACTGACGCTACTGACAATGGTGTGAGCTGTGTTTTTCTGGAATGGACTGGGTCCTCTGGATGTTCAGCTACTTGGAGACAACTTACAGCCATTCACGGACGTCATATTCCCAAACAAAGATCGAATTTTTTTGGTTGACAGTGTGCCATGTCATCGGGGCACAATTGTTCGCGATTTATTTGAGAACGTTCTTGACAATTCGAGTGAATGGTTTGGCCTCCCTGATCACCCGACATGTATCCTATCTAACATTTATGGGACATAATTGAGAGATCAGTTGGTGCACATAATCCTGAATGGGCAAAACTTTCGCAGTCATAGGCGGCTATAGACGCAGCTTCCCTCAATATTTCTGCAGGGGACTTCCAACGTCTTCTTCAGTGGATGCCACGTCGATTTCTTTGCCGGCAATAAGCATGTCCGACACGATATTAGGAGGTACTCCATGACTTTTGTCACCTCCGTGCATGTGGGTGCGTGAGAAACAGCGAGCTGTAATCGAAAGTACGAATTCGAATAGTTCGTCCACACACGGAGCGCCCTCTCTCTCAAGGATGATAATACCAGACCACGCACGAGCGCTGCGACATCTGCAATACCGACGCTTTGGGTTGACTGTCACCGATCATCCACCATACAGTAACGATATGGCCCCATCCGATTTTCATCTGTTTCCGAAACTTAAAAAGCACCTTCGAGGCCTTTACTTTGACAGTGATAAATCGGTGCAAGCAGAGGTGACATTGTGGCCCTGTTAACAGTCAAACCTTTTTTTAGTGACGGTAATAACAAACTGGTCTCTCGTTGGGAAAACTGTGTTCGTCGCCAGGGTGACTATGTTGAGAAACAAATATGTAGACGTGAAGAATAAAAATGCAGAATGTTAACAACGTTTGTTTTATTTAAAAAGCATTAAGATTTTTCACATGAAATATTCGTATTCATTACTTTTCAGCACGCCGTCGTAATTAACATTAGCATCGCCAAATATATGTTCTTTATTTTACATTAAGTAATACTGCAGCTATTTCACATCAAAGGCACACGATCTAATAGTTTTGCTGCAACTTAATTCAGTCACATTTTAGTAAATGGTAACTTCAGAGGAAAGTGATGAAAGTAATTTTTTCGACTACCGTCGTCATGATGGTAAAGAGTACGTCAGCCTAACAGTCTTGTGAGTTCCACATATAACAGCATTTTCTGCTCTAAATGGGAGGTACGTTAGTAGGATAGCATGCCCGGTGCAAGCCGAGATAACGATCTTACCACATTCAGTTTCATGTACCACATCCGGTGGCAGGTCACACACTTGGGTTCCTTGATGCCCCCACTCCTTCTCCCCTGGGGAACCACTAGGAATTGATCAAGGTCACCCTGGGGAATCACCCAGGCCGTTGTGCAACTTTATTCAAGGTCATGACGTAATTATATAATAGTCACGTGTTATAAAAACGACGGAACACCCTTTCTCTCCCCTCTCCTCACCTGTCAACCCATTCCCTACCCTGCCCTTTCCTTCCCTTCCCTTCCCTTCCCTTCCCTTCACTTCCCTCTGGACCAATGATAACTGGGACACTTGAGTGAGACGAGCTATTCTGTAGCTGGACAACATAGGAAGAGCATGTGTTTATTTGTTAATAAAAATATTACGTGACACCGGCAGAGACCACATCCAGGAAGATCAGTAAGCACCTTGTTACGTGATTTCCAATATTTTCGTCAATTTTAGTATTTTTACCGGTTTTTCCTATTTTGCAACTGCGGAGGGCACTCTGAAGCTGGGGTGCATAAGGAGAGGTCGAGTCTATAATTTAACAACAAATTACATCACTCTAGGTCCATTTGTTAATAACAATTTAGTAGTACGTAGCACCAGCAGAGACCACACCTAGGTAGATATGTGAGTACTCTCGTAATTCCATATTTTAGCGCATTTTACACATTTTGCCCCTTTTAGTATTTTGTCCAATTAGGCAAGATGCACCGTCTGTTCCTGACCTCGTGATGCTCCCAGACAATCTCAACGCTGTAAGAGCCTGAATTAGATGCTAGCGATATTGAGACACACGTTCCCCACCTTCATCTTTTATTACTGGGGCACCTGAGTGCGTACCACAGGTTGTAGGCTGTGTGTTTTGTTAATCACAAATTAGGACACTACAGGTCTATTTGTTAATAACAAATTAATATTTTGAGACACCAGCAGACAGCACACCGAGGCAGATATGTAATTATTCTCATATTTCCACAATTTTACCATATTACCCGAGTTGTGTGTGTCGAGATTGTGTACGACGTCCCATCACTACGTAGCACATTGATGTCCATCGTGTCGTCTACATGTGACGATGCTCTCAGCATTGTCCACATTTATGTTCATTGCTAAGCCACCACTCCATTACTAGTGTGTGACGTCATGGTGTTCTAAACGAACACACTGGCAGAAATAGACGTCATGTCAATGACGTCATAGAGAGTTCTATAACTACTACCGATTTCTTACCAAAGACATTGTATAAGAGATACCACACTACATAACAGGTTTGTGTGACGTCATAGAAAAATTCTGATGTCGCCAACCAAAGAATGGCCTGCTGTATTTGTAGCACAGCACTGAAAAATACGTAACAACCCCAGCGAAAATCACGTCGTCTGCAGAGTAGCCCGTCCCCTCAGACTGCGACGTGTGGCTGTGTAGTCGCGAACGTCGTATCTTATGGAGACAGTGTCAAGCAATGGTCGATAAATTTGCAATATAATGCACACCTGATTGGTGCCTAACACTGCTACTATATCAGTTGTGGATTATGGATCTCCCGGCCTCGTTCATAACGGCAAACACATCTCAAGACGTCGGTGAAAATATCAAAGTCTGGTGCAAATACACATCACTGTCCCAAAAATGGTTGAAATGGCTCTAAGCACTATGGGACTTAACATCTAAAGTCATCAGCCCCCTAGACTTAGAAGTACTTAAACCTAACTAACCTAAGGACATCACACACATCCATGCCCGAGGCAGGATTCGAACATGCTACCGTAGCAGCAGCGCGGTTCCGGACTGGAGCGGCTAGAACCGCTCGGCCACAACGACCGGCTACCGCCCCCCCCCCCCCTATATTCGCTGGATAATGCCAGTATGGTATGCAACTCATCGTACGTTCGTGATCACCAGATCACCTATTAAGCAGGTGAATTCTCCATAAATCCAGTAACTTAATGCTGGACTTGTTACTGATACTGTCAATCAACATACTCGAAAACACAACTGAGAACCGACATTCAGAATCAATTTAAGATAAAAGAAAATTGAGCGATCCTCTCTCTAGCACCGTTTTTTTGTGAGAGGCTCCTATACTGTGTGTGTGTGTGTGTGTGTGTGAGAGAGAGAGAGAGAGAGAGAGAGAGAGGGAGAGAGAGAGAGAGAGAGAGAGAGATTTTGTTCGGAATCATACATATGTGAGCACTGGACAGTTAGTAAAATAGGCTTCTCTGGAACTCGTCTTGCTGTACGTATAGCCCACATCCGTTAAACCAACATGGTAAGGGTCTTAGACTATCTATAAAATCTCGTAGTTTGTCGTAACACACCACGGCAAGCCTAAACATGTCACGCATGCGATAAATAAATATCGAATTGAAGACTGATCGTAGGTAACAGCATACTGACTAGCACTGTGTAGTGGGACCATGACACCTGAAAAGACGACGCTTCCGCGAGCTACAGCTGCGAGAGCATGTAAAGCTAGTTCGGAGTCTTGGTTCTAGAGGAGAAGACTGTGTCATGTGGAAATTCAACCATTCCAAAATAGATGCAAGTATAACTGTTTTGTGTAATCGATTTCCACGTTAAAACTATAGGCATACAGCACCTAGCTTTTTTTAAATATAGTATAGAGATATGGTACTGGATCCTGCACTGGATTGCCCGTTCGCCCAACTTAAATCCCATCGAGCAAGTGTGATATGCGCTGGGGAAATGTACTCGTTCTGCAGCACGTCCACATGTACCAACAACCATCCATCAGTTGTACCGCACTGCTGGAAGAATGGAATCCTTTACCACAAAAATATCTCACCAAACTTATGGATGAGTATGGAAACATGTTGCTGAGTATGCATTGCTCTGGCAGTCTGCGTTAGTATCGTAAAAGTGGTACACAAACACTGAATTACGTCATAGCATGACAATATGACCACCAACAGCAAATGCTTTTTACTAACGATGATTATTCACTGTAGTAGCAAAAAACCATCGGGTATAGGTCATGATGGCGAGACTTCCCGTCGCATGATCTTCTACATGTGATTGAATTCACACTATATAGCGTGTGCCGTGACGTGGACACCCAAGAGTCGTGGGATAGGGGCGTGGAGTCCAGCAACGACGAGGAACATGCATAATGCTCCTCGGCACACCAAAAATGGATACTCATCGGTCTGTATTTATTAAAGAACCAGCCCACATGTCTATACAAATGTGACATACAGCTCCCAAGCCCGACAACTGTACAGAACAACCTGATAACGCTGTCCTAGGATCGTTGTAGTATATGGATGACTTTCATACAGTTTTAAGTGGAACTAAGACGTGTATTTTGATGAAATACTACGTATAATCTAGACTTAATCCTATCAGTATCAAGATGTTTTGATAACGCGCATTACCAAGTAGGATAGGAGGTACTTTATGCTTACCAAAATAAAATTAAAACAAAAACAAAATTCGTTAACTCTTGACTTGTATTGGCAACATGTTATTTTAAAGAGTTACTGATCTGAATGTAGCGTCGAGCACCTGAGAACACCTTTCAGAATACTCTTAGCAATATCAGTGCACGTTGAATAATGAGCACTTCCAACATCGTGATCATCACAAAAAGAATTAAGAAATTCAGATTTAGTTCATTCATGTTAACTTTTTACTCTAAACATACTTTTTAAAGAGAAATTGATGTGCAAGTAACGCCATGAACCAGGAAATATTGAATACAACATTCGTTGGTGAAAGTGAGATCTGCTATTGAGAATTAAATTTTTGTATTAACTTTAACGGAAAAATATAAAATATGTATGGAATATGGTAGCAGAATCCTTAAAAAATATTTTTTTCAAACTTTAGAATGTAAAATAACTGATTACAATATTTTCAAGAGATAAGCAAAAAGTACCATCCCCACCCCCTGGTATTGCGAGGGTTAACTCCTTAGTTCAATATTTACGCAACCACTGTAGTAGTCTTAAATGGCTCGGAATACATTTTTATACGAGCAAATTAAAATTGAAGACAGATAGATGATATCTTGTACAAGTCAAACCCCGTTAGTTGATTATCCATATTTATAACAAAAACATGTTAGTAGAGAATCCAGATGACAGCACTTTTACGAGAATACAACACGGCTAAGGGTAGAGTGGATGCGAGTTTATTTTCAGTGCGCATAGCGGCATACTAGAGAAGGAAATTCACTTTAGAGACACCTTACCCACTTTATAAAAAATGGTTCAAATGGCTCTGAGCACTATGGGACTTAACATCTATGGTCATCAGTCCCCTAGAACTTAGAACTACTTAAACCTAAGGACAGCACAACACCCAGTCATCACGAGGCAGAGAAAATCCCTGACTCCGCTGGGAATCGAACCCGGGAACCCGGGCTCGGGAAGCGAGAACGCTACCGGACGACCACGAGCTGCGGACCCACTTTATAGCAAGAGAGTAATTATTTATTTTAATTATAATAACTCATGACGGTAAAATGTGAGACAGAATGGATACGGGAGGTCACAAGCAGACAGATATAGAAATCGAGATGACCCGAACGATTAATTTCAGACTATCCAGTCACATAGCGTTAAAGCAATGAGACACGAAGGAGAATCGACGCCGACGGCGCCTTAAACTATCCTTCGCCGACACACTTTCGCTCTCCACCAAGACACTTCGTTGTATATGTCTCGGAATCAGTAAATTTGACAGAGTTGATACAGCCGGAGAGAACACTGTATGAAAAGGCTAAAGTACGATAAATGTGTTTAAAAAAGAGACAAACGCCTAGCAGTAATATTAGGAGTTAAATCATGTATTATATATCAAACTAATGCTACACATGTTGCCCACAGAGTCCCTTTGTTTCGTCGTTTGTCAGCAAACTTCTCATGATTCGCTTATAGTAACGTCAACACGCAATCAGTGTGTTTCGATTCTGAAATGATACCAGTTTATACTGTATCCAACTATTTTTTCGATTACAAATGCATATAACGTGCAACTAGTATGTATTGGCTTGGAGAATGCCACAGCGTTCAGAATAAAGTAACACTACCGTTCCCTCACACACGCATAGAACTTTGGTAGTATGACAATTTCGTCTTGCCTCTCTAGATGCCTTCGTCGTCGGTCGAGGGAAGGAATGGTGATACCTGCTGGAAACCAATACGCAAACTGGCAAAACTGTGTGTATACAGCAGAATAACGTCAACACACTACCTGCAAAAGCAATCCATTAACGCGCGCGCGCGTGTGTGTGTGTGTGTGTGTGTGTGTGTGTGTGTGTGAGTGCGTGTGTGTGTTTCTACCGTTGGTAATGGCACTTACAGTAGTCATTTGGAGGACTTTGGAAGACTAAGTATATACCCTGGCTGGGTTGGGGCTCTGTATCGAAGTTGAATGGCACAAAAAAAAAAAAAAAATAGCAACCTCCGTCTGGTCTTGGTTGGTTGATTTGGGAGGGGGGAACATATCTGCTCATGAAAGCATTAAGAGCATATTAATGTTTTTACACGTACACATGGAAAAAAGTGGATAAACGTCAAAAATATAGAAAGGGTCAAAAATTTGGTAAATAATCTGGATATTAAGTGTTCGTTCAGGAGATACCTGCATTTACGCGTCAGTGAAACAGCAGAACGATTCACTCTAAGCCATAGGGCCACATCAGTTTGCGACTGTCCTGCTTCCGTTCTTTTGAAAGTCGCGAGTTCTATATGTTCTTATCTCGTGTTTTCTACTGAAAATCTCGTGCTTGTACTCTTGTTAACTTTACTATTACAGAGATCGCCTAAACTTTATTTTTTTTTAATTATTGGTCCTGTGTGCAACAAATAACTTACTTGGTCTTTCTGCTGCCACTGATTGATCTGCTGCATTCCATTATTTAACAAAAAATTAAAAAACCTATTATTCATGCTGAGTGCAATGCATGTTCTGTATGGCGGCTCCTGCTGTTGCTGCGGCTGCTGCTACTTACTACAGCTACATATAATTCAAGAGAAAGTGTTTGGTCAAATCTAAACTCGATAAATGATAACCCAAGCAAAAAACTATATTCTGAAAGCGATTCTTTCTCATTCAATTAACAAAACGCTAGAAGCTCTTTGAACAATCGCTTCGTTTGTAAATCTGCCTCCAGTGGCATTAAAGCAATATTACAAAGTAATCAAACTCTTGAGACAGACTGAAATACTTCTTAATTGGATACATAGTGAAACAATTCCCTGACAATTACAAAAGAAATCAGTGACAAAATCTAACAATGGTTTCCCTTAAGAATTGAACTCCTATCATTATCAAAATTACCGTCTGCTTCTACGCATATACACAAACCCTTTTCTTTAAATTAATAAGCGTGCTGCAAATTATAAAAAATATTAACTAAATACCAAATCCTGTGTCACTGCTGGCGGACACGGCAGTACGGCAGCTCGGCGACGACCCCTCGCCCAACACACGTGCGCACCAGAGCAGGCGGGCTCCTGCACTGGCTTCAAAAATGGCCACTAGTTAATCCGCGCGCTGCGAAGCGCGACAACAATATCTTAGATTTCAGAGCTTGTGTATGCGCGCTGTAGCCAACCTTTACATTCTAAGAGAGTATTGCCAACTCTCATAACCCCCAACCCCATTTTTGAAAATTTTGCGGGGTGATTCTTGCCTAACATATTGGCAGGGAACGAACAGTACAATTTTCTTACAAAACGACGAAAAATTAGGCAAGGAGAAAAAATGTTACAATTTATATCCAGTGACTAAAAGTATTTCTTGCTTAGCATCTAAGTAAATTTTTTTATATGAAAATGTTGCTAGCCTAGTATGTATGTAATAAGAAAACATCAAAGGAAATATAACAAGTTTCTAACATAAGTACATAAAAAAGATCATATAAGTTTTAACATATGTGTAACAGTAACTACTTAAGCATGGAATAGTCTCCAATGAGCTAATATAACCTAATAACCAGTAAAAAATAATATTTCATTTTGTGCATTTGGGCACTTACTTTTCCATGACATTAATCAGTAGTGGCCTGACTACATGATATTTTATGTTTTTATGCTCGCAGTTCCCTCTGGTCAAAAGAAACCAGGTCTACATGTTTTAAGTGCAGCAGACTCAGGGACTTCATATCCACTGACAACCACACTAATATTCCCACATCCGTTGATTTATGGCGTAAGCAGACTCAGGGACTTCATATCCACTGACAAATACACCTGAAGTCAAATTTTCCTCTGGTGAGACAGTTTGACGACGTAGGCAGACTCAGGGACCTCGTGTCCATTGACAACCACACATCACTGCGTTATTGCGTAAGTACCTCCTCAAACTTATATAGTACAAGTCTGGGTCGAGTATTTCTCTATACTGAAAACGTCATATTTTATAGAAAATAGATACTCCCTTTAAAATACGATATCTCTAATTACATAAATGAAGCAAAGAATAATATTATGTCATATAAACAGGCATGTGAGCTCTGAGCTCATTTAAATGTTTTCTGTAACTCTATTGCCGCAGCAATTACAGATTTGTGGCATATATCTCAAGTCATGAATAATGTGAGGCTCACCACACGGTGGCAAATACAATTTTCTTTAAATTTCTCGCCACAGCAATCACCGATTTGTGGCACGTATTTTCCAATTCAGTCATAATATGAGGCTCACCACACGGTGGCAAGTTAAATTTCTTACGATTAGTTTGGCCAATAACAGTGGCAAAGTTTTGATTGTGACCACGAATCATTACAAATATGGCACCACACAAAAAATATCATTTTAATTTCAAGGCATAAATCCTGTGCCGTAGAACTCTAATTACTTACAATTTTTACATTACTAGTGATGCTGAAGAAGAATCTTACAACATTTGTTACAATAATTGTTATGTACATTTTGGTTATAAAATATTTAAATAATCCTACAAATAGAAAAGTAATTCCATAGTGATGCTATTATATATAATAAAAGTTACAGAATCATTTAGAAAAAGTCTAGCCAACGGCTTGCCAAATCAATTTATATATATGTACAAAATTTAGTGAATGATTACGTGACTTTGCGTCAGAATTTTTTACACTCTAATTACTAAGTTATACCGAATTTATAATTATCGGTCTGTAATGACTGTCAATATTTCTGATGTCGAACGTAAAAGTGTGGCATAGCGTCTCAATCGTTTTTATATAGAGTCCTCATTGTCTCTGTTTGGAGGCCTCCCTAGTCTTTGTATGAATCTGTGTGGCCATACCTTGGACGGTCACAAAGAACAAGAATAAGACTCATCCTACAAAGTACATAATAAAAAAATAGATTTACAAAATACAACACACAAAACTCCTCCATCTGTCCAGAAGAAACTGAAAGAAATGATTTATTCACCAAGGTGACAATAAATAAATTTATGACATGACAAGAGAAAAATCATCACCTTCCAATTAACCTCGTGCTGGAATCGGCACTGCATCACTAAATTACAATCATGAAATAGAAAACACAAGATAAATATTAAATTGACTTATGTTACACTACTATTTACACATTCATAAAATATGGCAGATACTCTCGCCTCTTGGCGTAAGAGTCATTTCGCTCTGGAAAGAGAAAAGAAATAGTTTAATGCAGAAGATAATTATCTAGGTCATAGCTCGGTGTTTTTGTCACGGCCGACTGTTTCTGGAAGGTCTTTCTTCTCGCGACCCTTAACGGTAAGCTTGCTACGCTCCGATCTCAAAAAATCGTCTACTACACAAAATTACGTCACGTTAAGTGCTTTCGTTTCTGCAATGGAGAAAACTTCCGTTGCGATCATGTTTCCTGTAAGAAATGCAATAAATTCAACCTTAACAACAATAAGAAGAGAAACAACACTATCATTCTTACCATTCCACAATTTCACAGAGAAAAAAAAAATATTCTTGACACTCATTCATCACATAATTCAACACTTTGCTGTGTATTTGTATCAGAACACCTTTTGTGACTCATAGCCATGTCTTAACTTTGCTGTGACTTAGATTTTAAGTAAGTGTGCACTCTACCTTAACATTACTGTCACTTAAATTTCACGCAAATGTGTATAAGCTATATCTTCCTTCATAGAATACCATTATGGGTTTCTTCGTTTAGAAGTGTATCTTTCCTACCTTCTCTTGTTCTATAAATGTCTGCAAAGTGCTCCCTCATTGTGTCACACTAATCATGAGTGGTCCATAAATCCTAATACGCCTTACCTGGCAAACTAATAAACACGAAAAATCCACATAAATCATCACTCTTCAAACTACTTCATAAATCAGAAGAAGTGTCAGTTCGAAGGTTTCCTAATTATACTATTACCCATCAAATATACCTTCTCAATTCAGAGCCACTTTTACATTATATTTTACCGGAAGATAATGTCAACACTTTCTGTTATTTCATGTTATTTCTCCCTAAAAACGCACATATTTATTTCTTGCATTTTCCTTCAAATAAGTCACAAAAATTTCATTCTTTCAGTGAACAATCGCAAGATGTCAACAGCTGGTATAATCCTCTCGTCAGAAATGTCTGCCGGCCGAAGTGGCCGTGCGGTTAAAGGCGCTGCAGTTTGGAACCGCAAGACCGCTACGGTCGCAGGTTCGAATCCTGCCTCGGGCATGGATGTTTGTGATGTCTTTAGGTTAGTTAGGTTTAACTAGTTCTAAGTTGAGTCCCATAGTGCTCAGAGCCATTTGAACCATCAGAAATGTCCTTTGCAAAGTTCTCATTCTCTCAAACAATACAAATCGTTCATAATCATTCATTCTTGGTCTTTCATACAGGATAAATTGACAATAAAAGATTAATAGATAAACAGGTTAGTCAAAGATTATGGAACAGTACTGAAAACTAAAATCGGAAGAATATACTGTAACGGCTGGGGCACCTATGCTTGCCAAACATGTATTTACTAAAGATCAGTAAACCCCCTAGGGCCTTATTCCTTGAAAATTTTAATGTGTGATAAGTGGTGAAGACCGCGCGATTTATGTGTTCGTATTGTCTCAACTTCCACAGCGTTTGTGTGTGCAATGCGTCGTATACGGAAGGGTCCTTCATACACCAAGAAAAGCTTCCTACTCAAATATTTTACCTTATGAGATAGTCGATGTGATCTAAGCAATACCGTTTGGCCTACCTGTAAATTCTTGACGTTGACTCGTGGATTATGCAGCTCTTTCTTCTGTCTGCAGCTTTCTTGATGTTCTGTAATGCTATACTTACCACTTCATGGTGTCTTAAACGTCGCTGTGGTGGTTGTTTATTTTTCAACACAAGCAGTGGGGGCAGTGTAGTGGAATCATTAGGTAGTTCATTAATAATGTTTTGGAAACCAGATAAATGTACGTCCCAGTTTCTATGTTGGCGATGGCAGTACAATCTGCAAAGTTTAGCTAACTCCTTCACGATACGTTCTGATGGGTTACATGATGGCATAAAACGTGATATAAATACTGGTTTAATTTTCCTGCATCGCAAGGTTTTCAGCCAACTGTTGGAACGGAATTGTGGGCCATTGTCAGAAATCACCTTGTCAACGTGCCCTACTTCCTTCAAGAAATTCTTGACGAATGCTGTGGAAACTGATTTTGCTGTAGCTTTTCGTAAAGGTGTGAATGAGACAAATTTCGAAGTAAGCTCAACAGCTACGAAAACATATGAATGGCCTTGTCAAGATCTTATTACTGGTCCGAAGATGTCCACGGCAGCCATCTCTTTTAATTTGACTGGGATGATTGGAAATAGTGGTGTTCTGTGTGTCACTGTTGGTGGTTTTCCTTTCTGACATAACTTGCATATTGCCAGGACTTTACGGATTCTCTTTTCCATATTGTAAAAATAACATGTGTCTCGTAATTTTTGAAAACATTTCTTCGCACCAAAATGGGCATAACTCAGATGTGTGTACCAAATGAGTTTATTTACAAGTTCGTCTGGTATGCATAAAACCGAAGAAGGACTGTCAGGACGTCTGCGTCTGAATAAGACGTTATCACGTATGATATAAAACTGTCTTATAGCAGGATGTGACTTACTCTCCCACTTCCTTTTATATCCTTCCAAATCGAATCCTTTTCTTGTTCACGAGCAATGTCACTTAATGAGGATGAAGTAAAATTTTCAAAAGCAACCTTCTGCATGTAGAGTAAGCTGTAATTATTTTCTAGGCAATCTTCCTCGTTACTTTGAGCTAAACCAAGAGGTGCTCGTGAAAGCGCATCAGCAATGATGTTTTGTGAACCTGGAATATATATAACAGTGAAGTTAAATTCCTGAAGAAACAAAGCCCAACGTTTTGAACGGTCGTGATTTAATTTGGCTGACGTGAGAAATTGTAACGCCCGATGGTCGGTGTATACTTTTGTGTGCTTGTCTTGCAGATAGTAACGAAATTTATCAAACGCTCATACTAAGGATAATGCTTCCAGCTCCGTGACTGAATAGTTGCGCTCTGATTTTGTTAATACTCGACTGGCAAAAGCTATACTTTTCTGAGTAAGAATTCCATTTTCAACAGCTTCTTGGAACAAATGGACACCAAGCCCAGATCTTGAGATACCTTTCGAAAGGCAAAAATCAAGGGATAAATCAGGATGTGACAATATAGGTGCATTCAGTAGTGCAGTTTTCAAATCGTGGTAGTCTGTTTGAGCAACATGATCTCAGTCCCAAACTGTGTTCTTACCTGTTAGTTGACATAATCTAGGTGTTGACAAGCTTTGTAGGCTAATAAAACGACGATAAAAATTTATTAGTCCCAAAAATCCTCTTAATTGTCGCTTGTTTGTTGGTAGGGGCATTTCTTTGATTGCATTTAATTTTTCTGGATCAGGTAGAATGCCTTTTGTTGTAACAATGTGGCCAAGAAATTTGATTTGTGTTCTACCGAAGTCCGATTTTTCTAAATTGACTGTAATGCCATGTTCCCGAAATGTTCGTAATAATTCACTTAATACTTGGTTGTGTTTTGTCCATGAATTTTCTGCGATCAAAATGTCGTCAACATAAGTGGTGATCCTGTCTTTTAAGTGTGTCGGTAATATTGTATTCAAACCACGGATAAATGCAGCTGACGAAACATTGAGACCAAATGGCAATTTTCGAAATTGGTAACAGTTTCCAAAACAGAGGAAAGCTGTGTATTTGCTACACCTCGGATTTAATTCTATTTGCCAAAAACTACTTCGTAAATCCAAAGATGACATCACCTTCACTCCATGGAATTTTTGCAATAGTTCATCTAGTGTCTGTGGTCTATCGGTTTCAGGTTGGATTACTGTGTTAATTTGTCTGGAATCAAGAACCAGTCTAATGGAATTATCCCTTTTCTTAACCACGTGTAATGGGCTATTATATGAACTCACAGCAGTTTCGATGATTCCCTGCTCTAACATAGATTGTATTTCCTGTTTCACTTTGTCTCTGTATGTAAATGGGATGACGTATGGTGGTACAAAAAATTTATTATGTTCCTTGACCCTGAATTCATAAAGAAAGTTACGTACTGTTCCTTTCTTGTGAGAAAAAACTTCACAATTTGTTTGTAATATTTCAAATAACTCATCAGTTCCTGCATTAGGGTCGACTTTGTCTCGGTAAACTTTCCTTTTAATTAATTGTTCTGTACTAATGGGTTGTTCTGTTTCACAGTAAAACGTAGTGATGTTATCTGTGCAACTATTAGACAAATTCAGTGATTGTTGTGCTTCAAGCGGAAAGAGAAAACGCAGATAATTCACTTCCTCATCCTCCTTTGTTAGCCATCCTTGAAATTTAAGTGTGACTAACATTTGATTTACTCGTAACATGACTTCAGCATTACAAAAGTTTAACATTGCTTTATATTCACGTAGGAATTCCACACCCAAAATTATTTCTGTTGATAAAAGAGGGACTACTAAGAAATTTGCAGAAAACTCGTGTCCTTGACACCTGAAAACTAAAGAAGTCTGATTGCGTACGTCTACACTCCTTCCTTGAATGACTCCCTTTAATTTGGTCTTTAATAATGGCAATGTTGGACAAACAGATGCCTGTTCACACTTCTTAAACATTGTCTCGCTAATTACATTCACAGGGCTGCCAGAATCCAGTACAGCTGAAAGTAGAGTATTTCCAACCGAGATTTTTATAATTGGATGAGCATACATAATTTCGTTGTTATCATTTTCTTGTAATAATGTGTCTCTAATGTTCTCCAATCCAACAAAGTTAACATAATTTGTGTATCGGCTTTCCGCCTTGTTGCTAGTCATTGTTGTGCCTGCTTGTATTGCCGCGAATTATTGCTTGGGTTGGGTGGTCTGATTTCTACATTGTCGCCACGCTCTAAATTGGAATTTCTGCGATCCTGCCAATTTTGATTTGTCCCCTCATCATAACTGTTTTGGTTCTCATAATTGTTATGACTATAATTATCACGTGGACTCGATGCTCTGTATTCTGCATGAGCACCGCGTTCCGAATTGTAATTTGCGTGTCCGCGGCAATTTCGGTTGGCCATACCGCGACCATTCCTTCTAAAATAATTTTCGTTTCCATAACGCCTTTGCTCTCGTGGTCCGCGATCTCTATTACTGTACTGAAAGTTCCTATGACCATAAAAATCATTTCTCTGGCGTCTATGATCTGTGTTATACGGTTGATGCCGCATATCACGTCTATCTTCTTCCGCCCTGTACATGTGAGGTTCGTCCGAGTTCCATACGCGTTTACGGTCACCCCGCGGATTATTATTTTCCCAATACCGATTACTATAATCTCTTTGAGTGTTTTCATAGTTGTCAAATTCTAATTATTGCAAAAGAGCTTGGAATGCCTCCAAGTCATCTTTGCACCTACCTGCCAAAATTATGTGGCGCAATCTGATCGGCAGTTTTGTCAAACAGATACGAATTAATTCCGACTGACTGTACGGATTCGTTAAATATCTGTTCATGCGCATCATGTTTTCAAAATATTGCACTGGAGTTGAAAATTTCGACTGCTCATAACTTTGCATCATAATGATGTAATGTGTTATACGATCTTTTGTAGTCTCTGACCAGTAAGCAGATAAGAATGCGTGATAAAAATCACCATATGTGTGACATTCACGTACTATTGAGCGCATTCTTGTTGCAGGCCCTCCTTCAAGATAACTGCAAATGAATTCCAGTTTGTGGCCAATTGGCCATGTTGGTGGTAAAGAATAGTCAAATTGTTGTAACCACTCTCGAGGGTGGATTTCGTGACTAGCATTCCGAAAAATTTTAAATTTCCTAACTGTGAGAAAATGCTTATAGTCAAACTCGTCATTTTTCTTAGCGGATGAGTTTTCTTTTACATCATGACTCACGTTTCCTTCATTACGTCCCGCAAACGTGTCATATTCACGAGAAAAGTGGTCGGCATTTCCATGATTAACGCGCTCATTGTCGTTACCAATTTGGTAATTATTGGATCTACCAGTGTCATTGCTGCGATCGATCTTTTCTTCGATGCTGGCAAGCTGTTCCAGTATATTTTTTACGTCACGTTTGTTTTGCTGATTAATTGTCATCTACCCTTGTTTAAAACGTTGCAGAGACTGAAATTCTTCGGTATCCGCGATCGGTACCGGCTGAGTGTCATCTGACCTCGTATCTAACCCGCAACTCAGTTCCGTCACTTTCATGGATAATTCATCTACCTGTTTAGCTACTGTCGTTAATTGAGTTTCTATCTTTGAAACTTCATTGGTGGTCTGTAATTGCAATGACTCAACATTTTTCGCTAATTCCTCTACTTGCAGTTCTTGTTGTGTCGTCTGTCGTTTCACTTCAACAATATCAACATTTTGTACGTGATCAAGTCGGGATACAAGATTGTTAATATCTGATTTGAATTCTTCACGTAGCTGACTTTTCAACTGACTGGTCCTTTCTTCAAATTTACTATTTAAATTGTCATTCACCTCACCCTGAAACAATGTGAGATTCTCGTTAATTTCGTTCTCAAGCGATTTGAAATTCTTTGCTTTATTGTTGTTAAATTCAGTGAGTTTACTCTGCTGTCTGTCATTAAATTCAGTGAGTTTACTCTCCTGTCTGTCATTAAATTCAGTGAGTTTACTCTCCTGTCTGTCATTAAATTCAGTGAGTCTACTCTCCTGCCTGTCATTAAATTCAGTGAGTTTACTCTTAAATACAGTGAGTTTACTCTCCTGTCTGTCATTAAATTCAGTGAGTTTACTCAGTAATAATTGTAAAAGATCATTACTGGGGGCAGGGAGTACAACGTTACTTTTCTCTGTTAAAGCTGAAGCAGTACCCGCATTTCCACTAACAGAAAGAAAGGCAAAATTACTCCGCTCTATCGGAGTGGCAACCAGACCTGAATTTCCACCGAAAGTGGGGAAAACAAAATTACTCTGCACTTTTGAGGCGGAAGCAACGCTGGAATTTCTCATAACGAGTTCGGTTTGCGTCACTGTATTGTCATGTCCTAAGTTGCGTGTAGCACACAGTTGTTCATCACGCATTGTTGGCAAATGATCGCCTACATTCCGATTCTCCGTTGTATTGTTCGAAAATTCCCGGATCTCAATATAATTTTCTACTCTCTGTTCCGAATTTTCGGAAACTGCGTTTGAAACCGCTCCTACATTCATGTTCGCAACCGTATCTACGTTCGCGTTTGCAGTAGCATCTGCATTATTTTCCATTTTCTTTTGTGCTCTCGTCCTCATTGTCGCAATACGAACGAATACATGTCACTAAAATACACCGCAATCCTAAAAATTCCACTGTTCAATTAACTATTACACAATGCACCAACAAATTCAAAGACAAAACTGCTGAAATAAAATTATGTGTTAATACAAAGCAGTGCGCAAGAGATCAAAATGCTGTGCCTCCACTAATGATTACTGTTGCGTAAGATTGCAGTTGGCAGTAGAAAGGCAAAGCATATCTAACTACGATTCATCCAAAAAAAAAAAAACGTATCCTGGTAGGCATGTCGCCAGGAGAAAGTCGCGAGTTCTATATGTTCTTATCTCGTGTTTTCTACTGAAAATCTCGTGCTTGTACTCTTGTTAACTTTACTATTACAGAGATCGCCTAAACTCTATTTTTTTTATTATTGGTCCTGTGCGCAACAAATAACTTACTTGGTCTTTCTGCTGCCACTGTTTGATCTGCTGCATTCCATTATTTAACAAAAACATAAAAAAACCTATTATTCACACTGAGTGCAATGCATGTTCTGTATGGCGGCTCCTGCTGTTGCTGCGGCTGCTGCTACTTACTACAGCTACATATAATTCAAGAGAAAGTATTTGGTCAAATCTAAACTCGATAAATGATAACCCAAGCAAAAAAACTATATTCTGAAAGCGATTCTTTCTCATTCAATTAACAAAACGCTAGAAGCTCTTTGAACAATCGCTTCGTTTGTAAATCTGCCTCCAGTGGCATTAAAGCAATATTACAAGTTAATCAAACTCTTGAGACAGACTGAAATACTTCTTAATTGGATACATAGTGAAACAATTCCCTGACGATTACAAAAGAAATCAATGACAAAATCTAACAATGGTTTCCCTTAAGAATTGAACTCCTATCATTATCAAAATTACCGTCTGCTGCTACGCATATACACAAACCCTTTTCTTTAAATTAATAAGCGCGTTGAAAATTATAAAAAATATCAACTAAATACCAAATCCTGTGTCACTGCTGGCGGACACGGCAGTACGGCAGCTCGGCGACGACCCCTCGCCCAACACACGTGCGCACCAGAGCAGGCGGGCTCCTGCACTGGCTTCAAAACTGCCACTAGTTAATCCGTGCACTGCGAAGCGCGACAACAATATCTTAGATTCCAGAGATTGTGTATGCTCGCTGTAGCCAACCTTTACATACTAAGAGAGTATTGCCAACTCTCACTTTCTATTGCCATCCACCGTAGAGAGTCTGGTAGGCATTTTCTCTGTGCCATACTACACCGTCTGTGACTGCGTACTGACGTACGCAGCAGATCAGAGTGTCTGCAGGTATGTCCTGGATGTTTAGCTAGAAAGCTCTGTATGAGTGGTCTATTACAACCACTACACAATCTGTCTCCAAATTGGCTGAGATCTATGCTCAAGATTGAGAGAAAGTGAACTCGTTATATATCAGTTGGAATAAATTAAAGCAACATACCGTTATTTTCCCGTCCTGTGTCTTATTCACGATATAAACGTACAAAATGTCAACCATACGTCCGTACAATCCTGTTCTCCGCGGAAGATGGCATCCTGGACAACGGAAAATCGTGGCAAAGATGACGTAACGCCATCTAGCAAACGAGGCGATGTTTACCAGGTAGTCCCACATCCACAATCGCTGTGTACACAGTCACAGACGGTGCACTATGGCACAGAGAAGATGCTTACCAGACTGTCTGCGTTGGACGGCCATAGAAAGAACGGAAGCAGGACAGTCGCAAACTGATGTGTGAATCGTTCTCTTGTTTCTCGGACGTGCCGACAATTTATAGAGACCGAAACTGTATCCCGAAGACCAGGGCAGGACTGACCGCGTGTGACTTCAGAAGAGAGGACCGTCATTTGGCTTTAAGGGCACGACAGTAACGCCTTAGTACTGCACAGTAACTGGCATGTGAGCTCGCAGCATCCGCTGGAGGTATTGTATGGAGTCAAACGGTGTGCAGAAGGCTTCGGCAGAGTGGCCTTTATAGTCGGAGATCTGCTGTATGTCTACCTCTGACGCGTCTTCACAGAAGAGAACGTCTAGGGTGGAGTAATGAACACGCCAAATGGGCGGTCGAAGAATGGGTCAATGTTGTTGTCACAGATATATCTCAATTTAGCCTGGGGAGTGGTTCTCGATGGCTTTGCATCTGGAGGGAACGCGAAACACAGTTTCGGGGCCCAAACAATGTGGAAAGAGACCGATATCGAAGAGGATCCCTAATGGCGTTGGCAGGGATTATGTTTACCACTCGAACCCCTATTCATGAAATTGTACGGGTGAATCGGCAAGGTTTAACTGCTGTCAGGTATCGTGACGTGATCTTGGGACCTCATTTGCTGTTGATGCGAGGTACTGTTGGCCCAGACTTCGTATTGATAGACGATAATACTCGACCTTACAGAGGACGGGTGGTTGATGTTTTTTGGTGAACGGAAGATATTGCACGCATGGCTCGGCCTGCTCGCTCTCCCGATTTCAATCCCACAGAGCATATCTGGGATGTAGTGGGGAGACGGCTTGTATCACGCCAGCATCCACCGACCACTCACCAAGACTGAGCAGCTCTGCAGGAAGAATGGTCGTTATTGCCTCAACATGAGTCTGATGGCAGCATCCACAGTATGCCCTTTCGTTGACAGGCTCACGTTAACTAGTTGTCTAAATGTGTGTCCAAATCCGTTAAGTTGGAAAACACGACAACATTTTTGTCTACCGTTATACATGTTGTAGTTGTTTACGTACTGAATTATTTGCGTTATTTTTTTACTTTACCGTCATCTGTTTATACTGTTATGTGGCGAAATAAAAGCAAGCTTGCAAAATTTCCATTTGTTGCTTTAATTTTGGACACCAGTGTATATATACAGAGGGAGGGAGAGACATGGCGTTACAGATAAAGGTAGGAAACAAAAATCGTTATGCAGATGATGTAACAGGTGAGGGGAGTAGTGACGAGTAAATATAAGAGGGGTAGTGACAGCACATTTGCATTACTAGTGGAACGATGGTGCATTCTGAAGAGACAGGATGAAATTACCATTCTCCCATTAGTTCTATGTGAGTGTGTGAGAGAGAACGGTATTATTATTTTATTCTGAATGCTCTGGCATTTTGCAACCCAAATACATTTTAGTTGCAAGCCATATATCTTGGAATCGTAAAAAACAGTTAGATGCAGTGTAAAGTTGTATCATTTTAGAATCGAGACACATTGATTGCATATCGGTATTGCTATAGACGAATCATGAGAAGTTTGCTGATAAAGTATAAAAAAGGACTCTATAGGCAACGTGGGTAACACAAGTTTCAGCTACAGGTCTCAGATTAGCTCCTAATACAACTGCTTGATGTTTGCTAATTTTTAACCCCACTTATCGTACATTTACTCTTTTTGTCGAAAGTTCTCTCCGGCTGTTTCAGTTGTGCTTTCGAAACATATATAATGGTGAGTGAAAGCGTGTTTGGTAAGGATGGTCTAAGGCGCCGTCGGCGTGGACACTGCTTAGTATCCCAGCGCTACAGCGCTGTGGAGAGACAGTGTAATTTTAGTCATCAGGGTCGTCACGATACCTACATCTGTCTGCTTGTGAGCTCCAGCGTTATTATAATTTAAATAAACAACTACTTCCTTGCTGTAAAGTGGGCAGGGTATCATTAAAATGAAGTATCTCCATTAATATGCCGTCATGTATACAGAGAATGAAGCCGCATCCACCCTACCATTGGCCTTGGAGTATTCACATAAATGAGTGTGATTACAACCACACTTACAGGCTATCACCGAAAGCACCGTCATCTGGACTCTTTACTCATATGTTTTCGATATCAATATGGATAATCGTCTAACTGTGTTTGACGTGTGCAAAATATAACTATCTGTCTACAATATTAATTAGGGACTCTGTTACGCAAATTCGTGCCGTTGATGCGAGCTCGTATAAAAAAAAATATTCTGAGTCGTTTACTAGTTAGCACACTGGACTCGCGTCGAGAAGTTGACAGTTCAAACCTGCGTCCGGCCATCCTGATTTAAGTTTTCCGTGGTTTCCCAAAATCGCTTAAGGCAAATGCCGGGATAGTTCCTTCGAAAGGGCAGAGTCGCTTGCCTTTTCCATCCTTCCCCAATCCTAGCTTGTGCTCCGTCTCTAATCACCTCGTTATCGACGGGACGTTAAACACTAATTCCCTCCTCCTGAGTCGTTTACTACTACTACATAGATCGCATAAGCGTTGTATTACAGACTTAAGTCTAGAGTATGGGTATTATTTTGTCAAAATACGAACGAAACAATACGTTGGTGTGCTACCTGGCTGGAAAAGGAGTACCCACGTTAGTTTTAAAAGCAGAACTGTTGGTGGTATTAGGGGTATTATAGTTCTGATTGGCCCAGGAAGAAAAGTTGGTGGTGAGGGATATGCTTGGCGCTTAAACTGTTAGCAGCGATTATCCACAAACACGTCGGTGAGTTACGATAGGTTTTGCAGTGGTGGGATATCTTCTTCCTAGAATGACTGAGTGTCATTTGTGCCAGCTACCATATCGGAGGTGATTACAGATACTCTGTGCAAATTTCTCTACGACTCCTGGGGAGTTGTGGGACACTCCAGTTCGCGATCTGGTGACCACGATCGTACGAGCAGTTGCATATCGGACCCGCATTATCCATCGAATACCGGGGGGACAACGGTGTGTGTTGCACCAGTCTATGTAATTTCCACCTACATCTTGGGATCTGTTCGCCGATATTAACGAAGCTGGGGGATCCCTCATTCGGAACTGCAGCAATGTCAGGCGCTAGACCAGCGGGCTTACATCGCAACATTGCCGGACTCTGTGTGACAGCAAGCATCGGCGTTCGTGCCTACACACACACACTTCGGAATATAAGGGGAGAGCTATCCTGCAGACGACAAGATTTTCGTTGGAGTTGTTACAGATACTGAACAGCTCTCTAGAGGTGCATTTTGCAGCACAGCGCTGAAAATTCAGTACCTTTGACTGGAGGTATCAGAATTTTACTATGACGTCAGATAATCTAGTAATGTAGTCTGGCATTTCATATACGATATCGCTGGTTAGAATCGGTAGTGCTTATAGAATTCTCTGTGATGTCATCGACACTAAGTACTATTTCTGTCAGTGTGTTCGTTTCGGATACTACGACGTCACATACTATTAATAGTGTGGTGGCTTAGCAATGGTACATAAATGGGGATTTCTCGATTTGCTGTAGGATTTTGGAACGTATACTGTGTTCGAACACCATGAAGTACCTCGAAGAAAACGATTTATTGACACATAGTCAACACGGATTCAGAAAATATAGTTCTTGTGAAACACAACTAGCTCTTTATACTCATGAAGTAATGAGTGATATCGACAGGGGATGTCAAATTGATTCCATATTTTCAGATTTCCAGAAGGCTTTCGATACCGTTCCTCACAAGCGTCTTCAAGCCAAATAGCGTGCCTACGGAGTATTGCCTCAGTTGTGCGACTGGATTCGTGATTTCCTCTCAGAAAGGTCACAGTTCGTACTAATAGACGGAGAGTCATCGAGTAACACAGAAGTAATATCCGGCGTTCCCCAAGGAAGTGTTATAGGCCCTCTAATGTTCTGATCTATATTAACGACATAGGAGACAATCTGACTAGACGTCGTAGATTGTTTACTGAAGATGCTGCTGTCGTTTACCGTCTTGTAAAATTATCAGATGATCAAAACAAATTGCAAAATGATTTAAATACGATATCTGTATGGTGCGAAAAGTGGAAATTGATTCTGAATAAAGAAAAATGTGAAGTTATTCAGATGAGTACTAAAAGAAATCCGCTAAATTTCGATTACGTGATAAGTCACACAAACCTGTAGGCTGTAAATTCAACTAAATACTTAGGGACTCCAATTATGTATAACTTAAATTGGAATGGCTCTGAGCACTATGGGACTTAACATCCATGGTCATCAGTCTAAATTGGAATGATCACATAGATAATGATGTGGGTAGAGCAAACCAAAGACTGCGATTAACTGGCAGAACACTTAAAAGGTGCAACAAGTCTACTAAAGAGACTGCTTACACCACGCTTGTCCGCCCTATTCTGGCGAACTGCTGTGCGGTGTGGGGTCCGCATCAGGTGGGACTGACGGATGACGTTGAAAAAGTTCAAAGAAGGGCAGCTCGTTTTCTATTATCACGAAATAGGGGAGATAGTGCCACATACATGATACTTGAATTGGAGTGGCGATCATTAAAACAAAGACAGTTTTCGTTGCGACGGGCTCTTCTAATGAAATTTCAATTACTGGTTTCTCCTCCAATTGCGAAAACATTCCCCTACACAGGGAGAAATGATCATCATGATAAAATAAGAGAAATAAGGGTTCGTACAGAAAAATTTAAGTGCTTGTTCTTCCCGCCCGCCGTTCACGAGTGGAACGGTAGAGAGACAGCTTGAAGGTGGTTCATTGAACCCTCTTCCAGGCACTTTATTTGAATAGCAGAGTGATAACGTAGATGTAGACGCATATGTAAATGTAGATGTAGACGAAAACGAGAGCATCATCACATCGACGTGACGCGATGGAGCTCATGATGCGATGGGTGACGCTACGTCGTGGCGCGATGTGGACACACATAATTCTGGTAATAGGGTAAAATTGTGGAAAAATGAGAAAATTACGTATCTATCTGGGTGTGCCGTCTGCTAGTGTCTTGAAATATTAATTTATTATTAGAAAATAGACCTCTAGTGACGTGATTCGTTATTAACAAACTGACACATCCTATAACCTATGGTGCCCACTCAGCTGTCCCAGTTGTAAAAGATGGAGTTGGGAACGTGATTCTGGGAGCATCATGACGTAGGGAACAGAGGGGTGAATCTTGTGAGATGGGAAACAAAATAAAATGGGTAAAATGGGTGGAAACAAAGAATTCCGAGCGCTCTTACATTTCTGACTAGGTGTGGTCTCTGGTGGTGCTACGTACTACAGAACTGTTATTAACTGAAACGTAAAATGACGTGATTTGTTGTTAACATACGGACTCAACCTTCTCCTCTTTGCTACCTAGAATGCTTACCTCAGTTATAAAATAGAAAAACGCAATACAAATACTAAAACTGAGGAAGACATTGAAAAATACGTAGAATTGAATGTACTTACATATCGAGCTGGGTGTGGTCTGTGCCGGTGTTACTTAATATTGTTATTAACAAATAGACACATTTCGCCGGCCAGTGTGGCCAAGCGGTTCTAGGCGCTTCAGTCCGGAACCGTGCAACCGCTATGGTCGCAGGTTCGAATCCTGCCTCGGGCATGGATGTGT
The DNA here is from genome assembly GCF_023898315.1 of Schistocerca nitens. Classification (NCBI taxonomy): domain Eukaryota; kingdom Metazoa; phylum Arthropoda; class Insecta; order Orthoptera; family Acrididae; genus Schistocerca; species Schistocerca nitens. Next base: position 231,321,181 of record NC_064616.1, on the reverse strand, counting down.
GTGATGTCCTTAGGTTAGTTAGCTTTGAGTAGTTCTAAGTTCTAGGTACTGATGGCCACAGATGTTAAGTCCCATAGTGCTCAGAGCCATTTGAACCATTTTTAGACACATCCGCTTCCTATGCTGTTCAACTCCATAGTAACGCCTGCCACAAAAGTGTACTAGTTATAAAAGATGAAGGTGTAGAGGGGTTGCATGATTCTCATTGGCCCAGAGGGGCGGTAGGTGAGGGTAGGACGACAGGGGGTTGCCACCACTATTGTGACATCTGGCGACTATATGTTTACGTCCTTACCTTGAATATATATAGTACAATTGCCTGGGTGAGTTCCCTGTGTGACCGCGATCAATTCCAGGTGATTTTCCGGGGGATATGGAATAGGGGAAGCGAGGAGACCAAGTGGATAACCTGACACCGGATGCGTAACATGACACTGGATGTGATAATATCGTTATCTTGGCCTGAGCGCTCCCTGGTATCCTACTTACGTTTTGCGAGTTATCTTTCTGTATACATCCAGTATTTATGTACAGTGTATTGCACAACTCCTATTGCAGGCTTCTAGGTATTGTAGAGGTACTTAGTACATAAAAATTTGATAAGGAACCCATATAAGTTTGAAGATAGGATCACTTTTACTGAACGCACCCAGAGGAGGAGTGAGCTCGGATTTGTGTCCCCTACAGGAGTCCATGATATGGGGAATTTTTCGAGCACCAGCCGTCGGGTTCTCTTCTACGTAACGAAGTACTTCCTCTTCAAAGTCAAGACTGCGACGCTTATGTGGAGCACCACGGTGAACCCTACCAGCTCCAGAAGTGCTAATTTCTCGCGGACGTTGTTATAGACGGAGGAAAACAATATGTCATAATTGTGATACAAACTGACGACGATTGGTTGATTTGGGAGAGGGGAAACAACCGCGAGGTCGTCGGTGCCATCGGATTAGGGAAGGATAGCGAAGGGAGTCGGGCCTGCCGTGTCAAACAAACCATTCCGGTATTTGCCTGAAGCGATTTAGGGAAATCGCGGAAAATCTAAATCAGGATGGCCAGACGCGGATTTGAACCGTCTTCCTCCCAAATGCGTGCCCAGTGTGCTAGCTACAGTGCTACTTCGCTCTGAGATTGACGACGGCGCCCTTTTCTGAGTTTATGTGGTAATGCAAACTGGGAGATGTGAAACCGATCGGATCTTCAAAGTTATTTGACACCGCCTGACAAAAAAAGTAAAGCACCCAGAAGGAGAGGAGGAAACGAAATGAAACTTCACTGGCTGAGAAGGTACGTGATGATGTTTCAGTGATTACGAACTCGTGACAAATTTAGAAATAACTCTGCAGGATGAGCCCACCTATCAGTATGACGTTGCACCCTTCTCTGTCTAGGATGAATTCACTGATTCGTTTGCAAAGGTTGTCATAAAGCCTTTGTATCCTCCTTGTGGCAAACTGTCCCACATCTGTTGTAACTAGTCTTTGATATCCTCGATAATGAAACTGAGAGGAAGTAGATGCCCGAGCGGGTTCCACGCATGCTCTGTCCGGGACAAATCTGGGAGTGTTGTTGTCCAGAGGGGTACCTCAACGCAACTCAGGCAATTCATACAGACACGAACCGTGTGTGGACGAGAATCGTCCAATTTAAAATGGCTCTCACGATACTGTCGCATGAGAGGTAATAAATTTGGACGCAGGATGTGTGGGATGTACCGTTATGCCGCCATAGATCCCTGAGTAACTACTAGCTATGTATTGATTTCATACCTGATGAGTCCCAAAACCATAACGCCAAGAATGACTCCGCCGTTCCTCTCCAAAGTATTGGACGAATGGGGCCTCTTTGCAGATGCGACTGTACTCGCCAATGCTGGTCGTCCGGTGTAGTGCAGAACCGCGATTCTTGGCTGGACACAGTGCGACGCCAGTCATCCGTAATCCATGCTTCTTGGTCGCGGTGACACAGTATATCGAGAGTTTGTGGTAATGGATAATTGTACTGAAATGCCGTAGGATCTGCAACGAATTGACGCATGGTGCAGGGAATGGCAATTAAATCTCAATGTAGACAAGTGTAATGTGCTGCGAATACATAGAAAGAAAGATCCTTTATCATTTAGCTACAGTATAGCAGGTCAGCTACTGGAAGCATTTAATTCCATAAATTATCTGGGAGTAGTCATTAGGAGTGATTTAAAATGGATTGACCATATAAAATTAATCGTCGGTAAAGCAGATGCCAGACTGAGATTCATTGGAAGAAACCTAAGGAAATGCAGTCCGAAAACAAAGGAAGTAGTTTACAGTTCACTTGTTCGCCCACTGCTTGAATATTGCTCACCAGTGTGGGATCCGTACCAGATAGGGCTGATAGAAGAGATAGAGAAGATCCAACGGAGAGCAACGCGCTTCGTTACATGATCATTTAGTAATCGTGAGTTACGGAGATGATAGATAAACTCCAGTGGCAGACTCTACAGGAGAGACGCTCAGTAGCTCGGTACGGGCTTTTGTTGAAGTGTCGAGAACATATCTTCACCGTGGAGTCAAGCAGTATATTGCTCCCACCTACGTATATCTCGCGAAGAGACCATGAGGATAAAATCAGAGAGATCAGAGCCCACACAGAGGCATACCGACAATCTTTCTTTCCACGAACAATACGAGACTGGAATAGAAGGGAGAACCGGTGGAGGCACCCAAGGTACCCTCCGCCACACTCCATCAGGTGGCTTACGGAGTATGGATGTAGATGTAGATGTAGATTTGTAAAAATGAAATTCTAACAATATTTCAATTTGGTTTTCAGAAAGGCTTTTCAACAGAAAATACTATATATGCTTTCATTGATCAAACATTATATGCATTGACTAAACGAACACCACTTATTGGGATATTTTGTGATCTCTCAAAGGCCTTTGATTGTGTGAATCATGAAATTCGTCTAGATAAGCTTAAGTATTGAGGTATTAGTGGGACAGTACACAAATGGTTTGATTCATACTTAACTGGAAGCATGCAAAAGGTTGAAATGAACAGTACAGATAGTCTGCAAAAACCACCGGAGTCCTGTAGCTGGGGAGGTATCAAGAATGATGTTCCATAGGATTCAGTCTTGGGTCCATTATTGTTCTTAATATATATTAACAACTTGCCACTCTATATTCATGAAGATGCAAAGCTAGTTCTTTTTGCTGATGATACAAGTATAGTAACCACACCCAACTA